>NC_059475.1:17799638-19070989 GCF_018139145.2 Gymnogyps californianus | reverse complement strand
AAGTCTATTTGCTTCCATCAAACTCAAAAGCAGGTCTGTCACTGAGTTCAGTGGTTACAGGATTGGCCCTGTTTTTTTCCTATGTTTTTTCTCTTTGCCCCCCCCCCAAGGCTCTCTTTAGAGGGTAAAACCCTCAGAAGATGTAGATCCTCCAGAATGAAACAGAATCAATGAATTTCTCAAGCTCATTTTCAGAAGTAGGTTTTTTTCCTTTCCTAATTCCTGCCACAATCTCAGCCTTTCTTTAATACTCTGGAAGTACAGCTGCATAGTGGAGTATAATTCAGAGGAAAAAAAAAGGGGGGGTATGTTTGGGTCTTAAAATAATATACACATTAAACTATATTTAATTGTACCTTATCAATAGACTGATAAACTTAGATGTTTGCTGTTCCTAATGATCATGATGCTCTGTAGCACGCAGAGGCAGTAACTGCTGCTGATGGAAAAGAAAAGGTAGTGGAAGGAGGTGGGGAGAAGGAGGTGAGAGACGAGGAGATTGGCTGCTTTTACTGTCAATCATAGCTGCGGGCCCCAGCTCTTCCGCTGCTCTAGCTCTGGCTCTCCCTTGAACAGCTCCTGGAGAGAACAAGGCGTGCGGAGCTCGGATCACCAGCATCATGCTCCTTGGGCTTGGATCGTAGATCCCTCTCTTTGAACATTAAAATAACTCCTTCGTCCATCAGCGTCCCAGGCAGACTCAGCGAGAAAACAGGCACGTGAGAGAGAGAGGAAAAAAAGAGGAGGAAGAGAAAAATCTGCAACCAAGTGGACGAAAGCAAAGAAAAGGAGTGCTTTGCTTGCACAGCTGCAAAGTGGGAATTTAAAGAACTGCAGAGAAATTCCAACTCATCAGCACATATACATTGCAGAATTACAGATCCAGGTAGAAATGACATCAACAGGGAAAGAAGGCAGCGGAGCTCAACACGCACAATATGTTGGACCCTATCGTTTGGAGAAAACCCTAGGAAAAGGACAGACAGGTTGGTTCTTCTGCAGCAGCACAGGCACTAGGGGGAAGGTGCTGTAGCAGCCAGCGAGCTGTTGGGGATGGGATATTTGAGGGTTCAGGTTTTCCCATTGCTGTTTTAGTGGAGATAAAATAGGGGATTTTTGCCTTTATTTATTTTTAGTTTTCATTTTAATTCTTTCTTTTCTTCCTTTTTTCTTTTTTTTCAAAAAAAGAAAAAAAAGCCCAGGATGCTTTATGTTCATTACTCCTGCTAATGGGTGTTGTTCTGATGACAGCCAGAGTGCATGCAGAGGACAAAATAGATGATCTGCTGGTGGTGAATTTTCACGTCAGTTTCTTCACTGCCCTACTTAGAAGCATTTTATTTTTAATCAAATTATATTGAAATGAAAGGTTCACAGGCTGTAGTACTGAGGAGGTGGTGGTGGTGGTAGTGGGGGAGTCACCAGCAGTATTTCATGACATCATGATTGAAAAGGGTGTAGTCCTTAAGGTGCATTTGGGGGGGTGGAAATATGTACAGTATGTCTGTGGCACTGACTGCTGTGGGTATTTAGCAAATATGGATGGATGGGCTGGTGGTTTTTGTGGGTAGGGTCTGAAATAAAAGAAAAATAGCAGATCGGTAGCAGAATTCATTCTGGTTATGCTGTGTTTTTGTAGGAGGGATTGAGGGGGGAGGGGAGGTTATTTAATTGTTTTTCTTAAAGCTTATTTATGAAACTCACCCCCAGCAGATTTTCCTGAATGGAACAATGGTAAGAAATATTAAAAAGAGGAAAGTGAGTGGAGGGAATTAGCAAAGAGCAGGTGCTTCTGCCCTACATGACATAATTAGATCCCCTAAATGCGTTCAAGATCTGGACTTACTGTTGCTTGCTTGGATGGCATATTCCCTTCAAGGGCAGGGGAGCATTAATTGGAAGAAAAACCCTTAAAAAGAAGCCCAAATATAGTCCTTTTTTTTTTTTTTTTTTTTTTTAGTAACAGGTGCAATAAGCAATGGCATCTGGCAAATTCATTGGGTTGGGAGCCCCCCAAAAGTGGATTGAGACTCAAGATTATAATTTAAGGAAGGGGGAAGATGAGCCATAGGGGGGCTTCTTTGGGCATGTGGGTGTTAAGTGTTGTTCATTATGGTGGGACAATAAAACATGATGCATTGTGGTGTATATTTTTTTTTTTAATAACGCAGCAGAGCCCATCTGTTGTCTAAAGGATTTAATAGGCGTTTCCATCCCCAGCTGCTGCCTCTGCTCTGCCTGCTTCCTCACTGCCCTGCGTGGCAGCAGCTCTGCAGTCCGCAATTTTCTTAGGGACACAGTCAAAATCCAGATCTTTCTCTGTAAGAAGCAATGCTCTTCTGAGATGATTGATTATAACCCCCCCCCCCATCCTTCCCCTCCTCTTCACAACCCCATAGCAACCGTTCAGAGACATGGATGAAGATGACATTGTCTTCTAGTGAAAGTGACTTTTATTTATATTTCATTTTTTTTCAAATCTCTTCAGTGTATCAGCTGCTAAAGGTAGCTCTCTGTCACTGTTTTGGTTACCACCTTTATTCTTTGCATAGCTCAATAAGCCCTTATTTCTGCAGCTGTATTCTTACTAAAATCTGTTTTGATGATGATAATGAAAATACCAAAAAATTGCAGTGTGTTGGTAATAAAACTGCCCTATTTCTGCTGGTAATCCTTTCCTGGATACTCTAGGTGATCAAAGAGCCAGCTGTAGACGACAAATTCATTTTTGTCTTCATCACAATTTCCTTTTTTTCCTCTCACCTTCTCAGCACCCCTCCCTCCCCTTTAAATACAATTGTGTCTGAGATTCCTGAAAATACAGCTGCATTAACCTTTTGCTCCATGTGTCATAGCCTGACGTTGTGGTCCTAAAGGGTTATCTGCAGCTTTGGTTATTTTTTTCCTCTCTGCTAATCTTCCTATCTTCCTCCTAAGTGATTAGAGACGTGGGGGTGGAGGGAGAAGAGGATGTATTTAGAGGCTTGCTGCTGTTGGCCTCTGCAGTTATTCGACCAACTGGGCAAGGGTGAAAGTTTCCTTTTGCGGTTTTACCATATAACTGATCTTTATAGATAAGTCTGGTGTTCGCACACATGAATGCACATAAAATGCACAATGCATGGTGTCATAGAAGCTGGAGGTGGGGGGAAGAGGAAGAGAAATCTTAAAAGTAACTGATGTCAGTCTATGTCTTCCTTGCTATACCCGCCCTTGATTAACGAAATAATACACTGAGGTGAAATCTAACTCGGTATTAAACATACATGGCTAAATATGGAAAGATGCCTTCTGGTCTTCTCGCATTTTCTGTGCTAATCACATTTGGGAGCATGCAGAATGGCATGAACAGTGTGTGGTACGTAGCTAGTCCTCATCCTGCTTGTTTTGGAGGGTAAGCAGGCAACCTGCAGCATTTTAGGGAGAGGACAACAAGCGCAGTATGAGGGCCTGATTCACCATAGTATGTTGTCATGGTGTGTAACTTTGAATTTGGGTTGCAGTGGCATATGGATGAAGAAAATAGTGGTTGTAATCATTCCTTTAGAGCTTGACTTTAAAGCTTGGAAGATTAGGAGGTAATGGCTTGGAATTTTGGTTGTTTTTTTTTTTTTTCTCCAAAGGGATGGGGAAGAGTGAGAAATAAAATCTGGCAAAATGTAATGATGAATAGAAAGTGTAAGTTGTGTTGCAAAATCCTATCCATTTTGCAGTGATCTTCATATCCATCATTTTTATTTTGAATAAAAAATTCTTGACTCTAAGGCAGGTCTAGCTTTGCTCCCAGATACATTGATATTATACAAATGTATTAATCATCCTTACTTGCTTTTAGTGACAACAAAAGAAGGGGGCTTTGGGAAGGAGCATGGGTTGATAGTTCAGGGCAGACTTAGAAAGGGTGCCATGGAGGGAGAACTTAATGGTAAGTAGAACTCTCACTGGCTTTCTCTCTGTGAAGTTCTCACCGATTGCCACCTTAATAGCTGAAAAAAAGTGTTTACCAACAGCAGCCTACTGGTCCCTGCAAAGAGGTACAGTTGCTGTATCTGGGACATTAGTGGAACCTGGTGACATCTGGCTGTGGGTGGGCAAAACTGACATGGAAAAGCCTTCAGTTCAAATTGGTGGGTAACAACCGTTGTTGAAAGTGTTGATTAGAATTCAAAATCAGGTATGCAAAATTTGTCCTGAGTGGCCTTCTGTGCTGGTGCATCAAGCTTGCTGAGGATGACTGATGCCACAAAGAGAGGATTAGGGCTTCTTAGTTGGAGAAGTTGGAAAAGGGCTATGCAGGCCAGCACTGAAAAATGTCTGTGCTTAGCTATGTGCTGGTAGTGGGAATGATAGAGGAATGAAGGGAAATTATTTTTAATAATGTAGCATATGAATTTAATGTATAATTTGAGTACTGTAGTAAGATGGTTTGCTTCTGTAATGGGTTGAATTCAGAGCACCTCTTGTTTATTGCAACTGGAGAAATAGCTCATGGAATCTGTATTTGAATGATTTTGCAAGAATACAAGAAGCAGCATAATCTTAATTATTGTACTCAAAAAATTATTTTACAGAACTCAGTGTAAAAGATCATTACTATATATATACGGGTGTGTGGGGAGAGGTTGGTTTATCTAAGTTTCATTGATACATTCTTCTACAGTTAATTATAGGAGGTTTTCATTGTAATTAACAGTAATGAACAAAGGATGTGTGTCATGTTACAATAACACACGTGGAAACAGTGTGCCTTGAGAAACCCCAGTTATACCTGATCATGAAGCACTGTTTTAGTTTTAGATCAAACAGAGGCTTTTCTCCATTTGCCATTAATTCTGTGTGAAATCAGCTTCTTGCGTATTCCTTGCTTTTTTTTTTTTTTAATTCCACAAGTATCTTTGTTCACGTGTTTCTTTTGGCCTCATTAACCCCTGTTTCACCATTGAAACTCTTAAGAGTAATTCAGATTGACTGTTGTGAATATTTATTAATGTGTGCAAAGATGAGGAACTGAAGTATTTCTTATGAAGAGCTTCAGCGTTTTGGAGGGTTTTCTTGTGTTTTCATTTGACAGTCACTGTATAGGCTTCAGCATCAGTTTGCTATGGCACCAATTCAATGTCTAGTTGAAATTTCCAAAGCGCTGCTTTGTCTACAAGCAATAAGACACTGGCTCTAAGTGGGAGTTACCCTATTCACTTTGAGATAAACTTGATGAAAAATTTAATGTTGCTGATCCATTTTGTCTTGTTCCTTTTGTTCTGTTTTAAGCCCAGTTCTGCAGACATTCAATACAAAGAATCCTGCTTGAAACTCATGGCACTTTGACCTTCGCAAAAAGTGCAGGGGGTCCCTTTTCTGCATTGTATACCATATAACTTACAGCTATTTTGGTGTATAACATGTTAATTATATGAGCCATCAGTGAGGTGTTCAGCAGTATGCTATTGGGTTATATAAGAACAGAAATCATTAAATTTGGGTCTTAGCGAATTTAATAGCCTTTTATTCAGTGAGAGCTTAAACAGGATGTTTCTTTACAGCCTTAACCACCTGTTTCCATGACACCGACAGAAACTGAGATTTGTTAATTTTTTTATTTGTCTCTGTCAAATTTGATTGAAATTGAAATTTTTAGCTGTCTAGATGAATAATGAATATATCGTTACAGAGGTGTAAATCGTTGTAGTTCCCCCCCATGGCCTTTTTAAACAAACAAACAACACAGCAGTATATATTCTGTTAATGTTTTCATATATATATTTTACCTTCCTTAAAAAAGTTTCTTTCAGAACAGTGAATCCATACCCTTTGTCATGATAGTCTGTGAAGACTTAAATGGTGAATTAGTAATCATAGAAATAAAATATTGCAGGCAATACTGTGGGCAGTAGAGGTCTTAAGAATGAAATTTTGCCAAGAAAGGTTATGTCATAGTGACTTAGACTTAATGGATTTTCAAGTAATCGTTACGAGTTTTGAGAGATTTGGTCTTTCTTAACTTTACATACTTTTGATGTGGTTGTTCAAAAGTACTGTTTGCCTGCATTACTGACTAAAGTAAACTAGTATTACCATGCTATGTGTCTGAACTGCAAAGTTCAGATATCCCTTTTATGACTTTCACTCTTTTTTTTTTTTTAAAGCAAATTCCGGTTTGCTAACTACAGTGAAAATGATTTTTAGCTTCCATCCTTCTGCATACTTCGTAGAGGCACACCATTAGTCTTTTACCTCAATATCAGTAGCAAAATCATTATGAACTTGTTGAAACAAGACCAGGCCCTGAATGGTTGTTTTTCTTTGTAAAGCACAGTGAGCTTTCTCACCCAAGAGTTGTTAAAATTCAGATACTGTCAAATGAGTAGGACTATATGACTATTTATATACCTACATTTCAGATATCAGCAGGAGCTACAGAAGCAGTGATTTCACAAATAGAGTTCTTGCACTGCTCAAGCACTTTTCTACTTTTCATCACTACTCTAACGTCATTTTGTGCCGCTACAGTGGGAAGGGCTGCATTACAATGATAAGAGAGGTTGGAGAAATTAAAAAAGCTTCTCAATAGAATTTACCTCTTGAGAGGAATTCTTTCTGATCTCTAGAAAACCTGTGATTCCATGAGAAGAGCAAATGTAGCATTTTAAGTGGGTTCTTACAATTCCTTTTGTAAATTGAGTGGAGCAGCCAGTGTATGTTTTGGATTCTCCAACATTGCAATATGTTTTAATATACCATAAATTTACTCCATGCATTATATTTTGGGAAGTCTTTAATATTGTATGCTTTAGAGAGTTAAACAGTAATTGCAATGGTGATAATAAATGTTGATATCCACCTCAAAATTAGTAGGTAGGTAATATAGAACAAATGTAGGTGGTGAAAGAATTCCAGCTTTCAGAAGAAATTTGAAAGAAAATGAGAAATTTGGAAGTAATACCCTCTGAAGTAAGAGACATTGCATGAGGAATGTATTATGCACATAGGAGAACCATCAAAATAAGAGGTGGAAGCCTGCATATAGATTTCCATGAAGGTAGAGTAAAGGCAGAGACATAAATGAATGCTCAAGGAGTGTTCCTCTTCAAATGCTGAGATACTGTAAATTGCCCTTCAGTCAGTGTTATAAGTTGAGCTGACTTCAGTAGAAAGATCATCAAGCCCATGAGAAGCAGATAAGGGTGGAATTTTTTTTGTTTGTTGTGGATTGTTCTATCAAGAAATATCCCAAAGAAATTTTCTGGTTTTGTTTTAAACATACCCAAGATATTTAGCAACCCTAGTCAATAATGCTGTTCAGTCTGCTTATGGAATATGAGGAGATTGTTCCATTTTCAGTTCATGCATAAACAGTACTGTTGTTCTACAAAACATCCATACTGATCTGTAGAGTAACATGAATAATTTGTTGTAAATACTGTTCTTAATGAACTTAAACCATCTTCATCTGCAGTGTCTGTAAGTGCAGAGTGATTTCCTTTAAGTCCTTATTTGTTTCAGATTTTCTGCCAAACAACTATTTTTATCTCCTTTCCCCAACTGTCTTTACCTCAGTTATGGATTGGTTGCACTTAAACAATATTAAAAGATTTGAATTGTACTCTTGAATGTAGTCTGTTGGAGACGCTGCATAAGAGTATTACATTCTACTTGGATAGTTGTGTGAGCACTTCCAACATAAATGTTTGCAAGTGCAAACTGAAAATTTAGTTTTCCTGGACAGTTTGGACATGATTCCCATGAGCACCCTTGCCTGGAAGATGTGAAGTTTTCCAGAAAGGTTTTTTGAAAGGCGCACAAATATGACCAGATCAAAATTACTTAATTTCAAATGCCCACTTTTAGAGCATATTAATAGTGTTCATCCAGTTCCATTTGACTTATTCTACATTTAATTTTGAATAGGGATATAACATTTTTATTAATTCCTTTAATTCTGTTTACAGACTAGAAACATTACTGATAAAATCCTGGTAAAAAACACGCAAAAAAATCCACCCAGAAGATTTTTTTCATTGTTTCATAGCTTTTGAAAATTGGATTTACATGGAACAGAGGAAATTGTATTGGTTTCTTTCATAAAAGTGTATTACTCGCTATTGATGTAGCTGCAAGCATTTTTTTCTTGAATGCGTCATTTGTGGCAGAGATGCCTATGAGATCTCTGTTGTCCTGTGGACAGTATAAACAGGAATATACTGTTTCTTTTGCAATGACCTTGGGATACAGTTTTTAAAGGATAATCAATGGAAGTGTGTCGTGAGACTGAAGATAAAGAGTGATATGGACAAAGAAGGTAAATGATGGTGTTTATATTTAAACAAATCCAGGTACATTCTCTTGCAAATGGTACTGTTGCCTTCATAGTAGTGCAGAGTAACCTTCAGGCTGGTGCAGGTAGCTGATGGATAGTTACTTGGTGCTGGAGCGGGTAGAATAGAATACTTATCTTAAGTTGTCAGCTCCCTCAGTTTTATTTTGAGAAAATTATTTTATTATTTCCTGAAGGCCGCAGAGATCATTGTCAACTGACATAAATTAAAGTAGCCCTAAAGCTGCCCTAAATAACTCTTTCACAAAGTTCTAATGGCTGAGCTTACTGTTTTGCACCCCATGGCTGTGCCAGGCAGTTTCTGCCTCTTAGACTTTTGCTGTTCTTACTCTGGCTTCCTTGAATAAAGATTATTGCATACTTAAGAGGAAAAGAAATATTTTTTAAATTTCTTGTTCAAATACACGTTTTTAATTTGGAATGGTGGAAGGGGTGAGGTTAAACAGGAAGGGACCGTTCCTTGTGTAGCTTACCACTGATAACAGGCTGCTCTTCAGTTTCTTATCTAACATTCACCCATTGATAATCAGTGATTTGATAATTGAGGAGTTTGGAAAAAAGTCAATAACTTGCCAGTTACTGACAAAAGGAGATTATTGCTGGTAAAAGCTTTGCGCCAAGATTTGCAACATCAACTGACAGTAAATGGGTTAATGCAGGGTGCAGGGGGGAATTGAGGAGAGAAACCACCATCAAGTGGCTTAGGGTGTGCAAGTATTATCTCTTTTTCTTTTTCGCTTTAGTGTTCCAGCACTATGTGGGAATTATAGGCATGATAATATTTCCAGTGAAGTGCTTAACTCTTAAAAAAAATAATAAAAAAAAAATGATGGAAGACTTTTCAGGCATCCATTTAGTAAGTGCTCTTCTGGCTGCCTGCTTCTACTTACAAAACAACATACTCGCTATATCCTGAGGCTCTTGCAATTTTGATTTGCTGTCTTTTGCAGTATATGCTTAATGTGGGAGAAAAAAATCAGTATGATAATGTATATTTTTTTAATAATGTCTACATTACATACGTATTAACAAGCTCTGCTTTTGCAGTGTCATTCCTCTGTGTTCAGCCTTACGTACCATAAGCTGACTGTCCTTGTCATTTAGCTATTAAAAGCACTATTGACTGGAACAAAAATAATGGAGGAGTTGGTTTCTGGGAGAAGCAAACTGGTCTGGACCAAAAATGTGTTAATTTTCTACTGTCTATCTAAAGCCTACTCTTAGAACTATTAAGTTTCAGTCTGCCAAAGGTTGAACAGCAGTCCTTCAGCTGCAGATGAGAATGTACCAGGTCTTCATACTGACCCAGCAGGGAATGTTGATGGAAGTTCTTGGCTCTTTATTTTCTTTCACTCTTTTTCTTAATTATTTTATGTGTAGCTAGCAATGTAGACACTAGATTTCTACACAGATGCTCTTCTCGGAAAAGTGATTGTTCTGTTGCTTTGGTCTAGGATGAGATACACCGTAGCCCAGGTTCATAATGTTGGCTCATCTGCCCTATGGTAATATAATTTATGAGGAAGAGGGACCAGCAGTAATGTATTTGCAGCTAAACATGAGCTGGTGATGTATGATTTCCTTTTTTAAAATTTTATTTTTAAAAAAACCAGTGTCCTGCTCTGATAAAGTCTGAGCTAAGCTAGCACAAAACTTTGCTAAGACTACCATTTTATTACATTTGAATTAAACCACAAGTTTAAGTAGGAAAAGAAGACTTCACATTCCAAATCCTTGTGGTATGAAATGCACTGTGTGGGATGTTTAAAAATTTCTCATGTCGTTTGGTGACTGTTTGCCAACTGACAGTTGGGTTACTCATCATGCCAGTCATTCGCCCTGGGTAAGTTCCATTCAGTGACTGTGTGAATTCCTTTTAATAACTGTGACCTGTCCCTAAGATTAAGGAATGTATTTGACTCTCAGTTTTTTACCTTACTGGAATCTCTTCATCTCTCCAAGTATTCTATTCCAAAGCTCTCATCTTATTTTCAGGTTGTAAATGATGGGTAGTTTGGCTGTCATGTTGAGATGACCTGCTGTCGGCAGGTACAGGATTGGTCTATGGTGTTCCTTTTGAAGTTCTGGTCATCTGATTTTTGGTTTGGTGGGTTTTTTTTAGTTTTGGGTTTGGTTGGTTGGTTGGTTTGTTTGTTTGTTTAAAACTTCCAAGTTACGTTGCCTCTTCAAACTGGAAACTGGTTCAAGGATTGGCATCCTAATCTAGAGGATGCTACACAGGTATTTGATTCCTTCTACAGCTGCAATCTTCTACAGCAAATTAATGAAGACTTTAGGAGGGTATTCTCAGAAAACTTTTGGATGTTACAGTTCAAAGACTGAGCCCCTTAATCATTTCAGCCCTATTTAAATAGATCGATGGTTACTGCTAGAAGAGCTGGTAGAAATACTTTAAGCAAGAAAATAGCCTATCTCTGAATAAGCATATATTATTGTTAGAGATTTTTTTTTTTAAAACTGTATGGTCATGGTAGACTGAAAGATAAGGTACTTCTAGGGTTTTCTCCCACTTACACAGATGCACTGTCTTTGTGAAGCATTAACACTGATGCACTGTGTGTCCTTGGAAAATTGTTTTCTTACATATGTTTTGTCTTCCCCATTTCATGTGTCTTGCCTAGGTTGTGAACTGAGAGGAAAGATAATTTGTGTTACATTATCTGCATATAATCCCTTCCATGCTAAGGCACCAATCTTAGTTGGGCCTTTTTGTGTGTATAGGACATTCCAATTAAATATAGGAAGAAGCTTCTCCACTGCTTCCATTGTGGGAGCAATAGTTTGAATCTCTTTTTTCCCTAGACATTCAGCACTTTCCATGAAATTTGTAGAATATTAGAGACTTCCCTTGCTCTTTCAAACTTGGTTGAAATTTGCTAATGTATTCTGGTGTTATGGGGGAATTACAGCCAGCCAGCCTGAATACTTAAACTTTGTTTGCTTAAGAAATCAGGCTAAAGCAAAACTGTCCTGAACAGCACAGCTTCTCTAATTTGCATTTGGTTTTGAAGTCCACGAGATGCTGCTATGGCAATTTGGGATTGCTGGAATACAGCTGCTCTTCAGATATTGCCCTCACCTTGGTTAAGACTCTTACAGTAAAAGTTAGGAGGAAAAAGTGGTGCTAAACCACATTGTGATTCTCTAATGCTGGGAGAATCCCCAGCCAGCTTGATAGGCTGGATTCCTGCCTACTTTCTGCTGCTGGAGCAGTGCAAAGCAGGGAGGATGGAGGCTAGAACTTGGTCCTTTCTGTTTGCAAGCTAAGCTCAGTGATTGGGGAGTGTGGGAAGAAGGGAGTCCTCTCTGAATTTCCTCCATGTATCCATTTCGGTCCAGTGGCAGTATTTGAAGTAGTCCTTTCCTGCAGAAAGCTGAGAGGAAGACTGAGAGCTGTTTGTGTGTTTGTAATGCCTGTCTGTACAAAAATCGTCACCAAAGACAAAGCCAAGTATTATATTAGAACTTGGCAATGACACAAGTGCTATAGCCCTATTAAACGCGGGCATTTGTTTTATTGAAAAGACATGGCTATGAGTGGCACAGCTTTTAAGATTCCTTATACTTTGCGAGCACCAGCCTTAAACAGTTTTTCATTAGCTTTTGAAACTAGTTAAATCTACACTTTTTTCAAAACTTCCCACTCCTGTAAATCAGTAAAGCTTGATTAAAATCAGTGATCATTGACAACAAAGAAAGATTTGTCCTAGTGTTTCTGGGTTTTGTCCCGTGCTGCTTTTCTTCTGGGTCTGTGGTTTATTTCATTGCTCATATTTGTGAAATCACATCTCTTTTGCTTCTGGTTGTTTCATGATTGCACTGTAGATATTACTTAGTCAAATTCCCCGCTCAGTTACATCTATGCAGTCCCAGTGACTTCAAGGCCTTGCTGAAGTTTATCTGAGAGGGGAGTTTGACCCATGAGCAAGCTTCTCATTGACGGCAGCAGAGGCAGACCTCTGGCAGTGTTCTAGTTAAGAGCAGCCGAGGAATACATCTCCTCTGCAGTGAATATTCAAGCAAATTAGAGCACAAAGTGGAATGATACTGTAAGCGAATTCAATTCAAACTGAAAATACAGGCCCAGCATTGTACAAATTACTGTCTTTCATCCTTAAAGCTAACAGACGAATTAAGGCAAGCAAACTTTTTAATACTTTTAGCAGTAATTCTTCTCTAGTATTCCACACAAACATATACTGAAATCACCCGACCAGTTTGCATTAAGCTTCAGGATGTAGAAAATGTCCTTACCTTTATCATTACTGCATCTTTGCTAGGGAAGGCAACAGCCAGACTACTAACATGGTTGGGACAGTTGCCGTCTTGTTGCCAGGTGACTCTTCCTGCTCAGGGGAAATGCTGCAAAAATAGTCATGGTTTCTGGATCTGTGTCATAACGCTGTCATCACCATTACTCTTACCAGCATTGAATCAGATGAGTTACAGCCGAGAGCCTCTTTAGCTCCACCAATGCTTATTTAGTCTCAGTGTTTTGGCACCTGTGGCTCTGCAGAACCAGGTGGTCTGTGGACTGCTTCTCAAGAGTTCATGAAAAGATTGATTAGAATAGCAAACTTAAAACTGTTTTTACTGCTCAAGTGTCTACTTCTCTACTGCAAATTTCTGAAGAGTCCACCAGAGGGGAGAAACCCGTGTGTTGTAGGCCGCCTTCTCCTCATTGAAATGGTGGGAATTGAAAACATGGCAAGGCAAAGGATCCTGATCAAAGGGTGTGTCTACCTTGCGGTCAGAGGTGGAACTCTACCACTGGTGGGTAACACTATTATCTCCTGGCACAAGCAGCAGTGAAAATAGGGCAGTGCAGGCTGTGTGGGGGTTGGACAAGTGTACCAGAGCACCTAAGAACCTTGCCCTGTGTAGAAGTCCAGTCTTCCCCATCTTTACCTGATTATTCACTTGTACCAGTTGTGCCTGTTTTGCTCTCTTGATAAACCCTGCATCAGCTACAATTCAATATGGTATGTCAGGTGTGGATAAGCTGAGCATTTATATACATAATGCACTGTACACTTTGTGTATGTATGACTTCATTTCAGGGTTGGGGATTTTTGTGTATGCAAAACATCAACCTTGTGCTAGAGTTCTAATTCTGGTGTGAAAGATTATTCTGTACTCTCAAGGCCCGTTGGATTAAAGGTACTCAACTTCTTGAAGGATTGGGTCCCTATTTGTATCCTTATGGTCTAAAATGCTACAGGGTCCTACCCGGGTCATTTCCTGGGGGAAAAGTAGTAGAGACATGTACAAAACAGGCCCTGTTCATGTCATTGTGCAGTTATAAGGCAGATCATTCAGAAACAATAACTATGTGGTCTTCACTGGCCCTAACAGGCTCAGCCATTGACTTGGGGTGGGACCTTTGGCAACTTAATTTATCTAATTTATCTTTTCTTCCCCCCCTCCATGATGCCCTGCTGTAAAACTAAAATAATGCTTGACTTCCCTTTTGGGACTGACAGGATTAGCCAGCTAGGGTTGATAACTTTTTCAGAAATAAAAAGCAGCATAGAAAGGCCTGGGATAACCCTACTATTTAGGCCTAGTCATTTTTTTTTTTTTTTTTTTTTATTGCTAGTGTTCATTTTTACTAGCTTCATTTTATTTAATGTACATCTGTGGATTTTCATCTCCTGAGGATAACCAGGTGATGATACCTTTTCATGCTGTATTTGTCTTCCGTAGCTTCTCCTTTTGATTATTCTAATATTGATACATAAATGCTGTAATCTCTGTGGCTGCAATTTAAAACTAAAGTTGTTTTAACTATCTAATAAAGTAAAAAAATTGCTTTGATGTTCCCATTTTGACAATTTGTGGCTATGCTGACTTTTGTTGCTTCTTTCCTTAGGGACATTTGTCCCTGATCTCTCAAACAAAATGTCACTGAGTAAAACTATGTTCGTATGATGCTGTATGTTCTACTTACAAAAGATTTATAACTTGGTCACTTTTACTTATGCTCCCGTGGAGCTGGTAGAATTATACTGCAGTGTTAAAATGCAGCAGTTTCATTTTTCTGCAGGCAGCAGCCCTGTGTTGGTGTGGGGGTTTTTTTCTCCCCTCCCCCCCCCCTTTTTTTTTTTTGAAGTCGTCTTTGGAAATTCTGACAGACTGATAGAGAAGCCTTTGAAAATGCCTCAAATTAAGCTGGCATATAGTCCTATATATCCTCTCTTTTCCTTTCCAATCCTCACCTCATCATCACTCCCACCTAAATTTGGAAGTGGAATGTAAAAGGCAAAGCAAGGTTAATAAATGCACCCAGTTGATAATACTGACAGTCTTATTTGGCAAAATGATATTTACCAAATGCTATTTCAGTAAGTTTCAGCTTCCAGAACTATTGCCTGGAAAGCGTATAGGTCAGTGTGAAGTGGGTGGCGAGGCTAATGGGTTATTCTAAAGACTGGCTGAATTGTTAGCAATGCAGGCATTTCTGAGGAGGCTGCTGTGAACTTGAAAATTGAAATATCAAAGAATTTTTTAAAGGGGTGACCTTACTAGTCTGTTATATGGGCGTTAATGATAGTTATATTGCAAGTTACTGCCTGGAAAAAATATTTTAGCTAATGGGGAAGGAGAATCTTCTCATCAGTGCCCTAGGAGTGAAATTTACCCTTTTGCTAGTATGAGATTTAGCTATCACTTGAGTCCCACTTAAGACCTATTTTGAAGTATTAAGTCATGTACTGGGAGGTAAAAATGGGAGTTCAGAAAGCAGATAAAATAAAATATTGCTCCTTACTATTTTTGAGATGGTAAGCCACAGTTATGTGCAAATATTTTTTTGAAATTATTAAAGCTGCGTCAGGAATGCATTTGGCTTGTTCCCTTTCCAGGACTACAGTAAATGTCAAAATCATGCTGTATCTGCAACTATGTTACTACATAAATACTCTGTAGGAAGACATACAGTTTTGTTATGATTGAAGCCTGAAGTTGTATTTAAAAAAAAAAAAAAACAAAAACAAAACACAGGAGACAGGGGGAGGAAAAAAAAAAAGCAAGCTTTTAAATAACTGAAGCTGCACAGAAGCAGTAATTTCTGCAGTTTCAGGTTTTAGGGCAAGTAATTCCAGTTAAAGTTAGTTGTTTCAAAATGCACTGATTTTTGACTGTGATGTTTGAAACCTACTGTGTGTGTATAAAGTGAAACAAAAGTTACTGACTAGGTTTGTGTGTTTGGGTTTTTTTGTTTTGTTTTTTATTTGTTTTAAATAAGGCTAATGGGATTGGTAAATAGAAAGCGTTAAGATACAGAATAAATTCTATTACTTTAAATGATACAGTGGTTGTAGTGTATGAGGCCTTCTCAGTATTTGGTTGAACTTCATACTGTGGACAGCAGATAATACAAATTTTTGGCCTTACTGGATAATGCTTTAGGTCACTTATGATATAATTGCTAACAATTATCAAGAGACTTTTGTGCCAGCTAAGACATATGATGCAAAAGTATTGTTTCAGCGATGATACTTTCGGGTGTGTAAATCTTGACCCTTTTTGCCAGGTTTGCCTCAACTATGAAGGCTGTCCAGCCTAGTGCATGTATCACTTCTGCAGTTTGGGGTCAGATTCTGATCCATGCAAAGAACTGTCTGTGCACGTAGCTTTTATATTAAAGGGATAGTGTCCAATTCTGACTTTTAATTCTTGTAGTTAACATAGGGTGAAAAGGAAGTAAAATGAAAGGGGAAAGCCAGAAAGAAGAGAATTCCCCACCCCCCTGCCCAGCTACCCTGTCACTGATCGTGAAAGTGAAAGCTTAGTTGAGATTTTCCTGCTTTTAATTGTAAAGAAATAAATTTGGGAGTAAATCCACTGAACTGAGTGGATATATTGTCATAAAAACAAGATGAACAAAGGGGGGATTTGGCATCTTTAAATGTTAAAGATTCAGAGCTTTTGTCACCTTAGAGCTATTTTTTGAAACATAAAAAAATGGAGAATCGTAGCAGAGGTCAAGGCATCGCTAGTTCTTGAGTAACCCAGTCTCCAAAACATGATTTTGTTTTTGCTTATTCAGATTCTTGTTTGTGATGTAAAACACACAACATTGTAACACATGCTGCAGTAGGGTGCTGGTCATTTTTTGGAGGCAGAATAAACATGGATTATTGCCTGTTCAGGCATGGCTTAAAAAAGAAAAAAAGAAAGACCTTGGGCCCTTTGTATCCTTTTTCCTAAACATACTTGTCAAATTGGCGGAGAGGCCTAAGCAAAACAACTTTCTGCCATTCAGTAGAGAGGGTTACAAACTTTTAAACTAAGTCCATCAAATGATAACAATGCAAAAGCCAGGATAAGGGGATTCACTTTTTTTAAAAAATTGAATTTGCCCTGTTTAGCCACAAGCCTATGGCAGTTCAAAGCTTTAAAAAAAAAAAAAAAAAAATTAGTTACTAGACTGGGGATGAGGTGAAAGTGAGTCATATTTCAACTAGAAAAGCAAAGTGCCTCCCCCCTATCTTTATTTTTCTAAATACTTCTACTGAAAATCTCAAATTATGTTTGTTTCCAGCCTAAAAATGAATTCAAGTGGTTTATGGCCACTGCTGGAGGTAGGGTGTTGAACTTCGTAAGACTTTTGGTTTGATCCCAGTGTAGCTGTATGTGTATCCTAGGGGGAATTAAATCTCCAAGACTTTATTCCCTAACCTTAACAGAGAAGCAGCTACGATTATAGTGGCAGTAGCCTGTCTCAAATGCACATTTTCTTCGATTTCCTGTTGTCTCCTAACCTGCAGAGTACTGAGATTTGAAAGGAAAGTGTTTAAAATTCATTTGCCCTCTTACTGACTCTGTTTTTGTTCCTGGATGTATTTGGTGATGTGACCTTTGCAATTTTTGCCATCCTAATGTTTGTCCTGCTGTGAAGTTGCATAGATGTACTATTTCACACATTTTGAAAGTCGTGTAATGTGAGTCAGTTCATATGCAAAATAGTATTTAAATATCAGTTTTAAACTGACACATTGCTGTCCTGGAGTTTTTGGTTTCCCCTGGTTATAATAGGCTGTTTTACGTGAGAGTCTAAACTTCTCCCTGGTCATCAGATTTGTACTACTTGTATTTTGTTCAGAGACTGTGTTTTACAAGAAAATTCTCACACAATGATGGGTCAGATTTTTGTTCTTGCTATACTTTTTCTTTCTTTTTCTTTTCCTTTTACAACTCCAGTGCTTCATTGACATTTCTTTGGATTTACAGCAGTTTGACAGAGCAGAGCAATATAATGTCCTACTGTGGACCTTATTGTCTTCCATACATCCATATAAGAGTCACCATACTGAAGTCAGCAAATGTGTGCTGCCAGAAAGCTGTTTTAAGTGGGAATATTTTGTAGTTGCTGCTCCTGAATTACATGTAGACTAAACAACTTCAGCAAAGACTAGACCATAAACATTAAAGGGTATAGATAGAAATATTAGTCAAATATGATTTGATTATAAGCTGTACCAAAAAACCCCCTTATGCATTCTCTTATTGTCAACTGTGATGGTTATTTAAAATGACATATACTGCTGAAGAGAAGCATTTAGTAATTGAAATGTAAGCGCGTGACTAAGAAGCAATACATATGCAGCAGGATTTTTTTCTTCCAGTTTTGTGTTTCCAAAAAAACCCATCTCTGACTCTCATAGTAACAACTATTGACAGTATTGAAAGTAACTTTTTTGGTTTTCTTATTCCTCTGATGCTATATTAAACCTTTATTCTTTGGCATTCAGCAAGTCAGAGGTATAGGATCATCTTACTGCTCACCCTTTGATTTTTCACTCTTTCCCTGTGGCAACTTTCTCTGCTGGATGCATCTGGATTTAGCTTGATTCCCAGCCTCGCTAGCAGCATTGTAAAATCGAACTGTAGCATTTGAAAAAACTGCTCTATTGAAAAACAAGCTGGAGCAATCCAGACTTGGATTTCAAAGGGAATGGAAAGATCTTGATCCATGGTGCTTTGGAAGCTCAGCACCGTGGAGTGTGATTGACTGTAAGCTCACTCACCATTTTGAAAAACTGAAGGGTATTTAGTGTAATGACAGGCTGTAAAAGTGGGATATGTGAGATCATGAAGAAGCCCAGAGTCTACCTCTCTCCACAGGCAAATTGGTGCTTTGCTTATGCTGTTGTAAAAATGGCATGATGGTTCTGAGGCTATCGAGTCTTACTTTAGATTTACACTGCTGCAAAGAAAACATAATTTAACCATGCATTACTCTGGAAATAGTCTGAATTTGTATCCCGTCACCTTAATTGGAGTTGATTTATTTTATCCAGTGTAACTGAAAAAAGATCAGGTTCTGTGACGATGGGCTAGATCCTCAACTGGTGCTATTTGGTTAAGAGCCTTGGACTCCACGCTGTTGGGGACTGACTTACCCTGGTTATGGATTTGACCTTCTATATAAAGGCAGAGACTATAAATGTTAAATTTGGGAAAGGGTCTAGATGTTGGATTCTCTCTTTTCAAACATTGCTACTTGAGAGAAATACAAACCCACACACATTACGAAAGGTTTTGGTGTCTAAAGTTTTAGATATCACACCCTTTTTGCAAAGAGGTGCGTATTTGTTTCTGTCTTTGAAAAAGCCTTTCTGTAATCTTTACCTTTTTCTTTCTTTCTGTAAGTAAATGATCTCTGAATTTATAGCAATTGTATTTCTATGTTGATATAATAGCCACAGCTTGGATATTGCCTCTATTCTAAGCTATCCACAAGTACTTACAATTCTCTTAGAAAATTGACCTCTGGGCTTAAAATTCTTATGTTTGACCTCTAGTCCAGAAATGACTTCTTTCTCTCTCAAGAGATCTTGATAAAAATCTGTATGACTAGGTTTATTTTATCTGACTGTTGGCAGCAGGAGGTGGTAAGGAAAGGGAAGTCACTAGTTCAATTCCTTGCTGGAATTAAATCCTTGAGAAAATAAGGATAATCCTTCATTTGAGGTTCACTTGGTTGCTTCCCAGTGCTTAGCTTGTTCCACATCAGACTTCATAATTTTTGTACTTCCTTTCCTTTTCATTAGAACACCTAGAAATTGTTAATTTTGCATTAATACCCATTGATAAATAGGCACATAGGTGAAACATGCACAGTTAAACAGAGATACTGTTAGTTACAGGTAAAATTTTAAATCTGAGGTCTAAACATCTTTGAATTTCAGGAGAATGCTTGTAGGAAAAGTGGTTTTTGTTCCAGAACTGAACACAACCACATACTTACTTTTCATCTGAGTAAGATGCAAAACTGTAAAAGGACCTGTCTTTTAGATCAATTTTGGATGTTGTCCAAAAATCTCATGCCATTTGGCACTGTGAAGCCGAAACATCAGCCTAGTTCAACTTTGTGTATGTCTACACTGCAGTTACTAGCCAGGCAAGAAGGAGAGCTCTAGACTGCTGTGATTCATCAAGCTGATACCTGAATTTACTAATTTGAAAGTGTCTTGGTTATCTCTGCTCTACACTGCTATCAGTTTTAGACAGCTTAGTTCTTGATGGGCGCAACAGGAATGTTAGGATAAAATAGCATTTTTTTGTATCAGACCAATGTTCTGTCTTGTTACAGTATGGTGTAGTAGATGTTGTTCAGTGGACAGTTTTAGAAATGTTGCAGCAGCTGACTTCAGAATCACCAAGAGTAGGATTATTTTTTTTGCCCTCAGTATTTGTTGGTTAGTAATTGCCTTCTATCTGAATGTGTCAAAGCGTATCTATTGGTTGGTTTTTATTCTAATATAGGGATATCAATCTATTCCCAATATCCATCTGTATTTCAGATATATGTGATTGTATATTGTACAAACCCCCAAATGAATGAAAAGGAGCATTGAAATCCTTTTCTCCTTTTACTTCCTTCTCCATTTAAAACTTTGTTCCCTTTTATTTTATCGAGATAACACACATCCTGGTATTAAGAAAAGGCGGCATTCTTAATATATCATCTCTATACCTTTCATCATCCTGTGTTTGTCTAATGTTATTTAGTATGTCTCTTTTTACTCGAGACTTCAAAACTGGCAATCTGTATATTTTCATTCTACCCTGATACGATCCTCATGTAGTCATCATTTTTGCTGCTTGTCTGTCTCTTGATGTTACCTATTTCTGCTATGCATTTTCAAGGTCAGTATTCCAATTGAGGATGTATCATTGATTTATACATTGGCGTTATCTCATTCTGAAGTATAATTTTCGATTTCATTGTTCAACTTTTTGTTGTCACTTTTGATTACCTCTGCACATCGAGTTGATATTTTTATTACGCTGTCCGAAGTAATGGTAAGTCTTTTCTTGAATGACTCCAGTTAACTTGGGAGTCAGAAATGTGTGTTACTAGTTCACGTTATTCTTTCTATTATGCATTTGTCAACACTGAATTTCATCTGCAGTCATGCTGTCCATCCACCAAGCTTTGATATTTTGTTAAGTGCTTAAGTGGGACTTAAGTAATACATTGGTCTTGTGCTAGCCTACTGTGCAAGGGTAAATTTCACCCTTTATGAACTGATGCATCCTGTCACATTAATCAGGGATGTACTATGTATTTCCTGGGGCAATATAAAGGATCAAATTTCCATATTAACCCCTTCAGAACTGAATTAAGTGTTGATACCATATCTAGAATGTGCACCACAAACTTGATGTATCATGATCTTTAGTTCTGGTGATCTATCTTAGTACGACTATAGGGGAAATACGGAAGTAGCAATCTGCTGGGTACTTGAGATATCCTGGGATTGAAAAGATCACAACTAGTGTATCCAGGTGTTGAGAGATTTGTGGGTTTTTTTTCCTGTCGCTCCTATTTGTAATATAGCTTTTTTTCAAAGCAGGTCCATAAAGGTTCCTCCAAAGCCTAAAACATGAAGTGGAATTTTGAAGAAGTGACTGATTTATGCCCATCTACCCTTTTGCTTTTATTAAAAGGAAAATCCATTTCTTCTTTGCTGTTTCATGAAAGATTTTCTAGGTGGGTGAGCAAATGGCTGGACTCAAGCTTAGGAGGTTTGATTTGTTTAGTTATCTCTGATTTTGAGGCTTGTTTCTTGACACTTCTGTTTTGTCACCTATAATGTTGATAATGTTCCTTACACAAACTACTTTGAAAGTTGAAGACTTAGTGTTCTATAAAAGCTAGAGAGTTTTTTTGAAGTATAGCATATCATAATATATAACAGGATTTGCTAATGTCTGATTTGCCTTTCTGTTGGTCACCAAAAATATCAACAAATTGACAGACCAAATAAAATGTCTCTCCTCCATATCCCCCAAATGAGGGAGGAAAATATAAAGCTATGAAGATGATGATTCTTCCTACTTCCCAAAAATACCCAAACGAAATAAAACTGCCGTATAACGGGTATAAAAATGTGAACAGATGGAAGAATTTTTTTCATCCCTGCAAGCTTATTATTTTGGTGCTTCTGGTTTGGGAAGAGAACTTGATGGGTTCAGTGATCACTGATTGCTGTAAAATTGGCAAACTGTGCCCAGCTGTTCAGTGGATGCTTGTCTGATCATGGAAATCCTGCTTATGAAGTAGAAAAAGAGAGGAACATGCTGGTATCTTAGTGGATTTAGTTTTACACAGTAGCATCTGCTAAACATGCAGTGACTCTTTTACTTAGCAATTTAGACTAAAACCCATAATTATTTAATGAGCAACCTCCCTCTTTCTCTCCCATTTCTTTTGATCCCTACCCGCCAAAAGCACTGGCTTCAGGATCTATGTAAGGCGTGGCTTAGTCTGTTTACCTGCTGCCCACCCTGGGTATTGTGTATGTTGTTCTGATTTATTTATTAGCCTTCATTTTTTAATCTTTGTGAAATTGCAGGGAAGGAGGGAAAAAACAGGACCTTTAAATGACAGTCCACAGCACCTATTAACTAGTGAAAGATGCCTTCTGACATGACATTTTAGGGACGTCAAGGCTCTTGATAATAATGTTTGTGGTTCGGGAATGACCTTGCATATCAGAAGGTCTTTGCCTATCCTGCATGTCATCATGAGTTAAACATTCTGGTGAAACAGCACAAAACCAATGAGTGCTGTGTCTGAGGCTCCTGCAGACTCTTTATCCCCTTGTCATGTTTAGGAAGAAAATAAAAATGGATGTATCTTTCTTGAGAATAAGGCAAAATTGTTGCTGAAAGGAAATAGCTGTTCGTCTATGCTGCTTAGAACAGTCTACAGGCTATGCTGGTACTTGACTCAGTCATGGGCAGTATATGGAAACAGAACTGCAAGAAATCTGGTATGAAGCCAGTTCAGAACCTTGCAAACAAACTTCTGGACTCAGTAAATCACTTATGTCTTAAGCTATTCTAGTTAAACTAAGTTTGTCTTTCTTACAGTTACCTTTTTATATTAACTTTTATTTATGGTGCTAGATGGGGAGCAAAGTGAAAGTTGCATTTCAGTTTCCAAAGTCAACTTCTTCTCCAGCTTACTAAAATGGGTCATGCTCATTTGTGCCAACATCGCAATCAGTTACTGAGGGGGAATGGTTGTGTCATCAGAACTGAGGATTGTGATTTAGATTCAGCAGTGGATAACAGCAACATCTGGATTATGTGCAAATGCTCAGGAATACTATTTTGTATCTAGAGATTTAAAGTTGGAAAAACAAGATCTAAAGGGCTTGGTATTTCAAATGATGCATTCACTTATAATAAGATTGTAATATAACTTACTATAGTTATTTTCCAGTGTTGCACTGTGAAGCTTTGTCCTGATCGTGCTTCAGCTTTGAAATGAGTTCCCACCAGTACGAACTCCTTATCAGAGGCTTGAAGCCAGTCTCTTGTACATTGGCTGAAATACAGTTCTTTGTTACATGTCACAGTTGGGCTTCCGGACTTTGCAAGGGCTGAAAAGGCTGTTGCTTCTAGAGAATGCCTCCCAGCTTCACTGGGGTGCCACACAGGAATCTGATGGGTGGCTGGTGAAGTGGAAACAGGAGGCCAGTGTAAGGGCTATACACAGCAAATGAGCTCAGGAAGAGAAGTATTAAAGGAGCACCCAAACCTGATTTTATTTATTTATTTATTTATTTTTCTGCAAGGGTTGCATCTTACCTGAAGTGTAGCCATTATTAATGAAACCTTTCTTGCATGTCATCTTGGACCTACTGGTTGTGCCCCTAAGAGTTGCTGAAGCTGTGAATCAGGAAGACCTTCAGGGTTTCGCCACTCCTTTTTCTTCTTAGTGAGGATAAGGGGAGCGTCTAAAGCATCATCAGAACACTTCATTCTCTGCTGGGTCTGGTGTGAAGTAGTCTGATTTCAATTCTTTTTAGTCAACAGGAAATTCCCTGTGGTAGTGAGAAGTCTCTGCTTCCAGTAGTGGTGTCCCACTAATGGAGGTGGCTCCTGTGCAGGCCTTGCTATTTGCGTTGGCCCAGTATTATATGTTATAGAATGAAAAAATGTGCTGAAGCAGAGCTCTACCGTGCCAGTCACTCACTAATACAAGGTCCCTCAGAGATTCAGTGACATACGTGAGAACAATTCCTGCTCTTGCATATATTATCACAGTGTGATTATCACAGGAAAGGAGCTGTAGTTGACTTCTCTGTGTGGCTTATTTTCCTCTTTAAGTAGAGGTAAGCCACAACAGAGAAGCTGGCCTTCAAGACAGACACTTGTGTAGTTTCAATGATGATGATCTGTTTTTCCAAGCAAAGCTGTGCTGTCTCCTTGTGTGGTAGGGAAAGTTGGCTGAATCGGTCATTTCATTCAGGAATAACCCTTCTCTTGAAAACAATTTGTTTATGATGATACAAAATGGGAAACAGTGATCCCCCCGAAGTTTCCCTTCTGTTCTGTTCGGTACTCAGATGTGTTGGGAAATTATTTTGCAGCTTTTTCCCCCCCCTCTTCTCACTGAAGTCAGAAGGCGAGTGAGGATTTAGTTGCACAATAAAGTCTAACTAGTAGGGAAGCCATAAGCCATACATTTATCTGAGATAAATTTAGTGTAGCTCTATTGAATTCAGCGTTGATTTAAACTGGCTGGTGATCTGATCAGCTGTAGCACATGTTCTTACTTACCATTCTGGTATGTGCACCTCTATTCTTTAGCGTTATGATCTAAAGAAGGAAGTGGCTATGACAACTAATATTTTACAATGGTGAAAAATACATGGAGTCTAGTTAAAAATGCTAGGTATTGCCATTTAAATCTCTAACTCTTGATATGAGAAATTCTGTCAGATTGAGAAATTATGGTTTGAGCCTCTCTGTCTTTGTAGCTCTTATCTGTGAGCGTATAGTCTTAGAACTATACCAGAAGCCATACTGACATTCAGAGTAGAATATGTCCTGTTGCTTGGCTTCTTTGGGTTTGGGATTTGACAACAACATGAGAGAGTGTGTAAGTTTCAAAATAACTTACCAGTTGCCATTTACGAATGCTAATAAGGGAGAATCTCCTGATCAGTTTACTATTTTAAACTAATGTGATTTGGCTTCTGTCAGTACAGTATGCACTTACAGTGCTGGAGTGGATGCTCCTTTCACAGAGGACAGTTAATACAGAAGGAACTTTCTGAGAAGTATAGTTCTACTCTTCAGTTTCCTTACCCAAGTTTTTAAAGTCTTACAGCTGCTAAATAATTTTGGAGTCTTCAGTTACATCTAAAGATTTTTTTCTTGACGTTTTATACCACTATAGGAACTTTATTTACTCTTTCTTTTTCTAGTTAATTCTCTTCTTGTTGCATAAATACTACTCAGATTCCTGTAAAGTTTTCCTTCTTACTTCATGGCATTATGAGTCTGATAGAGCCATCAGAATGCCACTTCCAATCTGACACTTAAATCTCTATGAGGGATCATTGATATGCCTTCTTTCTTTAGAAATACTATAGGACAAAACACAGGCTTGCTGCTCATGTTGGCTGTGTTGTCTGAAGTCCATGAGAGCAACTGCGAAACTTGTGATTACATCTAATTCATGAATTGAGACCCTTATCGCTTCCTGCAGTGGTAACATTTATTTGTCGTCATGGCAGCGGTTGGTGGAAGGCAGGTTGACTTTCTTTTTCACTTCAGTTTAAATGATGGACGAGGTCTGTGAAGATTCCTAAAAATCAAGCCACACTCTCATCCAGTTTGGGTAGCCAGAGGAGAGATTCTGCTTTTGTCTACATGTCATGAATCAGGAGCAATAGCTGTCTTGAAAACAAAACAAATACATGGAGAAAAATTATGTGAGGACGTAAAGTTATGCTTCCCGTGGTAGATGTGGACTTGCTTATATTTTTGCCATTCTGGGCAACTTTATTTGTGCGCCATTCTAGATAGGAGCAAGCCATGTTGAAATGATAATACTGAAGTGTATTACAGCCCTGGGGCAAACTCTCCCCTTCACTAGATGTATATAACCCTTTCTGAAGTAGGAGTTATTTAGTATTCTGGGAATATCAGAAACTGAACAATTGGACACCTGTTTTTAACATGGCTAGACCACAGCTCTGCAATGGAGTTATAATAAAATTCTTGTCAACTTTATGGAATTTATAGAAAGGTCATAGCAAATCATATTGTAACATGGATACATGAGTATCATTGTAAAGGATGATCTCTGGCACAGGCTGATAGTATAAGTCATTACTTCTTCATTTCTCACATCATTCTTGAACACTTCCCGTTTTCTCAGCTGTTCAAGCAGCAGAGACCTAGAATCAATTCATTAAGCTGAGATAAACATCTGATGATTATTGTTACTGTTTTTATATTATATAAATACCTTGGGAGCCACCCTCTTAGGGAGCTTCATCCTGGCTGAGCAGTTGCTACCCTGAGAAACCTGCATTCTGAATATTAAACTTCATGGATATTAAGTACTGCCAGAGGCCAAAAAAAAGCCATTTAAAAAGAAATGTATTTTTTATTCTTGCAAAACATACATATATTAAAAAACCAACACCCTTGCATATTGATGTTCTCCTCTACTAAATATTTCCATAATACAAATAACTGACAATTTTAAACTAACTTTCTTCACTGTCTCATTTCACATATTTTGAAACAGGAGTGTCAGTACTCTGAAAAATGCATTAGAAAATTGCATATGTATACTAAATCCTTTTTTGTGCCTTTGTCAAACTACAGGTATTATCATAAAACTTTTATTGTAAGACATTATTCAGTAGTAATTGTTTCTGAATTGCAACAGCTATTCTGAGTGCCCAGCAGAACACAAAAGTTTTTCACCATTTTTCACTGGCGATGTATCATTTAGTCAGACTTTTGTTCCTGTTTGTTGGTCCATGTTGAATACATACAGAGCATTAATACCAATTGTATACTCATATTTGTTTAAAACTGACCTAAATGTGCAGAGTGACACCATACATACAATTTATGGATTCTTAGCACAGTGATAGGTTGCACTGCATTTGTTCAGCTCCCAATTCTCCACTGATATTCTTGATCCTGAGGAATTAACCCATCTATATAATTGTTTGCTACAGGAAACCCATGTGAGAGTGGTACCTCATTGTTTCTGGCAAACAAAAGGAGCTGTCCAGCATTTTCCAAGCTGAATGTATTAAAACACTGATAAACTTGAAGTGGCTTTTAATGTTGTCTTTCAATGCTTTAAAAGCCTCTCATCTATGAAATATTTTTCTGTACATAGGGTATGTGTGTTTATATATCCGTATATCTCTCTATGTTGAGAGAAACTGTGGATAGTCACAAATTCTAGCAGTTGCAGTGCAAAAGTGATGCAAGCTTGAACTTCTGAATTTCCTCATGAAACCTCCAAAAACTTCTGAGTTTGTGAAAGGATACAAAATGAAGAAAATTGGTTTTAACAGCAATGACAAACTATGATGCATCTAGGTATTCAGACTAAATGATAAAGAATTGTGTCTAAATTATGGCACAACTGAGAATATCAGTAAAGATGAAAGGAAAGGAGAAGAGAGGCATAATACTCAGATTATTGATTCCCTTGGTATTAAAAAACATCTTAAAATTTCAAAATTAATGAGATGTAAAACCATCTCCCTCCTTTGCAGCTGATTCTCATCAGCCAGTTATAAAAGAGCTATCATAGGAGAAGAGAGCATACCATTAGCTGTTAGTTTGGAATGACTCTGCAAAATAGTCCTTAAAGGTCTACTGACATCTTTCTGACAATCTCCTAAAGGTCTCAAAGCTGCTAGTTGCTGCAGTATATCAGGCTGTCATGAAACCTGGATCTGAATTGTGTAACAGAAATGTCCTCACTCTGCAATTTGCTTTAAAGCAACAGTCTCTGAATAATGTAACTCAGGAAGATATGCTTCCACAGGGGTCGTCTGAGCTCTGTGTTGACCTGTGCAGGAGTGAGGGTGATAAGTTTATCACTAACACAGTCATATTTTCTGCCAACAGGCTTTACAATTGGATCTCTACACTTAATATCATTTTGTTTGTAAAAAAAGGATACCAGACATCTCCACTGTGGAATAGTATTTGCTGGCAAGTCTACTTTGTGACTTTCGGTATGCAGGCTGTAATGTAGTGTATTGCTCCTGGAAAACGTGTTCTTACTTGAAAATATCTTTCAATAGTATCTAACCTTGAGTGTCCCCAACTGCCCAACCAACAGTCTTCCATTATGCAGATATTAATCACTGTGATATCTAAATTTTCATTACTGTCATTTTTTAATTACTGCTGTAAAGACTAAGGGATGGAAGAAAAGGGATTAAAAAGAGTGGGAGCTGTATTGCAGTGAAGTTAGGTATTATAGAACTATTGTGTGTTAGATACAAATCATGTTCACTTGCAAAAAGTTACAGCTGGGTGAGAAAGTCTTCTGAGTACTCAAACACATGTGATGAGTTGTCATCCTGAATGGTTAAAGGCAGTTTTGGAAAGGAGAATCCTCTCCCCCTTCCCACTTACCTCATCTGAGCCAGGTGTCATGCAGCCAGCTGGAAAAGCAAAGCTTCCATTAGTGCTTTGCTTAATGTGCCACATTCTCTGAAGCAGGATGAGCCCATTTTTGCTTCTCTTATTTTTAGGACTGACAAGTAGCTTGGTTTACACATTTTGATCCTTGGTGTATTTTGAGAGTAGCCTTCCAGTCATTCTGAATTGCATGCATTGCTTTGATATTAAATTTTCATGTTATGAGTTCCATTGGAAATAAATGTGTTTTCTACCCCCTGCAGTAAAATGTTGGTTTATACCAAAGCACTCTGAGAGGCAAATTGGCTGCTTATTTAAGGATATCTTAATGAAGAGTTGTGAACCTAAATATCTTGATTAGTATGAGTGGATTCTGTGAAGATAGCCAACTATACTGTGTTACTGTTGCCACCCACAAATTAGCCCAGTAGTCAGAATGACTGAGGGTTCTTTATTGTGCATTGCTATTTGGTGCTGGTGAGAAAGTGGGGAACCACTAGAAACGGAGGACAGTACTACCCACATATATAATTTTGGGTCATAACAGTTTTTGATAGTTCTCAGAGAATGTTTCCCTAGTAAATGACAAGGGGCAGAGGGAGGGAGAGAGAAAAAGGTGACTGGAGTGATGGTGACATTTGAAAGGGGAAGAGCCTTGTCAGAGGCTTGACTTTGTACAGATAAGAAATATATTTTCTGATTATACAGAAGGTTGGGAGAGGCTACTGCGCTGGGCAGATAAGAAGTGGGGTTACATGCTAGTTTATCTGTAAGGAGACGGAGTGTTCCTCTCAGACTTATGGTGTATTTAATTTAGATCAAAAAATCCTAGGGGATTTACAGCTAATCATAAACCAGCATAGATTAAGAAAAATCCTCTGAAAAATATTATAGTGAGATATAATATGTTATATATAAATGGATGTAAGTAAGTATACATAAATATATATTTTATGCGAATTAAAGGTCATTCTGCTGTACTAGTGAAGGTCATTGTAAATGTTTCTTGTGGGAAGTTAAATGTAGGTGTGTTATGGAATCTTGCTGAATATAGAGCAGGGCATGCCCTTTGGCTGTAGAACTGGCCCCTGCATGGGCAGCATCCTTGATGGCATGGCTTCTTTCAGTGCCAGGCTGATCTGTGGTAGGAACTCGCCAGAACTCTGGGCTGCTGTAAATTACACCAGACCTCAGGCAGCCCTGGGCAGTATTTGGAATTCAGAAGTAACGTATTTTTGCTTTACACGTTGTTTGTTGCACTTAGCGAAGGAGGTGATAATACTTGATATGGTTTTTAAGTTTTCGTTTTTTAACTTGTAGTGGTTGTGACAGTTGTTCAGTGAATTCACCTGAGTTCTAAAACAGGTACCATATGGGCAGTGGTGGTATAATTTTTTTTGTCTGCTGCCCTGCTAATATATTGGAACAATCTGAAAAAGAACCCTCAAAAAAGCCCCAACAAAAAAAAAAAACCCAAAACCATTTTTAAGCTTGTTTCCCTACCTGTAGCTTCCATGGCCTTTTCGCTCCTGCAAATTTTAGTGCTTTTTCTGCAATGTGCAGTACATCTGCCATGCCATAAGAGCTGTGACTGCAATCTGTAGGCGTCCTTAAACTGTCTTTCATCTTACTAGATCAACAACCTATAGACTGAAGCAATGGCATTACAGACCTGGGCTGGATAAACTTGCCCAGAACCTTAAGTACTTGGACCAAAAAACACCCAATCAATGCTGAGGCCTGTGCTGCTTTTGACTTGCTGCTATTGTAATTGCTCTCAGGTGGGCAGATACCTGCCACTATATAGATGCAAGATGCAAATCTTATGATGTTACTTGTTAAAAGTTGAACTCTACCCACATTTTGAATCGTGAAAGCTGACAAAGAGCTACTTGTGATGATACCTTTGGTTGTGTAGGTGTAAGCGTGAGAGACAAGGGGCTCAAATGGTACTGCATCTTTGGAGGGAGACCTGTTGTGCCATCTGGCTGCTCTTCCGGCAAAGCTTCATGATATCTTTCTGTCTGTATGCTGCATGAGAGAAAATAGAGTGTTTTATGTGAATATAATTTAAAATTATCTTTTTGCTTTGTTTCTCTATTTGCATATGTTTTGTGATATAATACCTTTTAACATACTCACAGACAAAGGTTTAACTATATAGTGGTTGCTAGACTAGTGAACCTAAACGTGTTGAACTGTTGGAGCAAGAGACACACTCCTACTTGAATAAAACAGCACCAGGTGAATAATTTTAGTGATACAGTGGGAGAACGGCAACTTTGTTTACATAAAACCTGAATTTTGAAAAGTATATGATTCAGAAACAGATCTTAGGAAGCTTTCACAGAGCTGTCCTGAATGAGTTATGGAAAAACAAAGCAGTCTTTCAAACTTACTACTAAGACACCAATGTGAGTTTTTAAATGCATATTTCTAAGTTATGCCTTCTTCCCAATCCAAGCATAAAGATTCATTTTGTGCTTCCTTGTTGCAGTCCTCAGATGTTGGGTTCTGAACTCACCAAAGAATTGTCATGGAAGGATTCAGATGCCTGTTGGGAGTTTCACTGACTCCATTTTGGCAAGAGAGGGTGCACGAGCTGATCATTTTGCTGAGACTTTGGTGCAGTAGTGTTCCTTAAAGCTGCCGAGTTGTTCAGAGTCAGCTGCTTCCACTATGTTTCAACCACACGGGGTGAAGAACCAACTTTGATTCTTTGTACTTAAAAAAAGTATTTTAATTTTATCATCAACATACATCATAAACTTCTAATGCTGTTCTAGCATAGAAATAATATTAACCATTTCCCTTTTGTAGAAATTTCTGTATTTCGTAAGCTAAGTCGCCCCATTTTTTTCTTTTTTAATCTCCTCCCCACCCATTCTACCAATCAGTACAAACTTTGAGTTATCTTTTAAAGTCTTCTATCTTTGGAAGATAAATTCTTGTGCATCAAGGGTTTATATATTTATCTGTGCCTTTTGTGGGAGCTTGATTTTTATTTTTTGCTTTTAAAGAGGTAAAAGGTTGAGGAGTAAGCAGGACAGGATGGTCACATGCTGGTGATGAAGGCAGCAAAATGTGTCTTGAAGTTAAGTCAATATATAAATGTATTTGCTGGGTTACAGAATAGCCTGGTGTGGCTGACAGGATCCCCATCACATGAGCAAAGGTAGAAGGATTGTGCGTTCTATTGCATTTCACAAACACTCTTTCACTTTGTAATTATGTGGGTTGCTTTTTGGTTTAAGGAAGAGAGAAAAGGGCATCCTGATTCCCTGCAGTCTGCACTGTTGCTTGTTCCTTGGGACCCCACTAGTCAAAACAACGGGATTCATATGTTGACGACAGCTGAGAGACCAAAGTATGACCAGATGGCAAGGGGGAGCTGAGCTGTCTGTTTCTGCAAGCGATAGGCACATTATGGTTATTCTCTTCTGGGGACGAGGGGGTGGGAAGGAGGGGGAGGGGGAGAGAGAAAGAGAAAGAGGGAGATACTAGATAAACAGAGTGTAGCCTGAATACATATGACATGTGGGAGGAAAGCTTTGTTAAGCAAGAACTGAAAGCCTCTCGCAGAGCATTAGGCAGCACCGCCTGCGCATTGGACTGAGCCAAACCAGGGGAAACACAAGCACAAACCTGTAAAAGTGCTGTAACACCAGCGAGGTTCACCAGGCTTCTGCAGAGGTGCTTGAAACAGTGAAGTACTGGAGGGTTTTACTGTTCCTTAGATCAGCTTACTTTTTTTAGTAGGAAGGAAGGGTCATTTAGCAGCAGACATGCCAAAGGTGTGTTTTCCTTATCTTTATGATGTGCAAGCTATGTTTTATGAGTCAAAGTTGATTCATAGCTTCATTCTGCTAGACTTTTTCATCAGCTTCATGCGTAGCAGATGGCTTTATGGGGTTCAGGGTATCTGCTGTTTGCACTGAAGTCACTGGAAGTTCAGTCTAGCCAGTGATTTGCAGGTGGTGCTCAGCATGCTCTGTAATTAGGGAATGCATCCTTGATCTACATCACCCTGAGCCTGATCTGGAGCCAGCTGAGATCTGTAAAAATTTTCCCACTTGTCTGTATTAGGGTGTGGATTATGTCTTATGAATGAAACTGAAGTATACTTTTCTTTTATCAGTTATTAATAGTAGAGCTCTCAAATCTTTCCTTACTGCCCTCTCTGGCCCAGCAGCATAAGTTGCAATGTTTGTCTCATTTTCTTCTCATATTTTTCTGACTGTTCTTCTTGTGGGACTTGAGTGAATGAGTAACTAGAGCAATTGATACTTGCATTACACAAAAAAGGAAGAGGGAATTTTCATTATTTTGCTCATCTGAGGACAGTGTCTGACTGTCTAAAAAACTGATAGGAGACCATAGAGAGCATTTATTTGAGCAGGGTTTGATATACTCTTCCATCTACACATCATATGCTGGTAACTTTTACTTCCTTTTTTCCCCTCTCTTTTTTGTTTTGACTTTTGCTTGTCTGATTTGCTGACCTTTGAGTAGTTCTTCCTGAAGTATAGTGATACGAAAGCAGTCTCACACTGTTGTTTTCCTGATGAACCACTCTAAAGCACTCTGGTTTACATAGGGTGAAACAACAGGTTTGTTGGACTCTGACACCTAACGCCACTGCTCAGTAACCTATTGGAGTGTTTGAACATGGTCACCAGCTTGGCTTCCCTGCTGCTCCCTAGATAGTTGCTTGTGACATTGATCTGTGGGAAGCGGGGGCAGAAAGCTGATTTATAGATGAAGCCTATTGCCTGGAGGAGTGGGTTAGCTAAGATTGCATTCTGCCTGGTTTTGGTCATGATAATACAAAGACTTTAGGAGGTCTTTCCTACACAAAAAGTGCAGCTAGAAAATTTAAAATTTTGATACTCGTACATACATAATGATAGCCTTAAAAGAATTAAAAAAACAAAACCAAAACACACACCCCCTTAAAAAAACAAAACAAACAACAACCAAAACAAAAAAACTACCAAAAACATTTAAACTCTTTTTGGAAAGATGCTGAGTGTTGTATGCCAGTTTTCTATTCACTTCTTCGAAAACCTTTTGCAGTTCCATATGGGACACCATCTTTTAGAACACTTATTTTAATTAGTGAACTAAAAAAAGCATTCTGCTAATTACTGTTACTTCTCTAGAAGCAGAAGCCCCTTCCACTGTTTGATAGTAGTACAACACATATAACTGCAATGTATTGGAGATTAACTTTTTTATTTTTATACTAATTATAATGGCTGAACCAGAGATGCCAGTAAATTTTTGTTGTCAGCCTCACTGATCAGATAATTTATGACCTTGTCTTTCTACAAAACTTCTACCCCATTGTCAGGACTCATAAAAAGTTAGGTAAAACTTCATTTTGATTAGATGCAGCTTTTCAATACATGACCTTAAAAGTTACTTCCAAGTAAAGGGAAAGAATAACATATTAAATTGTTCCAAATTTGCTTTACTTTTAAAATGTCTGCAATTGCATTGGGAAAAATTTTTCTTTATTGTAAATATGAAAGCCTGTTAAAAACTACTATTTCGTTTCTAATTTAAATAATGTAGGAAGCCTCAGTTATATAATAACAGATAAAAGTAAGGTGTGCAGTTCAGCAGTAGCTACATAATAAATGCCATTAGTATTGAGATGTACCATGTTTACATAATGTAAAGGGACACAGATACCAGGGAGAAGGCTGAAGGCTTCCTCATATATGTAATACTAGTAGCTAGCTCTTCCACTGTGTGTAGAATCTTGGGCTCTCAAATCCATATTTAGCTATGAAAGTGCACCTACTTTTCAAAAAATTCGAATTGTCAGCATGAACCTATCACTTATGTGGGATCTGGCATTGCCAGGTCATTTTGCAAGTTTGATGGTTTTGGGTTTTTTAAAGTGTCTAAAGGGTATTGTGATATACAGATTTGGACTTGGGGAGAAAAAAAATAATTTGGTTTTAAGCCAGAAAAGGTTAGCCAAAAATATCTAAACCAATATCGTGAATGTAAATTGTGTAATTATTTGGTCATTTACTGTTCCAGAATTAAGTGACATCTTTTGTCGTTGGCTTTGTTAGGAGCAGGACAGTGTCCATTCTAACTCTTCTGTTTTGGATGATCTATTACTAGTTTGGTGTTGATGGTTTTTCATTGTGGTCTGCTAGTTTCTGAGCTGGTAGGGAGGAATCTTAATTCAAAGCTGTATTTAGCCATTTAAGTTTGCTGTCTGTTTAGCCATTCCAGTGTTCACGGTCTAACTGGGACTTCAGCCTCCAAGCCAGGGAAGCAAGGAGGATAACAACTGAAATAAAGATCCAGAAAGTTAGATTCAGGGTTTTATTCTTCTCTCTGCTGTTAAGTTACTTGGATATTTTAAAAACCTGCAGGCACAGGAGTTCATATCATATCCCATTAACATTCAATTTGATTGTCTTTTGAGCACTTGTACCTAGAATTAAATAAATGAAAATAATAGACCTTGAAAATTGTACCTGATGTGTCTCAGCATCAGTTTTCCATATGTGTAAGAAAGTTGTACTCATCTACCTCACCCATATGTTGGATTGCTAATGTGAGAATTGAAAAATGCTCTGCAGTTATCAGAACAGAGGTACCCAGTACTTATCTTATAGAAATGACAGAATACACTTTGAATCTTGTCTCTGTGGTTTTCCTCTTTGCTTCTCTTGCTCTTCGAGTTTGCTGCCAAATACACTTGAATGTCACCGTATCCATGCTGTTATAATCTGAGACTTTTCATCCTGTGAATAAACTGGCAGCTATTAGTGGCAATGGAGATGTTTTTAATTTCAGCTCTTAAGTACAGCACTAGGAGTTCTGAGTATTAACGACTGCATTCTTGGGTCCATGTACTGAAATGAAAGCGAGAATAACCCTCTTTTACAGTGATCAGTTTTCTGTATAGAAATATCAACCATAATTGGGACTTAAAACAGGTCTTAGTGATGGCTACTTTGATAAAAAGTGGTAGAGTGAGATCAGTAGTATGTGGCTGGCAGGTTTTTTTTGAGCAAAAGGCAGATTTCTAGAGCTTTAATGTTGTTAATATAACCTGAGTACAGTAGTTTACAGTATTTAGTTTACTGCTACAGACTCACACTTTAACCTATCACCAATGGATCACATATATCTTACATGAATACAAGTGTATATGAGATTAATTTATTTCTATACAGAGTTCAGATAAGGATTTCCTGCTCTGTGCATGAATACTTAGTCATTACATTTTCAGTTTCTTAATCACAATTAATAATACACTAGATATGTTTCTATAGCAACTTCTACTCATGGATCTCAAAGCGCTTTAGAAATGTTAGTCTTAGTCTCATAATAGCACTCAGATAAAGTGCATATAAGTATTCATATTTTGCAAGTGGGGAAACTGAATTGGAGAGATTGAGTTGCTGAAAGACGTACAGAAATTGGTGAAGGAATTAGGAGCATTATCTGGAGATTTGATCTAGAGCTTATTGAAAGTGTTTGGATTGTGTCATAGATTTCTAGTTCCTTTGCAGCGTTGTATCCCCAAAACCGAGCATCTTTCCATGATGAGGCAGTCTTGAATAAAAATCCTGTTTTCCCATAAGATTTCTGTTTTGCCCTACCTTTAGATTACCTTACAAGTTTTCTGAAACAATCACTTTTCATGGTTGTAGATTTTTGTTTTTCAAAAACCTCCTGATGTTGGAGAATACCCACATGGGAAGGGAAAGAGGACAGGTAATCATAGAATGGTTTGGGTTGGAAGGGACCTTAAAGATCATCCAGTTCTATCCCCCCTGCCATGAGCAGGGACACCTTCCACTAGACCAGGTTGCTCAAAGCCCCATCCAACCTGGCCTTGAACACTTTCAGGGTTGGGGCATCCACAACCTCTCTGGGCAACCTGTTCCAGTGCCTCACCACCCTCACAGTGAAGAACTTCTTCCTTACATCTAATCTAAATTTACCCTCTTTCAGTTTAAAGCCATTACCCCTTATCCTATCGCTACATGCCCTTGTAAAAAGTCCCTCTCCAGCTTTCTTGTAGGCCCCCTTAGGTACTGGAAGGCTGCTATAAGGTTTCCCTGGAGCCTTCTCTTGTCCAGGCTGAACAACCCCAACTCTCAGCCTGTCTTCACAGGAGAGGTGCTCCAGCCCTCTGATCATCTTCGTGGACCTCCTCTGGACTCGCTGCAACAGGTCCATGTCCTTCTGATGTTGGGGGCCCCAGAGCTGGATGCAGTACTCCAGGTGGGGTCTCATGAGAGCAGAGTAGAGGGGGAGAATCACCTCCCTCGACCTGCTGGTCACACTTCTTTTGATGTGGCCCAGGATACGGTTGGCTTTCTGGGCTGCAGGTGCACATTGCTGGGTCATGTTGAGCTTCTTGTCAACCATCATCTGAACACTTTCAGCATTTGTTTCAGCTGTGCAGACAAAATCAAGACCATTCTCAGACAGCTTCTCAGAAAGCAGATAGATTGCTTAAAGCTGGTGTCCTTTGTGCAGTATCATCGATTGATATCTCAGTAATGGTTGTACAGGAAGTGGTAGGAAATGGAGGCATCTTGTTGCTTTTCTTCCTTCCTCTAATGCACTTATCTCTCTCTGTCATTTTATTTGAACTTTATTTGCAATTAAAGCTGTCTTGAACATTACGCTCAAGAAAAGTATAGTTCTGTCTGAACTGCAGTTGCTGAACTTTGCAGAAGCAGAGATGGATTGGGACAGGACGAAAAAAGTCTTCATTTTCAATCCCCGTTCAAGAAGAACTGAATTCTCCATTTTCTGAACTGAAATGGATTTAACTTTGTTCTCCTCCTTACTTCTTCCCTCCATCTCCCAATAGCTGCCCAACAATCTAAACCCAACCACACAAAACAAAAAACTCTTAACTTTTTGCTTGAAAGTAATATCTGTGGTGACCAAAGAAATAATTTCTTTCTAGTGCACAAGTGGTATCTGTGGACTAACTGACAAAAGTGTTTCTTGCTTTTTCAAAATTCTTTCTACTTCCTGCAGCAAAATGAGGTAGGAAATGCAGCCTTTCTTTGGATTCTCTCAGGAGATCTACATTCAGGTTTCTGTCTCTTCCACAAGCTGTGTTTCCTTGGGCTTGTCCATCATTCTGTGCATCTTAGCTTCCAGTCTGTAAAATGAAAGTAAATGAAGCTTCCTTTCTCTTGCTTGTTTGTTTTCTTAGTGACTAAAGGAAAGAAAACTTGATCTTGACTGAAGCTTTTATAGTGTAATAACACAAATAATAATGAAATGGATGGAGGAAAAAGAATCTAAGAAAGGTAATGAATCTTTTCTGGCTCTTGTTTTGCACCTTGCACTGGTCATGATGCTGGAGACTTACAAATCACACCTTTGACTGAACAGTGTACTACTGCTTTTGTCTGCAGGAAGACAGCAGGTTTTCTTCAATTTTGGATCCTTCAGAAGAGTTGTCTATCTGTAAAAAGCTTCTTTCCTTCCTATTCCCTCTCCCTACTTCTTCTGTCCAGTTCCTTCACTTGTTATTGAAGATGAAAGGTTACTGACAGCCAGAGAAATGGAGGGCAGAATTCTGCAATTCATCTTCATTTTTATGGCAGTTAGCGTAGATGTTTGTCCAAAGTTCCCAGAACAGCTTTGAGATATAGAACACAATGATAGGAGGTTTTATTTCAGCTCCTGGCAGAGGGTATGGAGATCCAGTTAAAAAAACCCAAAACAAACAAACAACCCGAAACCCAACCCCCATGTGTTTTGCAGTCTGTAGATATCTGGAGAAACAGGAGGAGTCAACAGGATGTAACTTGAATATTTGGCAGGGTGTAGGGAAGTTGAGTTGGCTATTAGTAGCTGCTAGCCAGTAGTTGCTAGCCATTGAGTGTTTGAATGGGCTATCTTTTACAGAGCCACTGCTTTCCCAGGTACTTAAAAAATCAGGATTGTTAGCCAGCTTCATGTTTTTATAGAGCAGAAGGATTGTTTTGCCATGTCATTAACAAATGGAATAAATCAGTGTTGGAAAGGAACAGTTCAAGAATACTTTTAGTGTTAGTGCACTTGCACACTGCTTAATTACACACCCGATTTTGTACCACTCTGTTGACAGCACAGCATTCAATTTATGTTGTTTACTTTATGCACTGGCATTTGAGAGGCTCTATCAGTCAACGTAACATTTTGGGATGTCAGTGTTGAAGATTTGCACCTTAACATAAGGGCGTGGATGATACTTGCCGTTGACTGGAATAGCTGCATATTATTGCTGTCACCTTAGCACGAGCTGTGTTACAGTGTTGGATCAAATTAATCTCTTGTGCTGCTGAAACAAGGCAATTGTGTCTGTGATAAAAATTTATTTGTTGTCTCCTAGTGGTGTGTAAGCAAAAACTTGTAATGATAGTGACATATGGGAAACACCTATTGCTACCGTAGTATAAATAGCACTTCAGCTGCTTTTTCCTGGTATAATTTTGTGGGTTTCAAAATTTCCCTTGCTGTCATCTTGTTCCTGTCGTTTGCAATCTATTCGTCAGTTAGTGTAGTTGTAGTACTTGGTCCAGGATCAATACTTGGTCCAGGACTTCTGTGACATCTCGGAAATACTTTCTATGATTCAGTATAAGAAATACAGCTTTCTGTGTGCCTCTAAGTTATAAACATGTTGGCTAGTTGCACAGAGAGAACAGAGAGGTAGTAGTGTCACAAGTACTGAATTTCTAAAAGTTTGTTGAAAGCAGACTCTTGGTTAGAGGAAAGAAAGCAGGTTAGTGCTCCATTTAAGAGAACTACTGTAGTGGAAGCTCATCCTTTTCTAGGTACCAGAGAATCTGTATAGAAGAGAGATGCTTCACATGGCTCAACTACAGAAAGTCTGATGTGAGCTTGCCCCTTTTAGAAACCAAAGAATCTGGTATGAACTGAATACCTGTGGGAGAGCAGGCTTCTTTAGTTGTGCTGCCCATATAACTACATTTTACTCAACAGCAGGTAGACGCTGGCAGTTTGATGGGATCCAGTATAGCACCTGACCCATCTCTGCAAACATTCAGGCAGAGTTTTCCAAGGTAGTAACTGCTTAGTTTATCTGATTGTAGCATGTTGGATCTAAGAAGAATGAGGTCCTTAAGAAAGATGCTGGGATTAGTTAGGGATGCCCACTATCTGTAACACAGTAAGAAATGCTGTATACAAGCTTCATTCTGCTTACTGAAGGTTGAGAGTTGTGCCTGTTGGATAACGTCCAAATGTAATTCATGATTTTTGGTTAAGGAAGATCAGCAGTTGCTCTTTGCTGTGACACTTTATTGTATTCAAACACGTAGTTATCCACTGGAGACTCCGAAGGAACTATAGGGATAGCTTGCATATTTGGAGATGAGCGGGGAGAGTTTGCAAAAATTGTCTCTTCCCGCTTTTCTGACTCACCCTTTGAGGCTTGGTGGTTGCAGTTTCTGTTCTTGGCTGGCTACAGAAAAAATTATTAAAAAAACCCCAACCCACTACAGTTCCCTACAACAATTAGGAAAAAGAAATTCTCCGTGAAGATCTTCCAAATGTCAATGTTGCTATTGTAACTGTGGGCCTGCAGGAGTTTCCCACTGATGCAGGGTTTCGGTGTGCAGGTTTGCCAGTGTCTTCAAGAACTGCCACAAGGAGCCTGGCTTCCTATTGAGCTTTCATATGGGAAGCAGCAATCAAACTTTGAAGGGCCAAAGAAAAAAGATCTTTGCAGCTCCAAGTCAGCTGTGGAAGGCATAGGGTGCAAATATACTTTGGCAGGAAACATATGAAATATGTAATCTGTTTCTTGGCATCTTCACTGCCAACGCTCCCTGTGGTGGTTGGGCTTGTTCATCTTCAGAAAAACCCAAAACAAAAAAAGCTAAACAGAATGAGAAAAGTCCTACCAAAACAGTTGCCTTAAAATCAATACCACTTCCCTTAGTACAGAATAATGACACCATAAAGCAATACAGCTAAGGGATGTTCCTGATCATAAGGATGGAAGTTTGCACTGAAATCAGGCAAAGCAGTTGACTTCTGTGACATTTGGGATGGGGGGGTGGGGAATTGCCTTCAAGCTGAAAGCTTGCTTTTGGCCCAAGAAATTCCATCATTGTTAGAGCCTTCTTATCTTTCCATCTCAGGAATATGTGCTGTGTTTGAGGAAAGTGAATGTGTACTTAAGTTCTTGCCAATGCAAAGCAATGTTGTCTCTCCCCACTGTATAGGCTACACAGATGTGTTCCACTGCTTCACTGGGTTTACGAGATCTTCTTTGCCCTGCCCCAGTCATTAACAGGACAGATAGGACAGATCTCTGTTACTCTGTTATAGGGTAAGGTTTACAGAGCAGCCTATATCTATTGTTCTCTGGCAAACTGTAGTTGACAAAACCTAGAATAAAATACTATTTTTTTTCATCTGTGTATGTGGCTGTGGACAGATGTGTATATGGCTGTGGACAGATTCATAGAGGAGATTATACAAATCCAGTGTAACTATTCTTAGAAAGTGTTGCAAAACCTTTCTACTTTGCTAAAGCTTTTCTACCACCATAGTGTTCACAGAATCAGTTAGCATTCTATCCTTCTTAATGAAAAACGCATATACCACATTTATCTGTTGCATCCTTGAAGTCTCCAAGAGATTTATGTTGCTAGCATATACAGAAGAGATGGAATGTGTTCAGAAGCTGAAATAATGGGTGACAGGACAAAGCCAAATACAGGGGGACTGGGAAGAATACAGTGAATACACAGTGAATACACATAGCCATATGTGTTTCTAGCTCCTTGTTCTGATTGGTAGAGTGGCTATTGTCAGACTGGACCACTGGCCTAGTTTAGTATGGCAATTCTTATGTCCCCAAAGAAGTCACCTAGTTGCTACGTGCTTTCTGCATCCACAACATTACTTTACTCTGTGCTCCCTTCAGCTGCACCTTAAAACATCTGCAGAAAAAAATCAGCACTATGTGTATGAGTAGACTTAAAAAATAAAATAGCCCACCAAACCTCTCTCCCTTTGCTCCTCGTTTTTAGAATAAAACTGTGAAATTTCTCTCATTTCACTATGACTGGTCTGTGAAATTGGGCATTGCTCTCTTTAGTTTACTGAAGTCCCCAATTATAAGATCAGGCTCTGGAACCATAAGCTTTGCCTGGCATGGAAATTTTGTTTGAGAGTGTTTGGGTCTGTGTGTACGCACAGGATGCAAAAGCTTTTTCATACTGAAGGCTTTGTCTGAAGTAGAAAGCCAGCTGACCTTTTGATGTAATTCTTGTACATAAATGATCTGAACACATACGTGCTGATTTTTCTTCAGGGTGTTCATGTTTAAAAAGTGATGATCTTACTATGAATGTTCACGTTTGTTCCTACCTACCACTTAACTATTATTGGAAGATAGAATAATATTAAACATAACCATACACATGTGACCACAGGACTGATTAGCACTTTTCCTTTAGTAATCTTCAAATATTTAGGCATAAGGGAGGTATTACTTAAGACCATTTTGCAACTGTTAATGGGATCTTAGAGGGTCTGAACCAGTGGCTGATCCTGCAGAGAGCTGTCAACCATTTGTGTGTTGGTGACAGTTGTTTCAGGGTACTGACTAATCTATAGTGAAATAAAATGCCTGAATTGTCTGTGTAGTGTAGATGTCAGGGACTTGGCATTAACTACTTCAATCTAGTGATCTATTCCTGTTGCACCAGTTTACTTGCAAATCTAAGTCTAGCCTAACCTGACCCACATCACTCAGAGTAACTGTAGGAGATTGGGGGGATACGGCCTCCACTGCCTGAATCTGTCTCCTGTTCTGATCTCTGCATGTCCTTCAGTGAAATGTGAATACCGAAGCCCTGGCTGTGTCTTCCTATTCATATGCTAAGTAAGATTTCTATGTCAGTCACACATTCAGACTTTAGTGTCTAAATTGAAAACTGATGCATTTATCCAGTACAGCAGGTTTCATGTGAGTTTCTGGTAATTGCATTTCACACAAATAAAGCTAACTTTTCTGTGACCAAGTACTGCTCTGAAGGATTTGGCTGTGTTTTGCTATTTTGTCCAGGCCTTTATTCTTCTTTAGTCAAGCCTTGCCATCAAGACTAAATCTGCTGGAGTTAGATATTCTCTGTAGCGTATCTTTATTACTAAAATAATTCCCTGGGGGGCAGGGTTGGGCAGCGTAATATAGTCTGCACTGTCATGTTTAGGAGATTGCAGGGGGATTATTTTGACTTTCTATTTATATATATAGATATATAATTTTTAATTTTTTTTAAAATGAAAATGGAGGAAAAACTTTGATTTGCTGCAGAGAAGGATTTAGGAGTTGCAGCCCTAGATGTAAAAGCTTGCTTACAGCAGTTATAGGTGACTGTGGAAAGCCACTGAGACCCTGAGGTCTGTCATGTATGCTGTAGAGATGGTGATTTTGATGTCTAACCAGTAGAAATGAGATCTAGTGGTATTTTTTAAATGAATCTCAGTCAATACTGAGTTCTCTCAAAGCGATCCTTGAAACAATGTTTGTGAATCCACACAGAAGTTGTATTTCACTATCTTTAAAATATCCCTGTTTTTTAATTCTAATTATTCCAAACAAATGCAGACTATTAAAAAGCGTTGTTTTGAAAAGTGTCCCTAGAGCTGTTTATCCAAATAGCAGGAAAGTATTTATGGTATTTAGGCAAGAATAATCTGCTATATTATTTCAGATAACCCTTGCTGTATGTAATTTTGGGGATATTTTAATCCTCCTAAAAATTCTTTATCCTTTTGTGGTATATGTCACCACCATAACTGTAGTCTATCTGATCTGTCTATTAGATATATATTAGTATCTAATCTATCTATTAGATATCTATTAGTATCTAACAGATACATTAAGTATCTATTTATTTCAGATGTTTTTCCTTCCTCCTTAAGGGAAGAATAGTACTGCAGTGTTACTGGCAAGCAGGTCAGCTGTTGTAACGTGCTGCTTTTCTTTAAAATGAGTTAAGGTAGTGTATCAGATTTGAATATTTGCAAATAATCAAAGATGTTGAGTAAGAACATAGCAGCCCTCTCAGAAGGAGAGAGGGCAAAAGGCATGACCTGTGAGTGGACTACACATTTGTATGAACTACAGAAATACATAATAAGGGTAACTACAAATTTGTAATTATTCAGGAAATGCTATTAATATGAGAAGGCTGTGTCAATCCAAAATGGTTTTGAATTGGATTTATGGGTTGATGGTGGCTGATGTGGGACCTGTAGGAAGTAAATATCACATAATGAGGAACTATATGAGATTCTACCCCTCACTTGGCTGAAGGTATTTTGAACTGAGGATAAGTAGGGGGTGGTGTGAGGAGGCATACACTGAAACTGTTGCGGCTTTTGGGGATTGTTCAAAATTTTTTTGCTGCATTCCTGTTTTTTGTAAGCAACATCCTGGAGTAGGTTGGGTTTTTTTGTGCTTCTACCCCCTGTCCCTCAAGAAACACAGACAACTTCTATTTTTAATTCAGCCATGTTTCGTAGCAGTATGTTTCTCTTTCTTCTTATATTTTTTTTTACTAAGTAAGGTGAGATGCCTTGAACAAAATATGTCATATCTAATCTTTTAGTGCCTGGTGATGGGAAAACAAAGAAATTATTTGTGTTGGAAATCTCAAAATATGTAAAGGCACAAAGGCTTGGCAATCTGATGTCTTGTTTTCTTGCTATGCTAGTGAATAAATTTTAAATCGTCACACCTTTCACAGATGGCTTAACACCCTGCATTATTCAGTCTTTGAAATGCCTGGTAAATACTTTCTTTTATAAAGTATGGAGGGGTTTTAACAAGATTTTTGGAATTATTAATGCTGCATTAATAGGGTGTTTTGGTTTGCTTTTTACTGTATCTAAGAGAGAACCTGTCCTGGTTTCGGCTAGGACAGAGTTAATTTTCTTTCTAGTAGCTGGTATAGTGCTGTGTTTTGGATTTAGTAGGAAAAGAATGTTGATAACACACTGATGTTTTTAGTTGTTGCTAAGTAGTGTTTATACTAAGTCAAGGATTTTTCAGCTTCTCATGCCCAGCCAGCAAGAAGGCTGGAGGGGCACAAGAAGCTGGGAGGGGACACCATCAGGACAGCTGACCCAAACTGGCCAAAGAGCTATTCCATACCATATGACATCATGCCCAGTATATAAACTGGGGGGAGTTAACTGGGAGGGGGGATCGCGGCTCGGGAACTAACTGGGCATCGGTCAACAAGTGGTGAGCAATTGCATTGTGCACCACTTACTTTGTATAGTTTAATTCTTTTAGTATTGCTATTGTCATATTATTATTATCATTATCATTGTTTTTCATTCCTTTCTGTCCTATTAAACTGTCTTTATCTCAACTCACGAGGTTTTTTTTCCCTGATTCTCTCCCCCATCCCAGGGGTGGGGGGGCAGTGAGCGAGCGGCTGCGTGGTGCTTAGCTGCCGGCTGGGGTTAAACCACGACAGTACCAAAGATTAAGAGACAAAATATTTGAGAAAAGGCAAAATTAAAGTGAACAGAACTTAAAACAAGAAGTTGGTACAGCCATTGGAGTGTAAGTGATCAGTTATGGGCCAGCTGGTGCGGAAGCAGAAATTTTGGTCCTGGATTTGCTTTTTTTGGTAGCCTCCAAGGCCATGTCAGATAAGAGTGATCTTTCTTCAGAAATGAGATCATTCTTGCTAGTGCTGCAGCACTGCATGAAGGCTGTTTGACAAGGGAGCAGTTTCCTGAGATGCAAATCTGTAGGACATGATTTCTTTTTGTTGTGACAGAAGTTGGCCTGTTCACAGTTCTGGCATAGCATCAGAAATACTCAGTCTGTTTGTAGTAATTCTTTTTCCTCATATCACTGGTCTTTTTTCAGGTCTTTTTTCTCCTTGCTTACCTGTTAGGGTAATACCGTGAATGGTGTGATTTCACACACCAAACTCAGAGTGGTTTCCCTTTACCTTGTAGTGGAGAGAAAGGATGGAGTGGAGGGGTAAGTCTTTGTGTGCAGGTAATCTCCACTCTGTTCCTACAGACCCAATCCATGCTATGAGTGATTGTATGTGTGTTGAATTTGCAGATTATTTCTGAGGAGCCAAACATGGTAGTTCGTGCTGGAGCTATTACAAAAAGTAGGAGATCTTGTGACAGTCATCTTCATGCTGAGTGGCATTCCCCTTCGCTCTTTTGGGAAGCATTCTGTTTGTAAGTTTATGTATTAACTGGACATTCAGATTGATTCAGTCTCAGGGCTCACAAATTGTGCAGACGTGTTCAGTAAATTTCAGTAAACTGCATTCAAGTCAAGACAAATAAACAATTAATTTGCTCCCAAATCTGGCATCCTTAGATAAGAGATAAAAAGATCCATGTGTCCATGGGTTTACTTGATGCAGTCTCTTTATTTTATGCAGTCCTGCTTGCTTCTGAAATGTTGGAGCAATAGTGTGATTAAAACAATACTTGCTGTTGGTTTGATTTTGAGTGGTGGCAGGGGAGATGCCCAATCTGCATCTTTTTTGCTTGTGATGTTTTTGTTTATTAAGTTTCCTTTTATGTCACAACAGAAAGATCTAAGGCTGTTTATTTCATTCTTCTGACACAAACTGAGTTGCATTTTGGCTTTCAGGTTCTGCTGTTGGCTTGCCTGCTCCATCTTTTAACTGTTGCTTCACCTCCAACTCAGTGCATGGGTCAGAATGACATTGCCTTTCAGCTCGGAAATGCAGAGTCACATAGGAAGACCTGAAAGACATCTGGTCATGCTAATTGATCTTCCTTGTTTCCACCAGTCCCATATTTTGATCACCTTGCTCTGAGAGGAAATACAAGTAGCTTTGTACTGTGTTGGGGGGGGGGGGGGGGAACAACAAAGCAGAATTGTCTTCAGTTTGTAAATTGATGAAGCATGTATATGCAAGACTGCGGCCTTCCTCTAGGCTTAATATCTTAATACAGGCCATTATCTCCAGGTACGTGGACTATTTAAAATAAAGCTCCAGTGCTGCTTTGGGGTACACACAAGTGTTGAGAGTTTGCACCTTTGTGTATCGGTGACAAAACCATTTTAAAACCAGAATCTTCTGAAAGGTGAAGATTTTGAAAGGAGGTACTGTGTAGAGGGCTAAAATGCTTTTGAAGATCATGTCCTTGGGCGATTAGCTAAGTTGGGACCCAAATTCCGGAAATAAAGATTACAGTTAAGGAAAGTAAATATCTGCACCTATTTTTGAAAGTCTTGGTTACCATTGCTTGTAATTCTAATTGCACGTATATTTAAGATTTTTTTTTTTTTTAAAAACAGTGACAAATTAGATTGAAAGCAAAATAATCCCTTGGGGTTTAGTTAACCTAATTGTTGATTTGTTGCCACCAGAAGGGATGTGGCTTTACAAGAAGGGAAGTCTTGCATGGATGCTAGAAAATGAAAAAGGTCTTATCAATTGCAGTCTGTCTCTTCTGTTTAACTAAGGGATTTCTGACCCTGAAACTAAGAGATTATGGTATAGGGACACTCAAAATCATGGAGCATGCAATTTTAAGGCAATTCCTTTGCTTTTAAAAGAATTCTTTTCATGAAATACAGCATCTCTCTATTCCAAAAGGAATATGTACCAGTGTATGGTGGTATCACTATATTTTTCAAGGTTTTTCATTTGTTCTATGTATCTCTTCTTAACTTTTGCTTAGATATGTACCTGTTTTTTGCATCTATGCATCCTTCTTTCTCTGTGTTTGTGTCAATGTTTATAAATGGAGGTATATATAATTTGAAGCTGGAATCCTCTTTTGAGAGTTTTTGTTGTTTCTGAGTGTTACTCATGGTTGTTACTATGTATGTGAATTCAGTCTAGCTACCTGAGGGTCCTCAATGCAACCACACCCCCCACCAACAATCAAGAAACCAATGGAAGGGTTGATTTTTTAGGTTTTTTTGTTGTTTTTTTTTTTTTTTTTTAGTGGAGCTATTTGTTCTGGAGATCATTTCCTCCACTATGTGCTATAACCTTTGCTGTCCTTTTGAATTCTTCACTTAACAGAAGATTTTAAAGTGGCAAGAGGTTTGGAGGGTTCAGTAGTTAGTAATAGACGTGTGTTCTATTGTTGACAATGTCTAGCTTTGTAATTAATTATTTTTTTATTATTGGGGTGTACTGTGCTAATGTGTTGCAATTGAAAACCTGAGCATGGAGAAGAGGGGAGGCACTGTTGACATAAGTAATTTTCTTAAACTTGTCTGTAGTTGACAACATTTATAAAAAGAACCGTGAAGAGCAACTACTGATTAAAGAGGCTTGTAAACTAGTGCTGTTGATATCAGTAGCAAAACTCTTCAGTGAACGCAAGAAGAAGTTCTACATAGAAGATATGCCCATGTTGTGGACACTGGATGACATAATAAGGTAACATGCTATTTGGCATGTGTGTCAGAGTGACTGTGAAGGTCATAAACCAGGTATTAAAACCAGAGATGCAGGCAGTCAGTGTTTAAGAAACACTCTTTTCTGTAAGTTGTGAAGCCTTTTTGAGAGCAATATGCTAAGTCTGGTTTCCAAGCAATCTGCCACATTTTGCCATTGCTTTGAAAGTTTCCTTATGGAGTTCTGTCACCAGGACATTACTGAGAGAAGTGTAGTGAGAAGTGGAAACATCTGTGTGTCGTGCTGTCTGCTGGTGAAGTTGTTCTGGTCAGGTAAAACAGGTAAGAGCTTTAGGGTTCTGTTCTTCACTTCAGGATTCCCTTCCTCCACACAAATTGTTTCAATACTGAAGACCTCTTTGAAATTTACAGACTGAAGAATTGGGAATTGTAGGAAAATGAATATCTGATGGAAGAGAGACCCAGTCCAGAATCCTGCTTTGCCAGGAAAACGTCCCTTGAGTAATAACTCACGCACAAAGGCGGTTTCAGTCTTTAAATTTTAGTGATTCTTGTCTTAGCTAAGCCTGTGAAATTAGGTTAAATTCCAGAAGCCTGATCCAGATCTTACTAAATTCAATGGAGGGACTGGACATCCAAAATGGTTTGATTTGGATTAAACCTTTCCCATGATGAGAAAAGCTGAATAGTACGTATTGTTCCAGAGAGGAGGTTTCCTTATTTATTATTGAGCAGGAGAACTTGGATTTGGAGTTGTGGACAGCTGACAGCAAAGAGAACTCTAACAGGATTGTGGATTTTGTAATGGTAAAATATCTTTGCCTCCATGTAAATGTATCATTAAAAAATTTCACACTGCTGTTCCCAGTTCTGTCCTGCACCTTTATAATATTATGTAGTAATGGCATCAACCACATCATTCTTACTGTTAGTAAAACTTCAAAAGAGAGCCCAGAGTCTCAGTGAAGGTAAGTTTTTGAAAGTTATGGGTGTGGGGAATGTGAGTAATGGTTTGTCACACAGGCTTAGTAAAGCAAATGAATAACCTTGTTCCTCTGTGAATCCCCTCTTTTTCCCCTCCTTCTCCAGATAACAATGCTTAAACTTTACATAAATAGCTGGAATACTGTGGAGGGCCTGATAAGCAGATTTCTTCATCCATGCTGAGTCTCCCTTATATCATATATCCATTCCATTATCTTGTGTGAAATGCTTATTGCAATTTCTTCCATTTAGTCTCCTATATACATTATCTATAATGTATAATGGACTGTGTGTATGAATGAAGGACAATATCCCATAAAGCAAGAAAGATGACTTGTAAGCTTCACGCAGTGGAGCCTTAACGGTATGATCTCATTATGTTAGGAGGAAAATTCCCTAGTATCACCCTTTATACTATAGAGCTTGATTTAATTTTCTCTTTCTTTTTTCATCTTCCACATATTTAATTAAGCTATGCTATAAAAGAAATAGATAATGATGTTGAAGTAAGTTATAGGGTCTATACGATGAATTCTTTTTGTAAATCTGCCCATTTAAAGGAACATTATAAACTTCCAGTGTGTGTGTTATGTGGGAAGCATCAAATTAGGAACTTTGAAGTAATATAATAGTGGTAGTAGTAATAGTACCATTTTTCCTCCTCAAGAGTTGTGTTCTAAACTTTGAAATATGGAGTGTAAGTGTATTTTCATTTTTGAGTGCTCCAGTTCACTGTATGTAGATATTTTGAAATTCTGAGGTTATTCAACAGCATTATTTGTAAGAGGGAAGAGGGATTAACCTAAGATCTTAGCAAATACTGATGTTCAGTTGCATTTGTGTAGTCTGCAATGTTCTTATTTTCAATCAAATTTTAATCAGCAAATAGGTGTGAGAGAAACTGTCTTAGGTTATCCAGGCAACAGTCTGTCATTGGAGGATTGTTATGTATTGTACGCTGTTTGAGACATTTCTTTTGCTTATTTAAACAATTTTTTGGCCTACACTTGTTTTTAAGAATTTTGAATATTGGAACTCTGTTCTTTTCCTCTGGAGACTGTTCTGCAGTTTCTGTTTCTTTCCTAGGTGTTATAGTTGTCTGCATTGCCACATTCTTAATTTTTTTTTCCTTAACTGTCATTCATACTTGTATTTACTACAGTAAACAATTCTTTTCCATCATTGGTGCATATGTTTTCCTATATTTCTAACTTTTTTATCATATCTTTCTTTATTCACTATTAGGCAAGCTCTGAATATCCAGTCTTTTTTGTTTGTTTGTTTAATTTTAAATATTTGCAGAGTAGTCCTTCCAGGCAGATATTATTTTCCATAATTGACATCCTTCAAGTTGTGCCAATATCTCTTTTGGGAACAGAGTGACTGGAACCAGATGAAAGACTCCAGGCAGAGTCGAACACAGGCTCAACTGGACTGTGTCGCCAGTCTCTTTGTGGGACTTGCAGCCCCAGGACATGGCTACGTAGGTAGCAGTAGGACCATGGTTGTGCCTCCTCCCCTCACAACCTGGCTCTGTGGCCTGAGGAAACAACTTCAGGGAGCAAGCAGACAGAGACACCAGCTGGTACTAACAGCTGCAAAAGCGGCACAGCAAAGGCTGGAGGCCATGCAGAGAGTGGCCTGCACTTCTGGCAGAGGCATTTGCTGCCCTGTGCTCACTGGTGATGCGCTCAAAACTTATCTCAATTTCTCTTCCTCAATCCTGTCTGTTTTCACCCTCCTCATGTTATATCATCTTATTCCAGGCTCCTCCCTTTCCTTAGCTGTGTGGTTAGGTGTCCTCTTCGAAGTAAACACCCCCACACATGCATTCCTCAAAACTGTCCAGATGGGTACAAGCCCTTGCCTTGCTCATTGCCTGTATCTTCAGCCTTTCCTCTGTCGTCTTACTGTCTTCTCCTGTTAGGCTTTGGGAGAGATCCCAGCTACATTTCTGTACTTGCAGAATGCCTAGCACTGTAAGCAGAGACTGTAACCATTTTTAGTTAACCTTTAGGAGCTGGAAGAATAAATACGGTTGTTACTACTGATAGTAGTAACATTGGAGACCTGTGTCTGGTTTGTAGTTGACTGTCTCCCGTAGATTTAGCAATGTGGCACATGAATGTCTCCTTTAGCTGAGTATCTGAGTTTCAGATTATCTCCTCAATACCTATCTGCTTTTCCTTCTTCCTTTTCTTCTTCCAAATTATTTCTCATTTGGCAGTTTTTGATGCATTGTTTCACCTTGAAAGCCCGCTGTTTATGGGGTGTCAGTGGACAAAAGCCTTCAGTGGATTTTTGCTCAAAACCCTTAGTTTTGGTTTTGTAATTGTGACCAAACTTCTGTCAAATCTGTCCTTAAAAATAAACAAACCAAGACAAATTGTTGTATAATGTCATAAGTTAGTAAATAGCTGTCAGGTGCTGCTTTGTATACAGTAACATTTCTGTTGTGGGTGACAATTGAAATGCCTATTGCATATGCAGCATTGAATTTTTAAAGAGCTTGGTGAAGTGCTAACTACACTTGGAGAAGTGCTATTTCTTACTTTTACTGGAACATAAGTGCCTTCAGCTATGCCAAGAAGCATTGAAGTGGTATTATATTTTGAATCATTGCAAGGTTCTGTTCTATAGTCTTGCTTTCTAAGGCTTCTTTACTTCTTAAAATAGCTATAATAAATTTAATGTTTCTAAGAAGTATTATCACCTTATTGAACCTGGAACATAAGCTCCTAGAGACTGGGGAATTATAAATTTTTTTGTAAAACACTAAGCACATTTATGGCACTGTAGGTATAATGCACTTATATAAAGGAAAGTTAAGTTTCGTAGTGTGTATTTTCAGTCATCTCCTCCACACCCCCTACTTTGATGTATGCAACTTCTCCTAAAATTATTCCTGAATTATGGGATTTCTGTGTGCTTATAAGACCACAGCAAGAAATGCACCACAGGGCTGCCCTTCAGTGAAATTCTGTTATGCCTACGTTGCTTTGGATGATACATTTGCTCACTAAAATGTTCAGAAATAATTCTGTAGATCTGCAGTAACGGTTGATTGGGATTGCATATTTTCACCTCTCTGTAGCCTTTTTTTGCATACAAAAAGATCTCTGTCCATGCTGTGGTTGCTTTTTTTAAAACACCTGAGACTGTAATTGGATGTGAAAAAAGGAAGTTGCTACCTTTGCATATCCTCCTGGGCCTGATTCTGGGATCCTTGGGGTGTGTGGTGCATAAGCATGAATTCTTCAGGATTTTGTGCATAATGAATATTGAACATGGATAAAAGTTGCAGGACTTCATTCTAGGAGGTATTTTGGGAACTCTCTAATTTCTTTTTTTTTTTTTTTTTAAAGTACTATAATATTCTCCAGCTGTGACTCTCCTGTTGTTCTAAATTAGTATAACTGCAATACTGTGTACGTTGACACTGCTTGACATCTTAGTGCTTGCAGAAATGTTTGAGTGACTGCATGAGTTAAAATCCTAGTGTATTTCTAAGTATTGAAACACAGAGATTCAGGGAAGTGGAAGTGGCATAGCTGGGAAGTGGTTGTGGCATAGTTTGGAAGGGGTTTAGGAGTTTTGAGGTTAAGCCAGCCAGTGTCTATGAAAAGGAGTTAGTGCTGCATGCCTGGAGTGAGAAATATGACTCTCCTTCCTCAAATCACCTTCTTAGCCACTGTTTTTCCTGCTGTTTGTGTCCCCTTGCATTTGTGGTATCGTGACACAGACCGTTGGAAGGATGAGCGAACAGCACTCCACATACTTTTGTGGACATATTCCTTTATGTATCATCCCTTCTTTTTTTGTGCAAAAATAGAAGGAGCAGGGCGGCGGTGGCGGAGCTAAAACTGTTCCTGGAAGTAAAATCTTTCATGTTAACTAGAGTTTGCCATAAGATTTGTTCAAAGACTTACATTGCTAACTAATAAAAAGATTGTAATGTGGCTGCCTGCTTTGCTGAATAGTTGCTTGGTAAGTGAAAGGGGGAAGAAATGGATGGTTTTGTTCTTCACTGTATCTGTGTCACTTCTGGCCAGGAGTGTCCTCTTAATTTCTTTCCCTGCCTGCATGGGCTGTTAAACTCTCTCAGCTCCAATATATTACCCTCCATTGTCTGCACTTTCACTGCAGTTATCCTCTCACCCTGTTTGGGTTTGGAGTTTACCAGCTCACAGAAAGGAGAAAGCTATAGCCAATGACTGATGTCAGTATAAGCCACCTTAAGAGGAAGAAGGTATCCTTTTACGCTGCAGTGATTGATTGCCTCCCCACTGTGACTTAGAACACAATGTTAAGGTGTTAGGGAGGCGTTTGACAAACCAATGTAACTACTATTCTGTATGGAGAGTATCACAAGTTCTCCTGTGCATATAAGCCTACTTCAAGGGACTTAATCTGCTGAGAGCCGAGTGAAGTGTGAAGCTTAGCAGGAGGTAGTAATGTTACTTTTGTGTAAAAAGAAGTATGAAAATAAACATCATTACAAAAACTGAGGACAGCTAAATTATAAAATGTGGCCTTTCTGGCTGCTTACAAACTGTGAGAAGTTTTTGAAGTGGGAATTAGAGACTGTTTAGTGATACGTCTCTTCATGGAAACATGAAGGTTAGGAAGTAGTGATTTTTGTGCTCAACAATGGACATGTAACAATGCACCCTTAGATGTACCCTTATATTTGACTAGAAGCAGGCTTTTATGCTTTGCTGTGTTTGAGGTAGAGCAATATAGTCTCTCTTACCATTAAAATGGGGCATTAGTTGAAAATGGATTCAAAGATCTGTTTTAAGACAGATTTCATACATGTGTCAAATACATATACCCAAATGTCAGGATCTTGCTGAGAAATTGGGACTATCCCATTGTTGTTTTCACAGTAGAAGGGAACTGTTGTGTCAAATGTGCACTATAATACCTGTAATGCAAGTTTATACCCTACTCGCTGTTTTTACAAGCATACGTTATATCTACTGTCTGCACTAGGTTTAAAGCCTGACACTGAATTACAGAAGAAATTTAATGCAATGTATTAGACACTCATATGACTGTCTCTAGTCTCAAAAAAGGTTACTCCCTTGACATGGTTAGCTTCAGAAATTGATTCAGGTGCACTGAGAATTGACTTGAGAAGTCTCTCTGGCCTTATGGGACAGCAGTGAAAAGAAAGCTCAATAAAAGGATGTTGTAAAAGCAATCTGGAGTAATAGGCAGTAGCCAAGATCAAGGAAATTGGAATAGGTGAATGTTCAAGGGGCACTCTCACTTTGAATTTGTGTTTTAACTGATTAGGAAAACAACATGATAGTAAAGGACAGTTTAATGGTAGAACTTCATTTTTTTAAATTTTTTTGGTTTTTTACTATTAGAATTTTTTTCTCTTTTATGCTAGGTCTTTTAGAAAGGTACATAAGCCACAATACCAAGACAATTCTCAGGCCTATTCTTTCTTCTTTGTTTTTCTTCATTATGTCTTTCTTGCTGAAATGTCTTCTCTCTGTTATGCTGGTAGTATTTTTTATTAAATGGTTTTCTGATGTCTAGGAAAGGGTACACACTACCAAAGAAAATAGTGTAGTTGGCTGCACAGAAATAGTTGCTAAATATGCCAAATGGACTGAAGAATGAAAGAGAAGACAATAAAACAAATTTTAAAGTCACAAACAAAATATATCTTGTCTACGCTCTCCTGGTCTATAATCTTAGTAATTACAGGAATAGGTTTTTAACTTTCCTGGGGTAATGTGATTTTCAGATTGATGCAGTTCTTTTTTAATATCTTGGCTTGCTTACTGGAGGTCAGTAGAAGCTAAATCTGGAGGAGATTATCGATAACTACTTGAGACAGATCCTGGGCCAGAATACTAGACTTTAATATGGAAAAACACTGTCAAAAATCTACCTTCAAGTAACAGAGAAATCCTTTCTTCAGGTAAATTGAAATTCATGTTGTACGGGGCAATGAGGAAATTATTGCTACTGTGGCAAATCAGAATAACTGAAAACCTTTGTGGCAAACACTAGGTTTTATTCCATGTATTTCCTTAACCTGAATTGTGTCAGAGAACCTGAATTGTGTCAGAGAACCTGAATTGTGTCAGAGAACCTGACTTGTTTGCATGTCTTATGTGAATGATTGGAGACTAGCAGGACTTTAAAACTAGATGGAGGTTTTATGAAAAATTTCCAACTCCAGGGAGCTGCACTTCCCAAGGCAGTTCTTGAAGCAAGAACTGTGATGCAGTGCACTCCTCCTCCTTACAGAGGAGACAATCGAGACCCAAACAGGTAGTCATTTCTGTTTAACATGGGTTGTTTCTGTAGGGAATCGAATGGATTAGAGGGACATAAATAGACACTAGTCACTTCAGTCTACCGATTCCAGCATAGTCAAAAATGCATATGGCTCTTTGGAGGTGTGAAGTTAACTAAGACAGAATAATGGATAAAAACATGGCCTGTCAAGTCCAGTATATTGATGAAGAGTTCTTGTTGTTATCTCTTTATCCTCTGGATGCATCATTCAGTTTTGTCCCTTCCTTAGACACCTTTTTTGTTTTTTAGTTCTCTCCTGGAATTGTTTTATGAAGTGATTTTCTCCACTGAGCATGCAAGCACACTTGTTAGGATTTGATATATGTAAGCCACATATTTTATTATGGTGGATGTGTTCGTATAGGATTCTTATTGATTTTCTTGTGTTCTAGTTGATGATGAACTGAAGCGATAATAAAGCATGTATGTGCCGGGTTTGTTTTCTTTACCTCTGCTGTGACTTGGACACGCCATTGTAATTGTTTTAGATGTGCCAAGTGCAGTGGAGAAGTAATCTTTCTCTCAAGTAAAACAATGTAGGATTACAGCAATAACTGCTGTTAGCTGCTGCATTTGTCCTTTGTAGCTAACTCGTGTGTGCTGAGAATCCTCCTTACTTCAGGTTTTCCTTTTACATCATACAAAGGTCATTTTGGATCTTTGTTCATAAAGGGCTTATTCCTGTTTCCAGTGAAGCCAGTGCTAAAATTCATATTGGTCGAACGGAAGGTTAGAGACAACCATCTAAAATAAATGCTGTGTGAGTATGAAATGATGTCAGAACACATTAGTTTTTACATGTGTGACAAAATGTTGCTTATCTACGTACTGATATTTCTGAAGGATTCTTGTCATTATGGTATTAAAATGATAGCATTTTGAGAATACTTTGCTTGGCATTGGAAACTTGTGCTACCCAACCTGTTGATGAAAAGTGTGTTTTATCCATGCTGCGAAAACTAGAATACCTGCAACTTAATTGTACAGATGTACTGTCCCATAGCATTTTATAGAGGTACATTCTGTATGCCCAGTAAGGCAGAATTGCCTGTAGAAGGCAATTGCTAACTGCTGCTTGTCAAACAATCCTGTCATGAAAGGTGCTGAGAGTTTTCAGTCTAGTGATTACTTGGTTTCACCTGAAGACCGTTAACTTCAGATTTGTGTAGCATGTGCATATGAAACAAATGCTTATATTGTGGTGCACATTTTCAGCTTCCTGAATGCAAAAAAGAGAAGGTGTTAACCTGTTGTGTTCAAAGGACAGGGTTAAATTCCCTTCAGCATTTGCTTAAAACTGTGTGGTCATTAACCCTTCATTTCCTGCTTTTCTGACATCTTGGGGATTCCAAATAAATTCCCTGTTTTGATGGAAAGCATCACTTTATTTTCTGTTTTTTTAATGAGGTTTTAAAGTTTGACACTTACGTGTTCCATCAGTTAAAAGTACAGTCTCACAGAGGTTGGTGAAGTTTCACGGTGTAAATACGGATATAAAGCAGGCTGGAGGCGTAACAGCCACTGTCACCAAAGACCACAAAGAGAATTGGGGGGGAGAATCATGTGATGAACTAGTACTTATTTGCACTCTCTGAGAAGATGCCTTACCTAGTAATTAGCACATTTGCATTAAAATAATAATGACAGAGCTAATTACCTAAAAATATTTTCAGACTCCTTAAACAAAAAATGGTCTAAATCTGGAAAAAGAAAAATTTAATTTGACCAATGGAAACTCATATATTGTCAAGAAAAAACAAAACCCACAAGGACAATGCAAGAAGACTGGTTGTATGTTATTGCATTCTTGAGGTTTGGGTCAGTATCCTGAAATATTGGCAATGCAGCTCTGTTCCAGGTGAGTCAGTGCTAGGCCCGTCAAGCAACAGAACTTAATAAATATTCTCCTCCACTTGGTCATTGAAGGCTGGGCTTTGCACTTCCTGCCTTTCTTGAACTTCTCTCCCCCCCCCCCCCCCGCCTTTGTTCTGTATCTGAAACTTAAAAAAAAATAAAAATAAAAATTAACAAGTCTTTATTTCCTAGTGAATAGAGATTGCATCTCTCCTCCCAGGGCTTGCTCAGGGTCAGTAACAACTTCTGCAAGAATGATTTATTGACTTCTGTACTCTGACCAGAATTAAAACTGTCACCAAAGGGCCTGTAGTCCCTAGACACCAGCTTGGCCTTCTCAGTCAATCTGCCAGAAAGATGGCTTTAGTTACATAGCAATTAAAAGACTTATTTCATGGTGAGTAACTAAAGGGAAGTGGAGGCCAGAGAGAGAAAGGTTAACGCACTGAGGCAGAAATTGTATAGAGCACTAATTCTGTGCTTATATGGAAGTCTTTCCTTTCCCATCATCTCTCCCTGCTGTTCATTTTCGACTTTTACTTTGTATATGTCTCTCAATTTATTGAACCATCTTTGGGAATCTTGGAGGCTTTATAAAAAGGGTTAAGATTACTGGGCTAAAAATGCTACAAGTTTACTTCATGACATCTTAAACCTAGCTTCATGAGGGATCAAGGCCTATGTGATCGTGAACATTTTTACCATCCTTGGTTGTCTTCCATCTTCTTCCCTTTCCAGCAGTGGACCTGTTGGCCAGTTTAATCTAAATTTGACAAGAAAGGTAACAGCCTCCAAAGTGCAGGAGAGGGGATGCCCTTAGTGCTCTGCTGAGAAAACAGCATCACAGGTATAACCTTTACTAGGCACTAGAGACCACAAGTGAAAAAGCTCTGTTGTGAAAATTGTAACTTAAAGGAAATTTTAAGTTCAGGTTTGCACCTCATTGGAAACCAGCTGGCACACAAACCCATAGGAAACCTGACTTCATCACTTCCTCTTCTTATGGTCCTACTTGTTTTGCAATCAGCCAGCTGCTTAACATCCCTGGAAAAGAGCTGTCACTGTGTAAATTAGTGCAATGTCTATGTGAATATCAAAGACATTTCAATAATCCAATTCTTGCTGTTGGAACCAAGCTCATGCAGAATCAAAGCATTAGAATTCTCTTTATGTTGCCTTTATGGTGGTTTTGGAGAATTAATGTCTTCTCATGCTGTAATCTTCTGGACTGTGATATGCCAGGGAGGAAACAATGTTTTTTGGATGGCTGGTTGAAATTATGTGCTTTTCTTACTGCTTATTGGTTTGTTGTCTTGTCGTTTGATGACTGATGTATCGCATGACGGATTCTGGGCCTTGGGGTCTTACAGAACTGCCATTCTAGCTGCACTTGGTGAATTACACTACGTACGTGGTGCTGGCATTGTGATTTTTACCTTGTTTGGCTGCAGGGAGGGATTGTATGAGGAAATTGTTCAGCAGACCTGAGTATATTCCTTTCTTATTGATAGGGCAGCCAGTTTTTAACTGGTTTTGTAGAAGGACACTTGCAGACATGTTTTTTAGCCACAGCTTCCCTTCCCAGCTGGCGAAGAATTGGTGTCAGAACTCAGTACTACAGTGGCACTGTGGGGATTGAAATACGATTCAAGCCCTATTTTGCTAGATTCAATAAGTGCATAAATGTTTTTATTCCAAAAGGATATTATAAAGAAAATAATAATAAACTTCATTGAATATGTTGATCACAAAGGGATTAAATGACATCTCAGACTTGCCAAGGAAGTCTGTGACATAGCTGTGAGTTGAACTCCAGATTTCTGCATCTCAGCATAGTGTTTTAATGACCAGATCCTACAATTCTTTACCAGGGAAGTGTTCCTCACTGAAGCGTCTGTGTGCCAGACTGGCTTTAGTATCATACGTGGACTAGAAAGTAGATCTTTTTCTTACTAAATCCTCTCTATCAAATAAAATTTTGGTGGAACTTAATGCCCAGGTATATTGAGATTTATAGCAAATAGTGAAGTCAGTATGAATTTCTCCTACCGTAGTCACATGCACAGAGTTCTTAGTGGAATGTCCATTTATTTCCATTTATTTTGTGATCAGATCATAAAACCAGAATTTCCGTTTATTTTATGATCAGATCACAGTAAGCTAAGTATAAAAAAAGTTCATGGCAAAGAGGGAAGTTAGTGGCATTGTAAATTAGAAGCCTTGGATAAAAATGTTAGCAATTTTGACTTACAGTATTGTCATTGAACCCGACTTGAATTTTTAATCACAACAAATAGTAAAGCAAAAAGCCTTTGCTGAAGAGGGTGGCAGCCAGTCTTGCAGATTTTAGGCACCTTCCTGCGAAGAGATGAGAGCTTCATCCTGTCATGAGAATATCACTGTAATTTACAAAGTCTGTATAGCAAGGAGACTATGTTGTCAGACCTGCAATAACATATGGAGTTACATTGTATCCAGGATGTTTCCTATTTTATTGAAGCTGTTTAATATACATTAAGGTCCTTTGGGAACTGGAAATCTCCAAAGCTTTTTTTTCTCCAGTATCCAGTGGAAATGCACCTCCATGCTCTGGATGCATTCATTGCTCTGAACCCCCCATATGTGTATGATGCAGAAGAGGAGTTCTAGAGATGGCAGGATGTTGAGTCTTGGGAATCAGTGACTCCAGTGACCTAGTGACTCCACCGAATGCTGTGAATCTGTAAACGTGAAAGTTCATGTTAGCTCTACCGTGTCTTTCTGTGCCATGGAGAGTCTATCAACATAGATTTAAGTCTGCGTATACTTATAAAGAAAGAATCAAGATCCTGGTCTCTGCTTTTATTCTGGTCCTTTCAAAGACTGTATTCATGTGCTAAAAGGCTGCCACTACCCAAATTGGCACCAATTTCAGTTAAATGATTTGTTTTTCATTTGAGGAGATGAAGCTCTGTCAGAGTTGTATGTTGGAACAGCTTTGTAAACTGAGGTTTTTGGAAGGGAAATGAAGAATAAACAGCACTTTGGGGGCATGATTTGGCCTGAAATGAAAAAAAAAATTGTTTAAAAAACACAAAACCCACAAAAAACCCACAAAAAAAACCCCCAAAACCAAACCCTCACCAAACTAATTGTTTTGAGAGAATAGAATAAGTCAGAACATTCTTCAGAACTTTTGTTAAAACAAGTTCTAGTAGAGAGGACCAAGAATTGCTCAAAATAAGTTTTAAAATTCCTAAAATAGCACACAAACTAAGCGTCAAACTTTCAGGGTAATTTATTAGTGCTGTCTTGTAACTAATTCATGGATCATTGTGCAATTGAGGTGTGTGATGTAGATGATGCCAGCAGAGATGCTCTCAGCTTTCCCAGATACTCCTTGTCAGCATCTGAGTGCTGCTTTCTTTTCTGGGCTAACAGCTAGATATCTGTGTCTACATTTCAGGTATGTTAATGTGTATTATACATGTTCCTAAAAAGTCAGCAATTCTTCATTTTCAGGCTTGGACTAAAAAGTTGGTAGCTAACCCTGCTGGAGATGAGGTAGAACTGGTGTCAACAAAACAGCCTGGGGGATGATGCAGACAGTGGTTCTTATTCCACCTCACATACAGCTTGATTTGCTGTGGAGATAAAGGTGATAGTAATTGGCCCGAAATTAAGCAGGTTTTGTGGCTTGTTAATGCTTATTTATTTATTTTCACAAAAGGTATGCATGGGTCCTCAAATATGGATCCTTTCTAGGTCTTCATTTACACTCAGCCAAAAAAAGGCAGAGCTGGGGGTAGAATTAAGGGGGAATTAAAAGATCAATTCTGATCAAACCAGACCTAAAACCAAAACCAGAAAAACTCTGCTTTGAACCTGTGAAAAGTACTGTTTCCCTTGTTAGCACTTTTCTAGCTTCTATCAACACAAATCTACCCAGCTTGTCGTTTCTCTGTAGCTTCTGTCATTGCCGCTTCACCCTTGGGTAAGATGCAAGGCAAAATCTCTCAAAGGAACCATCCAACTGACTAGTAAAACTAGTTGTACCATAAAGTTTCTTTTAAAATAAAGACCTCTCAAATTAATCCTGGAAGTGGTTGATGATCTTCTTAACTGGTCTCTTAATGAAATACGTTTCCTATTATAATTTCAGGGTTTCATCCAGACTTATCAGATTTTAGTTCATTGGAAATATAGTTTTGACTTCTTTGGACAGAGGATGTGACCTTTAGTGAATTTTGTGCTTTTATGAAACTCATGCTTCTCTGAATTAATAGATGACAGAAGAGAGCAAGGTCTTTAATTTGTTATAAATTTTACTCTGAAATGATATGTGTCAATGATAATCATACAAGGTAAAGGAGTGTTGGCAGCAAACGATAAGAAATGTCAAGGAAAGGGCAGAAGTGGGGAAGGGATTTTAACATACTGGTATCATACTATGTCCTCTTTCTGATAAGCTGTAATGACAGTGGCTGTCAAAGCTGTCAGGGTACTGAAGGGCCCTTCTTGAGACGTATCTCTCTATTATCGACAGGCAAGGAAAAGTGTCTTCATGTGCCTATACACACGTATGTGGAGGGATAGAGTTTGATCCCTTTTATTCTGGATCAGAAGAAAAGATGAAATGTTAAGTGATATTCTGATTCTCATTTGTAATTATTGTATTTCCATAAAGTCTTTGGTGCTGTGTGCATGGTCATTTCTTGTGCGCCTGTGGTGTAATATTAGGGAGCTCATGTAATTATAGATTAGTTAACGAATATGTTTTGTATATATTATGTAAATGTATGTCTGTTATAATCTATACCTATGATATCTGTATTAGTCCAGAGGGATTTTAGCTAACTGTAAGGCTTTATAAGAAAGAGATGAAAAGAACCTTTGCTTTCAATGTCTTTCCAGAACTGCTGCAGTAGAATGTTGCAAATTCAGATACTATTAGGTTTCTAACATCATCTAAGAGTGGGCGAGTTTTAGCATGGAAGCATGCTCAATACCCTGTCTTTATGTTATGTCCCAGCTTCATGAGACACTCATTAATTATTGAGATATTGAAATATAAGCAAATGCTCATAATATAATTGTATTTGAGATGAAGCCTTTGGGCAAATTGAGATAAATGAGGGATGGAATTGTTGTCAAAATCTTGAATTTTTTGATTGGGTGGATTTGCCAGTTCCCTACTACATCCACGCCCTGCCTTTTAGTGGGTCAGTGTCTTTTGCGCTCTCATTTTGAGGATACTACTAAAATGTTCTCTGCTGACATAACTCCATGGAAATGAGTGAATTTGCAGGAACAGTTGGGTCTTTTATTTTTCAGCAATGTCAGTAAAATGATCTTGCTAATCTTGAACTTAAGCTTGTAGTCACTATTTGAGTTTAACTTCGGGTTGTGCCAACATGAGTTTTGCAACAGTAAACAAAGTGAATCTGAGAAGCACATAAGCAGCATATGAGTAGAGATTTATGGAACATGAGATGAAAGTACCTGGCCTGTGGGGAGAAATATTACTTTAATTTTAAAAATAACTACAAGGAAAGAAGCAAACGGAACACACAGCTATTTTATTTTCCTATTCTGGTGACTCCAATGGTGTACAATTTTTTTTTTAAGTTTCATCAGAAATATATCTGATATGATAGGTTATCCACTCTTCTTACAGGTTGAGAACTGTATACAGATGTAAAAGAACAGTATACATACAGTTTGGCAGCATCAGTGTTCACGTTCACTGGTACCAACCCCTCTGAAGCATTCTGCTTGATGGCTGATTAGTCGTTTAATTTGCAGCACCTGGTATGAATGGGTTCAGTTTTTTTCAGTGACTGCTATGGCCTTTCCATTGTGTCCTGGAGCCCTAGCCATAAAACTGCTGTGAAGGAAACACAGAAGCTAAAGTATAACAGTGATACTGCTGGTCTGGGTTGCAAAAGTAGCATCTTTAGCTCTCAAATTACCAGACAGTTCTTAGGAAAGCTGGAAATTTTGACTCTAATCCTTTGGAAATATCTCCCCTAAATCAACTCCCTATTAATTCTGCTGTTTGATAGCTGCTGAAATGGCATTCCAGAGTATATTTTTAAATGGGAATTTTTCTGTCTTCCTCCCTTCTCCCCCGCTATTTTTTCCTGATGCTCTAACATAACAGTTTTGAGGAAGAGTCTGTGGGACTGGGTGGCAAGATTTATAGACTAGAATGCATGAGAGATTATGCTGTAGCTAAAACTTGTGTGATCAAAGATACTTGTTGTCTTTATGATGGTGGTTTGCCAGGTCCTTTGGGAAGTACAATTCCTATTTTTGCACCAAAGAATGACTTCAACTCTTGTAAGTCAGAGGAAATACAAATGCAGAGAATCACAGTGAGGCCCTTAGTGCAGGAGAGTAACTTAGCAGTTGTTTAATATACCTTTTTTTTTTTTTTTTTTTTAATTAGAAACAGGATTTCGTTCTGTGATGATTTGCCTGAACATTTCTTTATCTTTCTGGACTGTCATTTGGCCAGCTGCCCTCCAGAGTAGAATCACTCAGGCTGTGAAGGGCTGAGTGCAATCTTCACGTTGCAGTAACCTGGAGGGCACAGGGAATGGAGGGAGTTCCTCCTCATCTCCTTTTCTGTAAGGTAAGACGGGCCTGGCAAAGCAGGGATTCCTGCTGCTTATTCTGTAGCCTAGCCAGCCATCTTCTGCCTGCTGAAACACAAACAGCTGCTGTACATCCAGGGTATTCATACTCCTGCTGCTGCTTAACAATACAGCATGCTATGCAAAAGCTTGAAGAAGTGTTTAGGGCCCCTTCACTTAGCCCTCCTTCCTGAGTTTACATGACCTGCATATGTAGAGATGAAGATCCCTACATTAAACATGCAAAGGGTTTTGAGGCCTTGCTAACCGTTAGGAGTGGAAGATGTGTCTAAGGATATGGTTGATGCTTTGCTGCCTAGTTCAGAATTTTACATCCCAAATCTGCAGTCCAAAGGCTTGGCTGGAGTGCATTTTACTTTTCATTATATGCAACTGTACATATCTGATGAAACTGAATTGTACAAATGTTTCTTGGCACTGCAGAGACTGGTGGAGCACAAGGCTTTTGTCCGTGGATTCTGGCCTTGCTACTGCTGTTGATGTAGGTGCTGTAAAAAAGGAATAGGTGCCTTAGTCCTGCAAGCACAGTGGTCTAGAAAGAGTTTTTACAAACAAAGCTCTAAAACAATGCTGACATAAGTAGATAATTTTAGAGGGAGTAACTAAAGTAGGTTTAGCAAGAAACAGCTGTTAAAGCTGAAAGTATCAGTTTAAAAAGTTGTTTGGTGAACTAAGGACATGTACTGGAGATGATGAGTCAAAAGGGATCACCTGTCATTTGGACTACAGCTTCTGAACCCTAGAGATGACATGATTTTTATTTACATGAAACTTAACATTGAATCCTCTCTCTTTTGAGAGTCCATTCAAAGATCTTTGGTTTGGTTCTAAAATTTTCGTTTATGTTTGAGGGGACAGTGGATACCTTATTGATTACAAATTTATTTGCAAGCACTAACACATGGCACAGCTGTTGAGAAGTGATATCAAAAGTGGAAGCTTTAGAAGGCCGAGTGAGCAGCTTTTAACCATGAACTTCAGTGTCCCTTGCTGCCAGAAACCTTCAGTTGGTATTTCTTCTGTGGTATGTAGCAACTGTGCTGACACCTAAGGCTTGATCCTTAGACCTGTGAAGTCAGTGGCCCAGCTCTCAGGGGCATCAGTGATGTAGGATCAGGGCCTGAAATGGCAATTCACTGCCTTACTGGAGGTGTCATCATGTCAGCCTCTGCTACACGGCAAAATATGGACATCCTCAACCTAGTTCTTAGTTGCTGAATAAAAGAAGCAGGACTGTCTTTCTGTTTTGCATTCAGTTTGTGTTTGTTGAAATCAGTATTGTACGCTTGTAGTTTGGAAAAATAACACTTCGGTTCCTTTTAATAATGGAAAACATCTATCTGAATCCATCATTTAGATTTTATTTAAAAAACATTTCCTTCTCCCTCTGCCCTTTTCCTTGTTTTTTTGTCACAGATGGTACCAGGCTAAGGATGAAGAAGAAATGGTAAGTTACTGAGTAGTCAGCCTGGGGCAGGTTAGTGAATTAAAATGCATGTGAAAAAATAATGTTACACCAACACTTTCTACGTTATTAAAATAACAGGTTTTATTGGGCTGAATATGTCTACAGTGGTGTTTGTATAAATAGCTGTGCTGGAGAGAGATGAGTGGCTGCTTCTGTACTCCCATATTCTATTCATTAACTCATTACAGCTTAACATGGCTTTTGTTACAGTGCTGGTTGCGGTATTTTGATATGGCATATGGGGGAAAATGGGCAAGCACAAACACTCAGAGAAAGTGTCCTTAGCACTCAGCTAATGCAGCTGTAGCAGGAGAAGGGAGAGTATTTGCAGCCTCTTTTGCAGTTTATGACATAATTTGTTAAAGAAACACGATTTTCTTGCTCCCTGTCTGATAGATAGGCCAGATAAATGAGAGAGATAATAGCTCATTGTTTCCTGCTATTTGAATGACATATTCTCTCTAAAGCCTCAGTGGAGTGAACTTAACACAGTGGGCTTTGTTGAAACAGAAGGACTTGTGGCCCATGTCACGAAGAGAGCTACAGTGGAAATGCTAATTTGATAACACTGAAAGAGATTGAGGTGGAGCCAATGGGCTAAATATGAGATCCTCAGCATCAGCTTTGGTTTTCTGTCCTGGGTGAACAGCCTGTTCCACAGGAACATCAATTTTTGTGCCTTGTCATTTCACCAATTGCATCATGCAGGCAGATCTCAGATGCCTTAAGAGTAACCATAGTAACTGCAGGTCATTTAAATAAGCTGAAAGAAAAGGAATTCCCTCCCTCATAAAACCCTTCAGTCAAACAGGCTCCAAAGATTCAGATTCTCCTCTGCTGCAAACTGGCACTGCTCCACTGGGTTTTGGTAAGGTTCTATGGATTTGTACAGGTTGATTTGGTTCTAAAAGTATCTACAGAGCAAATCAGCATAAGTGGGTGTAGCTTCCACAGGAAGACAGAGCTGTGACTGCTGGCACAAGGATAGATTTGTGTCTTTGTGTGCCCGCTCATGGATGTGCCCGCTCATTCTCTTCTCCGCTTCTGAAAAATGTCCTGTTTGTTATCTGACACAGAACTACTATTGCTCTTGTGCTCTTAGTAGTAGAGCTATGTCAAAGCCTCTGGTTTTACTTTGACAGGGTTTCTGTAGTCAATTTAGGATGGATTTTAAATCTAATCTTAAATGTTCTTAATCAGAATTTTAATGCAATTGGGTAGGCCCAATTCCAAGTGCAACATGATACACTTGGCTGTTTTTTAATATCACAATGTCATCCATGCAAGAACACAAGGAATAAGTCAGTTTTGAGCTGTCTTTTTGTTGTGACAATGAGAAAAATCTAAATTTCCCTTTCACTCCTAACCTAAACTTGCCCTTACCGACAGCTTTTACATTTTGCCTGTTCCCTTTGTTGACTAAACTGAAAATCAGGGTGCTGTATTGTTATGGAGGCCCTGAATGTTTTATTGAGAAGATTTATCCATCCATTCACTTAGTGATTCATTGAATAATTCTCCCAGATTCATGCTTACATTGATTTCAGTGAAACATGGTGCTGGTGACTCTAAATGTCAGTGATTCTTATGTTTTCTTCTGTAGAGATCTCTTCATCTTTACTCTGAGTTTATAATGCAACAGTATGAATGCATTTAATTTAGATTAATCATTTAATTGTTAACTTTTCTGAAAAAGACAAGGACTAAGCTAGGTAAAATTCAAGTAAGCAATTGTTCCTAACTCCTAAGCTGAATGTGCTACTGAAGTGGCTATGTACTGACTGGAGATTTTGGTGTCTGTGCCGGTTGTTAAGAAAACAGTTTTATCTGCAAGAATACTTTAATTGTCTTGTTTGGCATATCAGTGAGAATTAAAAACTAGGCTAAATTTTGAGTCTATTTATAGATTTAATAGCAAAGAGTATCTTCCAACATCTTTCATTCAAGGCTACTATTTTAAATCTTGTTGCTTCTAAGTTGTTAGACTTCCAAAACCCAATTTGCTAATAAGAAGTGATTAAGAAACAGATTTAAGTACTGGCTATTAGAAGCTTATCATTTGGCCTCATAACGTTAGCGTTTTCTGTTCTTTGGAGGCATTCGGGCACTTTTTGAGGGGCTCATGCTTAAAGCTTGTTACAATATCCATACTGAAATACAGGCATTTTTATCCATTGTTGGGCTAACCTGGAGACAAGTTGGATGTTGACTGAATTGTTTATTAGTCTCTTTCCTTTGAATTTGGTCACCACCAAAACAGTACGCGTTTTTGTTTTGCATCATTCTTTCCCAAAATTATTCTAAGGAATGATTCTCTAAACCCCTTCCATAATCACACTTTCAGATATTTTTCCTGCTTGTGTTCCTCTAGGTGAGCAGTCTTCACCAACTAACTCTTTTTCTAGGGGGCTGTCATCAGTCCGTAGTACCTTCTTGCAACAGTGGGATTTCTGCTGGCTCTTTGACTTCAGTACAGCTGCAGAGATCAATAGTTTCTGTGTGGCAGTGTGCTGAACAGGCATGGTTTGGAGTCATCCCAGGAAGAAGGGTGTAAAACTCCCTGACCTTGTGTAGACAGAGAAGGAAGTGAAGGTGACATACCTCTTGGCAAGGAAGTGGGAATAAAAAGGAAAGGTAATATATCTTTGTGACATCTTTATCAATAGTTACAGGAACTCTGAATTTGGGTCTCATTTTTTCCTGTGTTAAATAGTATTTTCATCTTTCTAGCTGTGTAGAGGTAGTGTTTTCTCTCCCCTTGCCACTTCAAAAGTTTGCTTGGTTTGTGATCAAGTTCCGGTTTTAGGTTCTTTGTTGTTCCATGTATTAGAATTTTTCATCATGTTAACTTTTTTCCATAACCTACTTGGAAAAAAAAATTATTTCTATAGTTTCAAATTTTCAATTGTGAAATATTACCAGCAGCACCTATTGAAATCAATCCTTTTGCATTGTATCCTCTGTTTTATAACAAGATAGAGGTGGAATAATTCATCTTTTAGTAGGGTACTTAAACATAATTATTCAGTGCTGGGTCCCGTCCGTCCGTGTCCCCCCCTGTCCCCCGTCCCCCCCTGCTATTAACATCAATATTATCTGAAACCTTGCAGATTCAATGGTCTGAATTAATCTAGGGAAGAACTGAAGTAAAATACCATATCTGAGCTTTTGGGTACAGCTTCTCTGGAATCTACAAATCCTGATACACAGCTGCTGGTCTCAACAGAGATAGTGTTTTACTGACTTCAGTGGTCTTTGGAGTGGGCAAAGACAGGCTAGCAAAGTGCTATTTGGCAGTGGTGGTAGTCTGGAGTTAGTTATAGTCTGGACTCTTGTATAAGCAGTGAAGATTTTAAGGGTTAGGAAAAGATTTCATTGTTTTGAGATGTAGAGAGAAATAACATTTCCTCTACTATATTTCATAGGAGGATATCTCATAGGATCATGATAGTTTGAGAGCTGAGGTGATCTTGAACTATTTCATTCAACATTTAGAGAATTTGAATCCATCTCCAGTCTCTTTCTTCTGAAGTGTGGCTTATATTTCTGACTAATCTGCAACCAAGTACTACTTCTCTGGACTACTGGAGGCTGGCCAGTTGTGGAGCCAAAACATTAGATGAAGAACTTCCCGAAGAAGAAAGTATTTATACGATGAGTAGCAATATAGATATACCATGCACATTTTGACACAGAAATAAAACCACAGATTTATACTTCCAGTCTCTGATTTTTTTACAGCAGTGATTTACAACCCTATTAACACTTGGCAATCCAAAGTTTGGAGAATAATATCAAGTCATCTGCTTGTGCCCCTGTAGGGGTGCTTGTAGCTGTGATGCTCTGTTGCAAATACATCACTACAACTCACACACTGGAAATCTTGTTGCATATCTTGGATCCTTTTTTTTTTTTTTTTCCTCTTTTCTTTTGCCTGCAGGATGGTGGCAGATGTGCAGGATACACATGTGTTTTTCATGTGATTGGCTAGGCTGTAAATAGTTGAAATTACAGTCTGATATTTTTGGCTTTTCTTGGTATGTAGCCTGAGAAAATGGGGAAGGAGCCTTCGAGGAAAGGCTGGCATGCACTAGAAACAAGATAAAATCTTTTTTAGAGAAGAGCAATGCTATTTCCCATGAATAGTTTTTGAGCTAATTGTCTTGCTAATTCTTCTCTTGATAACATATTCCTCTCTTATTGGCATCATACTTGGATACTACACAAACTAATTGGGGGTTTAACTGACTTTAGGCTGAATTCTTTACTATGGATACTATGCATACTGCTCCACAGCAAATGTAAGTTCAGATATGCCCTACCACTGAAAGTCTCTCCACTTTTTTATTTTTTCCTCCTCTCTTCTTTGGCAACTCTGTGAGGGCTGATGTTGTTCTTCAGTGAGTATCTTCAGAAAAGAAGGTAAAGACAGATGCAGTGAGCGTTGGTCACATGCAGGGTTGCAAATCAAGTTTTTGTTCCTACCACACTTCCACAAACTGGTGAGATGTGTTATCTTTGGGATTAAGTTTTCCCATACTTGGTCTGTGCCAAGGAGCACGCTATTGTGAAAAACATGAGAAATACCCTTTTCAGACCCTGTGTGGTTATTGGGGAAGGTGCAGTTACAACGTGGTATTGCTGCAGTTCCTAACTGGAGGACACTGCTGGCATTACTGATGACTTCTGTTTTCAGCTACGTGTCATTACTCCTTTTGGCTCCAAGCTGTAGAGAGTAGGTGAAATGGGAGTAACACTCAGGAGGTGGCTGGGGTCAGCAGTCCTACAGGTAATAAAAGAGAGAAATGGGCAGATGATATAAACCCCTGTTTTCTGGTCATTAATGTGATAGACCATGTAATCTAGCTGCTTTTAATTATTCATTATGTTGGAAAGGTTTACAGAAACAGACAAAAAGACAGCATCTCGGAGCATAGATTGTGAAGCCGTTCTGAACGGCGAAGTGTGCAGGAATTTGCTCTTTATTTTACCTACTTGTCTTTCTCCACTTAATAAAGATTTGGTCCGTAGTGTCCCAAATGTATCTTGTGTTACTATCATTACTCATTCATAACCAACTGTATAAATGAATACCTAGCAAGGAGAATATTCCTTGAAGGACTGTGGACAAGAACAGGAAATTTCTTTGGGGATGATTCTTGTTATGCCTTTTGTATGCCTAAAATTACTTTTAAAAAAAAATTCTGCTGGAAGTGGAGAGAGAATTGCAGTGGCAATAACTGGATCTATTCAAGGTTGAACAGTAGATGATTTTTGAAAGTGCATTTTAGTTTTAGGGGTAGTTTCCAATGCATCCATGGCACACTATTTATACTTCTAAAACTGGAATGCGCTTTTCCTGTTTTGTCAATTGTACGTACAATCTGAGATCCCGTAGTGAAACTTGTCACATTTGTATGTTTTTTTTTATGTGGCAGGAAGGTTTGAATTCAAGTGGCTTCTGTTTCAGATGTAGATGCTGTGTTTATGTCAGAGACGCAATGCATTTGGAAGGGTTATGCCGGCAGAGTTTCACTTAGCATTTGTGTGATGAAGAAACTCTGGATGTTGCTGAGGTTTACCCTGGTTTTATGCAAAATCTTCAGGCTAGATCTGCCAGGCTAAACTGTTCAGTTTTGGATACTGAACTCAGTGGGTCTTGTTCTCTGTGAGAAAACTACTCTGTTCTGTTCCCTCTTGATGTCTTGTTCTATAAATGTGTCAGTAAAGCTATGGACATAGTCTGTTAAATAAATAAGGAAGGAGTGGCTTTCATGGAATCCATTTATTTTCAGGTATGAGATATTGGATAGGAAAATAAGGATAATGGTGAAGAGAGGCCAGGCAGAGACTTGAAACAGACCCTCAGGAGGCCTTGCAACAAGGACAGCCAGCCCAGCTTCCCAGACTTGCTTCTTAAAAGAGATTGGATGGAAAAACCATGCAGGATTTCAGCTGCCTGTGTGGGATTGGTGCTGGTGGGATGGCTAGTCCTGCAGGGAAGCACTGTCTCCCTGCAGAGCTGCTCCACAGCCCTATGTGGTCTGTTATTCCAGTGGGGAGCTTGAATAGAAGTAAGCATTTAGATGCAGCTCAGAATCATTCCCCACATCTGTGTGCTTGTTGTGGCACACATAGCAACGTGCTGACCATAATCCTGTATTAGTGATATTGCCGACCATTCCCCACAGCAACAGACACTGATGTTGCAACTGGAAGATTATGATCTCTTAGGAGATCTGGCAGCAGAGAAAAGGCTAGATTAATAGGGCAGGTGGAGGAGGAGAGAGAAAATTCTTTATTAAAGCCTAAGCCTTTATCTAAATTTTATTGGCTCTTTCGCAGCAGAGTTGACAACAAACTCAGACAAGAAGCTCATATAATTTTTTTTTTTATTTATTTTTGCAAGTCTGGTCATGGAATCTATCTATCTATCTCTATATATCTCTATTGATCTCACTCCCAACTTCTCCCCAAACAGGTTCATCCTTCTGGGCTTTCTTCTGTGTTAGAACAAGTTTTCTTCCATGGATTCATGGGGCTCCTTGCTTTGTTTGTTTGGTGTATAAACAAATGATCTATTTGAGGTCCAGATGGTAAAGAATATGTAGGAATCACAGCAGTCCACATTTGGGTGGGGTAGAGGAGCGATCAACAAGATTTCTTTCATGTAAACTGTATGGTCCAAGTTAACTAAACGTCAGAACAGCTACATTGAGGTACGTTGCTATTTGCTGGGGAAATGCTGTCCATTTATGTAATATAGTATTGTAACTGTAAAGATGATTTATTTTTATATAGCTTTATATTTATATGTGTATGTATGCATGTATCTCACTTCAAAATCCTCTCTTATTTCCAGTCCAGTAGTTTAATCTGATCAATACTTCCTCAAATGTTGCAGGTTAGGAAAGGTATATTGTACATGTCGCTCTCCAGAAATTAAATCTGAACTCACTGCATCTGTGACATATCTGCAGAACCCCTCTGAATAACTCTGCTTCTTTTCCAGTGTAATTGAGAAAAGGATTTGACTTCCTATGGGACTTTTTAAGCTCCTGAAGGAGTAAGGTATCAGTTCTTATTGAAGGGCAATGGCCATAGGGTGCTTAATTTTCTTAAACTGATTTAAAAAAATCTTAACCCAGTGTGAATATTAACATTTGGGTAGGAAATAAGGGTGAATTTTAATCCTCAGTAAAAGAGATTTGATTCAAAACTTACCAAAGGGAGAAAAAAAATGGAATAACATACTTTGATACAAATTGGAAAAGTTTTGTGGACTTTAGTGGAGTTGCAGTGGTTTATACCCTCAGTCATTTGGCTTAGTAAGTTTAGTTTTAAAATTAAAGTATGTCCCCTACTGAGGCTCTTCAGAAATTAGGAGGAGATCAAGGAGAGAGGAAGTACAAAGGGAGAAGGAGGAAAAGAAGAAAGGATGTATTGGTATTTTTCAGACATTAAAATTACCTCCCACACTCTTGGCTGGAAAAAAATAAAAAGAAAAACACACCAAAGCTTTGAAATTTTTTCAGTATAGGATGTGAGGTGCCACAGACTGGTCTCCAGGTTTTGGGGGGATTTTAGAAAAGCACTAGTCTGGTCTTGTAGCTGAAATGCAGAAGTACAACTAGTTTACTGCACACCTGTTTCCCACTTCTGTTTGTTTGGCTTTCTGCATGTCACTCATTGTGATGTTGTGCTGCTGGTCTTCTCCTAAAAGGATTTGTACTGCCTGGCTTTGCCTCATGATTTGGTTTCTGTTACTGATTTTTTTAATTTTTTTTTTTTCCCCCATGCATTACCACAGTGCTAGTTTGGGATTTCCATCCACTACATAAATAGTTCAGCTAGACCATTTGACTGTCATTGTGCTTTCAGACATGTGAAAGCCTACTCCTTAAACTCAGATAATTATCAGTCAGCCCTGTGCTAACTCTGTTTCCAGATCAATTGCATGGAAGTAGCCAACCAGCGATGGCTATGTAGAGTGATCATTGGGATAGATACGCTACTTATTTATAAAAGTGTTAACTTACACGGCTAAATCAACGACATGTTAATCAGTTTAACCATGTGATTTTATTACCTATATTTCTTCTTTTTTCATTTTCTCCCTGGTGTTTGTTTTAGTTTCTTGCTGACTTGTTTCAAATTATTGATGTTTTCATAAAAGTTTATTAGAATTTGTTCTTGCCTTTTAAAGTTTTTTTTGCATATGCTTTACAAACGCACATTAGGCTATTGAGTTATACTGGAACGGGTGCTTGTAGACAAAGACGAGACAAATTCATGTTCAGCAACAGCTTTTAGCAGAAATACATTCACAAAATTTATTTCTGTGCACATGGGAAGAAAAAAATGATTCCTTGTGTCTGATTCAGTCATGCCTAGCAAAGCAAAACAGATCACATCCTAGATTTGGAATGTCAAATCACAGGAAACAAAAACAATGAGAAAAACCACTGAATAGGCAATAAGCTTGTAAAAATTACAGGATGCAGACAAGAAGTGTGAACTTCGTGAAATGTCTTAGCTGTTCCAAGTTGTTCACTCAGGTCTGTTTGCAAGAGGCTAGTGTTACGTGTCTTGTGGATTAGGGGGCTTAAGAGGCTCCAGTCTCCCTGGAGGTCTGTTATCTCATGCAGGCAGCTCTCTGTCTGCTTTGTGTACCTGCATGAAACTCATCTGCTGTAATGGTGTGACCACATTAAAAAGGGGGCCAGTGGAGCAGGAGAGAAACACTGACTTTACAGCTGCAAGGAGCAAAATGGAAAACAAACTGGAAAATGGGAATTGAGGACCAAGCAGGGCAGAGGGTATAGGTACGCCCTTCCATTTGCAGCTTGCCTGCGTAGCCCTTGAAACTGTGATTATCTACATTACTTTGTGTATTCCCTTGTTGCGCTGCACCTGAAGAACTGTAGGGGCAGCAGTGGGAAACCCTGCATTACTCCTGTCCTGTGAGTAAATAGTGGGTTCAAACCGTTAGCATTTTCGACCTATTTTTGGATATTTATTTCCTTGAAATCACTAAATGACTCTGAAATAAAACCGTTTTGACTTCTCCAAGCTGTGAGCACTGAACAGGTTAAAAAGGGAAACAAGCTAAAAGCTCTGTTTCCTTTGCCTGAAAATCCACTGATGCAGGATGAAATTAAAGGCTATAAATAGCTCCTGTCCCTTCAGCTTCATCATGCAAGCTTCGGCTGTGTGCAAGGATTAGAAGAAGACAGAATGGATTTCTGTGTGGCGTCAACAAGAGTCAAGGATTATGCCCACTGCGCACATTGTATTGTTCATTTCTCATGGGCCCTTGCAGGGAAATTAAATCCCTTCTGATGCTCAAGGTGCAGGGAGCAGAGTTGGCTTTGAACAGGACACGTGCATTGCAAAGCAATTTTACGGTAGCACTTAGCTTCCCGTGGGTCTGCAGCATCAAGCCCTGGCTTCATTTTCATACAGGCAGACAACCAAGCACTGATCATAGCAGCAGGGGCTGCGACTTTCCAGACTTTGAGCTGGAGCTAGTATCAGTGAAGATCGTTGCTACTGAACACATTTTGAAAATGCGTTGTATGTTTGTTCCACGTTGCCACTCCTTCACTCTGTTCGCTTCTCTTGTGCAAATCCTGTGCTGCACGAGTACTGCACTATAGTGACTAGTGTTGGGTGACAGAAGGCTTTCACAAAGTTAACTGCAAATAGAGCCTTGTGGTATATGTAAGGCTCTTGAAGAAAGGATGCCGCTTCTTTCCTTAGAGGAGCATTAAAGGTTGCCATGACCTTAGCAGTGTGAAAAGTTATTGCATCTTTTCTCTCTTCTCCACTTGCCTTTTCTGCTCATGCATCATGTGTGTAATTAGAAGACGTTTGTTTCAAGGAGGAGGGTTATAGTAAATTTATTTGCAAAAAAATGGAAGTGTTGAACAACAGTATTTGTCCAAAAAGTGAACAGATAAATAAACAAATAGCTCCTTTTTGGAGCAGTTTATGAAACTTTTGCTTTTTCAGATTCCTGTCCTGCGAGATGCAGAAGCCCACTTGCTTGCAGCTCGTGTAGGTTTAGATGAGGTTTGATAGTGCAAAGCATCTTTCAGAATTGGATCCTCAGCTGCATATGTATTTAGAGCTGTATAATTACAAGTACTATTAATATCTGTGCTTTATGTACAGTAATTTCAGTGGAGAGAAGGGCAAGAGAGGAGTAACTTTGGACTGCCACCTTATTACTTTATAAATAATAGCTGATGTCTTTGCTCTGAATGTTTAAATAAGAAAATAGTGGTAGTAATTGTTAATAGCCAGTAACAAGATTTTATCTACATGTTATTTTTTCCATATCATAAATATACCTTGGGACTGCTAGGATTACAGCTTTGTTGTGGCAACACTGTAATTCTTCCACTAAAATGTCTGCAGGTCAGCATTATGGCAGCATGAGAACTTGTCCCAATACTCAAACCTCCCATAACAACCTCCCTAAGAAGAAAAATGGTTGATGGTGTAGAACTTGCAGTAGTCATAGAAAGTAGGCAAAAACTTTTTTTAGATCGAATAAAGCAATTTTGTTGTTAAGTTTTGTGGATACATCTAGTGTTACAGTGTGCATGTTTAAATTGCTGCTTCTAACAGCTAAGAGCAAGAAAGATTGGTCCTTTTTTCTGACCTTGTAGTCCTGTCGACCCCATCTGCTGATCTGATGGAAACCATATTTCCATCTCCTATTGTAGCACTGAGGAGAAGAGCATCAGTCCTCTGGGAATTCAGTAGGTAGAAGGAAAAATCCTATCCTTTCCTATACTTTGAAGCCTAAACAGGTATGTGCTAACCATTGGACTGTGAACCTACCACTTTTGCAGAAATATGATTTTTATTTTTATTTTTTTCCTCTTGAAAACATTAGCACACTGTGGTGTTGGGACTTCCTTCAGTGGGACAGTGGATGTGAGTCTGATTAAGAGAGGATTCACTGGCTGGTAAATCTCAAGGTCATTCAGTCAATTCCTCGACGCTTTTTTTAAGGCACATCCATTGTAGCTGTCCAGTTATAAGAGCATATCAGTAATTGCTTTTAAAACATTAAAATAAAGAACAAATAGGAAAACAAGGAATGCAGAATTAAGGTTGTGTATCTTAGAAGAGCTGGAAAAGCTACTTATCTTGGCCTTGAATAAGCAATGAGAAAAGTTAAAGGCTTTTGCTACTTTGTTCATTTGTTCACATTTAATGTCATCAAAGACCACTAAAACAAAAAGCCTTGATTTGAACTCTGTAGTTACTCTGAAGAAGTTGGAAACGCTGCTGGATGCAGCTATTCCTTACAGTCGGGCTGTGTTCCCTCTCCCGTCGCCCTTGAAAATGGAAGCTTACTAGGGTCCTGCTGACCTGCTCTCCCTGATACAGCTTCTCATTGCAATGCAGAGTAATCAAAATAGTAATCTGGCTAACAGCTCCAGCACTTTGAGCAACCATCCGCTTGCCTCATTGAGGCATTGCTCAAAGAGACTCCAGTGATGCAGATTTGACTCTCATTTCATTCTGTCAAGGATGGCCGCTATTAAACAGCTCTTTTGCCAGCTATGTAAAAAGCCTTTACTGGTCCAAACTTGCCTGCAGTTTGTACTTTGGAAGTTCTAGTGATTAGACCTTTGTGAATATTTTTGTCGTAATATATTTATTGATTACTTTTCCCCATGGGTGAGCTAAACAACATTTTATCTCTGTGCTCCGTGGCAAAGAAAAGTTTATTTCTCCTCTCCAGAAGTTACTGCAAATGTCCTAAGGGTGACATGCAATGTACTGACTGCAACAGAAAAACAAGAACTATGTTGTCAGGTAGAACGGGACTATGTTGTAGATGGGAGGAAAGGTAGGAGGACAGGAATGATTTATTCCATTAGTTTTGAATTCTGCCTGTTTCATCTTTCCATATAACGTAATGGTGTATACCAGGAGTCCTAATGGAGTAAAGTAGTAAGTGCTTTAGCCAGAGGCATGTAATTAAACATACACTTGAAAACATCCATTGGGAAAGTAAGATTTAGTAGCTGCCATTGCAGAATGTTAACCTCCTTTCCCCCTCCTTGCCCTCACCTTTTGTCTGGGCTTCTCTTCCAAGCTCCAGCTCCTCATTCCATGAACTATATTAGAATGGCACTTCTCTAAAAAGATCCCTCAAGAACTTGCTCTTTGGGGTCCAATTCTGCATCAGTCTAGAAATTAGTTAGCCCGTACTTCAATTGGTGTAGATCACTACCACCCCATTGACTTCAGTGGATGGGAACAGACTCAAATCCTTTAAATTGTTGTACCACCAGAAGATAAGGCAGTGACTATAAGCGTGACCACTCCCCATGGGGTGGATGCCCAGTGGTGAGGGCTCTGTGGAGCCCAGAACTCATTGTGTATCATACCATTCTTCGTATCTCTGATGTAAGGATGTGTTCCTGAACAGACAGATGGTATCACCCACCAGGGGATTATCAGGTCGTCCCCTGTGGAAGTAAAAATCTACATTCAGCACTTTCTGAGAAGAGGGAGGGGATAGTACAGCCAAACTCCTGAAGAGACTAGCCAGCTGCTGCCTTGCCATTTTTGACCCTATCCTTGCCGTAGCTCTTTGTGAAACAAGTCGTGCAAAATGGCATCATTTCTCCCCAGTGAAACCTTAAAATATGTAGGATGTGGGCAAAGGAGTCGGAACCACTACTATTCCTAGACATCCATCCAGTCAGACGAGCAGATGGAAAAACACAAACCGTTCTCAGAGAGAGCAGGAAATATGGACCAATGCCTATAGCTCGATTTCTATGCCAAAAAAACAGTGTGAAATCAGCAAGAGTAGGGATCCCAGTAGACAAAGCCACCAAATAATGCTCAGTATAGTATCTACTAGAGGAAAAGACCTAAAATACCTTGACTTACAATATAATTATATAAAGTTTGTCATCTGAAAAATCTTCTTTGCTTTTTGAAAAACAAGAGAAAGTCTTAATCTGATGGCTGTAGAAATTTGACAGGTGCCCAGTTTGTATAATCTGTAATCAGAACACTCTTGTGACCAGGAAGACTTGACTAATCCTGCAGTACACCAGACTATACATCTTGCATGTTTGTGAATTGAAAATGAGAATAAAGAGAGCAGTGCTGTTGCTTGTGTGTAGTGTTATTAGCTGTGTAAAGAGGTGGTAGGTTGAATGTGATGGACAAAGGCTGTGAGGAGATGACAGACTAAAGATACGAGTTGAGGCAACAGACATACGTAAGCAACCTCAGTGTTTGCAGTTACTGAAGTTAGAAGTCTTTGCTAGGCTGGTTACATTTTGAGATGCTTATTAAGAGACCAGAGAAGGGAGGAGAACCCAGCATGTGATAACTAGCTGTACTGTTAACAAGCTGTGCTATACAAGATGGAATGGAAGAAAGGAAGAGTGAGGAAAGGAGACGAAAGATGCAGAATAGGCAGAGGCTTGACAAGAAGGCATGGATTAACTATTGCTAGACGTCAGGTATTTGTGGAACAGTAGTTATTGCATGGCTTGAATAAGATATCATTGAGGAAGAATATGTCAATCTAGATGACTAAAGATGCAGCTGGAGGGGGGGCGGGGAAGGAAAGACACACTTGCAGAAGGCAAGTATGATCATAACTCAAGCCACTCCTTCCTTACAATGCTGACCACTGTCTTTACAAGGTTCTCTGGAGAGTCTGAAGTGCCCTGAGGAGGTTTGAAGTTCTCGTTCCAGATGGATCATGCAGATACTAAAAGTTGTAATCAAGAACTGCAGTGTGTCAGCCATATTATGCTGTGTGAGCACTGCCTGAGCACAGTCAATTAACAGGGCAAGGAGAACATACCATGTGAGAAGCAAATCAAAAGAGCTCACTGAAGGTGTGAAATAGCTTTGCCACAGGATTATTTTCTAGACATGGAAAGATTATTTTCTAGACATGGATTATTTTCTAGACATCTAAAACGCTGTCTGCTTGGTCATACCCGATTGGAGCATCTGAATCTGTAGCTGGCTTCATTTCCACATGAAGCAAACAAGAAGGCAAGGTAATGCTAGAAAGGGACCATGTTAGATCATGTAATGTGGTTCCTGAGACCATTGACAGAACTGTGAAACTATTTCCAGTAAAGTAGGGTAAAAAAATCCATCAACCATGTTTCTGTAAATTTCAAACTAACTAAAAAAAAAATTAAAAGTAACCTGGGCAGATGATGTTAAAGGTGTTCCCCTTGGCCTATATAGAGCTGACATGCCGATAATTCCCCATAACTAAAGCTTGACTGTAAAGTGGAAAAAAAAAAATCAGATTTGTTTACCAGCAAGCTAGTAAGCAGAAACAGTCAGGATATTTACATGTCAGCCTGACATAAACTGATAATAACATGACATAACTTGATCATAATGTGCAAGTGCCTGAAATGAGCATTGCCAAATCTACATCAGAAACTTAAGTTTTAGACGAGGGAAAGGCTGGGACATTTCGTTAAAGCAATGGGATATGCTGGCCAGCACCGAGTATTGTAGCTTAGAAAATGGACCTCTAGATGAGTAGTTTTCGTCTTTCAACTCAGTCTTTTTTAAACATCATTTAAAAATAGTAGTCAAGAGTTAAAGCTTAATCATTCCTCTTGCATCCTATCAAATCAAAGCCTTTTTCAGGCTGTTTTAAAAAGATATTAATATTTTTACTCAATATTTATGGTTGTTTTACAAGCTTTGAAGTGGGAAACAGTGGAAATGTTAATAGATAGTGTAATAGATTACCTAGTGATTTTGTTGTAGAGGACATCCTCTGCTGAGACTCCTTAAATCAGTCATTTATAATGTATACCTGTGCTTCTGAGAGCAGTAGTACCCCACCGTGAGACTGTGTTTTCCCTCTCTGTGATAGAGGGAAGATGTTAGACAGGAATACAAAGTCTCATAGCTCGCATTAGAGCTGTACTTCATTTTTTAGGCTGCTGTTTTAAGGAGCTGCGCCTTTTCATCTCAGAACAGAAGCTGGTCAGCACTCACAAACAGGGCAAGACCAAAGTGGTTTTTCTAAATCAAGACAAGCCCTGTGCATGGCCTCTTTATTCATACAGGGGATCTAGATTCTTTCACAGAATTACCATTAGGATTAAGTTCTTCCTAGACACACAGACAACATCTAGCTTGGTTCTCTTCCATGGTGAATAATTTATACCTCCCTCTTTTTCCCTTTGTATACCATGTCACATGAGGTAAAGCCACCCTAAGACTAGATTTCATAGGACTCCTTCCTTCATGACTTGTGCTTCTGAAAAAGATTACCCACAATGCAGGATTCCAGAGAGGTCTTTGAACTTACTTTTCATTTCGTCAGTGGTCATCCTTTTGCTCCTTGGATCTATGGTTACGGAGAAGGAGATAGCGTATGTACTTCATTCGCAGGCTGCACTGGCTGGTAGGAAGCAAGTGAGAGCTGCACCAATAGATGGGATGTGCGCTCCCTGGTCTCCAGCAGATCCATTTTGTGATTTATTTTTTTTTTCTTTTTCTTTTTCCTCTCATTCACAAAATCTCAGACCTTGAAAGACATTTAAGTATGTCGCCCATGGAAAACAGTGAGAGTCAGCTGCCTAAAACACCTCGTTCCTCATCTGTGAAAGAGTGAGCAAATATTATTTCATGTTTATTATGAGCATAATTGTACTAAAGATTGTAAGGCACTCCGTTGCCCTAGCAATGGCGGGGAGGAGTCCATATTTATTAGAAGAACAGTATAAGATCAATATCATACCCTATTACACTGTTTCAGCCAACTACTACCTCCGTTCATAAGGTACTGGAACAATAGACTGTCACAGGAGACTTAATGGATTGTTGACCTATTATATGGTGACCTTCTACATTATTAAAAACATAATGTTTCCTGTATTTTGTGGGCTTTGCTGTTTGAGTGCAGAATGCAGGTGACCTTTTGGGAAAAGAGCTTTTCTGTATGTGTCCAGAAGACATTTTTAGAAACAATGTAATATATTCTTATGCTCTTTTTCTTCTTCAGACAGTGCATGTCTGCTTTATGTACAGTGTCTGTTGTGTTCTTTTTGTTTGATTTTGTTGTTTTGTTTGTTTTTTTTTTTTAAATAGCACATTTACCACTGAGTTTTTGTGTACCTGGAGATGATTTCTCACCCACTTGGAGTTATTAAAGAGCCCATCGACTCATTTAATGAAAAAAGAGATTTTAGACCCAGTTTTCTGGGCAGAATTCCAGGCTGGGAAATCATGTTTTTCTCTCTGTTAATTTCTTCTCCCCTTCTACGTAAATACCACGCCTTTCACTCTGTGTCTTAAGCAGTTTTGTACTATTGCCCCATTTTAGTAACTAGCTGTCACATTTCACCATAAAAGACACTGCATTTCAATGATAGAAAAAAATAGTCTAATATTCACCTTTTGAAAAGTGCTTTGGGATTTGCTCAGATAGATCCCATATAAATATATGGTTTTTCTCTGTAGTGGTTTGCTTAACCACTTCTTCTTCAAATTAGAAAACTTGTTCTGTTTCCAAGAAGAGGTGCCTTGTATGACTTCAGGCTTACACATCCTACTGGATTTGAGATCTTTGTTCACTGACTAAGAATATATTTATGTAGGTTTTAAATATGGCCATGTCTGTGCTCTGGGGTTATAGGTATTTCTGTTAATTAGTTGTCAGTGGGCAGCCAAACAATATTCAGTATGAATTTGCTTGTTGTGTTTGCACGTCAAGAATCATTGCTTTGTCTGTGGATTGTGAGCAATTTGGTGCAAGTATTCAGTATCTTATCAGGTTGTGTAATTTTACTTGGACACTTAAATCACTTTATTCATTCTAGAGTGGGATTTATCTTGCCTAACTGAACATTTCAATGGAAGTCTAGTTTAAGGTACTTGTGTAGGCTCCCATGAATAAAGAGAAACATGGGAAGAATATACACTACCAGGAGAACTTATAGGACCCTCTAACAGTGAAGGGAAAATAAATGAGGGGAAAAAAGAGACTATTTTCTTTCACCCTCACACTTGCCCTGTATCTTTTGGATATTGGAGGCTGGGGTATTACTTCAAGCAATACTGTGTAAGATATTTTTAAACAGCAGTGAGATTTTTAATGTGATTGTGTTCCTTTAAAAATGTTTATGTCCCTTTACTTCCCTCCTTTAGACTTCTGCAAATAAAATCATTACTATACTCTTTCTAGAGACTGAACACAAAAGGGGGAGGAACATGGAAGGGCAGAAATCGATTTCTTTCATTTGTGTGAATGTAAAGGCCGTAGCTCCATTTGGGTATACAGCTGAAGACATGTTTCCTTTGTGAATAAACTGTCCAACTTGATGTATTGTTTTCCCACTTTGCCTGTAATTTTTTTGAATTAAAGGGTGGATGCAGCCCTGAGGAGCTGGAGGAAGAAACCTGCAGGTAGGGACGTTCAGAGGATGGGTCTGTGTTGTTGCACGTACAGGAGTGGATGATCAGAGAATAGCATACTGCTGTAGCAGTTCTGTTTACTGGTTTCTGCGCTGCACGTCCACAGATGTCTGAAATGCCTAAATCTTAATAGTTCAAGGCTTTCCTTTCTGCTTCCTGTCTCTGTAATCCATTCTCGTCTTTTAGCTGGGGCAGAGACAGCAATGCTCCTGTAGTAAACCTATTTTGGAAGGAGCGTTTAGCAGTTGCTCTCCTCTCTAAACTCATTAATTCAGGTGAATAGCAAGCAGAGGGAGAAGGTGGCTTTGCCTGTGTTGCCATACTGCAATCTTTCTGTGCTGCGGAGCCGGAATGAGGAAACAAGGGAAAGAGGCAGCTGTGTTAGCCTGTTGTCACTGCCATTGCTAATAGAACACGATGATTTCCATCTTTTTCCATCTGCCTATGGGGGGAGAGGCGCTGATAAAGCCTTGGGATTGGTTACAATCTACTGAAATCACAAAGCAGATGGATATTGAGCAGATAAGCGTTAATCTGTCCTGGGAGAGGATTAATCGGGTGAAAGATGGCAATCTATGTGTGCTGCGGCTGTGTGTGGAAGGGGGCGGGGGTGGGAATGGTGGGCAGCTGGTGCTGCTGTCGTCTCTTTTGGTCCTGCTTTTGTCTTGCTTGTGTGCCATGATGGCAAATAAGGTCTGTTTACTACAGAAGTCTTATTCCTCTAATTGTCACTGAACTTTGACTTCAAAAGCTGGGGAGAATGTCTTACGTTTTTTAAACAAGCTAAGTGTTCTTTTTCAGCTCTTTAGCTTAATAGCTCAGCTTTTCTGTCTTCTCATTCCTGGAACAAATTCTGTAGCATCTGATTGTCTACTTTTCCTCTTTCCTTTTAGCCAACATACTGTTTCTTCGCAGTTTGCGAGCATAGTCTTTTCCCCAAAACACATTCAGTGATTATGTGACATTTAATTTAAATTATTGTTCTGACATCTACAGCATTTTATCTGAGAATCTCTAAACATTTTACAGGCATTAGTTAATTAATCCTCACAACATCCCAGAGAGGTTCAGTAAACGTTAGAGACCCGGTTTCTTTTTTTCTCCGCCCGCCGCCCCCCCCCCCCCAGCATTTGAATACCTGTAGCACCTGTTGCCTGAATTTTTGTTACAGTGTTAAGAGTTACACTGTTAGGAGTTACAGTGCTAAACACTTTTGAAATTCAGACCTTATGTCCATTATTGGTGGGTATGCTGTGACACAGGGCAGTAGGATCAAAACTGGAGATAAAAGTGTATCAGTGACAAAGATGAGAATAAACTAATGAATCCAGCCTTTTCCTCCTCAATCTCCTTTTTTCACCACAAAATACAGTGCTTTTCTGATGCTGCACATTGGATGCTAGTCTCTTGTTTCTCTGTGAAATACAGCTATGTCTTTTTTTGCCTCCCAGTTGTGGTTCATGTGGTTCCTTTTTCTTCATATCCCTCTCTATCTCTCTCCTAATTTGTTTCTCACTGTGGAAGTATATGCAGTGATGCCAGTGTCCTCTCGCGGCTATCTTCTGACACGCCTGTTCTTTTCACTGGCTTGGTTGCCAGCATCTGTGAAAGATCTGGCAGCCTGGTATAAAGCTGGAAGATTATAAAACTACTGGGGTTATGGGGAGTACATAAAGGCAAACTCTGTCCTGCTGTTCTGCCTTGAGGTTAGCTCTCAGTGTCTACACTGCCTTTACCGGTGAGTGGTTGAACAGTGTGACATAGTTTATGTATGAGAGGTATAATTGCATGCTACAGCCAGATTTTGAGAGGGGCCCTAACTCAGTGTCTTATTTTTATGCACTCTGAACATTTATTTTAATATGTAAATGAGCTCAATCACAAAGGCATATAAAAAGAGCCTTTCGTAGATTTAAAACTCAACCAATCTGTCTATTTCTATAGCAGTAGTATGATAAATGAACACTATCTTTGGTAAATTGTGTAGGCATTTAGGGGCTTATTTCATTCATCAGGTCTGCAGCTGAGGGTAAAGATGCCTGAGGAACTGGAACCACGTATCTCTATAAACAATTTGCTTTGAGTGGACTGGAGCAGACCAAGCAGTGTGCAGTACCTTTGATCAGTCTTGGGTTTTCCTCCTTCCTCCCTTGAAGATGAATATTCAAAATAATTTTTTCAAAGCAAAGTACAGAGGTTTTACTGTCGCAAGCCTGGGATGGGTGGCAGTTGTTACTAGCTCTGCAGCTAGGTGAGTGCTGAGGCACGCTCTCCCATGTGCCCTGGAAATGTCAGTGACGTCCCTGGAGTGTGGGCAACAGCAGCAGAATTCTTCCCAGTGTAAACTGAGCAGTTGTTGTCTTGTCCTATGTCAGCTGTCTCAAGCCTTCTGTTCCTTCTAGAAGCTAGCCCAAAGAGTAAGCAATATTTTATTTTTTGTTTTGAGTATGAATTCAGGTCTCATTTAGTATTAATCACCAATATTTAGAGGAGTTGAGGTGAAAGTTTTCATTTTGCCACATTTTTGTGATAAACCAATTGCTGTGGCTAGGACAAGCATTCTGGTTATCTTTGTTCCATCTTACTGGGGAACTTGCCAAAGGCATGAGAAAAGAGTTGGAGGCAGACAGTTGTGAACTAGGAATAAGATGCAGTTTTTATTTTTATTTCTTTTTATAGTTATGATATTTTATCAATGATACAAATTGATAAGGGGGAGTTTCCCTTTCACAAATGAAGACTGGATGTCTTTTAAATTATGTGGCCTGTAGTCTTGACCACAGTTTGCAGGCTTGTTAAGCAGGAGGTTGGATGAGGTAATTAGAGTGGTTCTTTCTGGCCTCAAATCTCTTACCTGAACAGCGAGAGGTCAGGGGTCTCCAGACTGGAGATGCTGTTTTGAGTCACCTAATGGTCTTTTTTCCACATATTGGGGCAGGGAATGCATTCTTCTGTCTTTACTCTTCCTGTAATTTGTAATCCTTGACTGAGTTTCTGAAAGTTTTCTCCACCTTATTTTGTGCTTCTGAATGTCCTGATGTTGTTTTACAAGTTTCCTGTGGTCACCCAGTTTGCCAGAGTTTGCTGTGACACGAGGCAGAAAAAGAAAACCTTCTGAGACATCAAGTTACTAAAGCCAAGGGGACACACTGGGAAAATAAATTGCCACCAGCATGAACTGAAGTAGTTCATTTGTTAACTTGCTGTCAGACACAAATTTTTTTCTTTCCTAAGAAAAATTACAGACTCTTTAATTTTTCTTCCGTCCCTGTCACTTTTATGATGTTTTTCTTTACTCTCCTTACTGTTTTGTTCTGCATCCTTTCAGTCACCTGTAGGAGGAGTTTTTTCGGTCTCATTGTTATAATTTCCTTGATTTGGAGTGCTTAAATAGTTGTTTTGTAAAAGCCTATGTTTCTGACAAGTAAGGGGACAGAGCAAGATCGGATTCTAGCAACAAAGATTGAATAGATAATGTTCATCAAAGATCGATCTCATAAAGGGCTGGATCCAGGGCTGCACTGGTCAAACAAAGAAGATAATTCTGTTGATTCCTGTGGCTTAGGATGAAATGCAAAATGGTGTTCTACTAATTTTCCTTTTAAATAATTCTCCACCTTCTTTTTCAGACCCAAAGTGAGGGCTCTCTTCTTTTTATCAAGGCAAGGCTTGGCAGAGTCTGTTTCACATAATAGAGTGAAATTAAAGAAAAAAAAAAATCTGCAATGGATTTTCCCTTTGTAATTTGTTCAGCAAGTTTGACAGACAAAATTTGTGTTCTAGGTGAGAATGCATGAGTATATCCAGCGGTTAAGAGATAGTTTTAAATCAAATTTAAAACTTTCTTCATATAGCTTTAATGACACTCATGACAGAGTCAAAGCAAGCAAAAATAGAATGAAAATTGGAAAAGTGCATTTGCTTCCCCCACCTTCTTTCTTTTTCCAGTGAAATTCAACTCTGAATGCTTCAGTTAATCACTTCAGTCCACTGAAGTGCAGCTGACTGGTGGTAATCAAGGTACCAGCCATATCACTTCTTGCACTGTTGTAATTCCCTTCCCACAATGGAAGTTGCTCTTAAATATCAGGCAGATAAAAATGAACCTGATGGAGGAAAATGTTATATTTGGTTATATTGTACAGATGTAGTCTGGACTCTTGGATTCTGTAATCTGCAATGTCTTAGACAAGAGGATGAGGGCTACTTAATTAGATGTTTACATGACTTTATAAAAGTAGACACAGTTATGGATTAAGTTAGTGCTTCCCATTGTATTTTGAAGGGGTATATGTAGTGTACAAAAGTATCTAGGCACCATGGGTATGGCATTAGAACTCTCAGTGTACAAATAAATGTTCCAGTTCATCTCATTTGAGGAAATTGGAGCCCTTTTGGCTGTGCTGGGATCAGTCAAGAAACTGAAATATAGATTCTGTCCCTGTTTGCATGAAATGTTTTAATTACTTAACTTAGATGATCGCACTGGGAAATACTTAATATGATGTGCCAAATCCTTAGCAAATATAAATTGACATAGCTCCATTGAGTTTTCCAGCCAAGGATTAGAGCTGATTGAAAAACAGGTGTCCTGGTTTCGGCTAGGACAGAGTTAATTTTCTTCCTAGTAGCTGGTATAGTGCTGTGTTTTGGATTTAGTAGGAAAAGAATGTTGATAACACACCGATGTTTTTAGTTGTTGCTAAGTAGTGTTTATACTAAGTCAAGGATTTTTCAGCTTCTCGTGCCCAGCCAGCAAGAAGGCTGGAGGGGCACAAGAAGCTGGGAGGGGACACCATCAGGACAGCTGACCCAAACTGGCCAAAGAGCTATTCCATACCATATGACATCATGCCCAGTATATAAACTGGGGGGAGTTAACTGGGAGGGGGGATCGCGGCTCGGGAACTAACTGGGCATCGGTCAACGAGTGGTGAGCAATTGCATTGTGCACCACTTACTTTGTATAGTTTAATTCTGTTAGTATTGCTATTGTCATATTATTATTATTATCATTATCATTATCATTGTTTTTCATTCCTTTCTGTCCTATTAAACTGTCTTTATCTCAACTCACGAGTTTTTTTTCCTGATTCTCTCCCCCATCCCAGGGGTGGGGGGGCAGTGAGCAAGCGGCTGCGTGGTGCTTAGCTGTCGGCTGGGGTTAAACCACAACAACAGGAAATGGCAATGAAAAAAAATCAACCAGCTGAAAAGACCTACTTTGATTTAGTTCCATTTGTTCCCAAAGTTTTTGGTTTTGTTTTGTTTTTACTTTTGATATTTTGTCTTATGCTCTGTGGCAGACTTGTCAATTTTTTTTTTTTCTTCTTTAGGTTTGCTTTTCTATTTTTGCTGGTATAAAAGAGAATATGAAGGAACAGAGAATATCTATGACCAAAAAGATGAGAACTCAACTTGGAATTTTCCATTCCACGGAAGTGGCAGATTCCTTTTGTTACAGTTGTTTTCAGTATGAATGCATTTTTTCCGGTAAACTTGCAAGCAAATCTGTTGAGTGAGAATGTTGCCAAAGTATCTTAAACAAGTATGTTTATAATTTTCACTTCTTTATGCTAATTTTTCTGGCCCTTCAGGTGGTGATGTACCGCTTTGTTCACACTTCAGTCCTGTCCTGTATTATCAGGATGGTCTCATTAAGAGTGGAATAGGAAACTTGACACATGGCCACTCTTAGGCCTAGGAGTCCTCTTTTTCCCTGAGAAGAGTGCAAAATCCTAATTTAACAAGATTTTTCTTGAAGCGAGATACTTCCAGCCTGCTTTTCGCCTTCCCCTTTTATTTCTTAATGTAATTGTTTCTGGTTTTCTGCCTTCTCACTGTTAGAAATGTCATGTTGTTCGGTTATCAGCATGCTCATTTGGAGAAGTTTATTAAAGGCGACACAGAGTTTCTGACATACTAGTGGCAGAAAAGTAAAATGAATTTCATGGCTCATTTGGTAAAATGCTCCTTTTTGAACTGGTGGATTTAATGTGACTGTTATCTGCTTAAGAAAATTGTTGTCCAAAAGAGACAGAGTTTTTTGTGTGGAAGTAGTAATTAATGAATATGGAGTGGGAAAGATGGTTCAACTAAGTAATGTTGTGTGAGGTGATTTAAAGCAAGTGGAAGTTTTCTTGTGTTACTGGAACCACACTGCACTTTGATTTGTATTTTGCATAGCTGAATAGCATTCAGATGCGTGGTCCATCTTTAGTTTCACTGTCATACCTTAAATAGTTGGAAATGACAGGCCTTTCCTGCATATGTGACTTCTGCTTTGTCCCTCTCACCCCAGTGAGAGATCCGGGCACATACTGAAGTGCATTATTTAAGGGTGCTCGCTGTCAATGCTTTCTAGGATGTTCATCTCAGTCAAGCAGGAAATCTAGTCGACTGTAGCCAGCTTTTCTTTCAAACCAGAGATTCTCAGTTCAGAAGTTAGTCCAAATCTTTTATTGCTTTACGCAAGTGAAAATTGAGACTAAGAGCCCAAATTTATTTGCTTGAGAGCATCTACTCAAAAATGTTATTGTGAGGGGGATGGGGGGGAGGCCTAAATGCAAAATGGATTTAAAAAAATTGGAAGAATTGGAAGAATCTTTTTCAAAATATGCATTCTTGTTTGAGGCCAGCCTGTTTTCCAGTATTTTGCCATAAATCTTGTTGTAGTGAACGAAGATCACACCTGTAGGAAAAGTGCACCTTTCCTGCACCTTCCTGTGCAGGAAGGAGTTTGGTGGTGCTTGATACAATTCCGCAGAATGCTTCCATGATGTTTCTCAAGCAGAAGTTTCTAATCTCTGTCAGAAACCACTTTACCAAGTAACGTAAAGCAGTGATTATTAAATTCCCATTAACTCTACCCAGGGTTTTAGGAGAAAAGTGGAATCAGGGTAAATAGTAGGAGAGACATTATAAAGATAGCTTGAATTTCCCATGCTAGCATTAGGCCATGATGCTTGAGACACACACAAATGAACAAAACCCAGTCAGGATTCCAGCTTTACATTTCAGTAAAATACAGATCTGTAATCTGAATAGTGATATCTGTTCTACAGAATCTCTCTACCCTATGCAAGCCTTGGATTTGAGGTCCCCTGCTGAAGTACTATCCAGGTATTTATTGTGTGTTCTTAAGAGGGAGTCAGTTTGGTGGAGATGGAGAAAAAAACCCATTCTTTAAGGCAGATCCTACCTTAAGGCAGTGATTAGGGAGGTGGCAAGGAGGTAGAGGAGAAATAACTGCTGCTGTTGAGCTGAAGAGAGCAGCACTGTTGAGATTTCACTGGAGTGCAAAGAAGCATGGCTTTCAATGAGTGGTGTGTGAGGTCTGCACATGTGTTGTGATTTAACCCCAGTCAGCAACTAAGCACCACGCAGCCGCTTCCCCCTTCCCCCTCCCAGTGGGGTGAGGAGGAGGAAAGGAAAAAAAAGTAAAACTTGTGGGTTGAGATAAGAACAGTTTAATAACTAAAGTAAAATACAATACTAACAATAGTGATCATGAAATATAATAATAATAGTAATGAAAAGGAATATAACAAAAGGGGGGGGGGGAAGAGAAAAAAACCCCAGTGATGCACAATGCAATTGCTCACCACATGCTGACGGATGCCCAGTTAGTTCCTGAGCCGCGATCCGCGCCGCCTGGCCAACTCCCCCCTGTTTATGTACTGGGCATGATGTTCCATGGTATGGAATACCCCTTTGGCTAGTTCAGGTCAGCTGCCCTGGCTATGCTCCCTCCCAGCTTCTTGCACACCTCCTGCTGGCAGAGCATGGGAGACTGAAAAGTCCTTGGCTTAAGATAAGCGCTACTTAGCAACAACTAAAACATCAGTGTGTTATCAACATCATTCTCACACTAAATCCAAAACACAGCACTGTACCAGCTACTGAGAAGAGAGTTAACTCTATCCCAGCCGAAACCAGGACAACATGCTTGTGTGCACGTCTGAACTCTTCAGTCAGGACTCATTCCTCTCAAGATGCAGCACAGGGAACTGTGGGGAGCAGAACTTCATAACTGCGAAGTTATCTGTAGCTGCCATGACTGACTCAGTAGCTGCTGCTGTGGACTGCCCTGTTCCCAGCTGCCCCACAAGCAGAGGAGTCATACTTAGTTCAGGGAAAATTTGGAATGTGTTTGTGCATTTTGGAGAATAAAAGGCAACAAAATAATAAAACACTTTTATGTTTTTCTGACACTATTTTATAGTTCAGTGTGTTTTTTTCTTTTCATCTTTTATTCTTAGAATTGATGCAGTGCCTAATGTACTGAATCACAGGCCCCTCTTGTCAGGATTGGGAGAATGGTCCATGATGATTTGAGACATGCCTCTCAGTCCATGAAGGGACAGTTTGAAACCTCATATTTTTGCACTGGCAGATGTTTGGGGTTTGCGAAAGTACAAATAATAATGGAGGAGGGAAAGAACAGGTTGCAAAAACTTACTATGAATATTTTAGAAATGTGTTTCTTGTAAATAAATACTAAAAGATAAATTAAAGCAAATACTTTGCTTCAATATTTTGTGTTTTGAAGACAGTTGCTATTTTTGGTATCCAGACTTGGAAAGTGATAATTAATCATGTTTTTCTGTAGCTAATGGCCACTGTTTCAGAGTTTTCTTTTAGGTTGAGATGAAGGGAGAAATAGTGATAGAACAGAGAAGTACAGATTAAAACAAACAAAAAAGTTGCAAATTTCTGATCTCCATTGGTTTGGATGAGGAATGGTGAGAACATTACCTTTTATGTACAGAATGTGAATCAGACCTTAACACCCATTCTACTGTACCAAAAAGGAGTTTAAAAATGTAAGAGTTGTCATAAGGAAAGTGCTTGGAGCACTAGAATGCCAATATGTGTTCTGGCAAAAGAAGTAGGCTACGCAGCTATGTGCTGCACTGACAAAAGCTGTAAAATCAAATAAATAAATCTGTTTTATGTATGCACGTGTGTGCACACACACAGGCGCCTATGTGTGCTTGTGTGAAAGAGCTGGGCAGAATAGCTGTGCAGGATGGTTCCTAGCTGAGCTGCCTTTTCACAGTTGTTAAATGAGTAGTCCCAGCCTGCCTATTGCTGGTTTTGATCTTTGCATTATGTGCTGGCAGTTGAAAGACTGAAGAAGAGCAAAAGAAAATGTATTAAAATATGTTGAGCTGCAGTAATAGCAGCAGTGATGCTTCCTGGATCTTCTCCATCTTGGGAGACCATACATGTTTCCAGGAACAACCGTGGGGCCTGATCTAAGGCATATCTAATTCTATGTTTCTAAGACACGATGGAGGCTCTGTGTGCAAGATCTGTCATTGCTCTCTGCCCAAGCAGTGGTGCATGAATGCAGGCATTTGCATGGGCTGTCTTCTGCATTTATAATTGACTGTTTTGGTTGAAAAGTTAATATTTCTTTTAGAAATTGTTATTTCTAGTGTGCATAGTTCCGAGGGAATATATACTGCACATATATACTGCTTTATCAGCTCTTTTTTCCCTCAGGTCATACAACTTTTACTGCAACTGTTTACTGTTTTTTGAAGAGATAGGGCCAGCAAAGCTAATTTCCTTGGAAGTGGAGTCAGCTCAAGTGGAACCAAGCTGAAGGGGAATGCTCATCTGTGTTACAGTCAGCTGGTACGATAGATGCAGAAAAAGCTGAATGTCAGGATTTATTGTGGGGTTCACATAGTTGTGCTTTGTGTATTCCTGTCTGCAAGACAGAGTACTTTAATGTTATGCTTTTTGGGTGGTAAAGGTGGGAGACGATCTGAGGAGAGTGCAGGTGTGAAAGATTGGTGACTTGCCTGAAGTCACCTGGAAACCTAATGGCAGAATCACAAGAGGAATGCAGATCCCATGAGACCCAGTCTATGCTTAATATAATTTATTTTCATTGCTCAGAGTGTACTCTAACTTAAATAGCAACTGGAGGAGGAAATACACTCTCTCATTTAGTCTCAATTTGTAGTCTGACACACAGTGTACCACATCTAGCAGTGGCTGTTGTTATTTAATGTTTGATCCTTTTTTGGTATATATGTGCCCTTTCAAAATGTTTCAGGATGGAAATAGATTTGAACTTGATCCTCGTTTCACCTGCATCAATACAAATCTGAAGAATTTCAGCCTGCATCTTGTCCTTACCAAAAGACTTTTTTTCTGGGGTTTGGAGAGATGTTTGCAGAAGAAGAAATAGCGAAGAATGCAAGGCATGTTGGTAGAAGTTGTAACAGCCATTGCATATCCAGGGCAGTGTTTCTGGAAGAGTCATTCAGCAATTCCAGGCCTCTGTAACATAATGAAATTGACATTAATTAATAGTGTCCATGGCATCTGATTGCCTTGGAATCATTGAATCATTAGATTTTACACTCATCACTCTGTGAGATGGGAAGCCATTATCTGCATTACACAAAGAAGAAACTAAAAGATGTAATAAATTAAGCAACTTGTTCAAAGTCACACAGAGAATCATTAACTGAAGAGAGCTTGAACCCAGGTGTCCCGAATCCTAACCCCATGTCTCATTCACTAAGCCATCCTTCACAGCAGTTCATTGTCTCCTGTCATACAGGGCTTTGCCTTGAGGGCTTATGAGCTCTAGCCTTTTTGTAACAAAGCTATTCCAGTAAAAAGATTATTTTTCTTGGGTGAGTCTGCTCTTTCAGTAACTAACTTTTTCTTTTGGACATATGAAATATTTTTGAGTTAGATCGATACATATATGCAGGAGGAGTATGAGAGGAATGCATGAACACATGTAAACATCAACCCATGGGAAATGAGTGAGTGCTCCACACCTGTCTGAGAGTAATTTAAAATAACATTGCCCTCACTATAATTCATCTCATTGTACCAATGAAGCAGACTAGCATGGGTTCATATTAATAATTTAAACAGCCTTACCCCTCAGCCTTCTTCCTCTTCAATAGAAGGATTAGCACTTAGCAGAACACCATTGTTCTAGCTTTTGAAGACTTTAATTGGTGTTTCAAGGAGTATGACCTCATTCATTCACACAGCATTTTTCATTCATTTTCTGTTCTCTTCATAAGTTGCCTAGAGTTCAGGTTTACTTATTTTTCAGGATTTTTTTTTCCCCCAAAAACTTTATAAGTAGTTTGGTGTATAAAGGAATTAGAAAATTGCTATGCTGTCATCTCCCCCATTATCCATTCAGGTCCAAAGCCAGTTGAAATAGCTTAGAGCACTCCTGTAGTTTTGTGCAGAATTGAATTTCTTGACACCTATAGAAGCAGTGGTTAGAGTCACATAATCTCTACTTTGCTTCAGTCCTTTCACTTTGCTTCAGTGCTTTCTAGCACCCATGTTTCACTCCTGCTTCTCACCTTTCTGTAGCTTCATTGCAATATCTGAAAAGGACCTTTGTTACCCTATTCCAGGCATCTCTTGAGCAGAAAAATAAGTGAAGATTATTCCGTACAATATTATGATAAGAATAAAATATTTGAAAATCACTTCCTGTAATGGACAAAATAAAGCTTGAACAAAAATCCACAGGTTTGAAAACACAGAACCAAATTCAATTATGTGAACTAATATCTTTTCATTGATTTCAGGTATGCCATCAGTGGACCTATATCAATTTTAACTATCTAGCACTTTAATGTTGAATTAATTTTGTAGAGTAGAACATCCTTATTGCATCCTGGAATTGAGTACCATATGAAAATTCAGTGATGCTAGTGGATGTCTTTTTTCTGATGTTTGCAAAGTAAAGCAACAGTTTAGACACTCTGACCACTACTGTCCTGCTCCCTGACCCTGACCCTAGTCTTGAATTTATAGAAAAAATATTTTGATGCCTAAAAACTAGGATAAAAATATGTAAATGATTTTAAATTAATCCTCAGCTTACTGTAAAAACTTAACAACAACAACAACAACATATATGGGTCTTAGGGAAATATTCAGACCTTTCCATCCTGATATCATAACCTATTCCTAGCTTTAGCTGTCAGTATAAACTAGGTACCAACTAGTGCTCCAACATTCAAACTATGATATACAAATTACATCTTTCTACCTTGCAAAATGAAACAATAATTCCAGTTTTTGTATCCTGCTGTACTGAACCTTAATAGTAGGTGTGAGTATAAACTAGATGACAGCCTGATTATCCAAAATTAATGGTCAGGTGTAAAAAAAATCTTCTGACACCTGTCCTCATCTTTCTTCTGAGAACCTGGGAAAATTTAGTAATAATTCACACTACAGTACCCAGTTCCAAATTTTAACTGTAAATTTTTGAACATAAATTCAAATTGCTATAGCTGACCCAAATTTGTTATTCAAATCTGCTGATGTCGGCTCTCCACTTGCTACTTTGTATTGTGAAAAGGGAAAGAATCACTGCAGCTTTGTAGTTCTTACTTTCCAAAACCGCAGTGCTAACCCTAAGATTTAGTATGACATCAGTAGTTGTTGCTACCTGAAAATTATTAACAAGGCATTTAGTGTCAAAATACCTACTTTTAATTTCTTTCTGCTTCCCCTTGGAAAGTCGAGCAAGAATGCCAGGTGAGCAGCCTCTGTGACCTGGAATCGTAACCCCCAGAATCTACTGAAATCTAGCTATGTTGGTACTTGGTTTACTGTCGCAACCCTGGAACAATGTGTCAGTTGAATCCTGGTGTTTTCCCTACTGTCCTAAGCACTAAGAGTTTGCAGTTCTGTCAGTTTTCAGCTGACAAAACTGATTGATTTATACCATAGCTTTCCGGGTTAGGAAGCAGTTTGCTCTAGTATATACTAGATTTTTTATATTTTTTAGAATATTTATGCAAGTTAATGGATCAGTAAATGGAGGTCACTATAACGCAATAAGCACTATTCTTGATTTTGCTCTAAAAGAAATAATTTAAACCATAAAATCCTCATTAGTGCTTGTATCTTCCTTATGCAGGTGGCGTTAGGTATTAACCTCTAGGAAGCAGCCTTGGATTGCTTTCCAGTAGTTGGATATTAATGTAAGGAAGCCTGGAGTAATAATGTTAGCCTCATTCTTCCTCTGCTTACCAGCTCAGTTCTTGCATGTTTCTCTCCCTTTTTCTTCGATATCTCATTGTCTCAGGTTTTCTTCCCCCCTCCTGCCCAATTTACCATTTTTTTCCTTGGCTTTTATCAGATACCACTGATATCTCTGTTTCACTCGCTTCTTTCTGTCCTTGCTTGACTGCTTGTGCTGGTTTTGGCTGGGATAGAGTTAATTTTCTTCATAATAGCTAGTATGGGGCTATGTTTTGGATTTGTGCTGAAAACAGGGTTGATAATACAGGGATGTTTTCATTAACGCTGAGCAGTGCTTACCCAGAGTCAAGGCCTTTTCTGCTTCTCACACCACCCCACCAGCGAGGAGGCTGGGGGTGCACAAGAAGTTGGGAGGGGACACAGCTGGGACAGCTGACCCCAACTGACCAAAGGGACATCCCATACCATATGACATTATGCTCAGCATAAAAAGCTGGGGGAAGAAGAAGGAAGGGGGGATGTTCGGAGTTATGGCGTTTGTCTTCCCAAGTAACCGTTATGTGTGATGGAGCCCTGCTTTCCTGGAGATGGCTGAACACCTGCGTGCCGATGGGAAGTAGTGAATGCATTCCTTGTTTTGCTTTGCTTGCATGTACGGCTTTTGCTTTACCTATTAAACTGTCTTTATCTCAACCCACAAGTTTTCTCATTTTTACTCTTCCAATTCTCTCCCCCATCCCACCGTGGGGGAGTGAGCGAGCGGCTGTGTGGTGCTTAGTTGCTGGCTTGGGTTAAACCACGACACTGCTCTTACCTTTTCTTTACTTAGCCCACCCCACCAACTCCCTCCCTGCCCCTCCAAAGAGCTGGATCCAGGAAGGCAGGAAGTGATTCTGTGAGCTCTTCCAATACATGCTGCTGCTGGCAGGGATTTGAACTCATAAAGAAGTGAATGCCTTTTCTTGGGGCTTAGGGAGAGAGCTACTAGGTGCAAGGACACAGGAGTGGAAGAGAGCTCTCTGCCTGGTGTGGAGAGGCTGGAGAGGTCTAAGTTTAGGACAGAGGTGAGGTGAAATTAAGCTGACAGTCTCTCCTGTACACCAAGCAGGCTTGTGATAGTGCTGATTATATATAGGAAATGGGATCTTGCTTTTACTATCAGCTATGCTTTACTTGCATGGAGCATAACCAAAATTCTTTTGAACAGTATAGGAGTCTTCCCTTTGTTGGCAGTGGTCCTTGGATGAGATCTGTGGCAGGATGGCTTTGGATTCTGGTGGCATTTTAATGTTTAAAATTTTGTGGTCCTTCTTAAGAGAGCAGGGAGCTTCAGATGTTAAAATTTGTATATTAAGTGACATTGGTTGAGGTCAGCAGTGGGTTAGAATATCTATCATCAAAGAAAACTCTACTTTGGGAGTGAGGTCACTGAATCAGAAGGCAGCACTTTTTACACAGATTCAGTGTGACAGTCTGATACAGGAGCCACAGTACTTTAAATGACAGGTTGAGCTGAGGCACTGTATTCATGGGCATCAAAAGGTAGTGTAACTCTGCTGGTGAGTTACCAACTTCAGTGTCCAAAGGGAATCTGTCCTGCCTGGTCGCACTCCCTCCTTCAGAGTTTCCTGCATGTAGTAGCCTTTGATCGCAGTTTTTAAATGACCATGTTGTATTGCGGCACAGTTAAATAATTGCCATGCTTCATCCCAGTGATGGGAATACTTTGTCTTCTAGGGAACTGTGTGCGTAGTGGCTGATAAACTAGTATGTTAATCCTGTTAATGCTTGTGTGAATCCACTAATTTTGACAGTGTTGCATTGTCACATGGTAACAGGATGGTATGGGTGACCCAAGTCTGTAGCTTGGAGTGAACTTTGTCATATTTTCAAATAGTAGTTGCTATGATTACTTAAGGACCTGTTTTCCAAGAAATTGTAATACAATTGTGGTTCTCCTTAGGTTGCAGATATTGTGTTGCATCATGTTTTCTGCAAAAATAGAGACAAAAGCCCAAGCACAAAGTCTTAACTGGAGTCAAGAGCAGGATCTGTTTTGCTAGCAACTCAGCAGGGGAGCTCACAGCATCCTCAATAATAGCAACAACCATAATTCTTTATGCTTGCATTAGCATTTTTATCTGTAGTTTTTGAAGAGTTTTATAAAGGTATTACAAATGGAAGAGCAGAAAGTTTAAATCCTGGAGGTAAGAGTGACTAAACTAGAGAGACCTTGGAGGGAAAAGGTATTATCCAAAATATTCCCTTCTTTCACTTTGTGTTTTCCCCCACCCCATAAAACATGCTGTTAGTCTACTCCAGTCTAACTTTAGATTCTCTCCACTCTTAGGTCTGTGTCACAGCTGGTCTAATCTGGTGTAATTTCTCTGAAGTTGGTGGTTTTGCCTCTACCATTTATCGCTTGCCTATGTTTTTCAGCTAACTTTCCTCACGGTAATTTCCATTGCATTTGTGTGTTTATTTTGGCACCGTTTTTGTACTTCCTCTCTGCTAGTGCTGTTTGAACAGCTTGGAAGGATGGATTTTGTTTAGATTCAAGAATCCCTCCAAGGTTTGTTTTAGAGGGAGGGAACCTGTAGGCACACTGCCTTTGAATCTGTCTTTGCAACCATCTCACAGGGGAGACGTGCCCCTGTCTCGTTTTCCTTCCCTCTACAGGCTCCAGTAGAAAGAATCCCATTTGTGTTTCCCCCTCTCATGTCTGTGTGTTTTCTTCCTAGTGCAGATGCAGATGGTTAGTTAGTACTGACAGGCTTTGCAAACACATCTTCAGATTTCACATGGCTTTGAATGCTAATGAAAAGTTTGTTGTTTCATTTACGAGTATTATAAGTAAACAGTTCCACTGTAGATGCTTTCAGAGGAGGAAGTTGCTAATTGTGTCTTCTGCCTCCCCTCTCCGCTTTAGTACCTGTTTCTCCCTCCTGTTGACATAGCAACCGACTGTTTATCTTGCTTGAGGGTGTATTCATACATGTGTGTGTTTAGGTGGTGATGTATAAGAAGAAACTTTGAGAGATGTCAGGAGCTGGAAATCTATCCAAAAGCACTGTTGGTAAGGTGTTTGGATGGAAACACTGCAGAGGTCTATTGTAGGTGGCAACTTTGTTCCTTGCATGTGGTAACACAGGAAGAAGTCTCTTGGATTGTTTTTATCTGAGATTTCTTAGAATGGACTGAGAACTTCCTGTAGCCTTTCACAGATTCTCTAAGTGCCTACTTTGCCCTAAACATTCCTGCAGTGTCAAAGCATTGTAGGGGCATACGAACACGAAAGAGTATTTTTTCTCTGTAATGGAAATGCAACATTGTCACAGAAGTGTTCTCTTTTTGTACCAGGCCTCACTAGTTGTTGTAGTTTTAAGTAATTGCTTTAGCATAATCCAAATTTCAGAATATTATAGTAACAATCTTGGCTATTCTTACTGCTTAATCTTTTAATCAAGCTATGACAACCAGTAATGAAGAATGAAATAGGAACCTCGCCCCTCAGTGTCTTCATGTAATCTTTGATCTGGAAAGAGGTCACACAACAAAACCTTAATTCTTTAATTTCTAGGTCCCAGAAAGATGGAGTTCGGGGAATTTAATTTGCCTCCTATTGTCTCTATGCCACCTTATCTTCACACATCTTGTAGGAAGTTGTTAGGCTGCCCAGATTTTCATACTGGCACATTGCCAGTCATATGAATAGCCTTTGTATCTTTGCAGCCAAGAGGGTTCAGAGAAAAGAAGGTAAATATTCCAAGACTGATGTATGGACAGGTTAGGCAGCACTGTGGCAGTAGAAACATGTACTGAGCTACTTCTAGTAGCTCATTAAAGCTGTTCCAGTGAGACAAGGGGTCTTCTTATATCCTGCTGACATTAGAAATGTGCTTCAGCACCTCACACAGAGATTCCTAAATATACTCAGAACAATGACTTTACTAGTAATGCTTTTATGTAGCAGCTGTAAAAGATAGTTTTCAAAGCATTCAATATGAAAAGCAAATACTGTTAATTCCATTCTGCAGACAGGGGAACTGAATTATGGAGGGGAAGTGAAGTGAATTACAAAGATGATGCAGCAGGCCACTGACACAAGCATGAATAAAGCTTAGGTCTCAAGTCTAGTGTCCTGTGCCTACTGACAGTGCCTGTGCTGTGCTAAAGGTGAGCATATGAAACCAGAAGGTTATAAGGTATATTTTACTGTAGCTTGGATATGTATGTTCTTAACCACTGTAACAAACAGCTCAGCCAATTGTATAGCCCTTTCTGATACATTCAGTTTGGTATTGGGATGGATAAGTGTCTCTCAGCATTGCTCTTGAAGCTGCTGTGTACCCAGACTCTGCCCCAGATTCCAGAATGCAGGCACATGACTCCACAGAGATCAACAGACCGTGTACATCAGCCTAAAAAAGCTCTGAATTTGGCCCATCCTCTTGAGTAGCAGAGCAGCGCTGCTGCTTGCTCTGTCAGCCAAAAGTATCTGTGCAGGGTGTGAAGAATGGCAGTCTTCCAGTTCTTCAGCAAGTCTGGACAATGTGCTATTAAAATGAGTGTATCAAATAGTAGGAAGAACACAGTCCTTAAAGGGCAGACTGCAGACGCATTATAAAGTGATCTATTCATATCAGAGAGCTACACCTGTAACAATACAGTGCTTCTGGAAGCTACCAGTCATGGCTACTCTCCTATTAAAAGCATGCGACAGAGATGGATTCTGCAGTAATAATTTCCTCTAATCACTTAATAAAAATTCTGTCCCATACGTCTTTCCTTTTGTACTTTTTAAAGCATTGTGGTTGAATATTGTTGTCTGAGGGATAATTCCAAGTGAAAAATATTTACTGTAGGTCTTTGCAAGGTCCGGCGTGTAGTACTGTGGGCAACTGCTCTGCAAGTTTCTCTGCATGCTGTTCTGTCAAATGTGTACTGCCCCCTGGACCCGCGAAATCCCTCCTGGTTATTCAATCAGTGCCTTTCTGCTCTGTAGGAATAATAAGTACCCACACTGAAGTATATAATGCTTCTATGGGAAAGATATATATCTTTGAGGGGGGATTGGACTAGATGACCTTTAAAGGTCCCTTCCAACCCAAACCATTCTATGATATGTACACACCCTCCAGGTTGCAGGTCAGTGCCTTCAAGATGCATTTGAATTGTTTCCTATGGCAAATTTGAATCCAAGGTTCCTATAACAAAAAAAGGAAAAGAAAACTTTTGGTTTTCAGATATTTCAGGGTTTCTGCTTTTGTCACCAAGTTGTATTGATGTAGACAATGAATAGTATGTTTGCAGTACTAGTATGTCCATGGCAACCTCAATATACCCTGCTGGGACTAGTGGGGTAATGAGCATGCGGTTGTGCGGACTGTGCTACAGTCATACTTCCATTATTTTATGTAAATGTAGCAACACTAGATCTAGACAGAACAGTGAGATATTACAGCCCACAAAATCCGTAAGTTACAGCTTGAATCCATTTGCTTATTCATCATTATCCTTTCCTATACTTCTATGAAGTCTAGCTTGATAAGTGATGACATGTTTTCTCCTTTAAGCAGCTATAGCCTTATACAGATGTGCATGTTATAACCAAATAGATTTTGATAGCTTTATAGAAGAGAATCAGATGAAATACGTTGTTCATGGCAAAGGAATACAGAAGGCATTAGTTCTTTCAGAAGATTACATGAGACTGTTTAATAAAGGACAGCAGAGCAGAGTTAGCCTGTACAGCTTTTGTCACTGGTAGATCCTTTCATGCAGTGATGTTTTTATAATGATGTTGCTTGCAATAAAAGAAGCCTGATAGTGTGGAATAAATCTCTCTGCCTGACCAGTCCTCAAAGAATATTGCTTGATTCTTATAGTTGATAGGAAGGACAAAAGTAAGTGATCATCAAACTACAAGCTCAGTCTGATGCCAATGTTTTAAATTAAAATACACAGTTTAGTTGGCATCATTGGGCCTCTCTCCATGCTTTTGTGGATAAGGTGCTGCCTCCTCAGCAAAAAGTGGCAGTTTCAGAAAAAGAAACCAGTTAGGTTGGCAGTGCTCAGGTGCTTACCCAGGGAGAAGTATGGAGGAAGAGCCCTGGAAGAGCCAAAGCAAGAGCCTTCACTTAGAAAGAACATTTCAGTCTCTGTTACAACATGTGTACTGGCTGTGGAGGTACCTTGTGGTGACCTGGAGAGGAACCTAGCTACAAGATTTTTATGCAGTAGGTCTGTTTAGTCCTATGGGGTCTCGCAGGGAAGTTTATATGCTGAAAGTCCCTTGTGTTGTACATGGACGGTGAAATAACCACACTGTCTCTGGGAAAAAGTGCAGAGTCAGGTGTCATGAGCAATCCCTAGATTTTGTAACAACAGTCTTTGTAAGTGTGTGTCTGGTTTGAACAGCTGAGGGCTTGATCTATGGATGGTGCATTTCATATCAAATACCTGTAGAGTGAGCTCAGTGTATTCTGTTCATGTATTAACTTTCTATTTGGTCTAAATTAATGGTTGTCATTAAAATGTGGTTTGGAAGCAGATTTCCTAAAATTCATAGATGAAGCATCACAGGTTTGCTGCTTCTTCCTGTGGAGGATTTCAAGTTATACTTTTTTCCCCTCATTCCCCCTTCAAATCTTTCCTGAAAATTATACCTTTATTAAAAAAAGAACAACAAAGACTTGAAACAAAAGAAAACTCAAACCCTTTCTGACTCATTTCAGCAAAATAACTGAAGAGATGTGCCATGTTTCTGTATATGTCAGTGAGCACTTGCAGGAGACCTACTGTACGTTATGTCATGGTAGGGGAGAAAGGAGTTTATGAAATTCCCTTTAGGAAGGGGAATAGGTCGGCACTAGAAAGCTCTTCTGGTGAATTTATGAGAGGGTGGGGCAGGGTGGGAGAGAGGCAAGTGGCTCGGAATGAGAAATGCAAAACAGATTTAAAAACAAAATTAAAAATGAATAAAACCAAGGCAAAGTCCATTGGGGGATTCTGTGCTGCATTTTCTGTATGTGCTGGAGTATTAAACATCTTCAGGCCGTGCTAATGATGTTGATAACAAGCCTGATCTTTTGATGTTTCTGAAAACATCAAAGCGAAGGTCCTGGAAGGCCCCAGTTCATCAAAATCCAAATCCCAGACAAAAAGAACTTTTTTTTGGTTTGGTTTAATAGGTATGGATATTTTATTACACTTAATTTTATGTTTCCAAGGGCTTTGGGAAAAGGAAGGAGGAGATGGAAGAAAATAAGCAAGAGTTTTGAAGTAGGCATGAATGGAGCTGAAATGTGATTCACAATAACACTTTGGAGAACAGTTAAAATCCTTTACACTACTTTTTACCTGTTCTGATTTGTGTGGGGAGAAGGCAGAAACCATGTTCCGTGGCTTTTTGTTTTAGTGAGAAGAGCTTTGTCAATTAGGAACATCGGTAGATCCATGTGGCCTAAAAGAAAGGAATGATTTTTGCAGTTGCTTCCTGACATCTGCCACCCTTTTCCATTACTGAGACCAGGGAAGAGCCTTCCACTTCAGTGTTCAAGCGGTTTTAAGCTCTGGCTCCTATAGTCCTTCTGAAGGACTACTTCCAAAGCACACTCAGGTGTCCAGCACTGATACTGTAACCTGCTCCTGTGTCAGGGCTGTAAAGAAGTTACAGTAGATTACCAAAAATGTATAAAGGTACTGGAATAAGGTAGATTGGATTTTGTAGTTGGGATGTCTCTTAAGATTTCACTTAATTTTGGTAGCTAGTACTTCTAATGATATGAAACACAGACAAGATATCACTAGTACTTGTATTTCACACACCTTTAGAATACCAGGAAATTATATTAAACTCAAAATTAGAACGCCTCTGCTTGAAGTGAAACCACTGGCATGTATAAATCAAACATAAGGAAGAGCTTTTCAGAGAGCTTCAAGTAGAATAGACTCACTCTTGGGTGCATGAGGGACAGGAGCAGAGAAATGGTTTTGACTCTTTTGTCAGAATGTCAAGCTCAGGTCTTGTCCCTGTTGAAATTGATGATTCTTGTGTAACATCTCTCAGCTTTGAGTCAGATGCGCATCTGTTTGATCACAAGTACTTATTGGGCTGTAGTTTGCTGTCAACAGGCATGAGGCAAGACTTAAAATCTTTATGTAACTAGAGTTTGCTGTGCAGCAAGAAGCTACTGAATAACCTATTCAGATGTCATTGCTGCTGTGCTCCCTACAAATGGCGCTTGGTTTCTTGAATTTGGGAGTTGTAGTGCAAATCAGGCATTGATTCAGGGAAACTAGAGATGAAATACATTTAGATTAATTCATCTAGTCAAAGTCCTGCTCATGGAACGTTATGTGCTGCAGTATATTTTTGGAGCTGCTGAAGCGACTCAAGGTGAAATGCTAACACTCTGTCTGACGCTGTGCCGGTTTAGAGGATTTCCTGTCAGGTTCAGTCTTTTCATGATGGACTGCATTGCCATGAGAACCCATGAGCTGTTGTTAAGGGTAATATGGTGGAGGAACAAATGATGATCCCTGTTGGCACTACAGTGGGACTGACGATTTAGTCAAATGCTTCTAGATGCTCGTATGCTTGTATTTTGAAGCTGAGGGGCACTTTTTACTTTTAGTGGTGTAATAATACGTAGTATTTTCTTTCATTGTTTAATTCCACAGATTTTAGATGGACTTGTGATGGACTACCCTGCTATAACAGCCCTTTCTGAAAAGTGGATTCTTCTAGTGCTTTGGAGTCCTTACATAGTAGACTGGACATACAGGATGCAAGTCACTGACAGATCAAGGACAATGTCTGTTGCACTCTTTCATGAATCATGAGGGCAGTGGGTTCAGGGGCACACTCTTGAACAGTGCAATCTACATGTAATCCCTGTGTGGACAGGATGAGACCCAGTTTTGTCTTACTTCTTGATCAGGATAGGAGGGAACTGTGGTTCTGATTCATACTCTGTCTCAAGTGATAGTCTATGTCTGTGAAGGTCACAGCAGTACAAAACCCCAGAATCTAGTTGTTAATCTTTAGGGTATGAACTGACACCAGATGGAAGCCTAGGGATGCTGTGTATGGGATAGGAAGTTACATACTGGAAATTTTTCATTCACTGAAATTTTACCATTGACTCTCCTTTCTGCCCTTTTTATTGCAAACTTTCTACCCTTTTATATTTATGGTTGGTGGCAGTAAGCACTACTACATGGAGATGTAAATAATCACATTACAAAACTCTCACTTTTTTTTTTTTTTAAAGCATGAAAAACAGAGGCTAGTCTTTTCTATCATAATGAATAACTTTCTTTTTTTCCCCACACTAACAGCTGCTGCATTGTTTCAGGTTTGCTCTTGACTTTGCTATGTTGCCACAGCTTATCCATTCTATTTTGATGCTGTTAAACTGTAATGTGTATAACAACCAAATTTCTTCAGTCCTGTCCTCTAGCCTCTTTCCTTCTCCCCCTGCCCAGTCTTTCCAAAATGCATCAATTCACTTAATTTTTTCATACACCTCTCTGACTTTGTTTTACCCAAATCAACCACAGACCTCTAATATTTTTTCTTCTTCTACAAGTAGGCCATGTTCATACATGTACTTCTAAAGCTGTATGCAGCTGCACTGTGATTCCAGCTCTTCTGGTTTTTGCATTCTCCTGCTCTGCTAGTCCTCAGTCCTTACATTTCTTCCTCCTACCTTTGAGTCTTGCACACCCTGAAATCTGCAGTAAGGCTGTAGTGCAGGCAGGCTTAATCAAGCTGGCTTTAATCCGTCTAGTTCAACTGTTGGAATCAGTGAAGTCACACTGAGCACAACTTTTCTGCTGTAGTTGTGTTCTCCTATCTGGTAGTGGTGTGGACTGGGCTATATGAGTCTGGTCATCATCCCCAGTGTGCTTTGAGCAGCCTGCTGCTTCCCACAGAACAAGGAACTTCACTTCTTTTCTCCATCAGATACTGCCTAAAACTCCGTACTGTGCAAAACCTCCTGTTGTGGCTCTCCAGGCTGAGGCTGGTAATTTCATGTTAGGTCCTTAATTTTCTTTACTGTAAAAGAGATTGTAGACTTTGTTTTCCTGTGAATGTGTTTGTATATACCTAGGTGAGAACAGTGATAATAAAAAGTTCTCATGATGGGACTAGAATCATTGTTGGCTGATGACTGTCCAGTATCTCGCATTTGCTTTCCTTCTTGAGAAAAGCAAGAGGAATACGTTCGCAGGCTCGTTGCATGGGGTTGTACGGGAGAGCTGGCTGCTTCATCATTGGAATCTCTCTCTGCTCATGTGCACTGATATGTTTTTGGTATTTTGTTTAAATGCCATCCCATCAGCAGTGTTAAAGGAGGCTGAACAACCACTCAGTGCAGAAGATCCATGGTCATGGTTGGATATTTAGATGACTGTGAGCATGACATTCACAGATGAGTTTCAGAAAGAAGAAAAAGAGAGTTTTAAAAACAAATAAATAAGAGATGCTATCCAGCAGTCCCAGACACACACCTAGACAAGACACTTAAAATCACTGAGCTGTTAATGGTAAGTTTGCCTCGCTTCATCAAATGCATCAAGCACGGTGCTTCTGAGACATAAAAGATCAAAACTCACATTGGTCACCCTCTCTTGGATTTCTTTTGCCTTTCTAAGTGTTTTTTGCTTTGCTTTCTTGGGTTGGGGGGGGGGGGGAGAAGGAGTGGTGTTTCTGCTGAAGGCAGTTTTAATTTAGTGATTGACAAACTCTCCCAAGTAAGAATAGTTTAGCCGAGTTAACAGATCAACTAGTTAAGAAGTCGGTAGGCAGTGGTTTGCATTCGAAAAACCTTAGCACAATGGAAGTTGTTCTAGTGGGCATAACCAATGACTCAAACAGCTATTCTACACCTGTTGAAACAGGGTTGTTTTTTCCACAGGAATTGTACGGCATCTGATAAGGGCTTGTAGCTTGTTTTAACAGACCAAGTCTGAAACTCAAGGTTTTACTGCACCCACAGAAAATAGTATATAGTACAGTAAATAGTTTTAGAATGAAGAAACAATAAAGATGCCATCAGAACAGGAGAGGCAATCGGAAACAGACCTCACTGGACTCCATCTTGTAATAATTTCTCTTGAGAGATTATTCCAGGTAACTTTTCCCTCTTATGTCTATCTTAGGTGTCCGTGGCACCCGCCTATTTTTGCAAAATTCAATGTTACAGTTCTTATGATTTCTGCGCACTTACTGGGTTGGGTACTGATGGAACTGTTTTCTTGGCAAGTTCGTATTATGGGAGAGAAACCAATGTGTGTCTGCTGCTTCTAGCTGTTATTCACATTCCATTACTTAAAAACAAGAAGGCATTTAATGTAGTTGAAAGATCACAGGCTTGAGTAAAAGGCATTTTGTTTCCCATATCATCTTTATGTACAACTTTTTCAAAAAGTTCTTCACATGTGTGTTGATTGAGTTTTTCAGATTTTTGAACAAAGAAAGTACCCAAAGAGAATGCCCCTGAAGTAGATAACGCTCTACTAGCTCTCGTAATCTACCTACCACCAATTTTAGATAGAAAGTTTTGCCTTTGTTAAGGCTTCTTAAGGTGGTGAGGAGATCCTGACATGGGGAAGTTCTTTAAAATGCCCAGTGTTTCTCATTGGAGAACATAATTAGGCAAATCCAGGTAGCTAAACTCTGAGGAATAGCTTCTTTCTTTCAGCTGCAAGCTTAACTCTTGAGTATCTGCCTGCACTGTTAAAATCATAGCTCTGTTTTCTTCCCCCCTGCCCTGCCCCACTGCTTATTAATCACAGAAACCTTTTCCTCACTGGTCCCTTATAAACACCTCTGTCACCCCCACTTTGGTCCATGTGTGCTAAAATAGTCTTCCTTGCTTGTAACTCTGATCATGTCACAGTCTCTTTGATTCTTCCAGTTACTCTGCTTTTTTACCTATATCAAATTCAAGCTTCTGGTTCCCACTTTCATAGCCCATTACCTTTCCTCCTTCCGTTTCTTCTCTCTCTCTTTTTTCCACCCCCCACCCCCACCCCCTCATCACTGTGTTTATCTCTGTCTTCACTGCCTGTGGCACGGTGTCCTTTATGCACAGTTGCTCACCTGACATCATCTCCCCTCCTTTAAGACATCCTTGAGACTGACTCCTGTTTAGTGTTTGGAAGCAATCAGCTTGCTAATGATGGCTAGGTTTAGCAGCAGACTAGGGACTGCTAATGGTATTTATTCGTGCTCCTTGTGGAAGGTAAAACATCCAGTTGATTGCAATTCACTGATCTAGATAACCTTATCCTTATTTTCATCTTCCCTCCCAGTCTCTATCCAAGTCTTTTAATTTGTTTCGTGATTCAGTTCTTAAAGTCAGTGGCCTGTCCTTTTCAGCCTTTATACTGCAGCTTGCATAGTGAGGTCCTCTTAATGATATAAATGACAGCTATTGCTACTACTGTACAGTTTTAGCCTGGGATTTCAAGAATGCTCAGGAATGTATGTGTGCATGTGATCTTCTGGAATCCTGAATAAACTGTAGCCATAGTTGTTATGTATAATGGGATTTTTCTTTGGAATTTTTCCAGTTTGTCAAGGGGATACTTGTCGGGTGTGAAAACAGTGTCATTTGGGGTGCTTGGTGGAGAATAAAGTCAGTCCTTGCAGTGGAGGTGGGGCTGTAGGACAGCACTAGCAGTGCATGCTGTGCTCCAAGAAATTACATGGTTCAGCACTTCTGATGGATAACAGAAAAAAAGGCTTGATTCCCTGACATGTGTATGCTATCATCGTTGTTCATCAGCTAGTTTGGATTTGGTTGGTTATAATTTTTCTATTCCATTTGAACGAGAATGAAAGCAGTGTAATTCTAAATGTCTTAAACTTCAGTGTTTGTGAAAGAGGGCCTGAAAGTGCAAATTAAGGTCAAGGATATTGTATTCAGTCACTGCTCAGAACTTCCACCCATATCATTTTACTGCTTTCCATCACAGACCTTGGAGAGGTCAGCTGCAAGGTTACGAGGCTTCATAGGAAGTCTGAGAGGGACCTCAAGAGATACCTGTTGCATCCTTTATCCACACCATCTCTGGCAGACTTTGCCTATCTTGTTCTGAAAGACCTTCCAAACGTGGAGATTCTGTGACTTTTCCAGTATTGAACTGATCTCACCTTTAGAAAAGTTTTCCTGGACTGAAACTTTTCTTCTGCAATTTAAAACCTTTTAAATGTATTTTATGTGTCTTTTATACTCCTTTGGATTCACTCTAATTGACCCACAACCTTCTTGAAGTATGATACGTGATGCTGCTGAATCCTTGGCAGCACAAAATACATAGGCAAGACTGTTGCTTAAAGAGCATGGCTTACAGATGAAGCTTCCATTCATGCTGTCTACTGTGATTTAGTGATTGGTGACTCTGCTGTGCTGTATGTAGCTGCGTCCTGGGCCGCCACGTATGTTTCTGGAATGTAATGTAAGCTTTTCTGAAAGACAGTGAAAATCGTCCCATGTTGTGAAGTAGTTTTATAATACGCCTAAAGTCATTGTTTGCCATTCTGGACCCTCTAAAGGTATATATGCCATGAAGTGGATGTGAGCTCGTTTTCCACATTGGCCTTGTGGAAATCCCATTGGAATTCAGCGACTCCCAGCTGTGAGTCATAGATGCTGTATGAGCAAAACTGGCTTCATAAACAAGAGCACCAGTCCAGCCCTTGGCTGAAATAGTTTCTAAAGGATGAAGTAGCTAGGCATTTTATTTTTCCCCCTGTCTATATCTGTATCTGTTTTAAACTTCACTGGTAATCAGGCTCAGGTTGCCTACTGCTCTGTAGTTTCATTGTGAAAAGTGTGTTGAGAAGTAAAGGATGCTTTGAATTACTCACCTGCTGATGTGTCATTTCGTTTATGGATATGCGCGCATGAGCTGTAGGTCCCTGGCAGATGCAAAAAGCCTTTTTCCCAGTATGCATTTGATTATGAACTCTCTCTTTATCCTTCGGTTGTCTGTAGTGTTTGGAGTAGCACCAGTGGCAGGGCAGAACAGATTGCCAGAGACCCATGGCTACTGAGTTTAGCAGCTCAAGCCAGGGGAGAAAATACAGTGAGAACCAGTCAAAGATGTAGCCTTAAGGCATGAAAAACAACTTGTTGAAACATTTATATATATTTTTTTTTTAATTTAAAAGCACCAAATGAGACTGCATTTTATCTTTGTCAAGACATCAAAAAATGCCTTATGCTGAATTTTTCTGCAGGAGGCTAATGGACTAGTTCTTTCCCTAAGACTGTAGCTTCTGGAGTGAAACAGAACAAACTTCTCATTTTTCATGAATGGTGGAAGATTTAAACTGTAGGTACAGAAATTGCTTGAGCACATCTCTTAATACTTCGGTTTGTTTATAAGCCCTGTATGTTCGGGATAGGACAGAAAGGGAAAAAAGTTGTTTGACTTGCACACTTACTGGTTTTTAATCTTTGAATGTTAATAATATTTAATTTTGCACTTATTTCATTTGGCCCTCTCTGGTTTTGCTGTACTTGAATTATATATTAAAAATGAAAATATCCCTCTTGGTTTCTAAAGACTTTCAAGAAATTTTCTGCTTTTCTATGTACTTATTTATACTAGAAATTGAAACATCTAAATGCTTGTGTTTTCTTACCAAAGTCCTTCTGTGGTTTACTCTGTCACTTATGAAATAAATTTTACAATATTAAACACCTTTATTTTTTTAAAGGAAGATAATCTGTGCTATATATCAAATGGATCTTTGTGATGGCAGGGCTTAAGACATGGCATCTTCTCAGCAAACTTAGATGTTGCCTTTACTCTTTCTTTAGTTTGGTGTCATTTCTGCATTTATTGCACAATGATCATGGGCAACTGACATGTCACAGAAATACCTCAAAAGCTGAATTCTCAAGAGAAAATCCTGAGGTGAGGTAACTACATTCCCAAAGACCTTGTCACAGGCAAGCTGTTATTTATTGTACATGAGTGCAAATACCCACGAACTTGTGCAGTACGTGAAGATAGGCATCCTCTCCTGAAGTGGTCACAGTTGAACTCTGGCAAATAATGCAACAAAGAGAAGAGTAGTGTTAGGCCTAGGTGGAAATATGACTGTGGAGAAGATTGGCTTAGAAAATTTTCTGTATGAATAACCAGGCCCTCAGACCGACAAGAGTCAATAAAATGTTTCAACAAAAGTAAAAATAATGAGAAAATACATTTGTCTCCAAGGAAAGCCAAATGCACATGCACAAAGAGAGATGCACATGTCCTGGAACAAAGTCCCTGTGCCATTTAAATATGGTTGGTTGTATTTGGACAGGGCACCTCATCCTGCAGTACTGACCTTTCTGCAATGTCATTTGCACGCATGGTCCCAGGAGGGCACCAAGCTTACATACTGGAGTTAGTATTGCAGAATCAAGCCCTTTGTACTGGGAGAAAGATGGAGCGCAGGGAGGGGAGCTGATAGAGCAGGGCAGGTGTTGACAATTAATTCATGAATTAGAAGAGGAAACTCATAAGGTCATCGTGTCCCCCACCGTGTTGTTCATATGCTTATAGAAAATCTTCCCCATTTCCCCCTGCTGATGCGAGACGAAGGGAGGTGTAGATCTGACAGGATGAATGATGAAGGCTTCCCCCAACCCATTGCCTCACTGTGATGGAGTGACATATTTAACCTCCCCTGATGCTACTGCTGCAGGTGAAATGAATTATGCGACCCTCTGAATCCCTTATCGGTGCTAGGCTGTCTCAGGGGCTGGATGCAGCTGCTATAATTTTGGAGTTCTTTCCCTGCTTTAATGCCAAGTACAAATCATGCACATTTCTCTGCTTGAAGACCCCAGGCTGCTTTGAATATGGAACTGGTCTCCCTAGGGGATGCAAAGGGGGAGGGGAGAACGGTGATAGAAGATAGGAAACCTGCACAGAATTGCTAATCATGCTCTGCCCTGTGTCTTCCCGGGCTGCAGATAGCTTCTTGGTGTGTTGCGAGCCTTGCAAAGCCAAACACCTTCATTGTCAGACTCGCAGAAAGTGCTTTAAGTGTCTGCTGCAAAGGATGGGTGGAGAATGGGTAGCCCTATTTTTAAGATTGCTGGAGGAGCCTAATTAAGCTGGTGATTTTCTTGTTTGGGAAGTGGTCACTGGTAGCCTTGAAGGCAATGAAATATGTTGGTCTGAACCACTTTTCATCTCTCTGGAGCAAGGAATTTTGCTTGTCAAATGGCCATTGCCTGTTTTACTGTGGAGGGTCACAACTGCGAGTCTCTCTTGGCTTGATTCCCCTTTCTGTATCCGCATTGTTTGCTCATGTCTCTTATTTCCTTTCGCAAAGAACTGTGAGCTCTCCTCTTTCCTGCATGTATGGCCAGATAGAAAGAGTCTTCTTTAAAAAAAAACAAAAACAAAAACCCCAACAGCAACACAAAAAGAACACCACACTGAAGAAACAAGGACTGTAGCACTGCAGGACAGGGTAACATTTTATGCCCCGAAGCATTGAGAACAAATACCTCGAAATACAAGTTCCCTGATGTTGGGTGATTAAAGAACCCATGGTGGGGATGTAGAGAAGGTGCTAATAGCACACCCAGCATTTAATTATTAATACGGCCCATAAATTGCAATGGTCCATTTATACTCATACTCCTTCTTTGGCTTCTCTTCCTTGTTGAGATCAAGCACTTGAGATGCTAGGGAGCTTTCCTGTACAGTGCCATGGGTTGTGGGCTTGATTTCCTCTGCTACATGTACTCTGTGGGCTGGAACTTAGTGGAAATTCTAGAATAAAAACAAACAAATAAAAAACTGGAGTGAGATGGAGAGCAGGGAAGTGCTCACAGATACTCCTGTGCACAAGCAACAATTTGTGTGTGTGCATAGGACCTTTTGTCAGTATTTTCTGTTATTGCTCAGGAGGTTGAGATTTGCTAGCTGTGGACTACTGTAAAAAGTGAATTGGCCACTATGCTGTCATTTCAGTTTTTGTGAGCTACCCATGTGTTGCATGTGTGGGGTTTTTTTTTTTTCTTGGTTAGTTATGAGAATTGCATGAGATACTATATTGATTGCTCAATCATTTTCAATGTCTTCTGTTCTGATAATACACAGTGCAAAATCTGTATTCTGAATAAATTCAAGCATCATTTTTAGAGGAAACATATTCACTATTTTATTATTAAAGACAGTTCAGGAAGAGAGAAAAACATAAATACTCTAGTTGATTTATTTTGAAGAACCTGTGTAGGTTGAGACCTTTATTAATTTTTTTCAGGCTATTTGTATACATTTTAATGTTGCCAGTTGCCACACTGCCTGAACACTTCTGCAAGTCCTGACATAGGCAGATTTTTACTGATTTCAGTAGTGGAAATTGGCTTCATTGGAGAAACAGTCAGCAATAAACAATTAATAACCACAGAAATCTTAACAAAAGGAAGTGACGTAGTAATTTGTTTCCTGAAGTTTTGTTAATGAGCACAACTTCTCTTCTCTGAAATGCAGAATTGCTCTTTGCTCAACAATATCAGAAAATGCCATCAGAGATCATGCAACACTTCTAAAGTGTGTTACCTTGTTTATTTTCATGATTCAGAAGGTTTTTTGTTTGTTAGTCTTTCTGCAAACTATTGCATCCAATTTCATGTCTGCTGGATTTCCACTAAATAAATTTTTTATAATTGTTTTAGCATATTTTTTGGTTTCAGTTTGTGATGGAAGTTTATTTTAGCATTGTATCTTGGTTATGTGTATACACTGATCATTGTTATTTCACTCAGCTACTTGGCATAGAAGAAGAGTTGTAAGTGTCATGAAATGTTTACTCGCTTTTCATGGAAAATAGAAGAGGGGGAATACTACATCCTCTTGCAAGGAGAACTGCAGATGGTCTTCCCTTACTTTTCTGGTGTTTCATCTTATTTCATAACATTCTTTATGGGCTGCATGTTCCATCTTGCTGCTTATGCTAAAGGATAGTTGGGGAGAAGACACAAAGGTGTCAGTTCTGGTTTCTCTGGGAAGAGAAACCAGGGCCTCATTTTTGTGTTAAATGGGAATAAAGTACTTCATAGGATTGCTACCAAACATATTAGTTTTCTGTGTTTTAGTTTTCATGCCTTTCATCACAAGAGGCATTGTGCAAGTGTAGAGAATTCAATGGGTAAGAATAAATAGGTGCCAGTTTCAGTTTTGCTAGTCCATATCGCTTTCCTATGAACTGTATAGGGAGGGCATTTTTCTCCTGTCAGGTTTAGGGAATTTGCTAGATTAGACTGGTCAGCATTTCCTTATCTTTCTAGATGACTGTTGAAGTTATTAGATTAAGACTTTAAAACGTATTTACTCATACAGTCTAGCTCCTTTGTGTTGGCTGAGTGAAACAAGTGGGTCTGAATATATCACCTCTGCTTCTCTTTCATGTTTGCTCCTAGCTTTCATTAATCTTAGGATTTTGAGACTACTGTTAAGACCACCCTTTATTCCAAGGCTGGCTGGAGCATGAGCAAGCAAAAGTGAGAGGGATAGCAGCAATTTTGAAGGCATCGATACACGAACTTCTCAAGGAGGTGCTGTCCGTATCAAGCACTGGAGCCTCAGTTTTAGTTTCCACATATATCAGCACTTGCAAACTGCTGGTCTGACTCTTAAGTGCTACATACATTGCCTTGGGTGCAAAGCAGACTGGCAAACCTGGGCTAAGGCTTTGTTTGGAAGCTGGTGCTGTTTAGCAGAAGAGAGTAAAAGATGATGAATGACTTAACACAAAGTGTTTAGGATCAGTGGTTGCTCGTCAGTCACCAGATGTCTATCTCTGTACTAGTAACGGCAGAGCTGGTACCTGGCAGGTGGCCTTGATGAGCTCTGACTCCCCATGCTCTCTGCGCTGGCAGTGGGTGGACTGGGTGAAGGTGTGCAGTTGCTGCTGTGTCAGAGCTGGGCAGCAGTTACCTTTTCCCTGGCGCTGAAGCCTTTTTGCTGCTGCTGTGATCTGGTATGTTTTGTGATGCCAGTGCTGCTAACATGGGATGCTCCTTAACTGCTGGATGCGCCAGCAGCAGGGTTGGGAGACGTGAGAGCTGAGGCTGTGGTGAACACATTCATATCTGTTTGCTGTGCCCTTCCTCCATGACTTTTCTAAAGCCCCATCACACATCAGGAACTCTACATTCACTCTATCTCCTGATGTGCTGCATATCCTGAGTAGTACATGTTGGAAGACCCCTGCAAAGGTTCAACCCCCAAGTAATCATACAAACGGTAGTGAATCAAGATGTAGTATAGCAGCATCCTTTCCCCATCTACAAGTAGCAAGTGGGGTGAGTGCTTGGTTTTATTTATTCATAATTACATTTCCTTTAGATCTCTGTCCTCCTCACTTTTAATGCTACATCTGAAGTTGCACTGTGATCCAGGCCCTATGCAGCTTTTTATATTATTTTCATTACCAGTTTTTAATTATCTTCCTGTTTTTCCTTCTCTCACACTGTTAGAAAAAAGAGAATGTTTGAGTAGGGTGTAGTGTACTTTCATGTCACTGTGCAGAGTGGAGGAGATGGTTTGGCATTATGTATTGTAAATGATGGACCAGAAGCAACTTTCAGCATTCTGGGGCACAGGTCAAATAATATCCAAATCCTTTTGAATATGTATGGATGGCCTCTAGCTTCCTATGAAAAACTCCCATTGTGTAGTATCTAACACTTTTTCTGTTTCATTAAGTGTTGATTCCATGTCTGTGCTGCTGCACTGAAGCATTGTGGCTTTTTCTGGCAACCAGATGGATTTGTAACTTTTCAACAGACAGCAGTGTGTTTCAGGATTTATCCCTGTACTAAGTGTGTGGAAACTCTCCTGTTGGTGTCTCTGGACACTGTAGGATCAGATCCTTACTGACACATACTTCATATAACTTTATTGACATGTGTGGTTTTGAACAGGCTATAAATCAAAGGAACTTTGTGTATGTTCAGTAACATTTTCAAGTTTTAAGCTGTGCAAAAACAGATTACACTTCTGAGAGATTAACGCTGCATTCCCAGTATTGTGGGCTGGGGCTGGAGAACTGCTAAATCATTATGACTTTGGTTCTGTTGTAGCACCTATTCGTATGTCAGGTTTGATTCAAGTCAAACAACTGTGGGGTGCCGTAGCATCTCAGTACTTTATATTGTTAAAGAACAAGGTAATAGGTTATACCAGGTTAATGGCAGGTTAATGGTAGATGGGGGATAGAAACATCAGAGAGAGAAACTTTGATGTCATTGTTTCCCCTAGAATTGCTCTCTATGCAAGAATGGCGCAGCAGGATTTCATGATGTATGAAAACCTTCTACTGGGGTCAAGAAAGAGTTGTGATCATCTGTATCAGCTGGTCATAGCTTAACTGATGGAATGAACTATGGCCACAACTACTTTTATTCACACCTCTGTTGCCCCTTGAGTCTAGTATGATTAAATCTGCCAAACACTGCCTTTGCAATATTAGTCAAGATGTCAACTACTGCAGCCACTACCAGGCAATGTGTCTAGATTTTGTGCCTATTTGTGTATCTTAACAAGTTTATTTTTATTGAACTGTAAGGGAAACAAGATGACTTTCTGTCCATGTAGTGTTGGGATAGGAGACAAGGGTTGTGTTGCACTGGTGTTTAGAAGCCTTAGGGCTTCTTCCAAAAAAAAAAAAAAAAAAAAAAAAGGAAAAAAGCTAACTTTAGAACAAGAGTTCATTTGAAAGATAATAAGTATAAAAAAGCTGCATCAGGAACCTCACCAACTATAAAGAGCAGGACGTGTTGTGTTTTCTGCCTTAATTTTATACTCTCCCATTCCACTCACTTGAATGAGCACAGTTTGATTTCATTTTCTTTTAATGGAAACAAAGAAGTAATGGTCTGTACCTTTCCAGGAACAGACTTCCTTGGGTTTAATGCAATAGAGAATTACAGGTTTATAAAGCGATGCTGGTAAGTCTGGGAAAAGAAAGAAAAGAAAGCCTTTGAAAGAGGAAATAACTTTCGTGACTATGAGAACAACTTGCTGAATGCGGACAACAATTATTTTTACTTTCTAAGTTCAGCTTGGTCATTGCTGCAGTAAAGGTCCCTTAATACCAATACGCCTTATAGTAGGGTATAAAGGTAGGAGTTTGTAATGTTCAGACCTGAGTTCTTTGTGATACCTTTGTATCTTCATTTAAGATGGCAAGTTCACTCATATTAGCAATTGCCATGTGATTAATTACATTCCTTAAGATTTGGCAAGCAGCAGGATAAAACATTCATTTCCACCATTAATTTTCTGTTTGAGTTTTTCCTCTGTTCGAAGGATATAATGGTTATGTTCTACTGAAAAGCATAAAATTTGCCATTCAAGACTTAATCTTTTCAGTTATTAGAAATCACTTGGCTAACAAAAACAAAACTTAAAACTAACCAAACAAACCCCACAGTCCTACTGTTGATGAGTTATTTGAATTGAGGAGATAAAATTGACTGCATGAAGTGGATATGGATATTCCAAGCAGGTTATTTGGTTGCCTTATTATTCAAGGGTCAGCTGTTGATAGTAGCATTTAGTATCCTGCGCTCTATTTCTCCACTTAGTAGTTTTAATTCATCTGTGGAGTAAATGCACTGAAATAGTGGAATAACAGCAACATCCAGTTCACCTCAGACAGTCTAGTTCATTACAACTGCGGGATGAGTCCTGTCCTTCTCATTCTTTTACAAGTACTTTACTTGTGATTTCAGCAGAGCATCTTAGAGAGCAATGTGTTTTTCAGGTTGCCTGAATGGATAAATGAGGGATGGAGGGAAGCTCCACAGGATCAAGGCCTGAGCTAATGTATCCTGCTTCTTGATGTCCCATGTTGCTTAAAACATTTGCGTTTTTAACCTTATTTCTTCTGCCACAGAATGGTCCTCCTTTCCTATTACTTCCTAACTGTGTGCAGAAGAATGATTAGCAATAGTTTTAATAGTTCTCAAAGCATCATATCTTAAAACAAGCTCAGCTGGATTTTTCACACTCCCTCTTGCTCGCATCTCCCGGAAGCTGTTAATGGTGGCTTGAGTTTGAATCTTTTATCTCAGTCAATTATTGTGAATTTATGAAGTTCAAAAATAAGGTTCCAGTTTTGACCTTTCACTCCTCAGTTTTGGAAGCTGGATTTTACAATAACTAGCCAAGAGGAGTGATGGACTAGGAATTTTCGTTGTCTGTAGCTTTCTGTTCCCTTTCTTTTCCAGAGGAAAACACAAGAAAAAATGACTTTTCTATAATCAGGCAAATACATCTAAAAATAACAGCCCTTGCTGTCTCAGCCCTTGTTGCCTACGGAAAAGAGATTTGTGTGTCAAGCAAGTTAAATAAAGTAGTCATAAAGCAGCAGTGAATCCCAGCTCCTCTGTGTTTCCTAAGGGCCCAGTGACTTGGATTTTAGGACATGTTAATGTTTTTGGCATCAAACTATTGCATTTGCAAATGAGTTTATAACCAGCAGCCTTTATATGTAGATTTCTCTTCACACTGGTTTGAAGCATGGGAGTAACTGGCAATTCATCATTGAGCCCACGCTGTGTCCTTGCCTGGTGCTGACCACTGTCTTCTGTCTGTGTGTGGAGCTGACAGGATCAGACATTCTCTTACCCTTTTTGGTTGGGTTTTCTTTGTGTCTGTCTCTCTTCAAATCTTTATGCTGATATTAATTATGGATGCTCTTTCCTGGCAAAGACGTGTTTTTCTACCCAGTGTAATTAATGTATGCCTTGTCCTTCACCTTAAAGAATGCAGCCCCAGCCTGTTTTAAGCTCAAAGTAGCGGAACAGGTAGGTGGATAATATACAAAGATGTCTCTATTGATGACTTTCAGCAGAAATCCAGAAAATGCCTGTCTTGGGAGAATGTCAACATCTGGAGAGAACTAAACCCGAGTTCTGGTTATCACAGAAATTCCTGTAGAATTTTTGCAGTATAGCCCTTGCAGAGCAAGGAGAGAATTACATTTTCAACTTTGCTGTTTTTACAGGACCCCATAGTCATTACACTGTCATAGCTTAAAACAAGACATTGGAAGGAATCTTCTAGCAGCTGAAGTTATTCCTCTGCTTTTTCAGACATCAATGCCAGCTAATTTTTTTCCGAAAATTTATCAAGCTTGAGCTTGACAGCCATTTGCTTACTTGGTTGTTTGTCCACACCAGTGCTATTGGAAAACTTTTCTAAAATCTTATTTACCATCCTTCCTTACATGATTTTGAACTTTATCTGTACTATTCACTCTTATTTCTTTACGGTTCATTGTTAATTTATAATATTAATCAATCAAATTTATTAAAATTTGAAGATATGCTAAATCATTTTGAGGGAAACTTGTGCCTTAAGTATCCTAAAAATAGAGAGATCAAGATGTCCTTAATAAAATATTTTAAAGTATCTTCTTGGGCAATTTTTTTCTGCTGTTTTGCTTGAACTAAAATGTCTTGGTTGCTTCTTTTCATTACTGATGCAATCTAAAAGCTGTACGTTTGTTTCAGATTGTTTTCCTCTGATGTGACGGCTAGGGGGGCACTGAAATGTTACCTGCAGTGAAGCGACACTTTATCCAAATTTTTAAAGCATCCTGTTTTAGTCATGGAAACCCACTGGGAAAAGCCTTTGAAAAAAGGAGTGGGGGAATACACAAAAGAAGAAAACATGTTTTTCAGCTCCAGAGAAAAGCAGGAAAGACACCATGAGTCTTTTCACCAAGAGCTGAAAAGAAAACTAGCATTGGGATACAACAGCTATGCGTCTTTGCAAGACAACTGAGTACAGCTATGTCACTGGACACCCATATGAAAAGAGCCGCAAATATATGCCATCAGTAACCTCCCCTTACCTAAGCTCTCTGAGTCCTCTGAGCTGGTGGCACAATAGCAAACATTCTTGAAATAGTGTTATGTGACTGAAATAATTCAAAACTTTTTGTGAAGCCCTTCTGCAGTTTAGTACGAAGCAGTTTTAAGCTCCTTGGAGTAAGGAGAAAAAAATATTTGCGAGTTAAATAGGGCTGTGCTGGTAGCTGCTGTTGTGGACATGAGTCCTTGCTCTGCCTAAGTGGCATAGCCCCTAGGCTCTTGTGCAATTATCTGCTCTTCTCCTCCCACCATCTAAGAGCAGGTTGACCCACTGTAGTCCATTTGACTTTTCTGTGCTCCCCATGGTGTGCAAGCACAGTAGCGTTTCAACTGGAATTTTTTGTAAATAGTCAAGAGCGTTTATACAGCAAAAGGCCTGAAGCGATGGGAGTTCCTGAGGGTTCAATTGCAATGCAAGTCAGGATTTGTGGCTTCAGGAGGGCAGATCGGAGAGGTGTGTTTGCTAATATTGAGTTGCAGGAGCGTTCTGACACTGCACGCTCTCTTCTTTCACTTACAAAACTGTACAGACATTGTCAAGAAGTATATTTTGGGTCCTTTTTCAAGTGAGGAAGGTCTTTCTAATGCTCTCTGAAGTGTCATCATTGACTACGGAGGCCTATATTAGTAGCAATCACCACTTCTCTCTTATGTTGTTTCTTATTTCCATTAAGTTCTCTTTGCTACTTTCTAGCCTCAACTGTTAGTCTTAATGTAAAAAAACTATAAAGCAAAAAAAAAATAAAAAAATCCCAAATTAAAAAAATGTGATCTAACATATATACCCAAAGCACTGGGAATGGAAATTTTTAAATATGAGGAAGGAAAAATTAGACAAAGGCTTGGAAGTGTGTCACACAGCTGTATGGTGGGCAAAGGCAGCTTTACAGTGGAGAAAGCAACAATTCTTTATTGGTGCATGTAGCATGTCTAATAGTGCTAATGACAGTGTCTATATCCTGCTGGGTTTTACTGTGTTAATATTGGCATGCTAACAGTTCTGGGGTCCAAAATGTTGAGTGTTGTTAATGTGCTACATCCAGCTTGTAAGTAAATAGTAAATCTCCATGGTTCCTGCTCTCACAAACATGCCATACGAGCACTTAATCCTATTCTTTTAAAATATAATCTGGAGGCTGCATTAAATACTCATAGTATTGACATTTCCCTTTTGAAATTTATTATGTGGGGACAAAATTCTTTCTTTTGGGGAAATAATGCTTTTTGTCTTTTTTCAAATCTTTGAATAGCAAAGAAATGACTTTTCATGTATGTCATTTCTACCTGACTCAATCCTCTGTCTCTCCTCAGCCTGCAGCCACTTTATCATTTCATTATAGCCTTGCTGTAGCAATGCTATATTTAAGGTTGAGATGGCATTTTCATCAGCAACGTTATATTCTCTGTCATTTACAACTTTCCCAGAACAATACCTTCCAAGCTGAAATCTCCATATTTGCTTTCTGCCAAGAAGTAGGGGTCTGCAGAGGTGAGAAACTTGTTTTTCTTAAAAATAGCAATGGTAATTTCTTAGACTGATTTTTTTTTTTTTTCCTTTCCCATGAAAGGGTTTGACTAACTTGGAAAATGTCAGAATGGTAATTCTGAAGGAAGATGAACACCTTTCCTTTCTGTTAATAAGTTTGAAAATTGCTTAGAGACAGATCTTACCTGGTGGCATGCAGCCATGCACACGTACAGGAGTGAGTAAGGAGTTCCTCTGCATTGCCTCTGGTATGAATTTTTGTATTGGGGTTTTGCGTACGTGTGGAAGTTGCTTCAACTGCTGAGCTAGAAGAGGCTGGGAGTAAAAGTGCATTGGAAACCCTGTCCCCATATGTGCTTGCCACCATCATCTTTGGGATGGAGCATGCCTTTCTTAAATTGGGGGATATATGTGAAAGATCTGGTCTAGTTCTCTATAGGTTATTTTCTGTAACTTTTGAAATCTTCATTTAACAGGACAGCTAACTATAGGGTTGGTATATGGACTGTACCTAAGTGCTTTGCTGAATGAGGTCTTAGTACCTACTAAAACCTGGCAACATTTTTCCTTTTACAAATAACTTTGTCATTGAATAAATAGAAAGAGGCAAGGAGCGGATGGAGAAGGGTAAAATAGTTTGACCTAACAGAATTTCGGATCAAAGAACTTCAGGCAGCTGGATTACATACTTACAGATCTGCTTTGTCTTGGTACTTAAAAAGTGCTGTGGCTGGTCTTTAGACGCTAGGCTCTACCACTCATTTGTTGTCTGCTGGGATGTCAATGCTTGAGAGGTGCAGGCTGCTGCAAGTGAAAGGCAAGATTAGAGGGGTGTTTGGCAGAATGAGACTGTGGTTTGAGCATCTCTGGTTTCTGTTGCTTACAAAAGAAGAGCAATGTCTGGTCTAGACAGTACTTGGATAAGAAATCTGTAAGGTTTAAAAAGGTGTCTGTTCATATATGTAGCTTTTGTTCCTACTCTCTTATTTACAGGTCTCAGATAGATCTCTTGCCAGGAAAAAAAAGCACTTTTATCTTAGTTCAATAGGTTCCTTCACCGCTTTTGGATTCGTGGGTCATGGTTCTATTTCTCGCTGGAATAGATTCTTTACAAACAAGAATAATCCTTCATTTGATTTTATTTTCTTGGTTACCTTTCAGAAAGTTTCTCTGTCTGTATCACACTTTGCCATTTTTATCTTTTCTGGATTGAACGCATCTAATTATTATAGGTTTTCAGTACGGTTACGTTTGAGTTGGCATCGTAATTCTGAATCTGTAGTTTCTGTGGCTTCAACCAATCCAGAACCAATGCTTTGATGTCCTGGAATTTTATTATTCTTCTCAGCAAAAAGGTGAATTTATGTTTTCTATTTTTATTTATTTTTAAGACATTGGAAGAGTGTTTTCAGTGAAAGCAAAATTCCTAATTTTAGCTTGTAAATGCTAATATACCATAGGATAGATATTTTGTTCTGCAACGACAATGATTTAAACAAATGATCAATCTGGCTGATGTCACAAGTACAGCTTTATCCTCCCTCGATTTTAGACATCAGCTTTCAAGCTTGGAAAGTACAAAACATGAAAGCAAAAAAAAGCATAGAAAAAGTCTTGTGCGTTACTTAAAATCCTGAGATTTGCAGTATTATTTTAGCATTGGAAGTGGGACCAAGACAGGACAGCTAGAGAGTCTGGTAACATGTGAGAGAAAGGCAATTGGTGCTTAAATAACTTCTAAGTTGGTAACTGTTTGCTTAAGATTTTATGAGAGGGGTTTTTTAATAGATTTTAGGGAATTAAAGTTTTAGATTTTACAAAGCATTGTTCATGTAAGAATTTTTGGAGCATGGTTAGACTTATGTAAGAAAAGGTGTTTATACCTGTTGAGACATTTACAATACACAGATTCCGGAGACACTCTGTTACGACCATTTAATGTAAAATGAGAGGTGCTCATTGTCCGATGGAGTTTGTCATGAACATATTGAGAACAGGCAGGGGAGGTGAGAAAAGAAACATGACCCTTCTGTGTAAATGGGAAACTGAAGCACTGCAAAATTACCTACTTGGCCATGGTATCAAAGAAAGTAAACAGCTTCAGAACGAGATCTTCAAAGCCCTATTCCTGTTTCTTAACCACCAGACTTTCTATTGTACAATCAAATGCAATATTGGATTGACCTTTCATAGTAAGAATTTAAATAAATCTGCAGTAACCTTGGACATACTTTTTCATGCATGTGGAAATAGGTGGCAGTTACACAGAATTGGAAGAATCTGGAAGATTTTAGTCTAAGTTTCTGCAAAACTGGAAATACAGCATAACGCTTAAAATTTAATATGATATAAACATGAATGTGGCTGCCTACTTCCATTGTCTAAATTGAGGGGAAAAATGATAAATAATCAACTAGCAGCAAGTAAATGGTAAAGCATAATTTAATCTTAATAGTTTTTCCATTTTGATAATGTAATGTGATGGTTGTAGCAGAAAGCAATTTTAAAAATACAGGTTTCATATCATGACAGTTTTATAGTTAAATTGTTTTGTGGTTTGGAAATATGTAATAAAAATATTGCATTACAAATAAACCCCTAATGTCGTAAGTGAGCTTCAGCCCATCAGGCACCATAGCAGTAAAAGAGTTTGATATCTTGCTCTCATCTGTAGTACACAATTAGACCAGGTAACTAACCACCAACAGAGGCTCGCAGCATGAGAGCAGCTTAGCTACCAATCAAAGAAGTAATTTTGAAAATATATAGTTATTCAGAGTTTATGCCAGTGATTAAAAGAAAATGATTGATTTTTGGCCAAATGACCATAGATTAAAAAAAAAAGGAAAGAAAATGGCTAGTTAAAGCTTCTGTTTCAAAGGAGGATGTTAAACCAGTACAAAATGTTGATGTTGTGCTTCATTTTGTTTTTTCTTAATTATGGAATACTCAGAAACTGAAATGCCCATCACTGCTAAGTTTACCATGTACAGATCCTGAAAGTAGGGTGCGATTAATATTTTTTTTATGCCAAGATAGGAATTTCCAGTGCAGCGTACCAACTCTTTTACCTTGTGTCCTGGTTTCGGCTGGGACAGAGTTAACTCTCTTCTCAGTAGCTGGTACAGTGCTGTGTTTTGGATTTAGTGTGAGAATGATGTTGATAACACACTGATGTTTTAGTTGTTGCTAAGTAGCACTTATCTTAAGTCAAGGACTTTTCAGTTTCCCATGCTCTGCCAGCAAGCCGGCGTGCAAGAAGCTGGGAGGGAGCGTAGCCAGGGCAGCTGACCTGAACTAGCCAAAGGGGTATTCCATACCATGGAATGTCATGCCCAGTGATTAGCTCAGTTGGTTAGAGTGTGGTGCTAATAACACAAAAAGGTCGCGGGTTTGATCCCCAAATTTCCAGTATATAAACAGGGGGGAGTTGGCCAGGCGGCGTGGATTGTGGCTCGGGAACTAACTGGGCATCGGTCAGCGGGTGGTGAGCAATTGCATTGTGCATCACTGGTTTTTTTTTCTCCCCCCGCCTCCCCCTTCCTTTTTTTGTTATATTCCTTTTCATTACTATTATTATTATTATATTTCATTATTACTATTGTTAGTATTATATTTTACTTTAGTTATTAAGCTGTTCTTTCCTCAACCCACGAGTTTTACTTTTTTTTCCTTTCCTCCTCCTCACCCCACTGGGAGGGGGAAGGGGGAAGTGGCTGCGTGGTGCTTACTTGCTGACTGGGGTTAAACCATGACACTTTGTGACTGAGAGATCTCCATAATTCACATCCCTAATCAAATTTGCCATTGTACTAGCATGAAAAACCCCATGTGTTTTAAATGCTGATTTATAAAAGTTTTTTGAAGTCCATTTCTATTTCAGGTCCTGTTACTTAATTTCTCTTTCCTCATGCAAAACTTATCAGTGAGTTTTGCCTGTTGGTGATGTCAAATTTTCATTTAGGAGTGTTGTACTGGTTGATGACAGGGTGAAGGACTGTGGCTGCTCAAGTCGCATGGCTTTTAAATTGGGAATTGGGCTTCTCATAGATGGTCTGTTGTGGATGCCAGCTGCTGAGTGACCTATTGTACAATTAACTGCGAGAATTGAGAGAGACCAAATTATAGGGCAAGCTATGACTTGAAAGTTTGCCTTGACATTTCAGGGGCCACTCACGACTGCATTGTCACCTACAGCTTTGTGAAATGCTTGTAATGGCACGAGGTTTAAAACGGCGGAGAAGTAGCAGTTTCTTGCCTTTCCCCAAGCCGAGAAGGTGATTCGGAGGACTAGGGGGGACGTGTTTAAAAAGAGGTATGAGAGGGTGGTTCATTCCCGCAGTGCCAGCTGTGCATCGCGTAACCTGACTACACATGCTTCTGAGAAGGTGATGTATAGCCGTCCCTGTGGGCATTTCCAGAAGCTGGCCGCAGGCCTGCCTTTCTCCCTTCATCAGCAGTTAGGAAAACGCACTTCTGGCCACATCTTAATGCTATTTCTGTGCCATCGTTACAGCATGAAGTTACTTAAGGTTGATTACTGTGTTGAGTGAAGCTGTATCTAGTTCCCTAAACACAGCTCATGCCGTAGGATATATATTGCAATATTAAAACATCAAACAGTTTGGTGTTCTGTGAGCTATTTGCTGGAGTAAAAGGCTTAATATAAAAAAAAAAAAAAAAAGTGTTGAGTTTTAATATTGCATAGCAATTTTCTTGCTCCGTACTTAAGTACCCAGAGGGTGGGAAGTGGTGTCTGAGGCACTCTGCAGTAGTGAGCAGAGACTTCCCTGAGTGTTTGTGTCAGAGTTTTCTCTGCTTACCCCACAAGACAAATAAAGAGAAGCTGTAGGAATGCAAGTCAGCTAGATTAAGGGGTTCATTGTCCATGCAACACTTTATGACATAATGATATGTGTCATGCAAAACGTGGTATCCCAGGTTTCATCTCCCCTCGAACTGTAGAAAGTGGCCATGTGGAATGACAGGCTTACGTAAACCGCTTGGAAACAGAGCCTGAATTACCTCTTACCTGTCCTTGCTGCTTCAGTTACAAAGCAATTCAGTAACTACAAGGCATGGCTGTTAATAAGAGAAAATAATCCAGTGTGTTACAGTGGTAAGAGAGAAAACTTCAGCGTAAGTTGGTTTGTTCTACTGATGGCCTGTGGAGTTGTATTTCAGCTGTAGCATCACCTCTCCCCCCTTTCTGGTGGTGTTACCTCATGAATCAAGACCATTTTTGCACAATGTTATCAGATATCAATTTGATTTCATTCTTCTTGTACATATCGATGCCTTTTTGGTGAAAAGTACAATTAGAGAATCTCCAAGAAAATCTCATTGATTACTAGACCAGCCCACTTAAGATAGAAAAAGGGAGTGAGAGAAAAAGAAGGAAAGAAAGAAATTTCATAGGAAAGGAGGAACATGAAGGTAAGAGCTGGGACTCTGGGGGTCCGGATTCTGTTCTTGCCTCAGGCATTGACTCCCTTGGGCAACTTGCTTTGGCCAAGTCAGCATATGCCTCTGTGTCTTCATTTCTCGGCTTCTGTAATGGTGAAAGTCACAAATCCCTTCTGACAGGAAAAATACGAGGATTTATTGATTGCGAGTACTGTAAAGAACTGAAATACTATGCTCCTGAGTGTAATAAAAACGTAGATAGAAATAAATTAGATATGCTCCTAACCACACATGAATCTTTGTGGCTAGCTTTAGAGTATGGGCTTGGGCAAGGCATCTAATCTTTCTGAGCCTGAGTCTTCTCAGATGAAATGAAGGTGAAAATTCATATGACTATTGTGGAATTAGTTAAAATCTGTTGATGAATTTAAATAAATAGTTTTGCACTCACAGTACAATATTATTTTGCTCTGAGAGACTATTACATTGTATTCTTCTTAATTTTAGACATGTTTTTACTTATTTAATGAAATTCCATAGAGTTTGAAAAAAGAACGTTTTTAGTAGACACCCTCCTTCAATGAATCGGAAAACAGAACATGGCACCTACAGCAAATAAATGATATATCATTTAATAATAAATGAATAATAAATGCATTATGTTTAATAACATATACATATGTATTACATGTACATATATAGTAAGTTGTTCATTCTGTAAGCTTCTTATACAGAAGGGCCCCAGTTCAGGAGAGCACAACAGGAAGTTTGTCTCTATTTGGCATAGAAGTTAGAAACAAGCTTAAGATGAATATATGAGTAAACATCTGCAATTTCAGTACATTTGGATCAGATCCTTAAATCTGTTCATGGCCTGGGCAGTTTCCTAGGTGGAGTCCTAAAAAGCAGGAACAGAGCAAAATAAAATACAGGATTAAGATCCTGTTGGTTTGCCAATGGTTGGGCTGTGGCTGTCTGGCTTTCCAGTTCGTTGAGGTGGGATATAATATATTCCCAAAAGGATTTTTCTCCTTTCAGATTGTGGATCGTTCTAAGAGGATAGAAATGGAAGTTGTTTTAGATCACCTTCCTTTTGCAGGTGGTTCCTTGTGTTATACGCTCCACTGCCATCATCTGTCCTGTTTCAAAAGCAAGTGAAAAGGATGCCGCGTTTTCTGCGGGGAGTTTGTTTTTTTAGTCTGATAGATCTTGCTGTTAGGAAAGGGTTCCTGGTACTTAACCTACATTTTCTTGTGCCGAATTCTATCACATTAAACTGAGTTATTACTCCAGACCATACTAAATAATTATTTTTCTCTGCCCCCACTTTGTGCTGTTATATTTGAATTTGATTTACAGATTATTTTGAATACAAATAACTGTAAAATGATAAAGTTATTAAACAACTAGGCATCCAGTAGGAGAAAATAATGAAAGCAGAAACATTTCTAAAGCCTTCTGTGTTATTAGGTGCAGTGACACAGGGAGAATGTAATGGGAAACCAAGCTGGAGCTTTCTAATACGCTTCAACAGTTTAAAATAAAGATCCTTGAAGCAGAAGGGGGTTAATGTAACTGGAAATTGTTGGTCTTCATCCCTCTCCTTTCTTTCCTTGAATAGTAGCTATCATACGTCTTTGTTCCATTTGAAACTTTCTATTTTTTACACCTGTTGAAAAGGTAAGCTGTTGGGCTAGGAAGAATTTACCACTGAGTGTAAAATATTTTCTTGTCTGCCCTAATCTTTTATGCATTTGTGATTTGTCCTCTCATCTCTATAGTATAAATAATAAGGCTACTGCTGCTAGTGATGTTTTGTGGGTAGCATTTTTTCTATGTAAACAGTATGTCGGACAGTGAGTGTCAGTCTATCTGTGCAAAAAGATACTGGGCAGTGAGTCAAGAAAGGCTTTCACTGTGCCCACTGCTGTTGGCTCCCTTGTGTCCCACTAGGAGAACCGTAGATGGAACATCTGATGGTACGAAGACTTTTCCTTGTTGCATGTTTGGTAAAGGCTATATTTTAAACCTCTTTACGCTACGCTTTGGATGTTTATAACAAGCTCAGAATGGAAAGGCCCCACCAATTCAAATTTCATTACGGTTAGTTCTTTTGCGAGCATTTCAGTTTTCCATTAGTAAAAACTAGGAAGTAAATAAAACATAAATATAATAATGAGAAATACTGTTTCCTTTGGAAACTTTCTTCTGTGGCTCTGGCTTCCTTGTATTTCTATCTCATGGCTGAGGATATTGACATCATTGCTGTAAGCAGCGTGTTACCATTTCAAGTGGAAAGCTATAGGATCAGGTTGTTTCCCATTTTGAATGAAATGGAGTTAAGTGCCCATCACTAATAGAAAAAGGGAGGGAGCCTGCGTGATTTCTGGCTGTGGCAGGTTGTCTGCCCTCTATTACAGAGTGGAATGGTGATAGTGGCTTTCAGCCTCGCCTTTGAAGGGCAGAGAATTCAATGCATCAAGCTGAGTCTCCATGCTGGCCTTCCAAATGCAGCATGTGCCTCCGCTGCTTGAAACACAGTGCATAAAGTGCTGTGAGAAGTACAGGTGTTATTTCCATGCCTAAACGTAATGGCCAGGACTTGAAGAAGTGCAGAAAACTGAGGGTATGAATCTTTTACAACTTCGTTCACCCAAAGGGACCTTTGGTGGAAACCGGAGAGGCTGTGATGTGGCCTCTACTCTCTGTACATGGTTTTGAACCAGTGTAACCCTTGTTTCCTATGGGTTTTTTTGTCCATAATGATGTTCTCTCCTATGAGGAAATATCACCCAAATGACCTATTTCATTCTCCATCTAACAGCTATATGATTTCAGCATTGGCTGGAAAAGCACTGAGAGGTGAGGTTCTCTGGCAAATGTTAAATAATCAGGATTTTATTTAAACTGTACATGGCTAATTATAGCATGAAAACTATTATAGTTGTTGCAGGATTCTTACGCCTGTTTCTAGTTGACTGCTATAATAGTTTTTTATAGTGCGTTGATGTCTAAATGTTCATAGGGAGAAAGCAGGGCTGTGTTATGTTAGGTGTTGTATGTGTATTTAATGTCCCTGATCCTATTTAGTTGTAACCTACATTGAAGTTCTGCAGCATTTTACCTGCACTTAGTGACAGCCAGGGTAGGATGCACATACAGAAAGGTAAGTTAAAGCTGTACTGGACTGACTGAGGACTCCATGAGGCTTAGTGTAGGTGAACAAACAGCTTTGGGATTCATACTTTGGTGGCTATCTGGATTTGCTTGTAAATGTTTTGCTTCTCTAAACTGTTAATATTTATTTTGCTGAAGTGTTAGGAGTTTGGTGTTAATTCTGTTTGTTTTAAAGCACGATTGAAATGAGTTTAGTTTGACTCTGGGTATGAAAGTTGTCACAATGCATCAGTCTCTGTGACAGTGACACAGGAGAGCAGCACAGAGATACTTGCTCAACGACTGGCACGTAATATTTGCATGGCTAACTTGTCAAAACTAGTTTCTGCTACCCTCAGCCCTGAAGCACCGACCTGGTTCATGAGAACTGGGCTTTCTGTCTTCCTGCTTTGTACTTCATTGCCAGATAGCCCAAGGACAAGCAAAAAATAATTCGAGATTGCAAATCATAATTGCCGATCAAGATATAGGAATCCAAGATTTCAGATATCCCTTTGGGAGGGCTATTGTTGTGTCCTATAGGAGCTGCAAGAACTGCACAGGCAGCTTGATGAGACAATCCATTCCTTCCTCCTCTTAAGACACATTTATTTCTGCTCCTGCTTTCTGAAGTGTCTTTGTAACTAATGTGGGAGAATTTAAGATACTGGCCTGGGTATGGGAAGGTCTGCATTCAGGTTCGGTGCAATCCAGATGTGGTTGATCCAGCAATGCTTTTTAGAATATTGCTTGCACAGAAGCAGGGCTCACCTTTTGGGATAATAGGAGGCACAGCAGAAAGAAGAGCTGTTCTGCCAGCAGAAGAGTTTTGTCTTCACAGGAGGGGGGTTTTGCATGGTATGGAAAAGGCTTTGTAGCAGAGATAATGTAGACTAAGCTGCTACTTTTTTTTTTTTTTTTTTTTTTTTTAATGGTTGTCAAGAGGGGCCATAAACACACAACCACCATTCATCCCTGATGCTGCTTTGGAGCTTTTCCCTGTCTGTCTACAACTGGTCCCTCGGACATGAGGAGAGGGTCCCCTGAATTTGCTAGATGGAAATGGAGAATGAAGAGCAATGAGATGGGCTGAAGCTTTCTTACTATCCCGATGTGCATATCTCACATGCTTATGTTAGCTTAACATCACTGTGTTCTCCAGGTTGTTTAAGCACATGATCTCAGACCTCCACCTGTGGAGGGACTTGATTCTAAGTCACTCCTCAAAGGCCATGTGACAGTCAAAGGAGCAGACTTTATGAAAAACTCAAAACCAGTCACATTTAATCAGAACAAAATAGATAGTAATGGATAGACAAAACAGTAAAAATACTCTCACACACATAACCCTTCTGAACCAAGTTAGGAAATCAAGATCCGTTGCCTCTCTTAGATTTAGCTGTGCTTCCTTTTTCTGTGTGAATCCTTCTGAGTTTTTAAAAGTGAGCACTGATGACGAGTTTTCTTGTTCTGAGGAAATTCCTTTCATTTAAACTGAAGCCATCACTCTATCCAGAGTACACATACAAATGACACTCCAGCACAAGAAATGCAAGACTGTTCATAAAATCAAATCAGAAGTTGTGTCTTGTACTGATTGCCCCAAATCGTCCCAGTTAATGTTGTGTTGCTGCATTCTGCTGACTTAAGAAGCATTGAGGGATCAAAGGCAATTGCTCACTCAAGTTGTTTCATTGCCATGGACTTGCACACGCTCCTGGGTAAACACACACCTAGATGTTTTGCTGGATCAGGGCCTGAATGCTTTCTGCCTTTGCTGAGGCCAGGATCTCAGATCTTAAAGTGCTTGTCACTCATGAACTTTAAAATTTGCATTTGAGATGCTTAGCATTGTTTCCAGAAATGACTCCCCACCTCTGTTTTTCCCCATGTCCATGTATGTATACCTGAATAATTTATTTGGACTCCTTAGCCGCCCAATTTCAGTGGCTTACATGAAGTGCCACCCAGGTCTGAAGAACTTCTGTCTCTGAACTAGATTATTTACAATGAAAGTTAAATTTAAAACTTTTGCAAAATTTTTCATCCCCTCTCCACCTTTTTGCTGCCAGCTTAGTTTATATGTATGTGGCTTGTGTCAAGAAAAGGCCTGTGATGTGTCATAGTCAAATTACATGAGGGGCTGAACTCCGCTTTCAGCTACCTGTGATGCAGGGAGGCTGCGGTGGTGCTCAGAATTGCCGAGGCCCCCTGGAGAGCTTCAATTCTCTCATCTCTTACTCCAGCGGATCTAAGGTGCTGGGCTGTGAGATCCTCTACATCTGACTGATGCAACATTCATGCTGCTAAGGGCTGGAGGGGGAAAACTGCATCTTGGTCAGATCATGTTAGAAGAGTTATGCATAAGGAGTGGGCAGAAGAAGTCCCTACCGCATACTTCAAAGAGTTTCTCCTCTGGTTTGTGAATATCTTTTTGAAGGGGAAAAAAGAACAACATTGCTACCACAAACATAAATTCCTGCAGTGATAATAAAGGTCCTTAAGCCCCCAGTGTATTAATTACTGTAAAGAAAAAGCAAAATATGCATTTATTTTATTTTTAATTAGATTTAGGAAAGCATACAAAAATTGCATTTTGAAGAGTTCCTTTGAATGTTACGGACTGTCCTATGTTCATTACTTTATCTTCTATTTTTAAAACCTTTTTTAAATCCAGCAAGCCTGAATCTGTCTTGTGATATGCAAGTGAAGACAAATAGAGCAATTATATACACATGTATGTATATAGTTTATATATATGTATATATGCAGTTTGTTCATGTGTAAGAAAGCAAGCGATATGTGAAACTCGGGCTGTGAGCTTCTGTTCAATAGAAACTGTATTTTTAATTTTGCACCTAGCAGATTGGCATTCTTTTAAATGGTGGGAGGTCTTACGCACTGTCTGTACAGAGAAGGAGAATATGGTCCATGCCCCACCCAGGAGCTTACAGGGAAAAGGTCACTGTACTTGATGTGAATTTCTAGTTTTTCTTGTCAGAGCAGGGGGAATTGGGAAAACAATAGTTATTCTCTTAATCAAGGCTGATTCATTGGCCTGTTCCCAAAGTGTTTCAACCAACGCTGTCCTGTACCCAAAGGGGTCTTAACGGTACAGTCCAGTCTCAAAGTTACTGGAGCCTGCAGGGACCTACTGTCCCCAGCGTCATCCCTCTGAGGCATGTTCTTAGGAACAGTGTTTCTGACTAGGACTGCCGATGCTGCAATGTGAGTTGTCTTCCCATCGGGTAACTCGGGTGCTTCCTATCCATCCTTATGCCCCTGCTGCTCTGTACTGTCTTTGTGGACAGAAAACACTGGCCAGGTTGGATTTGACACACGTACTGCTCCTAAGGGAACTGATGGGGCAAAAGAATCGGGGAATTTATTAGCCTTGCTAGTTGAAGCAAAATTCAAAAGCAGATGGGAATGTATCCTGTGGTATCTCAGACTTACTGCAACAACGGATGAACGCCTAATGTTGGCAATGTAGGATTCCCTGTGCTCCTTGAGCATATGGCAGAGAAGTGGAGTTTGTTTTGGATAACAAAATATAAGTTGGATTGAATAAATATCAGTACTTACAGGTTTCAGGAATTTTCTACAGGAAATATGAGAAAGTACTGCATATACTAAGGAAATACATCTATTTCTCTTCAATTAAATGATTTCTTGGCCTTTACACTACTATAGACATATTTAAGAGCTGTGGTTTTCACTTTTTTCTTTCTTTTTTGTTACCATGAATGAAATGTGTGTAGGACTGCAGAACATTTACTTAACATGCTTACTGTGTTTGTTCAGTATTATTTACTGAGTGATATGCTTGCTGTGGGACAGGGAATAGTGGCATGATCAGCTTTTCCAAACCTGGCACAGGTAATTAATTGTGCTAGACAGCAGTGTGAGCAAGAGCGCTGTGTATGCCCGATTAATTACTTTGTGTCTCTGATTGTAGTGATGACAGAAAATGACAAACCAGTAAATTCAGTGATCCACATAGGATGTTTTAACATGGCAGAGTTGTGCATGACGCAGTGGTTGGATCGGGGCTCCCTGGGAGCCCTGGCACAGAGGGAATTTAATAGACATATCAGTGATATAAAAATACCCTTGCAGTATGCAAAGTGATTTTGGTTGGAAGTTGCAAGAAGAAAACCTGATCTGTATTCTTTTTTGATTCACAACATCATTTTATAGCTCGGTGTTTTTTACAGTACATGTCTTGGGCAAGGCACAGGTGACTAAGAGAAAAAAAGATTGAAAATACTTTTAAATCCTTAACATGGCATTGTTTCTACTTCTTCATAAAGTTGTAGCTTTCTGTGAGATGTGCAAAGGCCCAGACATTTTCTTAAGCCCTTCTAATTTTGAAAGCTGTGCTCAGCTGATTGGGGGAAGTAAGTTATTCTTTTATATCAATTAATGAGGTCTAACTCTTAAGTTAATCACAACTAACCAATATGGGTGTTTTGTGTATTGTATATCCAGTACTTGCTGCAAATTATTTTTAATCTCTGTGGAGTGATTAAAAATCTCTCAGAAATAATCCAGAGCTGATGCTGATGTCTCCAGTACTGCTTGCTTACCATCATACTTCAATAGATGTCCCTGGGAATCTACTGGGGCTCTCAATGGGATGAAACACTAATTCATTGTAAGTAAGACTGGCAGCTTGTTTTTTTAGGGATAACTTTGAGTAATAAATAAATTGGAGGGAACCACAATCTCCTCTGAAATGTTGTGCAATGTTCTGTAAGGTGTAGAGAGGCTAAATTTCTTGAGTTAGTTATGTAGGTGAATGACTCTAACCCAGTGACTAGATGGCGATACCTTTGGTTTCTGAGTCAAGTAGTCATATATATGCAGAGTGAGCAGGCAGAATCTGTCTGCATTTTTTTTTCTTGTGTGTGTATATGTTTGTTTACAATCTGTCTCTCTAATGAATTTATATCCTTGGAAGAACTGCATCCAAATTGGATGAGACAGGATTATGTGACCTAGATGTTTTCCACTACTATATTGTGAGGCGATCAAGAGTTGGAGGGCTTGTTTTTGAGTCAAATCAGAGTCAGATAGCCCCGTGGCCTTGAAGTGCATCTTTCTAGGGAGAATGTTAATCCTATTGCATGTTGTAAGGTGAAAAAAAGCCCTCTGAGTTGGTTTTATTTTATCAGACACTGTACTAGCAACATAGATTATTTTTGTTTCCCTGCACATCTGCTATTCTTTACACTTATCAAGCAGAGCAGAAAGCAAAAATAATGGAAAAGTAGTAAAATTAGACAATTTAAAACATTCTTGTGAAAAGTCAGCAGCACTGACAAGCATGTTCTGGGCAAAAAGAAATGTAAAAATAGATTTCAGAAAGAACTTGTTTTTCAATTTATTGTTTTAAATAATGTTCTGAACTGTTTGGCAGAAAGATGTGAATTTGAAAATATCTTATTGTTACCAAATGTGCACATTGGATTGTGAAAAATAATCTTGACTGAAATGTATTGTCCATCACTAGCTATAGAACTCCTTCTTTGTTCTGATTTTAGAAAAGCAAGTCTATTCATTTGAAGGACTGCTTATCTCTAAGTACCATTGATTGAAATTTGGTTAAGTATATCGCTGAGTTAAGCTCACATTTATTCATCGGTGGATGGGAGTCCCCCAGCCATTTTTGTTAACATCAGGTCAGAACAGGGAAAAGATTGAGAATGCTGATCTGCAATTATTCATCACCTCTACTTCATATTAGACTTTCTAGGCACTAAGTCCAGAAAGAGAATTTTTAATATAATGTTTGATTCAAGTAAATGATGTGGTGATTTCACCCCCTTGTTCCTCTATCTTGCATCTCCACCTGTGAAACTCAAGTCCTTGTAGGCACTTTCTGATAACTGCAGTTCCCATTCATCTTTCTTTGTCAGCATATTTGGGAGGAGGCTAGGAGGCAATAGAAGAAGAACATCCTCTTTTTAGACAAAAATAACTTTTATTCATAAGAGGTTTTAAGATATCTCTTTGAACAGCTACTGCTGAGTTGTTTGTTTGGGTTTTTTTTCCCCTTTTTTTTTTTTTTCTCCGGCCCTTGGAACTGCTCTTTTAGTTTGGACAGCAAAATCCTGAAAAATGGCTCAGTTGGCCATTCATTTCCGTGGAACACTGAACTATATTGTTTCTTTCTGCTTCACACTCTGCTTATTAGTTGGGTTTCATGTAGTGTATATATGGTGAGATTTGTAGATAGGTGGATTAGTGCTGTTACATGGCAGGCAGTGGAACGGATGCCCTGCCTCTTTGCCAGAGGCAAATCCTTATTTCTGCTTTGGCTTAAAGAAATCTGAGTTTGAGGCAATGTATTCTGCTTCTCTTTTCATCAGGGTCTGCAGCACCACTTTAATTTATTGGTATGATTTAGAACCTTATAGTTACTATTTCACTTTTCTTTCAAGGAGGCTTTTAAGCTGCTCTGAAAGCATCCAAAGTATAACTGGGGCAAAGACACTAGTGTCAGAGTATAGTGGGGAAGACTGGAACTGTTAGAGGTTTGTAGAGGTTGGAAGCAAGATGGTTAGGGAGGGGAGGTAAAAAAATCCAGTCTCTCCAAAGGAAGCGCAGATGTGCAGCCTCCAGTTAAGAACAAGGAAAAGGGGAGATTGTGACTCCTGGACAATTTTTCATGCTCTTCACCATGGAAACTGTTTTCATAGCTGCCTCTACTGCCTATTTGCTGGCTTTTATTATTTAGGCACTTTTGTACAGTGTCCTGGTTTCGGCTGGGATAGAGTTAATTTTCTTCCTAGTAGCTGGTATAGTGCTGTGTTTTGGATTTAGTGTAAGAATAACGTTGATAACACGCTGATGTTTTAGTTGTTGCTAAGTAGCGCTTATCTTAAGCCAAGGACTTTTCAGTTTCCCATGCTCTGCCAGCAAGCAGGTGTGCAAGAAGCTGGGAGGCAGCATAGCCAGGGCAGCTGACCTGAACTAGCCAAAGGGGTATTCCATACCATGGAACATCATGCCCAGTATATAAACAGGGGGGAGTTGGCCAGGAGGGGTGGATTGCTGCTCGGGCATCAGTCAGCGGGTGGTGAGCAGTTGCATTGTGCATCACTCATCTTTTCTTGGGCGTTATTTCCTTTTTTTTGTTGTATTCCTTTTCATTACAATTATATTATTATTATTATTAATATTATTATTATTATTTAGTAGTGTATTTTATTTTATTTTAGTTACTAAACTGTTCTTATCTCAACCCATGAGTTTTACTTTTTTTCCTTTCCTCCTCCTCCCCACCCCACTAGGAGGGGGGAGGGGGAAGTAGCTGCGTGATGTTTAGTTGCTGGCTGGAGTTAAATCACGACATACAGAAAACATTGAGCTTGGTAGATTGGCCAAAAGATGCTAAATGCTACTGAAGTCTTTTAGCTGTGTTTTCCTGAAGGGGAGGTTTCCCACCACTGTGATTTCCTTGAATTGGACATAGAGAGATGTAGCAATGCTTGTATGGTATGATATGCAGATCAAATGGAGCTCACCTGAGTTACTTTAATTTTTAGCAGTCATTCCTGGTGCTTGACAAGTAGGAGGACATTGCCAGAGATTTAGATTTTTTTTTCTTTCATTTTTTTTTTATGTAAACATTGTGTTAAACTGGGCTGAAATCAGAGAGCTGATGAAGAATTAGATGGTATCCAGAATAGTGAAATGATTCAGGCATGACATTGGTTTTGAGGGTAATCTCCATCAGCAAACTTGGTTAGAAGTGGAAAGTTCAACTCTCTCTCTTTTTTTTTTTTTTTTTTAAAAGGGTGCCCTTGTATAATGCTTGCTTTCAAATGCTGTTCATTGTGTGGGATTGTTTATTTTCTCAGCAAAATCAGATGGATCTGGGCTGAATTCTACTTTCTGAAATCCAGACAGGGTACCTCAGTGAGAAAACGCTAAGTCTCTTCTGTGGCAATTTAGATACTTAATGCCCAACAGTTTCCTAAGTAGTGTATTTTACCTTATGGGTCTTGGGTTCATCTAGCTTGCACTCAAGGCGTTGTCTTTGCTGGATCCTGATAAAATTCTCAGGAGTCCTGTCTGATTTTGACAGATTTGAGACAGAGCCACTGGGCTGAGACACTTCACTGCAGGGACCTCATTCCTTGCATGAGGGCAGATGCTGTTGAAGTCAGTGGAGAAGACTCATCCTAATTCTTAAAGATCTTTGGATGTGACAGCCCATACTAAGGAAGTGGCTTAATGAAGGGAAATCCTGCATGAAAGAGCTTTTGGTCCCAAAACCATGAGCTCAGTGATATGCTTTGGGGCCCATTAAGAAGCCACTTCATGAACAACTGCAGCTACTTTCATTAGGACCATGTCATCAAAACTTCATGGTACCTCAGACTTGAGACAGTTGGCATGGACAGTTAAGATCTTTACCCTATCTTAGTCAATAAGAAACCAGTCTGTCTACTTTAAAGAGACCTAAAATTGGAGGGACAGGTGACTTGGATGCTCAGAAGCCAGAGAACCTTCCCCAAACCTTTCCCCAAAATGAAGACCATTGATAATGATACAAGGATGTCACATGCACACCATTCTTACTGTTATAAATTGAACAAATTTGATATGAGAATCACTGGGAGGAAACAGGGAAACTCATGATAATGTAGATAGTCTTTGAATAGGTTCAATGCTCTTCTGCAAACTTGTGTAAACCTGACTGGAGTGATTGCAGTTATTCTTGCTTTGTGCTGGTGTAATTCATAGCGTATTTTGGCCCTTATTGCATCATGTTTGATTGCAGCTCTGGTGAAAATCATGCTAGGCTGCTTAGCGGTAAACAGCCTTTAGAGCTGTGTTTGCAAGTTGGTTGAGATGGCGTGTGTGTGTAGCCATAGAACCTCCTTCAACAGCTCAAAAATGATGAAATCTTGTTTTTTAATTTGGTGAGAGTTAGGCTTAGCGTGATGTGTGGCTGTCATAAAAACTAACATGAGCCTGTGTGTAGCAGAGTAATTTTTGTTTGCATAATCTGATGTTTTTTGATTTGCATAGTCTTTTGTGTGTGTGCATGCACTCCATGTCCTTCACAGAAAGCTTAGAGCTTGACTGTCTGCAGTAAAGGGATCCCAGTTATTAATTGGTGATGCCTTTCTGCTCTGTAGACTGAAACGTATTTCCTTGGGACTTTTTAAAATTCAAAATAAGCTTAAAATTAATCTGTAGACTGAGCAATAGGAAGCATAGGTCTAAAAGTGGATCCCATTCTGTAAGTGACTAGAATTTATGCACCTTTTAGCCCCTTGGCTTTCTCAGTTGGATAAAATCTTTGGCATAGTTTCCTTCCACTCAGGAGATGAGTTATCAACTTGTCAAGCAGTGTGATGGTACTGTCAGTGTTCTCAATTGCTTACAAAGGGTGATTGTAGTCCTCCCTCGTTTGTACTGATTTAACTCATAAGTAGTTTCGCTAATCTCAATTAACCTTCTCCTTGTTCACATGCTTTTAACCAAGATCAGATTATGTATTTTTTCAGTCGCATCTATTTAATTTATTGACTTGAACTCATTTGTTTTGCTGCTGTCAGTGTCACCAACATAAATATGTAGGTTATGAAGGCTGATACATCCTTCAATACATAGCTGGAAATTCTGGTGCGCTATTTGGAAAGGAACTGTTTGCTGTTTTCCTAATATGATGGGGAAGGACTTCTCATACAAAAAGGAGGAATACATGGTAAAGAACAAACGACGAGAACACTTGCTGTCATAGTGAGTTGCACAATGTGGTTATGGTTTATATAACTACGGAACTCAGAGCTGTGTCTGAAGGATAAAGGAAAAAGATACATTTCTGTCTCGCGGTGGTACGTGCTCATACATGCTAGCTGGCATAGACTAACTGCCTTTTTATGAAATACATGTTTATTTTTAAGAAGCAACTTTGAAAAGAAATCACTAAAGCAAACAATCCATGAATTTAAGCAATTACCAATGGCATGTGTATGATTAGACCTGACTTAGCCATGTTTAATCTAGATGTACCTCTGTGATTTTGAAAGGAGAGTAACTTGCTTAAGTGAAGGTATAAATTTTGCAAGAAAAGACCTGTATGCTTACTCAATTTGCTGACCCACTCTAGTGTTAAGGGGCATAATACATTCTGCAGGGTGTGATGTGTTATGTAAAGACTGAAATATGAATTTGGGGTCGACATGTTACAAGTGCGGACTGGTCAGTGAGAATTGATGGGTTCTGTACAGCTGCCGATGTAGAATAGTTAGAAATAGCAAGTTCAGCAAATTGTCTTTCCTGCTCTGTTCTAAGAAGGAAGAAAAGGAGCCTTTACAAAAACACTTTAGAAGTACTTCGGATGTTTTACCAACCTGAGTACATTAATCCTTAGTATTTCTGTGTGGCAGGCTAATATTACCAATGGAAAAAACAAAGCTGTAGGAAGATCGAGGCCCATATTCAAAAAGACCTTGAGGTAGTTAGGTCCATGTTGACTGGTGCACTTAAATGACTGGTCCCACAGGACAGTTCCCATAAGGTTGGGAATATGAGAATATAGGTCTTTTGAGTTTCCGTCTTGTGCCTTAACAGGATAAGTTGTCAGCCATAGTCCAGAAAAAGTGCCTTCTCTTATTTGACACCAGAACAAAACATGCAAGACACAGCTCATCTCAGCCATATTCCAAAAGAATTAGTATCACATTCATGAAGTTACTATGCCATTCATTTATGAAGAGGCATACCTGTCAGCTCTCCTTCTTTTACTGTTGTATCTTAATCGTAATACCACAGTGCCTGCAATTTTCGGTCAGAAATAGAGATGTGTTGTACAACTTGTACACATTGTACCAACGTGTTGCCCTGGTGCTAAAGCCTCTACACTCTGAACAGACAGAAAGAACAAAGGAAATAACGTTGCCCAATGTCGCTGATGGGGAATTGAGGCTTGGAAAAAAGTGATTGATCAGTGATAAGAAGGGATTTTGTAACAGAGAAAGGAATTGAGTTTGGATATTCTGGAGCTATACTTGTAGCTTTTACATGTCAGTGTGGCTAAGCTGGCATTGCTGTTAGGGGAAGTGACTTCTCTTCCCCTGCACATTGTGTGGTTCTTCGGTGCGCTGGGTTTGGGTACAAACCTGTTAGTTAAACTCTTTTTCTTCCTGGATTGGCTTTCACCTGCATCAGTTCTCTGAGCTGGTTTACTACATGGACAACAAGAAAACACTTGCAGGTGACATGAGAAGGTTGAACTGCTGCTTGTAGCATTAGTGTTAGCTTCTGTGAGTTTAAAGGGTATGTGAAACTACAATACATGACCCTGTCCAAAGTTTGGGGTTGCTAAACAATTTTTTCTCCGCTTTAATACATATCTTAATGTACTGAAGTACCCATCCTCCATGGAAACAGGCACCTGATGTTAGTAAGATTCAATGACATTTTTGCTGCTGCTGAGGATCACCCAGCTAATCCTGCTGGCAGAGAGCAAGGATGCATGGAGAAATTTTAGTTTTCTGCCTGTGTGGTACCCCTTGCCATCTCACATGTTCTGAACGTACATGCTACCTCCTTCCATTCCCTGCATGATAATTTACAGAGAACTCAGCAGTGGAAAAATGTCTTTAAATTTGAAGCAGTAACAATTTTGAAATGATTCCCTGAAGCTTAGTAGCTTCACTTCACAAACAGACAAATAAACCTCTTATAAATACCTACAGGAAGAAGAACCAAAACCCTTAATTACAAAAGATGCCTCTATACATTCAAAATCTTTGCCTTGTTTTCCTGTCGGGCCTCCTTGCCACCAAGGGATCTCTTTCCTAAAGGCCAGCAGGACTGCTGTGATGTAGGAGGAGATAAATATATATGACAAAGGATGTGAAGGGGCAGAGCCCTGCCTTGACGTTGACACAGATAATTGAGTTATTGGGGAGTTAGTGTAAAAGTTGACTGTTTCTTGGGAGAGATGTCTCATGGCATTCTGGCTGTGGGAACAATAAGCATCCTCCGGCAACATTCATACTTGCCATTTTTCCCCTTTCAGTTAATGCTCCTAATTCCTTTTGGCACTATTTTCAGCAACTCCAGAATAGATGTTTAAGAAAAAAAATTCTAGATACATTGCGATATATGTCGATCTGGTAGAGATCATTGGCAGGTGGGGTCCTGCAAGACATTGCTATTTATAACAAGAAAACCAATTCATATTCACATATGCTTGTGTAGGGTTGCCAGAATTTAACCTTCTGTCTAGACTCTGTTAGGAGTACTCAGATACTTTAGCCAGCACCTGAAATGGAAATCTGGTATTCCTATATGAAAAAAAAATAGATTTTTTGCTATGTAAGTTGCATGCTTTGCATCTAATATGCACGAAAGTGCAGATATAAATGTTTCATGTTCTGAGGAGTGCTGTTCGTTAAGGCATAGTGTTGTATACTAGTAATTACAGACGTTAATTATGGAGGAGAACTGGATTATGACTTTGGGTGCCCTCATTAGGAGGGGACAGTGTATAAGTGGTCCTGGGAGGCTTTGTTAATTGGAGAAAACTTGTTTCATAGCATCTTCCTCACCTTTTTCACCAGGAGGTAGTAATTTACTACTGCTTATACAAACACCAAATGAGACACTGCTACTGTAGGTCAGCACTGCTGCTCGGTGAGAGGAGAAGCGAATGTGACTCAGCTTCGTTGGTTCATTTCCAGCCTTTCCCCACCTTTTGCCCTCTTTGGCCCTGCTTCACTTCTGCTTTCCTGCATTTGGTTCAGGCAGTCTGGAGGGGTGTGCATGCCTTTTTGTCGGTGCACATCCTGTGATGCTTCATCAAAGACTCCCTTGCAAGACCTCATATTCACAGAGGGCTTCTTCTGAAGTATCAGGTATACCATGTGGTGGCTATTGACCACTTTCCATGTTTCTTTAGGAACCCAACCATATACGCACACACAGGCACCTGTAATTCTGGACAGCTACATTAGGTGCAGTTGTCTTGCAACCAGGACGCCTTTGCACTTCAAGAAACTCAAATAACTCTTCTGTATCTTTAAAAAGGAAAGTAACCACAGGCCCTCTGGAACTCTCTAAGTTGCCTGTGCATGCAGCTAATTATTTTGAGATTGAAACAGCACCTTTGAAGCATGTCCATGAAATACATAATTAAAGTATCTTGTGTTCGATCATACTGTTGGACAGCTAATTGAAAATCACATTGTGTCTACATAATGAGACAAATAATATATGCATTTGTGCACTGATGAAATGACTCGTCCCTTAGTCTTTTCCCCTTTAATTGCTACGATGGCAACTGGCAGAAGAGGACCACGTGCTGAGCTGTCCTTGATCAGCAAATCTAACAGACGCAGAGCTACTGTTAGGGACTCCCGTGAGTTCAAATAAAAGAGGCTCTGAAGGATGGGACTGCTGCTTCTAACAATTTCTGTACAGATGTGTAAGTCGGGCAGAACGTGTTGGGTCTCCTGCTGTCTAGGAAGTCAGTGGCTAGCACAGCATCTGCCTAGGCTTCATAAGTGAACAGAGCATATGTATTTATGGTGAGGAATGGCTTGAATGGTTTTGGCCTGTGTCTGCCCATAGGATCGTGCCATTCAAGACCCTCTGGGATGCCCAATTGGCTCTGCTACAGCAGAGAGTCCCTGCAGAGCAGCTGGTATTTCAGCAAGTGAAAGTCTGGGGCTTCCCAAGCTCCAGATAGCATCTGGAAGTCTTGCAAGCGGTGAGTTGTCCTCATTCAGTTTCCTGGGGATCTGGTGACTCAAGAAGTATTAAAGGCAAGGAGTACATCCCTCTTAGCCACATTCCATGTGTGTTTTTTATTCCTTCAGTATCTATCTTGCTCCATGTGGTAGGGGAAGTGCTGTGGTATGTTTTATCATCATGCCATGAACATGTTTCTTGGAACATAAGAACACAGGAAGGATTCATTTGCCCTCCTCTCGACCATATGTTGTACGTTTGTGGAAGATAGACATACCCTGATCAGTAAAATAATTGGTTTGCTTATCTTTCTTGCTGCAGTTTATAGATACAGGGAGAGACAAGATTTATTGTATTATGCTGTACAGTTATTTGCAGGAGCTAAGGTTGCTAGAGAAGAAAATTAATTTAAGGATAAACATATATGAGGAGAATTCCAGGTTGGTCCTTCCCTCTGAAATGCACTGATGGCAGTAGCCATAGAAAGGAGGACTCTGGGATGTCACTTCTTCCTCAGAAGATTCAGAGCTGGATCAGGGCTTAACTACAATGGATCTTACAGTCTTATTTTTACGATGATGACATGCATGATTTCCCTCTCGTCACAGCAAGAACACATTTCCAGCTTACTGGGTCATTCATTTGGCTGTAGAACTGCCTGGAAAGAGCTAGTTATTTCAGGTTAGCATTTACACATACGTATGTTCATGTATATGTTCTTTATGTGAAATAAATTAAGGCATTTTTCTCAGCCTACAGTCACATAACCAATCAGAGCTTTCCTCTGTAGCTCTTGTACTTTCTAACATCTAAAAAAATGTCATAGTGCATTAGCGCTAGGGAGACAAAGACAAGTAAGGAAGTCTGCTGATGCTGCTTTTTACATTTAAAATCATGCAACATATCCAGGGGTTTAGGATGCATTTTCTCAGGGGGTTCCTATGACCTGAGTTCCCTGCTGTTTACCTTTTGCAGTCGCAGTCTTCTAATTATGATGCCACAGTTTTGGGAAAGGTTATAGTCGCTTCGACTGGCTTCAAACCTTGTGTTGCAAAATTATATTCTGCTGCTGCTAGTGCCTGACAAAGATCTGGCTTCCAAACAAAGGCAAAGAGGAAAGAATGAAGCAGCAGACCCTGCAAGAGATAGAATATTGTCTATGTGATTAAAGCTCTTTTATTAGGCTACGGTCTGTAATGGGAAAGAAAAAGCATGATCTCCACTGATCTGCATTTTAAACAATGTTGAGGATTAGCAGAGGGGCAGCAGATGCACCTATTGAGCTGTAAAGGAAGGGATTCAAAGCTATATTGTGCAGATGGGAGATTATTGTACTGTACCTCCCCGCATGTGCCAGTCGGTACTCCTGCTGCTCTGCAGAGCGACACTTATCATCTCCGTCAGCCCTCCTTGTCCCAGAGCATGCACAGCACAATAAACCTGCCTTAGCCCTGCCACCGAGTTCAGCAGACACTTAACCAATCTAAACAAGCAGAAACCGAGCTGTGGCAGCCATTCTGCTGCTGCTGGTAAGATCACGATATGGGCACTGGATGATTATAACATCCCTCCTTAACACAGTCTTTTAACCAGCTTAACCCTTTCCATTTGAACAGCTTGGTCTATCGAAGCTGCCTGTCATTTTGCTACACACACATCCTTTTCCTAGAGCAGAGTGAGTAAAATGATAGATGAGAGGAGTGAGATTTTCCTTCATGCTTTTTTCTGTTCTTCTGTCGTTGCTTCCAGAAATCAGCATCTCTGCTGATTTCTGATCATCAGTATTTCTCCTATCTAAAATACAGCGTTGCAATTTCATTATTGTTGTTTTCATTAAATGGATCATAAATTTGAAAGCTCTCTCACCAAATTTATACATTCACGTATAACATGGGAAGCACCCCACTTTTGCTCTCAGATTTCCTGCTGTAAGTCAGGAGCAGATCTAGTGGCACAAACGGAATTATTCTCCTTTTACACTGCTGTAGCGAGGGGTGGGTGTGAGGTTTATCTGGAATTTAGTAAAAGTAACGGTCTACTAGCCAATTATTTCTGCTCTAGCATATAGTTTGTAGTTGAAAATACATTAATAATGGTTTTCTAGCTTTTACCTACTCCCACCAATTAAAATGTGATTGTGACATGTGCTTGGTTTCCAGCTCTGCCAGAGGGTTTCTGTGTGACCTTCAGCAAGTTGCCCAATTTCTTCATGCCTAAAGTCTTCATCTTCAAACAGAGAAATAGTGTATAATTAGGTGTACTCTTTGACTGCCTTGTCTGTTTGGGTCATAACCATCTACCCCAAGGCAGGGCCTACCAGCTATTATGTGTATGTGTGATGTTTATCACAATACAGTCCTAGTCTTGGGTTGAGTCTTCCAATATAAACAGCAACAATAATTCCATAGGGCTCTTGTTCACGTAATTAATTCTGTGTTCAGTTATGTGTTTTCTCTTTAAACATAGTTTTCTCCATAGTCCTGAAGTATATTCATGAGGCTTGAAAATGACTGGAGAAAACAATTATTTTTTGCAGCATCCTATTCTCATTGTGTTAAATGTGTCATAAAGTTGGGCTTTCCCAATAGCAGACTGGATATTACCTCCTACTTCGTCTGCTCATATGTGGGCAGGAGAAAGAGTGCAAATTCCTATATATATGTAAATATGAATATCTCTTTGCTTCTCAGTTAGCGTTGATTCTACCTGGTTCAGCTCCATCACTTTGTAGACAGTTCTCTGACTTTTTCTTAAAGATTAAGCTCTGCTTAAAGCTGGAACCCACCTCAAGTACTGACATACTTCCCATAGCCCCCGTATTTCCCCATCTTGAACAGCTGAGTTCCCACATTCGATAGCAGATTAGGAAATGTGAACCTTGAACCACAGAGCAAGGCTCTAGATGCAGTAAATTAAGCACAGAAGTGGCGAGGATGCTGCCAAGGAGGTAGGGTTTGCCTGCAGCAATGCGCTGTTGTTTGCACTTTTGTTAGGTTCTGACGTGGGGCTGATCTCCTAGCTGTGGAGAGAATTGTTATCTAAAAAGCAAGGTTGATGTATTTATCTCATTTATATTTAAATCAAGGCCATTTAAATCGTGGCTTTTTGTTATGGTTTAAATCAGCAAGGGCAAAACCTTGATTTCATTTATTGATTCCATACTTACTTGTCATTTGTACATTTTAGCTATTTTCCTAAAGAAAGGTTGATTTGCAAGTTGGTGGCCATCCAGGTATGTTGATTTGCAAAAAAATTCTCTTTACACAAAATTTAGTATTTCTTTTCTGTGGTTAGGAAGACATTCTTTACCACTGCCCATTCATTGACGTCATAATGTAGTTAATGTGCATTTACTTGCATCCTTTCTTTAAAATTTTTTGCTACATTATAGATTGATGACTGGCATTTTCTACTCACTGTAGATGGACATATATACTTTATAGGTAATTTGCATCAACTTCTGTTTGGTTTGGAAATTGAAGTGAAATTAAATTGATAAAAACATTTAAAATCCATTATTTATTATCCAGGTGTGCTGGTTCCATTTAAAAATAAACATAAAGGAAAAAAGATTTTAAAATGGTTTGTTTTGAACAGTTACAACAGCATGTGAGGTACCTCTAGGTAGACACTATACAGAGCGCTCTCTGCTTACTTCCCAGTGCACCTCACTGCTCACCTGACATTTCTGGGCTCTGGAAAACAGACTGTGTTGTGCTGGGATCTGTAGCAAGTGGGGATCCCTACTTGGAATTAGAGTGAGACCAACCAGACCTTAAAGCCAGGTCTCTGGAGGAGGAAGTCTCAGCTTCATTTATGTGTATTGTTACTCTTCTTCCTTTTAGCAATTCTAAAAAAGTGGATTGATTGGGAGTGTTTAAGGTGGGGGTAAGGTTGGCAGATAAACTTCACTGGGGTAGGGAAAAGGTAAGCTATCATTATTGTCAGCAAATTAATACCTAGTCCAGCAGTGGCTCTTTCCTTCTGCGTGGGAAGAATTAGAGAGCAATTTATGTCTGGGTGTCTTGTGAGGGCATGTAAGCTGAAAGAATCAGGAGGAAGGTTGGGATGAGGAAGAAGTCTTGTTTCACATGTCCAACTAATAAAAGCATGAATTGACCACAGCAGTGGCCCATTCACGGCATTGCCTGTAGTCAGAGCAGAAGCATGTGAAGTTACCCTTAAGCTGGTAAGGTCTCTGCTTGTAGGAGGACTCCTGCAAATGGACTGTGGCATGGCTGAAGAGAAACAAACAGCTTGTTCACATCTTTCTTTCTCACTCCGTTTTTGTTGTACAGCTTCTAGTTTGGTTTTCTTTGGGTTGCCTTGTACTAGCTAGAAGACTTTAGGGGAGAGTTTTTCTTTTAGGATAAAACATGTAGAAAACATGAAGAATTACTTAAAGTAATTTAGATAACATTCTTTAAAACAGCTGCAAAGAAGCATTGTTGGTCCATTAAACATCCTTAAAACACTCTGAAAGTGTTCTTTGCTCATTAATACCTATAGAGACTGAATGAAAGGAAACCACTGGATGAACCAAATTCAATACATCGTATTTTTGAGACCAAAACCAGGAGGAATGGCTGATACACCAGATGGTTGTGCTGCCATCCAGAGGTACTTGGACAGGCTGGAGAACTGGGCAGGCAGGAATGTCACAGAGTTCACCAAGGGGAAATGCAAAGTCCTGCACTTGGGGAGGAGTAACCTAGGCACCAGTACATGCAGGGGACCAGCCAGCTGGAAGGTAGATCTGCAGAGAAGGACCTTGGGGTCCTGGTGAACAACAGGCTGACCATAAGCCAGCCGTGCACCCTTGTAGCGAAGGTGGCCAACAGTATCCTGGGCTGCAGGATCGACCAGATCGAGGGAAGTGATCCCTCCCCTCTGCTCAGCACTGTTGAGGCCACAACTGGAGAACTGCATCCAGTTCTGGGCTTCCCCAGTACAAGAAACATATGGACTTACTGGAGTAAATCCAGGATAGAGCCACAAAGATTAAGGGACTGAAGCATCTCTTGTAAGATGAGAACTGGGACTGTTCAGCCTGGTGAAAAACCTCGAGGAGATCTTATCAATGTGTGTAAATACTTGATGGGAGGGAATGAACAGGGAGCTGATGCTTCTCAGTAGTGCCCGCTGACAGGACAAGAGGCAGTGGGCACAAATTAAAACACAATTCAGTCTGAACACAAGAAAACACTTTTTTACTGTGAGGGTGGTCAAACAATGGAACAGGTAGCCAGACAGGTTATGGAGTCTCCATCTGTGGAGGAATTAAAAAACCAACTGGACATGGTCTTGGGCAGCCTGCTCTAGTTGGCCCTGCTTGAGCAGGGGCTTGGCCTAGGTGATCTCAAGAGGTCCTTCCTAGCCTGCATGATTCTGTGACTCTGTAACCAACAGCAGATTCTAGATTTTTTTTTTCTTTTCTCCTCAGCAGTGGGTTCTGAACCACTAGCACAAATCAGGCAGCATGTTTAGAGAAGACTTGATTTGTCTCTTTAACCCTGTTGCTAAATAACTGGCCATCCGCTGCCCTGATTTTCTTTATGCTGCTTCCAGTGCGCTGCCACCAAGTGCAGTCTGGACATTCCTGCTGTAGTATTCACTCACCTGGTTGCCTCTGTGCTTTCAGAAGGCACCTTCTCTTCCCAGTACAGCATTAGGTACAGTACACAGCAACATTCACATACAGCTGCAGAGGTAGATTTTGAGTAGAGTACACTGCAGAGAAGAGAGACACAAGTTTTCAAAGGAACCTTTATTTTAGGCTTCTTCACGTAGTTATTAGTGGGATTTACAGTTGATGCTGTGGGCAGAGGGATTCTCCATCATATTTGACAACTTGTAATCACACAAGGCCACAGATTTGCCTTAATTCTCTTTAATCTGACCAGAGGGGAGCACCTTTGCTCTTTCTCAGCTCTGGTTTTCTCAACTGCAACTAGAATATAAGCCTCTGTTTAGACAAACCTTATCTGAGAAGTAAGCTTCTCTTTCTGTGTTTCTCTATCTCCTGGAGCTTGCTGGGGCTTCTGTCTCTGTGAAAGGGAAGGGAAGAGATCTAGTGTTAAGAACTTCTAAAGTCTTGTATCTGCAAGCAAAAACGGTCCCTCAGGAAACTTAGGGCAGGTCCTTCTACAGCTGAAATCTGTGGGGCTGAATCTGCTACACTCTACTGTTGGTAAGGCTCACAGTACACACATGCTTTCAGGCACTTCTGTTTCTACTGTATGTAGCCAGTCTGCTTGTGCAGGTGGCCTCACTGACCTGGGCTGGATCTCAGGAAGCAGATCCTGTGCATATGGCGGTGCGGTTGCACCATTTTGTGACATTACACAGGTTACTCCAGCTCACGGTGTTTCCCATACTGGTTTTGTTTGTCCAACTGACCGAACCATGCTTGTTGGTTTGCAGATTGAGTTACCAGAATTGGACTTTTCATCTCTGAAGACTTAGGCTTTTCTATATTTGGCCTTTGCTAGAGTTGCTGATTCTCTTTTAAAAGTCTTTTTCCATCCTTGCTGAGAGTTTTTTAAATTATTCCCCTAATAAGATTTGGACTGCAACCTCTAACCTTTAGTGTCTTAAGCATAGAAGGTCACAGACAAATAATGTTTCTGTGGGATACCTGTCCTGCCAGATAAATGCTATTCAGCTGCTGCTGCTTCTTAGGTTCAGGGAGATACTCTTACATACCCCACCCTATGCAACTTGACCATAGCCTTAATGTGCGAGTGGCTTGACCTCGCAGTACAAATAAAGAATATCACAGCAGTTTCTAGTCACTTAGGAGCTCATAATACAAAGCCAAAGAACTTAAGTGTGTGTAATATTCATAAGGACAAGACAGTATTTTCTGTGCTCTTTACAGGCAGTATCCCTTAAGGCCAGCGGCTTTGTAGAACGTGATTTGTCTAATGCCATTATTGCTGGGTAGTACTGTATTATCTTAGCACGTTTATCCCCTGTGTATGTCGGGACACTGAACGGGCACAGCAATCTCAATTATTTCTGAGCTACCTCCTCTTCTGAGCATGAGTGCCTCTGAGTCAACAGAGAGCTCCTCTGTGGCTGGTGTTTGTAGCCTGCACTGTGTTGTGTCACGTCCTCGGAGAGGCTGGAAGGGCTGCGGCTCTTCTCGGTCGGTGGGAATTGCAAATAATTCCAAGGAAGCCAATGGGATCACACTTGTGTACATGTGGGGAATACCGGGTCCTCATGTGGGAGTGTCGTTCTTGAGGGATGGTATTTTTAACTTTTGCCCAGACTTTGTAGCTTGTAGGGAGAAGATGCTTATTGGTCTTTTCCTTAGTTCTATGTACTTGTCCAGGCTTAAAACTTATCCTTCTTCTTAAGGTGATTTTTTTGACTGAACCTTCCTGAGTCTTCTGACACGTTATGCTATTACTAATAGAATAGAAAGCAATCAGAGGAAAAACCCAGGGGCTGAGATTCTCTGTTGACATCTAGAAAACTCATCCACTCTTTACCCTTCCTTATTGTGGCTGTGGCCTTGAACTAATGTTTGTGGGGAGCCTAATTTAAGGATTTTATGCTGATACTAAGAAATTACCAGTCTGAGTAAAGTCAGAACCCTTTCCTCTGTGGGGGAGTGGTGCAGTAAAAGGTGCTGTAGATTCAAGAATAACAATGCCTGCAGATTTGTTTTGCCTTAGTGATAGTTAACACATACAGGGAGTTGTATACTTTGGTAACTGTTGAGAACAGCTGGTTCTGGCTTCTACAAGGTCTTCTATAAGGTCTTCTACAGCCAGATCTTTCAGCGCTTCCATCTCATTCTCTACAGCAACACCCATTAGAGGAAGCAAGGTTTGGATAGCCATAAGCTGCTGATGAAGAAACTGGTCTACAAATTCCTGAAACAGATGTGCCTTTGCATTGACTTCAGTGGGCTTTAGATCAGACCCATGGGGTTGTTCATCATCCTCTCCAGTGAATTCTTCCAGAAGTGACAAATTCACTGTGGGATCTTCCAGCAACCCAGGCAGGGTTGTTGTATAGAAATCCTGGAACAGAAGCATGACACAAAGATGTGTTTTGACAGCACAGTTCTCATGCCACTGTCCTATTATAATCACCAGTTCCTGCCTGAGTTTGAAATTGAACTCTATTTCAGGACATACTTAGCCTCAGCCACTGTGATATGAATTTCATCATCCACAAGTGATGAAGCTGGGTATCAGAAAGTGAGTTGTGGTGTACGTGTTTGTATTTATCCAACCACCTTTCTTTTGAAAGGAAATTAAATTCACTTTATTTTCTTTCTTTTTTGCAGAGGCACAGCTGACCGTGCTCTCTAGGTATTACATTGTTTCTCATAAACCTTACCTCAAATTAATGAGGTGCTTGGGCCTTTTTTATAACTGTGTATTGAATATGACCCCCTGCTTTCCTCTCTCTGTAAGGAACACGGTGAACCAGCTGTAGTGAAGTTTGTACTACATGAGCAGGCAGCTCCTGTTCTTCTTGGTGTAGCAGTCGATAAATGCTTTCAGCTCCATGCTGTGACTTGAGCCATTATTCTCACTCTCACTCTCATTAATACTCTCAAAAGTATTAAAGGAAATACTTTTGAAAATTGTTTTTTTATATGCCTGTTTCTGTTCATTAAAATGATAATAGTCTAATTTTTCTGACCTTTAATTCTTTTTCTGTGACTTTCCTTTTTTTAAGCCGGAAATCAGTTTTCAAATGGTCTTTCTTCCCATTGTCCTAAGCCAGAGGCTTGGGGTTTCTCATATTCAGTATAATTAAGAAAACGTGGTATTTCCTACAGTTTTTACAGAGGAACAGATTGCAAAATGGGAAAAGCAGGCTGTGACAATTGTGTCACGAGATCTCTGCCCTCGTAGTTTTATAACGCATGCAGTCCACTGTGGAGGACAGGAAGCACTTAAAACATTTGCTCAAATTGAGACTACATTGGCCCACATGTAGGGCTGTAGGAGTCACGTGAAAATACCAGAATCTTACTGAAATTACTTCTTTCCATTTCTTTCCATTTCATCCTATGGAGCTGTGTTCTGTAGGCCCGTAAATCTGCTGTTACGAGTCCCCAGGCCTTCCCCCCAACCTCTTCCCCCTCCCCTGTCCCCTTGTCTAGCTTGCAGCCAAGGCGGTACAATTGGGCTCTGGGCAGGAGTTCATTCTCATGCTGCCTGACCAGCAAGGCATTTTCTCTTAGCCAGACTGAATGACTGAAGGCTAATCTGTGTCTTTACCTTTCCTGTACTGGGGCGACTTACAAGGTCTCTCTGTAGCCAGCTGCTGAATTTTGTCGAACCTGTTACTGAGGGCTCACTGTTGAATTTAGTTGGTGTTGGCCAGTGGGATCCAAAGTTGTTGGAGATGGAGGGTGCGTGGACAGCTAGACATGCAAGGTGTCTGTATTAAGCTTGTTTCACTAGGAAGCCACTTTTTTTTTTTTTTTTTTTTTTGATAAATAATCCAGGTATCATGCTTCTGAACAGGAACTCAAGAAATCTGAAACTATAGTAAGAGGAACTGCATTAGCAATTCGGAGAGGTTTGAACTTAGACATTAACTCAACGGGATTTAAATTCCAAAGCTCAGTGCCCTCTTGGGAGGTCTCAGTATCGTTCTGAAAAGGGCTAGGGCCATACCATGGGAGCCAAATACAGAACAAGGAAGATGACATGTCCCTGCTGTGCTCTTACCCAAAGCCCAGCCTGATTCTCCTCTTGTATGTGGTAACACGATAGTGCATGGTGGGAGTATCTCCATGTAAATAAATAGAATGACATTAACTTAAAGGTGTCTCAGTCTCAAAAATCTTTCAAAGATAATGAAGTCCTTTCAGCCTTTGTTGGATGCTGTTGACTGAGACTGGAGAAAGAACCAAATCTGAGAGGGAAATACAGGGACAACTCAGGTGTTAGATACTCTGTTTGGTAGATGCTGGTTGATGTGCAACCAACAAGAAGATGTGCTCACAGGTCTGAACTAGCCACAGCATCTGTTGTATTCTACGTAGGAGAAAAGAGAGAGTAAGCTATATGGAAGGAAGCTATGCAAGTGATACTGCAGGACAAGTGGGTAAAACTGTGGAGAGTGTTACTGCGGGAGACTGTGCAGGAGACATAAGAAACTAGAGACAATGGGGGTAGAGGTATGGGAGGAAATTGTAGGTGTTATGACATGGAGGAGGAAGTAGGATGTCTCTAGATGTGGTGATGACCTGTTGCGATGGGACTTGGAGATCTCATTAGGGAACATGAGGAGGATCCAGGGTTTTGTGGTGGACAATGAAATGAAATTTAGAGTGTGGATCTTCAAGAGATCAGCCCCTATTAGTTCTACTGGACACAGAACAATTTCTCCTTGGGAAAAAATCTGTAGCTGTACAACAATGTATGCAGTGGCTATCCAACACATTTCTCCTCTGGCTGTGTATGGGCCATACCCCACTGCCATCAACAAGCCCTTCTGGAATTCATGAGAATTGGGATGTGCTGCGTGTGCTTGTGACTTGCTGTTTGGTGCCTTGTTCATAGCATGGATGCAAGTATAGTTAATCCAAATCACTTCTTGAGCTGTTACTGAAGTGCAGCATATCAGCAGTCAGTGAAAATCCTGTTAGGAATCTGTCAGCGGGTGATTAAGAGATGTCAGAGGGCAGAGTAAGCTGTATCAGCACTGAGCTGGGTAGATGAAGTGTTCTGTGGTGAGCTGATCTTGTGAACAGCATGACCTCTGTCTTCTGTATAAAGGTTTTCCACGGTAACCCCTCTTTTTATTTAAGTTCTTAATATACATATAACATAGCTGAAACAATCTTGGCTGATGGGAGGGTCAGAAGGGTGTGAGGACTTCCTGATGGAGGGAGGGTGGAAAGGTGTGGTGAAGAAGGGGAGATGTAAGAAATGAGTATAGAAAATGGGATTAACATCAGCTAAAAGCACGTGTGAAGAGCAGTTTATCTGCTGTTTCCCCTACTCCCTCACCTCCTCTTTCTCTGCTGCGCAGTGTTCCCTCCTTGTTAGTGCATCAGCCCTTCTCAATAGATCACTGGACCAAGCGGGGATGTTGTGGCTCATTACCCAGATGTTACCTAATTATAGCGACATGTTTTCTAAAAGATATCTTAGGCAGGATAGACAGAGCTCTGCTGGCTTCCTGCTATACCTGAAAATGGCCATCTTTGGTCATCCCCTGACAAAGGATTAATGAAATCTGAAGGGGGACATGGATCTTTTCATTTCTCAAGAAGAGTTTTTCAAGGAGATGTACAGCTCTTGGAAAATGGAAAGCAAAGCTTTTGACTAGGAGAGTTGTGGGCAAAAGCGGAATTTTCCCAATACCCATCCAGAGATGTGAAAAAGAGGATTTTTTTTTTCCAGTGCATCAGTAGAAAGATCTGTTATATTTTAATATATCTTTTTCATTTGAAAACAATGAAACCACTCTTCTCTTTCCCTGTCTGCAGGGGGTGGCGGTGCTGCCCAAATGCTTTCAGATGTACACTTTGGAAGCCAAAGTCTGCACTTCTCCCATGGCAGCAAAGCTTAGTCTCCCAAGTGTTTTTATATGGGAACAAAGACTTGATCTGAAATAAGAGCTCAGCCCACTAGACATCACAAGCTGCTGATAGATCCCAGAGGACTTCAAGAGTTTGTTAGAGTTTGGCTGATGAAATAATGGCATTTTACAAAAGCAGCATCCAGTGTGCCCATCAAGATTTGCGTCCTGGTTCCCTGAGGGGGCCTCTTTAGACACCTGAGTGTGTATGGTAAGATGGGAAAGAGAGCATGTCAAAAGGACTCAACAGTCACATTCTTTGCTATATTCAGGGGACACAAAGGGTTTCTGAGAGTATTGATTTATAAAATATTGTAAGAAAGAGACCAGGATAAAAATCAATAGAGGTGATGTTGGTTCTGTGTGTTTTGATCCTGCTGAGCTTGGAGGATGATCCTACCACAATCTCTGAGGTGTACAGTGTAAAACCTGCTCCTGGTGAGCTGCTGTGTATATATATACACGTCTGTGTCTCTTGTTCTCTAATATCAGGCATGTGGATCCAGTCACATCTGAGCTGATGCATTGTCTTCACCAGTCTCTGAGCTTAAGAGTGTGTCCCTTTGGCTGGCCAAGCTAGCGTACATTTGACAGTGCTCGTAGCTCAGGACAATAAATCTAGGCTATAGCAATTTAGTGTGCAGCTTCCCTGCACTCTGAGCTGAGGCACGTGAATCCCAGCACTGATGAACATCTCCTTCCATGCTCCTGCTGAGCATTTGAACTCTGGCTTTAGTCCTACTGTAATTGCAGTTTATTCAATTTAGAAACAGTTATTGCGTGAGCCCTCAGAACAGCCTTGTAGCAGTAGAATCTCTCTGTAGAAGAGCCCATGGTCAAATTATTTCATTACCAACATGGGTAGCTCCATCCTCATCCTTTTAGATTTCTAGACAACCCTATACCTCCTTTCCCCATATGCAATTATAAATTGATACTGTATAATTTGCCTGTCACTTGATATAAGGCTCTGTTTATTTTAAACACAATAATTAGAGATAACAATTGCTATAGAAAAATAAACATCTGTTCAATGAGAAGACTGAGTAATTAAGGGCAATTATTGGTTTCCATAAGTAGGATGCTCGGTAACAAAGTTCTTTCCAATGCAGCTAAGAAGAGGGTAAGATGCATATTGTAGGAGACCAGAAATCTATGCACTAAAAGAATTGGGAAATGAAATGGAAGCTATTAATAAGAAATTATCTAGAGCTTTCTTTCTAGATTGTATTTAAGATGCAGTTTTCCTGGTTGTAATATGTAAAACTTGCATAGGGTTTAGATCCTTTTCCAACATTCTTTGTAAGGATTAATCAGCTAATCCTTCTACAGCCCTTGCAAGGTAAGTAAGTAAGTGTTATTATCCTTATTTTACAGCTATGGAAATTGTGTTGCTATGGGCCAAATTTTAATCCGTTTTCCACTGTTGTAGATCTAAAGCATCTTCACTGCAGTGAGCTGTGAGACACTGTAACTGAACTGATTTAACCCTAATCAAAACGGCAGTGTTTGTGAAGATAACTGTTGAGAATAAAGAGCAAGAATATTACATTTTAAGTATTGTCCTACGCTCCACTTGGGTTGTATTAATGCTTTTGTTTGCTTTAAGGGTTGATTTTCTAAACTGGCATCCTTGAAGGTTTACAGATCTTGCAAATGCTAGTGCATGTAGTTTTCAAGAACAAGCATACATAAATACTTTTAAGATTTATAACAGCAAGCTCTAATTTGTGGGGATAAATTACATTACTTGTACATAAAGATCATATGTATAAAGCTCCTATGCAGCAATGGTGTACTTGAGTTTGTTCAGCCTAAGATTTTTATTCCTCCTTTAATCCAGATAGTTTGTTACCAGGACTAGTCTGAGCCCTGAAGTAAACCACAAATGTTTGTGTCCTGCAGTGCCTAGATTAACATTTGCAGAGTATTCATTGACTTGAATTAATTGGCAATTAGCTAACTCAAGTTAAAAGAGGAGTGATATTTCTCTCTAGACATTCCTTTAATTGCTCATCTAGCCAAAATAGATACTACTGGCCAGACCAGGGCTTTCCGCTCAGATTTTTTAAGAAGTTTTTTGGCAATGCGCTCTGAAGTGAGATGAAGAGCAAGCAACATGTGACATGCTGATGATCTTCTGAAATCAGTGGCTAGTTTCCCTACTACAGAAATTTATCAATACTTTCAAATAGGGCATTGGGTTGGTTTTATTTTAAAAGAAAATGAAATACCTCCATTTACAATTGGAAAAATCATATGTATTAAATGTAGCAAATGTACCTAATTTTTCATTCCACTTACTGAAGTAGTTATTGGCCTTATGGTTAAAAATTGGGATAATGAGTTACTTGTGTTTAACATTTCTGAGAGACTGTGGGAACATTATTCATTAACAATGAGTATACCATAAGTGCTGTATTTAAACAACAATGTTGTTTCATTATTTATTAGTCTCTCTCTCTCAAAATGATAATTTGTTTCAGATCGGTGTCTTTGGCAGACTCCAAGTTTGGATAGGATTGAAAGACAGTTCTCTCTTGTTCCTAGAACATTTCTTTCTCTAATGAAGAGTAGTAATAACAGGATCATTAGTAAGGTGTTACTATCCACAGTTGTGTTCCCTCATGCTGCTATTTACACAACTATAAAGTGGATATGAAATAGCACCAGCTCCAAACTCTTAGTGTTTTATTCAGTCTGTGTTAGAGAAAATTGCTACACAAAATGCAAGTCAAAAGTAAATCAGCCTTTTCTGAAATCCTGTCCTTGACTGAAAGGTCATGGAGGTGATTGCCAGTTACAATATAGGCCACGGAGATGACATGCTGCGATCGGGGATTCACAGTGAATATATTGTCTCAGCTGGAGGGAAGCTTTTGTTTCTCCATCCCCACAGTACATTCTTCTTGGGTAAAACAAAGGATTCCTCTCTGTACTGCTTCAGGGTGGGCTGTCCACCTGTACAGCTGATCTAAATCTGTCCCTTGCTTATCACATAAGCTCCTGTCCTTTTCAGAAAAGATCTGTGTATCTTTAAGCGTCTGCAGAATGGGAGTTTACCAGCAGCAAAATGCACAGGCGTGGTTGTTAGCAGGTCAGTGCAGTATTAGGTTGTGTCAGGCCTTTACGCTTCCCTTTGCTCTTCCTTGAATGGCATCTTTCCCTTGTGTCATCTGGGGTTCCTCACGTTCATTGGTTTTCAAATCGTGACTTTTAATTATAAATGAAAAGACAGTGTTAGCTTACACATCCCCTTGCTTTTAAGCGTGTTCATGTTTTCCTCTTTACTCCCCAACCTGAAATTATAGGGCTGGTTCTGGTGCAGTTCAGTGGCTAAGATCAAAAGCAGCCCAATGTTTGCAGCTCATAGGATGTAACAGCCTATTTGAAAGCCTCAGCATGTCAGTGCCTGTGAGCTCCCAGGAACCACCTATGGATGGAAATCTGAAGTGTGCCCCAAGGACTGAGTGTGTGTGACAGCTATGTGCGTGGTTGGGGGAAACTTCAAGTGCTTGATTCCTACGGCATCTTAGATTTTCTGCCAGGACAGACTGGAGTTAACTTTAACAGTCGTGACGGTTACTTGCCTGCATTTGAGGGGTTAATTACTCATGAAACTGACAAGTTCAAACTCTCTTTGTTGCCTGGCAGACTTGCTTTAAGCCAAGCCAGTGCAAAATATCCTCTTAGCGGCAGCCTTGTTTGTTTTCCTTTGGGGATCACACAGGTACCTGTGCTGTCCTGAATGTATAGATAAGCTTTACAAGTAAGTACCTAACTAATTGACATGTTTGTATTGGAGGTTTTGAGGTGCCTATTAATAACTGTGTATACAGGAGAGGAAAAACTGGAAGATCTGCAGCCTCTTCCACAACCCTGTAAACACACCTTGGACACTTGTTTCTAAGTGGGCATTTCTGCCACTTCCATTTCAATAATAGTTCAGCAGTTTACTCACATAGTTGCTTCTTATTGTCTCTAAGGGTCTGTCATGCAGATATATAATATATCTTGAATGGTTTATGTTCTCTGTGTCAGTAAAAGGGCTTCCTAAGCGTCAGAATCCCACAGGAGTTCAAATCCCCATGTAAGTCATCTCTGAGTAGTTATACACTAGACTGGAATTACAGGACAGAAAGAGAAGTCCTGAGTACAAGCCCTTCGTGCCCAAGCTCAGTCAGGATTTCCTCGTAGTAGCAGGAGGGCCTTATCCTATAGATGGACTTACTAAGAGGGATTTTTTTTGGTTAGGCTGGCATGAAAATGTCAAAATGAAGCATCTAGGGGAGGGGGGAGGAGGCAAGGCAGAGTGACATGTTTTATTTTTATCCTAAAATTACATTGAGTGAATTTAGTACAGTGAAAAGTGCTGTCTTGGGCTGTTCAGAGGGTTATCTTAAAGTTCTGTCTCCACAAAACAGACAGCGGTGACAGTGCATTTTTTTTTCCTTGATTTTTAAAATGCGAATCAGGAGAAGAGGAAAAATGCATTAAATCTCACGTTTCCTCATTCTGTCCCCTGGTACTGTGGTGTAAATCAAGAATTGATTTACAATGGTCAATGAAATTAATTGAGGTCAATGAAATTAATTCAATATAAAATCAGTGTGATTCAGTATCAGTGTGATTTTTGCAAGGTGTGCAGTGTCTTCAAACAATTGATTAACTTTTTTATTGGAATAAACAGAATGGTTTAATCTTAATTGTTGAGTTTCTGTGCTAGGTTAGTAGCCAGAAGGACAGAGGACGCTGTGAAGATTACCTGTACAGCATGGTGGTGTCCCAGAAGTTCATGATTAAAACCCTTTTATGACTCAATGACGGGGTGCTTCAGGGAGAACAAAGGAAAACTAGTTTGCAGATCAGCCAGGTTCAGTAGGACAAGTGTCTTGATTTGGGAGCAACAACATTTGAAATCAAGCCCTGAAGTGTGAGATACCAGAAGCCTTTATATTTTCTTTGGGGTGAAGGACCAGTTACAGAGAGCAGTTGTTTGTCACCTTTATTGACCTCTGAAAATAATTGGTCTGCATCATGTTACAGTATGGCACTGTGCCACAGATCCTGGGAATCTAGATATAAAGGAATGAGCTAGAAGTTCTGCCAAGATTTGAAAGTGTAACTAAGAGTAATGTAAAGAGTGATGTGGTCGTGCTGTAAGAGTGATGTAGAGCTGTGATTTGTGCTGGAAGCAGGAAGGAAACAATCGGCACAGATTGAAACTGTGCACGCTTTCAGCAAGGTGGTGCCAAGTAGCCACTATCCAACCACAGAACAAAGCCAAAGAGAAGAAGCATAAGTAAGGCTGCAGCTGCTATGAATGGTGAGCATAGAGCCAATAGTGCTATGGGTAATATTATAAATTTATTGAATACACAGAGGTCAGACATAAGAGTGAGGATTGGCTGGGCATCACAGCGTCTCCCCCCAGCTGTGCTTCTCAGCCGCTTCAGGCAGAGGACAGGCTATTGCTATTCAGAGTTTCAAATGGATTTGTCAGTGCGCTGCATTCTTAATTTTTGTGACTTGTTTATGTCATGGCTGAAAGTAAGGATGTCAGCATTTAACCAGATGAGACTGAGAAATTATGTGACTAGAAATATCCAGAACGCTTGAGCACGCCATAAGAAAGATGTGACTGGAAACGAGTCAGGAATTTATTTCTCAGCATAATAACCAGTGATTAATGGTTCCAAATTTGTGTTTAACTGTGTAGCAAAAAGATGGACAAGTATCTGCAGGAGATTGCTGGAGTCCCTGATGAAAGTCCAGTTCCCTTCAGTGGGGACACTTTGTAGTAAGGCAATAGTCTATATATTCATTCCTCGATAAGAAGTGTGAAGTCCTGTGTTCATTGTTTTGCTGGACTGCAGATCTGTTGTTTTCAATTTGAAGGTAAAGCAATGTGTTTGGCTTTGTGGTTTGTGTCAGGGGATGGGGTCGGGATCTTAACTGCAACCCAACCTAGGAGCTATGAGCTGAGCTTGACTTTTTCTTACTGTGCAATGTCATTGCTCATAAATGCTCTGCGAAGCCCAGCAGGTCTCAGTGACACCGGGGAGGCGCCATTTCTTCCTACTTCAGTTATAACTGAATTAAACTAAATGGCAATTTGGCATACTGTGTGTGGAGTGGGATGGGATCCAGCCTATCAGGTGTTGTGCTGCATGTGCACCTTTGACACGAGTAAAAGCTGAAGCAAACAAGATCTCACTTGAATAGACATATAAAGTGCAGTTTTTCCAGGTACGAATTTTCTTAATGGCAATAGAGTTGACAGCTCAGGGGACCATCTTAAACTCACTTGTGGGAGATATCTCAATGTACTTTCATGCAAGTCAGCAGATTTAGATCAGAATTTTGCAGAAGGTAATGCTCCATATATGTTACTTACCTCTTTCTTTTAATTCTTGGAGTTTTGTTCCGTATTTTGGTGATAGCTCAGACATCCCGATCCTGCCAGGGATATCCATATGCTTTTGCCAAAATAATAGCTTAACTTAGCACTCTAAGTTATTTAAGGACAAGGATGTAGTTAATAATAATAATAATAATAATAATAATAATAAAGAACTTAGAATTGTATCAGCATGTGTTGATGTTCCTCTATGCCACAATGGCATTCATCACAGTGTTAACTTTATAGAGCAGGGTAAAATAAAACAGTAAGGGAAAGCATAATTAAGTACCTTTTTATTATGATCATGAAAGCTTTGGAAGGAGCTAGAAAAACATAGAGGCCATGTCTACACTGCAGACATTTGACCGTCTAGTTTTGTTGATTTCTGAACTTTTGTTGATGTCAGGTGTCAGCAAAAGCCCTTAGCCTAGTGCGGTTAAATTGGCAGAAGTTTACTTCTTACTAGTAGAATGCACTTTGAGTGGTGAGAGCTGGAATACAGTGCTTCAACAAAAATAGAGCTTTAATGGTAGAAACTGCAGCAGAATTAAGGATGTTGGCGGCTTCACTGCCAAATGGTCACAATGTGAGCTGCAGGGTCTCCATTACTCACAAGACCTTATCTGGCTGGAGGAGGGACTAGTAGAAATTTGTTTGCATATAAGTTGCCAACTGCTGGGTGGTGTACTAATAGCAAAAATCTCAACAGTGACTATCTCTAACCAATTCTTCCTTTCTATTTTGCTCTGTTTGTCCTGCAGGGCTTGTGAAGTTGGGGGTTCACTGTGTCACGTGTCAGAAGGTCGCGATAAAAATTGTCAACAGAGAGAAGCTCAGCGAGTCGGTGCTAATGAAGGTAATTTTCTAATAGGAGATTTTAAAAAAAAATAAGTTCTTGGCTCTGTGTCTTCTGTTCCATGCAAAATTAATACCTTTAATTACGTATAACAAACATCCCTGTCAGTACTAGGATTATGCGGAGCATAATAACAATAATTTAGTTATGGGGGAGGCTAGGGCAGCTGAAATTAAATGGGAGTATGCCTGTGGTTTGTGAACAAAGTAAATGGTCAGCTGCAGAGTTGTTGCTTCTCTGCTGGGGCAGATGTGTGTTGGGCATCTGGCTTCCACCACTGCAGCAGTGGATAACAGTTGCAGTACATGGCAGACTGAGGTGTACAAATGTCAGCAGGAAGAGATTTAAGAAAGGATGGCGAATCTGTTGTTTGAATACTCCTACTGCTTGCTCTGCTGCATGGGTTCATTATGATCTGATGCGCCAAGGTCCGTGACTGTTTAAAGCTTTGTAATTCTGTTAACAATCCACAGACCTGTGCCACTGGAAACCATCAAAGTGTCTGTCCCGATGGTCCCAATGACTGTAGTGTTCAGAAGAGCTTAATTCATTTTTTACCTGCCCTTGTGATACCCGTCTCCTTACATGAGTGTCATTGATTGATCTTGGAAACCTAAAAATAAAATAAATATATACATAAAAGTTTATTCATGTGATTTGGTGACTAGAAATGCTAAATTCAGCTTGATGGGAGGGAACACATCTGCACTGCAATCAACAGAATTCCATCAAGCTGTCACCTGCAAATGATGCTAACAGGTCTGCATGCAGCGTAGACCACTTTATTGAGGTCACTTCCCTATGAGCACATGGAGCATATATCTTTACACTGCTCTTTCTTATATGCACTTCTGTGTCAGCTGTTTTCCAGCACAAGTAAGTGTAGCAACCTTACTAGGAGCAGAAAGAAAATGGAGATTAAAGGAATATGCAGTCAGTGAATGTTACGCATTCAATGTAAGGTTATTTTTTTCAGAGAAGGATTCTTAAAGTTTATATTCGATTGTAATGTGTTCAGATTTACCTTTCTGGAATTTCATTGAAGTATTCCCTTTCCTGCAGTACTGTGGATTCAAACAGTCTTCTAATGTAGACCAAAAGTTAGAAAGTGAAATAGGTAAGAAAACTGCAACTTTAAAGGGAGATTTGGCAGATGAATGGAACATAATGAAAGCAAACAAAGTGTGTAAATGGTAAAATCTGAATGAGACTCTAAACACTTTGAATATTTTCCAGAGTAACATAGTAGGAATATTTTTAAAAAAACATGAGCATTTTGTTTGCTGAGAGACACTGTCTGGTATCTGTATAAAACATTTTATTTACCTCATTGATTTTCAGAGTAGGAGGCAAATCACTTAGCATAGCAAAGTGATCTCTCTGCTTTGGTTGTGTTGCATTACCTCAGTTGTAGTATGAAATCTGAGTAGTGAAATGGTGTGTTAGGCCCTTGTTTACACAGCCGCATGCTGAAGTGTGCCATGTTTTCTGTAAGATTGTACAGCATCCTTCTCAGGAGGAAACCATGCACTGTATCATGATTTTCATTCTCAGACCATTCTTGGTGAGATTTTCTCTTTCAAGGATTCTGTTCTCTGTGCTCAGGAGGTTGGAACAACAGATGGGACCGAAGTGGTTTGCCCAGTTCTTGCATAAACTCAGTAACCAGATGTCTTTTCAGGAATACACTGTGTCTGATGGTCACAGACAGGGCCTGAGACTTCTAAGTGAACTTGGAATTGACTGTACTGTTAGCCAGCTTAATCCAGCCTGGCCAAAGGGGAAAAATGCTTGCAGCTTTTGGCAATCCCAGTGTGACCATTGCGAAGCATCCAGCTGACAGCTTGCTGCATGGAGTCAACAGCCACAGGGAAATAGCCAGCAGTGAAGCCAAGTCATGGTGGTGTGGTGGCATTCCTACTTTGCAAATCTTCCCACTAGCTTATCAGTTCCAGTGATGCTCTCTGCCAGTGGGCCATGCAGAACAGTCCCTGGAGCCAAATGATTCAAGACCACACCTACTCTCCCAAGCCAGGCCCAGATTGATGGATTGTGCTTTAATCCATCCTTGGACAGAAAAACTGGATCTAACAAATATGCACACCTGCCACATGAAGCTGTAACACTGCAGTGCTATGGCCATTTATCCTAGAGCATAAGGAAGAAGTCTGCTCGCGGTCCTTTCAACATCTAAAATGACAGGCACAAGCATATACAGCAGGCTGCTTTCTCTGCCATCATTATTCTATTTTGATTTGCTTCTTATAGCCTTCATTTCTCCAGTGTTTTTGCAGTGTTTTATTCTGTACGTTCAGGGAACTGTCCCTTCTTTCTGCAGCTGCTCTTCATCTGAGCTGTGCAGAATTGAGAGGCATTTGGTAAAGTGCTTTCTAATCATAACGTAGCATCGATATTTCTGGAGAGAAGAATTTGGAATTGAAGCAGCTGGTCTCAATTAGCAGAACTGCTGCTATAGAGATGATACACAGGCAGGCACAATGCAGCGCAAGCTGCAGTAAATGTATCATCCAAGCACTTGCTGCCCTGTCAAAGGACAGGACTGCTCAATGCACATGCGAGCCTTTTGCTTTGTCATGCCCTTACTCGCTAAACACAGGCTGGGGAGCAGTGTTCCTTTCCCAGCTCCAGCTTGGGCCTGTTTGGGAGCCTGGTTTTGGGGCAAAACTACAAATGTAATTTCACAGATGAGAACAGAAGGGCTGGTTCTGTTCTCGCTCCTGCTTTCACATACTGGTAAAAGCTTCAGCTGGGTTTCTTCAACCGCACTGTGATAACCCCCACTGATGAGGAGACCTGCCTCCCACAGTACCTCTAGCTTGCTCTAGCACAAATTGGCAGAAAGATTTCAGAAAGGAGTGCATTATAGGGAGCATCTTGAGATTGAAATAGGGTTCATTAATTTCCCTGAATTACTTCTGGATGGTTGAGAGGGAAATTAGGCCCAGAATACAAGAGCTGAATGTGTCTGTAAAGCAGTAAGCTTTCCCGAACAGGCTAGTTCACTATTCATGGTTGCATTTTCAAGTACCAGCACAAGCGTTTGGAGTTTATAACTTCAGAATATAAAGGTTAAAGCAAATCTTTCCTCTGATGAGGGAAGATTACTGCCTCACCAGTTCTCTTCCACTCCCTCCTTCCAAAGAATAAACAACAACAAAAAACCTGCTCTTTTGGTGATCCATCAGACGAAATACTCTTTGGACAGACAGTGGTAGTAGAAGCAATGGGAGCATAAAGGGTGAAGAGCGAGAAGGGGACAGCTGGCCTTGGACTAATTACTTGAACACGCAGGCATCCTGAGAAAGCCACAGATGTCCCAGGCTTGATGACTGGAGCCCAGAGCTCCATATGTGTGCTTTGTGTGTATGTGCCTTTTGTTTCTTCTGACCGAGTCCTCCAGTGCTGGCCTTGAAGCGAGGCAGATATTTCCAGGGTGGGGGATGGGAAGAGACACATTCCCTTCCACGTTTCTCTTGTGGAGCTCAATTGAAACATGGGTGGTGGGTTTCAGGGAGGTTGGTTGGTTGTTTTAGTGCCTTGTGGCGCTAATGAGCTCTGCTTCTGAAAAATTCTGCAAAGGTGTAGTGTGTGTTCTTAAGCAGGGAGGATCACGCAGCCATCACTGTTGGAGATCACTGATTGCCTGAAATAATTGAGTGGAGGGATAGGTAGCAGGGTTGAGTGTCAGCCTCTTGGAACTGCCAAGATAACTTATGAAAGCATACTTGTAAATAGACACTGCTTTGCATGGTCTTTTCATCATCTCTTGCTTCTATTTCAATAGCTACTTATTTCTTTACTACCTTGTCCTATACTTTGAGTCTTTCCTTCCTTCTCCATTTTCTTTCAGTTGTTGTTTTGCCTCTTTTTAACCCCTTTCATCTTTTCTCCTCATTCTGTGATTTCTTCCTTTTTTCTCTGTCTTTTCTCCTTTTGCTACAGAAAGTCATGTAATAACTGTCACTGTTTTGTTGCAAAAACTGCTGAAATGCAGCATGTCTGGTTGAGGTGCCCATTCTTCAAGGAAAAAATTTAGAAATTGGGCACAATTCAGAAAGTATCTGAGAGAGTAAGAAAACAATCAGAGCTCATATTTTATGAGGGACTCAAGGGACTCAATCTACCTAGTTTATTAAAGAGAAGGTTAAGACATAACTTAATCATGGTCTGTAAATACTGATAAGGAGGATAGGCATTCAATACTAGAGGATATTACAGTCTTGGGGGCAAAAAGCTTATTGGAAACTAACAGTTGTAAACTGTAGGTAGACAGATTAAATGTAGAAATACTAGGCCTGTTCACCCACTGGATCAAGTTACTAATTGGAACAAGCCACCCAAAGCTCTGGTGAGTTTTTCCCCTGAAAGACTATTAAACTTCATCTTAAACTGCTGTGTGTTTTTCTAAAACCTAGATTCTAGTTCTGCTTCAGCTGCTGAACTTGCAGCAGGAAGTAGTTGAAGATGGTTTCCTGATTGGTGCTATGCATTAGCTCTGACTAGATTAACACAACAGCCTCTCTGGCCTTAAAAATCCATGAAGCTGTGAATTTCTAATCACACACTTGAAATCTGTAAAAAGTCACTTATCTCTGTCTGAACCATAAAGAGAGGTGCTTGTGCAAGGTATCTGCAGAAGCAGAAGTTTAGGCTCCCCCAAGTGAAATTAAAGAAGGGAATACTTGAGAGCAGCATCTTTGCTTTGGAATACCTCATTTTCAGACTTTTCAAACAAAAGACTGTGATATTGGCTGACCTAACTGTCCTCAGCTGCTGACTGGAGGCCTGGTCTACAGAAATCATTACCAGAATATCAGAACGGTGTCAGGGAGAAGCTAAATCTGAGACAGAGACAGAAATGGACTGAATGGTGTAACTTCGTTCCAATTCAGCTTTGATCATAAGAAGGGCAGTTTCCCTGACATCAGTGAAGCCAAACTCACCAATACCAAATCTGAATTTCACCAAATCAGAAATTTTTCTTACTGTATTCAATAGTAGCCTAATTGCTTTCCAGCTGCAGTATTTAGGAGTTTTACTATTGATTGCAGTGGAAATGGTGTTAAGCTGCTGCTGAATCCCACTGAATACCCCTACCATTGGGTACAAATGAACAAAGAAACGAGACCGTATGATTTCACCAGTGAAACGTGTTTAGATTAGTCTAGGATACTGGCATACAGGATTTTGGAGATGGTCATATTAAAAATAGCAAATAGGAGGGAAAGTAGTTCCATTTATTAAACAGAAGTCCCAAAGAAAAAGTTTTAAAGCATTCATCAAACTTTCCAGGACTCCCTGATTAAGAAACACTGTGCTAACTTGCTGGTACTCATCTATTATTCTTCTGATTGATTGGCATATTGCTGCGAGAGGAGAATAACCCAGAGGACCTTGTATTCATGGCAAAAAAAGATGAAAGGATAAAGGAGTTTAATCTCCCCAAAACATGTACGTACTCTGATATTCTTATTTTTACTTGCTGTTGAACATGCAGGTTGCAATGTACAGATTAGTATGTTCACAGTTACATGGATTGTCCCTTGCACATTCGCTGCATGTGCTTATTAAAAACACACACTCTCACTCATTGTGGTTTATCTTTAACCTGGAGAATTACCACACGCTTGTCTGCTTTTAGCACTGGAAGAGAACAGATTACAAGCGTGCGCGTCTGTGTGTATGTTTGACAGTGCGTAGGTGGTGAACAAACTGCAGGAATGATTGGCACTGATCAAAGAACATGAGTGCACAAACACACCCCCCCCACCTCTGTGACCCTAGCTCGTGTTCCAGTAGCAACCCAGTTAGCACACCTTCATGTGTGCGAGTCTCTCTTCTGACTTCAAAGAGGTAAAAAAGCACCTTGCAATATGAAAAACATGGGGAAAATAGAAGGGGCTTTTTTTTCCCCTGTCTCCCTTCTGCTATAGGGAGTTTGGGAGTAGGGGTCTGTTACTGAATGTATAATGTATAATAGTGTTTTGTTTTAAACTGGAGCTGGTGGGGAGCATTGAAAGCCTGTTCACTTGTCGTCTGTTTGAGCAGTTAAAGAAGTTGGGTAATTGTATTTTCCTTCAGAGAAGAATCACTCTCGGCCTCCACTTTCCACCACACCCACAAGGAACACAGTTTGAGGTATTCTTAAAGAAGTAAGTTAAACAGGAATCACGAGCGCATGATGTACCTGTCAGGGGAACAAACCTGTCAAGTGTGCACAGTGCCTTTTGCTTTCTAAAGTTAGTATGATCAATTGAGGCATTTGGGCAAGCTATAAAAATAATTGGCCCTATTTTTTCCACCCTACTTTTAATTCCGCAGACTTGTATTATAGCAGTCTGGCTCAAACCTCTGTTGTACCGAACACGTTCTGCCCACAGCCCTGTGTGTGCAAACACATAGACACGGACAGTCTACTATCCTTGTGTGCTGCCTTGGTCATACAGCAATAAATGTCCCTCATAAGCCCCAGCTAGTGCTAGTTCAAGTCAAGGAATGCTTTTTCCATTCATTTCAGTTGATCATAACCATAATGCCTGGATAGGGAAATAACTGCTCCCAGAGATGAAATGTCTAAATGTGCTCTGCCATCCAGTCCTCATCTACCTGTGAAGCTGCTGACAATAATTAGCCTGTAAAAACCCTTTCTGTTCAGCTTTCTCTTTAACTGTTTCCACTGAGACAGACCATAGTTTGACTTCACGTTGCTTTCTCTACCGAAGCTTCTGGGAATTCTCCTCTTCCTTTGCCAAAACTTAGTTTTATCAAAAGATGCTGATTCACTAAAATGTTTTCTCTGAAATAACTTTGGCTCAGTGAACTCCCAATATATCAGACTAGGTTTCTTTTGAACTCTCTCTGGATTCGTAGCAGGCTGTTAGGGAGTCCTGCCTGCCATCTCCAAAGCAGAGACCCTGAAATCCCTGCCTCTGCAGGGACTCCCACAGCCTCTGAGCCCTAGGTTATCAAGCCAAGATGTAGGAAGTCTTGAGACAGACTCCAAGAGTCCACAGCTGTGGGGCAGACCCAGCATCCCCAGCTAGAGAGATGTGACCCTACAAAGCATTGCTACATGGGGGAGTGGCAGAAAGCACCGGGATCCTCAGCTGTTGTCAGGCTTGATGCTCAGTTTCCTGGGAAGGACAACCAGTAGGAGTTACCCTAAAAGGCAAGGGGAACTCCAGGTGAAGGTTAGTCAGTCTTGTAGAGTTGGGGTGTGGAGTGTGAAAATCCTGAGACTGGCATCCAGAGCTTGTAAATCCTGGTCAGATCCTATAGTATTTCCAGAATTTCTGGCTGGCTGGTGTTGTGGTTTAACCCCAGTCAGCAGCCAAGCACCACACCGCTGCTCCCTCACTCCCCGTCCCGCCCTCCCCCGCTCCTGGTGGGATGGGGAGGAGAATCGGGAAAGAAGGCAGAACTCGTGGGTTGAGATAAGAACAGTTTAATAACTAAAGTAAAATATAATACTAACAATAATAATAATGAAATATAATAATAGTAATAGTAATGAAAAGGAATATAGCAAAAAAAAGGGGGCGGAGGGGAGGGAAAAAAAACCCCAGTGATGCACAATGCAATTGCTCACCACCCGCTGACCAATGCCAGAGCTGTGATCCACCCCTCCCGGCCAACTCCCCCCCATTTATATACTGGGCATGACGTTCCATGGTATGGAATACCCCTTTGGCTAGTTCAGGTCAGCTGCCCCGGCTATGCTCCCTCTTCATCTTTCCAGTCCATTACTGCCAATGCATTGGCATACGACGATGGTGCACTTCGTACAAACTTCTGCCACATGGGTCGTGCGCATTGGACTTCATCTGGATCTGTGAGTAACCGCCCATCATCTGGGTCATAATAAACCATCTCCTGCACAGCTAATTCCCTCAGGTACTGGATACCTCTCTCCATGGTGGTCCACTTGCCTGGTTGACATACAACATCTTCCTTGAAGGGGTACCTTTCCATCAAGCCTGACAGAAGTCGCCTCCAGAGGCTGAGGGCTTGTGTTTTTTTTCCCAATTGCCTTGTCAATGCCCCCTTCCCTAGAAAGGGATCCCAACTGCTTGGCCTCCTTACCCTCTAATTCCAAGCTACTGGCCCCGTTATCCCAGCATCAGAGCAACCAGGTGATAGTGTGCTCGCCTGGACGATGGCTGAAATCTTTTCACATATCTTGCAGCTGACTCGGGGATAGGGATCGGGTGATTATCTCCGGTTCTGCCTCTTCCTCCTGTTCTTGTGATGACCCTGGCTCACCTTCATCCTTCGCTAAGCGAGCTGCCTTTTTTGAGTATTTCTTCTTCTGTACAGGGGCAACTGATACCAGCATGGATTGGTTCTCTGGTTCAGCTGCAATGCCTGTGACAGGCGTTGCAGTAACCGTAGTGCCTGTTGCCAGGGTCAGAGGGGCTGCAGTGCCTGTTACGGGGGTCAGAGTGGCTGCAGCGTCTGTTGCTGGGGTCCAAGTGGCTACAGTGCCTGTCGCCGGGGCTGGAGGGGCTGCAGTGCCTGTTGCTGGAGTTGGAGTGGCTGCAGTGGCTGTCACCAGGGTTGGAGTGGCTGCAGTGGCTGTCATTTTGTTGTCAGATCCAGAGACCTTCACTTCCACTTGAGGGTACTGAATAGTGTTAAACAGGGCTCGGTAGGCATGGGCAGTGATTTGTGTCTCCCTGGAATTGTCGGGGTGACAGCATACTTTCTCCATATGTTCTACTAGTTTTTCAGGATTCTGCACTTGTTCAAGGGTGAAGTTCCAAAACACTGGAGGTGCCCACTGTCCTAGGCATTTACCCATGCTATTAAGAAGAGAGTTAATTCTGTCCCAGACGAAACCAGGACAGCTGGACACCCAATTGGTCTGGGAACGTGAAGCTTTGGACTCCCCCAGCCTGGGTGGTTTCTGTTAACTCCATATGTGAACCATGGATCTGGTGAGATTGGTTTTATCAATCTGGAGCTGCAGGCTCTTTGCTGCATTCAAAACTTTCCTTCTTTTTTTTTTTCCCGACTCACTGAAAGTTGATGAAAAATGCTAAAAAGCATTGGATTTTGATCTGACTTAAGCTAAAACCTCTCTTAATTGACTTTTTCTACCAGCACTTCAACCAGCTCTGTTCTGTGGTTAATTAATCAGTCTGAAGAGGTGCAGGATGAAACCTATCCCTGTCTGCAGAGAGTAGAGGATGCCACAGGAGAGTGGGTTCTGGTTGAGCCATAGGTAGAATTGGCCACATTTACAGATAGGAAGTGCATTTTAGATTATGGATAAAATCACTTCCCAAATCTTTTAAGCAAAAAAGGAGTTAGGGGGGCATGTTTCCTGACCTGAACTACGGAGAGATTTTTAAGCTATACAGCTCCTTATAAAAAATAATGTTCTTTGCTCACACAGTTTCTTCCTGGACTGAGAGCAAAACTCAGAGCGAAACTCAGATGCAGTCAGCAGTGTGAATGCAATATTGACCGAACCATTTGAAACCCATATCTATGAGCACCAGAGCAACAGTAGAGGATTTTTAAATCATTCCGCACCCCACCACGCGTGCTGGAATTGAAGGAGTGGGCATTGTGCCAGGTTGTATTCTGGTTTTTTTAGAGACTATTATATCCTGTTTTCATGATTCTGCCATGCCAGTGTTTGCTCAGTGTCATTGCAAAAACTTGTAAACAGTTTAGGAGGAGGAAGATGCTGGGATCTCAGTGCTGCAACACAGCATGTGCTTTGCAGGGTGATTTCATTAAGGACCAAGAGTAACTTGGCAAGTGTGGTTTAGGTTGTTGTATATTTTCTTTTCTATCTTAAACTCTTTTTTTCTGGGTTGCAGATGAAAAGACTTCTGACTCCATTTTACATTGGTTTGTATTTCACATTCCAGAATCTTGTCTGGAAACCTTTTAATTCTTTTTTCTTTGCTCCTGGAAGGAGAACCAACATTACATCAGAAGAGCTCTAGCAGTAATGGGACATCAATCCTGAAGTAGATTGACTGAGACCAGAATTGGCTCAGGTATTTGACCCTGCATCTATCATGTAGAATAAGCACCATAAACATCAATATACTGGTCCATCCCAATTAAAGGATGTAGTCCATCCCTGTATATAGCAGGCAAGCCATTTGAGCAAAGACTTTGTTCAAAGATTATCTTAAATTTTTGCTGAAACAACTGGGTGGTGCCTTGTACACTAGCAGTACCTTTCTGTTAAGAAGCATTTCTTAGCCCCGTATAGCTTATGAGTTTCCCAGCTCAGACAAAATGTGTCACCTAGTGGATATTTAACTAGTACAACTGAGAGCCAAGGACTGGGATTGCACTTGTCAGTTAGGGGATGCAGGCTCTTTTTGTTTGTTTTGCATTCTTCTATCCAACATGAAGATTTCGCTGATCGTTTGTTAAGTGTAAACCAGGCCTCACTCGGTCTATCCCTGCAGTTCGCGCTATTAAGTAGTTGGCACAAATTTAGGAAAAATCTGGGCAGGCTCAATCCCAGTGCAATTAACTGTTAGTTCCAGAGCTGTCAGATGGAGCTGGATACAATATGCCATGGGTTTGCTTTGCTGCTGTTAGAGCACGTTAATCTCTCTAGTGGTAAGTTTTTAGGTATTTGGGCATTTCCTCTTTTACCAGGTGCTATCTTTGAACTCACTGCCTTGCCTCCTGGCATCCTGAGATGCTGAATCCACGGTTAGCATGTATTTAATATGCTGGTCTGTTCATGAAGAGCACTCCAATAGCAATAAACCATTGTTTGCATTCCCCTGCTGTCCTCCCATGGATGCACACACCACACAGAGGAAACTCCAGAGTTTTAGTTCAAAATGGTGTTTCTTGTCCAACTCCAAGAGAATCTTCCGGGTGCTCAAGCGCATGCTCTAGTGGTCCAGCTACCACGCAGTGACAAAATTGCAGTCATGGCATGGCTGATTTTGCTCTGATGTAGGAGAAGCAACCACTGCTTTGTCAGAACACCTGGTATTCTTGAACCTTGTGGTGTAATATAATATGGTATGCTTTGCAGCTGCATGGGGAGGCAGCAGCAATGGCTTTGTGCTGTGAGGGATAATGGAGATGTTACCTTAATTCTTTACAAACCATAGGGAAGGAGAGGTTGAGTTTAATCTTGAACTTCTGCATCTGTTGCAGTCTCAGTGTGTAACAATTGCTCAGTAACATCTCTGTTATGTTATCATGCATTGCCCCTGGTGGAAATAGGGACTTTTGAAAGTGGCAAGAAATTCTGGGGTGCAGGCTGGCTTTTTCAAGAATGCTCGGTGAAAAGTTAGGTGATAAAAATCATTGTCCTTTCTGGAAACTTGGGACTGATGCTCCAGACTATGCTAAAATTAACACATTCAAAGTCTTGTTTTAGAACATTTTGGTAAGGCAGGGTGAACAGCTGTCAACACTCAAGAAGAAGGATCTGACCTAAGAAACATGATCACTTGTTCCTGTTCCTGGCATATACCACAGGCAGAAACATTCTTATATTGCTTGCAGCTCTCACAATCAGTACCTCCTCTTCTGTATATTCAGTAGGAAAGTGGTGAGGAAATGTCACTGGTGCAAGGTGTAACGCAACAGAGTGCAGCTCTGTAGTTTTTTCCACTTTTCGGTTTCCTGTTGCTCCAGGAGACAGAAACATTCTTTGTCATCTGTATCTCTGTCCTGGTTTCGGCTGGGATAGAGTTAATTTTCTTCTTAGTAGCTGCTACAGTGCTGTGTTTTGGATTTAGTATAAGAATAATGTTGATAACACGCTGATGTTTTAGTTGTTGCTAAGTAGCCCTTACCTTAAGTTAAGGATTTTTTAGTTTCCCATGCTCTGCCAGCAAGCAGGTGTACAAGAAGCTGGGAGGGAGCATAGCCAGGACAGCTGACCTGAACTAGCCAAAGGGGTATTCCATACCATAGCACGTCATGCTCAGTATATAAACAGGGGGGAGTTGGCCGGGAGGGGTGGATTGCTGCTCGGGCATCGGTCAGCGGGTGGTGAGCAGTTGCATTGTGTATCACTGGGTTTTTTTTTTTCTTCCTCTTCTTTTTTTTGTTATATTCCTTTTCATCACTATTATTATTATTATTATTATATTTCATTATTATTACTACAGTTAGTGTTATATTTTACTTTAGTTATTAAACCGTTCTTATCTCAACCCATGAGTTTTACCTTCTTTCCTGATTCTCCTCCCCATCCCACTGGGAGTGGGGAGCAGGGGGAGTGAGGGAGCAGCTGCGTGGTGCTTAGCTGCTGGCTGGGGTTAAACCACGACAATCTCTCAGATGCAGGCCTAACTACAGGAGATAAATAATAGCAACATGTATAAACAAGACAACGACACCTGGTTTCATCTCAAGTCTGTTCATAAGGAATGCTTCTGTCTTTTAATGAGGTATGTGTTTTAGCTTATTCCTCCAGTTCCTAATAGCTTGTTGTACCCTTCTGTGCAGCTCTATATAACTAAGTAACCAAGGCTAGAAGATCTAAAATGAAGAAGAGTCACCAGAATATGCAAAACTTGTCATAGCAAACATACCAGGAGATGGGGATTATGTTACTAGTTTTCTCCTTTCTACCTGAAGCAGATTTTCAGCAGTCATGATACACACATATAGTTGTCCTATAAGAATTGCTAACAGATTACATTTTACGGTGTTCTGGAAGTCCGATCACACTGTCTGTCAGAAACCTGTCACTGTGGATCCTTGTAATAGGCAGGAATTTACTATTGCTCCGTGGGCAAAAATCTGGTGTGTGTGTCTAGATTCGTGTGTGTGGAGATGGTCCAGGAGAAAGAACCTGCTGTCAATAGAGGCAGAATAATTTCCCCCAGCTGTGAAATACTTTAGCATACAGTTATTTTTTAGAGCTTTTTCTTCTTATATTTCCTTCCTAATACCCTGAAAGAAATCCCCTCAGTCTAATGTTCTTATTGCTTTTCTTTGATGAATTTCCTCTCTTCACTCCTGCTCCCTCAGCTGTCCCTGAGTTTCCTTCCTAAATCCCTTCTGTCCTTTGCTAACCTCCTGTTGTCCCTCACCATCCACTGCAGCGCTTTCAAAGCAGAAAGGAAAGATGCACACAGTAAGAGAGTGCATATTATCCTCTAGGTATTACGGATTCATTTTATCCTCATTTCCACCTCTTAAATCAATCCCTGATTTATCAAATCCAGAAAATAGTAACATTTACTTAAGAATAAATGGGTAGGACCATTGGATACAGGACAGAGTGGCATACGGCTGTTCTCACAGTCATCTGGGGTCGTGTTTTCACTTCTTTTTCATATAGGGGTGAAGTTGTGAGTTTAGCAGCTACAGAGGAACTTGGATTAGGGAGTAGTCTTGTGGGGATACCTAAGAGTACCAAACCCCTCCTGGGCAGCAGTGCAGTGCAAATTGTAGATTTGATTGCTCTATAGTACCAGAATATCCCCAATATAAGAGACAAGGCATCTGGACCCTGCCCGGTAGCCTAGCAGAATAAAAAGATGTATTTCACAGGGACTGACATGGAAGCCCAGCAACAGGTAGAAACATATCTAAATACTGCCTATAACAGTAAAAAAACCCTCAGAGATCTGTTAACCTTAAAGCCTTCGTTTTTGAGAGAAAAGGTGCCCTTGCCCTCCTGCATGGCTGAGCAAGGCCGATAGTGGTGAGAACACTTGTAGGTAAAAGCACTGCTGAAAACTGCTTTACTTAGTATTGAGGAGAGAGCGGTACCAATTACCAGTGACTGAGGACATAGTAACTTCTCAGTGCTGGGTAACAGCCACTTGCTGTTTGTGTACCAAGAGGGCATATAGTTTATTGAGCCATCCTGCCACCTGGCAACCTGTCGCCCATTTTTTGGCAGATACCAATGATTCAATGTCTCTCTGCATCCGCTTGACTGCAGATACATCACAATACAAATTGAACCAGCGTTCAGACTGTCAAATATCAAGACTGGAGCTGATGACATACTGCTTGAGGAAGAGAGGAGATATCAAGGATGAAGAAATCCAAGATAGCCAGATTGTTACAGGGTACAGGAGTGAAATATTGGACAAATGTGTAGAATCATAGAAATAAGGGTTGGAAGGGACCTCTGAGGGTTTACGTAGTCCATCCTCCCAAACAAACAAGGACTGCTGTTGACATGGGTCAGCCATGGCTTTGTCTAGCTTGGTTTTGAAAACCTTAAGGGATTGAGATTCATCAGCCTCTCTGGACAGCCTGTTCCAGTGCTACATTACACTCCTAGTGATTTAATTAATCCCTAATGTCTAACCTGAACCTCAGTGCAGATACGAGGAGAGAGATTGGCCAGCTATCATGGCTATTGTGTTCAGTACTGAATAAACTTGTGTCAGTCATCAAATAAAGACTTAGAATAATTAAAAAAAATCTATAGGAGCTGGAAGAAAAACTTAATGCCTCGGAGAACTGTGGAGACAGTACTGAATGCTGCAGCCTCATGGTAGGAACAACCAATCAGTGAAATGAAGAGCCATGACAGGAAAATTTAGTATGAAAAAGGGCAGCAGAAACAAAATTGATGAGTAAAACTGAGAATCAACAGACTAGCATATAAAGAATGGGGGTCTCAGCAGGTGAAAATAAACATTACAGCAGTAGCATGAAGAGGGTTTAGGATTCTGGTTCAAAGGCTGCTTTACTGAGGGGACTCTGAGGCTTAAGCACCCTAAAGGAACTCACAGTAATGATCGCATCTCATTTGTGGTTTGAATACCAACAAGGGAGCAACTACATTAGCAGGCGAAGGAGGAATCCTTTCTTAGAGCCTGCCTGGAGTCTGGAGAGGAGATCTCAGCAACCTGTAGGAGGGAACACTGGAAGTGGGATCATAAATGCACTGGGCTGGAATAAAGGACATGATTCCTGAATTTCTGTGGTTTAAGTGTTAGATATAAATCAAATTTTAAATATAGATAAAATTCTGTAACTATAGTTTGAAGAACAACTAGCAGACGATAGATGAAATAATGAACATATTGAATAATGAACATACCTTCACTGTACTTCTAAAGAGGTCTTAGCTATTTCTGACTCTTTCATTTCTCACTCTCTCAAATTGCTGGTTCTCGCGGAGGCTTGACCTCCATCCTCTGATATCATCTCTCCAGCTGTCCCTTTCATTACAGTTTCTATTTCTCTTCCACTTGTTTTCCAGGTGCAGATCCAGTTAGAGATGCTTGGTTTCTCTCCCCTTATTTTTACACATCTTTTGAACAGCAATACCATTCATATCATCTTTAATTTCTTCCTCCCCATTGCTATAACTGTCTGCTACTAATGCAAATATATTTTTCTTCCCCTGTTTTGATTCTGGGTCCTCTATGTACCTCTCTTCAGACTACCCCACAGCTGTCCTTCTTTACAGATACTGTAGTTATAACTCCTCTGGTAGTTCTGTATCCTCAGACCACAGTTCAGCCTTTAGCTGTAGTCTGCTAATATCCATATACCTTAAGAGCTGTTCATTTACATTTTTTTCAAAAGCTTATGGAACTTAAACAAAACTAGGGTCTATTTTGTGTGCGTTCTTAAGCTGAAATAAGATGCCACAAATCCTGCCGTCATGTCTAATGGTCTGATACCAGCTCTGCGACCTTCAATATGGCTAAATACAGAATTTAACACAGCCTGATTTAAAGAAAATGCTGTTAATAGCCAGTCAGAATGATCAGCTCCTTTATTTGCATATGCAGATATGAATTTTTAAAGTTACAGTGTTTCAACCAGTGTATATCAACAGTTTAAGCATTATTCTTATGATCAGGACTATGAATACCTAGACCCACAGCACACAATGTAACAGGAGAAGTGAGAGATCTGAGCAGAATTGAAGAATTCAGGGCCTGGCAAAAATGTTACGTCTTGATAGATTTAATGCATTGTGGCGGGTTGACCCTGGCTAGATGCCAGATGCCCACCAAAGCCACTCTATCACTCCCCCTCCTCAACTGGACAGGGGGAGAGAAAATAAAACGAAAGGCTCGTGGGTCGAGATAAGGACACTTCACCAATTACCGTCACAGGCAAAACAGACTCAACTTGGGGAAAAATTAATTTAATTTATTACTAGTCAAAAACAGAGCAGGATAATGAGAAATAAAACAAAATCTTAAAACACCTTCCCCCCACCCCTCCCTTCTTCCCAGGCTTAACTTTACTCCTTATTTTCTCTACCTCCTCCCCCCCCGAGCGGCGCAGGGGGACGGGGAGTGGGGGTTTGGGTCAGTTCATCACACGTTGTTTCTGCCGCTCCTTCCTCCTCAGGGAGAGGACTCCTCACACTCTTCCCCTGCTCCAGCATGGGGTCCCTCCCACGGGAGACAGTCCTTCACGAACTTCTCCAACGTGAGTCCTTCCCACAGGCTACAGTTCTTCACGAACTGCTCCAGTGTGGGTCCCTTCCACGGGGTGCAGTCCTTCAGGAACAGACTGCTCCAGCGTGGGTCCCCCGCGGGGTCACAAGTCCTGCCAGCAAACCTGCTCCAGCGTGGGCTCCTCTCTCCACGGGGCCACGGGTCTGCAGGTCCTGCCAGGAGCCTGCTCCAGTGCGGGCTTCCCACAGGGTCACAGCGTCCTTCGGGCATCCACCTGCTCCGGCGTGGGGTCCTCCACGGGCTGCAGGTGAATATCTGCTCCACCGTGGACCTCCATGGGCTGCAGGGGGACAGCCTGCCTCACCATGGTCTTCACCATGGGCTGCAGGGGAATCTCTCTGCTCCGGCGCCTGGAGCACCTCCTCCCCCTCCTTCTTCCCTGACCTTGGTGTCTGCAGCGTTGTTTCTCTCACGTATTCTCACTCCGCTCTCTCTGGCTGCAACTGCAACTCCCCTGTAACTTTTTCCCTTTCTTAAATATGTTATCACAGAGGCGCTACCACTGTTGTTGATTGGCTCGGCCTTGGCTAGCGGCGGGTCCGTCTTGGAACCTGCTGGCATTAACTTTATTGGACATAGGGGAAGCTTCTAGCAGCTTCTCACAGAAGCCACCCCTGTAGCCCCCCCACTACCAAAACCTTGCCACGCAAACCCAATACATGCATGTATAGATGTTTAGATATCCTAAGCTTAAAGCCTATACTTAAACACTATAGAAATTAAGAATGTATTTCAGGGGTTTATGGGCCAGGCATATTCCTGAGAATATGTTTTAATGAGTTAGTTTTGGTTATGAGATTCAGGAAGCTAATGATATAATAGTTGAAAGATCAAGGTTGCTCCTTGTCCTGGTTTCGGCTGGGATAGAGTTAATTTTCTTCTTAGTAGCTGCTACAGTGCTGTGTTTTGGATTTAGTGTAAGAATAATGTTGATAACACACTGATGTTTTAGTTGTTGCTAAGTAGTACTTAAGGATTTTTAGTTTCCCATGCTCTGCCAGCAAGCAAGTGTACAAGAAGCTGGGAGGGAGCATAGCCAGGGCAGCTGACCTGAACTAGCCAAAGGGGTATTCCATACCATAGCACATCATGCCCAGTATATAAACAGGGAGGAGTTGGCCGGGAGGGGTAGATCTCTACTCAGGCATTGGTCAGCGGGTGGTGAGCAATTGCATTTGCATCACTGTTTTTTTTTCTTGGGTTTTATTTCTTTTTTTTCTTTTCTTTTTTTCTTTTTGTTATATTCCTTTTCATTACTATTATTATTATTATTATTATTTTATTATTATTATTGTTAGTATTATATTTTATTTTACTTCCGTTATTAAACTGTTCTTAACTCACGAGTTTTACTTTTTTTCCGATTCTTCTCCCCATCCCACTGGGAGGGGGGAGGAGTGAGCAAGCAGCTGAGTGGTGCTTAGTTGCTGGCTGGGGTTAAACCACAACACTCCTATATGCATCAGAATGTATTGATGCTGGATGGGAATTTTTTAATTGATTTAGTAGACAATATAGAACAGGTATTTGTTGCCTAGTGAGTAAGTGGCATATGATGTAATTCTGCTAACCATCATGGAAATAACTTTCATTCATTTTCAAGCAAGTCTTCTGTGGCTCAAAATATGTATAAAACATACTGGCCTAAGCTCAAAGCTATCATAAGAGGATTCTACTCCTGTTGGATTCAGCAGAACTGCAGCTATTTTCTACGGGTCTGAATTTGGCCCTGGAGTTTTATTTATGCTGTGTCATCCCTGAGATAAAGCTCAGAGGCTCCCTGATCCTCTTGCTATGAGAAATAATTTTTACTCACCAATGGGCATTTTTTCTCCACCCATTATGTGCATTTTCCAAGCCATAACCTCCTTCTTCTCGAACAGATGATTTGATTTTTGTTCGTTTTATTTTTAAGTGATTTCCTGGGAACGGGGGAGATTTCTGTGCACGCAGAACAACTGTTAAACTGAATCTTCATTATAGTAACATCAAGTGGCTGGTTCACACTGCTGACCACCCATCTGAGTCATTATGCTAAATGTTCTTTGCTTCTGGGCACCTCCCTCTCTGTGCGTGCCACAGTGATGTGAGAAGAAATACAGAGGTTTCTGTGGGATCTTGACATCTCACCCAAAGCACCAAATGGCATGGACTGCATGGGTTTGTAAGTTAGTCTCTTCCCATAGACTTGAATTCACCCAATGGGTCTGCTGGTACAGTGCAGTCACACAGATATGTAGGTCAGAAAACCAGAGTAAAACTGGAATAAGTTTTAATCAGTTGTTTGTAAATGCATACGTATACTTCAGAAATTATGCCTTTGAAAAAGCAGTATGCAGGTAACATGGACAGTACTTTGACTCCCAAAATATACTGTGGTATAAAACATACCCAGCATATTATACCTGATGCTATCTATATAGCTTCAGTTCCTGGGACTGAAGGCTGCCTCGTGAAAAGCAAACTTTGGAGGCAGCAAAGATCACATTATTTTATCAGAGTGGCTGTTGTCCTTCAGCTGTCCGCAGCTGCAAAACTTAAGGCAGCAGGTTTTTCCCCTCTTTGTACAGGAACCTGCCTTTAATTCCTCTTCACTGTTACGCACATCCCAATAAGTCTAGCACTTGCTTTGGGATGTCTACTGGCCACGTCCTATGAGGGATGAGTAAATATATGCATACAATGCTTTCATCACTGCTGAGTTATTTCGGTTTTTATTAGGTACAAAATCTGAAAGGACACTGCACAGGTACAGACCCATCAACTCCTGAACGTATTAGGCAACAGTATTAGTGGATTCCCAGCACTTCCAGGGAATTAGCTCCACAGAATAGGTTAGTTGAAAAGTATATTTATCTTCAAATGATAACTAGAAACCCTAAGGGAAAACAGACTTCGTGGCAGCTGTTTTTCTCCCCTTGACTGCTCTGTTTTCACTTTGTATTCTAACTCTCTCTTGCCCTCAATTAACCAGTTCTTGATACCTGCCTGGCTTTGCAGAATCAACCACTTAATCATAGACAAAGGCTAAACTTTCTTCTTCCCGGAACAGTTTAGCCTCTGAACCTTATGCTCTGTGTGTCTTCCTCTTCCCATGCTTTTGCATTTCCCCAATCCTGCAATCAAACTTGTCTTAAGTATCTTAAGTATCTGCAAGTGCACTGCATTTCTTTTCTTTATTATTCCCTATGATGATGAATTAGCATGAGTGGAAAATGGGGCCAGTTTTGTTTGCATGTTAGGACTCCTAGGCTGCAGCATTATAAACTATTTGTTACTTCAGAAAACTTGGAGCTACTGGTGGCAATACCATACATGTTTCAGGTTTGAAGCAGGATGAGACTGCGTTTTGCCTTGGTTTTGGAGAGCAAGACGCCAAGTAAGTTGAAATGGCTATGTTACAGCATTCATATCTCCATGAGAAACAGGAAAAATCTGCTCCCTGTCTCACCCTGTGCTCTGGTTATAGTCTGATAGCACATCCACAGCTAATTTCCATGATTTTCCTTTTCATTCTCCTTCCATTACAAGTTGAACAAATGATATACTTAATTGACAGACTGTTTCATCGTTTTCTGCTAGCCTTACTCTTTTTTTGTGCAAATAACAGATGAGACTTTCCAAGTAGTTCTTCATGTCACAACGATGTCAGAAATACTGTGAGTGACTAATTGGGCTACCAGAACCCTTTTTTCCTTCTTCAGCTTCATGCAGCAGTCCCATCTCAGCTAAGACTCCTCGTGTTGTGGAAAACTATGCTTTTCTGAGGTTTCATTACCATTCATTTATGTGTAGTGAATTTTCTTTAATTTGTTGCTTTCCCTCCTCATTTACTAACCTCAGACCGGTCCCTTCTTACATTCTGTTGTATACCAGGGCTCTGTTTCTGCACGGTGTTAAGTAGCTTGGGAAGTCTGTGCTGTGGATGTTTTCAGCCGAAGCTGGTCGACAGCTGAGTAACTGCAGGTTGCATAACTCGCAGTCTGGCCCAATATATCTTTTCATAGGAAAACTAAACAAAGCAGATGCCAAAAACAGGTGGTGTTTTTTTTAATCTGCAGAGCTTCCCACTGTCTACAGCTACGCTTTGTGTTGTTGTAGGACAGTACTTTCTGTTTCGGTGGAGTCCTGGGCTCGAGCTGGAGAAGGAGTGGTACCCTACACTGCGGTGAGACATCAGCCCAGCACTTTGGAGAACTCAAAGCTCTTACCTCTCAGATACCTTCTGCCTTTTTACTGATCGTGAAACATGCTGAGATGGGACTTCAGGAGTTTCAGCCAGAATCATGTGGATATGTTGGCAGTATCCACAGTGTTAAGGACTGTTCTCCTCACACTCTTCTAGAATTTTGGTAAAGCTCTTGCAATAAGGAGCCAGCAAAGAGTTAGCCCGGTGAAAGTAAACTATAACCAGTGCTGCTTTTTCCTCCTTTTCTGTACTGATGTGGGGTTGTGTGCTTTCCTATCCGTCAGTTGCTTTGGGGTCTTGAAAGCTAGACTAAGTACTTTGCTGAAATGAGAAGACTAGGCTTGGTGTTGATGTATAGCAATTCATCGAAGCAGAGCAATCACCAGCTTTCCCATTCCAGTTCTCCTGTTGTGTATGAATTTCAGACACAGGGCTCAATAAAGCTCTTACTTATGTACATTGTTCATAGAGCTTGCTATTTGATTTAGGGATCTCCCAGTCATCCCATCTGCAATACAGTCTCTACTTTGCAGAGTTTAGCACTATAGCTGGAAGGCAACTTATCTCCAAAAAAAGCTTGCCTTTGACCTTGAATGTTCTTGCAGTTGTTAAATGCTTGTGCAGGTTTCCTGGGGAGCTGCAAGAGCCAGTTTTGCAGTATGACTCTGCTTCTAAATGTGTCTGTAAAAACCAATGGTATTTTAGATTTTCCTGTTTGTTTTTTCTCTCCATGGCTTGTAGATCAAATATGTCCAAGCTTGCAAGTGAGAAAAAGGATTTTCTAATTGCTAGTTTCAGAAACTCACTTACTTGATAAAGATACCTGAAGGTAAAGCTTCTACACCTGAAGGTTAGTTGATTAGCTTTATTGATGATACAGGAACCAAAGTAGATATTACTCCTTCTGTCACGGCTGTGCTTACTCTGCAAGGATGATAGAAGTGTTAAAACCTTGTTTGTGTTATTTGGCTACACAGAATTGTCTACGAATACACAATAGAGAGCAAGAGGAGGTTTTTTTGAAAGCTGTGCCAACCGCACTGTCAAAATACTTGTGCAATACCAGCACAGCACTGCTGTTGGGAATACAGCCTTACTAGTTACCCTCACCCTGCGCAAGGCAAGCTAAACCAGTGAAAATTGTGTTTTCATGCTGTCACTGCATCGACAGTAGGGGTTTCTGTGGTCACGGCTTTTTTTAGTCACATGTTGTCATGCCACTGTCTGATATAGTCATGTTGGCAGCGCCCTGAAGTGCAACCACTTTTCTGACTGTACATATGCTTTTAAGCTCACCTGTTACAGAAAGGCACTGCCTACCCCCTCGGAGCAGGAGACAGATCTTTCCTGATTGTCCTGAGAATATCAGAATCATTTAATTTGGGGAAAAGACAATCAAAATAAGATACTGCATGATAATCAGAAAATTCAGTCCTGCAATGCAGCATTGGGGGGGGGGGGGGGGGGGGAAGGGCGAGAGAGAGAGAGAAAACAGAGCAGTTTGTCTCCCTGCACCGTATAGGGGAATTCAGAGCAAGAGAACTGTGTATTTGGGTCAGCTGAGTCCTGAAGGAGAATTTTCATGCAGTCTTTTCAACCCATTTTCATATATCGTTGCTGAAGATGCCGAACCTTAAAGGGGCAAATATTAATAAGAAATAATCCTATAATTGTAAACTGCCTGTTCTGTTGTTGCTGCTATAATTTCAAAAGGAAAGCAATAAAGCAGCGAGGGTATGTCTACATGATGCAATACAGGGTCATGCAGAGACACCTAAGTTAGCTCTGAATGTGCCCATGTGGGAACAGAAACATTATAGCCTTACCAGGGTAGCACTCAGCTTGGGCTCATTAGGCAGCTTGTTTGGAGCTAGCTGAGACATCTCTGCCCAGCATGGAAGTTTCTTAGTTCTCCTCCAAATGAGCTTAGGCTTTATCTAGGCCTGATCCACAGCTCATTAAATTCTGAGAAGGTCTTTCCACTGATTTCAGTGGACTTTGAAACAGACCCAGACATCATTTTCAGAAAGGTATCCCTCAGTAGGGTTGTGCTCGTGTCTGCCGTGCAGGGCACCCCTTCTGCTTGGTGTTTTGCAGGGTCAGAAGGAGATAAAAACAACTCACTGGGGGCAGTGGGAATGGTCAAATACAGAGGAGTATCACACTGAAAAAACATTGCATTAGTAAGAAAGATGCTTAGCGTGAAGTGATCTTCTGGCACGTTCTCTGTGTGAAATGAGACCGAAGTCAAATGCTCATTCCCTGAAATGTCTTCATGCAACTTCCATTATTCTTGCTTCACTCCAGTAACTTCTGCTTTGCTGCTTTTGCTCCTCTTTGTCCCAGGCGTTTCACACTTGCCCAGGATGCCCTCCACACTACCACTGCCAGGGTCAGTTCAGCTTGGATTAGTCTGTTCTCTTCCAGATCTGCCTTCAGGTTTTTTAATCTAAACTAAGAGATCCAGAGAGAGCAAAGGCTTGCCCACATCTCCTCTTTGAAATGGCCATTTTTTATAGCAAGCTTGAACCAGACCCCCCTCCCAACCCTTCATCAAGATTATGAGCATTTAAAAGAAACAAACAAGATTTTCTACAGGAGGAGTAATCAAAACTTTATTTTACTGTGTGAGGGTATTGAAGAATAAATTGATGGTTGCACAACACTGAATTTTCTCAAACTTGTGTGTAGTTGTGCATTAGTTAAGCAGTCTAGCCTCTGTGTGTGTGTTTAAAGAAAGGTGACTTGATTTTTTCCTCCTTTTAAGACTAAGGGATAGGAAAGGATGTTTGAGAAAATCTCTCTGATGTCCAGATCATGAGGTCCTAAACCACGCAGATTTTTGAAGAGACTTAAAAGGTGCTACAGTGTTTTAATGTGCCAGCTACAAATTGGCCCAGAAAAATTTCATTTGTTTACAGAAAATACATGATAGTGGTGCAGCAAGAGTACTTGTTCTTTTCCTACTCAGAAACTGCTGTAGTCGGTTTGAGCTTTTGGTATAGACTGTAGTTGTACCTCTTCCTGAGGGTCTCCCATAGTTGCCACTGCAGGAATATTGAATCACCTACGTTTAAAACAAGCTATGCCATGTCCTTTGCCTGGTGATTTATTCCTCGTCTTTATTACCACAGTGTCTGAGGGGCCACACCATGCTTTGTCAAGTAGCCTAACACAAAGTGAACATGAAGCAGCTGTGAATTAGTCCTGGAGATTGTGACTGTGGAGTTGGGGGTAATGCATGTATGTGAACTGCTTGTGATTAATATCAAGTGTGTCTTTTTTTAGCAAGAAGCTGTCATGTTCAAAGTTCCCCCCCACTTCATCTTGCTCATTAATTTTAATTTTTTTTTCCAGTCTTCCTGTTAAAAATGAATTCTTAATGAGTGCTTCTGCTATTTAAAATGCCTCAAATTCCCTCCATAATGATACCTCTCCATCAAACTGAAAACACATTCTTTGTAAACAAAAAACAAGACCTTGTGGCGTGCAATTTGCATACCTTCTGTGGCATCTTTTAATTTATAGTATTGAAATTTATTTTTAATTTCTTTCTATTTCATTCTGGCTATACTGAGTGAACACATGATGTTGATGGTTAGTTGTCATTTATTTTTTTACTTGGCCTCTGTTGAAAAAATGTTCCTATAAAAGCAGCATTTGTAGTCCCTCTGTCTCTGAAGTTTGAATAAAGTTTGACTTGTTAGTAGTGAATGATTCTTCTTAGCACCTGTGTTTTGCTATCGTTTGGATCTTTGGAAATGTATTCTAATAATCGCTTTCAGCATTTTAAAAACCCGTTCCTGCGCTTGGACAGAAGTTTTAATCCCATTGACATGGGCAGGAATAAAATAATTAGCCAGTAAGTTCAGCTCTGATTGGTATCAGAGGAAGTTTTGCAGTACTCATCTTTTTCTATCAATACATACAAAGAAAAATTAGTCTCTTTGTAGTAAATTTCTGATGTCTTTGGATTAGCCATGACAGCCGTGAACCACAGCGCAGAAGCAGAAGGCAAAGCCTGGGATGAGAACCCAGCAGTGTACTGCCACCTTTCCATGCAAGTGGACTTTATAGTCGGTGCAAAGGCACGCTAACAATTCCTTAACTGTGTATGCATTACGGCATAGGCCCTTACCATGGTGGCTGGCTCTATGCCACGGTAGCTGACAGTAAAAAGAAATATATTGAAGGCAGGAAGTCTCTCTACAGAGACCTGTGCTCCCTCTCTTCCTACCTACATGTCATCTTCAGCCACAACAAGTGAACAAAATATGGTTGACTGTCCTTTATCCTACTGTAGCCTTGAGGTCGAAGGGGAGCAACCTCAGATGGAAGTATACCTTTCTCTGTTGAGTTCAGCCTTGAAAGCCTGACATCTCTACAGAAGTTGTTGAGTCTTACATTTCGGTCACCCAGTCCAAAAACTACCTTCTTTGATGAGGCCTCAGACTGGAGGTTCAAATACAGTAGTCACTCTTTAAAATGCTCTGCTCCAACACGGAATCACAGTGTTGCCTCCTTAAATAGGTCATTTGTCCTCAAATGTTCAAGGCTAACTAATCTTGGGAGATACCAACACATCTCATAGCTGAGTACTTAAATAGGTGGCATTAAAAATTACCAATCAGTCAAATGAGTGTCTTCCAGGCTTCTGACTTACCTTCTTCACAGCCTTTGCCTCACTGCTTGCAGACTGTGCACAGAAATTTTACCTGTCTTAATTTCAAGGAGCCTTAGGAACTAACATCTGCTTTTCTGAAAATACTGTGCTTTGAGCTCTTGAACTAGAAACTCTGTTGCAAGTGAAAGTATTAGACACTTTGCACAGGAAGGAGCTAATTTCCAAAGCATTTTGGCTCTGTTTGAGCCATGTCTACTACTCCATTTTATTGTTGTTAACTGTCTTTTCTTGACTTTATAACCAGCAGGCAGGAGATACTTTGCCTCTTGACACCAAAGGTAAACCAAGACCATTAGGAGAGAGAGGAACTGTCCATGTTGTTAAAAAAGAATTGTTTGTACATCAGCAAAACTGTGATAGAAATGGAGAGGATTCCTAATGGAAGCCAAACAATTTTTCATGCAGCAGAGGAGGATGTAATTTCCAATCTGAAGCACTTTAGGGGCCTTCATCTGCCTTTTGCTGTGTACTGGCTGGCATCTCATTTCCAGGAGTTATTCTGCCTCTATCAGCATAACTGTAATCTGCACCCACTGCTGTGCTAGCCTGTAAATCACTGCAGCCAGTTACGTGCTCCAAGTTATTGTGCGCAGTCTGAATGCACTACCGAGGACCCTTCCTGCCAGCACCAGCTTCCAGGAAATGCATTTCTGCTTTCCCTCGCTGAGACTTTCCTTTCTGGTTTCCATCTTTGTTTGAGAGATCTACTACCTGGTATTAGAGGGCTCTGTACAACAGAATCTCCTCCTTGCTTGGCAATCAGTGAGATACAAACAATACATTGCTTTTGTTATAATATACCCTCTGTAGTATTTAGGTAGGGTAGATATACCCATGGCTTTAAGTTGTGCTGGTGATAGAAGAACTGCGAAATGGGAAATGCCTTTTTAGTATCTCTTGTCTTTCTCACTGACCTAAATGCAAAGTTCCCTGAAGTATATTCCTCAGCAAATTTGGTTATGATATTCATTTCAAATGAATTTGAGAGTAAATTTAGGTCTGGTTTCTGCTTCTGAGTTCATGATCAGGATGCTAGCTTGTGAACTTACTGAAGCTTCCATGAATCCGTTTGTCAGTATTTCAGTGACTAATTTGGGATTAAGCAATTTTTCAGAAACATGGTATTAGCAAAACCGTTCATATTAGTTGCTAGTTTATATTCACTGTTTCTAGTTTGTGTCCCTTGTTATCTTGGTTACATGGGTTACCCTCTCATTAGCTGACTGTAACTTCTTAAAGCAGGTGAGAGAAGAGGTTGTCATGGTAAATAATGAACAGTATATGCCCCTCTTCTCACATAAGTAGTGCGTATGCACAGAAAATAATGCAATCCCTCGGACAATGAGAAAACATCTTTGCCTGGGGGTCTTTAGAAAGGCCACATAGAAAGGGGCACAGAATTAGTGAACAAAGTGACCAGTAGGTTCTGCATAGGCTACTTTGACTACTTTATTCCTACATAATAATAGCGGTGTGTGTCGCTCACTCAAAAGTATCTCATAACAAAAAAACTAACCAAACAAATAAAAAGCAGGAACTAGAAGCATGCACAAGCTTGGTGAAGATGGAAAGGCTACTGTAGAGCACATGATTACAGTGGGAATATCGCATTCCTGTCTATGTCATTGAGAATCCACTTCCACTCTCAGTACGATTTACTCTAACGGAGGTTGTACCTGTGTTACGACAGCAGAGCAAGGCATATATAAACGGGTAGTAGTCAGAGGTGCTGTAAGGCATTCAGGTAGAGGTTGTTGCCAAAGCACCAATGCCCCATCTTGCTGATCTAAACCTCTAAGTCATAGCCCTGGTCTTGCTTCTTTTTAGTTGTTTCTTTTATTTTAACTGTTTAGCAGCCAACACTGAGTGAAATAATGACTGAAGATGCACAAATAGCCTTGTAGTGTGAAGGATGAGGGTAGCGATCAGGAGGAAAGACTGGAAGCTTTCCCTCGTAGCTCATGAACTGTGCAGCTTGGAAGGAAGTAAGATCTCTTCTCTTGCAGTCACATGCTTTCTGGTGGCATTTGGCTTCGGCATGATGTCTTAAACTTCTGCTTCTCAGCTCTTCTCTTTCTCTCATGGATCCATAATATGCTAAATCAATGTATGTTTTTTAAGGATATTCTGCTCAAGACAGAGAGGCTGAGTGTGGGAGAAAAGAAATAATCTCCAGATTTTTTACTGATAATTCAATTTACCAGACAGCAGTCAGAGCCTGCTCTTCAGTGACCCCACCAGGTGGGACTAGGGGCTCAGGCCTCCTGCATCACTAAGCAAATGGCTGCAGTGGTTTAAGATATTAACATCCTCTTACTGCTCATTACTGTTGCCATTGCAGAGCTGGCAGAAGAGAAGGTCAGTCAGGCACATTAGCTACCATTATCTGTGGTTTAAATTGATATGCTGGACAGTGAATGGGAGTGGCTGAGGTGCAGGTGCAGGGTTCACTTGTGTTGATTCTGCTGAAGGACTAAAAGAAGGAGTAAAGTGGGTACATGGATGCAACTACAGTTGACAGACTAGTGAAGGTAAGAGAGAGGTGCTAGCAGGCCAACTTTGTTACGGCCCTCAAGGGTGGCTGGTTTTGGGAAGGCTGGGGGTTTTTTTGACCTTTCTGAAGGTCAAAAAAGAAACCTGTCTAGAGTCTTGGCTCTCATGTCTATATTTTAGTCACTGATGTGGCACAGTGGCAGGCAAGAATAGTATTTCTTTTGTGGCTTGTTTGAAATTTTGTGAGGTTACCTATAAGACTTATGTAGATAAGGAAACTAGCTGGAATAGCTGTTGAAACATGAGCTTCTTGCAGCACCTCAGAACTAGCTCCACGTGTAGAACATCTCATTCTGGACCAAAAATTTGTTTCTGTCATAGAATTTTATACCCTTTCAAACTTCTGCTGAATGGGAAAAAACAGTTTTTAGTTCACTCCCTGTGCAGAGCAATTTGAGAATACTTATTTCTTTTAAAATCTGCTTTCTTGTGTAGAGAAGGAACTAGACATGTAAATGTGAGGGGAGTGTGTTTCGCCCTGTAAATTCTAGAGGAGAAGGAAACCTGCTTTGCAAAACTAAATCCAGCCACCATAAGAAATCAAAGGCAAATTGAAAGGTACAGGAGCGTAAACACTACCAATTGCAAATGAGCGGCCTTTTATGGTAGGTTTCAGAGCCTGACCTTGTCACGTTCCCAGTTCATGAGTGCAGCCGTGTGATTGCAACTACGTCATGTGCCTGGGAACACAGAAGGCACGCTGAGAGGTGTTAATCAGATGAAGGTAAGGGTTAGGACTGCGGTTGCAATTACAACCCCTAGTAAATCTACTCCTGGTTTTGGACCACAAGGTTGTTTATCCTAAGGGGAGAATAGGCTATTTCCTGTAATCTGTTGTGGGGCTCAGGGAGAGTGAATAAGGTGTGCGGGATTGCTGCTTGGAGCAGAGCAGGTTTGGCTTTAATTTGCCACCCTTCCTCCTATTTATTTGACACATTTTGTTCTGTGTATTTTAAATACATGGAGGAATGTATTTAGCTGGGCTTGTCCTGAAAGGCACGAGAAGTCTCTGAGCACAATCTGTGAAGTTTTCTCTTCTAATATCCCTGTAGCTAATAAAACCCATAGCTGCAGCATGATGCAGTTTCTCCCTCTCTCTTCTCCATGCGAGCTGCTTTTCCTGTCAACTGAGGTCAGCCATTTGAAGAGTCTCCAGCACAGTCTAAACCCGATTTCCCATTGATGCTCAGTTTTCAGGGGCTGTGAAAGACATCTTTAGCAAGCTACGTGGATCTGCTGGTCCAAGGCTCTGGTGCATACTTAAGTGTCATTCTTATTAAAGCTAATCAGTTATAGGCTCTGTCTGTCACCAAGAGCAGCTGTTTGTCTCCTAAATGAGAATTCCCACACCTGCGCCTGCCCTCATTACAGCTACCTCCCCACCACACTGCCTCCTGCTCGCTTCCTTCCCTTCCTGCACCTCTTCTAGCTGGAAGTCAAAGACAAAGATTCCTCTGGCTTGTAGATGTTGTGTGCACCATATGACAATTCAGAGGGAAGCCTCATGGTCCGGCGGCTGGAGCAAATGTCCACAGGTCTGGCGGCGCATGGGATGCAATGCTGGCTAAGCAGCTGACTGTGTGGCCTTGGGCGAGTCACTTGACCTCGGCATGCCTCAGTTAACCCAGCTGGAAAATTGGATAAAAAGCAGAAACCTTAATGCTGTGTCTGAGCACAGTTCTCCTGGGGAAAGATATAAATGGCAGGAAGGTGGGTGTTTACTGCTTTAGGCTTATGAATTATGTGAAGTATTTGGATGACTGGAAGTGCCAACTGGTGTAAATAGCTGGTGCCCAGGTGCACGTAGAGAATGGTGACAGAAATTGATGGCAGCACTCCCTAGGGAAAAGCACTCAGATTTTGTCTCAGGCCAGGCACATGCCGTGTCTGCATAGGAGGAAGTGGCCAGCTGTGACTAGAGTTTAGTGAATGACTGCTGTGCTCATGCTGGGATGCTTTTTCTTGGTGTATTCCTTAAAGATCTGATCTTCCCTGTTTGGGGCATCCCTGATTTTGCTGGAATATTGGGAGACTATGAGATGAATTAGAAATATAGAACTCAATAGACTCCGTTCTCTGTGATTTACATATCACTGTGAAGTAAAAAAGGGAAGAAGGGAGAGGAGGAGAAGGGAGTAGATGCTACAACTGTAGACGTGTGAAAGCAAATCTCAGGAAGAAAAGCAAGTAAAAAGAGTACGTTTCAGACCCAGTGGCTGCTATTTCCTTTGAAATAATCTGACAGATTTGATCTGCTTGTGACACACCATAGGGAGCTAGACACACCATAGTCCGGAGATGCACGAATTGCCTTCAAACAGCTTCTCTCGTAGGCTTGCATCAGGCTCTGGATCAGGAACCTCTTCATGACTTCAGTCCTGTAGCTCCAGGCTGCCATTTACCAGCTTACCACAGTCCTTCCCACATCTTTCATTGAAGTCCTGAATCTCCCAACAACTTGCACCATGCAAATTTTTCTGGTAAATTAAGATATGGGCTCTTTGCATCTTGCAAATAGCTTAGTAGATGCATCTTAACCTGTCAGGAAGAATAACAGGTAAGGAAAGATCTTGCATGTTTGAACAGCTCCTCTCTCTACCCTCGTTTTCCTCCACTTTCTTCAGGCAGCACGACTGACTTGGATCTGCCATTTGTTTTTGCAATAGAGAGGTGTGGTATCTGGTCCAGAGAAAGAAAGTTGCACAGCATGAAATTCAGGCATAAACTTCAGCCAGAAATGAAATTATTTAAATGGCAATAAAGATTTATTCCACTCCTCACAGATTCCCCCATGCAGCCTGAGTGGCATTTTTCCCAGTTCCAGTCCAGAGGGATTCATATTAAGAGCAGACCCGAATGTGCTCTAAAGTAACATTAATCATTGGCCAAGGTCAGGAGGACAGAGCTTGCAGTAGTGGAGTATGTTTGGCATGTATCGTCCTTGTCTTCTTTTTTTATCTGTCCAATTTGGTTCACCTGCATGTGTTCACCAGCTTGTGCCATCCCCGCTCTCCCTCCCTTCTTCCCTTTTTAACTTTGTGACATTGCTGAATTCAGAGGCAGGCATTTTATCTTGGCGGCTGGCTGCCAGTTTATCTAACCCAGAGCTGATGCATTTGACTTAAGGCTGTGCTGTCACTTGCCCCTGAGCTGTGCACCTGTCTGAGGTGCTCTGTCCATCTCATTTGGACTAGCATTACCCCTTTGCCAAGGCTTCTTGCAGGTTGTCTGCTATGGATAAAGGAAAGGAGGGCCAATGTTAGAAAGAGCCTGCATAGAGGGAAAAGAAGGAAGAGGAGCAAGGAACAGTAATAAATTACTAAGCCATCACTGTGAGCCATCTGCAGAAATCCCCATGACAATACAGACACTGGGGATATTGCTTGTAAGCAGTGCTGTTAACACCTTCTGCAAAGGAAAAGCTTTGTGAACACCCACTGATCCCAGAGAAGGCACCCACTGGAAGCCAAGTTTGCAGCAGGCATTAATAATCCTATAGAACACTATGTGCCAGTTAGAAATAGCTGAGCTATTTATCTCCAGAGCTCTCCTTGGGCAGCTGCACAGGGGCTGGCCTTCTGTATTTCTGATCGACACTTAGTAATCCAGTATCTTTTCTATCTAAAATACGTGAACAGAATGATACAGTACAGATGATAGTCTTTGAAATTATTTGTGTTATTTAGCATAACTTGGCTGAAGCGTGAATGTGGTATTGTACAAACAGATAGGAATAGGCAATCCTTATTCCAAAAATTAACCATCTCAATAGTCAATTATTGAGATCAAGTGAGGTGATGTACCTGGCATCACATGCAAGGTAAATGGCAGAGGTAGAGAAGACACCAGGTCTTCTTGCTGCTGGCGTAATGCCTTTCCCCTGTATCACATTTTGTGAGCACTGCTTTTCAATAGAGTTTCACAGCAATTCGTGAATGAATCTCCACCAGAATCCCATGAAGAATTCATGAAAGAAACTATATCACAGTCCTACAAATTAAGTATTATTGTTCCCAGTTTGTAGGGAGGCACAAGGTGCTAACACAAAGTTAAAACAGCAAACAAACTCCCAAGGTTTTCACTTCAGATCCTTTTCAGGTATTACTTAAAATGTTATTAGGTGACAGCAGACCTCTTTTTCATGTGGAAGGAATCAGTCAGCAATAGACTGCCATTATTCACATTTAATATGTTCTTCCTTACCTGGAAAACTACCTTGGCACTAGAGAGGACAAGGAGCCCCATGACTAGGAGACACAGGTCTGGTGTGGCCCATGTAAGTCAAATGAAGCTTCATCCATCCATTGAAATATTCCCTAAGATTGAGACTGATTTTTCTTCTGCTCACCTTCCCCCTTCTTGTTTGTGCCCCAGAAACCCCAAACTCATGTGATTTTAGGCTGCACAAGGGCCCAAAAGACTTTGGGGCATTTTGACTAGTGAAATGTCATAGAGCCCTAAATTCAAGGTAGGCAGCTCAGCTTGGCCTCTGTGCCTGCTGTTAATGGATGAAGGCAAACCACTGGCTGTCACTGAAGGAACGTGCAGTGATGATTCCTGCTTGGAGACAAAAGGGTGTAGATCCTCTCTCAAAGAAGATTTCTCATAAATAAAGAAATAAATAAATGGTGGCCAGGCCTTCCCAAATACTGTAGCTAGGAGGTGGAAGAGAGCAGGGCTGGTGTCTCCATTTATGTCAGTGAATGTTTATCCAAATGGACGGACTTTCCAGGGAAAATGCACGCTGTATAAAACACCTGCCATCTGCTGAGTTCCAGGTGCCTGCCAAATTCCTCCCTGTCCCAGGTGTGCTTATTCCCTATGAAGTTTGTTGCTGCCAGCACAGTGACAGTGTACCGCAAGTAAAAGGGAAGATAGTGATGATCAGTCCCTCTGATAGCCGTTTTGGCTGAGTCAAATTGTGTTGCCATGCACTCAATCCCCTGCTTATCACAGGATGCAGCTGTGTGCTACTGGAACCGGCTCTAACTGTGCTTGTGGCTGTCTCCTGGAGGATTTTAATAAGCCCTGCAGAGTATGTAGGAATTAGACAGTGTCTCTTTAAGCAATTTGTAAACCCCTGGGAGCATTCTTGATTTTTCTTGCAGAAGCCACCGGAACCAATCCGCGTAGTGGTTCATGCAGGTAGTAAGGCTTTGCTTGTTTATATCCAGCAGAGACTGTAATTTTGAATGGAACAGTGGCCATGTGACTTCTTCATATTCCTGACATTGTATAGAGAGCAAATACACCATCCCCTGGTGAGAAGCCTAGTCTGAAGAGGTCTGCCTGTACAGCGAAGATGTGCAATTCCTCAAATATACTATTACTATTCAGCTGGTCATCTTCCTCGATGCTATCACGGATAGCACCTCCTGCTGCAGCCCTCTAGGGGCACAGCATAGAACTGACCTTTTTCAAATGGAGCACCCCTTTAAAAACTGTTCTCATATATTTTAATTAAGGTAAAAGAGCAAATTCTCAGATCATAAAGGCCAACTTTATTCCTAAAAGCAAATTCAAGCAGCAGATAGTAAAAAGTACTAGATCTTTATTGCAGAGCATTGTAGTATCAACTTAATTTACTGGTGTAAATATGAGCTCATCTGTGACTTTTCTCCACCAGTCCTCTTCCTCCATCTCAACTAGGCACAGCATTTACCTGTTATCCATCCATTCACTCAGTTGTAATCTGCTGCTGATTACAGAATCTTCTTTTCTTTCCAATGAGTACTTCTCTAGAAAAGCATCAGTGAAGAGAGCTAACACATTATCATTTAGGAACTTCCCATTAATGAATGGAAAAAGATTTCTCTGTCCTTACAGAGAAAAAAGAAAGACAAACATACACAATAATTTATTGTGTAGTTTCACTTAACAGAGCAGAAAACACTGCCGCTTTTAGTGAGTGAAATTCTTGAAGTGAGCAAACTCCTGGGAAAAAGATAAAAAATGGGTACTGGGAGGTAGCCTTCATCTCATTTCCCAAATAGTCTTCGAAATCTGAGTCCTTGTCCTGGCTACTGTTGACCATGGGCCTATCATGAGAACATTGGTTTTGAGAAGTGATTAGGGAATGACCTGGCAGAATGAGTGGGAAATCAATTAAGTGGTTGAGGTAGGGGGTTGAAAATGAACAAAAACCACATGATGAAACTGCAAAATAATGGGAGCCTAAAGCATGTATATGTTCAAGAGTTAAAGAGAGTCGGTTGGATAGATGTTCCAGGTCAAGTGGTCCTTGCTGATTGCCAGAAGCCGAAGGGGGTGGATGAACTAGGGAAGACTCACTCCTTAGTTGCTCTGTTCGTTAGTGTGTTTCCATAAGCAGTGGCTGCTGGCATCTGCTGGGAAACCTCTGGACTAGCCAGACCCCTAGTCTAAGGTCCACCTCTAACTGCTTTCCCAGTCTCGGTAAGGCTAGAACTGTCTATTTTTGTACTTACCGGTATCAAAACAAAGGCATGATGTTAAATGGGGCCTTAGCAAAATATGAATAGTAAAATGATAATTGATAAATATGTAAAAAAATTGATTTTACCAGCACAAAGAATTGAATTATAAGACCAGACTCAGCTGAGTGAATAAATCCTACTTTTTGTATGGCACTGGTAAATTTGGGACTTACTTTTCACATCCAGGTTACATGTGCTACTGCTTTGGCCACAGCTTTAGGCCTATTGTGCCTGTTCAGATGTCTCAGAGGGATGCACTGGGATATCCCATCAAGTGTACAACACAAGCAAGCAAAGCAGCTCCAGCTGTGAGGGTAGAAGGTACCGTGCATCAAGATGAGCATAGCTTCCCTGTGGTTTCCCTGTTTTGGTAGGATGATGCAGCTCCTTGTTCACTTGTAGTGGAATAAGTATTGAGTGCACATGCTCTTTGCCATTAGGAAAATGCCCTTTGGAGCAGGTGATCATTTAAAGAGCTCCTTTGTTTGATAAAATGTGTTTGGGGTTTGGTTGAGCGGAAAATGTATTCATTGCAGATTAGCTTTCAGTTGTAGCTTTTTTTTTAAGCTGTCGATATATGGGAGCTCGGCTTTGTGTATAAGCCCCATTCTCTGTGAGAGCTCATTGAAAAATAATTAAAAGTGTGATTTCCTATATGTGTTGTCTGAATGCACTGAGTGCTGAAAATCCTGGGCGGGGGGGGGGGTTAAGTTCCTGTCGGGCATTATGAGAGTTTCGGGGTTGTCTTCCTCCCTTGCAGCTGTGCCTGGGCATTTCGGCTTTGCCTTGATCTCCCATCCCGGGCTACCCACAGGGAGCCACAGATTTAGTTCATGTCATCCCTCTTGTCACCTCTCCTGATCTTCTCCCTTTTCCCATTGCACCATCTGAACACCTCGTTATTGCTTGGGATGTTTTATCTTTGGTGATGTGGCTGAACCTCCTGTATGGCTGGACACGAAGTCACCCTGTTAATTTTGCTTTGGGCTGGGGCTGCACTGAAACCTATAACTGCAGCAGGTAGAATGTGAACACGTGAGGCTGATATGTCACCAGAGCCTTTTCTCCTGCTTGCTGTATTTTCCGGGCTTCTTCCTGTCATTTGCATTGAGCAAAAACCAGTACAAAAAACTTGGTAATCAGTTATAGAGAGAAGTATTTTGATTCACTCCCAATCCTGAAGTGCAGCATTTGAAGAGCAGAGAGGAAAGAAATAGCCATTCTTGTAACCTTTGTTTTGTTCTTGCAACCTTTGTTTTGTTCTTGCTGTTTCTGCAAAGGGAACAGGAAGGCCCTTTACAGAGGCTGGGGGGCACTACTCAGTTCTTTCCCATCCTCCTGGTGCACAGATGATGGATTGCTCAGCTGCATATGCACTCTCTCTCTCCGATGCATCGTTACATTATTAGCCCTGTTCTGGAGAGCAGCAGTATTTAGGATTGGGCAGGGATGCCTTTAGGATGCATGTTTATTTGCTCAAAAAACAGGAGGGATAGAGGGACTGAAAAGTGAGGGAATAAGAATTGGGTTAGACGGAAGCTTCCAAAAAGCTTAGCTTATTTGGAGAAGAGAAGAAGCAGCCAGAATAACAAACCATAGGACAGTGAAATTGATTCCCCATTCCTTCTTCATCATACCCTCCTCCGGGTAAACCTGTTTCGGTTGATAGTGAATATTTCATGCGGTGCTGAGCATTTTCCGAACTGTGGTGTCCTAGTTTTTCCACCTCCAGCCCCAAAGGAATGTTTTTACATCATGGAACTTTATTTTTGGGAAGGGGAGGAGGGAGCGGAGGCTGCAGGCTTGCGAAGAGACAGCAACAAAGAGTGGTTCAGAGAACAGCTTGGCTCTGATGTCTTGGATGAGAATCTCACCTCCACTCCTTTACTCCCTCCAGAAAGTTCAGTGAAAAGGGTCAGCTCCCAAGGGGCTGGAGCACGGTTCCAGTCAGAATAAAATAACCCTAAAAATGGCAGCCTGCCTCTGCCTGGGTCTGCTCTCAGTGCACTGCCATTGTTGTAGCTGCTTCATTAGCTGACAGCAAGCTGTTGTTACTGTCAGCACTGCAGGTCCATATAGCTACCAAAGGGAAGAGCCGTGTCTATTCTGCCTCATGCACCAGCTGCCTGGCTCCTTGCTGCATGTCAGCTATCCCTTCAGGAAAGGGGAGGCACTGAGTCTTGTCCCTCTTCACTACCTCCTCACCTCCACTCCATGTAGGAACACCAGCTAAGACTTTGCAGGTGTGGCAGTGTTAGTCCAAAAGCCTCATAGGTCCTGATCCAGTGTCCTCCAGTGTCAGAGTCTTTTGAGTTCATTGACGTAGGCTTTAGGTTGGGCACTTTGTCCTTTAAAGGAAACCCTCAAATCCTGCTGGGTACTTAAGAAGCAGGGTAGCTAGCAGTGTCATTCTGTCCCAGGGGTGGTTTATTCCCTCTTTTGAAATCAGTCTTCTAAAAGTTTCCATGTATGTTTTTATGAAGCTGGTGGAAGATGCCTGCTTGAAACTGAGACCTTCCACACCACAGTGCCTCCAGCCTCTGAAAGCACCACAGCAGAATAAACTGCCACACTAATTTGCCAAACAGCTCAGAGTCTTGTGCTATCACCCACCCCAGCAAACTCTGAAGGAGGTTGGTATCCCTGACCCTGCTGTGGATTTGCATTTCACAAGTGCTTCTTCCCTTTAGGATAGGTGGAACAGCTATAAAGCCTGGAAGAGTCCCAGAGCCTCAATATACTTGCTCGTGTTAGCCGCCTAAAAGCACACTTTACCTGACCAGCTGAATTAGCATCTACTGTAACCAAGACAGCAGCACAGCAATTCAGAGTCTGACTCACCCCTATTATGGACTGCAAAGCCTAGCACTCGTGTTGCATGATTCCCTAGATAGCCTCTTTTCTCCTAGCTAGTCACGCTTGCCCTCCATGGTGACTGCCCATTATTAAGGGGCACAAAGTGGCAGAGCTTTTTCCTCAGACCACTGAGCTGCAGCTCTAGATCCTCTACTCCCCCGACATTAGTCCACAGTGAAGTGTTTGCTGTGTGGCTTGTTAGTCTGCAGCAAGCTGTGTTCATGCACCCTGAAGGACGTGGGGCAGGAGCGAAGCATGAAACTGCTTAGTTAATGCTTTAGATTTGCAAGATTTTGGTTGGTGCAAAAAGGCCTGAGGAAGGTGATGGTACATCTTTCTTCCCTGGTGGTTCTTGTCCCCTTACAGGAAAGGAAGGGTGAAGGGAAGGGAGAGGAAAAATGGTTCTTTCGTGGTGTGGTGGAGGCAAGAGGAGAGCTGTGGAATATCCCCAAAGTGTGCTTCACCTCCACAGCATTACAAAACAGCAGTTCAGCAAGGGCCACAGAAGCACTTAGGGAAACTGCAGCTGAAACTAAGCGAACCTTTCAGTCTACTTATCACAGCATTTGCAGTCCCTGCTTCAAGGAGAAACAATAATAAATAAAAAAAAAAAAACTTGCAAAAGGAGCTAGTATCCATCTAGAGCATTGGATGAAATAAAAAGTGACAAACAAACAAAATCACCAGCTCCTGCTTTAGAAACTGTTGTTAAAAATAAACCATCATTCACTGCTGCAGTCCTGCCAGTTCCTCCTTGCTGAGAGCAGGAGACCCAGAATACTGCCTATCTTTACATTCCCTGCGCATGTTGTATAGTTTAACAGCTCGCTCTGTTGTCATGACAAAGATTCCCTGCTTTTCAGCATGAAGCTTGCTCTATTATTTCTAGTGTACCTGTAATGCCGCCTGCCCTCCCTCCCAGCTTATGAGGCACTGTGTTTTCCTGTGCTCAGAGGGTGTGCAGTGTCTCTGCTTGCTTCTGACTTACATGAGGACACTTGCTGACTCCCGATTCCTTGCGTGGAGCCAGGGCAGTAGAGAAGAGCACCAGCACCAACCACAGTCAGGTGCTCAGCCATGACAGTGTGCTTTGAACTTATATTTTGCTCCATATGACATATTGCAGACTTCACCCCCCACTGCTTCATTCTCTGCAGGCTGTAAGTTGAGTTAGTGGTGACATTTTAAACATCGTTTTTTGTCTGTATTTGTCAGAGGGTGTGTCTTAGCACATGTCTTGGCATACTAGGCACTGTAGCTGGGTTACAAAGCAAGGGACCATCTCTGACCCGAAGCATTTACAGTCTAAATGGGCAATGCATGTAAAAGGGCAGAAAAATGTGGGAAAAGTCAAATATCTTACTGTCTCCATTTTCTAAATACTGAACTAAGGCACAGATAGATTAAGTAACCCATCCAGGGCAAAAGAAGCTATCAAGAAAATCAGAAAGTGAAGCTAGACTTTCTGAATCCCAAGTCAGTGCCTCAACCTCACACCCTCTCTTGTATACCCTGTCAGAGCAAGCCAGTATTGATGCCATATTTCCCAGAGAGGTTTGCCAGAGTCTTTCCAGACCCAGTGAATCCAGACTAAGTTATGAGATCCTTAGACAGCTTTATGGCTTCCTTTGGATATAATTTCAGATAATCATTCCAATTTTAACCCCACCCCATGAAACCTCCAGGTTTTAGGTGGTTATCATTTTGTTTAGAGATATGCCAAAAGTGAGTTTGGATGCAGACCTCATTCAGATTCAAGTTTGGAACTATGTATATACATGCAATAAAAGGTATTGCACCTTTTATTTAATTTTAATATTCTCGCTGTTTTATGTGTGGTTTTATGCCAAACAGTATAGATGTGTCCAATATTTGGGGTGCTTTTCTTGAGGAATATGTAGAAGATGTTTGCTGTAATGAGACTGACTACTTCCACCTCCAGTGGGACCCCACAGCAGCCTCTCAGCACCTCCAAAATTTAAAGCTTAAGCCTAGACTTTTCAGAGAGGCTCAACTTCCATCATTAGGCCAGATTCTCATTAGACCCAGTCAACTATAGTGTCTGAGCAACTTGAAAATCCGATTTTTATATCGTCCCTAATTGGGAAGGGGATTCTTCTTAAAATTTTAGCTGTGGGTAGTTCAGCAGCTGAAAATCTATCTCCGGAGCGCTTAAGTGTGGAGAACCCAAAATTACTGAACCTTTTGAAAACGTGGGCATTACCTGCTGCTGCCACCCGCAGGAGAGCTGCCAGAAAGGAAACATCCTTCCTTAAGGGGATTCCTGATGGGTGGAGTTGTCAGCATCTGATGAAGTTCCCACTGGCAGTATCTGAATTCCCAGAGGCAAACAAATACTAACTGTAAGCAGTATTACAGAAAGCTTTTTAGTGTTTGTCAATGGTGATTTTTTTAAAATCGTAATGATTGCACTTTTGGAAAAAACCCTCATTTAAGAAGAAGCTGAAAGCTCCTTAATCCTAATGTAAGAAAATCCCCTGTGCTCCAGTTTGAAGAATATATTCTTGGGAATGAAAAGGGTACTAGCACTTATCAAGGGCCTGACCCAAGTTATGTTAGCACCGGGAGGCTGCTTTACAGTGACTGACAGCAGTCCCCAGTGAGGAAGATGTGCCCGTGAGGTGTTCGATGCTGATGCTTTCTAATACAGCCTGCACACTCACATGTGCCCCGCAGGTCCTGGAGCTGCTGTCTATGTGATAGTGACACTGTTCTGAAGTGACTGCTTGTGCCAGGGTCCCAAAGAAAAATTGCTTGGAAAGGACAAAGGAACGAAATACAAAAAGGATGACAGTCGTTCTTGAAAAGACTACCCTGCGCCTGGCCACTCCCAGAGCTGGTCTGGGCCAGGGAGGCAGTCATTAGAGGGGAAGAAAGGGACGCAGGTGGACGTTACCACCAAAGAGACATTAAATCCTCTCTCACTGGGTTTGAGTGGAGCTGATGTATGGGCAAAGTCCTGTGTGAAGGTAGAAGCAGCACTCCGAGTGCATCAGAGCTGCCCTAGGAGTCTGTGGAAAGCAGTTAGTTTTCTTCATTTCTCTCTGGATTCCTGCTTCTTTCTATTTGTCCTGCAGGACAGAATACTCACATTGTAAGGGTAATCTGTGACAGTGAAGGGGTTGTTGTTGTTTGTGCTCAGCCAGTGCTGCAGAGGGAATAGGAGCTCTGACATCACTGCGTCTGCTTTGTACCAGCACATCAGGTCCTGTGCAGCTCCCTCATTTTTCTGTTGATTAGTTAAAAAATGGGAACGCACCTTGCATTTTGGAAATGCTTGGCAGTCCGGCTCTGGCTGCTGACTGATCGTTGGTTTGGAAAAGCTATTACTGAAAGAGAACTTCCCTTTTGGGAAGTCCTTTGACATTTTGCCAAGCAGTTATGTTTGTTGGTAGCTTGAAGGGCACAGCCTGCTTTCTCAAGTCTCTCTGGTGCATTAGAGGGAGTAGAGATAAAGACGCCTGTCTCTAAGGGTAAGTTAGAGTAGCCTCACAAATGCTCTAACTTCTGGTTTGATTCCCATAGTTTTATACTCCAAGGACTGAAGGAGAATAGCAGCTGTGCTTCACCCAACAGCTGGCACTTTCATGTGTCTCTGACATATCTGGGTGGGAAACTGGCACAGAGTCTTTAGTCCAACTCTGCAACAATTACAGTGGCCTTTTGCATGAGAGGTTGCTTCCATGCATACATTTTAATGCCGTGACTCTGATCAGACGTCAGTGTAACAGAGAGCCAGCCACAGCCACCATGAAGACTGCAGTACAACTCTTTTTGCTGCTTTTAAGGTCAGAACCTATATTCCTCTGTTGCGGCACAAAAAAAAAAAAAAAGGATGTTTCCCTTTAAAAGCAGCTGGGGAAGGGAGAAAAGCCTTGCGTAGCAAGGAGGAGACAACATCCTCAGTCTTTAGGTGTCTGCAGCAGTGGCAGTAGCAGTCGCATCCTGAATGATTAATGAGCAGGAAGGCTGGATGTGAGGAGCAGAGCACAAGCCCCGTTGCAGAGCTGGCTGTGGGGATCCCCCAGGGAGAGGCAGGCTGCTCTGATACAGCAGAGGACTGGGGGCGGCTTACAGAGAGCTGACTGCACAGAAGGCAGCGGCTCTTAATGATGCTGATGTCTTAATCGTTGGTGGCTTCAGCAAAGACTTATCTCGCGCCCCCATACTGCTCCAGTGAACAAAGGACTTGAGAAACATAGCTTGACCCCTTGGCATTAGGTGGGTTTGGGGCTGGAAAAAGCAACTCTATTTAAAGAGGTGTAATAAGGGGAAGAGAAAAAGGAAAGAAGGGAATTCTCCAGCCCAGGTTAAAAATAAAATACAAATCCTATTTTAACCCCTTGCCAGATTCGTTCTGCTGGTTTAGGATCATTCCTGTAAAATGCAGTGGTGTTTTGAGCAAAATGAGAGCATTTCTAGAAAGGCACCCTGGTTTTCTGTAGCAGAACAACAGTATATATATGCCCTCCTAAGCTGCACAATAAACTGTTTGGCAGTGCTTGAGGCATAAAGTGATTGTTCAGCTACGTAGTCTATGCATCTGCTAGATCCCCAGTGTGTTGTGAAAAGGGCAGTTTGCACAGAACTTGAAGACAGCCAGAAGGCCAAGAAAAGCAGCATGCAGCAGGGGCAATAGAACCAAAATGCTTATAATAAAAGTCAGTCTGCCAAATAGGACTTCTGGTAAAATGCACGCTCACCCATGAAGGCAATCCCCTCAAGTTGTCTGAAAATCCTTTTGGTTGAATAAACAGTATGAGGGAGAAAAAATTAGGCTGGGTGGGCTACTTCTGGCCTAAATTTGAAAATCAAACTCATTCATTCATGTAAACCCTCAGTAGATTCTTGCAGTCCTGTTTCACCTCTGAGGTCCTGGGTTCGCTTGTAACATCAGATGCTTCTCCAGAAGAAGGAAACCTGCTGCAAATTGGGTGGTTAAGTGAATCCTCAGGTCTAAAGGAGATCCTCAGCAGAGTGATACCACTGAAGAGCTGAACAGAGATGCTGACTCCCATCCGGAGGCTTGGAGAATATGCACACATATCATGGAAAAGGATGAGGAAGAGCCATTACAGTTTAGATCGAGGAACGGACACAGCTATGCACTACATATTTCTTTTCCCTCTACAAGGAACATTGTCTTATTTGAAAATATTCAGACCACTTTTAAGGGAGGGCTGTTTGCTTTGGTTTTTTCCTCTTTTGCTTATTTCCTGTTTCAGATTTAAAGAACTGCTTCATAGTTCCTTAATGAGAGTGTATCAGGGCTGTATGCTTATATGTATTTTCCCTAAATGAAGCTTCTGCTCATTTGTTTGAAGACAGAACTGACAAACTCAGCCCTTCAGTAGGTAAGCAGCAGCCTCCACTCCTGTGGGCTTTACGTGACTGATCATTTGCAGATCATGAGCAAGATAAGGGATCAGAGAGACACAACAGTGCTTCGGGATCTTGGTGTGCCTGGAGAGAGCTAAATTATAGCCTGTGGAGACATCTCAGGTTTCTCAAACAGGTCACCTCCCACAGAAAGAAGAGGGATGACAGTGCCTAGCTCCCTGCATAAAGGAAGACATGTCCAAAGGAATCTCATCAAAAAAGTAGCTCTGCAAAATGCGTGTTTAATGGGTCAGAAGTAAGGACTAGCCCCACTTCCTGGTTGGCCTCCAAAAACATTCACATTGGCCACCAAGAGCTTTCAAACTAAATGCGTTACTCTCCTATAGGTTTGCTAGAAGTTACAAGGTAATTTTTTCCTCACCTTCTTTCATCACGTTGCTGTCTTTCTATTGCTTGCAGGTAGACCCTAGACTATATAGTAGTGGTGCAGACTTTTAGCACTTTGTTGAAATGGAAGTAAAACATTTTCTACAAGTTCATGTCCCCAGCCACCCTGAAGGGAACATGGAAAATGTCTGGAAAATTGCAAGGAAAATCACTTCTGCCTCAGAAAAAAGTACTATGGAGCAGAAAAGGTTAACAGTTTAGAAATGTTAGCAAGCATAAGAATGCAAAACCAGAAGAGGAATAGTCAGAAAAAGGCTCTCACAGTCCCTAGGATTTCACAGAACATGGTTGTTCTTGAGTGGCTTCTGTGGTGGCATAAGGAATCCACTCCAAAATAAAGAACAGGCTCCCAGTTTGGATGTGTAACATTACCCTACTCTAAATATAGGAACATGTGGGCAGCAGAATGATACCAAAGGACATGACAAAACTCTAGATAACCCTCAAGCTGTCCACTTGGGATGGAGTAAGACTGTTACTGAGGGAGGGAAGATTGCCTCAACTCTGTTTAATGGTTACATAGATCTCTGCAGAGAAGAGGGCTGGCCTCCTAAAATCACCACGATTCCTTATCAGCTGCTGTCCCAGCCTTTCTCACTGAACGGCACCCAGCAATAATTTTAGGACTCTCAGAAGCAAACGGGACTTGTCAATGTTACTGTATTCCTCTGGCAAACAAAATGTGAGACAGGCTTGGGGCAAACTTCCATAGAGCTTTCCTGAGTACCCTGCAAGGATGCTTTGCAGAGATCTTTAGTGCACCTCGGCTCCTCGGACTTGGCAAAACTTGTCCAGCAGAGAGCAACTAAAAGAAAGTGCTGCCTTGCTGTCCTGTGGTGTCTAGCAACAAAGTACCGAAGGCAAATCCTTTACCTGGAGTGCGCATTTCCTACTCAGAGGAGGGACTGTGAATAGGGATTATTGCTGTTTCGGTGGAGGAATGAGCTTAAGGGTAGGAGGCAGTACGCAAATGAAACTTCTGACCCACATGCAAATCCATGTTATACAGCAGTAGGATGCACTCTAATCCCTGCCATCATATATATGTTAATGTAATGACCAGCTACCCCTAAATATCTTGAGGTTTTACATCCAAACTCACTGAGTTCTCTATGGTGCAAGGAGAGCATCTCTGCAGTACTTTCCTCCCAAATACGTTTGCCTAAGTCAGGATTCAACATGTGAGCCTCGCAGCACAGGCACTGTTTCCTCCTATCTGAGGTTACTGCTGGGTTTCCTCAGCATGGCATCCTCCTCAGCAAGATTTTGGTGGGGTTTTTGTCTGCCCCATGTTTGTGTAGGAGGCAGTATAAGCTTTTCATGGAGGGAAAGGCTTTCTCCATTGGAAAGAAGGGAGCTAGTTATGTCTCCTATAAAGAGAAGTAATTGGTTTTCTTTTCTGTAGAGACGGGATGACATGAACAGCATCCCGTGCCTTTTCATTCCAAAACTCTGTTGTGACCATATTGCTGAGACTTGGAAAACTCTCCGATTCACAGGTTGCTTTTTGCATGTTCCAAACATCTGGGAACAAGGTTCAGCTGACTGATGAATGTGATCTCTGGCAGAAAATGCTGAAAAGTTGGGGAGGAAGAGGGGTAGATCTAGCCCAGCTGTCCATTTCAAATATTGCTGGCTTCAAATTTAGCCTGCCATCTTCTTAGCAAATCGTTTGCGAGCACTTTTAAATCTGCGCATGTAAGTGTTATCATAAGTATTTGGCAAGTACAAGGGATGTTGAATTAGATTGTGAAAGGAGAATGCCTGTATATGTGCTAAAGCATCCCAAGGTGTACAGGCCTAAGACGGTATGATTTAAGTGAACCCCAATTTTCAAATTTTCTTCTGTTTTTTGGAATGCTTACTCTGACACTTTCAGGAATACCTAGAGTAATCGTATCTAGCCAAGTCCATTATTTTCAGAGAATTAAGCTAATTTGCTTATCATTAGAACTTCCCTGTTGCTTCCTCTATGTAATTTTTGAGTCATTAGCACTTTCTTTAGCGATCCGTTATCGCCTGGCATAACAAAGTGTTGCATCCTGTCTTTGCTCTTCACCGGAAGCCAAATAGCTTTGAACTCTGTATTAGATGTGTTGCGTAGGGCAGATACAAAGGAATGGGAAGAGACTCAAGTAAGCAATGGCACTTGAAGACGACTATTCTGAAGATGCACGACCCACAACACCACCTTCAGAAAAAATAAAAATACCACCTGCCTCAAGTTTAAAATGCCTTCATTTCTTTGCTCTTCCTGGTCTCCATGCAATAATGCTGTGTTGGTGGGTGCATCTGCACTTCAGTATACCACTTGTCATAAACATATCGGTTGCTTCGGAGTGATACACGTAATTCAAGGGAGAAGTTTTCTATACTGCAGAAGTGATTGTCACTATGTGGAAAAGATGATCTGTTTTAGGATAGGGAATGCTTTTGGCTATGGTTCAGTATGGTGAAGCTGAAGAATTCACCATTAAGACTCAGAAAGGCTCAGAAATACTGCAGGATCTGGGAAGTAATGTTCAAGGCGTAGATTCATAAATAGTGAGGCAGGCCTCACATTACAAGACACATCTCTAGGGACTTAGAACTAAAAGATGGAATTTGTCGTTCATTGCTGGCTGTCTCTGGTCTCATTTAGTAGTAAAAGTCCCATGAACTTTGAGGTAAAGAAATAGGTCAATGCTAAGTACTTCTGAAAGTCCGACCAGACTGAATAACGCATTGAAAAATATAATGAAAGTGTCGAAAACAATTGTATTCAGCTCCAGAGAATATGCTGGACCCTTCTGTAAGGACGTGGCCGGAGATGTCTGAGCCCTCCTTTCTCAAGGAGGTTTGGACACTGTGGAGAAGGAATGATGTGGCTTATCCTCATCGCCTGTTCTGAGATGCTCGAGAGCCTACCTTTACAATGTTGTTTGTAAACCTCCCTTGCCAAGAGGTTTCTTGATCCTGATATTGATGTTGATAGGCTGCAAGATGTCATCAGCACCTCCAACAATAAGGGACTGGTGTGTGATGGGAAGGATATGAAAAGAGCAGAGAGAAAATAACTGAGAAACAAAATGTTCCTTTGTTGCTGTCTTTGATCTCTTAACTCCCAGCTGTGAGAGATCCTGGATGCTGATGGCAGCAATCGACTAGTTTTCTGCTGCTTCTGTTGCTTGTACAAAACAGAGGGAGACAGTGTCTTCACTGAGGGGATTACAAGTCTTGCTGTAATGTCTTCTGTTGCAGGCTGAACCTGAGGGAGTGAGCACAGGCAGCCTCAAGAGTGAGGCAAAATATGCAGTGTTGTTTCTTCCTCTCCTCTCTGTTTTCCACCTCTTGCTTTGTACTACAATTCCTGCCTTATTAGCCATCTTTTTGCAGATTAAAACCCAATGGAAAGCTCCCAGCCAGTGTTGCTATCTTTGCTGCATCCCTGATCCCGAAAGAAGAAGTGGCAGGCACCACAGACAAAGCTGTTGTGTCAGGGCTAGCATCATCTTGAAAGCTTGTGTCATTTCTCAGCACTGAGGTGCAGTAGTTGAAGGGAGGGGACAGTTTTACAATAACCGTTTAACTGTCCACCAGTAGTTTACTCCTGACCTGGGACTGAGGCTGAGTCCATAAAGCTAATTTTGCTGTGTGAGTTACCAAAGAGCTGAGAGGAACAGGCTTTGAGCCCATCTGCTGTTGGCTAGATCCAAACAGGTAGCCCAGAGATGAAGATATTGAGAGGTCACTGCTGATTTCCCATGCTCTTCAGTCCTGTCTTGCAAGATATGAAAAGACATGCTTGTGATTGAGGTGGGTCTGCATTAAAAAGTTATAATCCCACATATAGGTGAGTTGGTAGGGATGTTTGGAACCGAAGTGCTGGTTCATGTCATTATAGAGATACACCAGTTATGGTCATGTCATTATAGAGAGACACTGGACAAGTGCGCTCCTCAGACACAGTCTGTGTTCAGAGTGCTTATTTTATGGACAAAGCAGACTAATTTCAACGTCACGGATAAAAATAAGTAGTTCTTGGGATCAGTGTCCCTAAGATGGGATGGACATAGAAGTGCTAATGTAGAGCTGGTGCACGTCAGGTGGGAGCTGCTGTTCATGCTGCAGTGCAATAGAAACTGTTGCCGACCTGCTGTGGTAGAAGAGCTAGGCTGAAGGATTGTTTGGCCTCCCTCAGTACGCAGCCACTGGCTCCACAGTTTGGCAAAAAGTCAGCTGTTGATTTCTCTGCCTGCAACTACCAGGCCCCTCTCAAGGCTCCCTCTTTATTGCAAAGCGAAGTGCAAACATTAACTTTGTGAGTCTGTGTTGCCCTTGGCCTTTTCACAGTTCCTGGATGAGGTCCGTGCTCCTGTTTGTCTGGGACCGTGTCCCTCTGGGAGGTGCAACTGTGCTTCAACAGCATATTTAGAAAATGGAAACAAAGGGGAGAGCTGTGGGTTGCTTCAGTCTCTGCTTGCATCACTGCCAGCTGTGAGAGACTATCGTGATGGAGAATCCCTTCTAGATATCAACTGTTTGTATCTCGCTGAGTTTATTAACTCAGCTGAAACGAGATCCTAATATACCAGTACATGCAAATATCCATCTAAAGAGTCAACGGACACCCAAAAGTGAAGGACAGAAGAATATACTACAGTAACAAACATCATATTATCTGTTTTCCACTCTTTGAAATGATTGACGTCGTTAGGCTTGTTGTGGAGCAGGGCAAGGCAGGGATGGAGTCTGGTATTCTGCCTCCAGTGTCTGCAAAGCTCCAGCTATTCTGCCCTCTCCTGCAGCATTTGTTACCTGCCCTATTTCTTAGGGAACCAGAGGTGGCCATTAAGGAAAAATGTAGAGAAGGAAACAGCAGCAATCCTATTGATTGCTTCTGGAAGAGTATTGGAGGAAGTGTGAAGGACATTTGTGTAAGACAATGCCAAAGAGCTAAACAAGGCCAGTGTGACTAATGGAGAAAAAGAGGAAAAGGGGGAAAGAGGCTGAGACACATAGGAAATGGTGAAGAGTTTATCCTTTGAAGCTTTTCCAAAACTATGCCTTTAAATTTCTCTTCCTACTGATGGTGGACTCCCTTAAGGATCCAGCCCGTGGTACTGTCGGCATTGCTTCACTGTCTCAGTCACTTTTCTGGATGCTCTGGGGAAGCCCTCTGCCTTATCGTATCCTCAACCAATGCCCTCAGAAGCTCTACACTACGTTTTTGGCAGAATGTTATGCTGTGCTGTGCTATACCGCCTCCCTTGTGCTTGCCCATATCCCCTTAATGGGATTCAGTATCTTCTGCATCCTCCACCCACTCTTTGGCTCAGACATTCCAATGTTGTGTTTGGTACTGCCCATATTAAATCTATGATGCCTCAAATAATAAAAGGAGCTCTGCGCTTGTATTACTTGAAGTCAAACTCTCCGTACCCCTCAATTTTGCAGCTTGTTTCTCCTCTGTGTGTAGTGACTGTTCTTCCAAAGCTAAGCATAGCAGCCCACAAGGCATTAAATGTTCTTGAATGTACCTTCTACCTTCAGTAGAAGTAACTTCTACTGGGGGAAAATGAGTTATGAATTGCACTCCTTTCCTGTGCTCCTGCACAGGGCCTGTTGGCTTCCTGCTCTTGTGTTCTTTAACATATACATCCCTGAAATGAGCCAGGCATAAGTTTGTTGGTCCTTCAGGGGGAAAAAGCTGCAGGTGAGTACTGCCTACAGAATTGCTTGTAGGGGCTACACTTAAATTTCTAAGCTTGGGGTGAGCACTGCTGGTCTGGCATGGCAGAGGGGGCTGCTCACACAAAAGGGGCTGAGCATGCTGCTTTGGAGCAGTAGATATCGGTGTTCACGCAGGCTTGGCTGTGGCTGCTGATTGGGGGTGGTGGGTTTCTCATAAACTTTGGGCTGGCTGCACGTGAGTTAGTTTTTTTCCCCCTAGGAAAAAAACCAGCTGTGCAAACATTCTGCTTCAGGTCAAAGAAAGCACAGTACGCATTAACATTAAAAACCAGGATAAAGAGGGAAAAAGAAAGGCAAATCAACGATCAGGTTATTTCTCCTGCAGAGTAGCTGTTGGTTTGTGTCCTGTGTCCTGCACTACTCGGCGATGGCAGCCAGGATGTGGTAGTCACTAAAGGTGACAAGAGGCACAGGGAGGCTATTTGCCTTCCGGTTTAAGGGGCCAATTCTGCTGACTGCTGGCAGACACTTGCACGTCAGTCACTTGTTAGCTGTGTACCACCAGGCAGCAGATAATCTCAAGTGCTGAATGAATAAATCCACTCCTTGTCAGCTCCCATCAGTGTCTTTTGTATGAAGCCCTGATGCTTCTTAAAGAAGCATACGCTGCAGATAAGTCTAAGTGCCATATTTACTCAGTAGCCTATGGCAGAGCGCTGAAGAACACTGCAGGTGTTAACTACAGAGTTAAACCATGAAGTTCCTGGGTAGGATTTTCCATGGTTAGATAACCTGTAGGATCCAAACCCCGTCACTTCAAGACCTTGGAATCAATATGTCAGGCCAGGCCAGGAGTCCTCTCCTGTTGCGGAAGTGCGTTGGCACCAGCAGAAAGGCTTTCTGAGAAAATTCTCACAGTATCTGTTTGGCTGACTTCATACCCTCAGATTTTATGCCAAATTTTGAAATTCAGTGGAGCTTTAGAGTGGCAGTTTTGAAGGGACTATGGAAAAATACTTGTTTCAATAAAGACAAGTAGAAACTGACATTCTGTTATAATAGTAGTTTGTGGAAAATAAATTTCCCTACTAAAGCTTCATGGTATAGAAGTTTGCACATGCAAATTGTAACATCAAATATGCATCTCACTTGCTTCTCACACATACCTATTTTCATTTTCATTTATGGGGAAATAGCTTTGAGAAGCACGCATGCAAACAAAAATTGTGGTGGAATGAGCCCATAATAGAGCTTTCAATAAAATGAGGAATTGCTCAGCTTTCCAGTAATTTTGTCTGTTTGTAAGTATTTTGTACAGCGTTGTCTAGCTGCCTGATTCTGTGGAGATCTAAGTGTAGTTTCCCCCCTCATTTATCTGCTTTTTATAGAATCTTCTTGTAATTACTAGTACTTAGCAGAAAACCTGAATTCATATTAAATCATTTAATTAGTCAAAATTGTGTAATAGAAGATTTCTTCCAGATACCACTTAATGATCATTAGAAGGTCTGATTCAAAGCCCACTTAAGTCAATTGATGTCTTTTGTTGACTTCAATACATTTTGAATCTGGCTCAGTATATTCAGAAATGTGAAGCTAATGGCTACAATAGCAGCAGGAAATACTCTCCGTAGATGAACAACTTCTGTGGTTCTCCGTTTGCTTCCATAATGGCCTGCTGAAGAAGTTTTGGATAAATGTAATGAAAGGCCACTTTAAGTGAAAAATCAACTAAATTCAGAGCTGCAGAGGAAGATACTTTAATTTTTAATCATTTAAAACCTGATTTTTTTCCACTTCTACTCTATTTATGCTCCCATTGAAATTAAGGATGCAACTGATATAATGTGGTATTGCTTAGATATGGTAATGGCTTGAGTTTGTTTGGAAGAATGATATCCTCACAGCAGTAATGACCCTAGAGGACATACTGGGCCTGCAGTTACTTGTCGTATAAAGCCATTTCTGCTTTAATGCTGTTCTCTTCTGATTTCAAGAGTAGCCTATTTATTCTGTGGTTATGGGAAAGAGTGAACAGGTGATCTAGATGGTCTTCACCAAAGCCAGTCATTTTTCACCATTTTTAACTTTCAGTCCCACATAACATGGAAGCAAAAGTACCAAATTAATAAAATCCCAGGGTCTGTTCCTGCGATGTTTCTGTTACAGCAGGAACACAGACTTTCCAGAGAACTTGAGATTAGTTTCTTCCTATCCTAAACCTTTGGTTTTGCTACTTCAACTCAGTGAAGTATCACAGTGATTTACTTTCTGCTTTCTGTGCTCTCATCATGGAAATGCAAATTACTGAACAGCAGGCCAGACACTGGAGAAAGTAGGTACTTTGGTACAAGGTTTTCAACCTGAGTTCTAGCCTGAGGAGTTAGGTGAGCATCCAAGTCTCTGCATCCTTTGAATTTCATCCTGAGTCTAAATAATTCTGAACTCAGAGAAAGTTCATGTCCTGGTTGAGTTTCTAGTAACTGAGGGACAGCCATGAGTTCTGAAAAGTATTTCATTAATTACTTCAAAGCAAAACAGGGTCAACATTAGAGAGCTTGATTTTCACATGAAAATCTACCATCCCCAGCAGCCCTCCACTATTTTGCTCTGAGTAGGAAAAACAGCACAACATGTTTGCAGCCTGCAGGGCTTTATTGCCCCTCGCCACTTCTGCAACTTCAGAGTTCCTTCTCAAGCCAGTGTTTTAAGCAATATGGGAGCCACTGATGTCAATGGAGAAAGAGAGCTTTGTGGTGTGCTGCTGGTGGACTTCAAAGCATCGAAGGACAAATGTCATCTGCTGTCCCCCAGCTTTTTGCACGTAGGCGTTCTTTGAGAAACACTGCCATTAATGACCATTGCATAGTGCATGCGCAGATTTGATAGATAAAATACAGCCTGGTAATACAAGACAGCTGTCCACTTCATTTTTCAAGTTCTCACAGCACCACATGGGTGATGGGTGACCCAATTGTTATTGAGCAAATGAATACAAGAGAAAAGGAAACTTTTTTCATCACTGAGACAGACTATCAGGCTCCCTTGACCTGCCTTCCTTGCCTTCTAGGTGAATTAGCACCCTGTGTGCCTGTGAGTCAGAAGGTGAGAGAGCAGAGCATTTGTCACCAGTGAAAACTGTGCCGACGAGATGGGCTTAAACCAGAGAGGTGTGACTTCCTCTGGGGGAGAAGGAGGGTGAAGTAGAGTTGGAGGAGAGGGAACCGGAGTTTTGCATTATTCCTCTAAGGGTCGCGTTGCCCCTGTGTTGCACTTTGTCATTAGCTGAATCGCTGGAGCATCCTGTCAAATCAACCGCCTGCATAGATTTTTAAAACCTCCAATTGGCACTGGAAGGCTACAAGTTAGCAATGTGTCTCCATTCGCCCTGCACAGCCTTTCACAGCTCCTTCCCCCAGATCCAAGGTGCTGGAGTGCTGCACAGTCAGTAACCTGCCATGGTATGAGGCAACCCAGGCTGTAGTTGGGACCCTGTGACGTGACCCGGCGTTTGTGTGACAGAGAAAGCTTCACTTTTTTCCTTTCTCTTTTAACTATTATGTAAATGTTTCTCCGTGTTTCCTGTTTATCACAGACTCTGAGCCTCCCTAGACAGGCTATTCTGAGCTTGGCCTGCTTCTGATAATTGCATCTGCATTAAAGCAAACACCCCTGCAGGGTTTCTCCATTCCTCTGTCTTTGCCAGCTCTGAGCTGGACAGCACTCTGTGGCTTGCAAGCACAGGGATGCACAGAAAAGGCGTGCCAAGGGCTGGCAAAGCTCTGGGGAAGAAGGCAAAGCTGTGTGCTATTTCAGGCCTCTCTTATTTTGCCAGTGAGTTCAGATACCTCTCCTTTGCTAATGACATGGTGGCTGCTAGGTCCTCCTGAGCCATGCGTCAGTAAAATCACTATTGAGATCTACAGTCTGTGTCTAACCCTTATCAATTACTGACTTCTCTGTGGGGATATAAAAAATGAATAGGATCCAGGAGAGTCACCCATCAGTAATGACTGCAGTAGTAATTTTGAGAAGGTGGTCCATTGCATGTTTTTGTGAACTGTTGTTTTTCTTTGGAAGGCAAAAGAGGCAGGATACTGCTGTAAGATTTTTGAGGATGATCTTTACCAAATTGCTCTTTAGAGAGCTGGGAATCTCTAGTTCTTGAAGTAGTACAGCCATTAGTGTCTTGTTCCTCTACATGGGGCCAAGGCCTGGACTATGAGAAGTACAGTAATGACATTTTTCCTTCATAAAGCCCCTTTTCACTGAAAGATTATACAAAGTCTTACTGAGATGAGTAGATTAGTTTTGTCCTTGGTTTACAGCTAGAAGAGGTAGCAGACTGTGGAAAGCTGACTGCTGCCTGCGTTGGAGTGGTGCAACACACCACTGAACTGAATACATTGTAGTGAAGTGCTGCCAGGCACATCAAGCCGGATGCTTTCTGCATACCTGGGGTTGAAATCAAGACCTCTGAAACTGTATTTCCTCTCAGGATTTAGTTCCCAGGAAGTTAAAAATATGCACAGAACCTTCAACACTCACACACTTAAAATGATGAAAGTAAAGTAACTCAGGTTATTTCTTTTTAATTGATTCCTAGCATAAATCTGTAGGTAGTAAGTAGATACTTGCTTTCTGGTCTGGTTTTCTGTTATCGAACATAGGCCATGCAGTGCTGTAACTGAATCCCCTCCTCGAAGCGGTAGTCATAAATCACTGCCTCTTCTCATGCTTTAGGACAGTAACCAAGCCGGACCTTAACTGGATGCTGCCATCCATCACTCACTTGGTCTGAACATACATTGCCACCGCACCAACCAAGAGGTTTTTCAGAAGTGAATCACCAATGCAGTTAGACAGCCTATCTGCAGGGAATTTCATCTTTCACAGGCAGGATATCCCCCAGGAGGGAGAAGGGGGTTGGATGATCCCTGCCATAGCTAGTGCAATGGTCACATTCCTCATGAAATATCTGGTCTCCCCCATCCAAAAGGAACTTCGTTGGAGTTCCAGTTTCTGGGCAGCTGCGGTACATGGTGCTGATGCTGAACCTCAGTATTATTGGAAGAGTGTTATGGGAGTGGGTGCTGCTTCTGTTTTGTTTTTCCTCATTCTTGAAGCATATCCAACTTAATCAATTACATCGCTGAACAAGCCCTCTGCAAATATCAGTGCATATGTTGTAAGAGAAAAGAGTAACAGGTCTTTTTGAAGAGGAGACAAAAATGGAATAAACTAGCTCTCCCCCTGGTTTTTTGGTGTAATAGTTGTATAGTTGAAATCTACCCAACTTTCATGTCCTATTTGTATAAGCAGCTTTTATCTAAGTGCTGGTCATGAGTAAGTTACGCCTACAGAGCTGTCACCATCAAGTACTGTGTATCACTGAATTCATAGTAGTTCTGGCAGTGCTGAACTGTGTACATACATGTTTACATGCATTCCCCACTTCTCTGAAGGAGCTATTTCCAGAGATCCCAAGTGTGGAAGTGGCTCTCTCAGATGACTTTTGACTCTGCAGAGAGGAATAAGTGTCTCTGAAAGACTAAGATTGACACATGTACAAACACCCTTTCCTCCATCCTGATATGCGAGGAAGGCCAAGGGTGATGTGGTATGAGAGTTGCTTTTGCTGTTTTTGTGTGGTGGTGTAGAGGAAGAGAGATGTGGGGTGATAACCAACATGCTGGGAAATCCTCCTCCTCTGCACAGTGCTGGAAAACTACCACTTTCTAATTTTCTGCTGAGTATCTTACTGGCATTCAGGGAAGGTTGTCTGTGTTCAGGCTTAGCAGAGGATGATATGTCAGGAAATTAAAGGACATCAAGAACTAAAGGTATACTGGGGCAAGTTCCCAATTACTTGTCTGATCCCTGCAGGGGAGATGTTAAGGGATGGTTTTGTAGTTTGTTCATGTTTTGTTTGTTAGCGTAGCAGCTCCAGGACAATCAGTTATTTGAAGGACTGGAAAAAACCTTACCTGGTTGTCCTTGTTTGCTTCTTTAGGTCTTTTTCCTGCCTTTATGGATTCCTGGAAATTTGTCATACCTGACTGTGCAATGCTTAGTGCAAGACTGCGTCTTGTTGCAGAGTTTATTTCAGTTATCTACAGTCTCCACTGTGCTACATTAACTCCCTTCGAGTTAGCCTAGGTCAAATCAGAGCAGTTACAGTGTGGCTTCGAGCAGCATAGAGCAATTTTGCTAGCAGCTGAGGATTTGCACTGACTCCATTTCTAATGAATACCCTTAGTAAATTCAAGTTAAAAGCACCATGGTAGTCATGATAGGAATTTTGGGTGAGAACAGAGCTTGCGCTAATTACAGGGACTTAGTCACAACTTGTTAACTCCATGTTGAAGACATGCTTTTAGAAGTAGCCATGCTCGGACAGATTGGGAATTGAGAGAAGGCAGAGTCTTACGCTTAAGGCTCTGAACACTGCATCTCCTGTAATCGGGTTTAATTTCTTGTTGTGCCTTGTACTTCTTATGTCACTTCTTATATTTCTTTCCCTTTCTGTGCCTCAGTTCTACAGCTATAAAATCACATTGCTGTCTGTCTTCTGCTCTTTGTTTCCCCTGCATGCACTGCAAGTTCTTCAGGATGGGGATTTTCTAATATTAATTGAGTATGCAATATGTAGTGCAGCTTGGCCGCACCTGTGTCTGTGGGACGTCAGGAGAGCCCTAAGTGACATCTTAGAGTTTCTATAGTTTGAGAATATATCATTGGCTTTAGATTGTGAGGCAGGAACAGCCTTGAATGCTCATGTAACTCCTACAGCTAATTCCCTTTGGTAGATTTGGGACTTTTCTTTCAACCTTGAAATTTTGCTGGTTTTCTGGTTTGCAGGGCAGGGAGTGCTGAGGCTGAATGAAATTAATTTTTCTTATATTATATGAGTGCTAAATAAGGTACATTGTTATAAGTTGCTGTATCCTCTGCATATAAAGAGGAGTGAAAAATGGATAAATGGGAAGAAAATGTGTGACGATATCTAATGTATTCTAATCTAATCTTCTCTATTTGTTTTTGTTTCTTCCAGGTGGAGCGGGAAATAGCCATCCTGAAGTTGATAGAACATCCCCACGTTTTAAAGCTGCATGATGTTTACGAAAATAAAAAATATTTGTAGGTATTACTGGCTTTTGCCAGAGAAAGGGGAAGGGAAGGAGGAAGGAAGGGAGGGAGATGAGCATTTTGGAACTTGGTAACGTTTCTGAAGAATGGAGCGGGGGGTGTTTTCACTCTCAGCTGGTGTCCGTGTGATATGTGATACTTGGATGAGGAAGGAACCCTCCTTATTTCCTTGGCTTTTCTCATTTTATTCTCTGTACTTTACTTGTATGCTGTTTCTTTTCCTACTTAAAATAGAGGAGAGAGGACAAACTAACATTTTCTATCAAACAGCAAGAAGGGAGGAAGGTTTGTACCTGTAAGATCTGGAACGATTTTGAATCAAAACTGTAACAGACTCTTACAGTGGATAATTTGGATAAACTGCCTTGCCTAATAGTCTTCATTGAAGCCCTCGACTCTCACTAACAATGTTTTAAATTCGCCCCATCAATAACTATTTTTGGTTTTAAGGGCTGCTGAAATCTCCTGATGGTTCTGCAGTAACAGTTAAGTAGCAAAGCCTTTTTTTTTTTCAGGTCATTGCCAGTGCCAGACAGGGATGTTGTCCACAGACAGAGTCATTTTAGCTTGACAGGACACTAGATATGTTGAATCTGTTGTCAAACAAACAGACCACGTTAATCTTGGCACAACAGGAAAAAAAATCAATGTTCTCTAAATGGAAAAGGACAACCCAGTAGGAAACTCAGTGTTATTTTCAGCTTTTTAACAGGTTATTGCAAGTAGAAGAGAGCCGTTAAAAAAAAATTAAACTATTTTTAAAAAACACCATCCATTGGTGACCTCTACTTAATGTTACAACACAAGAAGGGAATGACTGTTTGCCCAAAGAAAGTGTGTTGAATGGAGGTAACAATCCCTCATGGACTATTCAGCCAGTCTCGTTACTGGAGCAATGAATTCCTGTTCTGAGAAGTGAAGCCTCTGTGCCTAAGGGTTAGCTTAGTAGAGCAGGCAGTAATTTCTTTTGGATTCCCCATTCTCCTTTGGGGCAGAGCCTGCCATCCGTGGTGAAATGCTGTTGCCAGAGTGAGCTCGTGCAGGCACTGGGTGGAGGCTGGCTCAGATGTTGTCTGAGCTGCATGCCAAGTGCTCTATCCTCAGTGGCGTCAATGGTCACGGTCCATTAAGCCCAGTTTGCCCCAGCTGAGGACAGAGGCCCAGATCTAACGCAGCCTGCTCTGCCGGCTACCCTTACCTACCTGCAGAAGAGTAGCAAAGGGAAGTGAGGCTTTACAGCCAATAAGTTCTCCTTTAATCCTGAAAAGAGAGGCACCATTTGTAAGAGTACATTCCTCTGTATTCTGGTTTAAAGGGAAGTAGGATGAGGCCCCAGGCTTTCTTTTGGTTAAGAGAGAGGGAATATTCTTCTTTGTGATCCTTGTTTATTTCTATGTTCTGTAATCTTAGGTATACACACACATAAACACATGCACACTTGCATAAACACAGCATACAGCTGATGTGTTCCAGGTAGGTGTAGTATACTTGAGCGGTGGAGACAATGTATGAATACATGAAGAAGAAAGGCCATGATCATCACTTGGAGCGAGGGCATGGGTTATAGAGGTGCTGAAGCTTTCTTCATGCTCTGAATGCCTGTGAAGTCAGCAGCTGAGCTGAGCTCCCCTTCTTTACCCCGAAAGACTTGGGGGCTATTTTGCTCCATGTGAAAAATATCTAGTACTCAGAGCAGTGGGGATGGTCTTACACCAAGAGTTCCAAAAAATGACTGCATTCCCTGGCAGGAAAATATCCTCCTGCTGAAAATCACCTTGGAAAGGGAAGCATCCCATATCTTTAAGCTATATCTGGATATCCTGGCTTCTAAAAAAATGTTGGGCTCCAAAGAGTGCTTTGCCAATGACGGTTAGGCTTTAACAATCACTAAGTCTTCTTTGTGCTGTAGCTCCTCTGCCTGTACGATTGAGCTGTCCGTATCTCCCCACAAAGGCACTGAATCCCTCTGCTGAAAGACACTGACTCTGTGAAAGAGCCAATGACTGTTAATTACATTTCATTTTTTATTAGTCACTCTTTTAAAGAACGGGCACAATGCAGAGCTTCTGCCAAGCCTCTGTGTTCAAAATTAGAAACAGCCGTGGCCTTGGATAAATCTAAGAGGTGGAAGAGAGTGCCTGTGGAGGGGCGAAATGTTACAAATGTGTGGGGGCTGAGAAGTGTGTATGCATGTACTTTCCCAAATAATAAGACACAGTGACCTCTAGTTCTCACCAGCATCAAAAAATGGATTGCTTTCTGGTTGTGGCAGCACCTTTCCATCATGCATGCCATCTCAGCAGTAACAGTAGTGGCGTGGTTTCAGAGGAGCTTGTGAATTATGGGTGATATTTCAGAAGCCAGAGACTAATCACGATGCAGCGCTGGGGAGTATTTCCTCGATAAATGTTAATTTCACAAATCATATTTGACTTTTGGTTTATGATTTAATTTGTGACAAGGGGCTTTGGTTGAGTAGATTCCTAATGCAACCATGAATCAAATCCTTTTTCCGCAGTTTATTTAACACAGAAAATGAGTTTTAAAAAATAATAATAAAAATCTGTTAGCATATGTGTGTTAGCCTAGCAGTCATTTTCTGTTTGTTTTGGTGTTTTTTTTACCAAGATGATTGGAGAGTTGGAGATAGCTATGAGCTCTAAGACTTCCAGCTCTTTATCCAGCATTCTGAGTTGACTTATTTAGTAAGACTGTGGACTACAGTTCTAAGTGCGTAGGGGAAAACACTGCTACACTGTGGCTCTCTGTATGTGTGCTGATATACCACCTCAGATATACATTATGTTGGCTAAACTAGCAATATTACTGACAGTCAAATTATTTCGTATTTGTTGTATGATCACACTGATGGCCTTCAAGCAAGGTTGGGAGTCCACAGTAATAGGTAATTTAGAAATAGCTATAGACAGTCTGTGCTTCCCTCTCTCCCATCATGTAATGTTAATAGACAAAACAGCCAGGAAGGGGGATCATCCTCCCATTTTAAAGATCAAGAATGAGTTAAAGTAGCCTGGTATGGGGTAAGCCCAGAGTTGTTAAAGAACTTATATTGCTGGTTCATAACAGGGCATCATCAATGAGCTACCAAAATTTGTGTGTGCACCAGTCATTTTGACTAACCAAGTTCAGACAGTCAGGAATTTTAGGGAAATGTAAATAAACTAAGGGAATGAGCAAGGCAATAACAAAGCTGATAGCAAAGTTTTGGTGTGTTCTGTAATGCATATCGGAGGGGAAACACTCCTTTGGTCATATGGTTTCTGCATTGCAAATAAACTGTGTGAACCTGGGTGATAGTCCTCTTTTCTCTGTGCTATGTATAGAAAAGGTCTTTCCTGAATTGGCCCTAGATAGAGTTTGTGTAGCAACCAGAGAGGAAGATGGAGTTCATACACTGTTAGCAGCACTACCACTGTGAATGAGCAGGAAGTTCTCATTAGCAGACTTGTTGAGGATTAAATAAGAGGAAACATGCAAAGCCCAGTCCTTCAAGAGTGAAGTGGTTGGCTCAGATTTTTTCTAGGAAGCACTCTTATACTTTATTCTTAAATCTCTGATATGTACATTTACTGCATTTTATGCAGTAAATTCAGCTTTCCTTTTGATCTTAGAAAAGCAGTTGTCCCACAGTTGGAGGAGCTGTTAGCATGGCAACCTAAGTGCCATCATATAGTCCACAGGAGATGGACCTTCCCTTTCCAAAGGGGATAAAGCTGACTGATACAGTTTTGCTGCAGAACTCCCAACAGGGGTGGCATTATCCTTTTGATCTCATTTGATTAGCTATTTAGTTTAAATTATCGGGGGTTTGGCAGGGAGTGGAAATGAGCTAGCATAAAGACATCCTAGGACCACTCCATGCCCTTTTCTTTCAGATGTTTATACTAGTATTTGTGGATTCCCTTTCCATCAATGTCTGTATATATATCTCTGTAAATTTCTATTTATAGGTGCATACAGATATTTGTATATGTATGTATAGATTTATATCGATTAATTTTCAAATCTTCACACTTAAGATTTCAAATTTTCAGATTTTGTGGGAGTATTTATTTTAAATCTCTATGTTGTCCAACTTGATCAGCATTTTAAACAAGAATCTGTTTTGAGAGAAGGAATAGACATCAGAATATTGTTCTCTGAAATGCGCCATGCGTTCATCAGCTCATTCTCCAAGCACAAGAAGTCCCTTTCTCATCATTCAGCAGTACAGTGCTATCACTGGGCAAGTGCCCAAGACTCATTACAATGTACACAACACACCACCTCCTGATTTCAGAGGTGAAGGTGCTTCCCAACGAGCCAGATAACAAAATTAAAATGTCCTCCTACCCGTGCACAACTCACGTTTCTGGCTTATACAAGATCAGCTGACAGCAGGAGTCAAAGACTTACAACTCTGGTGGTCTCTGCAGAGGCATTCATGCTGCCAGTCCTCTCCTGCAGGGTTTTCCTGTAATTCTGTTTATTTTTGTTGAAAACTAATTGTGAGGTGCCAGAGGATGCAAGAAAGAGAAAAAAGGGTTCTGCGTGTTCTTCTGTTATTGGTAGCCCAGGACTTTGACATTGGATCCATCTGCAGGGAAGCCTGTCTAAAGGCAGAAGGAGGGTTCAGAAAGTTGGAGCAGCTCCAAGGGCTCAGCGCTGAAAATTAGTTTCGTGGTAGGTGTGCTTCTTGGTAGTCTGGTTGTGGGTTGTCAGATGCTGTGGATACAGGAGAAGAAAATAGAACAGGATTGGAAGACAAAATGATGTTCCACCTGAGCCTTGATTAGAATTAAAAGAAATATTCATAACCAGCTACTTTGACCCCTTTTCTTCTGCTGTTGAGTTGTTTTAGTACTGTCATGAATTGCAAGCGCGTGTAGCCAAAGGAAAGCCAGTCAGCTGTAGGAGTGGAGCCAGTGCACGTGAAGTTTTGAGTCAAGGGTGGGCCTGGAGATGAGGAGCTGGCTAGAGGCCAGGGGAAGTGGAGGGGGTGCTGCGCCGAGGAGAGGTGTCACCGCTTGCAGGAGAGATGCCAGCCTGGCACAAAGCAGAGCTTGCACAGAGGTGGTGGTGATGACTAATACTACACCCTGTGCAACGTGGTCTTAATAGGCTCTACCCAAAAGCCTGGCTGTATCTTCTGCTCACTGCGTGACATGTGTGCTTGCATACCATCCAGGCCAAGCTGCTGGGCTTGGGAGAAAACAGGCCCATAGTGGAGCAATTCTGTGACGTGAGCAAAGGTCAAGGGGAGATGTAGCTCCAGAGCCACAGTATATTTATGTGCCTGATTTCTCTTTCAGGCTTCGGTAGGCAACATTGTGTGTGTCTGGGCCCTAGTCGTTAAAGGAAAGGCCACTTAGCTCTGAAGAATAAAACCCAAAAGTATATGGTCACTAGCAGAATTGCAGCAGTGAGCTGATGGGTTTTGTCTCAGCTCTGCCCGTCCTGTGCTGAGGATCCCTCTGGCTGGATCCGTCCGTATCGTGTACCCAAATAGGATGGCTGCTGCAGTGCCTTGGCATGCATGACTACACACCATGAAGGCACTGCTCAAAACACCTTTCATCCCCAGTAAATCAAAGGTACAGAGCACAACAGCGTAAACTCCTACTACCTCTCTTTTCCCCAAAAGCCCCAACCTGTTCATGTCCAAACATAATGAGCAATCAAATACAATCTCCATTCAAACAAGCAGACTAGAGTTAAAATTGTCTTTTGGAAAAAAAAAAATCTAACGCATGCACATTTTCTTGCAGGCAAGGAAAAAAAAAAGAGTTCCTGGCCTGGTGCCAAATTAGGGTTTAAAAATTCATGTCCGCCATAAGAATTTATATAACTTCTGAATAATTTATAGGCTGCGACAATAACAAGGGGCTTAATATCTGATAGAGATTATTTAATCAATAGCAAACAGTGCAGTGAAAAAGCCGTCAAAGAACTACAACGTGTCAATCTGGGCTGGGCAGCTTTTAACCTCTTCCCTGGTACACATATGTCTGTTCATATGCATGGAAGGACATTTTGCAAGTAGGGTGGTAGCATGGAACAGGAATCGCCAGGGCTTTTTTCTTCTAGAGGCTTTTCTTCAGCAGTCTGCCATTCCAGACAGATCCCTTGCCTGATTCACCATAGCTTTGAAATGTAATGAGTTTTCTAGCTCTTAGCTGAATTGGTCAAAAGGAGTAGTTAGTTTCTCGTGAATAATCTACTGGGGACTGTGCGTTACTCTGAGATGGTTCATAGTTCATCAAGATTGGTGGCAGTGCCTAGCACATGCCATTTGTGGTGCAGCCATTTCCATTTGTGTTTGATTCTGTGGCCAAACTTCAAGACGTTTTTACAGATGTGGGCAAGTGCCCACATAGGGACAGAAAAGAACTAAAGACGTATCTGTCTTTATAAAGGAGATTCCTACCTGACTTTTGTCCCTGGCCTCGGTAATTGCTTAGACATCTGCATCAACTCCGAAGTATCTTCATCCATGCTGTGTTCCCCAGTTTTAGGATTATGCTCATGATTTTCATATAATAATGAACTATTAAGTGATAAAACAGAGTAGTTGAGCTTCTCAGGAGGTGTGGTCATTTCATGAAATGTCTTACCCATAGGCATCACAAAACAGTAAATTCTTGAGCATAGAGGAAGCAAGCAGGAACTCTCCTGATTTTTCTTGTCTTTGTGTGTGTCTCTTTCTATATAACTGCATCTGGGTTTTGCATTTTGCTGGAGTGTACACCTGAAGTTGTGCATCTCAAAAGCTAGCCAGTGCCACATGGATATCCAGTCTAACTTCTGGCATAGTAAAAGTCCTAGAACATCACCCAGTAGCGTGTGATGGTACCCAGTGGTACATTCAGGCTTATGTAGAAGACCAACCTACTTGTTTAGGTTTAAGCAAGGTTGTGCATCATATGTGTAAATATTGTACCATTTAATAAAAAACAGATTATTAACTGTTTCCCTAACAGACAGCTAATCACATGCCCTGATGAACAAACCTTCTGTTGCCTGACCAAAACAAGAAGCTGTGTGAATTGACTACCATTCCTAGAGCACCAGAGAGTATTTCTTGTTACTCTTATTTTTTTGCATTTATAATACTTACCTGAAATACTTTGTGTTTCAGTATGAGCTTTCATCTAAAGATCTCTATCCATTTAACACTTTTATAATAATAAATACATTTGTATTGCCCCAGAGGACCTAATCTGTGTAGCTGTGAATGTCTCATCAATTGTCTTCATCTATAAGGCTGAGAAGACAGGAGGTGCGTACCCACACTGGGATGTATAGTGATGGGCTGCTGCGGGCAATCCCATCTGGCAAGAATTTTAGTATGTCACACCATTCTTGCTAATGGCTTAAAGACAGCTTTTCGTTCTTTACAGATCATAACTGAAGTGTTTGGGGTTTTTTTGTTATTTTACCATAAACATCTGGTAATGCATGGTCCTGGTGTGCTCTGTGCCAGTTAGTCTTTCTTTAACGGCATTTTTCCAGGCATTGCTCAGAGCCAGCCTATTTCTTTTGTTACACTCCTGCTTTGGAGGTAGCATGTAGCTCTGTGAGTTATTCCTCAAAGCTCCCTAGGGATTGGGCAAAGGTACCTTTTAATGAGTTGTAGCATAGTCCACCAGATGGGAAGGAGAAATCATCACCAAAAGTGTCTTTGTTGCTGTTTTTAAGTGATGTCTTCATAGTATAGTAGTGCAAAGGCAATCTGGTCACAGAGAAGACCTTGCTGTGCTGGCACTGGACAAGAATGGGACAAAAACAGAGCCTATGCCCTAGTCATCTTACAATCCAAACCACAAAGCAACTGTTGGAAACCCTGTGATGGGGAAGTCCAAGCTGTTGTCAAGCATTGCAGCAGAGAAGAGTGTTCAGGAATGAGCTGAAGAAAAATGATGGTGTAGCTCTGTCATTAACAATGATGCTCTTCCAAGTGGAGGGTGGTGCGTTGTGAGAGCACAGAATTGTTTGCCTGGATATTTAACAAGTGGATGGTGGAACCTGTCTTTGGAGGCTGGTCAGAGACAGAAGTCAACCTCAAAAGCCAAGGAAGAGATCCTAAATTGGTTACAGAAGGGGCTACAAGGTATCTAGAAGTGAAGGCAGCTAGTTCATGTTAGATATAGTATAAAAAAAGGAGACAATGGAGGCATGGAAGGAGTGGTCAAAGTGGAAAGCTAAGAAAATGATATTGCAGTGATGATCTGATATCTATTTTGAATCACCAGCAGTGGGGCAAGAATGTATTTATCAAAGTGAAAGAGATGATAATGAATTAATTTAGATACAAGATATCTAGCTAAAATTAGACATGAAATTTTAGCCATGTGGGTAGATAGGAAAACCATTATCTTAGAGGTATAATAAAGAAAACATTGAAAAGATACCAGTGCAACCAAGTTGTAGGGACCTGAAGAAAGCCTGAGTCAAAGGTAAAACCTGCACTACAAGCCTGAATTGTAATCAAACAGGCAGTGTTGTCCCTAGGGGTAGAGAAAGGAAGAAGTGGAACGGGGTGGTGAGGCTAAGAGTTCTGTTTTGCCTTGTTGTGTTTGAGCTGATGATAGGACAACCAAAGACCTTAGAGATGAAAACCAACATCTTAGTTTATTCAGGAGAAAAGGAAGAAAACTGTACTGATTTTTTATCTGAGTGTCTAAATTTTGCAAATTTTTTTGTGTGTTTTGGGGCAAAAGTCACAGCTTTTTTTTTTTAACTGCTAGCAGTGGCGTCATAAATCCTCACAGCTGTGTCATGTAGTTAGCATAGTTGGATACAACCAAAAAATATGGTGATTATAGACAAAATTGTTGTTGATCATTGGCTATTTATTGATCGTTCCCAGGGGAAAATGGACCATCCTCTATGTTGATAGGAGTCCTACTGACATGCAGGATTTGGAAAAGACTAAAATGACTTGAAGGATGCAGGAATGATGTGAAATTGGTGTGCTGTCACATCTTGTGATCCGCAGAATACAGGCAACTTGGGGTAATGAGGAAGAGAGGCACAGTGCTTTTTTGTTAAATGTCCAGTCTAAGCTACAGAACAAGCCACAGTCAACCATGGGGAGGCTACTGTGAATTAGAGAGCTCTGGAGTCTGTGCTGGTTCCTCAGATAGCCAGAATCTGAGGGGCACAAAGGTAGTTTAAGACCACATTTCTCCACGTTCATCATGGTTACTCCATCTCTTTCACATGCAGAAATCATCCCTCCTTTGCTATATTGTTTAGTTTTTGTTATTACTTCTTTACTGTTTTGGTTCCTGAAAGAGTAAATAAAATGAACCAAAAAGAAAGAAAGAAAAGAGCCTAGGGTTATTCTAAGCTTGCTTTTATAAGCTGCATGCACGTCTCTGATATGATATGTAATGGGTCATTTGAGGTTAGGAACTTACTAGCTTTTATTGAGGAGATGGTGATGATGGGATGCAGATGGAAAAATGGCAAAGGGAGTAGAAGGCACAAGGGACCACAGGTGCTAATCCCAGCTCTGATACTGGGTGACTGTAACCCTGGGCAAATGACTTTGCTTCACAGTTCCCTATCAGTAAAGAACAGGAGGTTAATACTTGTAATGCTTCTCTCATGTGAAATTCAAGGATTAGAAGAGCTGGTGTGTGTCCAGAGCATCCAAGATGTGAGCGCTAAGTGCTCTTACAGAGTTTTTTGTCCTAATGTAGCTCCTCTCTGTATTATCACAGCAGATAGTGTGCATGCTGCCAGCCAGAGGCTGGGTCTTTCCTTTCCTTGAACGTCCTTGCAATGGCTGTTACAGAGCAGGGTTTCCTGTGTTTTTACAGCGGGAAGACTGATGCTGTCAATCTTACATATACAGGATTTAAAAAAAAACCTTCATTCGCCAGTAAGTTACTTTTCGTCTCCAAATCTAATAGGAGACTAGTTCTGGTTACTGTTCTGGGATTTTTAGAATTCACTCACTTGCTTAGAATAAATGGGAAAAGTAGTAATACAGTGAGATGACAACTTGTCGTATCTGGGAAAGATAAAAGGGAAGGGGAAACTCGGGAAAATACTTAGTGTTCTTCTCCCCTACAGGCTATGTGTTACTTACCTTCTCCTAGATCCTCCAAGAGTTAGCATTGGCATACTTCCAATCCTATAGCACTTCGCTAAAGTAAAGGGTTTTAGATGCTGATGTGGACTCAGGAGATCTGGATTCTCTTCTGTGCCACAGATTCAGGAAAGATGTAGTGTCTGTATGCCTTATTTTCCAGCCTCTGGAATAATGCTCGCTCTTTCCTTTGCTTTTTCTGTTTGGCTTTTCAGAGCGTGTATTCTCTTCTTCTATGGAGTCACTCAGACACACTCACACATACACAGATAGATAGATCGATACAGATATACAGTATTTAGTGGGGATTGTGTAAGCTGTACAGTGATAGTTAGAACCGGTGCAACACCTGGAAATGTTTAAACCTCTCTTGTTGGCCTGTTTGGAAATAACATGTATACTACTACTGTGCCATGTAATGCGCCAGCAAAACATTGGCTTGTACAGAGATAGAGGCAGGTGCTGAATTATGTCCTTGTTTAATGAAAATCTCCTAGCTGGGGGCTATACTAAAAAAACCCGCATCGTACTGGAGGGAATAGGGTTGGCGGGTGACCAGCTGCAAATCCGAACTCAGAAATCCTAGCTGCAACATAACCACATAGTACTTGTGGAATGATCCCTGCAGCATTTATTTCTTGCACTTGACCACTGGAGAATGTGTTTGTCGTCCTTCTCACTCCTGTCATGTTGGGGGCTTTGTCAGATCAGAATACATCATCGCTGTGCTTCTCTGTGTCCCTTGACTTGTCATAGGCACAAATCTTTTTCAAATATTCTCCCCTGTTCATTTCCATTATTATATCTGGTGCTTCTAGGTGGCAAGCGAAAATGAATAACCTTGTAAATGCTCCCTGTCTTTCAATTTGTTTTATTTTTCGTACAACATGTCAGTGCATTTTTGTTGAGTGTTTTTAATAAGATGAAGTTGATGAAAATAAATTGCTTTGCAGTTCCTGCTGTGGGTGACAGAAATGCTTGGTCTGTAATTTTCCAAAACTGTGCATTTGAAACCAGTGTGGAGGGTGTTCGGTATGCCTGTAACTGCAATCATCTTCGTAAAATACCTCCCAGAAAAAGAAAGCAGCTAGCAATTTGAATTTGGGGGGCAAGATGCACTGCTGTATCCAGCTTCTGCTGGGCACAGTGAGAGAGAGGGCTGTCAAGGAGAATTTTAGGATTGACTCTGTGCCAGGCTCGGGTCTGCCATATGGGATAGTTAGCCAGATCTGTCTCTAGTATGAGAGGGAGAATGAATTATATAGCAGACCCTCTTACCAGAGTGTCTCTTAGCCAAGGCTTGGAAAGCGAGGATTGGGACTTGAAATGTGGACACCCCACTGCCCATGGCTACTGCATATTGGCTTTCTTCTGAGCGGTTCAATGTCTTGCTCAAAAAATGTAATGCAGATAAATGGTGATCTCCAAATTACCAAGATGTACTCAGTAGACAGTCTGGTAACTACCCATCTCTTCTTGGAGAGAAGATAACCCACAGATTCCAAATGTGATTTTCAAGTCAAGATTTTTCTCTTTTTTTACTCATTTTAATGAAAAAAAGGTCAATGTTACCATATTTCTTGTAACTGTTTCTATTTTGATAAAAATTGCAGAAAAAATACCACTTTAATTCCCTAAAGTTTATAATTTCATTTTATTGTCCACTTTTTTGTGCTTTTGTACTACTTACTTAGCTGGCAAGACAATATTAATGTCCATCTCTTACTGTATTCTCTGCTGCATTTCTGTAAGGCAGGGAAATGCTTTCTCCTTGTGCTGGCTGGGAGCTGACACATGGAAGTCACACAGGAGCCGATGGTGGACCAGGAGATCAGGTTCCACTTTTGCAATTTCAAGGCTAATGCCATTATCATTAAGCCAATTTTACTTTCCTCAGAACAGCTTTTAGTCCTTCTACTGTTCCATCTTTTTGGAAATATTGAAAACAGGAATAATTAAGCCCCCAAATTTATAATAATCTTCTCTTTTCATTTCAAATTTAGAAATTTCCTCTGAGATAATGCTGCTTGAGGTACAGAAAAGACAGTATCCTGGATTAATTATTTTCATTGTCCACTCAAATTTGAAGAGTTGGATTAATACTGGTAATAAAAGTAGCTTGCTGTAGAGCAAAGCACTGAGAGATAGAGATCATACTGCACATACAGTTCAGCCTGGTCTGCTGTGCTGTTGGAAGGAGGGGACAGAGAAGTACACTCAAAATTTGGAAAAATAACTAATTCTTGTTTGCAAGTTTTCTGGTGATGTCTCTCAAACAAACTGCCAAATGTTTGAATGTCCTGTTCACTCTTGCATTGTTGCTTTACAGAAACCACCTTTCAGATCACATGCCTTGCCATGCAACCCTGAAACTCACTTCAAAGGAGTTAGGCAGTAAGGGAGGAGTACAGGTTTCTGCCTCTCTTACAAGGTTTAAACCAGCTAACAGAGCCAAAGAACAAAAGTGATTTTTCAGTAAAAATAATAATTTGTTGTTTATACTTGTCATTTCAGATTCTGAATAAATAATCTCACTGCATAATTTCTTCATTCTGTATAGAATAGTATATGCTGGGCAAACAAGCAAGGAGACAGTAGAGCACAAAATCACAACGGACATGGAAAAAGTCCATGGAGGTTTCAAGCAATCCTCTTGCCAATAGAAGTCTATTGCTTAGTCCATATTGTATCTGGTTTATTTTTAAAAGGTTCAGTTGATGGTGTTCCTGCCGCTTCCCTGGGGAAACTATTTCATTCCCACTATTAGGCAACATTTTCAGAGATTTATACTAGATTTTCCTCTGCTTGGCTGCCTTTCATTACCCCTACTTACAACGACAAGATGGTCCATTCATGGCAAGTCCTTTCCTTCCAGAAGATTTCACTCTTCTCTCTAGGACTGCCAGGAGTGCGATGTGAGGTCTGGGGTTTCCTCTCTTGCTCCTAGGTCCCCATTGTGCCCCATTTATTCACTCAGTGTCACAGTTTTCACGTGCGAGTTGCAAGGGAGGGCAACTACTCCAGCAAATCACTGCTGTTCAGCAGCAAAAGCTGAAGCCCTTACATAGGCTGCACACATGTAGTTCTTTTTATCTTTTTTCATAATTTAAACTATTCACCTTTTTTTTTTAATTCCCTCTAGTTTGTTGACATCTGTCTGGTTCTCAGGTGTCCAAGACAGAACAGTATGTGAGTGCAGCTTTGCCACAGCTGTTTTATAAAGGAACTGTCAGCTTGGTTAAGGGACCTGAGACTTCCTAGTATGCAGTCTTACTCCACCGTAGCTTTAAGAGCTGCTGTGAAAGCTTGTACCTGATTATTCTTTTCTTCCCCTCCTGGTCTTTTGAGTCATTTTTGGCTTCCGGATTACCTCTCACTATTATATTGAACACTGAATCCAACAGTGGCATGTCTGAAGTTTGCAGAACCCCTGTTAAAGATATTAATCACTCCTGATTTTAAAATTCTGATTCTCTTCCACTGTTCTTTCCAGAAGTGTTCCCCTTGACTGTGTGTAAATAGAGGTGTTTGTATATAACTGTGTGAGCGTGAGGGAGTTGGTATGATAATGTACTTACAAAATCTTGGCTTTGTTATTTTCTAGGTATTTGGTGCTAGAACATGTGTCAGGTGGGGAGCTCTTCGACTATCTCGTAAAAAAGGGAAGATTGACACCAAAAGAAGCCAGGAAGTTCTTCCGACAAATCATCTCTGCTTTAGACTTCTGCCATAGTCATTCAATATGGTGAGTACAGCCATTTCCAACAGGAGTTACCTGTTACATAAAAGCACAGAATAAAGGGATCTTATTTCTTGATACTTTTAGTAACTGATGTTGTAAAGCTCTAAAAGCATTGTGTAAAGTGCTGATGTATTTTTTAATTCTTGGCCATCTGTCAGACAGTGCACCAGTCACAGATAGACTTTTCATAGAGAAAATTGTCCATCATTTCTCACTGGAGGAGAATTTACTCACAGGGAATGCTTTAACCAGGAAAAACAAAACCTCTAAGGAAAAGCAATTTAATTACCATCATTCTTGGGGCACTTGCTAATAACTGAGAATTACATACACAACATCAAAATGAATCCCTGAAGAAACTTGGGACAATTACAAATACAGCAAAGTCATTTTGTGGCTTTCTTCAGTTTTTGGAAACCTGCTGGCTTTTGGCAACCTTCACTGAGTCCCTTCTGGGCATTTGAGTCACTGTTGCCTTTAATTTCCTTTCCAGTAGGGAAGGATTTCCTTGATCTGACTGCTATTGATACTCACTAACTCCATCATATGATTTAACCATCAAGTATGGTTTAGCCTGTGCTTTCAGGTGATGTTTTAAATTAGACCAGTTTCTCCTTCATCTTCAGCAAGTTTAAGTAATTTAAATTACACTGAAATCAAGTTGTTATAATCAGTCTCAGCACAGAGTTTCTGTATAGCTGCTGACCCATAACTGCCTGCTTATTTCTCAGAAATGCAGCTCCTCACGGTTAGATTGGCTGGGGGAGACCATTTACATTATGTTCACGTGGCTGCTTCTCCGTAGCCACAGACAGCTGTAGATCCCCCCCTCCAGGAGGCTGAGGACCACTGATAGATACTGCAGTAGTTGGATTTGCATAATCACTGTGGGGTTACTTCTCAGTAACCGTACAGTGATTTTCTGTACCCCTAGTTTTGTGCAGACAACTCGCAAACCAGACGTCCAAGGCATAAATGGCCACAGCAAAAATGGATGCCAAAATATTTAACTTGCTCTTCTAGCCCCCACCCTCTACATCTCTGACTCATTTCAACAGGAAATATTAATCTGAAAGAGAGTGTGTTTCTAATAAATGGAAAGGGAAATAAGAGCCTTTCTTGATGTTATATTAAGAAGAGTATACTGTTAGCAGAAGAGGCAGTTCAAAGGTGGTGGATCTGGGTGAGAAGGTCCTGAGGACAATGCCTACCTGATACAGGCAGGGTTACAATAGTCAGAGAAATTCCCAGAGGAGCTGAGAGCAGGTTGCGTGCCCTAACTTGAGGATCTAAGTTTTCTCTGTTGGCAGAGACCTGTGACAAGTTTTATTCTGCTAATTCCACAATTTTTCCTCCCTGCTAATCAACTGGGTTGAGTGTTCATGAGCTTCTTATAATCAGCATAATCCTTGGTAGGCTGTACAGCTGTTATTTTTTATGTACATTGGGCAGTGTAGTCACTGGTAGATTGCATACATACATGTTTCTGTTTTGTACTTGGCTTAACACTTAGAGACCCAATCCAAGAAGACTCAAAAATACTTAAATACAATTGAAGAGGAATTATTTACTCTTCCAAATGGATATTCCAGAGAAATATGAATCTCCATTGGGATAGAAGTTTCTACAAAAGCATGCATATATACACATACATACTAGTCCTTTGGGCTTGTGATGGATACCTCTTGATATGGCAGACTTCAGTAAACTGAGTGAGGCTCATGGTGAGGCTGTCAGACAGACAAGCACCTCTGCAGGTTTAACAATATGTGGAATTTCCAAGGCAGAGTGCATGTCTCTCTTGAGGAATCTGTTTTCCTCTCTTAAACATATTGGATTGTGGGCAGTAGTCTTGTTCAGAAGTAAATCCCCTGTCTCCTTGCCAACTCCCACTCGACTAGCATCTAGTGCTGACTAAGTTAGCAGTAAATCATAAGATCTCCGTCCCTCCAGGTCACTCTGAGACTTGTGTGGTTTGTGTTATATTAGACTGTGTTGTATTCTGGACAGTTACCATTAAAACCTTTTTGAAAATCAGAGCATGCATAAATATATGTGTGTGTGTGTGTGAGTATAAAAGTTAATGTGCTTTCCAAAGCAATGAAGCCTGACCTTGTCCTGTCATGGGGCAGTGAAATGACAAATCATCTCATCAGCCAGGTTATCCAGTTATGACCACGTTGAAAAATGAAGGCTTCTGCTTTGGTTAATGACTAAATGTGGGTGCCTCTAACCTACTGGCAGAATAGATTGATAGCCTGGTGTCCCCAGCCCCGTATCATTGTCCCATCTTCTTCCTGTACCTCCCAAAACACTGTAAAATATCTGTGGCTTACTTTCACAGCAGTATGTAACCACATTCAGCTTTCACTGCTCAAAATGTATTGATGCACCAGGATTCCCGGATCAAAGAATCAGAAAGGATTCCCCAGTCCTCCCGTCAGTTAAAGGCTTCTGCTGCTACTGTGTGGAGAGATCGCCTGTGTTTGAGAGGTGTTTTCAAACAAGCAGCTCAGACAAGGAAGTAGAATAGGCTTGGAGCTTGAGTCTCTTTGTGTGTTGTTTTAAAAAAGTATGAGCTTTCTGTTCTTATTTTATTTAATGGAAACAGTGGGGGAATATTTGATGTACCTCACTCGGAGGTGCAGTCACTTATGGGGTTATGTGGTACAGGTTAGCTGTCGGGGAAAGCTTATAGGTAACCCATCGTAGGGTTCTCTAAGGACTTTTCTGTGTACATAGCATCATGCCGTGCTAGGGACCTACAGGCAACTGTGGGTGCAAACGGAGAGCACCGTGCAGAGGTATTATGTGGGATCCTGCAGACAGTGTATCTGTGTTACCTTGCTGCTTTGCCTGAGCTGGCAAGCCGAGCGGTTAGCTCAGTGATGCAGCATTATTGCTTCTGCTTCCAGCTCTTCCTCTGTGCTAGTTCTGGGGGCTCTGCACTCTGCACCATGCTGCAGTGCCCGGAGCAGACGTGCTCAGCAGTGGTGCAAGAAATGGCAGAGGAACCTGGGGTTCCTTGGACATCAGTGTAAGACCATCCTAGCCTAGGAAGTTTTCTTTGGACATAACTGATGTTTTTTTCCTAAGCTGCCATTCACCTAACGCTGAGTGTCTGCTCTCCTAAATTCAGGGCCTTTAAGATGTCTCAGCTGGGTGCTCCAAATCAATAGTCCCTTTTGAATATTCTGCCTCCATACTGTGGGAGAGCTGTCAGCTAATTCAGTGCCGACTATATTTTCTGTCAGAAACAATGTAGGAGCACGTATCGGGGTAGGTCGCAAATCCTTGCTTTCATCAGGAAGAGTCTCTTTTATCTTGAGCAAGGGAATGCTGCAGCGCCAACAGAGGGTGGGAGCCAGGCGAGGATTGCTGGCGGGCGCCTCATTGGCTGGGTGTGACATCACCGGCAAGAGCTGGGATTGGTGGCATGCGTATTTTGTGTGTGTTGGGTTTTTGCTTTGGTCAAGCTCATATTTGGTGTCTGTATCTCACAAGCTGACAAATAAAAATATGATTACAGAAAATGCCCCGTGGCAAACGTTATTATGGCTTCAGAGATAACAGATAATGCCAATTACTGCACAGGGCAGTGGTGACATTGAGAGGAAATCCCCTGCGGTAATAAGCAGCAAGATGATTATTTCATTTTATTTTTATTTTGGTTGGGTTTCATTTTGTGTTTTTTTTTCCAAGCATGCACAAGAGGGGTTTAGGCAGGTTCTTTATGAATATTGATAAATGACAGTTATGAGGGCCCTTTCTCCTTTCATTGCCTGGGGCTGTGCTTGCTTGAGTACGCACAAGGCTCTTGCTGAAATGTGTCTGTGTGTGCATGCGTAGGCATGGGGGTGTGTGACTTAGAGGGCTGAGGCAATGAATAAGAGCTTTGTTTGATTTTGCCTTATGTTCTTCCTGTCAGTGCAGGGGGGGAAGGCTCCTCATAAAATAACGCTTCAAGATTTCACAGCAGTAGTGCCAAAATCTCTGGTATGTTCCTGCAGGCAGGAGCTGCAGACCCCTGTCGGTAAAGGAAGCATGCTTTTAGGGAGAAATCTGGGGTGTCTTTGAGAAACAGAGAAAGCTGAAGATTGCCAGGTGCCACGTTCTGTCAGATAGTGCCACCCTCCTCGTGACTCCCGCTCTGCCTTACTTCATTTATAAGGAGCATGCTATGGTGTTCTACAGGGATAGCCTGTCAAACACTTAAGACTGCAGCAGCTGGACACTTTGAAATCATGACTCAAGGCCTCCAAATGTGAAACTGGTCTAGAAATTGTGGAATTTAGTAAGGTTGGTTTCTGGGTGGGGTTTTTTTTTGGTCCTTGAGGCTTTAGGTTTTCAAGTTTTCTTTCAGACCATGAGAAGTGAGACAGGTACCTTTTTCCCCTGTTGAGAGCTGAGATTCACCAATCATTGCCTGAATCCAGGAGTTTCAGACCTGTGATTGAGACTCACTCTAAAACAGCAAGGAATTTTCAAATTTCCCTTGTACAGGGAACCGGAGAAAACCCATCAAGTACAGCAGCTGCAATGCCAGAGGCAAAGTTACCAGCTCAGTTAAAGTCAAAGAACAGGTATTTTTGTAAGTTTACTTCTTTATATAAGACACTGGAAACTCTAAAATGGCATAGTCTTATTGCAAGCATAACCAGGTAACATTCTCTGGCAAGTACAGCAGTGGTGATCAGACCTGACAGTCTGTTCTGGCTTTTAAATACATGAATATATGTTTTGAGGTGAGGTTGGTAGGGAGAAGCAATATATTTTAATAGATCAATGAAAATGATTGTTAAAAAGCAAGCAAGGTTTTATGCATGCAAACTCTTCTTCAGGTCTCCTGATATGTTTATAGATGTTGTCCTTTCTCCTAGCTATAACTATATTTACTTGTTCTGCAGAATTCTGTGAAAACTTCCTAAATTTGAGCATAGCAACCATGGCTCTAAACAAAGATTCTTCTGTAGGTAGATACAACTTACAAGTTTGGATCTGATTTGCAGAAGCAAGAGGAAATAAGATTAAAGGCTTTTTCTGCTCATAAAAATTAAAAATATTGCTTCTCATACTATTAATTATTACTGATAAATTATTTTCATCACATCAGGCAATTTTAAGAGGCATACTGCAGAACAATTATTCTGTGGTCTGGCCCTTCTGGGAGTTTGGGGCCAGTAAGAAAAGCATTTGCAAAGTAGCCAACAATTTGATTAGTACAAATGACCTGCAACTACTCCAATTAGGAGGTTTCTTAGGTTAGAAATCTATGACCTACAACGAGTTGTCATAGAAACTGATATGAACGATTCTGCTCAAAAATCACTTTAAAATAATGGGTTAGTTCATCATCTCGTGCTAGGTGACATAGCTCCTTTGAATCCAAGATCTGGAGTCTGTCCCTACACCAAAAATCTTCTGCCAACCCTGGGTGACAGGGAGAGAGTGTTTTGCTTCTCTTTTTTATGTATGCTGCAGTTGCCTGCAGTACAGATACGGGGATATTCCCAGAGCAGGAGAACGGACTAGAAAGGCAACGGAGGGAGCTAGAGGAGCTGTCTGAATAGCATCCCTGGGAGCGAACAGAAAGCAAACGTGGCCCGTGTGTAAGTGGGAAGCTGGAACATGTTAATGCATATGTGTGCCTGTCATTTTCTATGCACCACCTCCAAGAACTGTGCCCATTTCCATGGGACAATTTTTTCAGACCTCTTTCTGTATCCAACTTGTGCTGCAAGGGAATTGTAAAGCCTTTGTTGTAATCTGTAAAAGAGGGACATTGCGGAGAGTCTGACAGTGTGTGCTTCCCCTGTTGTGGCTTGTTTAATGGCTCCCTTTCACTCACATGCTCTCTCTTCAAAAACCTGCCATATGCAGGCTCCTGGCACTAACTTCTTGCTCCATTGTCTTGGTTGAGGAGCTCTGGGAGTCTGTGGCCACCCTGGATCAGGGTTACACTGACTTCTTCTGCAGTGCTGCATTTCTCTTTCATATTCTTTCTCAGCATATGCAGGGCTCAGTGGGAGAGTTTGCCGTGTTTGTCAATAAAGAAGCTGCTTTCTTCTCTTCTGATTTTCCAGCCATGTGATAAAGCCCCTACAGCTTTAGAGCCTTTAGAACAACGAAAGGGTAACGAGTCCTCTGTTCACCTGCAGAGAGAGGAGTTGATGCAGTCATATAAGACAGAGAGCGCCAAAGAGATCAGCTGGAATGGGACCAAATTAAATGCATTTACTCTGCAATGTTCCATTAATGCCAAGTAATTACCACATACAGTGGGATTTTTGTTTTGTTTTGTTTTGTTTCATTTTGGCACAAGAGAATTCTTTCCAAATATGAGTGCATGAGGCTGTCCAGGCTGCTGGGCTCTTAGGTAAATTAGAACAAGCCTTCCCTATTCCCATATGTTCCTCTCCTTTCCTCTGGCATTTGAAAAGCTGGCAATACAAAGATGGGAGATGCAAATGTAGAGAGGAAGTCTCATTCCCTGTGGCAGTGATGCTGGTTCTGCCACTCTGGTGCAGACTCCTGGCCTGACTTCTAACCCCAGGATGCTGCCGCGGCACATTCAAAGTGGTCCAAAGATAGATAGCAGAGAAATGTTCCAGCTAGAAGAAAATTTTCATTGGGGCAGAAAATTCTCTTGTGATTGAATGTGCAAGCACTGCCTGATCCCACTGGCACCCTGATCTCTGAGAGGAGTACTGCCACAATACAAAAAAAAATACTCAGGCTGCCATGAAATTCCTATGCTAACCATCCATACTGGGCACTAGGGAACAGTCCCTTTTTTTCAATTTGAAGGAGGGATGGAGAAGGCTCAGAGAGATGCAAAACTGCCATATGACAGTTCTTGTATTTTAGGGCCCAGTCAGCAATACGTGTAACAATTCTCAATGGAGTCCACACTCTCCTCTCTGCTCAGTGGGCTATAGTGAAGAGCTGATAATTTTTCTTGGTTTTATTTTGGTATCTGGAGGAAAAAAAAAATAAATGCTTTAAGGTCTGTTGCCACTCCAGATTTCCTTTCACACATACTATCCCAGTCCCGTGAATCCCCAGGTCCCAACTTAAGGCTTTCAAAATGCTCTCTGGGAGGTGGGTCAGGACCTCTGCCTAAAGACTGCCTTCAGCCCATGTAGGCTGATCATTCATGGAAAAGCATTGCACAGCACAGTGAGGTGAAGCTTACTCCACATTTGGAATGTGGATGGTGGCACCCCCTTTTTCCTCTCTCTCTTGCAGTGGCTCTCCAAAAAAACCCTGAATATATTTGCCACTTTATAGGAACTTCATTTCCCCACTTAATCCTCCCTAAAAACCTAGGCCTAAAACTAACTGTGTTGTAGATCCCAGCTGATGGGAAGACAGGATGAAATGGGGAGAAGGAGACTCCTTTCCACCAGTGAATACCGTACTCATTTTCAAAGGTGTTGTCCCTTCCTTTTCACCGCCTCTCAGTGGTCTGAGAGTGGGGCTGGTTCAAGGTTCACATACGTTCAGCTCCAGCCAGGGCCTGTGGCAGGTCTGCTAAGGCTGATAGCTTTGAGGAATGGAAGGGGAGCATTTTTGCATTTCCTTTAGCTGCACCATTTTCATGAAATAACATAAGGTGTTTTGTAGTGAGCATGCATCCAGGCTGGAGAAACGCTTGTGGACGTCCTGTGCTTAGCTCATGCTCTGCCTTTATCATTCCTTCAAGTTCTCTTTCTTCTCTCTAAAAAAAATACACAATTTTAGAATACACAAAGATTTTCAGTTTTTAGGTACAAAAGGCAGATGTCAGCGGTATGCCTGCTATAGACTGAACATGTATGAATGATATCAGCCAGGGCACAAACAGCGGAACAGGCAGGGGCAGCAGCACGCTCAGCTTCTACACCATGTATCTGTTCAGCAGTCAGCCAGGAGCAGTCGCCAAAATTGAAAACCATAGCCACTGAAAAACCACACACAGTAGGACGACACACGCTCAACTTGAGCTGTGGGAAGGTTTCTTGTTTCATAGCATCAAACAAGCACTGCTCACTTTACAGGGAGCTGTTACTTGGCACTGAGCCCTAGTCCTCAGACAGGAGAACTTCAGTGCGTCCCCAGTCGGATGAGGTCTTCCCAGCACCCCGTTAATGAAACCGGTTGTAAGATGAGAACTGTCCAGGATGCCTGCTGGAGGAAAGATTAAATCACACACTACTGTCTCATTAGTGTCCAGCTTTCCTAGCTTGCCTTAGGACTGTGGGCTCTTCACTCCATTTCACTGCTGGGACTGGAGCATGTTCGGATTTGGCAAATGTTGACAATCTTGCCTTTGTCCAGGACTGCTGTCCTTGATGATGGCATTCAGGGGTTCTTTTCCTGGCCATTAACTGGTCATTCACTGCCTCTGGAACGTTTCCTTGTCACTCATCTCCTGCTTTTTTGTGAAGTAGGTATGACTATCTTGATAGTTATTATATGGCTGATAAGTCTTCTGTCTCCAGTTACCTCGAAACTTTGATTTCTATGAGAAAAATAGATTTAATAAAGCACGTTTTGCTTTGTCAGATGAAAATATGCACAAATCTTAATCATGCGGCTCCATTGTCTACTGGATTGTTTGCCCATGGTTAACAAGGCCACTTTAACACGCAGGGTTCATCATGTTTATACAAGATTGGAGACCAAATTTTATGCTCTTTAAAAAGTGAGGGGGAAGGAATCGTAGGACTCAGTGATAAGGTAAGTGACCAGTACCTGCTTTGAATGTGTACTATTTTGCTGGAAGTCTCCTTTGGAAATATCTGTTACACTCCCCAGGTGTCCTATTACAGTGTGCTCTGATTTTGCATAGAATTGACCTGCATTATTTACAAGTTGTCTCTAAATGATCATTCCAGACTTCTCTTCAGATCAGAGGAGATAATTTCCAAGACGTTGTCATGCCTCTCATGTTTCTCTGAGAGGGTAGAGACTGAACTTCTTTACAGTGGTATAGAGGTAGAATTACACTTGTGTGCATGAGGAGTGCTAGAGGAATGTCTTAAAAAGTGAAGAGGAAATGGCATGAAGATAAGGCTGCCTTCCATTATGGGTGTCACTGGACTAGACCATCCTAACGCTGGTTTTTCTGCTGAGTTCAGTTTCTGGTCAGGGTAACTGGTTTTGGTGAACCATTGTTGGAAATGACTGTTGTTTGCCTGACACTCGCACGTGTTGTCGGCTGGCCATTTCCCACAGGTTTGTGTTCTGACTGGCCACCGAAGCTGGCCGTTCTGCCTGCAAGGTTGGAGTGCTCGTATTTGGACCTTTTATTAGCAAGACATCAAAGACTCATTTTGCCCACTCATAAGCAAAAACAAGAAAAGAGCTTCTTTAGTCTGCCTGAAGTGCTTCACTCATCTCTGTGACTCTTCAAGAGTTGCAAATAAAAAGAAAAAAAGCAAAGTCATCGCAAATTTTGTGCAAGATTTTTCTCTTTGGATATAAAATCAAATAAATGTAATAGTTGTACAAAAGCACTTGAGTACTAAGAAGCAGACATGGGTGCGCAGTGGTGTTGGCTGTGGGTAATGGAGATTAATAAATTAGTCAATATATGATACCTTTGATTTAAAGCAGGAGTTGCCATCCTGAAGATCATGGCTGCCTGGCTCTTGCCATGTTGCCAAATAGTAAGAGAATCGAGCTTTGATGGAGAGGAGGAAATCCTCTCTCTTCCTTCCCACTGCTGGCACCCTCAGTTATAAGCAGTATTGGGTTGAAGGGATTTCTCCATCAGAGCTAATTACCCAAAATTATTTCAAAGCGATATGCTTATGTAAACAAGTCCTAATAAGGGCTTTCTGCAGTAGCATTTACACCAAGGATGTTTTTTTTCTCTGGATATCACTCATTTTGTTTCCTGTTGTTGACAGAATATATTGATGGTGTTGCCTCCGACCTTAAGGAGCTGGCATATGATGGCGTGTATCAGCCCTAAATCCAAGCTGAAATTGTGCTCCTACCTATTTCACTCAGTCTGTCCCTCAGATTGTGTTGGTGTCATTGGAAGTTGAAGATGTTCGTTTCCCGTCAGGGCACTGCAGGCTCAAGCCTTGCATTCATCAGGAGTGGGCATTTGGGATACGGTCTAGAGTATTGCAAAGATTGGGTGTTGGATATGTGTGTTCTGCACGGGACAGGAAAAAAAAATGAAATCAATTAAAATATAATAGGTTGGATGCTATGCTGGATAAGAACAAGTTTTGGAGTGGGAAAGCTGTCGTGGATAATTTAACTCACATTTTGATCCTCTCTTTACAGCCACAGGGACTTAAAACCAGAAAACCTACTGCTGGATGAAAAGAACAACATCCGGATAGCAGACTTCGGGATGGCATCACTGCAGGTTGGGGACAGCTTGTTAGAAACCAGTTGTGGGTGAGTGTCTCAGAACATACTACAAGTATCAGTGATAGATTCCAGCCATAAAAGTTGTCTATAGCAAGGGTTTCAATAAAGACCTGCAGACTTACACCGTGCATTGTTATTTCCCAGCAAGATAATAAATTGATATGATGCACATAGGGTATAGGATAGCTAAAAGAAGGGGTTTTAAGTGCTTTACAGTGAACAGCAGGCCTCTGTAGGTGTCACATACGGATATAAAAAACAAGGCTTTCAGGTTTGGATTCATCTGCATACGCTGGTGTGTGTTTGCTTTCACTGGCCATGTAATTTTTGGGAACTGAAAGCAGTAGTGTTGGCTGTTTTAAGAAGAGGCTTTAAAAACATTAGGGGGTGAAAAAACCCAGATCTAGGGGTTCTGAAATGGAATTTGCATGTCCTGATTAGGCTGCCTGCTTGCAGCTCTTCCTGTTCATGCTCCACACTGCTTCGTTTCGGCTCACGTGCAGGATTGACAGGGAGGCAGCAGGGTCCTTTGCAATTACAAGCAGGGTATGAATGCAGATATAAAGGAGACTGCTTGGAGGAATATTGCAGGGGCAGTCTAAAAACATTTCCATGGCAATTCACTTGCCAGCAAGAGCTTTCTAGGAATTTCCAAGGGAGCCAGCAATAAGCCCAACAGCTGAGCAAAGCCCAGGTGCCTGGCTGGGGACAGGATGTGCTCTCCGGAGGCAATGCCCTCTCATTACCATTGCCTCTAGGGGCACCACTGGACCATGCCCCCCCCCCCCCCCCCCCCCCCCGTAGCTGTGGCTTGGTGCCATGTTGACTGTGCAGGGGGCTGCCGCAGTGAGCTGAGGCAAAGGCAGCAGCTGCATCGAGCTGCTGCAGCCTGGCACCACTACGCCAGCTTTTAGCTACGTCTGAATTTGTTATAACAGCGAGCCCAGCAACTGGAGTTGCAGACAGTACCAGCAGATTTCCACCTCCTTGCATACAGACCTACTCTTCCTGGCCTTTGGTAGTGTGAATCTGATGACTCCAGCCCAGCGCCGTCCTCAGCTGGTTACAGTCCATGTTTTTTCAGTCTGTGCTCTGAGCCAAGGCAATTCAGGGTAGATGTGGAGCCATCATGGTTCCCTGTACAGCCCAGCCACTGCCTCTCAATCCTGAGCTGTACAGCTCTGCTTTCCAAGACATGAATAATGGATAGCAAAATTATTTGAAGTTCATGATGTGATCAAATGCTGGTCAATGAGTACACTGAGACCCACTCGTTCCTTCCTGTCCGTGTCAAGTCAAGATCTGGCCTCTTAACAGCACAGATGAAAAGCAAGGAGCTATGAGTCTGCACGCCTGTTGCTTGCAGCTGCTTTCAAACCTCCCCTCTAGATTAGGAAATTAAGTCCTCCCTGCAGTTACTACAAAGCCTCTATACTCTTTAGATAATAGTTTCCCCCTTCCTTCCATGAAAAAAACAAGAGGAAGTATGAAAACCAACCCAGTCTCACATTGCCCTGTAGGATTTTTCAAACTCCTCGGGAACCTCTCAGTAGGGTTCCTGTTCTTGTTAGCACCATGCTCTGTCATCCAGGTCTAGAGTCTCAAAGGGAGACTTCCTTTCCAAAAGCTGTGCTGGAATTCAAACCTCCATGCTTCAAGCAGAGCCAGCCCCCACATTGCGGCCTTAAAACGTGCTAATAAAGAAATCAATGGAATGGAAGAGACGCGCCTGTAATAAACAGAACACAGCAGCAATGCTATGATCTCCTGCCTTGCAGATGCATTTTAAGTGTGGTGCCAATCACTAGGCCTCCGTGTGAGCTATTACACCACTTCATTAATTCTCCTGGCGTGGAGCCCAGCATGGCTGATACTGGTGTCTTGTGATCTCTCTGGTTTGGGGGTGAAGGGAGGAAGGAAGGAAGGAAGGAAGGAATATATAACAATATGCCACACTGTTCACAAAGAAAGACAATCCAGTTGTGACTCCCTTTCCCTTGGAGCACACAGAGTAACCAACCTCAGAGCTTTACAAGGCAACAGTTTTACCTACCCTTGTAGTTGGTACTTTCAGCCAGCATGAAGAGGAACAAAACAGTGAATCATGGCTGAGATACTGAGCTTTAATGAGATGCTCCTCCGTGCACCCAGAAGTTAATTTCCAGAATGGTTTTATCTGTGCTGTGAACACTGATAATGAGATGAAACTATAACATTTCCATCGACAGTCACGCAAGGAGTCTCCAGGTATTTCTGTCAGTCAGAGTGGGAGGATCAGATGGGGTTGAGCTGTGTGATGCAGCTAACTGTCAGTACAGCAGAGCGGTTAGAGTGCAGTCAAAAATTCTTTGCTGTCACAAGTGAACTGCTAAGTTTAGTCCAAAGTTTGGGTAGGCTTAGGTCACCGCAGAGCCTTGACTGGCCTCATGAAGATAATCACATAGCCTGAAGTGTGCTGTAGTGCATACCTCAGAGTCACTGTTTTCTGGGAGCTACTCCTTAGATCTGCATGGTTTTTTATAGCACTGATGGCTACCTGGAGAAAACAATAGAAGTTCAATCCAGTTGTGTTTGTGTAGCAGAGGGAGGTAAGGATGGACTTGCTGTTTCATTGACATAATTTGTCACTGACAGACTGCACATTGGGCCTTAATTGTAATGAATCCCTGTTACTGGAAATGTATATTGTGCAAATCCTGCATATACACAGCACAGAGGAATAAGCCATAGTTTTAAACATGTGTCTTTAGACCCTTGAGGGGAAGAGGAGCTGTGTGTAGGGTCTGCAGGAATAATTCTGCTTACTGCAGAAATTGCACAGCAAGGCAGTCTCATGGAGAGACGGTCCTTGAAATGCCAAAGTAACACAGTGAGTCTCTGCATTCCTCCAGGAGCAGGGGAGGTCTGTGAGCAAACAGCAGACAAGGAAGGAAGCAGAAGATGTGGTAGGATGCTGCTTCTATTATTTTAGATCTCTTCAGCTCTTCCTCCTCTTTACCTATCCAGGCAATGGCATGCAGAGACACTCCCCTGTCTCTTTTCACAGCAGTTCTTCCCAGCATGCTGCCTCGCAGTGTTTCAGAATGGTAGATACTGTCCAATCCATCCTGAATTGTCACTAGGCAAGAAGAGTGAGTGCCTTATGGTTAAACCTCAGGACTGAGACCCAGGTGATCTGAGCTTGATTTCTGTCTCTGCTGAAAGCATTCAGGGTGGTCTTGGACAAGATGCATTACCTTTCTCTGCTTCAGTTCTCCATCTTAGCAAGTCATTGCAGTGCCCAACTTGCTCTGAACATAAATTGCAGTCATTTCTATAGGAGTCTTGGAAAAGTAGGAAGGGTTGGGGCATTCCCTGGACCTTGTTCCCTTTTCTTGAACTAAGAGGGCTTATGGCTAAAATGAAGGATTGAAAGAGGATACTGTTGAGTTACAATTCTTGGGAGTTTGTAAAGATGCTTCCTAATTCCCCATTGCTCCTTACGGAAACCTGGCAAAGTAAATTTTTGCCATCTCTTCACTTTTCTCTGTTTCACTCATCACAGCTTTGAAACACTGAGTCCTACTGGATGGAGATTGCTGCAAGCTGCCAAGTGACCAAGAACCCACAGCACTGCTAGTTTCTGTGCTGCCTGCCTCCAAATTTCTCTGTCCCAACCAAGACTAGGACAAAGCTGACATGTAAATGTAGCTTGCTCCAGCACCAGACTTGGTCTCTGCAGAGGCAGTCGGTACGGAGACTGACACCACTGCTGACAGCCTCACAATTAACTGACTGTGTGCAACAGTTCCTCCATATTGGTCTCTCCATAGGGAACCCCTGGCCTGATCCAGAAAGCTGTGTGCATGTGGGAAGAGCGATGCTGATTATGATTATATTGAGAGTGAGAAGAAAACTTTGTGCCTGTTGGTACAGCAACTTCCAACCCCAGCACAGTCAATTCTTCTCTCAGCTCTCCCTCGCAATTCCTAGCAACACTTTGCAGACCCACAGATTGCCTGGATCTATCCAAAAAACCAGCACATATTCTCATTAGGACTGATTACTGCCTCTTTTTGAGCTCAGGGTATTTATAACAACCAATGCACTGTGTGTTTGTTAGAAATGCTAGCAGATATCATCTAGCTCCTGATTCCCTTACATCTGTATTTGGTGTATCAGCACACCTGTGATGAGCAGATAATTCAGAAGAGTGATATTCAGGTGCCACACACCTCAGTGTCCAAGCACCATTTCTGATTTTAATGACTAGACATGATGCTGCACATATTCTTTCCCCTTTATGATAAATGTGTGCATGTTGTCTAAAACATATGCAAGTGTCCTACATCCAGTTATTGTTAGGGTTGAGAATTTAGGCTCTTAAAATTAGAAATGCCAGAATTAGTACTTTTTACCCCATCTCATCAAGAGTGTCCATTCCCAGCACTCCGTTCCCATCTCCTTCCCTGATTTGCACTCTAGTCTTGACGACTTCTCCCGGTCATTTCTGCTCCATATTTGGCCCCAAATCCCAGATCCTTTTCTCTTTTCCACTAGGTTCCAGCTCTAGTTTCCACTACCTGGTTGTCCCAGTCAGTTGCTGTCAGTCCTAGATCTATTTCCTGTTGGTTTTGCACTCACTTTGTTTTAAAGTTTGGTACCTTGTGATAACCCCAGCCACAGCAGCTCATAGTATCAGTTTCAGGTAGAAAAATTGTTCTGTGAAGTGTTACCAGTGCAGGTAGAATTTTGATCCTGATGCTCTGGAGAGTTTCTGCTAATAAATGCAAACTGCAGTTTTCTAGTGGCAGTTTCGGTAAATTTTTGTAGAGAATTGTGGTGGGTTGACGCCAGGTGCCCACCAAAGCTGCTCTATCACTCCCTCCTAAGCTGGACAGGGGAGAGAAAATATAACAAAAGGCTCATGGGTCGAGATAAGGACAGGGAGATCACTCAGCGATTACTGTCACAGGCAAAACAGACTCGACCTGGGAGAAAAAAAATTAATTTATTACCAGTCAAATCAGAGTAGGATAATGAGAAATAAAACCAAATCTTAAAACACCTCCCCCCCACCCCTCCCTTCTTCCCGGGCTTAACTTTACTCCTGACTTCTCTACCTCCTCCCCGCCAGCAGCGCAGGGGGACGGGGAATGGAGGTTGCGGTCAGTTCATCACACGTTGTCTCTGCCGCTCCTTCCTCCTCAGGGAGAGGACTCCTCACACTCTTCCCCTGCTCCAGCGTGGGGTCCCTCCCACAGGAGACAGTCCTCCACAAACTTCTCCAACGTGAGTCCTTCCCACGGGCTACAGTTCTTCACAAACTGCTCCAGCATGGGTCCCTTCCACGAGGTGCAGTCCTTCAGGAACAGACTGCTCCAGTGTGGGTCCCCCACAGGGTCACAAGTCCTGCCAGCAAACCTGCTTCAGCGTGGGCTCCTCTCTCCATGGGTCCACAGGTCCTGCCAGGAGCCTGCTCCATCACAGGCTTCCCACAGGGTCACAGCCTCCTTTGGGCATCCACCTGCTCCAGTGTGGGGTCCTCCACAGGCTGCAGGTGGATATCTGCTCCACCATTAACCTCCATGGGCTGCAGGGGGACAGCCTGCCTCACCATGGTCTTCACCACGGGCTGCAGGGGAATCTCTGCTGGGGTGCCTGGAGCACCTCCTCCCCCTCCTTCTTCCCTGACCTTGGTGTCTGCAGCGTTGTTTCTCTCACATGTTCTCGCTCCTCTCTCCGGCTGCAATTGCTGCTGCACGGTAACTTTTTCCCTTTCTTAAATATGCTATCCCAGAGGTGTTACCACCATTGCTGATTGGCTTGGCCTTGGCCAGCGGCAGGTCCGTCTTGGAGCCGGCTGGCATTGACTTTATCGGACATAGGGGAAGCTTCTAGCAGCTTCTCACAGAAGCAACCCCTGTAGCTCCCCTGCTACCAAAACCTTGCCACACAAACCCAATACAAGAATGCAAACACATATTCAAGTTTTCCCTTTGCAGTTGAGGATACCAGAAATTTTCCTTTTTTATGGGAAAAAACATTTAATTTAGATTAGACTTAGTGGAAATGTTTTGGCCCATATGCAACATGCATGCACACATAAACATGAAACCAGTCTGAGGCAGACGAAAAGCAAGGAACATTTTTGTTAAGTTGTTAAACTGATGGTAAGTCATAAGCAACTTAAAATGAGGATTATAAAGGGAAATACCAGAAAACCTTATTAATAACCACTAATACCAGCCTTGCCTATAATACATCCCAAGGTATGTTAAAAGAGCTTTAAGGCTGCAAAATCAAGCACTGAGAATTTAAGATGTGCTGGCATTTAAGATTTAACTGGCAATTTCAGATTGCCAGTATAACATTAACTTGGCCCATGTGCATTAGGATATGGCCATTAATTACAAGCCGGTACAGGTTTTTTCCAACAAATCTTTGCCTCATTTGGTGTTTGGATGGTGTGGTTTTTTGAATAAACAGCTATTTAATGTTTGATTTTTCCTCGTCATTCATTTTATGGGTGCATTCATAATTTCTGCTCGCTGCATTCAAGCCTTGCTATGAATGCTAGGTAGGATTTTCATTGTAGTATCTTAGGTTTACAAATATTAATTATACTGTTTTCATATTATGTTTGCCACATTGATCTGGTTATCTCCATTTATATGAGGACATGTGATTCTGCAAAATGAAACTCAAAATTATCAACCAGTTTTGAGTGTGCAGTTGGATACTCTGGGGCCTAATGTCTCAGAATACTCAGTGCTTGATAACAGTCCTTTACTTGGAGAGCAGAGTGCCTACCAACTGCAGCTGCTGCTCCATGTGCTTACAAATACTGTAAATCAGACTTTGGATGTGTCGCACTGTGATTTTGAAAACTGGGGAACCTGCAACTCATAATTACCTGTGAACGTCTCAGTTTAAGGCACCTGTTCATCTTCTTTCACAGAAGGACTCTGTGGCAGGGGCAGAGAGAGAGTTTGATTCTCTAGTATGTCAATCAGCTGCCTCGATCACAAGCTTGTCCATGACACTAAAGTTCCCTCACATTGCTACACACTTTCCAACTTTGGCCACAAGTATAACAGAGGTGTTGGGGACAGCAACACATCCACCACTCCACCCTGACTTACCCACAGAGTACAGTATAACCTCTTCAAGCTTTATTTTAGCAATTCTTAACTTTTGAATACTTAACTTTGCAATCTTTATGCCCTTTTAATACAGGGGTCTGTTTCATTTTTTAAATTAAGATCTCTTAAAGGTTCCAAGTCTTAATAATTTGAACTGATATATTAATTAACGAACTGATTTGCAGATTCCCCAAAAATGTAATTGCACTAGAGGAGTAAACAGCTGTAAGATGGCTGAGGGCTAGATGCTGAGTTTTCTCATATAAAGCTAAATGATTGAGTTGAAGCTTTAAGGCAAAATAGCACTCAGCCTTAACTACAGCTACTACCTTAATTACAGCCTTACCTACAGCTACTGCCTTCACTGCAGCCTTAGCTACCCACTGCTACTGGAACCATTTCTTTAGTCTCTCCCTCTCTTACTTTTCTGTGTGATCTGTGGCTGTCGCTTTCCCCACTCAGGATGCTCTAACATATGTCCTTCTCCTGAAGAATTCCCTTTATCTATTTTGCTATTCCTCTGGCGTTCCCCTTCATCTCAGCCCGTTGCTACTCAGCATGGGGGGAAAGCACAGGCAGCCTTTTGCGCTAGTGGGTAGCTTCTGTCTCTGAAAGCCAGCTTGGAGATGGTGATTAACAGAGGAGGAAGAAGGGACTCTAGCATCTGAGCAACAGCAAAAACAGCTAGATGTGGTAGGACTTCAGTGCACCTGTACAACCTCCTGTATCAAGGTAACTTCATGCATAAGAAAAACAGAGGGAAGGAGACTTCTTGTTCCTCCCTCTCTGCAGAAACTCTGCCTCCAGCTGTGAGGCCTAAAGAGTGGCACTCAGAGAAGCTTTTCTTCTTCCCCAAATAGTACCATCTTAAGGCATGGGACCAAAGGACCCAGGCATGGACGCTCATCTTTGATGGGACCTGGGAACCCATCAGGCAGTGTAACACATGATTTGTCACACTGTGGAGTAGGATCACACAGCTTTCCCTGTGCTTCTTGATCAACCAACTGCTCCTCTGGAAAAGCAGTTACTGTATATTCCCGGATAAACCATACATGGGCAGTCGATTTGTGCATGCACAGTGCAGGTCTCTCTTACCTACATAATGAGACCTGTAGGTCACAGGCACATCACATCTGCACTGATGATATGTCCCTGGTTGTGTCAGATCTACTATAGCTGCGCTGTATCTTGATGTGCACAGATGAAGAAATACTTTTCTAGTTTCTCACATGAAATTCAGGATAGATACATCAAGGATATATACACTTCTTTCTGAATGCCTCACTTACCTGTCCTGGATTTCACCATTGCACTCTGGCTTATTTCCTCTGGTTGAAATCCCACGTAAATGCTTTGCTAAGGTCCCCCAAGATCCATAAGATTACTGTGTCCTAGAGTCATAGCTGTGAATGACCATTCAGTGGGCCCTTCCTGCTCCAGGCAGACTAGCCTAGGAAAATCCACATCACCCTTGAAATAAACACTGCCAACATCGGTGCTTTTTTTGCAGCAGTACCCGCAGGCAACAACTGCTTCTTGATCTTGCTGAGTGATATACTTATTTGTTATCAAGGGCAGATTGTGGCTTTTGCTGCACAGAGATGTAGCTGAACGATGAGGAGATGGCCTAGGGGAAGAGGCAGGGAATGTTGCTCTTGACACACATATATTGAATAATTAGTGATAAGAGCCAAAGAAATATTCATGACTGTAGAAAGATAAATAGATCTTTGATTAAATTTGAGTTTTCTCTTTAAAGCAGTTGAAGTTACTCTGTGATTGGCAGCATGGAAATGAGTTTTCTATGTATTCTGGCTGGCCGGAGGATCCCTTTTAGAGCTGTTAGCCAAGATAATGCTGCAGATATCTAGCTAGTGTGTGCTGGCAAGAATTCAGAATGGCTATGCCAGAAACCTGTACTCTCTGGGCAGTTGCATTGCAGCTGTTGAATGATCGAATCAATCCAACTTGTTCAAAGGATTTATTATAGCATTTTCTCCACCCATTTTCCTAGATTTTAGCAAAATTTCAGTGGTGCCTTGTAAGACACCTAGCAGATTCCACTGCACTCCAGTGGATCTCAGGAAGGTAAATGCTTTAAGTGCATTTGCTAGTGGGACACATAAATAGGTGTGTACCTATCTTGGGTTCTTCACAACACTTACATTCTTCTTTTCAACGATGTTAGCACAGGAAGCTGTCAAGGTGGTTGCATTGCTCAGCATCCACAATTTCAGAGTTCTGAAATCTTTGTTGGAGTCGTCATATACAAATAAAAACTCAGAAGCATTTTGCAAATTGAGATACTGACTCTTCCAGTGCACCCCAGATGGCATGGCCACCCAAAAAGTATTGTGCTGAAGGATGATGCTGAACTGTACAGGATACCATGCAGGATTTGAGATGTCTGGCTTAAGTTTCTAGCTCAGCCACAGACACCACTTGTAGTAGCAGTTTAATGTACCGTGTGTCTTCGTGACTCACCTTCTGTAGGAAAGGCAGTGGTAGCATTGTACCTGACAGAAGCTAAAATGCATGCAAGACTGAGAAATTCAGACACGCTAAGTGACAGGAGCTCAACAGTTGCCTAGATTGTGTCTTCACTCCTTTGTTACCCCCTGATAAGTTTTCCAATAAACCTAATGTGACTCAGTTACATAGAACATGTTAGAACTCATCTTTCTATTCTGAGGTGACTAAACTGAGTGAATGTCATGATCTGATGTAATTCCTATACTCTTTTTGCTACCATGTTTTTTTCCAAATTATAGTTGCATTACTACCTTCCCTACAGCTCCCATACTTCCCTCTTTCACTGTTCTGTCTAAGCAATCTAGCACTGGTGACAGTCGGCTGTGCTTGTCCAGTCCTGGGTTGCAGTCCCAATTCTGGTGCTGCTCCTTAATTCTGATTTGTGTGTACCTTAAGGATGGCCTGTACACTATACACCGTTTTTATGATATGAAAAAAAGACAACACCGCTAGTCAAGCATTCTCACAAGAATAATTTAACTTGTCTTCTAAAAGCTTGTAAAATCATGCATTAGTCCAGTGACATGACTGTTTAGTGGTTAAGGCTTTGGGGTATTAAAAAGAACAGGTGTAGACTAGCTGTTGGATTGCTATAAAGAAGCAAATTCACAGGGAGCAATATACGTTGATGGGTTGGGAACACATACATAACATTAAGCAATTCAGTGTCTCACTCTGGCCTCACTTTCTCTCCAGCAGTGGCCAGAAATATGCTGCAAGTCCCCCAAATCAGCCCCCGCTTAGTCAAGAAGCAACAATTTTGTTAACATTACTGACTGCTTTAGCTTTTTTTCATTATTGTTGCCATCACACTCTTTGTTACTAGAGAAGCTTTTGCCCTAAAAGGTTAAAGCCTCATACAAATTCCAGTGAATTCAGTCATACAAACTTTTATGAGGTATGAAAGCTGTGGTGGCATTGCTCTTGTTTTAGTCAGAAGAGCAGACTCATGGTGAGGTTCTGGTCACTTTTTTCAAACTGGCCAGCTGCAGCTTTTAAAAACGTTAAGTAACCTTGTCCATGTCCGTATGGCTGCCAGTGACAGAGATGCCAAGAGAGCCCAGGTAGTCTGTCCTAACCACTAGGCACAAGTCCATTTTTTTTGGTGTCCCAAGGGCTAACTCTGGCCAGCTCTCTGAGGGAAGGCTCTGGTTTTCATTATCTGTTTTGACTCTCAAATCGAGGTTTTTAAAATCCAGTCTAAATTAAGACACTTGAGATCACTGCTGAGCAGATAGACCTGGTTAGAATACCTGTGATAACCTCTTAAATGGGGGGGGTGGAGGGGTATTAAATATTGTACTAAACTTCTGAATTCCACCTTACCTAAAATTTGTGAGGGATCAACTGCATTTCTCTCTCCTCATTTAAGCTTTGCTGTCAAGGTAGCTGCAGTCCCAAGTGTACCCTGAGTTTATTATCATGGTCTGCCAAAGGCTGTGATACCAAATCAGGGTGTTCCATGCCCACGGGATGATATTTTGCCATAAGATAAGTGTAGTGTGTACGGAAATTCAATTAATGGGCTGTCTCACTGGGCATTAATGTAGCATCCTAGCACAAAGCTAACCTCACTGTGCTTCTATTTTGCTCATTACTTTGTGAGACAGGTATTGCCCAGCCATGATTGCGTTTGTCACAAGAAACAAATGCACAAATGAAGACAGGCTCAGGGGCTGCTGGGAGGTGTCAGTATAAACAATAGCATGATTTGCACACAGGTCTCAGACAGTTTTCATCCCTTTTACTTGTCAAGTTACTTTAATGAAGGCTGTAAAATAAATAGCCGTGGCTATAATCTGTAGGAATTAAAATGATTACCTGGCAAGTTGAAGTAATTAACTATTCTCAGCCAGGAGATATACGGGTAGAAGGATGCGAAAAGAATATATTAACTCACTAGGTAGTAGTACTACTGTCCATCCTTTTTAGTTTTTTAAAAGAAAAAAAAATTGCATGTTGAAATCATGTATCGGCAGCTTTTATGATGGCTGGAGTAACTGAGAGCAATTTTAGCAGAAGAGATGCAAGACATGGTTTAGGGATGCATGTGTTTGGTCTGAAAATATTGTTCTGTCTTTTTTCTTATAAAAGGCTACCCAGCGTGGGCCTTCCTTCTAATTAGATACAAGGCCAAGTTAAAGGTGGGATTAGAGGGCTGGAATTCTGTATAGTCACAGAATATGCCTGGTGTTCTCTTCCTTCCTCGCTGTTAAGAAATTCATAGTAGGGCCACAGAATTTGGAATTATGCTAGTTCTTGACGATTTTCTGAGTTTCTTAGAAATGTGTTCTCATTGAGGTAAGGAAAAAAGTGCTGGTTTTGCACACTTGCATTCTGTATAAGCAAGCCAATCATGATTCTGCTAAACAAAATGGAAATGCACGTAATCCATAAGTACCAGGCTGTTACGTGCTCATTTGACTGTATTTTGTGTTTCAGATCACCACATTATGCTTGCCCTGAAGTCATCCGGGTAAGTTGGTTAACATTAGTGTGTATAAATACATTTTTTAAAGTGTCACTCATTGCAAGTGCACAGACAGACCCTCTATACAGGAAATCTGTCCAAGGCAGACAGCATTGGAAAGGACACCAGGAATGTAACTACAGTTTTGTTTGTTTGGCTCAGCCCTGAATCAAGCCACATCAACTGTATGAGGGAAATGATCATGTGTTATTCTCACAGTACCCTTTGTGCCATGTGATCAGACAGAAATACAGTAGCCTTTTTTAACTTGACCTTTCCACCCAGGGGATGCAGTCCCCTATGCTTTCCTGTCTGTGATGTAGCTGTCATTTCAGTAGAAGAACCAGGGTTGGCTGTCAGTGATGTTGGTTTCCGTTAAATGATACGAACTATCCTTTCCCTCTACTCTCCCTTTGTCTTCTGAAAATAAGTGTCCAAGATTTCAGTGGCCAAAATTCCCCTCTTCTAAAGCATATCTTTAATGTAAAGCCAAGCAGGAAGCGTACAGAAGAGACTGTCCAGACAATGCTATGAGTTTGCAAATAATGTGACTGGTGACAAGCTCCCTGAAGAACCAGGGATGAGAAAAAGACCTTCTTGACATCCTTAATGCACCTCTGACAGTGTTTAAGTGCCAGGTCTAATCGTTAGTGAGTTGTCAACCGTTCCTGCCCTGCTCCCTACTTCTGAGCCTGTTCTTGCAGATCCCAGATAAGACTGTAAACTGATGTTCATAAAAATTCAATTAATGGGCTGTGTCATGGCCTCTTAGTTGGGAAGACCACCTTGGGAAGCAGGTGGCTGAATTGAAATGTGGGGTTTCCCATTCTCCGCTCTCTTGTTCTTCAAGGATAATTAATTCATTTACTAGTGAGCAGTCTTTTGAACCTCTGTCATTGCTGCACAGGGAGAAAAATATGATGGAAGGAAAGCAGATGTCTGGAGCTGCGGAGTCATTTTATTTGCGTTGCTAGTGGTGAGTCATCTTCCTTGCACTATCCTTTAAAAAGAAAAGAAAGATCTGAAAATGCTGCTGTATTTAATGGCAATTCTATTGACATCATGTACAGATGGATTTTTTTAGTTCCCCTATTTTTGTGTGTCTCAGTTGCATCCTTTCCTCTTATTTCTACATCAGGCCCAAAGGAAAAGCATGAGGAATATTTCACTGCTTCTTTGAAATGCTGCTGCCCTGCACAGGAGAGCATAGACAAGCGTCAAAAACTTGTCTCCATAAATAGTCTTTGCTGTGTTGTGATATTGCAGCACATTTTTTGAATGGAAAGGATGTGCAGGGTTACAACTCTAGGATACAGAGAGTGTCAAATAAGTTGTCCTTCATAGGATCAAAATATGGCTGGATTTGAGAAGTGTTTGTTTTTTCTGCTGTGTGTATGTATGTGTTTCAGTAGGTATATGCATACATTAACTGCAGTGTTTTATCAAGAGAAGATTTGAGTGCAACACTGTTGTTTCATGCAAGTATTGAGCTACATTTTAATTTGGTACACTTGGGAATATAAAACTGAGCCAGTAGTACAAAGTTTAAATTAGTTTCCATCTGGCTCAGTAATACTTTCTTTAGTATTCAAAATGCAGTATCTTGTAACTTATCCTTCTTTCAATCAAAGTTTCAGTTCTCTGTGGAATTTATTCTGATTTGTAGTGGTAATGTAATAGTCCTAAACATACAACAATTGGATGTCCAGCTGAAGGCAGATAGGCTTGGCATTTGTTATCGATTTCCATAGTATAATGTAGGAAAATATAGTTTATGTTCATATAAGCATATACCATGTGCAGATTGAATACTGTATATGAGAACAGATTTTATGTGCATGTTAAGTTTTTTATATCTATAATAGTTCAGATGATCATCTACAATTATAAAAATAACAAGCCTGAAGTAAAATTTTGATGTCCTTGTACATTTATTAGTAAACCTAATTACTTCACTTAAATGTTTTATTTTGACAAAAGCACTTGTACAGTGTACAGAGTTAGATTTTGCACATTATTTTTGTCTAAAATACTTGAAAATTTTAAAGGATTTTTGTTTCAAAAAATATGCTGATAATTTTTTTAATGGCCCGAATCAAAATACCTTGAAGTAATCTCAGTATGATGCTTTAATTCACCTTAACCAATCTTACTCTTTTTTTCTTTTTAGTCATTACAATTCACTGACATTTTTGAAGTTTTAGATTTTTTATCTTGATGTTGCAAAGGAAGAATTTTAACTATCTCACTAGATAGCACCTGGTCATCTGTTGCTCCTGAGCAGCTATTTTCATGGCTGATAAAACAGAACTGTATAATGAGCTCTTAATATAACTTCTTGAATTTGTAAGAATAGAAGAGAGAATGTGTCAAGATGTTTAGGATTTGTAGGAGCGGGCTTTTCATTTTCAGGGGGATTCTCTGTCAAGATTTGGTGTCTGTTGCTGCATCTTCATCTGTTCCTACAAATATACATGAGCCTGCAAAACAATTGAAATAAGTCTATTATTGATGGAGAGTACAGAGCTCTCCAGTTAATTATGTCAGGACAAACCCTACAAAAAGTCTCAAGCTATACTAGCAGGTGGTAGTAATAAAAGAGCTGTAGTTGTTACCTTCAGGAAATGCCACAAAGCAGCCTTGCTGACTTCATTGTGGCTTAAATTGCATTAGCCAAAGTACTGAACTATCAGAATTGATTTTCCTTCAAGTCTGGAACAGTTAGGAAAAAAGTAGGTAACTCAGGAGATTGGTTACAGAAGACAGGGAGGCTCTCTCTTCAAGGCCGCTTGAATGAATAAACAACAGTAAATGGTGCCCAATAGCAGTTGCCATCAGCTGGGCTTTCTGAGGCTTCTGTAAATGGAACTGTTGGTCTCCGTAAACCATAGACACAGGATTGCTTATACAGATGCACGACTCACTGTAGTAAGAGCAGTGCCAGAACTGACAACTCAAAGCTTAATTATCACAGCAGCTGACAGCTTGCAGCTTCCCACAAACCATCCTGGAAATCAAGGAAGCTCGGCACCTACTAGAATTAAGCAGTAAATGAAGGAAGTGAGAATATCTAGGAAGGTGCAGACTTGCTATAAAAGGGTATCAGCTTCAGTTGGTGGAGTTATCCTAAAGATGTCAACTTCTTTTTTTTCCTTTTTGTCCTTGCAGCAAGGATAGGTCTTTTGCTGCTTTTTGTGGCAAGCTGATGATCTATTAAAAATGTAATTTCAGCTAAAAAAACCTCAAACCATTCATGTAAGTGAGCTACAGTAGGGAAGCAATAGGAACATGACCTGACCACACCATGGGAACTGGATGGAGTATATTAAACAGGTAGAACGTCTGCTACTTCCAAAAGCTAATGTTTGTTAGGGTTTCTTTCAGCTGTGTCATTTCACTGCTCCATCAGAAGGAGGATGTTCCTTACTGAAAGTCTCTCAAATGCTGTTCACCTCCTTTTCAATGTCTGCAATAAATGCCTCAGGAAGATTAAAAATAAGGAGACAATAAACATTGCTGCTGTGAAAGTATGCCCAGGAGGAATGCCAGCAGATCAAAAGCTTGAGCTGAATTTAAGTGAATCCATGCATCTTTGGTGAATTTGCCTGGAAAGCCAATTTCATATTTTGTATTATGTTTTATACTGGTAGTCATTTTCTAATTAAAGGTCTAATGAAAAAACTATGTCCTCAGTTTTGTTTCCTATGTTGGAGAAAATACAGCAGCACTAAGAAATTATTTATTTTCAATGGATAAAAAGGGTTTTTCACTTATTATAATAATTCATTATGAGCTGACTTCCTCTTTTCCTTTCTGTCACCATGTTTATCCTGGCTTTTCTCCTTTTGCCCTCTCCAATTCCCTTTCACTCATCTCTCCCATCCACCACTCTGTCACGTCTTTGCAGGGTGCCCTGCCTTTCGATGACGACAACTTGCGGCAACTGTTGGAGAAGGTGAAACGTGGAGTGTTCCACATGCCACATTTTATCCCCCCGGACTGTCAGAACCTTTTGCGGGGGATGATTGAAGTGGATGCCTCGAAACGTCTCACGGTAAGAAGGCATTTGCTGCGAGTCATGTGAGCAAGGCTTCATTTGTCACCTTGTTGCAGTTACGGTTGAATAACTAAGGTAACTTGTTGATTTACTGCCACTCCTGTGTGTTTCCTCCTGAGCAAAGAATGAGTGGAGTTGGTGGGGTCTTTGGGAAGAAGTTAGTTACCTTCTCTTTTGAATCATGAGGGCAGATTGCCTTTGTGTCTCTTCTCTAGCCTTATAATTCTCCTTCATATGTAACAGTGGGCATTTAGAAGAAATCCCTCATAACATCATCACTGTGCTACTGACCCATTAGCACATTCTGGAGTCCACCTGAGTTGTCTGGCCCTCCTGGCTGGTACAGCCATTTGTCAGGGATGTGATATAACTGTTTGAAGGTCAAAACTGTTAGGACTGTTATTTCAAGCTTTGCTATTAAACAGAGTATGCTTTTCTTACATCTCTGACAAAAGTGATGGCTTCTCACTTCATACCATGCAACTTGCATTGTATTCTATCCTGCACTTGCTCTGCATTATCCTCTAGCAGTCTTCAGAGCAAGTGTCTTCCAGTCTGCTCTTTCATCTTGTGCCCTGTGGTCCTGAGGATGACTAGGTCCACAGTGTTGAGCTCCTGGCATTCGGCACTGAGTCTTTGCATCTAGGATACATCCCATCACTACAACAGAGACCCTGCAAGGGTGAGCACTGTGTAGTGATTGTATTCTTCACTAACTCTGTGTTAACATTTTGGGGAATTAAAAAAAATTAGCAATTAAAATCATCTTGGAAATCAAGATTGCCTGCTTGTCAGTGGAGGCGTCTGCCTTTATGGGTACATTGCCCTTGTAAATCCTATTGTCAGGCTGTGGTGATGATTTTATACAGATTTACTAAGCTCACAGATTCTGAGTGGGAGTATGTATAAAGAAATGTAAATTTAAAACTCCTCCTGGTTCTTCAGTCTGCTAAAATATTTATAAATAAACTCTCAGATCACTGCTTGGCCTCTCTGTTGAGATTGCTAACAACAGCATCAGTCTGTGCCAGCTGTCGTGGTGCTTTTGGGATGCAGACACCTGTCTGCTAAGAAGTGAACTGAAACTCCCTTCACAACTCTATTTACAGTATTACCTGACAACTGCAGCTGGGTTTTTCTTTCATTCATTATGAAACCAGGTCATGCTCTATTTGGTGATGTAGGTGAAAAGTTCTTCATGCTATTACTGGTATCCCTACTTTTGCAAACCCAGTAGCCATCACATTTGCAGTACGTAAGTAGCACTGATTGGGGAAAAAAAAAATTAGGCACTTTAAAAGGCCTTTTTTAAACAGATTTTTAAAGAAAGAATATTTTTCCAAGTATTTTCATGGAAGGAACACTGCAGAGGTTAGCTGTTCCTCATGACCAAGAAAGTCACCAAGTCCTTCTCTGGCTTAGTTCCCTTTCGATAATGTAAACATAACAGTTTTTCTGTTGTTTTTTTTTCTCTCAAAGATCTTAGTGCCAATGGTTTGAGTATGCCAGGGAGCAGATCATCAGATGTTAGACCTTCTTCAAATTGTTCTGACTGAGTTTTTTCATAGAGCAGTCCCTAAATGTTTTGAATTGTGTAATACAGCAGAGAATGTACACGCATAAAAGAGAAAACACTTAAGGTAAATCAAGATCCCAGAGTGACCCCCCTCCTTTTCTTGATCAAAATTAAGCTCTTATTTCCTTAGGGAGGAAAAAAAAACCAGATCGGATAGTTATTGACAAGCACTAACCAGTAAATTGTGAATAAGAATTTGAAATAAAACATATTCAAGAGCTGAGAGCCAGGAGGAAAAAAGGATAGCTCTTTGTTATTAGCTGCAATCTTATTTTCATTATTTTAGGGTCTCTCAGTTTGCTGTCCCTGCTGCTGTCATACTGCTATGCTGTTAGTGTGCCGGTTGCTTAGATTGCCAGGCAGAAGGGAGCTCTTTGTTTACAACACAGGAGCTGGGAATATATAGTTCATTTTGAGGAGAGATCTGAATTCTGTTTTAGCTGTGTCCTGTGAAAAAGGGTATAAATATGGGTTTATTTGGAAGCCTCTATTCCTAGAAAATATCTCACTTGAATCAATTTGATATTTATACAAAGATCTGAGCGAAACTGTGGCTTGGGTACAATGAGTACAGGTGTAGCTGTTACCATTACTGATCATTTGCTCAATATCTCACTGGTGAATTCAGCAGAAAAATACAGTGAAATGTAAGGTCACTAGAATTTTTTTCTTTCATTTTTCCCTTCCCCTCTCTGCTTTGTTCCTTTTTTTGATTTGTATCTCTTTTCCTTTTCATCCAACTGCATTTCCCTCCCTGCAGTAATTGCCATTTCACAGCACACCCACACCTTCCCCAGTCCATCTGTTAAAATGATCAACAAAAACAGAACTAGCATTCACGTTTAACTGTCATCATTCGGCTTCAGTGTCAGAGCTTGAGAGGATTAATGGAGAGGAGTGTAATCGGAATTATTGTTGCTGGCCCTTTCCTGCCTTAAGAAATAGGCATTACCTTTCTTTGTATATGATTCATTTATGGAAAAAAGACTTCATTATGTCTTAGTGGAATATTGTTCACACTCACCGTATATTATGTAGCCTCAAGTATGGTTAGTGGGACGTCCTTGACCACTCTCCTTTACTGGGCCTGTTTTACTAAACATGCTTTAAAATAAAAGAATCTATGTTTTTCTTTCAGTAGACTGCAAAAGTTGATCCTAGCTGCTGGTCATGATATTTCTGACCACCCATATTCATGAAAGATGAAATCAAACAAAGAATCAGTACTAAGGTGGTCAGCATTTGAGAGAGCCTGTCTGAGTAGCACAGCCTAAAAGAGCTCCACTTAGTCTGCACAGATGATGTCTAAGAAAGGTTGTACTGGTCATCTGCATATTCATTAGAGGTAATTACTAGGGAGGGAAAGATTATTTAAACTAAAGGAAGATACCGGCACAAAAACGAATGTATGTCAAATGGCCTTACATGAAAGTAGGCTAGAAATTAGAAGAAGTATTTTAGCCATATGTCATGGTTTAACCCCAGCCAGCAACTAAGTACCATGCAACCGCTCGCTCATTCCTCCCCACTCCCGGTGGGATGGGGAGGAGAATCGGGAAAAAAAGTAAAACTCGTGGGTTGACATAAGAACAGTTTAATAACTAAAATAAAATTAAATATAATAATAACAATAATAATAAAATATAATAATAATAATAGTAACGAAAAGGAATATAACAAAAAAAAGATAAATAAAACCCAAGAGAAGACAAGTGATGCACAATGCAATTGCTCACCACCTGCTGACCAATGCCTGAGCAACAATCCACCCCTCCCGGCCAGCTCCCCCCAGTTCATATACTGGGCATGACTGCCATATGGTGTGGAATATTCCTTTGGCCAGTTTGGGTCAGCTGTCCTGGCTGTGTCCCCTCCCAACTTCTTGTGCCTCTCCAGCCTTCTTGCTGACTGGGCATGAGAAGCTGAAAAAGTCCTTGACTTAGTATAAACATTACGTAGCAACAACTAAAAACATCAGTGTGTTATCAACATTATTCTCATACTAAATCCAAAACATAACACTATACCAGCTACTAGGAAGAAAATTAACTCTATCCCAGCTGAAACCAGGGCACCATATTAGTGGGGTTCTGGGACAGCTTCCTAGTAGCAGTAGTGTCAGGAGGGAAAATGAACTAGTTTTAAGTTTGAGAAGGTTTATGGAAGAGAATGAGCACTCTCAGTGCCTGCAGTATCTGAGGTTTCTTTTAGTTATGTGCTCTTCAAAAAGTGAATGTTTTTTTCCTTGGAGATTTCAAATGATTCAGCATCTCTACAGTGGAGAATTACAGCTCCTGTAGTGGAATCCATTTGCATTCTCAGGCAGTATTTTCTTCTACAGAAACACAAAGGCAAAGAGGGGAGAGTAAGGAGCTTTTGGTCCACTTTCCTTTTAAAGATGGATGAGCATTATCAAAACTTTGTCTGTAGAGCAAGGTGGATCAGAGTAGATACTGCAAAATAAGCTATTCTGATAAAGTTGTCATTGTTCCAGTGTTGACAGTTTATTCCAGAGTAGAGTGACTTGTCTTCCATGTTGGGTGTCCACATAATCTGAAATATCTGTCCCTGAATATTATCCAACTTAAATTACACACGTTTTCAGAATCTCCTCTCTGTTCTCTGATTTTGTTTTATCTTGGGTCTAATGTATGCTAATGATGGACCACGGCATCTAAAGAATGTTAAAAAAATGAACAAGGGAAAACTCATCTGATACAGACCTTCATTTTTCTAGAAGGTCTTATGGTAAGGTGCCTATCACATAATTTAAATTATCTCACTTCACCACCTGTGGAATGGAGGTAATTGTCCAGTTGATATATTTAGGCTGTAAGCTTTTGGCTGCCAAGGACCTATTCATGCACTGTGCACGTAGCACAGTGATACGTTGCCCTTGTCAAGGTCCCTGGAGGCTGCTATAGTACGGCTGCTACTACTGACACAGATAAAGGTTTTACCAGTGCTGTTTGCACTGCCAGCTTGAATCCTTTGGTCAGGAAAATCCTCTATCTTGACATTATACAGTAGGTTTAAAGCTCAGACTAGAGGATCTTCTGACAAAGAAGATTCATCTGAGGTGTGGGTTGATTTAGTGCACGAATGGGCTTGAGATTGTTCCCTTTCTGGGCAGGGAAGTTTGAAATTTGACATGAGTACAAGCCCGGAAGCCCTCATCCATATCCACGGACTTTGAGAAAGTTTTTCTTCAGGTCAGAACTTTTTAGCTTTGGCAACCGCTCTGCTGAGATCAGTGCCGAGGATGTAGACAGTGCTGTCTTGTCTTCCATCTGCCTGTCTGTCTCCATCTGTTGTTCCCTGCCTTAGAATTCAGACGTAAGCTCCTTGGGGGAGGAGACCTCTTTTTCTGATGAGCGTGTACAGCTCTGTATCACAATGGGCCTCTCATCTGTGAGTGGGACTCCTAGATGCTACTTCAGTATACAAGTTTAATATATATTGGAAGTATTTTTACATAAAACCATGGTAAAGGAATTCCCCCCTCCTTCCATTACAGCATGTTAGCTTGCAGAAGTCTCTCCTCTGACTGTGCATGGGCAATGGATCTGGGCATGTTTTGTTGTTTCAGAGATGGCGTCATGAGACAATTGCCTGCGATGACTAGGAGATGAGGAAGCAGCATTTTTACAACTTCCATAAAATGGCATTAAATTTGGCAAACTCATGTGCAAACAGCAAGAAGAAGCCTCCGGGAAGGGTTGTTAAATGCCTTCGTCACTTAAATGCATTTAAACATTGTGTTTAAATGAAGGCAGGAGGAGTGAGATTAGCTCCCACTGTGTATCTCCCTCCCCTGCATTGCATAGTAAGAAGCGTACAGACTTCTCCTTGTCAAAACCAATCGCCCTCCCATAACCCTCCTGTCACTTTAATGCAGATGAAAAGCAACAAAGCATTAATTAATTACCTTTAAAAAAGCAGTGAAGATGTTGGCAGCAGTAAGCACACTTGTAATAACATTTCAATGCAATTATGTTTGAATCAGAATAGAAATTGTTTTCGTAGAATACTTTTCATATCTGGGATATCCCAGGGTACTTCACAGCAATGGTTTTGATGTGGATTGAATGGCAGATGTGTACATAAACAGCAGCCATGAGAGCTCTTATACACCTTTGAATGTATATCAGGGTGCTACAGGGCTTCTCATTCAGAAAAATGCTATGGGTTCATTACCTTGAAGGAGGTTGATCATCAGGGATGGGCAGACGGGATTTCTCTTTGACATCTTCTCTGAAGGAGCCGAGAGGTTCTGTGACTAAGACATGAACTGGTGACCCTCCTTTCTTCCCCCTTTCTGACTCAGAAAATGAAGTGCTCTTGTCTGCTTCGCCATGGCATTTCTGCATATCACAGGCACAGAAGAACAACGTGACCCATGGAGACAGAAAATGCAGCAGGAGAAGCAAGCATGAAAGAGGCTTGGACATCGCTTAGCTGTATCATCTGCATCTTGTCTGAAATCATTAATGTCTCTAACCCTCCATGTGGTGTATATGAAATAACGAGTAGATATGCATCTCGTAGGGTGGTTTTACCAAGCAAAGGAGGAACAGTACAATCCTCAGCAGATCCTCACAGTACTATGGACCTGATAAGTAACCATGCTAAAATCCTGTCCCATGGAAACTGTACAAAATAGGCTCTTCTTATGTTCTGTGTTTGTACTTCAGCTTGCAAAGAACCAGGAGGAAGAGAGCTGCATCTCCAGGCTGTTAGGGGAACACTCATAATATGTATCTTATCTCAAGTTAAGCTGGTCAGTGGAGATGGCAGTGTGTCAGGAATACTCCACCTTTCTCTTAATAGTGCAGGGATGAAAGGACTACCTAATGCAAGGGGAATTGTGATGAAGGGGAATTATTGTGGCAGAGCTGAGGCCACAGCTGGAAGCTGTGCAAGTCTGCCCTGGCCCATGGATGTGTGTGCTGGGGGGCATTGGTGCTCCCAGCACCTGGGCTGGTTAGAAGACAGCTAGATATGCAAGTACCAACTGCACCTCTGATTGCAGTGTTGATACAGTCTTGGTTTTAAAGGAGGCTGTTTGTCTCTCGTACTGATCCCTCCAGCCTCCTTCATGCTTTCCAAAGCTGCATTCCCTTGTTTCTTTGTTTTCAGGAAAAGCCCTGTCTCACTTAAAGAATGATCTCATATAGAGCTGACCTCAGATCTTCCTGGTTTCCCAGGCACGGAGCTGTTGTTCCATAGCACAGAGGTCTCTGATTCCTTGCTCTCTGTGGCAAACACCTACTTTGTGTCTCTGAGATTTTTTTGTTTGTCCGTTCCTCTTTTTTTTCTTTTTTTCCTCTCTAATTCTCATTGTTCTGGAATTGAAGTGGAAATAATAAGAGCAGGACAGCTGCCTCCATTCTTCCTGACCAGTTTAATGGGTCTGTGATTTCATCTTATAGCTGTTAGCACTTGAGTTTCCTTCCAGCTCTCCCCTGCCTTTCACTTGCATGTTGCACAAACGCAAGCCTGTGTGCAGTGAGCGTGCATATTGTTCTGCACGTACAAAGGTGCTTCATAATGAGGAATATGAGAAATATTGTCCGCATAATGAATAATCCCTGGGTATCTATGAAAAGTTCTTTTCTACTGTGATGATGCTTCAAAAAAACCAGATTAGGAAGGTTCTGCTGTAAGTATGTCATATGAACAGTTTGTTGTCTCTACTGTTAAGAGTTTCTCTTGGAAAAAGGGTGTTACTTTCTTTTCCCCATGCTTGTGGAAAACATGGTCATCGTGTAACATTTGCTGGGATCTGCCTTCTGTAGGTGGACAAGGCCACTGTTCATCTTTGATCAGTCCTTCATTACATAGTAAAATGCTCATGTGTGAAACAGGAAAGAGGGAAGTAAAAGAAATTTGCAGTCTGGTGTTCAGGTGCTGGAATAATAAACGGTACTATTTTGACATAGAACCTTATTCTACTTGGTTTTTAGATTTTAGTGATAAATGTGAAGCCAATCAAGAATGGGTCCTGGCAGAAGGTCACATCACACATGCATAATTTATTTTGTTTATTCACATTATCTGTTTGAACCTGTTTCTGTTTCCTTCTCTCTCTCTTTTTCCAAAACAAAACTAGAAATGAACTTTAGGTGTAAAGAATCAGCTATTATGCACATACAGAAAGGAGCAGTTTATTAGCTTCAGTTAGGTTATAGAGGGGAAAGGCTTAGGAAGGGAAAAACTTAAATTACCAAAACACTTGCCTGTGAAGCCTTGTACTTATGCATTTTCCTGGGATTTGCTCCTGACTGATTCCTTATGTCCAGAATTATAGTCTCATTTCCAGTGGGGTGGGTGAGGATGAGCATGCTCTTTATGCAGCATAAAGTTCCTGGTTTTTGCACAGATCCATCTCTGGAATGTTGGACTTACTTGAATAAGCCTTGAATAAGAATGTCTTGTGGAGTTACCTTTTCTGTTTTACAGCACTAATTCCTTGTTTTCTTTTCCTTTACAGCTAGAACATATTCAGAAACACATATGGTATATGTAAGTAACACTTTTTAAATTCACTTTTGCATGCATTCATTATTGGTTCTGTTATGGGAGCTGATATTCTAGTGATGTCTGAAGAGAGAGACTGGAGTTTGAAAGCAGCTTGCACACAAGTAGAGAAAGGGGCAGAGGACAGAAAGGCATCTAATTTTTTTTTATGCTTTGCTACTCATATAATTTCATCTAGCTATATATATCAAGCCAGGAACTTTTTATACAGTGGCTAACAATTGTTTGAAATAAGATGTTCAGTCCAGCAACTTGCTGTGTTAAAAAGATACCTACAAGTGATCAGCAAGAAACCTCCCAACTAACAGCTGTAGTTTGCTATCCAAGTGCTACAGACAATCCCTTGTAATACTTTCTTGACAAGAAAGCTTTCATTTGTTCCTTCCTGGCATCTTGGCTTTTCTCTGAAGTAGAAACAAAAATGATGATATTGATAAGTAAGCACCTGGGAACAAGAACTTTTCTGTCTCATAATCCCTACTCCTTCTTCTTTGCAGCAAGCTAAGAGGCTGCTTCTGACCTTGTAACCTGTTGATGTGAGAGTAGTTCTGTGACTTGATTAAAAGCAGTAGTCTTGACAGTGAAACAGGAGGTCTGTGAGAAAAGTACGCACCTGTCTAGTGGTTTGGGTATAAGGAAGATTGATGGCTTTTAAAAGTGACCTTGCACTTAGTGTAGCCTTAATAGTATTTCAAGAAACGTAAGTAAATAACATTTTTTTTTATACTGATGGTAACCTAATCAAACTAAGGAGAATACGTCACATATTAAACAAGGAAATGATGCTTTGATACATGCTTCTCAGGGTCAGCATACCTACGGGTTCCCCAGGTGGGTGATAAGGAAAGTCCTGCCTTCATAATCCTATCATTGCTCTTGGGAAATACTTGAGGATGATATGAACTGATATTTAAGCCTGTCACCAGGAAAAAAACCCACCTTTGTTTTGATTTGTTTTGTTTTCTCTAATTCTACCTTATGGGCAATGTTCACTTCTGGATTTATGTGACTTTGATAGGACCTGAGGGCATTCAACAGTTTGTTGAATAACGTGTTTTTTTCTTAATTCACCTGAAATGGTGGCAGCACTCTGCCCATGGCTTTTTCATGCTCTCTACAGTTAACCATGGCACCTTTTTAAATGAAAGAAGGACTGGAGTGTTGCTTGCTGCAGGTATTTTGTTTTTAAACTCTCATGGATAAATGTAGGAGAAATGGAGGGCGGGAAATCTCTAATTGTAATATCTGAAATACCCCTCCTATAATGTCTTACTAGCAGTTCCAGAAGTCAATGCTGTTTACATCAGACTGGACAGCTGATCTCCTCTGTTTCTTCATGGAGTGAAATCAGCTGACTTTCTCTGTGCTTTGATCAGAACTGGAATAGGAAATAAAATGAAATGTCAGTGATCACTTATATTATTATTCTAACCCTCCTCAAGATTTTTGCCTGGAAGTTTTCACCTGTCGGAGGACTGTTGTCCCAGCCTCACATGTACAATTAGGCAGGTGTTATTTCATGACTTTATTCTAGATTTAGAATTTGAATATTTTTTTCTTTGCAGAGATAAGCATTTGAACATTTTCATGTACTTCTAGATGAAGGTCAGACTCTCTGATGATTGACGCAGTAAACAGGTTTTTACCCCAATGGAAATAGCATCTGAGGCTGTTTTCAGAAGTAGAAACTGAGTATTGCAAAAGCAAGTCTCCCCTAGACTCCCAGTGTAGTCAATGCAGAGAGAGAAAGGCTCTTCCAGAAGTCTGTTCAGATTGCCTAAAATGAAGTTTCTGCTCAAAATAGCTTTTTAAATGAGTCTCTCATTTTCTCTATACTGGCCACGGATTGACCTAAGGAGGTTAACCTCCTTTGGCTAAATTTAGCCTGTGAATAACCCTGCCACCTCCAAAACTCAACTACTTTCATGTGGTAATGTTTCACAGCCTCTTTGCATTCATTTTGCCTGGAAATATTGATGCTGACAGAGAAGGAGGGATTAGAAGTGTTTTACTCTATGGCTGTTTTGCTCACATCTTTCATTTTTTCTTTATTTCATGTAACACTACTATGCTATGTAAAATCTTCATCCTTTGTCATATATCAGTTACTGACCTGAAAGTTGTACTCAGAACATATAAGTGATTTCACTTAATTCTTCAAATAAATATTAAGGCTACTGTAAAACTGGGGAAAATATTTAATTGCAGACTAGGCAGACAGAGAAAGAGGTCTTGAAAGTTGAAATCATGATTCACAAGCCTAAAAAAAGGAAAAAAGAAACCAAAGAGAAACCTTTCATCACCAACCTCCAGTTCTTCTTGCTCTCCCACCCAAATTAATTCAGTGAGGTTTTTTAAACCTTTTTAATTGAAATCACTTATTTTTACCTCAAGCACAGGTTATCATAAATCAGCAAATAAACAGCAGTTATTTTCACATTTTTCCAATAAACCAAGAGGGCAATTAAAATTAGCTATTATGGTAAATATGTACTCCTGTAACACTGAGTTATTGCCCTAATTGTGAAGGTACCAAATTTACTAAAATCAGAAAAAAAATAACTGTACTGGTTCTGCTTTGCTTTGCACTGATGCAAATGTGCATCTCGGTGAGATTCACAAGGGAATTTCATGGAGAGTCTGAAAAAGTCCACCCTGGTCTGGAATCACAGCCACCGTATGCACTGATCCTCACAAAAGAGGATGGGTTTTAAAGCAGCAATTACATTCATGCAGGCCTTTAAAAAATATACGTGATTTGCAGTATTCATCGTGTGACATTGTTTGATGCCTGTGTGGGCTGAAATGCAACAAATTTGTCACTCTGCTAGACTGAGAATGGAACAGGCAACACAGTCATGCCAGTCACAGCCCAGACCTGGTGATTTTCATTTCCTGAAGCACTGAATTGTGTTGCCAAATGATGAGGTGCCTCTTTGCAGCTTTTGCTTGTACCTGATGAGGAGGTGTGAAAATTCCTGACTATGTCTGAGGCTGACCAGGTGCAGGGCATAAGGAAAAGCCACTTTTCAGTGCCCAGAAGATGGCAAGCTGTGCTCTCTAGAAATGGCTCCCACACTGATTGATACAATAGAAGCTTGCAGGTGATATTCTGCTATAGACTAGGGCAAGTAGTAGGAAACCCAGATTTTCTGGAAATTTTCAAAAACAATAATTCTTTTTAATCTCTTTAAATTACCTTAAGGACATCTGCTTGTAACATAATGAATTATTAATGAAGTCAATACTTTTTAAAAGTGAACTGCAGATCATTAGAAAAAAAAACACTCAGCTGCTGTTCAAAGGTCCACCCTGCAAGAATTTGTCTTAATGACAAGGTCATCACTGGCTTTAACAGTGCAAGATTATGATCTAATCATTGCTTATTACCTGCTGAGAGCTAGATCCTGATCCTAAGAGTAGGAGTAGCTACCTCTTAAAGACAGGGCACTCAAGGAATAAGATGTTTCTTTAGTTGAACAAGGATTTTCAAATCTAGGCTTTAGGTTCAAGACCGTGGTGTCATTGCAGAAGACATAGGCACTTCTGCGAGACTCCCAGGGGGTGTCAGAAGCTGTGTTTTAATGGTTTGACACACAAGAATGAATCCCAAGAAGCAGATTCTTTCTCTGTCCTGTATATTCTGCTTCCAACCCCCTGAACTGAATAAAACTGAGCAGGGTGCGTGTGAGTGCTCAGTGTAAGAGAAGTGGGATCTGACCCACGTTGTCATGACCTATGTAATGCACACCAGAGTATTGCCTTCTTACCTTGAAGGAGATAATCTGCATTGGCTCTTTTTGGTACACTGGCTGAGACCTTGAGCTCATGTGTATGATCCTACCAGAGTTGCTTTCTAACCTACCCAAGAAAGATTAGGGGCATTTGAATTGGAGCTCCTTTTTCTGTGTAGATACTTGGATAGCTCACATGTGAGCCCAGAGCATTTTAAGCTGTGCAAGTAAGTTCACAAGTTGCGTTCACCTTATTTCTGCCAGCACCAAAAGGAAAAATCTCTTGCCCAAACACAGCCCCATAAACAGCAAATGCTGACATCTGATGCAGTTTAAATATTCCTGATTCTCGTTGCCCACCCTGGGAGCCTGGACCCAACAGTCACACATTTACATCACATAAAGGAAGGGGAGGACCTCACCTGCAGAGTAGGAAAACCTCAACATCGGAAAGGAGGACCTCACCCAAAGAGTATGAAAACCTCGATATCGCACAAAGAATCCACTGAGAAATAGCCAAGATTCAGGGTAGACAGTTCCTCCAACCAAAATACCACCACTGCCAAACCCACCTCTTTGGGTGGATAGAGTTTACATAAATTGCTCACTGCCTACCTAAACAAAAAGCATATTCAGGGTGCCTGCAATATGTATCATTCAGTCGGTTATAGATACCCTGACACCTTGACCTGTTTCTTACAGTCAAGGCCTTTAATTGCAACAAATAGTCAATATTTCCTGAGCCTAGTGAATGGGATGAGGTAATTATGTAGGAAGCCTATGTTAACTACTTTTAAAAGAGTAATAGGCTCTACTGCTAATGGTGTATTCCAAGGTCTGCCACTGACCTCAGGCATCACACTTGAGCCTCAGTTTTCAAATTTGCATATCTGAAGAGAAGCAGAGATTGTCATATTTGGGCATGTAAACAAACAACCTGATTTCCTCAAAAACTCTTTAAAGTGTGTCAAGTGGGGACCTGAACACTGAGGTCTCTTAATCACATTGGAAGCTTTAAAGAAAGAAACTGCTGCAATGCCGGTTGTAATCAGAATTGGTGAAAAACAGTGATGGTTTGTTTGCAGCTCCTTCTTTGAAAAAGAATCATTCAGCTTGCACTTTTCAGCCTGATAGCCTGAGGTCTGGCCTGCTGATGAGACAGCATCTCTAAAACCGCATAGTGTTTTATAAATGTTTGGCATTAGGACGCTGAACAGCTGCTTAAATTATGAGGGCACTGGTAAGTGAAGTTCCTACAGCCTTTCTGACTGAACGCAGACATTTCTTATTAAAGACCCAAATGCACAAGGTGCTGGTCACTCTTAGCTTTCATGGCAGTTTCTTCTGAAAAGAATATCTGTCTGGTTGGGAGCTCTGGTCTCTCAGTGGGAATTTAACAAGCTATTTCCATCTGTTGCTGCAGGCTGTGTTTCAGAGTACAGGTTCATTTGTGACTCATGTTTCTTTTCTCTCCTTCTTTCCCTGCCCCCTTTCTCTCTGTCATCTTCTTTCCTCTGCAGAGGGGGTAAGAACGAGCCAGAACCAGAGCAACCAATCCCTCGAAAGGTGCAGATTCGTTCTCTCCCTTCCTTGGAGGATATTGATCCAGACGTGTTAGATAGCATGCACTCGTTAGGCTGCTTCCGTGACCGAAATAAACTCTTACAGGACTTGTTGTCGGAAGAGTAAGCACTTGCTCAGTCTTCATATCAGTTGGGTGTCCACGGGCTGGGATGCTTATAAACCTGGGGAGAGGTAGAGAGTGCTTTAACTAATGTCTCTCACTGTGAGGGACCAGTAGCAGCTTCTCACCCTCTGGCTGCTCATTTGCTAGTGAGGTGTTGGGAGCAAGCACTGAGCCTTTCTTGCACCAAGTGTCAGAAGCTCACAGCCTGACCAGCAATGGAGGCATGGTGCTGTCTCTTCCCTTGCTGCCAGGCAAGGTCACTTCATGAAAAGATGGGCTATGCAGTCCGGATGGGGAGGTATCATTGCTGTTATTTGTGTTGGATATACCTTTGTTGGCAAATTTTTATTTATTTCAAGTTTATGCCTGAGAGCTGGTGTATTTCCTGAGGTGTTAAGAGGGACATGTAGTGGAAAGAGCACTTATTGGCTCAGGAGACCCGTCTTGCTGCCACTCTTGGTTTGGACTTCCTGTGGACATGTTACCTCGTCTGTCCTGTGCCTCTGTTCTGCATGTGTAACATGGGAATCATATTTCCTTTTCTTACTAGCTGCTTTTTGGAGTCAGCTAGGTTCTCAAAAGCTTTGTGGATTGTGAATCTGGCTGGCAGGTACATGACCATTTCCAGCTTATTTAGAATAACTGTAACTGTTTGTTTGATGAGAAGGGTTTATCTACATGTTGATGTTTTTTTCTCTTCAAATTTAAAGATTTTTTTTTTTTTTCCAGAGAAAACCAAGAGAAAATGATTTATTTTCTTCTGCTTGACCGGAAGGAGAGGTATCCTAGTCATGAAGATGAGGATCTTCCCCCTAGAAATGAAATAGGTACTACAGATATGACCTCTGTCACCATGAACCCATCTCAACTAGCTCCTCTTCACCTTTTTTTTTTTTTTTTTAAATGTATACCCAAATCCTAGCATCACTGTTACCTTCCCACTGAAACGGTGTACAGAATTGGTGAGAATCCTCAGCCTGAGGCAGGCAGGTCTGTTCTGTGTTTAAACTTGAAGGCTTCATTTTTCAGGACATGTCTGTCTCACGGTGCAGAAACATCCAAGTTGGTCTTGAACCAGATCTTAAAAAATATCATGTGGACCCACAAGCTGGCTCTGTGCAACCAGATGAGGTTTAGAAGCAGTATAGTCTAGTGGCAGAATTTTCTAATTACTAATCTACATGCAGTGTTGCAGAAATGCTGCTTCTGGACTTGAGCTAGTAAGACTGTGTAGCATTGCATCCCTATGAAGTTATATATGTACACATTGTCTTTTCTGTAGGTAAATATATACACTGTTGAAAGTATGAATAATATCACTTACCTGTTTATAGTACATACATCAAACTCCCATGATTTTAGACTATCTTAAAAAGATTTTTAAATGCAGTAAGATTATATATCTTATAAAGCTCTTGTGATACCACTTTATTCCTGAAGAATTGTTCATTGGTATTTTAGGGTACTGCTGATCACCAAGGACTTCACTAATCTAGACAACAGGAAAAATGCTTCCCTAAGGAGCTAACTATATGAGTGACTCTTGCTGTGCAGAGTGACAAAAGTTTAACTAATAAAGGATTAGTCACTTCTATCCATGACCTGAAATAGCATTTTTACGTAGTAGTGTCGTCATTTTCAGGTATTGTATTTCAGCACTCTGAAGGCCAGAAGCACAATACTCTTTATTTTCACTGGAAAGCCTGGAATCTCCCAAGCCTACAGGGCAGTGGTATATTGAACTGTAAGTTTGTTAATACTCTGTTGAATTATTACCTTATCCAAGTTCCAGTCTCCAGGCCCTATAATTTTGCAGGGAAATCTCTTCTGTGGGAGAAGAGATGGAAATTCTTAGTCAACACAGTAACTTTTAAACTCTTACCTGGATGGAGCTACAGAGAGCATGTTAGCAGGGAACCTGATGAAGATGGGTAGATGTGCCAGCTGCAGGTTCCTGTGGTCAAAAGCCCCTTGCTCAGAGCAGTTTGTCATCTAGCACTTTACTAATCAGCTATTGACGCAAACAGATTATCCTGCCATGTAAGGACACCATCATCTTGTTTTAGAAATGCTTTTGTCATAAGAAGCAAGGTGACTCTAGAATTTTCATATCCAGCATGTAAGTGAATACATAGCTATGCCCTAAATTCATCATATATCTCTCTTCCACATGCCAAAGTATTTTCATGGTTTGAACTGGAATATTATGCTCCACTCTTGGGTTTTTTTGTACAAGGAGTGAAAATGTTCCCCAAGAGGGAAACACTACTCTGAATGTATCATTGTGCCTCATCAGCACATTTTAGACTGTGAGCATTATTCTTTGAGTGTTTGTAGGTTGTATTTCCTCTTCCACAGAGAGTTTCCACCTCCTCTGTTCCCAGCAGTATCTCTGAGAACATGGGGCAAGGTTTAATTAAAAGCAGTCATGCTTCTGATGAATATCTCATCATTAGCCATTAGCAATGGCCTTCTACAAACAAAGAAGAGCAGAGAAAAAGTAACAGATTTAATAGTAGCAGCTTGAAGAAACCACATTCATGAGAGTTGTGCATTGCCTGAGCTCTTGCAAAAAAAAAAAGTGCATCTCAGAGTATTTTGCTTTTTCCCCTTTCTTTGCATGTTAGGTCTCAGAAAGGATGGATGTAGGTAAAAATATGGCCAGCTCAGACTAGCACTCTCTTCTGGTGTCCCTTTTGTCTGTTTCAGCTATATGAAGCTTTCTCAAAGGGCCAGGGAAGGGCCACCTTCACCATCTTTCAAGTCCAGCTCCAATTCTTTACATGAAAACATAGAAATGAGAAACTTCTCAGTAAAATGAATGAATGTCAACTAATGTCTCCTTGAGAAAAAGGCTTTCATGGGGTGGAGTTTCTTAATAAACCAGAGAACAAGAGATTGGGCCAGAATAGCCATATGGGATATAGGTGCCTCATCCGAACTCAGAAGTTGAACCTTTATTTCCCACCTTCCAGATGAATGACTTTATAATTGGATTATTACCTATACGATTCTCTCTTCCTCTGTAAAAACCCTTAGGAATGGCTTCACTTTTCTGATGTGAAATAAAAGGAAAATTCATCCTCAGAACTATCACAGATCCAGACTAGGACTTGATTTTTTTCCCCCATGTGAAATATTTCCAGAGAGTCAGGAAGAGAAGGGCAAACACTGGAGGTTTTCCTATTTTTAATTCCTGTGCTTCTGCAAAATCTTCTACTGCTTTTATATGACACCACTTTAGTCTTTATGGCAGAATGACTGTGTATTTAACTATTTCTTTAGTATCTTTAGAATTGACAGTGATGACAGACTCAGTGCCCTGTCATTTCTTATTCCGACCCTTTTAAAAAACATGTACAATACTTGCTACCCTCAGCCATGTATAGTGTAGGATTGTACCCAATTTTTAAGAGGAATCAAATACCTTTATTAGAAGCTCAACCACATTCATGCAAGCTTCTGGATGTATTTTCCATCAAACTTTCGTGAATTGCTGTTGTTGAATTTATAGGTGTGTTTCACCACCTGCTCTTTTTGCTTAGTCTCTCTCTTTGATAGTTTAAAATATAGATTGGAAATCAGTATCTTCCAGCATCTTGAGCAGCAAGGACTGATATAAAAGAACCATTTTGCTTGTTAGCGATATCCTTCTTCTCCTTAATTGTTCTGTTGATTCCCTCATGGTCCCTCTGGCTACTGTCCTTCTCTCAGGCTTTCTCTTTCTGATGGCTGCACAAAACACTGTTATTCAAGTCTTTAGTGAATTCCTCTTCAAATTTCTTCTTTGCTGTCTTAATGTCCACCTTATATTTGGCCTGTCACTTTTATAAGTGTCACTCAGCTGAATTTCCATTTGCTAAAGTTTTCTGTTTTGAACATGCTTGGATCAAATTGCCTTTTAAAATATCTGTTCATAAAATGTTTTTCTTGCCTTTTTCCATCTTTCTTGTTTAGACTCTATTATTAACTAACATTGATGCAGTCTGAGCTTACTTATCTCCATTCTTTTGACATTAGCTGCTTTCTTCATCTTCCTTCTTCTTCCTTCTTTTTCCTTTCTTTTAAACTGTGTTCTTTGACTTTCCTTTCTAATGTCTGATATATCTCTGCAAAACTTGTATCAACTCTCTGTTGTGGATACCAAACATAATTACATTGTCGTTATGTGTATTACTCGGCTCTAGTCACACTTCTGATACCAGCAGTTGTCCTGTGGGATGAATCCTTTCTCATTCTTTGAACTTGTTTGAAGAAGCAGGAGTTTGAAATGTCTAAACCTTGTCCCAGCTTACTTTTGACCACTTACATGTGTGCAGCTGAAGTCACCCAGTATAACTGCTTTATTAGGTTTATCTCCCTTTGTTTTTCCCTCAACTTTATGCACTATATATTTTTCCTAATCTGGAGGTCATTGCCCCTACTAGTATTTTCTACTACCTTTTTATTACTGGACATAGTTTGAAATGGAGTGAGATACAACTGCTTTCTTTCTAATTATTTTTTAACAGGAACATTATTACTAGTAATACAAAGACTATTTGGGTTATACAGTAATGGGGTCAGTTGTTATCACTAGCCCATTTGCATTTGAGCTGTCTTTGCTCATGCTCATTGTTTCAAGAATAAGCCCTGCCTTAAAGAGACCTTGTTCTAAAAAACATGACGTGAGAGAGAGAAGAAACAAGCAAGTAGATGGAGGTGTGAAGAGGGCAGGATAATAAAAATAATACCATCAAACTAGGCAGTAGAGCCAGAATTGTCAAATGCAATATTTCTAGTTTTACAAAGGAATCCTGGCAGAGGAAGAAGCCTTAGGGACTGGGCACTGTAAGCTGCTTTCTAACTGCAGGGGTGAAGGATGCCTTTTTTTGCAGGTGGTCACTCTTCACTAAAATTAAAAATATGTCTATAAATAGAGGCAGGCAAGTGAAATAGCCCAACCAAAGAAAAGAAGATCCTTCTGTACTTTTTCCTACCTTCCTCCTTTTTACTGTTTTGATGCCATGAGAGATGTTAGTAATAAAACATCTCAGCACGTCTGCATTTGGTTCCCTGCTTCACCATGGAGGTGTGTATGGTTTGGCAAGTCACCTTCTGCAATACAGTTTGGTATCTAAAGAGTCTTTTCAGAGCAATTTAGGTGCACCTCAGAACCTCAGTAAATGTTTGTCAGCACCTTTAGGAATGAATTGCCTTTAAATATCTCATTCTTATACCTCGGTTTTCACTCTGCAAAGTGAAAGTAGCACTTCAATACCTCATAGAAATGTTACACAATAAAAAACATAAAGCACTTCAGTTACTATAGCAGTAAAAGCTGTACGATGACCTCTGAGATAAATTTTAGTAGCTCTTATTGGAGATTCATCTCAGGTAGACAAGTATGTTTAATTTGTAATACTGAAGGAGGAAAAATATAAAGCGGAGGGGAAAACCTGAAATCTAATCTTAAAGATGCAAAAAAAGGGTGTATTTTCAGAGGAGAATGCAATTCTGAGTTCAGAGTGTACTCATGTCCCTGTGTCACATTTAATCTAGCTAGCAGGGACATCTAAGGCAAGCTCGAGCAACCTGAGTACATATACAGGATCCCTAGATGGCTTATACTCTGGCTAACAGCTTGTGCTGTAGCCCATTCTGTCATCTTATTATTACTGTTATCAGCTTTTTAAGGTAATTTCTGCAAGCTATGCTATAGTTGTACCTTTATTTTACAGTGCTTGTACATTCAGGGCAGTAGCAGTGCTCCTTCTCTCTGTAGATGGATTGCAACTTATGTCTTAATGTTTGCAAATTTGGAAGAATGGAGAGACTGCAAATGTTCGTCTCCATCACGAAGATATCTGTCTCTCTAGGGGAGCTGTGAGAGTGAGATTGTTAAGAGAGGATTTAACCAACCTGTGTGAGGTAAGTCACAGCCGAATTCAGCTGACAGCGTTTTCTTTTCATAAAGATCCTCCCAGGAAGCGTGTGGACTCCCCAATGCTGAACAGGCATGGGAAGCGGCGGCCAGAAAGGAAGTCGATGGAGGTTCTCAGTGTGACAGATGGCGGCTCCCCAGTCCCAGCTCGCAGAGCTATTGAAATGGCACAACATGGACAGAGGTGGGTCTCTCCTTTACCCAGGAGTCCTGCCTGTCTGGGTTTGCTACCCCCTTTTATGTTATACATACAAAGGAGCTGTGGAGCTTTTCTGTTGGCACCAGCAGTCATTACAATTTCCAAGCACATTTGCAACATGATCTGGCAGCCAGCAGTGCTTATGCACACAGGACCAGAAGTCCTGCCAGGGACTTAAGGGTTCTGTTCGCTTGCAGCTATTGCTCAGGAAACCACCACGTCCTCTGGGCAAGATTCATCTCACCTCTTTTTAATTGTCGAGAACATAGGCATTCAGTCTAAGCTTGTGATACAGGCTGTCACTCTAGGCAGTGGGGACAAACGAGGGCTTTGGAAGGTCTCAGATACATATGTCCTCTGTTCCAACAATCTTAGACGGGATAAATTACCCTCTGGTTGTTCCTCTCTGTCTCCATAGCCTACAACAGGAATCTAGATGACTATCTTGGATTAGATGCCTAGCTTTTGGCCACCTGAAGTTAAATGAGATGAACCCCACCCTCCATGTCATCAGAACAGCTTGAATCTGAAAGCCCTGTCCAGGCATCTGTAGATGCCTCTAAAATGTGCTGTCAGAGCCAGCATGCATCTGACCCACATAAATTACCACATGCCTGTAAAGTGATGGAATATGTATAATTTTGCCTCTTTTCTATCAAAGAAAGTGTCAGTCTTCTGGAGAAACAGCAGAGGAAAATGGTGTCTCCTCAAGGCAGGTTCTGGGAGAGTAAGTGAACTGTGGAAGTTCACTTACGTGAACCGTGGAAGTTGCTTTCTCAGTCCCTATGACTAGCCTAAGTGAAGCATGTGCATTTGGATTCACACTTGCATAAATCAATACAAAAGAACACTTCACATATATGTATGATGACGATTATGATGAAACTTCTGTTTCAGTTTTATCACATGATTTTTTTGTTCAGCTGTTAAGATCTGCTCAAAAAGAGCCTGCTGTGCCCAGAAACTCCCTTTGCTGACGGAGAACTGGGTGAAGAATGTGAAGTAATTTCATGTCCAGGAGGCCTGTAGAATTGCTGGAAAGTTTTACTGGCAACTGTTACAGTTCTGTCTACACTAAGGAAAAAGTGGTGATTTCCAGAATCTGCTAGGACTTATTTCAGACTGGATATGTGGCCTTGAGATACACTGCCATAAAGATTTTTCATTGTAGTGTAGGTTGGAAACCTGCCTTGAGTATGTGGTTTGCTTTGATGTGAGGCCTGGGCAAAGGAAGTGTCCAGGACAGGGTGTGCTCAATGTTCCTCATAGACCTCAAAGTGATAAGGATGAACACAACACTGACAAACAGTTGCTAACTCCTTATTCAGCTTGCAGTGTTTAATCTGGTACCTGGTAGATGCATGGGCCGCGAAGCTCCCAGAGCCAGACAGAGGTGAATCACTTTCCCCCACCCCAAGGCTGCCTGTGAGTCGCAGTCCTCTGTAGCTGTGTACAGTAAGTGTCCGACTGGGTGGAACAAATAGGTGTTAGATTGATCCCAAAGTTTTCTGAGAGCTGAAACCTTTTCTTCCAGCTCTCAGCTTTGACTTTGGATTCAAAAGTCTGAAGAGGCAAAGTTGTGTCTTGCTATCCAAAGTATTTCTTTTGGTTTTAAATGTCTCACTCAGTTCTGCACATGAAGAAACAATTAAAGTCAAAAGGTCTGAGATGAGTTCAGAGCAGAGACATATCCAGGCTACATATCAGTAAAGAAGGGCTTTGGCTTAAGGAGGAAGCAAAACCTGCCAGGCACAAAAGAGATACAGGGCAATACATACCAGAACTCAGGGCTGGACATAAAGGTGTGATTAAGGATGGAGAAAGGGATGTAATAACACCATAATTGATGATGATGGGCTTGGTAGTGCTTGTTTTGGAGGGGGTTAAAGGGAAGATGTTATTTTACTCCATGTGTGAGCTTCCATAATTCATACCATCCACATCCACAGATGACAATGGCACATTTTGTGTTGCTGGCAGCACAGTCGTTTATAACGTGAACTGGCTTCATTAACGAACACCACTGCATGGGGATTGTCTGGGGACGATGCATTGCTGATGGGGCACCATCTGTCAGAACAGTCAGTAACAAAATGACAAGTGCCTTCCACCAAGAGTGGGGGATTTTTAATGGCTAGTCACATATTATATTCCATGAAATGACCCACTGACAGTGGATTTTACAGCAGTAGGGCTTAGATCCCAGAGGTGGATGCTTTTTTGAGAATGACATTTTTTGGTCTCAACAGATGACTATTCAGTGCTTTTATCCTACAATACTAGGAAGACAGGAAAGTGAACTATGGAAACAGATCTCCTGTTTAAACACAGATGACTCGTGTAGACATCTGGAGACACAGAGCCATTGCTTCTTTCTTGAGCTGGCAGAGATACTCTTCTAACCAGTGGGCAGAACACACACATGTGTCTTTGCTTCTTTCTTGAGCTGGCAGAGATACTCTTCTAACCAGTGGGCAGAACACACCCATGTGTCTTGTGATTTAGTCCTATTGTCCTCTTTACCAGTAGTAAACAGATGTTTGCTTGCATAAAGGGGATTTATATTATAACCTCTGGTTTATGTGTCTGTGTGATGAACTGTGCTTTTGTTAACCATGTGGGGACCCTACAAGTGGCTGGTCTTGGCTTGTTTAAGGGCATATCTTTCCATTGAGATTTGAAACTTGGCAGCCTTCAGCCCTACAGGCTGAGAAAGTATTAAGTGAAAAACATAGTCCTTCAGTGACTTAGTTTTGGATAATGGAGGAGGGGAACTCAGCACAAAGGCTGCTTGTTGAGCTTACAGTCTCCTTGAAATGCTTGTGCTGACCTCTCCAAGTGTTCTCCATTGGGTCTTTGTATATGGCAAAGTTAGTATGCACAAACATCAGCCACCCTAAAACTGGTGACTAAGTTTTGTTTATTCTTGGTTTTCCCTGCTAGTTGTCAACTAAACAGGTTCATAATTACATCTTAATTTCTTCTGCTGTTGTGGTATCCACACCTCTCAGACTATCTGGTATTTCATTGAAATGTCAAAAGAAAAGAGGTAGGTTCTGAGTTTAGTTTAACACCAGCTAATTTGCCCCTTGTGCCAAAATCACACAGACTAGGAAGAATTCCATGGGAGCTAGAATCCCTCAGGGATATGCCAGAAATTTTCAGCTCTCTGCTGTGAGAGTCCCAAAACTGTTCTAAAATGGGCTTCATTAACTATTCATTTTCTTCTGGTTATTGAAATGGATAGCTTGCATGAAAGATCAGCTAACATTAGGAAACAGTGTTCTGTGAAACAGTGAAGCATATTACCAGTGAAATATATTACAGAGAGCTGCCCCTTTAGCAAAGCATAGGGAATTTTGCTTCTAAGCTTCAGGGATTCAGACCCAAGATGATAAAGGGCATTTCTCTATACACTGAGTATAGGGAAGAGAGTTGGGAGTAAGTGGTAATGGACCCTACAAATTAGAATACAAAATGGATTACTGTTCCTCTAAGAGGCTCTGTGGTCTGATTTTAACCTTTTCCCAAGTGTTGAGGTCTTCTAGAAAAGTCTGAGTAATGACCGCTTTGCAATTTGTGCCTTCAGGCATGTTCTATTTTCCCTGGACAATGTGACAAAGTAGATGGTACCTGGGTTTTCAATTGGGTAAAGGAGACAAGGGTTTACAAGTATGTATGGGGGAAGTCATCTTAGACCGCAGAAGTCAGGGGGAGATAATGAACTTCAGCACTGTGTAGGCTTGAGCCATAGTTGGAAAGTAAAAGAAAGGTTTTTTCAGAGCATTGCTTAAAAAGGGGAGGATGGGTTGGGGGGCTGGGTGTCCAGCATTGCTTCAGGTGACTCTCTTATAAATGTCCACACTAGTAACTCTGTTTTCTCGCTTTGTTCCTGCCATAGTAAAACAATGTTCAGTAAAAGCCTGGATATCTCTGAAGCCAATCCCAAATTCAACAAAGAAGAAAGGTATAAACACTGACAATATGTTCCTCTCCTCTACCTCACTGCTGAGACCTTAAAGATGCAGTACTTACCTTCTCCGTGTGGGGACATAGCTGTTCTCTCTTTAGAGAGAAACAAAGAGGGTGGGATATTTACAGCCCCACACTACATATGTTTTTGTACAGTACCATTCATTTGAGGCTATCTCCAAAGCAGCCTGTGACTGTACCAACGTTTTCCCCACTAAAATTTCATCCTACTGCTACTTCTGGTTCAGTTCTGCCATGAGTGAGGATGCCCAGGGTAGAAGACTGCTAAGACTGCTTTGGGAAGGATTGGAGTATAAAACACTAGGAAAGCCCAGAGTGCTCCACTCCCAGCACTAGAAACAGCAGCACAACTGAGTCAGTGACAACAATGGTAGGAAACTTTGGAAATCCTGTCTGACAGAGCAAAATACTAAGTGCCTGTAGGTAAGAGACAAACTCCTTAAGACTACCCTGGCTGCACCAGAGAACACAAGAGGAAAAGATGATCGAAGATAGAGTTTTTGGAGGATGATTCCAATCTAGCAGTTCAAGTGACAGATAGTGAAGAATAACAAAAAGGGTAACTCCCAACTGTGAATAGAGGCACAATGGAAGAAGTGCAGGCCACCAGATTTAGGGAGTTTAAGTGGACTCATGTGGGTCCATGAACAAAAAAAAAAGTTTAGACTTTTGGGAAGGTTTTTAGTGGACATGTTGTTCCTAAAATTTTGGTCTCAGAGGAAGAGAATTTCTCTCTACTGTTAAAAGCTGGCATCCCAATGGATAATTCTTCATCAAAATGTAATCCTTATACATTTTGGACAAACACTTAGCTTACCCAAAGGTTAGGAGTGTTCCATATGATTCAAAAAGGGGAAAGCAGTGGGTTCCTTAAAGGAACCTATGGACTTGGCAAACCATTCTTCTTTCCATTTCCCCTTTTAGTAGAAACCTTTCTATTTAAAGATAAATGTGGCCTTTAAGCCTCAGGAGACTTTTAGGATGTGTGAGAGACAGCCCCTGTTTTGGCCTTTTGCAGGCTGAGGCAGTCCTTTGTGGGCAGTGTTTCAAGTCTTGAATCTGCCACAATGAAGAACGTCATGCATCTACAGGAGAGATTGTGCCTCACGTGGTGTGTAAAGCACTCTCTTTAAGATGCCAAGATAGGAACAAGCATTGGACCTGAACTGTTAGAAACCTCTACGTTTCACAGCCATGAAGAAGTAGTGGTTGTATAGTCTTTAGTGGCTGGGCTTTCCTGGGCTATTACCATAGACATGGAAATTCCTGTTCCTTTCTCTGATTCCCCCTATATGTAAGTTCTGTTCTTGAACATGTGGCACTTCTTGCATTAAAAGTTAGTCTGAAACTACTCTGAAGATGAGCTTTTCCACAGTAATTAAAAGTCAGGTCCAGTAAGAGAAGTGCAGAAATTTTATCTGTGACAGGAGAAGGGTCTTTCAGCAGATTTTCCCAGCACCATTCGTTGTCCCACTATCCTTCTCTAGCAGCTGCTACAGCTGTGTTAGGAGCAGAGGAAATGACCCTTCAGTAACCGCTGGGGGAATTTCTTAAATACATATGGGCATTTCATGTTCCCTCTCAAAGGTGATATTTTTCAGAGTACAGGAGGAGAAGGTTAGAGCACTGCATGAGGATCACCTAGGGTCCTTCTCATTGAAGGTCGAGGCTGATTTTTGGAGGATCGCATTCGCTGTGGTCTTACCTCCCTCCCACCTCTAAGAGTTAGGATGAAGGACTTCAGTGGTGGACAAGTGAGAGGACCTGGATTCTGGATCTGTGCACAGCCACGTGAAAGGAAGGGATAGGCAGCAAAGAGAACCCCAGCAAAATGGGCCCAGTTAATCATGGTGACCATTAAATTTTTGGCCAGTGTTTAATTATCCGACTTTATAATGTCTTTTTTAAAGGAATACTGCATCTTTAAGGGTCCCTTCCCTCTAGATGCACATGGTTGTCTTAGTAGCTGAGGCCACTGTCCCTTTCTTTTTCTTTTTCTTTGTTTCTGACTTTCTCTTTCACCCCCTCTTTCAGTGCTTCTCTTCTTCTGTATCTGGGTTGCTGCAGCTCTGTAGTTCACTTGCTTCAGTATTGTAGGGAATGCACATGTCTGCGCTTCTGGGTCTATTGTGTCCTGGGATTGTTTATTTTTTTTGAACCTCATTTCCCTTTTCCTTTTCCCTATTGTCAATTTGCTTTCCATTCTCTTTGTTAACCTCTTCAGTGCCTTCCCTGTTGGGAAAATGACTTGAAAGAAAAATTAATCAACCTTCTTGCACCCATTCTATTTACATTTTAATATTCTGCATGTGTGAATATGGGTGTATTTTCTGTATAAATATACACATACGTTCCAATATACCATGGGTGTCAATTTGCTCTTCTCAGTTACATCATTGTAGATAGATTTGTACAGGTACAATTGAGGACAGCATTTGTCCCTAAATATATACATATATATGTATTTGTATATATATGAATTAGATCTTACCCAAATTTGCACTCCAGGCTGAAAAACAAATGGAGTGTCACTCAAACACATGAAAAAGAACTTATTGTAATGCTTCTTTCCACTTCTCTATCAATGCATAGCACAACACCTTTTTCTTTCTATTCTAACTATGTTTTAATTTTAACTTTTCTCAAAACTGCCTTGCATTGCCCAGCCCAGCGTTTGCAATGTTGATGTAACTGGAAGCATGGCTAGTTGCACTGAGCAGTAAACTGTGAAATCTGCTGGGCATATATTAAATTTGGCATTTCTGTTGGTGACCGTCTTGTGGAGAATGGATTTTCCTCACCCAGCCAGAGGTAGCTCTGGCAGCTTGGGAGCCTGTTATTGAAAATGGAGAGAATGAGAGAGAGAAAGAGACAAAGAGGAAAAAAAGCACTGCATCTGACTTGAAAATAATTTGGCTTAATAACACCAGATTTTTTTTTATTTCTAATCTCATCTTTGTTAATGTGAAAAGATGGTGACACTTTCCTGAGTTTGCTTACCTGCACCCCTGAAAACTTAATAACCTGACTATTCTTTTTGATTTTGAATGCTTTGGTTAGTAGTGAAAAATAAAGAATACTGAAGTTTTTGATTGTTGCTAGGCTTCAAAGTCAACATGCCAGAGATTCATTCTGCTTTTAGAGCTGCTGTTTCAGACTCTTTTCAGCACAGCATTGATTTATTCTCCATTCACATTTGAAAGATTTTCTTTGCAACCTTTAAGACCCAGAGACTGAATTTATTTTAAATGAAAAATGAGATCCTGGAGCACAAGATGGCATCCACAGAGATAAGTGCCGGGTTGCTGAGCTGGTATGTTCTAGCCGATGTGAATTCCTGACTATAAGACCATCATGACTAATAAGCCAATATCAAAGCAGATTCACAGCTTGAGCTACAATCTTGTACCCTGGGCTCCCAAGCTGGCTCAGAAATGCATGCTTTAATAACCAATACGTTTCACAGTTCATTCGTGGCAAAAAAAGTACTTCTTACCAGGCCAGCTTGGGGGACAGAGGGACACTACACTGAGCAAACTGGGGACAGAACGAATGATTTCCTTGATAACAGTCTGATATAACTGTGCCTTACGTAAGAGGCAGAGAAGAAATGCAGCATGAAGTATGAACCCCATAGCTCTACTGACTGCATTAATTGGGAATTGGCTGGGAATTTTTTTTACAGCCTTAGTATGTCCCTCTCCATATTCCCCAGAGCCAAAGTTGGATGTGTCTGCAATATTGTGAGCAGGACAAAAGTTATTTTCTGGTAAATGAAACTGTCCCCCTACTGTTCCTGGTCTCTGAAGACATAGGCACCAGTGGCAATAATTATGACCGTTCAGTTTTCTGAACAGTATTTCACTCTGCTTTTCCTACTCTTCTCTCCACCTGCCTCCACATCCCTCTCTCTTTCTTTCTCTCTCTCCCTCTCTCTTCATTTTCCCTTTCCGAGGATGGCGAGTGCTGATCCGTTGGGGTAAGCTCTAGTTTTGGATTATTCCTGTTGCGGGACGTGTTGTATCTTCTAGAGAAACTTTTCATTTGCACTTTACAAATACAATACAGGCTGATACACTTCAGTGAATGAGGCTTTACGGCAGGGAGAGAGAGAGAAAGATGTGGGAAGAAGCATTTTTGGTGCTTTTGTGTGTGTTTGTGTGCTTTTATGTTGGAGTCACACTCCATATAATTTACTTTTGGGTTCTTTTTTGTTCTCGTTTGTCTCTATGTTTCAATGTCTGTGGGCACAGAGAACTATCCTCAGACACTGTGCAGGTACCAGGACACCTTCTGAGAATGAAACCCACTTCTCCGTTTAGCGCTTTTTGTATCTGTTTGGTACCCTCCAGTTAATTTTGATCCTAATTTATCCTTTTTTCTTCTTTTTTTTTAAGATAAAGCTAAATCCCATCCATGTTATTAAAAAATGCTGAGAATTCCCTCTCTTTTTAGTATATGTTTTCTTAAGAGGTGAACAGATGGCCCTAGAGACAGATATATCTTCAAAGCTCTTTATTTTCAATAAAGAGGATATAGGTACAACTAGGAATGCAGTCACGCTTCAAATTAAAGTTCCATTTATAAATACCTAACAGAAGGAGAATATTTTATTAATAAATGATTTAATAAAAACATTGTAATAGATCACTACAGACTACAGCAAAAGCGTATTGAGAGGGTACATATTGAGAAAGCTAATTAGCACCAGTAACATTTACTTCTTATGTTTGTAGCATGCTTTACTATTTATTAGTTCTTTCTAAACCATTTATAAATGGAACTTTAGTATAACTGGCCAATTAAGGAAGGTGGTGCTGTTTAACATCACCCTCTGTGTGCGCTGAAAGGAAGAAGTGTGTTACCAACACCTGAGGTCTGTACTCTTTGTAAGGCTTCATCTTACAAGCGGTTATTACCATGAGTAGACCTTCTGACATAAGCATAAGTATTCACAGTAAGAGCTGTTACAGTTAGTATTATTTGCACAGTTGGGACTGTAAGACATCAAAGAGCATCAGAGGTATTCTATTCATATTCCCTAGATCAGGGAGCAAGGAAGCACAGTTTGTATCTTTTGGACACCCAAGAGTAATAGTGATGAAATGTTGTAACACACAATGCCTGACTGCTCACGTATTGCATATTAATTCAGGTCATTTTCAGGGGTCTCATACCTTGAAATACAGTTTAGAATTTTTTGGTTTTATTTGAGTGAGCAAGCAAAGAGGAGTATCAAATTCCACCCAATTTATGCTTGAAGCAAATAAGATGTTGCCTGGATATTTTGGGAATGACTTTCAAAACTACACATGGAATCAAAACAATTCAAAATTTCTAAGGCATTTCACCCAGGGACACAAGTCTGATGCATTACTGCACGCTGCATGCATGCTGCAGGCTCCCCTTCTTGGAAGCATGGCTCCAGCTTGACCAGCTAAGAGGCTGTATTCAGCATCCTGGTAGAACTGTGCTATGAAAGCAAGTTCTACTGGGACTGCAACGAGGTACCAAACTCCCCTTTGATTGTAAGAAAAATTTCTGAGATTGTTATTCAAAGAAGAAACAAATGCCAAATCTGACCCAAATGTTTAGTGCTGGCTGTGAAGCCTTTATACTCTACTGGTGTGTACTAGCAGATGCACTGTTTAAAGCACTTGAAAATTAATCTGAGTGAAGGGCTATATAGAGGTGCTCTGTACATGTGCTATATGTGTAGTACGGTTACCAGGTCAGCTGTGCTTTTCCTTCTTGTATTTCTCTCTGCCTACACCTCAGCAGTGTGAGGCTTCAGCCCTTCACCTCTTAAAGCTCTCAAGAAATTCTGCAGTTCTCTGAAATCAGCTGGAAACTGGATTTCAGCTCCTCAGTTTCACCAGTAAGAGACCACTGGTCTAACATGAATTGGGCCTCACATGGCTTCCCCTTTGACAGCAGCTGGCTAAAATGAATAAAAAAATTACTTTAAAACAAAGGACCTTTTAACTTTGATACTTTGAAGTATCAAATAGATTGAATAAGGTATAAAATCATCACATCTACAAACTACAGCCCACACATGCACATTTCGTTTCAGTCCTTGGTCTCCCTCTTTCATAGCTCAGATGTCTCCAGATTATTGTCCATCTATGAGATGGGAGGAATAGCCTGCAATGATCTCAGTGCCCACCTTATGTTTAGAGTGCCCTCTACATCTTCCCCCTCCTAAACCTTGGGTCTAGCTCCCTTACGGGTTTTTTTTAATTCCTCCCTCCAGACTTGGCAAAACAACTGTGTCACTTTGGAAGGGACTAAAGAGTCTCTTCTTGGGTCTCTAAATCTGGCAATTGTGTTTGAGGGAATGCTCTTTATCTGAGCAACTGCATTAACTTTTCTGCTTGTATTTTCAACAACTTTTTGATGGCTTCCATTGAGTTAGTACCCAAGCATACAGCAATGCAAAACACAGAGCAAAACGAGCCACACACAATGTTGATAGTTTCCTAGATTGTTGCATTTAGTATAACTTTTTGGAATAATTATAGATTTAATACTTCCAATGACATTTAATGCCTGTAGAGACTCTTAGGAGGTTACTCACTAATAGATATTTCCCACTAAATAAACTTAGTTCATAGCCATAGAGATAAGATGATATCATATTTTTCTCCTCTTTCCACACATAAGATCATCCAGGGTCTGCCATACTAATGTGTTGCCTGTAGGGCCTCATACTTTCATTTTCTGGTGAGAGGGATAAAAATTTTAATTCTCGCTGTTCTTTCATTACAGCATTTCAGCATAATGCAATGTTTTCATTACTTTCTTTTTGCCCTGTCCCAGTTCTGTCCACCTGACTCTGAAATACAGGAGCAGTGCATGTGGGTTTTTTTTTTAAAAACTGAATTCTAGCATTTCCCAGCTAAGATGATCTTGATGGGAGGGACAAATCTCTCATTTTTGCTTGTTAGCATTTTTGTACTGGAGTATAGAACCTGCCACTGTACTGAGTTTTTATAGCCAGCTTGGGAACTATGTCCCATTTGTAAAGGTAAATTATGGGAGTTTTATTAAATTGAAGAAGAGGCAAGGAAGATCTCCTCAGTCTGAGTGTCATATCCCATACCAGCACTCTCTGGTAAAGGCGAAAAGTTTTGAAAATGTACAGCTCTCTTTTCACCCCAACACTTAAAATTAACCCAGGATTGTTTAAACTCTTTCCACTGCTCCTATATACGATTTCCAGTGTGGACAAACTAAAACTTCCCATAGGGCCTACTTTACTCCTTACTTATTTTGCATGTAAATCAGCAGCAGAACTAAAGCTTGTTCAATAGCTATCATGGATACTGAATGCATTTCCAGGAGGATTTCACACTAACTCTCTCTTCTGTCCCTTACCTCAGGCTCCTAGGCTGGATGAAAACACAGTACACAACAGCTGTTTTTCAAATACTGCTTCCAATAAGGAACTGGGAGTTGGGAGGTGGGGCCTGCCATGTTTTGCCCTCCGTGCGTGTGATCGTTTTTGTAAAAAAATAGGAGGCAATGGGGTTGGGAGGGGAGAATTCAGGACTGTTGGAAACACCTGATTGCAAAAAAGAAATAGCAGATTGGAACTTTTAATCAAATATCCTGGAATTCAGGTGAGTGTCAGAGAGGACTTTCCCACCACAATTAAGAGTTGGTGGGAACATCTCCTTGTGGGAGTTTAACTCCTAAGTAGGTCTTTAACTGCATCTCTGGGCACCTAAATGCCTTCCACATTTGTCCAAGATAATCTATAGGCTCCTCTTGTAATTTATGGTTTGGAAGAAGCTTTTCCTGATGACTCATATGAGGAAGATTTTAACTAAATGGACTTCCCATATGCACGACACATCTGTGTTGCACTCAGCTACTTCGGTTATAGGAGAGGCACATAAAATAGCCTTTCAAAAGTGGAGCAGACAGTTTTCCCCTTAAAATTACTTTGCATAAACCTTTATGAGTGCCCCAGATCTTGATGGTACAAATTTTGGTTTAATCTAGTGCAAAAGAATGCCAAGACTGAGCTTCTAGTTTTTGACTGCTGCACTATGATGGGCAGACTGCAGCAGGGTACAAGGAAAAATGGAAGTGGGGAGTTTCTGCATAGAATGAGTGCCACAGATTTTCATGGTGCAAATTTAGATTTAATCTGGCAAAAAAGCATGCTGAGACTGGGCTTCTGGGTTTCACCTACTTACTGTGACAGACAAACTGCAATGAGATACAAAGAAAACCATCAGTGAGTAGTTTCTGCAGAGGATACAAATAGAGAGAATAGGACCTGCCATTGTGTTCAGTTGTAGCTTACTTTTTCCTTGGAAATATTTCCTCTTTTGCAGTTCACTATTTTTTAATAATTCTACTACTCAAATTTATTTAGTAATATATGTCTGGGAGACCATTTTAGAAGCTGATTCTTATGTTTTATTCTTCTGTAACAGTAGAAGAGAGTAAACTGAGACAGTTTATCGTCTAAATTTGTTTTACATTCTCTTATGTATAAGCTGACATTAACTATCTGACCTATATCAATTTTAAATATGTATGTGTGTACACACACACATAGACACATGTATACACATACACACATGCACTCTGTTTTCCAAGCATCTACAGGATTTCACCTTTTCATGCTTGTTACCTGAAGGCAAGTAATTGCTTTCATGGCTCTTACTGTAGGTGAAACATTGGTAGGTTTGCTATATGGATGTGTTGCATGGTGGTTGTTGAACAACTAGGTTCCTGGCCAAGTCCTCTCCTATAAGATATTTCAGTCTTCAAGACAACTTTCTTTCTGTTTAAAAAGGATAGAAAGCAGCTGCCTCTAGGGCTTACTCATTTACAGTCACATGGAGGGGGTTTTTTTACTGCTGGGCAGCCCTCCTCCTGGAAACTTCTGCTGCTGAAATGTTTGTGCATTTGGCCTGTCTGCTCTTTCGGCACGTTTAGTGTAGCACATTTGTACATTCTATTGTGTACAGCTGACATTTTTTGTAGGTGGCCTTTGCTGGAGAGCATAGGAGCATTACAGTATAGGTGACCTTGTCAGCAAATAGCAGGACAGTTTATTCTCCCTTGACTGGCTTCTTTTTGAGGGCACCTGGGCTGTTATCTTGATATTAGTAAAGTCATCCACAGAGAAGACCTAGCTTGTTTAATGCCACAGCAGGAAATCTTACTGGAGAGCAGAGATGTGAAATCCATCAGTGAGAAGCTGGAAAGGGTTAAGCCAATGTGAGCTTTGATTTCAGTGGGAAGTCATCACATAGGAAACAATTGTGTACCTAGGTCATGGAGACTTGGGTTTTTTCTTAATATCTGGAAGAATCCCCTACCTTTGCCTCGGTACACACAGTGCTTTTCCGTGTTGCTCGTGACAGAGAATGTCTCATTCTGTGTCCACCAGCACTACGCAGAAGAGAATTCTCAGCACCAACATGAATGTCTTGACAGTCCTTTTTGAATCCAGCAGCTGAGCTTGCACAGGTCAGACATAGTGGCTTCCACGTGCTTGATGACCAAAAAGAAGGTAGCAACTCCCTTAATGAAAAGGGATTATAGTGTCCTCCCTGAGCAACAGCATTTCTTTGTTTTGAGGGTGGGCCGACTGAAAAATGTGATAGTAGTGAAACGAAAGAGTCATGTGCTTTTCCAGTGACAGCCTCCCTCCTCCTCCTTACTTCATGCCTGTGCCTGTGGTGGCTGGTGTTCAGGGTTATTACTTGTTCAAGTTTTTTGAGGGCTGTTTTCCTTATTGTGTCCATTCAGGTCTCGGTCAATCAGCGGAGCATCGTCTGGGCTCTCCACCAGTCCTCTCAGCAGTCCAAGGGTAAGTGGTGCTGCTTCAAGATCTGTTGGTCCAATTCACTCACACATGCTTGATGCTTTTCGACATCTGTTGCTGCAGAGCTGTGGCTCTTAGCTGGGATGTTTTGTTTTTCCTTGGCAGCTTGTAAATTTTCATGGGTGGTGAGGGGAATGTTATTTACAAATGCAAGCAGAAAATTTCTCATAGATGTTCCCTGCACTGTTAGCAGGGATCTCACTGTGCCTCTGCCCTTTTTCAGTCTCATAAGCACATAGAATAACATTGGTATGACTAAACACTGCCATATCCAGCTGAGGTCTGTATACGGCTTGGTTTCACACCAAATATCGGGAACCATTTCACAGCTGCCTTCAATCAGGTCACAGTAGAGCACCAAACCATGCCGGTTACAACCAGCTTGATTCTGTTTGCCTCAGAATAGCTTGTATTAGAAAGTCAGAGAAAATAAATTATACAAATTTAAGGGCTAGCAAATTTAAAAGGAAAGTAAGAAGTTGACTAATTAAGATGAGAAAAGAACACTCAAACCCCTATAAATAAGGTACATTCACATGCCTTATTTAATATACAGTCAACCTAATACCGATACTTAACTGATACTGATACTCAGCTAGTACAAAACATGCTTGATAGCACATCTGTTGCAAAGTTGTTACAGTTTCTAAGTGCAATGACAGAGGCCTCCCTCTCCTTGGTAACTTCTTCAGGGATAAGAGTGAGTATTCCTAGTGTCTGACAAGGTCAGCTTAGTCACTTCAAGACCGCAGTCCTTACAAAAGTCTAGACCTCATCAAGAAGTCTGTAGGGCTATGGCAATCCATGTTACCTAATTGTCTAGCCCAGAGTCTTTGGAGGATTTCTACATGCTTTTCATGACTTCGTGAGAAGATGCCATCCCCCGGTGGAAATGGATATATTCCATGTGTTAGGATATGGTTACACCTATGGATCTACTCTTAGGTATATGAAGATAACATCAGTATTCCAAGTATTTAAAATTGTAATTCCCCAGTAACATTGTGTGTAATTCTTACGCATAAAGACACCTGTCGGTGTTTATAGGCTAGTAAAGCTTCCAAATCCTTGCTTGATTGAACTATTTTCTGAAACATATTCCGGGTTCGTATCAATTGTTACCCTGTTTTGCAACTGGCATAAATGTGTTTGTGGTCTCCTCTGTGTCTTTAACGTGCTAGGAACCAGTGAAGATCCATTTCCTTGTTTCTGCACTGGGACTCCTAGATGTCAGTGGAACGAAGCAGAGGTCTGAGAACTCTTATGCCACTGCAAAACGTACTGAAAAAGAGCATGGAAACAGTTTTATGCACAAAATAAGCATCCAGTGCAGCAAACCTAAATCTTGATCTCATTAATTGATCTCCTGGGATCAATTTCTGACATCTCGGTAGGACTACATCAAAGAATAAGGATGACGGGGTCTGTTCCATAGTTGCTGTATCTTACCATTATTACTTAATAGGCAGTTGATGAAATAGTCTTCAAAGGGATTTAGCAACCAGATGGCATTTTCAGCAGATCATAACAATATTAAGGCAGGTCAAATTTGAGGCTTAAAAGGAAATGTTGGCATAAAAATATTTTTTTTTTAAAGTCCTTACCTATGCTTCTAATAGCACCTTAGATTATTGAAAGAGAACATACTTTAAAAAGCAAATACATGTTTCACTATATGCGCTGCTTAGGTTCAGTTCTATAAGGAATTGAAGTCGACAGCAACTAAGCGTTCTTAAATCTCACAAGATCTTGCTAATGGTGTTCCCCATTGCACCAGCTGAAATATAGACCTAATCTTGTTCTTTATTTCATTATTAAAAATGTGGTAATTAAGGGTGCTGCTTCAGATTCTTAATGGCTTAAGTGGGAGTTGAATTTGATTTTATTTCTTTCAAATTTGTTTCTCAAACCATCATACACATAAGATACAAAAATTGCAAGGAAACATTTGCAGTCAACAGTCTTGGTCTTTTATCCATTGGTGTCATCTGCAAATGGTTAATAGTCAGATGCTGATAGTGACTTCCATAAATTAACCACTTTCCTCATCTTTTCCCCTTCCTTTGTCATTGGTGGTCAGAATTTACCAGCATGGCAGACTTTAGTTTAACTTTACAATCCTAATAATAATACAAATGTTTTGATGTAGTGATTTTCTTTTAATTTTGGTGGCCTAACCCTAAGTTCTTTAAAGTAATTACAAAACTTGATGCAAATTTTAGGAATTAAGTCTTAAATACATTTCTGCGTTTTTTAAATATGGCAACATTGTGTTAATCCATCAAACCCAGAAAGTAAACTCGCTAGTGAGTGTGCTTACCTGGGACTGAGATTTGAGGCATGGTTACGTGTACGTGGTATGTCTGGACAGTGCTTGATTACAGCTTTTAGGTGTTAAGAATTGATAATAATAATAATGGTGATAAATAATTTATAATAGGTAATAATTTATAGAAATCAGAATCTGAGTGCAGACCAAAGCTAAAGATCTTGACTAGTGATTTCTATTTTTACAATTCTGCCAGTACTTGTAATCTAAGGTGTTAACAGCAATGTTTTGTAAGGACATTCGTTTTGTTTTAAATGTGATTTTTAGCTTGCTAATATCCCTTTAAAAGGCTTCTATCCTCCCAAGTCTGTGTATTGCTGTTTGCTGTCAACATATGAATGGTTTCCCAAAATGCCTCTAACGTGTAAATGTCCTTATTTGGGAAAGAAAAAATTCATAATCCCATTTTGGTAACTCAGTGATGGATTATGACCTTTGGTTGTCTTTTTCTTTTTAAACTGTGTCTTACAAAACAAAAGCTCACCCCACCCCCTCTGTAGAATTGGGACTTAATGGCGAATATTGCTGTGACTTTATGACAGAAATTCTGATTATCAAGCTGTCCTTCGATGCGATGAGGGATGTTGCAGGAGAACCATAAAGTCTGATGGGAGGTATCATCTCTTCCCAGATAAACAAATTTGCCAGGCCTCTCTGGAGTTTTTGCTGTAGCTGTTTACAAATCAAACACCAGCCTGAGTTCATATTTTTCTCGTGGTGGTGTGTGCTCTGTGGCCTCCAAGTGAATGCTGAGCAGTTTAACCTTCCAGGCCAGGGGAGGAGAGTGAATGCCCACGTGGCATCACTCTCCCTTTCCCCCCTCTTTCTGCAATGGGTGGCTGCAACTGGGGTGTGCATTAGCCAGAGTTAGGGGTAAAGAGGAAGGAAAGAGGTTCTGACTGGTGTGTGCAGTAACCTGTGTGTATCGCCTACCACTCCGTATGTATCACACACCTGTTTTGAGTTTCATCTCTCTGCTGGGTTTGCATATGGGCACTTGGAGCTGAAAGAGGTGGTCCCATTCTTGGCACATCTCAATTTGTCTGTGGCTTGAGTGGTTCTTTTTCCCCTTCCTCACCTCCCTACAGCATCGTGCTTCTCTCACTGCAGGGCAATCAGAACAATCCCAGAGAGATGGCGTTTCTCTCTTCTTTTTTCTTAGTTACTTTCTTTCATTTTGTTTTTTTTTACTTTTCCTTTGTTTTACTTTTTTTTTCCTGTTGTTTTCCTTTGCTGACACGTGGTTGGTTAATATGATGAAGCCTGTTATGACACTGTTGTTCTTGCTGCTGCCGCCGCTGCTGCTGTTGTTGATTATGCTGTGTTCCCAGCTAACTGCATGTCTTTTTTTTGTTTTTTGTTTGTTTGTTCGTTTTCGTTTCTTTGCAAAATCCCTCCCCCCCACTACCCCTTCACCTCCATCTCTTGTGTCTCCTTGTGACGTGGTGCATCTTTGTGACTCGGATGGATTTTATTCTGACTTTCCTTTCTCTGCTCGCCCGCTCTATGCGTATTTCACTGTTTTTGATGTGCATGGACACTCTGCGTCTGTCTCGTAGCCTATCAGAAAGTTCTTCATCCCCCCTCAGACCTCCGACCTCCCTTTCTCTCCCCGACCCCAAGTCTCCTTGGACCCTGATGCTTGTAGGAACGCCTCCAGGCCTGGACATGTACTCCAACCAAAGCCAGCACTTCAGCCCAACCCAAAGACGCAGACTTTGCCATCCAAGAGCAAATTGGCCGAAAAACCACTCCAGTCTACTAAATCCAACCCACTCCCTACCAGCAATACCAGCGCCCCCTCTTCCCAGAACAACCCTGTGCAGAATGCTCAGGGCCGCTCACCTGGTGCCGGCTTTAACCCACAGCTGGCTGTTCCTAAAATGCAGACCAACCCTATGTCTCCTGTTAGATTGCTCCCTTCTAGTACTGACCCAAGCACCAAATCTATCCCCATCATACAGGTCACCCCTCACCCCTCTCCAAGGGGAAGTCCCCTCCCTACCCCCAAGGGGACACCTGTCCATACGCCAAAGGAGAGCCCAGCAGGCACACCCAACCCAACACCACCATCCAGCCCCAGCATTGGAGGAATGCCATGGAGGACACGGCTCAACTCAATCAAGAATAGTTTCCTGGGGTCTCCTCGCTTCCATCGCCGGAAATTGCAAGGTGAGTACTCACCCAAACATACAAGGTGGTTCTGATTTGGGCAGACATTCAGCAGCAAGTTGATACCTCTCTGTAGCTCTGCAAATTTCATGTACTGAGGGCTGAATATTGGTATTGAAAATGAAAGTGATAGTGTCAGCCAGCCCTAACCCAAGGCACATGTGAGCAGGCTCTGTCATGCCACTGCACCTGCTCCAACAGCATCTCCTGAGCCCTCTTCACACTCTAGCCATACAGCTCTTACAATCCCTGCTGTGGCTCTTAGAACACAAGAAAATTTTATTTTCAGCTTCTCCACTCGTTTTGTCAGCAAACCTAGAGCTCTGCCATTTCCCCTATGGCTGTACTCCGCTGCCTCTCCATAGCCACAGGCTGAGCCTTCTGCTGAAAAAAGATAGCCAGTGGCAATAGGCTGAAATTGTCCTTCTGAAGCACAGCTTGTTTGATCTTGCATAATGCTTTTTTTACCTCCTTTGGTAATTGGTGTAAAAATCTCCTTAATACAATCAGTGGTTTTATATCTGCTGGCCTATTTCAGTTTTCAGAGTCTCTAGAGTGTTGAGATGTGCAAAATTTTCTTCTTCAAGCTCCAGGTGGCTTTTTGCATTCAGGCAAAGGGCACCCAAAGTCACATGCGTTATCCTCAGATGTCATCAGCAGCTATCCCAACACCCAGTGGCTTTACAGGGTACTGGGATGTGATTCCATGGGAAAGGAGGATTACAGCCATGGAAGAGTTACATTTTGAACTGTGACGGTCAGCGACATTGAGATGGTCAGCGACATTGAGGTGGTCAGAGAACTGCAGAGAATTGCAGCAGTGACTGAGCTGCATCCAACTGGGCTTTGAAGCAATTGTAAAGCAATCAAATTGGCACGGTGTTTGGGTCTGAACTAGAAAGCATTGAAGCCAGTGCAAGATTACATAATGATTTAAGGAAGGGTAGGGTGAGCCTTGAAATGCAGCACTTGATTAGATACAGTGATCTAGAGACATATGACCAATGCTCAAATGTCAGAACTAGTCTGCAGAGGCAGTGGGCAAATGCATGAGGGTGTAATGCTAGAATTGTTTCATTGGTATACAAACAGAAAATGGAAGGTGTACTGAATCATCAATTTCTTTTCTCCCTCCCTCTCTTTGGCTGTGCGTGCATGGGCAGTACCTACACCAGAGGAGATGTCTAATTTAACCCCAGAATCATCCCCTGAGTAAGTAATTTGCCAGTACACTACTTCTTTTCCACCACATACCAATGTCATTTCCTTCCCTGAATATCATAGGGTGACATATTCCTGTTCTGGATCAGTATCAGACTGTAACCTGTTATCCTGTGAGTGGGATAGAGATGTGAAATGGTTCTTCTGCTAAGGACCCTGGATAAAATCTATACCTCAGTAACAGCAGTCGGATCAACAGGTGATGAAACAGTCTCCCAGTAGCCACGTCATTTTCTCATGGCTTGCTGAATTTACTAGGTTTGTAACATGTTCTTTCTCTCTTCTTTCATTTGGTTGTCAAGCAGATCACTCTTGGGGAGTGGAGAGAATAATCAATGGCTTATACTGGCACTAACTATGCAATAAAAAGTCTTCCTCTTAGTACAGGAGAGTTTGCATCCTCAGGATAACATGCATAAGCCTCTACTAAGATAATTCAGAGGAATCTTTGGCTGCGATAGTAAATGCAGTGTTAATTCTAGGCAGCAGCACTGGGACATGCAGAAGCTGTTTCATATTCACCAGACTCATTCCTAAAAGTCAGCGTAGATTTCAACCATTTCACTGCACAAACGTGCGTCACTGCGTGGCAGGTTTGGAAGTCCCTGCCAGAGAGTGCTGCTCCAAACGCTTCGTAATATATGCAACAGATGCCAAATTATTCCTTTTTATTTTCACAGCTTGTGTTTGTGCACCCAATGCCCATAGACTTACCCTGCCAACCAAGGCAATTTGGCCTTTTGTCAAGATACTTGTGTGAAATATTCATGAGTTGTAGATGGAAATTTTGGGCCCAAAGTTTTGTAATTGGTGACAATGGTATTGCCTTAACAACTTTACCCAGACCTGGCATTTATCTGTTATAAGATGTGCACACTATATCTAATGCTGCAGAATGGAGAGGGATAAAGACTTCAGGAGAGGGAGAAGTAGGGAATAATAAAGGTTAGTAAAAGAAATCCAGGAAGAAAAATGGAATAAATTGTGTTTTCAACACTTTGGAGCATTTACTAATAGAGAGGCATGAGAGAATTTCATAAAATGAACACATCCTTATCAAAGAAATATATGATACTCTCCTCTCAAATGTTTTTAAGGCCATTAAAGCAGAAAACCTTCAGAATTAAATTTCTCCTCTTCATGCAAGTGTGTTGGTGGAAGTTTTTCTGTTAATTTATTGCCTTCTCTGCTTCCCACTCACTCTTTAAAAGCTGGTGTAGAGAAGTAGTGCCTGTCATTTGAGGCAGTTTGGATGCAAGTCAAAGCCTAAGGCCCTTTTTTCTTTTTCTGTATAATTGCCAAATTAATGAGTTCAATTGGGCTGCACCCTGCAGTAAACATAATAAAAGTAATAAAAAATAATGAACTGGATTATATTTTAACGATAGATGTCTTGTTGCTCAGTGCCCACTTCCACAAGTCTTAGTTTTTCTAGTGTTTTCTTCCTTTCTGTAAGAAATAACATAGCCTTATCAAGAGCTTTATTGACCTCATGGGTTGAGCAATAAATACATGTCCTTGCTCTGATACAGCAATGACTGCCATTCATTTAACAAACCTGATGATTAGGTAATACACTTTGACATGTCTAGGTAATGCTATTCTTTCTCATATGAAAAAATCCTAGAAAATGTGTTAGGGATGACATTTAAAGAGACATAGCTCCAGCTGCTTTAAACCTGCAAAGGTCCATTTGCTTGAGTAGAAATGCTGTTATTTATGCCATGCAGGTAAACCTCTGGAGGTTACCAGATCCATGCGCTCAGGGACAGATAGGGAAGACAGTGAGGCTCTCCAGAAGGCGATACAGTCAGGCACTCTGAAAGTAGGAATTGGAACAACATTATAGCAGTGAGAAATTCAGTGTGAAGTAATAAAGCACCAGCCTCCATTTTCATGCTAATCTATTTGCTTTTTCATCAACTGGACACTTGATTGGATTCCCTAGAGTAATCTACATACCCAGCTTCCCACACATACCTCCTATCTCCCTCCCCCTTAGGCGGTTTGCCATGACAAGAGAAGATTGTTAATTTTAAGTACATTTTTTACTGCTTACAGCCTGATCTTGTGAGATGCTAGAGCATCTCATTCAGGGTGCTGAGGATCCTTGATTCATACCCATTTTAACCCAGGTTAGTAGCACTTAACACCCTCTAAGAGGAGGGAAACCTTTATTGTGTCGTTCTACTCCAAAGCTGCCCCCTCTTCTTCAGTGGGCCTATTCCTTGGGTATATGAGCACAGCTAGTTCTGCCGATTTCAGTGCATGTGTGCTATGTCTTGATTTCTGTTCATTCCAGAAACAGGAGAGACCACTGGCATCTATTCCATCTTATGTGACACCAGCAAAATTATTTAGTGAATTCCAGTGATTTACAAGCTGGAGCGTAGCCCAGGCTATCAGTGAATCTTCCAGAGTCAGTATTACTGGTGATAACCTTGCCGAAGAAACGACCCCAGCTGTACTCTGGAGACTCCAGACCAAGTTTCCAAGCTGAACAAGAGAAAATCTCCCTATGTTCTGGGGCCCTTTTGACCTGTGCTTGTTAAAAGACCTATAAATGAAGGGCCAACAAAACCATTAATGAAAATACAAAAATGAAAAGCCATTTTTTAACATGGCAGACTTGCAATTAAATATGCACAGTTTTTCTAGGCCCAGCTTCCATGTGTGATGTACACTGGGCCCCTGGAGTCCGTATAGCCAACCCCAGTTCAGATTATGATACATACAAGCCTAAGACAACCAGCCATTTTAGATGGATAACCAGGTGCTAATTTACTAATGAGCATAGACCCTTTACAGGCAGGGAGCTATTGCCCCAGCTCTCCAGGGGCTTGCAGAGTTGTTATGGTGTATGCAAGACTCATAAGCTAATTAGTATGTAATTTCCTTTCACACTCTAACCCTGGCTCCTTAACGACCCATTTAAATGAGAGGCCCTTTCTCTTTACTGCTCCCTGTGCTAATCTCTGGCTGACTGGCTTAGTTGCAGCTGCCTGTGAATATTTTAGGGAGTGACAGTTTTCCAGCCCACTTTGATTGAGTAGGGGGCACTGGTTTACCAAATTGCAAGTGAATCTTTCTGTACTCTTATTTTCGGTTGCCTGCAGTAAGTAGAGGCAAATGATTATTTGCACAGCTGAGCAGTCTTCCAGTTGTGGTCTTTCTACTGTGTGCATTAAATGGGCAGTGAGACGACAGTTGTGTGATTCATGGAGCACTCTGGAATGGGGAGTGAGTGCAAATTGCTGGACGCTGCTGAAGTCAAGCTTTGTTCTTTATCCCGAAGGTCTAGACTTCCAATTAGTTTCCTAGTTTGCTCCTCTCTCTTCTAGTCTCTGCCCTTCCTCATTCTGCCTCAGTCTGAGTCTTTGCCGTGGAAAGGGAATCTACTAATAACTCTCTCCAGCTGTTTATTGCTTTGCTGGAAAGCTGATGTATAGTAATCCTTTTTGCAGATGGCTCTACTTGTCTGGAGAGGTTGTCTTCTTCCATTGAGTGGTGAATGTCTGCCAAAACAAGTGAAAGCCTATTGCTTGCCATACTGCAAGCTGGACTTGTCATGGCATTATAAAGTATCCTGTGGAGGAAAAAAACTGCAATCTTTTGGTGGCAGGTCTTTTAATTTCTGACATTTTCATGCTAAATTCTTCCCTGCTAGGATATGGCTGATTTCAGTGGAATTTTCCCTGGGTTTAGGTTGGTCCAGCAATTCTTTGGCTGTATCTTATGGCTGACAGCATCTTCTCTCCCCTCAAAACCACACCTGTCAGAGGTGCTACCTTCAAGTTCTGGGTAGTGTCCCCCAATAACATTCATGTTCCTGCATTTTTCCTTTAGCCTGTTTAACTTAAAAGGGAATGTCAACAAAGTGCATTGAGATGGTGAAACAATAAGCAAAATCAAACATTTGCTGATACGATCAGTGTGAAAAAACAGAGCAATTTCATTTTATGATGAAGCCACCATCTGATGCTGAAAGGAACTGTGAAGTTGGACTGCTGTCAGTGGAAAGCCTGAACTGTGTTTTGCATGGCGTTGATATCTTCTCTCTTAGTACTAAAAATTCATTCCTTTGTAGGATGGCCAGAGTTCACTCATTATATAGACACCCTGAATGGGACTAACGAATGGGACAGTCTTTGTCCTGGCCCTCCGCGTAGGAGTGGGTTTCACTCACTGACAGATTGGAGGTCCAGTGAAACCTACAGCTTGCTTTAAAAAGCAAGATCCTGTGATTGTACTGTCAGCCCAACAGGACACCTACAGAAAAGGAACTTTCCAAGTCCTAGAACACAAAAGGGGTTGAAATGGGGTGGGAAGGAACTTAAATCCCTGTGTTACCAGCATCCGCATATTGTCACGAGAAATGGAGAGATCCCTGGAGACAAACCAGAAATATGTCCCCTGGCTTATGTGCACTTTATATATGCAGTATTAACTGGTATATTGGCTCAGTCAAAAGAGTTACCATTGCTCCTGATTTTTCATTGTTGGTGACATGTGCTGCCAGACTACCACTGTGTGGTCCATCATTTTAACAGTTTTCACTAAGTGAAATGTTGTTCTGGATGTTCTCTGACACTGTTTTCCACTTACTGTTAGTATCACATCTGGAGTGTTATCAAAACTTCCTTGTGTGTTTTTTGGTATTTTTTCTAGCTGGGGGTATGTAAGAAATAGTGCTCAATATTCTAAACTATCTCTTTCTTTTCATCACGTCAGGCTTGCCAAAAAATCCTGGTTTGGTAACTTCATCAACTTGGAGAAAGAAGAACAGATTTTTGTGGTCATTAAGGACAAACCACTAAGCTCCATTAAGGCTGATATTGTCCATGCTTTCCTCTCGGTAAGTCACCCCAGCTGCCTCTTGGAGGCATTGCTCACTGCTCATTTGCAGGACTCCTTGTGCCATATGTTACTGGGCAGGGTGTCTGCTCCTTCAAATGCATCCTCTGTGGATTAAATTTACGTGGCCTGTTGATTCAGGCCTCTGCTGGACTCCGTCTGAATTTCTAACTGTAGATAATACTCTCTAAGGTGAGAAACGATTTCAGCGTTCTTGGCAGGGTCTCCAGGTTGCCAGTGCTTGGAATATCACTGCAGTTAGAGCACACTGCTGGTGTGGTATCAAGACAGTGATTTGCTGCTTTGTCAAACTAACCTTACAGTCACCTTCTGGGCATCAGATTGGGTCTCCCTCTGCTGGGTACGCCGTCCACCACTTTAGTCAGACAAAAATCCTGTCTCACATCTGCATTTGTTACTTTAAATCTCCTCTTCAGTGCTATATGGCAGAAAGAAGGGTAGTTTCCTCTGGTGACCGGAGTATCAGTTGTTGCAAATGTGTTTTATTTACAATCTAGGAAAGCAGAGGGAAATTGTCATTTTTTCCTATAGAAAGTCCTTATTCTCACTATCTAGAAGTACCAATGAAGAAAAACTCAGCACAGTAAAGTTAATTTGAGAGATTTTTCAATTCAAGGTAGTTGACAACATAATTAGACTTTTTTTCAATAGAATTAAGAGAAGGAGACTTAATTTCTTATATAGTTTGTTGAATTGATATTGTTTTCCACAAAATACTACACTCCTTTTTAGTCTCTATGACGCTGCAATGAATTTCTTCCAAAAAACCAGCCATAATCCTTTTAACTGTACAGGCATACAAGGAGCAAGTGCAGTATAGTAGCAAGCATCAGGCACTCGTATCCATCTCAGATTGGTTTGAAGCAGCCATGTTACTGTGTCAGTTTCATGCATTTAGCTGTGCTTCTGGGTTCATATTGTGGCGTAGTGTGCACTACTGTCTATACTGGTGATCCTGTGCATATACCACATGTGTGGGTTGAGGTGTGATGTAGTGATTTGTGTGCAAACCCTATGAATCGTCTCTTACAGCCAACTTCAAACTTAAATGCATTGTCACAGCCTGCTAAGTAAGTCCTTAAGGTCAGCTTCTCAAAGAACTCATCTTCATTTTTCCTCCTAAATTAGAGGCCAGATTTCCAAGTGATTTTTTTTTTTTTAAATCGGGTCATTTATGAAGCAATACATAGAATGTGAGTATGTTAAATTTTGGCAGGAACTGTGAATGGTAACTGCTTGAAAATTAGGCAGTCATGAAATTCTACCACGAGTCTGAAGATACAGATGTTCAATGATACCAGAAAGCTTCTCAGAGTTCTTTTACATATTGATAGGAGTTGTGGTTTGGGTACATTATTTGCAGGCATACTTTCCCTGTGGATATCCCAGGCACTTGTCTAAGTGTCTGCTCCGTGTCCTGGTGTCTATTTGTATTCATAGAATCACCAGACAATTGAGGTTGGAAAGGACCAACCTCAATTCCAACTTCCAAGTTGGAAGCAGGAGGTCTCCTGCTCAAAACAGGATCAGCTATGAGATCAGACCAGGCTACTCAGGTGGTTTTTTATATCCATCTTATACCCCACTGACTTTCCTGCCCCCTCCCTTAATATCAGTTTTCACTCAGCAAAAGGCATTTCTTAAAACTGGTAGATGAGTAGGAAAAGAAAGACTGAGTGTATGAAGTTGTGCAACATGTGTAAATTTATGCTGGGTATTCCACCAATATTCAACCTTTAAATTTAGGTCAGTCCTGTAAGGGGCAGTGCATTCTTCTGCGGTGCCAAGCAACCTACACTCTTACTGATTTCACAAGAACACTCTGTACGTTACAAATTCAAGTCCAGAAGCAAATCCAGCAAATCTTATCCACTCTGGAGATGTGTATTGTTCTAAATCAAATTTTGCAATTTTTTTCCCTTTGTGCACTGGTTCTACTATCTCCTTCTACCGACCTGTTTCAGATTCCAAGCCTCAGTCACAGTGTCATCTCACAGACAAGTTTCCGTGCAGAATATAAGTCCACAGGAGGTCCTGCTGTCTTCCAGAAGCCAGTGAAGTTCCAGGTGGACATAACATACACAGAAGGGGGAGAGGCGCAGAAGGAGAATGGGATCTATTCTGTCACTTTCACACTCTTATCAGGTAACCATGGCAAAGCTGTAAAATGGGTGCAAGCTGACTTTGTCCTTGCTGATATAGAGGCCTGCAAAGAGGGCTCTGCCAGGGGAAAGAATATAACTGTCTTGACCTCAGGGGAAAATTCAGACAGGGGCAAGGAGGACATCAAGAACAAAAATGTTGTTGGTAGTGATGGAAATGCTGGGAGAGAAAGAGATTCCCAAAGAGGTGAAGTTGCCACCACCACGATTAGTTCTAAAATGGCTGCTCTGTGCATCAGATTTGACCTATCTCCCTGTACTGTCTCCTTGTTTCACTCAAAGGTCTCAGTGGGTTTCTTCCTTCTGACAGAAACATGCAATCACCCTTTTCTTCTGGGTGGCCATATGCCCCCCACAGGGGTTAAAACAAACAAACAAATGAACACCCCCCCTCCTTTTCTGTCTTTACAAAAGGAGCCCAGAAGCCATCCTTCCTCCTGTTAAGTCCAGCACACCGCAGTCCCTATTAATGTGGGGACTGCATAATACTTCCTCAAAGCTGTGCCTTTGGCTGAAGGACAGATACACTGTCAGTATACTCTTGGGGACAAGACTGAAGGGAAGATGTTTGTGATCCTTCCCCTCCAGCCTGGGTTGTATGAGGATTCGGCTCCCGCTCCTCTCACAGCCATTTGTGCCTCTTCTCTCCTCACAGGTCCAAGCCGTCGTTTTAAGAGGGTAGTAGAAACCATTCAGGCACAGTTGTTAAGCACACATGACCAGCCTTCAGTGCAGCAGTTATCAGGTAAGTAGTTTCTACTGTTGAGCACCTTGCTTCAGCAGGGACAGGAAGGTGAAGTGCCTCTCAGTACCAGGAGGCTGAGGGAGGCTCATCCCTCTGATCACAGCAAAAAACAAGCTCCATTCAGACAGAGCAGTAACTCCCCGCACCCACCCTACTCCTCCCTCTCTCATTCCTACTCCAGTGCTCCCAGCGCATTCCCCAGTTGAACAGCTTCTGCCCTCCTCCCACCCAAAGAGCCATTTGCCCACTTCTCCATCAAAAGCTGCATCATCAGTAGATCTTCCAGATTTTCTCCGGCTCCAAAATCTCCCAGAATAGGGACATGCTCTAGAAGATACCTGATTTTCAAATGCTTCAGGTATGCTTTAGAAACCTCCAACTTCAGAGGGTCCCACAACAAAGTTGAGAGCTACTTTTAACTTAGCCATTAACAGCAGTATTTTCAGATGGTCAGAAGGTGGCTAATAGTTTCCAGTAGTGTGATCAAATTCTTGGCCTAATACTGTGGTAGCACAAATCATATACTAAGGTTCTGCAGAAGCTATATTTTATCTATTTTTAAAGTAAATTTCAATTCCTCACGGTGGTATAGAAAGCCTTACATGTGTGACCCTGTGCAATGACATCAATCTGAATCTGCAGGCAGCCTGAAGTGATAATACAGAAACTGGCCTCATCCCACCATTATGTAACAAATGTTCACTCTGAACACTAGTGATGACACACACACACAAAAAATATCAGTGTTAACTCTTCTATCCTTTAAAAGGACAGAACAAAGAAGAAGGTGAAAATTGAAAACTTAAGGAAGCTTAGCTATTGGCAGTGCCTCAAGGAAGGAAAAATAGAGAGAAGCAGAAAGAATGTACAGATACAAGGAGGAAATAGGAGCAAGGCAGAGAGCAGAGGCTGCAGGAAGAAGACAAAGAGGCAGGAGGAGTGGGAAGAATTTTCCCATTGTATGATGATGAAAAGGTAGTAACTAAATATTATACATAAAAGCCAAATTCTGTGCTTGACCTTTGTGTGAACAAGCCAAGACAAAAGTGGGGGAATGAAGCTGGCATTGCATCCTGCAGTTAAATCCCAGATGTCCTTGGCTTATTGCACATACGGGTTACATCCTTCTGGTCTAACAGTGTGGCTTTAACAGCTGAAGATAAAATAACTCCATCTAGAAGAGTGTATGCTTGCTACATGACAGAGAAGTATGCTCAGTTCAGGAAATATTATTTTCTGCTTTGCTTTTGCCCTCCAGCACTGCCTGACCTTCTGCACGCTGGATTGCAAGGGTGCCCAGCACATGGGTTATTCTGTTAGGAAACAGGAAAGGTGAGGATACTAGAACTATGGTTGATTCAGGTTTTTGCTGTCTGGACTGTTGAAATTAAATCAAACTCAAGGAAGCAGCCAGAATTTTCTGCCAGCCCTTCCTCTTGGGAAATGCTGGGGCCAAGTGGGAGCGAGGGGAATTAGATAGAAAAGCATCCTTTAAGTCTGGTTCATATTACCCCTGCTGCATGAACAATGTTCAAGCATTCCTTGTTTCTTAGGGAAAGAAGTGTACCCTTACCTTCTGGTGAGGAAAAAACTGTTAAAAAAGTAAATAACATGCTGATCTCTCTTAACTTCTTCACCCTAGTATGTGCTAGCTACTGAGGCTCTCTAGAAGGACTTGGACGCTGTTGCACACTTGCATGTGAAGCAGGCTTTCTCCCCAAGAAAGTCATGTTATAGCAGGAATAAAAACCATTCATCTGACTAAGGCTCAGGGAGATGTTTAGGGCAAACTGTACTGTGAGACATGTATCTGACTTAGAGTTTTGCTCTGGTTCTGGAATGGAGAAATCATATTACAGACACAGAATCTCTTTCTGCTGCCTAAAGGTACATGAGAGCATGTCGTTCTAGCAGGGAAAACCCAGCCTGACCTTTAACACCAGAGTGGAACGGATAACTCCACATGGAGCAAAACCAAAATGAATGGGCTCTTGAAACTTAAAAATGAGAATTCCCTAGGCCAGGGAGTTATCCAGGCAAGACAGCTCACGAGAGACAGGGTGCCAAACTGTCCTGTATCGTATCACCTGACCTGATCAGGAATATGCAAGTCTCTTGAAAAAGAGAGAAGTAATTCAACCTGAAAAATTTAGGCTGGAGCAGAGTACAAGGAAAAGAGAAAAGGAAGGGGAAAAAAAAGGATTGTTACCAAGAAGAGACAACCTGTGCATCAAAGTAAGGAGGCCCTGTGGTTCACATCCCCAGCCAGTGAGAGAGTAAGGGGAAATAAAGTGATAAAGGGACAGCAAGAGTTCACATTCAGCACCTTGCTTAGCTGGGTGGCTGTGGTAGGGAAGATGGGTGCAAGAACTTCCTAGAAATTGCCATGGGGTTACTCAGCATTTCTCACTAGAAACAAGGCAAAGTCTTCTCTGTCTCTCTTCTCCCATATTCCCAGCCCTGAACACCTCACAGGAATTGTAGTGGTTGGACTTCGATTCAGGTTCATGGTTTGAGGATACTCTGTAGGCAGTCCACTCTGCAACAGAACAAGCTCACTCACTTTGACTCTCCTCCTCCATAGCTCTGAGGATACTGCTGGCTCTGACCAGCAATACTGGCCCAGCACTGGAGATTTTCCTAGCTCATTGTGCACAGACATATCCTCTGTGCAGTTGTCTCCCCTGCCTTTTAGTTCAGATGTCATTACAGGTGGGATGATGAAAACCATCTATGAAAGGTGCATGCATGTAAAGTGAGACCTGCAGAAGAGGAAGATTCAATGAACACAGTAGAAAGCAGAACAGCAAGGCCTAATAAGCATATGGCACTGATAGTCATTCTCTCTCCTGCCCCTCTTTGATCTGTTTATGCAGCATGCCAGCCATCTAAGCCGGCTTGCCTGGGTTTCAGAACGCACTTTCCTCTTTCTCATTTCCTCCAGCTCACAACAGTGTTTGTAGACGTCATGTTGCCCATGCATCTGTGTGTGTGTATGTGAGCCTGATATGTACCTGATGTAGGCAGATGTGTTTCTGTGTCACACTTGAGCACCTTATAATCTCCCTTCCCCCTGGATATCCCTCCATTCACTTCCATTTTTTCGTCCTAAGACTGGCTGTGCTTATTTCTTATCGCATACTCTGAAGCAGAAAAATAGCTTCCCTCCCTTACCTGAGTAAGCGTGTAAATAAATGAAATCTATCCAAAAAGCTAATGTAATACTTCTAAAATCCGCTGTCCAGTTGGCCAAATTTAGTGCAACGTATCAGCCTTCTATCTTAATGTTTCAGGACATTAAATCCTCTGTGGTATAACTGCTGAGACAGTACCAGGTCTACAGGCTCATGACTGGCATAGAACAAGTAGATAGGGATTGATTGTTCATTTTTTCTTCCCAATGAAAGAACTAGAGGCCATCATATGAAAGTAGTGGAAGCCATGTACCAAAAAAATATTGGAAGGCATGTCTTCATGTAATGTAAGACCTGTGCAACTCCTCGCTGAAGCAGGTTCTGAATGTGAGGAGCTTGCAGATGCTCATTTTCCTGAGTACTTCTTACTGACAGGGAGGCTGGACAACTCGCTGGAAGAGAAATCTTCATGAGGATTGCTAAACAGAGAAACCGCAGCAGGCTCTGGAAATCTCTGACCTGAACGTGGTGAGAGAGTGAGGCAGTGTTAGGAGGAAGTGTTCTGTATGCTTGGCCTGCTGTTACACTCCTGCATGTCTATGTGTGGCTGCTGATGGAGACAGCACTGAATGGTTTTGGCCTTTGATCTGAACTAGAATAGCTGTCCATGTGTTCTTGTTATTGGTATCACAAAATCCATCAAGCCCAGCAAGGCCATGAAAGGACAGTCCGTTTTGCATCAAGAGTATCGCTGTCTATGAGAGCAGCTGGCCTTGTCTCTCATCTGTATGGCTCTGTCCAGGAGCCTTATACTCAGAATCTCTACTTAGGTAATCCCTGGGCAGAACTGCCCTTTGGTGGGATAAAAGGATCTCTCTTCATGGAGGAAAATATCTCAGATTTGTGCCTTTGTTTCAGCCCAATACTCTTTCCATTAAATCATAATCTGTTTTCCTCCAATGCCTTTGCACAAAAGAGTAATAGAAACAGCTGGTGAATAGGGACATGCAAAAGCCATCTGTGATCATTCACAGGGTATCAATTTTTATTTCCCCAATATTTTCTTGCCTCTTTGGGCTTTGGTTTTAAGTGTGGTGTGCTGCATATTCTTATTTTTTCCCATTTTCCCATGTTCTGGGCAATCAGTAATACTGAAATAGCCTTTATAACTTCTTTGTAATAGGTTTTCTGTTTCTTTATTATATTTATTGGCTTCACTTCAGATTTTAACCATTGCCATCTCAAAGTTCAGAGCATCCCAGTGTTACTGCTGGAAATGCCTTTCATCAGTATAAACAAGTGTTTGGAGACCATATCCAGCTTCAAAATAGGGCAGTGCAAATTCTTGCTCATTGTGTGTATCTTCTGTATAGGCACCCAAGCTCTCTTATTGTGCTGGTGTACATCTCAAAAAGCAAAACATGTTCATGTGACTCAAAAAACTTTGCTAGAGTATTGATCTGTGAATTCTGGGTGTTCATCTTTATGGCTCACAAGAGCTATAGGTTGGCTAATTTGCTACAAAAAATTAGTCAGAAACTTACTGTTTCCAAATGTGCAAAGGATTTTATCATCAAGACAGAAAAGGGAGTCAGGAGCAAATGAAGTGCTTTGCAAGGTCAGCTTCCAGCTGCAGACTCAAAACAGGGCTATGCAAATGCCAGTTTGGAATTGGACCGCAAGTCAGTTTTATCCGGGGCTCATCCAGGTACCAGGTTTATCTTGTTTCCTGCATTCTTGTGCGATTCTTTGTGTCTTACCACACGTGTAGTATCTGGGGCAATCACTTCATCTTGCTATCATGGTTCCCACCTACAAAAGGTGCCATGTAATGCCTGGTTGGATTGGCAGAGCACTGTTTTTTTGCTGAACAGCTTTAGTATTATTACTGAACAGACTTCATTAAAATTAACTGAGTAGCCCTGAAATAAAGCATATAGAAAAAAGTCCAAGCTCTCCAGAGTTTTGATAGGAGAACAGTGAATTTCAAATAAGCACCCAAACACTGGGGAATTCCAATCTAAATGATAACTGCCTTGGACCAGAGGAACTGGTGGCTCCCTTGACATCATCTCCCTTAATGGAAATGTTTATTGGGGACTATGAGCATCTGGCAGGAGATGCTCAGTGCTTTCTGGGATCTAGCCCTGGATTTGGAGATCTCAGAGGAGCAGCTGTTTGGGTGAGATTTCCTGGGCTGGGACAAGTCTCAGTCTCAGAGATATCAGAAGCATCACAAACCAGGCAGCTTAATTGTGAAATTTATATAGGATAGAAACACAGAAATTAAAGAAAAAAGAAAATCAGGAAAGAAAATTCAGCAGACGACTAGCATTTTTTAATGGATTCAGAGCTTGTTTGGCCTTTTGAAGGAAGGTCTTACTTTAACCAAAGCATTTGCCATCTGTTAATGAACTGAAGTGGGTGTCATTTATGAAAGAGTCTTGGTCAAATCCAAGTGTGAGTGACTGCCAGTAATCTCTATGAAATAAGGAGTTGCCTTATCATCAGAAGGATTGAGATTTGACACTGCCACTATGCTTTAATTAAAAAATTAAACAGCACACATATTAAAAATGCAGTTACATGACCCATCAATGCTTCTCAGACAGCTAAAGGCCTTTGGACCCTGGCTTTATTCACCTCACATAACACCTGGATCCCACAGTCACTGGGTTATGGATTATTATCCATGAGCAGAAGCTGACTGCCAAGAATCTAAGACTTTCTAATTAGAATGAAAATTCTACTTTAAAATGATGAAATATTTTATCATATAGAGTATTTACTAAAGCAGGTGTTCAAATATGATTAAAATGAGAGAAGTATTAAAGTAATTATAACAGAAGCTGAAGACATATTAACTCTGTTAGTCTTTCAAGCAATGCAGTATGAGCTACTGTTTCTGGTGTGCTCGTGTTTGCTATACCTTAGAAATGGGGGAAAAACAATCTGATTGTGTCTTGGAAAGACATTAAAAATAAAAATAAATTCCTGTGCAGTCCCGTTCCTGGGACTGGCCATGGCAATATAGAGAATGCAAATTATAGTTGCACGTAAAAGTTTTAAGAAAGACAAATTAGAGGTTTTATTAGTATTCCTTTGATATTTTTCCATGGTCTTATATTTCAAAAAAGGGTTTCTGTTTTTCCCTATCCATCAAAACCAACTCTATAACCTGCAAATTTAGTTTTTTAGGAACAAAATGGGGTACAGAGCCCAAGATGTTATGCTGTCAAAAAGCCTATGTTACAATCCTTTTTTTCTGTTGTAGATCTGTCAGTTTGTATTCTAATTACACGATTAATGTATGTAGACCTGCTACACAATTAGCTTTAAATGAAATACTAAAAAGAGCTATGTTGACTGCAGGTGGCTTAGAAAAAAGACAGTATTCTGAAGTATTAACTTAAGGAGACATGATTATTTTTAATTTGTTAAAATTAACAAGGAAACAAATACCAATTTCAGGAGAATCTTAGTAAACCAGCCACAATGTTTACTTACTCTGACGTTATCCAAATACTACCTTTTTTGTTGCCAGACTGCTAGCGACTGTGTGGCCAGTCAGTCTGGATACACTTGAGGGGAAAATTCCAGGTGTTGGAGGTGGGAGTCAGAAACAATCTTTGGTCATATTTGAGACTTTCCTTGCTCTTATGTGTTTTTTCAAAGCGTAAGTTCTGCTAATGATTGGGTGAATGCTCTGAGCTCTACCACTATAGATCTGTATTACACTGCATTACAACAAGGTGTAGTTGAGTCAGAGGGGGCTGGACAGGAACCACTAAAAGGCATGAGACAACAAACTTCTCCAAGTTATTAAAGAAAAAAAAATATACAAACTCGTGACTGTGACTTCTGGCTTAATCAGCAACTGTAGGCACTTCTTAAACCTGTTAGGCACCTTCAGGGAGAAATGTATTTTGGGAGCTTAATCTGCCTTCACTCAGTCAGACTAGCCAAAGAATTTCAAAGGCAGGTAAACTCCTGGCCTCTCTGACACCTCTGATACCTTGTTCCAGTTCTTGAATCCTCTCTTCTCCTTCACCTCCTTCCTTTTTCCCCTTTCTCCTTCTCTCAATCTTGTGCCTTTTTGAGAGACCTTCCATGGGTATCATCTCCTATTGACCTCTGCCAGCCCGCCTCTAACCTGGAGGAGAGCATATAACTGCTGCTTAGATGCTTTGACCAGTGTCACTGTACCAAGCACCTGCCCTCTCTACTCCATGCTTTCTCAGATGATCTATGTAGCACAGGCCTGGCTGCATCAGAAAACATACATATCCATGCTCTTCTAGTATGAGTTCAGCTTACCCAAGCATATCCAGCACCCCTTCCCCCTTTTTTGAAATTACTTTTCTCAGTATTTAAGGGGAGGAATGCAGAGAAATTATCCTTCCCTCTCTCCTGCAGACTTTTCAGCAGATAGGGAGTAGTCGGAGCTTCCTAGCAGTTAGGGATTTTCAGCATATGTGTGCATGTTTCCAAGAAGCCTATTTCTTGAATACCCAAGTGTTCATTGAGAGACCAGGCAAGAGGAGATCTGAGACTGAACTGAGTGCTTTAACTGTTAGCCACTTGCTCAGCAGCGAGTGCTCCACATTGCCCAGCACTCATCGACGCAATGATTTAGATCCCAAATGCAAGGGAATCCTGGCTGGCATCAGCAGGTCTGGCTCGCCAGCAGGTTCCACATGGAAGTGTCCAGCTGGGCTGGTCCTTTCTGCTTTAAAGCTGACACGTAGAGCTCCTTCTGCTTATTGCACCTGAGTAAGAAGCACTCAGAGGCTGTGGCAATGGGAGCTATACACAAAGTGGACACTAATGTCTTAGGGCCAAATTTTGCCACCCTTTCCAGAAGTAATTCTATTGCCTGTGAATAGTGACGTTGAAAGCAAGAGGAGTAAGAGACTACACATGAATGAGAGAGGCAGAATTATGTTGAGAACTTGGACATTATCCTTTGGGGTCTAAAAGATGTTTTTGAGCAGTGTTCTCATTGCATGTCCAATAGCACAGTGCTGCATTTCCTCCCTCTCCAGGTTTTTGATGTACGTAGATCGGCTGGCTGGCCATTTCCTGGCTGTTGCAGGCTAACTTGCAAAGCTGGCCAGGTGAAACAATGTATTCAAGGCTTTTAGTTTGCTAATGTGGTGGCAGAGTATTTCCCACATCTCATAAATACCTATAGCTATGATAAAGAGGTGAGTGGAAGCAGCGGGACTGAAGCAGCGTCCACTCTCAGTCACAGGGCCAGGTTTGCACTGGCATACAGTGGGTGGCAGAATTTGGCCTGGGTTGTGTAAAGACCAAGATGTGTATATGTTTCCTGCTTCAGGTAATAATGTGCTAAGTTACTACTTTATGCACAGAGGTATGGAAACCTTTTTTTATGTTTTTCCCTCCCTCCCTCCTCTTTCCATTCTATGATCCAGACACCACTAACTGTATGGAGTTGATGACTGGCAGACTTTCCAAATGTGGTAAGAACTTCCTTCCCTTCTGCCTTTTCTCCTTCCCCAGCCCCTGCTGAGCAACATAATAATGCGCCGTCCTGTCCCTTCCACCTGTTCCCCTTCCCTATCCCTGCTCTCCCACGCTCTTTTCAAGACTACCCACCCTGTAACAGCCCACTATGTCTTTCACTTAACTGGTGGACACAAGCATATACCCCTTATTCTGTTCCTCCTCATCCATGCACAGATACACAGGCTCCACCACAGCTTTCCCCTTCACAGTACAAGTGTGTGGTGTTGCACTTGAGATTCCCTCCCTCACTGTAACCCAGGCCAGTGATTTTCTTTTTCTTTCCTGTTTTTTTTTCCTCTTTTGTTTACTTGCTGCCTTTGATTCATGATTCTTCAGTCCCTTTTCTGCAGTGAAGCTGGATGCTGCCCTGCTAGCTGCTGTCGCCCTTGGTTTCCTGCTATTTATTGAGACAGGATTGCTATGCTATTTAATTCCATTTTGCATCCAATCCCTTCTTCCCCAGATATCCTTGGGGTAAGACCTTTTAAATCTTCCATAAGACACACTGCATATTATCTGTCAGACACTTAGCTAGTGTAAATTTTCATAGTTCCAGTCTGGTCTTGGGGAAGGATGTTGTGTCTCTAGCTGGAGGAGTAGTGAACCTATTGCAGATTCAGAATTTTGCTAGGAATGAGGAAAGAAAAAGTTTCCTGCAAAATTTGCAGCTCAACTTGCTTGGGGTTCCGTGAGTTTTGGTTAACTTGTCCCTTGCCTTCCCTCCCCTCTATCCACACATGGACTGTATTCTTTCTTTCATTACCTGTGCCCCTACTGACTCCTCCAAATACAATAGTGGAAATACCCGAATACTGTATTGCCTTATTGCTTATATCTTGTACAGAAAGTTCTCTAAAGAGAACTCTGTTCTCTTTAGATTTCCATTCTGGTATCTAGGTTGAGTTCAGATATCTCTGTGAAAGGGAACACAAACTGTTGAGGAAGTGATCACTGAGCTAGTACCTCTCTCCAGCTGGACCTGCGACTCCTTCGTCATCTCTTCGTAAACTGAGGAAAGTTGTTCTGGAGTTGTTGTGGAGTCTGTAACAACAAAGGAAAGTTGTCACGGTGGAGCTAATATTAGGTTTAGGCATGTGTGACTGAGGCAAAATTTGGCCCGTTTCCTGTGTTTCAGATGATCTCTTTCCCTTAAGTTGCAGCTTTGCTGGTGGGAGTTTTTCCTTTGCTCTGAAAGGAGCTTGTTTGATTTCTTATTTGAGTTTTCTGGGTTATACCATTTCTGATCTCCTCATGAAGACTCATTTAAGTTGTAGGCAGACCTCCAGCTTCTTCCTGAAGGCATCAGACACCAAATCCCTCTTCTCCCTCAAGCCTTTGTTTCTTGCCTGGATCTGGCATTCACATCATACGAAAATACTGAAATGGTGATTCTACTGATTGCTTGCAAGTTAATTGAGCTATACAGATAATCAGCCAGCACTCTGCATTCTCTAGATAGAGAGCATTACTGCTCACTCCCAGTTCAGGCAGGCCCTCCAGCTGTCAGTGTCAGCATCAATCCAACAAGGGACAAGGAGGACAAGGTGAAGGCCAGCAGGGAGACTATTTTGTGGCAGCTACAGCACAGACAGAACACATATATATATATCCAGAGAAGAGAAAGGATGGGTTATAGGGTTTAATGGAGCTGCTTCCTTTAAATCATATTCCTGTTGGTGTGCTCACACGCAACATAAGCAGTGGTGACTGCACGATGCTGAATTCCACCCTCCTATATGAGTGAAGAGCTATTTCGTCTGCAGGAGAGCTCACCCACAATTTAGCCAGGGGAGTGAAAGGAAATTATGCCAGCATTTAGCCTATTATTGGCAAACTATCCTCTATGACTTTGAGGACAGGGAACCTCCTGTGAAGTTGACACAATGTTCATCTAGTAACAACAAATAGTGTAAGAAAAACTATACTATGTGGGTTTTTTGACCTCATCATTGTTCTATATTCTGAGAGTGAGCACAGGGCGTCACTTTTGCAAAAGAGTTAACACTGGAGCAGGAAGAGCTAATCAGATGCTTTATGCCTGGCTCAGCCATGTGAAAGCTCTGGTGGGAATGAGGAATAGCTTTTCACCCACTATAAACCATTGCATGTTGTAATTAACAGCAAGGCAAATTTATTTAGTCCTTTAAATGTTATCTCATCATCTGCTAGCAGTGGTCATCAATCTGACAAGTGATTTTGCATATATCCATTGGCATTGAAAAACAAGTTAATGTTGAACAGCAGAGCTATGTCATAGGAGCTGCCAATATCCAAATGACGTAACAGCTGCTGTATTAACCCTACCTGTGCACACTAGAAAACTGCTGACAACTCTTAATATTTCACAATAGAAGAAAATAATTTGGCTCATAATGAAGTTGAAATGCACGTTGGGGTGGAATATTTTATGTTATGTTTCCACCCATTTCAGCAGGGGAATGGGCATTTCTATTGTCAGAAAGACTAAACTGGTTTCCATAAAGTCTTTCATATCTGTTCATAAGATTAAATTTATCTTGTAAAAATTAAAACCTTTACATTTAAAATGCAGCTGTGACCTGAAAACTGCCTACAGGAGTGATACCTTCCGACTTAGCTGATCTATTCCTTGTGTGTATTCAGAGCCAAATCAGTTTAGTGACAAATAAGCTTTACCACTTTATGTGCTGCCACTAAGCCTTATAAAATCAACACAGCTGTAAAAGAACAAGCTGGATTCTGTTTCTTTTGAGGCAGGATTGAGAGAACTGTTTACTGCCATCTAATCTGATATTTACATCTATCTTACTGAAGAATAGGTTGTATAATTGACAGTGAGGTTCTAATAGGTTCTGCAGAGCCTTTAGATTAAAAAAAAAATCAAGATAATGCACAAACTGGAACGCCCTCCAGCTTCAACCGCAAAGCTGGGAATTAGAAAGCAAGTATCACTGTAGATTAAGCACATTGGCTCTGGAGCCATTGATATACACGACACAGAAGTCCATGGTGCCATTTCAGTAGTCCTTGTTCAGAAAAGAGTCTGTCTTTACAAACTTTAATGACTTCAAGTCCTTTAAATAGTGAGCTGAGAATTTCTTTGGGTGGTTGACTCAGTAGTAAAGCTGGTGTATAGCCTTTGATAGCTCCCCTTCCCGGCCATCCCCAGTTTTTTGTTAGTAAGTATGTTTTGCCAAGGTGCTGGCTGCTGGCAGAAAGCTCTGAAAAGCCTGCCTTATTCTTGAGTTTACCTTCTGAGAAGCACCAGGGAGCCTGTAAACTTTCCAGTCTCCACACTGTAGCTGTCTCGGGCTGAATTTTATTTCCAAGTAAGGCAATCTTTGCTTGTTGTTTTCCATCCCTCATGACTCTCAAGAAAGTCTTTGGTTACATCAGTGGCACTTCCATGGAACTGGGTGATGATAAGAGGAGGAAAAGGTTAGTACGTTTAACTAGCGCAGCTCCACTCAAATCATGCTATTGTGTTAGGCACTGCACAAACGTACGTTCCTGCAAAGTCTTAGACCATAACCCTGTGACAACAGGCTGGCCAGAAGACCTCGTGTTTATTCTTAAATATCCTGTGTTGCAGCTTACAATTCGAAACCTTGATTCCTGGCACCAGAGTTAAATAAAAAGCTTTACAGATCCTTGTGTGTACCAGTGGCTATCAACAAAATGATCTGATCAAAGCAGAAGCACAGCAAATCCACTTGCCTTTCATATCTTTCCAATGTACCTCACTCAAATCTCTTGCTTCCAGTGTTTAGGACTTGACATAGCTTCCTATTCAGAGCCATGTGACCTTGTCCCCCATGGCCAATCATCCTCTGTGCACACAGAGCAATTGCACTGCCGTAAAGGCTTCTCTTCATAGCTCCTTGCAATCACAGTTTGATTCATACAGACACAAGCCCATGTCAATAGCATCCCAAGCTACTTGAGAAATTAGGAGACATTTTGTAGTTTAAAACTGATTACATCACGTTTGGGTTGCAATTGCAGCATGTAGCTTTGTGAGTGCTAATTTAGAGACTGTTGGTGTTACTAGCAGCAGCAAGTGTCTGGATTTGGTGCTCTTGGAAGTGATCCTAATCCTTATTGGCATTAATTAGAGTAATCCTGCTTCTCACAAAGTAGCTGTTTGATGGAAGAGGAGGTTGGTGACTTGCATTCATGAAGTCATAACTGCTGGCAGAAACACTGATGCTGAAACCTGCAGACAAAAACGTATGCTGCCCTCCCAACTGAAAGGCTCTTCTCACCACTGTTACACTGTGAGGTAGTCAGAACAATATTTTTTTTATTAGCATTTCTGAAAAATGTGCTGGCTACTGGTCTTTCTGAGCATGGCTGATTCTTCTGTCTAAATTGTGACACAAATGAGAGATAAAAGGAAGAAGACCCACCTGAAAGATCACATAGTCATTCAAAATGGGCGGATCACGATAAGTAAGATAAATCAGATTTTCCAAAGAGTTCAAGCCAGGTTTCCCAGTTATCCTTGCCCATTCTACTAGTATCCTTTGCTGTCCAAATAGATGGTTGACTCCCCCCACACTGTAGTTATATCTCTTCATTCTAGTGTTGTGTTGGGGAGACATTTCTTTTCCAATTTATGACTCATGTTTTTGCACTATAGAAGAAGGTAGCAACAAAAATGGCAACTTAGCACTAAAGATGAATCCAGATGGATTGAACTATTTGGTACATGTCAGATCCTGTTTTGACAGCTGTGGCTAGATTTTTACTGTCCAGTACAAGATCTTTTCCTCTTTCTGTAATAATATCTAATACAGAAAACACAGATATATCTCTCAATTGAGATCACAGTACTTTGTTTATGGCAGGCAGTGCTTCAGGATACTCCATGTGAATATTTGCTTGCTGTACTAAGCTAAATTTGAGATGGCATCCCCAGAAGATTAAATCGTATTTTGAAGGGATTGATTCAGAGGAAATGAGGAGGCAACATTTCACCAGCATACACAGGTCGTTCTCTCCTTAAGAACACATCAGAGAACTTAAAACCCATAAGATCATACTTGAACATCCATCTGGCAGGAAAGGACAAAATCATATTATTAAGTGCCAATACATTTCTGACATTTTTATAGACAAAAAATTGGAATGAAGCGGCAGAAGTCTCTAAGAGAATGGGTAGCAGCAATACTATCATCTGCTGTGGCTTTACAAATGTAGGTCGTCAGCTTCCCCTCTCAGCACACACTTCTGCAGGCAGATCTTTGTACAAGGACAGGCAGATACAAAGAATTCTTGGGCTGAGTCCTTTACCAGCCGATTTGCCAGAACAGCACGATTCCACAACAGAATCTGGCATCTCTTCATCCCACCACTATCCTTGCCTGCTCTTTCAGTGCCACCAGCTGTCCAAACGAATGTATGATTCTCTCCTCTCTGTCATCATGTCTCCTTTTTTGAATGTTGCATGGTGGTGCTGGATTAGCCAGAGCTATTCATCAGTAATGGACACATTTGTTTTCTGATTAATTACTCATGCCTTAGCTCTGCAGAAGGTAGCAGCAAGGAAATATGCCTCATCTATTTGGGTCTTTGCTGCCTGTGTTCACCATTCTCTAACTCATTACCCAAGAGCTACCTGTTCCAGTTATATTGTCTGTGACAGGAGAGGCTTAACTGGATCTCAGCTTCTCTGTGTGTGTATGAGAGAGAAAAAATGTGCAAGATAGAGGCAGAATGGCCATCTGGATGCATCTGGCTAGTCACAAATATTGGGCCACCCTCCTGCAGAGGAGATGGGATGTTTTAGGGGAGTAAGAACAGGGATGGGTTATAGAGCATTTAAATGTCAGATTGGTGGTTCAGATCTGCCTGGGTGTGTAGCAATTGAAAGTTCCCACCTTCTGCTGGTAACACGGACATCTGTGGTAACAGTGTGTGATAATCTGAGTAGTTCCTACCAGCAGTCTGTTTCTGCAAACACTGTTTTCAGTTGGCATTTTTAATGGCAGAGTCTAAGGACTCTGGAGAATAAGCTCTGTTGTTACCTTTGGAAGTCACCTTTCCCAGTTGCAATTCAGGTGTCCTGCTAAGAAACGAGATGTTCTGTGGGCTGTCTCCATTTTCTAGTCCTAAACTGAGATGAAATCAAAACAACTGTCTCATTACGTAACTAACTGGGGAAAAAAATAAATGGGAAAACTTGTTTTGGTCAATCTGTTGTGACAATGTATAAATCCAGTAAAAAACACAGCCATGTCTCTTGAAATGCTTTCCTGACTTCCTATAGTTTTAGACAAGTACCCGTCTTGGGATTTCTGCAGTTTCTTCAGCTCACTTCATGTGGCCTAGGATGGGTTCATAGACTAGGAGGAAGTTCTGTGTGATGTCCTCCAACAAGACATTGCAATGGCCTTTCTGTCACCCTTCTCCCATCTAGAGGGAAGCCTCATACATCCAACCATTACAGGAGCAAAAAATTCTTTCTGTAGCCTTCTTCAGTAGTCGGTGAGCTCGTTGGGGCCTCTCTCTGATTTGTATTTGTACAATGCCTAGGCTAGGGGCTCTTTAGTCTGGAGGAAGACCCCTACACGATATTACAACTAAACAAAGATGAATAGGCCACTTTTATCTTTCTGTCATCCCTTTCACTGCATATACTCTTGGAGTGGGTTCTATATTTTAAGTCTTCTGTTTTCGAAGGCAGAAGGGACTCTGCCAACAGAAACCAAGCAAACAGGCAAAAAATGCCAAGTCTTAACAAAGAGGGCTAGAACTCTGTCAAAGTAGCAAAATGGGTTTGAAAGGGAATGGATTATAACCCATCAACAGAGTGTTTCAATGCTTTATGTGAAAGGAGTTGGATTTTTGTTACATGATTCGCTGAAACCACAGCTGCTATTGAAACACAGAGCAAGCTAGGGATGAAAAAGACAAGGGGTAAAGAGAAAGGAATGAGTATAGGAAGAAAACCTCAGCAGCAGAGGCAGGCAGAAGACAGTCAGAAAGGATGTGAAAGCAACAAGGGAAGGAATATGGCAAGTCAGGCTGACAAAGGATGTCTCTGTTTCCAGTAGAGACCTATCTTTTCCCATTCACTTTCTCACAAAGCCTAAGCTAAAAATGCAGAAACGCAAAATTTCTCAGGCTATACAGAAAGGAAAGGCAGAGAATAATCGCACAAATGGCATATTTGGTTTGTGCAACTTTGTGTTCAGCACCACAAGGATTAGTGCATTAAAAATACATAGACTTGAGAGAGGTGGTTTCACAGGAGAAGGAAGTGCCTCAGAGTTTGCTTCCATTAAGTCAATGGGAATGCTGCTGTTTGCTTCAATGAAAAGAGGACCAAGTCCTTATCTGACTCTCTTAAAATGTTACAAAACAGCAGGCTCTAATCAGTGACTGAAGCCTCCAGGCTTCTCCTGAAGCTGCTTGTTCACCACCTCCTGTTATTTTCCGTGGAGGACTCTGAGGGTCTTTGCAAGGTGCATCCTTTCCTGGTGTCACTTCTGGTGCCTGGAGTGAATCACCTCATTTTCTCTTTACTCCCTTACCTGGGTGCTCGACTTCCACTTTGCTTCTCAAACCTGTGACACCACTGGGGCTAGGTCAATGTCAGACTTCATAAGAACATCAGATGAAATACTGAGGATTGTGAGGGTTGATACAAGCCACCTGCCCAGCTTCGTTTTACATTTTTGTGTCTGTCTCCAGCCCTGTTTCTTCCTTTTAGTGCCTGTTGTATTCAAATGCATTCACAGTTTTTACTTCTTTCGTGATATTTCGCCGTGACAGTGCTGCACATAGGTGCCACAAACCAGTGCCTTCTCCATAAATATATCTCTCTAGCATCCCTTCAATACACGACGCTTTCATAAGCTTCAGTGCTTGTTTTCGAACCCATTCCCCTTCCCCATCTTGCAGCATACAGCTCCTTGGTCTAACTCAAAAATGCACATATCCATCTCCTCCTAACAGATGTAAACCTAATGCTCTGAACCTCCCCTCCTGCCTCTGATCCTTCTCACGGTTTCTCACCCTTGCTACACTTCACACCTTCTTTGCTCTGTGTCGATGAACATTTGCTCTCAAGGGGAAAGACGACCTTAGTTACAGATGCATGAAACACCAGGGAAGTTTTGAAGAATCAGTGAGCCAAACCTTCATCCCTGTCCAAAGGAAATGGGATGTCATCTCACTTTCTGAAATAAGAGAGGCAGCCTTTTTGAGGCCCCAGATGGACTTACAGGTGTAAGAGCCTATGACACATTTTGCACTGAATGCTAGGCATGGAAGATTGCTGAAAAAGCTATTCTAATCCATCATCACCTGCATTTTCAAGTCTTGTTTTACTGGATGTATAAGCCCAAACAGAACTGAGAACTAAGAGGAGCAACACCACGCGCCATTTTCATGCTTCCAGCATAGCTGACCCATGTTTACATATCTCCAGAGAAAAATGTGAGGACTCTTTGTCTATCCAAAGACCAATATCTAGACCAGCCCAGGAGTGGGCTAACAAGCTGTCATGTAGACAACATCAATGCAGTGATTGTCTGTATTGCTTGGTGTAGGATCAGTTCTTTCTTGACTGGAGGACAAGAGAGCATTATTACCTAGTATTTAATTACAAGTCCAGATAATACAAAAGGCAAAGGAAGGAAAGAGTTAGTGAAACGGCCTATTTTATTTTTCAGTAGCTGTCTTTAAACATCCCTAAGGATTTCTTACCTCCCATTAAAATTTTACCTGAAAATGCTGATTGTAAGGAATCCAGTAGTGATACAGGCAAAGAAAAGCAGACTGTTAAATACTTTTGCTGCAATAAATCTCCAGGCACTTGAAAGCCGGTAGGGCATGGGGAGGAGAAAGGATGGATGAAACAGGGGCTGCATATTTTAATAGGATGATTAAAAATCCTGTATCAGGACTCAGCAAATACAAAATATATAAATACAATTTTTAAAATGTTTTATTGCTCCATTCTTGCAAGTTGTACTTTTGTCTACTGTTCCTGTCTACATGAAAACAAAAAACTTCCCTGATTCCTGCAGAGCCCTGCTTACTCTGCCCTCTTCTTTCCCTCTAAGCTTGTTGAATAAACTGCTCAGCTGCATAACTAGAGATATTCTCCTCCCCTTTTCTCCCAACCTAGCAGTCTTTCCCTCTCCAGCATTTTTTTCAGTGCTCTTCTTCATTCTCTCTGCTGACTCCATTTGCTTATGAAGATGAGGGGTCCAAAGCCACATAAGAACCAGATCTGTCCACATTCCTGCATTCAAGGCTGAGTGTTTGCTTTCTTTTTTTTCTTTCTTTCCATTGAAAAAGAGTATCCACCTAAAAGAAGTAGAAGTGAGTCTGAGCAGAGCATGCGCCCACAAACCTAAAACAGTTTTAAGAAGGCTTAGGGAAATCTCTGAAATAGAAGTCATAGATGTGGAACAGATATCCCCCTTCCAAAGCATTTGCATGCATGTGGAAGGAAGCAGGTGGAGCTCACGGAGGTCTGACCCCGAAACAACTGAGAGTCTGATAGCCCTTCTCTTAGCCAGAAATTGAGATATGTGCTTTGCCTGGCTGTTTGTTTGGGCCCATCTCTAAGGCTTCAGTAAGTTACGTGAATGATGCCTTTCCAGAAACTAACAGCCATTTGCTTGTGGCATTGGTGTAACTGAATGCACAGACAGAACCAGGGGCAGCAGTAAGTTAACCACAAGCAGCAAGTAGAGGAAGACAAGGAATGAATTATATTAATAAGATTGAGGTCCTTCACTGTATATGCCAGCCATTTGATTTTTCTCAATTCCTGTTAACATGCAGAGGAAGGCAGCAACTACGTGGTTAGCACGGGGCAGGAAAAAAAGAGTAACACATTCAGTTTTGCAGGGCACAAATACTATGTATTTCCTCTTTCTTTGTATAAGAGCAGTTGATATCTGTCTAGCATTTTCCATTAGAGAATAAGAAAGCACTCAACAAGCTCTTCAGACAAGTTACCGTGCACAGAAAGTACTTGCCTGCTGTAGTAACTGGTTTGCTTATGTTTGTAATGAAAGTGAAAGGAAATAGAGTATTACCAAGCCACCGGCGTCCACCAACTGTGGATAAATGGCAACCTCTGCTATGAAGAAACCCCTTTGCTCCCGACTGAATGTTCCCATCTCGGGGACGAAAGGTTCCACTCTTCACAGCATACCACTGCATAGGAAAGCAGATACAAGGAGCCCATTTCCTTCTGGGAGCTGGAGAATGAAATTACTTAGGTGGGGTATAAATGATTTGAATTTGTTAGAACAGTGGAGCCAACAGTCCCAATATTGAGAAAAGCATCATGGGATTTTAATGATCACGAACAGGCATCACCTCCATGGCATATGTTAGATAAAAAACACCTTCAATATCCATGTTCAGAGAATTTAGTGTGACGCCCCCTATGTCTGATCAGGATTAATCCCGCAATCCAAGAAAATTAAAAGGGACTAGAAATGCCCCAAAAAGGATACCTTTCCAGTAGTAGCTGGTCCCTTTCCCTCGGTAGCACTCCAGAGCCTTTCCTCAGGTATGTCCTTCCACACATCCTCTGACACAGGACTAGATTAACAGCATACAGCCCTGCTGCCTGGAGGTCCAAATGGCATGAAAGATTGTATTCATGTGCACAGTGCCCAACCCATGTTAATACTGCAACCTGTTCTAGTGGCTGGCTTAATGAGATACCTGTTCTACTAGCATGCAACCCTACTCCCCTCTCTGGCTCCTAACTCCACTGGAGTGAATGTCCGTGTCATGGAGGCTGTATTGTAGAGAGAACATAAATTCAGCACAATGAGGAAGTAGTTCTTGACCCTGGTAGGTCCCAGAAATAGTTAGATGCATAAACAGCCTGCTTCCACAATGCATTCAGCATCTTCATTTCCAAGTACCTGTTGTAAGAAGGATCTGAAGGTGCTTAGAAGCTTGCAAGTACAAGCCACAAACCATACATGCAGATGGCAATACTCATGTCAGCCATAGCTCATTTTTCAAATGCTGTTTCCCTTGGAGCACTCAGGTGCTTCAGGCTTAGTGACTGAAAGGTGAGCAAGGAGATACTCAGAAAGACATAAAATGCAAGCAAAGAAGGCCTAATGCCCGGTGTAGCCAGAGAGCTTAGCAAGGCTGCAAGGCAAAGCACAACTGGCGACCACATACTAATACCCCGTGTTTTTAACAGCAGCAGTAAGATGGAATTTGCCTGTATCCAGCATTACAGTCACTGACATTTCAGTGTGGAGTGGCCAAGTGACTCCAAGTAATAGACTGAGCTGTTTCAGCCACACACTACTGTGTCCTCCTGCTAGGTGAGACAGCAATGCTCCCCCACTCAGGAGAAAACTAGGACCTTCCCCCTAGGTGCTTTATGCTCCCAGCCTCTTTATTTCTGTAGGTGTCCCATCCTAAACACTCTTCCTCTTCCTGCTCATTGTCTTCATCCCCCACACACCCCCACGCACGTGGCTCTGGATCTCCTCATCATGTTCTTCTCGTTAAAAACCCCATTGTTCATTTGTTTGTTTGTTCTCTCTCTTTCTCTCCTCTTTTTCTCTCTCTTTCCCTCTTGTTTTTTTTTTTCTTTCTTTCTTTCTTTCTTTCTTTTTTTGTCTCCTCTGTTTTGTGTACCCAGGCAGCCCATTGAGTAACTTCTTTGACGTAATTAAACAACTTTTTTCAGACGAGAAGAACGGGCAGGTGAGCCATCCCCCCGGCACGCCAACCAAGCATAGCGCAAACAGCAAGCGGAGCGATTCCGGTTCTAATGACTATGGGTCTAGAGGAGACAATAAGTACCCTGCTGGCAAAGACAAGGCAAAGATGGTCTCATCAGTCGGCCTACAAGACCAACCTTAAATAAACACATAAAAAATTAAATAACTTAGAAAAAAACAAAAAAGCAAGAAAGAATGAAAGAATATTCCTTAGCAAGCTAGCCTCTAAACTAGAAGGATGTATATACCTTGCCACAACAGTACAAAACTGTCTATAGACAAATTTTGTATGAAGGAATGACTGTATATATATACATATATATATTTATATATGATATATAATATATATCTCAGAAACAAACACAAAAACAAACGAATGAAAGAATGAAAAGAAAGAAAAGGTAGCACAGATGACAAACCCAGTTCACCAGATCTTGGGTTGTGGTTTTTTCGATTGGTTTTTTTTCCTCCCTTTTTTTGAATGTTTTGCTTTTTTTCTCCTTCCTGATTTTTTGGGTTTTTTATTATTAGTAGTATTTTTTGTTTTCTTTTGTTTTGTTTCTTGTTCTGTTCATGCTCTCTCTGTGTTTCTGACGACACCACTTGTTTCCGCTCTGCTACCAGGAATTATCCCGAAAAGTTAACATGTCAGCCACGGCTTCACCTTCTGTGCTCTGCGGACACTTGTTGACGGAAGGCAACCGATGTAGACTGTCCAAGGACCAGTCCTGTTTGAGGTTCCCAGCCTCCCCTCTCCCTTCAGGAAGTGGGTTTCTCCCCCACTTCTCCCCAAACACCTCCCCAATGCACGCCTTTTTTTTCCCCCACTCTTTTTCTTTTTTGGTGCTCCACAAGAGAGATCTGCTCAGTTATGGGATTGCAGAGTCTGGGCTGAAAGGAGGTTGCAAATTGTTGGAGTGAAACCTTTACCCTTGGCAACTTCTGTCCGCGCAGGTGAACTCAGCCCGGAGGGGGAGGATGCGGGGAAGTAGACGGGTGTAGCGGGAGCGCAGTGTTTCATGAATCCAGAGCGCATTCTCATCAGAAACCAGCCAGGAGCAACTCAAAACTAAGTGTTGAACCAAGACATTATTGGGGAGCTTCATCATGGGTTTTTCTTAACCTTCTTTTTCTCCCCACCACCTTTTCCTTTTCTTTTGCTCCCTTTTTTAATATATACATGTATATATGTGTGTATATTTATATATAAATATACATACATACATACATATATATACAAAGTAATTGTTTTTTTTATACTGTATCATTTTGCTTTTTGATCTGCTGGAAGGGGAAAAGAGTAAACTTAGGAGGGAGAGGGGGTTCAATGAATAAACACATACAAACAAAACATTAAAACTTAGGGAAAAGGCAACTTCTGGTAGCAAAGAAGAGGGACAAGACTCTGCCAAGGACTGTCTCTCCCGCCACCAGGCACAGTTGCCGCTGCTGCTACTGCTGCTCCTCCTTCGACACCTTCCTCCCCGTCAACTCCCTGCCACTGTGCCACTGCGCTGGGACCTTCTTCGACCAGCTGGATCCTCCACCACACCCTGCATTTAGAGGCAATTGTTGTGTTGCTAGTGCTGCATTGATATCAGTATTATTATTTCTTTTAAGTTACCAGTTTCATTTGTTGGCTTGGGTGATTTTTTTCTAAAAAAAAAAAAAAAAAAAGATGAAGAGGAGGAAGAAAAGAGACTTATCTTGGGTTTTATTTCCTGTGTGTGTGTGTGTGCAAATCACTGGCACTTAGTTCATCAGAGCAAGACAAGGTGGAGTCAGGGCAATGGGAGACTTAATCACGAAGCTACTGTAAACTTTAAAAATTACTGCAAGATATTTTTATAAAGTTTTTGTTTTGGTTGGGTTTTTTTTGAAGGGGAGGAGGGTGGCATTGGGTGGATGGGGACCTTTTTTTTTGTGTGTGTTTCAGTTATTAGGTCTTGGTTATTTATATATACATATATATATATTTAAAAAAATAAGCTGTTAGATATATCTTCTGTTTAATAACTGTGTAGAGGCAACATTGATTCTTATTTATTTTGGGGAGGAGGGGGAAAAAAGACACAGAAACCCTGTAAGTGTGCATCTTGTGACTTTGAGAAAGAAGAATCGCCACCTTTTTTCCTCCTCCTCAAGAGTTATGTGACCAAGTGTAACTTGTTCTGGCCCAAGCTCAAAGGTTAAACAAACAAAAAAAACGTGGTTTTACGCGTGGAAGACAAAACACAGTGAGAAGTACTTCTTGACTGAGATTTTAAGAATGTAGGCTTAGCATTAGTGTTCAGCTCTTTTATGACCTTCGATTGCTGCTTGTTGGGTTCCTATGGGTGTATGTTGTATCGCAAGATTATTTTTTCTAATGATAATGTTGGATGAGTTCTTTTTTGTTGTTGTTGTCGTTGTTGTTTTTTTTAATCATTTTTCCCCTTCTTGGACCAGTTTTACTTGTACATAGGTTTGAAGATTAAAAAGAATTTTTAAAGACACAACTGGGGCAAAGACCTTTGACTTTTGCCCCATTTCCCCATTCCCCCAAATGGGAGGGATTTATTTTTTTTGTTTTATTTATTTATTTATTTATTTTCCCTATTCTTAAACTTTTCTCTCTCGTATTGCTGTGTGCATGTCAGACACCAGGGGGTGATGGCTGGGGAGGGGGGGAGGCAAGGGTGCAGGAGAGGGGGGCAGTTTTAATTGCATGACATTGCTGTAAATTAGTCTCTTTTGCTTTCGTTGTCTTTCCTGCCTCCACGCTCTCTCTACTTCTCCTCCAAGCTCCCCTCCCATCACCCCCGTCCTTCTTTTCCCTCTTTTCTCTTCCCTTGTGTATAGATTTTGATGCTTCTGTTACATTGTACCTCTACAAAAGGCTGGGATTTCAATACAAAATAATAATAATTTAAAAATACCTGTATCAGCAAAACCCATGTGGTACAAGCAGGAAGGGGATTACTTACACAAGATATAAGAATAAATGAAAGCAATACCTCTTGTTATCCTTCCTATTTTGTACTTTGAAGACACACACGCGCGCACACACACATATACAGACACAAACTGACATTATTTAATGGTTTAAAATGGACAAAAAAATCTGATGTATCCCTTGTTAAATAACTGTGAGCAACTTTAGTTCAAAAACCAATAAATTCATTCAGTAAAGATACTATCTGCTGAGTGTCCTGTTTATGTCCATGAAAACAAACTTCTTCTTGCCAGTGCCAGATCCAGTAAGTACCGTATCACAGCTTTCTACACCAAAGGAGCTGAAGATGGCCGGCACGTTAAGGCAGCATCTTCCCGGCCGTGGAATTAACGTCATCTCGCAGCGCTGGAGTCCATAGCACTATGCCCAGCGTCCTCCACCCTCACAGCACAGACACACCACATACGGGCAAAGAGCAAGGACAGCTCAATCCTGTAGGCCTTGTTTTCCACAGTAATGTGTTGAGAAAGCTTAATCCAAATCACAGAACAATCACACACCCCTAGATCTGATCTGGATGGAAACCACTGTACCAAAAACTGCTGCTTGCGATCATTCTCGTCTCTAACCTGAGCTTCTCACGTTGCTTCCAGATTTAGCATAGGAAGGATTTCTCCACCCTCCCTGCCTGAAACGCTCTCAGTCACATACATTTGAAAAAGCTTATCAGGTATGTCCCTGGCTTGTGTTGGGTTTGGGGTTTTTTTTGCTGGTTGGTTGGTCGGTCGGTTCATGTGGCTGCTGGCTTGTCACAGATCTCTCTCAGCTTTTGGGTGTTCACCTTTATGCTGGATTTGTAACTTCTTCCAGGTTACCCCGAGAGCCTGGCAATTTGCCTCCTGGGCTCCGAGGTTGGCTGGTGCATGCCCAGGAGAAACCAAGACTTGTGTGGGTGCTTCCCCGCACGGCTGGGATGAACGTGGCAGGCCCAAGCCCGCGGCAGGTCTGCGGCACCAGTTTGGGCCCCTGGCCCTGCGCTCGCCGCGTCCCAGCCGCCTGCAGCAGCGCCCCCTCTCAGCCCGCGCCGTGGAAGGCCCCGACAGAGCTGTCCCATGCGGGGACAACGAGGCGCAGGCGCCGTCCGAGGAGGGAGGAGGGAGGAGGGAGGAGGCCTCCGCGCGCGCGGCGGCCGTTGGCGAGCCCGCGCCCGGGCGAGTGCGGGGCCCGTTGGCGAGTCGCCGGTGGCGGAGGGAGGCGGGCAGAGAGCGCGGCGGCGGCTCCCAGGGGCCGGCCCGGCCCGCTCCGCTCGAGGGCAGCGGAGGGGCGCAGGTGGGGCCCGTGGGAGAGAGTGGGACGGCGGGCGTAGCAGCGCTGGGGCAGCACTGTCCCCGGGCGAGCGGGGAGGGCGTCGCGGCCAGGTGCCGTCTGGAACGCTCCGTGGTGCCGCCCCGGCCGCGGGGGAGCTACTGCGAGGTGAGGCCGGCGGGGCTGTGACTGGGGGCTGGGCGGCACGACCTGTGATGCCTCCCACCGTGACAGGCAGGCCCCCGGCGGCTGCCACCCCGCGAGGGCAAGGTGTGGTGTCCTTTTGGAGGCCCTGTTAGAGTAAACGAGGAGTAGTCACCACTCCACCAGCTCCTTGTTGTTGTGGCCACCGCTTGAGGCTGTAGCCCATCTCCACGGGGCACAGCTGGAGTTGTTCCCCAAGGGTTTGTTTCCCAGGCCTGCGGTGGCAACCTCTCCCACTAGGCAGTCTTGTGAATAGTAGTGTGCAAGGAGGGTGTGTACACTGGTAGGAAAAGGGTGCATCAGAGATGCTAGGAGCATCACAGTAGCTATCATCTTTCAGGGGTGTCATGGGTATGGTTGTGGCCTGTGATGTCTTCCACAGATGTGTGCATCAGCCTCTGGAGGTCTAGTTGGAGTAGTGCAGATGTTGATAAAGCTCTGAAGCTTACCAGGCAGGGGTGACAGAGGAGGTGCCTCACAAGGACATCCCTGCTGCAGTAAGGTCTCAGCAGGGTGGCAGACTCACAGCTGTAGCAGACCGTTTCCTGAGAGGTTGTGGTTCTGGCAGGCAGTGTCTCTGGGGTTCATGTTAGCACCTGCTACAGTGGTAGGGTGTGAAGGCTTGCACTGCAGATGGCATCCCCTGTGGATGCAGGAGGGACACAGATGTGCTGGAGGGGCAAAGGGGGACAGGAGTGCAATCGCTTCAATGTCATGTATGTTATTCATACTAAATACACTCTTATCTAGGAAAAAGCCAGAGTGTTTTTAAGGTCTTTGGGGGATTTATTGGTCTGCTAAAACCAAAGGGGAGGGAGGAGCAGAAGCATAAGGGGAGTGGAGAAGCTGACAAAGGTCAAAAGATGAGGAGAATCACAAGTGTTGCACGATTTGGTCACTGTAACGCTGGAAACCCAGAACTGAGAATGAGCTGTGTATCATTTGCAGCTCTGAATGTGAAAGGATGTGCTGGCCTGGAGTGTAATACAGGGGAATGGGATATAACAGCAGCGTGGCAACCTGTGTATGCTGCTTCTATATCTGTTTCTCTCTCTCTTCCTATGTTTTCAGAAATGTTCATAAACTGGTGTGGTCTTTTAATGTCTCCAACAGTATTCACAATTAGGGTCCCCGGTATTACTAATTACAGTCTCCAAAAGCTATAAGAAGAAAATAATGAGTTTGCAAAGTGAAGGACCTCATGCTTAGGGCCTACCCACATTTATTCTGCCTTCTTTCGGCCACGTTATAATACAGTCTTTAGCTACATGATGTTACAGTATCATCTGTAGTGCATAGGAGGGACTGTGCTTCTGAGCGAATTGAGTTTATATTTAAATTGTTCTCTGCAAAACACCCTTCCTATTTTGTAGCTTAAATCTGAAGGCAAGTAGTAAATGCAGCAGAAGACTTTGGTGTGCCTCTGTGATTGAGGTAGTTGGATTATCTCTGCTGTCAGGTGGTGGCTATTGTCCTCGTCCAATCCCCCTACCAGGTGGTGGCTATTGTCCTCGTCCAATCCCCCTACCAGGTGGTGGCTGCTGAGATGCCGTGAGCTGTGACACCTGTCCTTCATTTGCTGTGGTTCTGAGCTCTGCAGCTCTCTGGTTCTCTTGGAGAGCCAAGCCCCTTGGACTCAGTACCTAAAAAACTTACTACATTTAATGTTCATCTGTCTGATTTCCTCTGGGTAAAACAACAGAGTGTATGACCTTCCAAGTGTAAATTGAAGACAAGGCAAGTCTGCAAGACTCTAGTTGGCATTTTCTGTTTGTCTGCGCGTGTGTGAATATTAACTTTGTTTAGATACATGCATACCTGAAAAATGTATTTGTGCTCAAGGTGAACTGTTACTAATTGAGCCAGTACCTGACATGTGCTATATAAGCAATAAATTGTGTATACGCATCAAATGAGCAGCTGAGCCCATAGTCATGAAGGTAATTCCCATTGCCACATGTCAGTGTACAGTCTGTTTGGGGGCTGAGAAATAAGTCAGTTGTGTTTGAGAGCACTAATGCAAATTGTCCAAGCCTTGCAAGCGATGCATGAAAATTTCCTCAGTAGTCAGGTTGGCTTTAATGAAAGTGATCTGATATAAATGACTGAGCTTTAATGGTTCACGCTAGGCATAGGCAAAGACCAGTGTTTGTAAAGACAGCGAAACTTGCGTAAGGCCTCTAGGTAGTGCTAATTCTGGTGCTTACTGTTACGAGGTATGCCTTTTTTCCTGCTGATTCGGACAGTGCATTTAACCCAACAGGCTTGGACATTTTCTTAAATACTGCAGCAGAATGCCCACAGGGATTGTCGTCCATATGGAAGTCTGCAGGACTGGTCCCCCTACCTTTGCTTCATTTCAGCTGTATACAACCAATTGTATGTGAGCTCGTGATAGAAGGGCAGAGTGTTTTGGTAAGGAAGCAGATTTAGCTCTGAGTTTCTTATTATAGAAAACAACAGGGAGGGGAGAGAGACATTTGTTTAAAAACTGGAAAGTATCTTAGCTCTCTGTTGTACCCTTTAATCTTCTTACTTTATTTAAAACCACTTCAACAGCTGCAGCTCCTGTTTAATTTGGAGAACAAAACCCTAGCAGTTCAACTGTCTGGGGATACTTGAGGCCACAAGTGGAAGGGAAACCCACACTGAGGGCAAGTCCTTTCTTCTTCTAAATGCACAACTTATTGTGTGGGTTATTTTTAGTGCTGTAATCTCACTGAGTGCTGCTGAGAGAAACTGTGCCTGGCAGACTTTGAAGGGCTTGAGAAATGGGATTTCCTGTTCCACCAGCTCAGAGCTGACTCTTGCCATTGTCAGGAGCTATTATCGCCTTCTTGCAGCCAAAGCAGATAACACAGCTTCGAGGTCAGGGAAGACACAAGCTTTCATTAACAGCATTAGCAGAAGGAAGAGTTTGCTTGCAGTCAGGGTGAGTGTTTCTGTAGCTGGTGTAGTCGGGGACCTCTGCCTGGGCAGAGGGGTCTACATGTGGATCACAGAACCACACAACAGTTGAGAATGGAAGGGACCTCTGGAGACCTGCTCAATACAGGTTACTCACTGCTCTGTCCAGTTGAGTTCTCAGTGTCTCTGAGGTGGACACTACACAACCTCTCTGGACAGCCTGTTCCAGAAACAGCTGCTGGGGAGAGGAGAGAAATTTCTCTGCTGAGAAATGACCTGCTCTTTGTTGTGGCTTTTGTGCTTCTGCTGAGCATTATCTCTGGTGTGGACATACCTGGGACTAGAAGGCAGTCCAGGGGGTCTGGTAGTGTGGCACGTTTCTCTCCATGCTGTCCAGAATAGAAGGAAAACAGATTGGTCTAGGGAAGTAGCAAGCCTTGGTATAGGAAGCACTTCCAACTAGAAGAACTATCAGAAAAAGCAGCTGTGTTTACAGTAAAGTCTCATACGCTCTTGAAAAGTATTCAGATTGAGACAGTGGCTTCAAATTGCAGTGTCTGTTCTGGATAGTTCCTCTGCAGGACATCCTCATTCTTAAAGTAAAATCAAGTTTCAGAATGGATGAAACTAAGCTGAAACAAGGCACTCCTGACTCAATAGCAGGGTGTGCATGCTAGAGTTACCTGGAATTAGATTCCAGTATTATGCTGTTCGTGACAATTGGCTCAGTCAGGTCTTGTTATTCATATAAATAGTACAGTGGAATAATGATTTCTGTCCTGTCTGAAGCAAATTACTTCCATGGTTCTGATACAGTTTATTGAATCGTACTGCTCACAATTAGGTGCAAGAATGCATCAGGGAATGTACTGGAGCTACATCTGTTGGGGATGCTTTGAGGATATGTGAAAAGCCATTTTTAGGACTGTGTTACAGATGGAGTCCTATCTGAGACCTCGCATCACTTTATGGGAGCGCTTATGAGCTCCAATTCATATAGGGTTCCTGATCTATACTCTTGTGCATAAATGCAGTGTAGGAAGTTGTTTCTCTCTGCCCAAGAGCCTTCAGTTTTAGCACTGAGTTGCACAATGAGAGCAGAAATGGGCATGGACTAGGTAGAGCTTGTGTTTACAGAAAAGCTTAAAAAAAAAAAAAAAAAAACAAACCTTGGGACTAAAGTCTGGTCCCAGAATCTGATCCCTGTCTACTGAGCTTTAGGCCAGTGTTTTGATGGGCTGTGATACCTTTCCACAGCAGGGCCTCTGCCCGCAGCAGGGCCTTTGCATAGGATGGTGAAAAGAGGGTTGGGCTGGGACTACAATGTGTCCTGGCTTTGGCTTTTGCCTGCTATGTGGCAGTGGGCAACTCCTCTTTCTTACCATTGCAGAGATAAAGAAGCTGAGGAAGACAGCAGCACCTCCTTTGCAAAGAGCTTTGAGGATCACTCTTAGAAGTGTGGTATAAGAAGTTGGTAATTTTGTTAGACTATTCCTGTTTTACTGCAGTTGAGGAGCAGAAACTGGGCATTGAACAGGAAGCTGACATTTTGTCTGAAACACAGCAAGTTTGCCGTGGGTCCCTGAAGTTGCTGGCTCCTGATAGACATCTCAATGTGAGCTATTCAGATGCTGTTATAATTCATGTGAGAGTTGGGCACATTCTTCTGCTTGCACCGAGATAGCTCAGAAACATCTCTGGAGTGACCCTGTGGAGAGGAGACCTGGACCCAGCACAGGTGTCTGTGGCACATAGTGTGGCTTGGTAGTGTCCTGGTCTTAAATTTCTGAAGTTTATTCTCCTACAGGGAATCCAAATGTAGATTCAAATAACAATTAACCTTAACCATTCACTGTGAAGGTGTTTATTTGCCAGATACTTGGATGGCACAGCGATGATGGCTTTGTTGGCACTTTACAGAGGGGATGACTGAAATCTGAATTGCGCTGGATAAGAGCAGTAAAGGATGCCTCTTGCTCTGCTGAGGTTGTAAGTGAGAGCAGGTACCTGAGAGAGAGCACAACTCCCTTCCCTTCTCTGCCCCTTGCCTTGTGTTGAATGTATAACCTGGTAAGGGGGGGGCTAAATAGTTCATAACTTACAGCTGTAAAATATACTCTGTGCAGTCTGCCTGACGTCAGAGCTGGTGGTTTTCCTAGTGCTAGCAGCACTACTCTTGGGTGTAAGAGCCATGGGAGGGCCCCAGCAGCCACATCTGGCAGAGGCCTGTATTGGCTGAATTACGAATTGCATTCAAAGAAGGAGGTAAAAGTCCATGCTGCTATTTCCTTGTTTCTATATTTAGATTTAGTTTAGCTTGCTAGGGGTTGGTGCTGCAAGTGACTATGCTCAGAGTCAATGGTGGAGGAGTCAGTGCTCAATTTGAGACTGAAGTATTGGCTCAGCCACACTGCAATGGTGGTGAGACCTGGCCAAAATGGGATCTATTTGCTGCTCCATTAGGCTCCCTCTGCATCTTTTTCTTCTGCAACTGTTTTTCACCCATGAAGTGGCAGATCCTTTCCTGTCCCCTGCACTGGGAGGGGTGACCTGTGGAGGGTGCGATCCCAGTACTAGGCTGCCAGCCAAGAGCAGAGCTGCATGGGAGCACGCACGGACGAGCACATGTGGGGCAGGCTTGCTGCACTCATGCGCAGTGTGCTGACACTGACCCCTTTGGGAAGTCGGGTTGTGATTATGCCTGTGCCCTGCTTAGTATGTGTTTTGCTTACCAGGGTAACCCTGCTTTGTACATTGATATTAACATGGGATATCGCATAGGTGACTTTCCAGCACAAGATTATGTTATTCAGCCCCCCAAATTTTTCCTCAGCTATTGTACTGCATTTTATCTGCTTTCCCTGATTCTCTGCTTTTCCTGATTATCATTCATGTACAAATAATGACTCAGCAGTTGCTGACTGGGTAAATGCTGTCCTTTGCATCTTGACCAGGCATACATTAGTGAGATGTCGTCAGGTTTGACAGCAAGAGAAGGAAGTAGGAGCAGCCCTTGAGGCTTCATCCCATTATGTAGCAGTGTGAGTGGTCAGGTGCTGGGAGCTCTGGGGATAGCACAGCAGCCCCTCTGCCAGCCTCAGAAACATGCCCGCAGGAATGTGGGTCCTCTTGTACAGCAGGTCCCACTGTGGGGATGGAGCTGAAGGGCCAGTCCCATGAGTTTCTGCCTCTCAGAGAAGGGGATTATGTTTCTGATAAAAGGATGCTGATAAGTTTGTACTTCTTTTTTTAAGGACAGCGTTTGCAGTGCATATATTCTGTGATACTTGACAATGCAGAGGGTGCAGTTGAAGGAGGAGGCCTATGAGAGGGCTGAGATCTGTTTTTTGCCTAAAACTGATAAGCTTGGTGACTTTTGCCAGGCTGCTTCATCCTCGTTGTTTCTATCGTCTTTCTCTATAAGTTGTCTCCTTCAACTGGCTTGTCAGCTGGTCTATAAGGCCTTCAGCAGAAGGATTACAACTTAGTCTGGGAATGATGTTTGGCATTGGCCTTGATGCAGCCTTTAAATGCTGCTGTTATCCAAATAATAAATATTGCAAAATACCTCTTATTTCTTATCACTGCACTAAGCAATGAAGAAGCAAGTCTGAGCGTCTGATAGTAAACCTTGTGGTGAGTCTGGTAACTCCTTTTCTTGCAGTAGGAACAGGCAGTTTGCTGCTTTTCCCATATAGGTGCCAAAAGCAGAGAGTGCAGACACATGTCTGCTGAGAGGCTGGAAACAACCCTCTGCTTAGAGATGCCTGAGCTTGCTGTAAATGAGCTGGTTTGGGTGCAGGAAGTGGTTGAGCTACATTAGCTGGCACAGCTCCAGGCTAATGCAGCTCAACTGGATCCAGTACCCAAGCCAGCTTATCTGCAGGTGCTTCAAGTATCACTGTGTGATGCAGAACTGATTTGCTCAGTACTGCTTCAGAGTTCCCAGGAGCTGAAGTTTCTGTGTATTATTTGAGGCAGCATAGATATACTTCCTGGCTTGGAGGTGTCTTCCTCCTTGGTGTGGTAAATTTTAATCAGTCTTTCACTTTACCCTAAGACAATTTAAAATAAGAAGCCTAGACCAAATGGGAGCATGAGTCAGTAGGAGTATATGCAAGTCTGAGCAGCCAGTGGTCTTCTACTTCTTGTTCCCTATAAAATCCTGGCATACATAAGGTTTGTGTCCTGGCAGCAAATAGGGAGGCACACAGGTAAAGAGAGAACCTAGTAAGTTCTCTGTCTGATGAAGTTTCCTCTGATACCATTAGGATTCAAGGTGGCATGGCTACAAGCTGTCCTGTTGCACAGTGCTCCATGTACTTGCCACGCAGTATCCCCACTTAAGAGTTGACTCATTGAGGGTGGTGATGGTACACCAGTTCTTGTTTAGATATCAGGTGGTGTGAGAGAACTATTTGGATTTCCTGCAGCTTTGAACCTGCAGCACCTTGCCTTGCATAAAGGAAGTGGTTCTAGTGGTTAGTTCAGGTACTGTGGCTGAGATTTTTAAGTGCTGACTTAATTTTTTCCTGCTGTTCCGTGGGAACATAGTTAAGCAACCCTCAAACCCTCTGAAAATCCCATGTTACTGTAGTGCTTGTGGTAGCTGAACTAAGCACTGAACTCAGGTATGCCTGATCTGCAAGTCAGTGAGGGAGAAGAAAATGATGACAAGGAGAGACTTTGACTTGAGTATAGATCTTGCCGTGCCTGTGTGATCCCCAGCCAAGCCATGCTGTGCTCTGGCTCTGGCTTGGCCTCAATCCTGCTATGCAGCAGGAACGCAGTACCTGTCTCTGCAGGCTCTTCTTATCAGTGTGCAGACAAGTTCCCCGACTCAGCGTGTTCTGCGGGGTGCATACCCATACAGCATGCTGCACTCCTCTTGCACTGGGGAAGTGTATCAGCTGGGGTGATGGTTTAAAGGAGGCAGTGAAAAACACAGTCTTAGGCCAGCGTTAGGCCATCCTTTTAAGGAGCACATGGAGACTGTGTGCGTTTCTGGCCCTGTCCTAGGAAGAGGAAGTAGCAGTACAGACTTTCCCATAGTCACTGCCCCAATAGGGAGCTGTGTGTATCAATTCAGGCAATTGAGACACAAATCAACATTGAGGGAAGGAGGAATCACATTTATACTGCTTGATATTTAAAAGAGGACCAATAATGTCTGTGATTTATGCATTAGAAAAGACCGAGTAGATCTAGTTGGTCAAATCAACATGGCAATGGCAGTAAGACATAGAAAGGGAACTTTGTAAGAAATATTTCAAGACAGACTGATAGTTGTTGCTTCAGCTGATAGAAATCTGTACAAGCCCATTGGCCTCATTGGGTTAAACCAGCTGTAGTTCTGACCCTGAATTAGCAATAATTCTGGCTCCAGGTTCCACTTCTGCATCACTGTTCTTTCATTTTGCTGTGTTGTGTGCTCAGCTCAGTTCGGAGTACTGCAGCTGGCACAGCTGCTGGATTATCAAATAGTTCCAGGGAAAATGTTTGGGTTTTGGGTTAGCTGTCAACTTCAAGCAGAGAACGAAATGGCATTGCTCAGGGAGAATGCCCTCAGCAATGTTGCAAAATACAGGATTCATTGGGAGTGTTGTGGCTTGTGATACCTGGTTGTTCAGAGCAGTGGCTTGCAGTGTTCCCTTCTGACCCTGAAATGAAGAGTCTCATAAATGAAAGTGGGCTTACTTTAAAGCAGTAAACTTCAGCCCAGTTTATATGATGGTCTACCCCTGAGCATTTTACACTGGAGAAGAATGAAAACCTTTAGAAAAGTTCTTAGTTTAAGTGCAGTTTTAATTAAGTTTGATGCACTAGCTCTAGCTTTTAATCATGTTGCTAGCATGTTGGGCCTTGGTTTTGGTTAGTGACCCAACCAAGGGCCAGCTACAGCCATTTATGAAAAAAAAATAGTTCTAAAAGTAGTTCTGCCAGATATGTTTGGAAGTATGTGGGCTGTGGGATCATACAGAGGTGTAAAAGCAGATACAATCCTGATCTCCAATTTCAGTGGAGTTGCACTGCAAATTTGCTTTAGAAAAAGGGAAGAGGAGAGCCTGACAGCATCTGTAAGCCAGTATGAAGAGGACTGCTGCCCAACGATCTCATTTGGGAAAGGGGGACAGAGAGCTTTTGTCTCCTTAAGATGTACTGTCCCGTAATGGAAAGGGCTAACTACTTGTTGAGTCATGTGTGTAGTTTGTGCTTGGTCTCTGTTTAGTTTGCCCCAGGCTGTGTTTATGTGCAGTTTCTGCTTGCACTTGCCTGCTCCATCTCCTGGGGAGATGGGCTGCAGTAGGATGGGGTCAGCCAGAACCTGTAGATCAGCACTGGCCATGTCCAGTATGAAAGGTTATTGCAGCCCCTGAGGTGTGAGTGGTAATGGGTAGAACCAAGTGTCATGATGTCACTTGGAAGTACAGACAGTGTGTTTTGCATGTTACTAATGTGTTTTGCATGAAGATAAACTTCCCAGTCCGCTTGTTGCTTCCACAGCAGCTGCTGCTGCTCCACTCTCCACAAGAGAGGGGTGGATAAACAAGATGACCTTTGTGTTGTCCCAGAAAATCAAGATTCTTTCACCCGGTGTGCAAAAAAGCCAGTTAACACACAGAGTCGAGATATTTATTTCATGTCTGCACAGAGATGGGTGCTAGGTGGTAACTCCACAAAGCTAGCACACCTGGTTAACACACGGTAAAGCATTTTATACATTTCGAGCATCAGTTATCAGTATTTTTACAGTTTCACTTAGTTACCCTCGTTCCTACTGGTTCTCGCAAGCCTCATCTCCATTTAAAGTCGCAGCATCCTCCTTTTTTACTGTGCATGTTCCGTGGGGAAGGGGTTTCTGTTGGTAGGGGGCTCTCCCTACCTAAGGGCGGGTTTTCTATTATGTTAATTAGGATAGTTCACTCAAAGTTCAAGTAGTTCTTTGGTTGCCCTTGTGCTTATCTTGGTATTTCATTACCCACCTGACTTACAGTGTCATCTTGTTTCTCAAGGTCGCGCCTTGTTAACTAAGTAGCATCCTTTGTTGTTTTTTTTTCCTCGCATATCTGCAACATTTGTAGCATGCAAAAATCCTGTAGAGAGGCAGAATATGGTGTCACCCATTAGATGTTATGTGAAGCAGCTGGGAATCAGTTGCGCTACAGTGCTTTGTGCTGGGCCTTGTATGATGCCCTGCTGATTAGCTAGTATGCAGAAGAACAATGTCTAGAATACAGGACCTTCCTCAGAGAGGACTGGGTAGCAGGGATGCTGTCTTTTCTCTTTGCTTCCTAAAGACTTTACAAGCTGTATCATGTGCCTGCTGTCAGTTGTGCTGTGCAGAGGCAGGAGAGGATGAGAGAGAGGTGTGGATATGCCTCTCTAGCCTGTGTAGTTTCTACATAATTTTGCAGAGACCTGACAGCGTTCAGTCTCAGTGTGACAGGGACACAGCTAAATGTCAGAGTCTGTTTGCATGAGTGGAGGGACCATGCATAACCTAGTCCTTCTTAAAGAAAAAGGTCAAGTAGAGCCCACTGCCTCAGGAGGCTGGACAGATAAATACTGTGGCATATTATTGAGGCTTATTTCAGTAGCACATGAAAGCTACGAGTCTGTTCGTTACATTCTTTGATAATGCAGCAAGGGACGGCTTTGTCCCTGTAGGTGTGATGATAGACAAGGAGAAGGAAAAGAGGTATCTGTTGTCCACATTATGCAGATTCAGGAACTGAGATGAAAAGCAATTCAGTGATTCTCTCAGTTGCTTATAGGAACTGTGTGGCTTGGGCTGGAACTTGGATCCAGATCTTAACCTGGCAACAGCACGTTCCAGTGAGCAGGTCTGCAAACCTCCTCGGTGGCCTGTCCCTAAAGACAGGTTCTTTCATTTCTCAGCACATCACTTTAGAGTAGCTCTTTTCAGATGCAAATGCTACATTTCTTTCTTTGATAATTAAAGAAAAGTTGTTCTGGCATTTCTTCTCTCTCTTGTGGTACAGCACTAAGATCCAGCATGGTATCCGCAAACTGAGAGACTGCAGAGGAAGTCTGGATCACGCAGACTGTCCCAGTTGTGCAAGCAGTGAAACAAGTGCCCACATTTTGGAAGCTAGATTTGTACAATTTGTGATTTGTGGTCGATTCTGAGCTCTTCTGTCCCTTTGTCTTTGGGGACTTTTATGAGTGTGTGTTCTTGTGCAGGTTCTTTGGCACCTAGTAACATGGGAGCACAGGTTGCAATTTTTTCCTTGCTCAGGAAACTTAAGGGTTCATTTACAGGCTATCTCTCTCCTTCCAATGGTTGCTTGTTTCCACAAAACTTGTGAAAACTTTCTAATCGCATTGAAACTCCTACCTGTCTTCCAGGTTGGTTAAAATCAGCCAGCAGTTCAAAAGTTTGGGGTAGGCAAGAAAAAGGGACAGGCGGATGGAGTCCTGCTTAAGCTTTCTTCGTTTTGGATATCTGGCTTTAAAAAAAGCCCATGTTTTCATTTCATGGACCAGAAGTCTTTCACTGCACAATAAAACAATGCTCTAATAAACCACCTAAGCTATTTATCTGAGGAGCACCTGGATCAGAAATTAATGTTAATCCAGTAATAACAGATAATTAAACTGTTGTAATGGTTTTTTTAACCTCTCTTCTCCAGATGGAGTTTTGCTTTTTGCCTTCATCAGTGAGATTATAATGAAGCACAGAGGGCTTCTAATCCAATCAAAATTCCTTGATGGATTGGAGTATTTGTTGTGCTTTCACATTTAAGCAGTGGTTACACCACAAGATTAACTTCGTTCACAGGGTTGCCATCTTGTTACTAAATTCAGCCTAGCGATTTGAAGTAGGCAGAAGAAAGGTGATTCCGGGTACCTGATCTCCACAATGGCCCACGAACACCTGTATGGCAGGGCCAGGTTTGTGAAGATGTCAAACCGGCTGTCAGCCAGGCACCGACGGGAGTCCACAAAACCAGCACTCAGGTCCTGTCCAGTCCTAACGGCACCCACAGGTTCCTGGCAGTTCTGATTTGGCCCCTAAGCACAAACAGATCAATGAGACTGTGAGTGGCAAAAAGCAGTTACAGCCTATCTATGTCAGGCTGCGTTCCCGTGAACGTTTGCAAAATGCACGTTCCCTCTTCAGTGGCTCCACTTGAGCTACCTTATCTGCGCACACAACACAGCACAGTTCCCTTTGCCACGTAGCCCAGTAGTTGCTCAACAAGGAGGTTCAGACTCAGTTCTGCTTGATTTGGAGCAGGACAGGTACTGATCATTCCCTGAGCGTCTCCTGTTCTTTCCTGCAGCATGTCATAAGTGTGGCTTTTGACCTTCAGTCTGTCACGGTGTGCAATGGGGAGTTTGTGGCTGGGAGTGCAGGATACAAACGTGCCCTGTATCTCTGTGCTGAACATCCATTGCAGAATTGCTTGCAATTGCAAGGGGCTAGGCTTCACAATTCAGATGACACTATGCAGTCTTATGGTACCTCAGTGCTGAGCCTTGTGTGAGCTTGAACTGATCTGGCTTAAGCACTGAAGTCAAGTAGTGGCTTTGTAGTTGAAAATCTATGTGGAAGGAGCCTTACCTGTCCAGCTGGGAATTGTGTGTCTGCTTTCTTTTGCTCTATAGATTTCATCTGATTCTTCCCAAGTGTCTTGGCTTCAAACTGTGATTTCTGTTTGGCAGCAGGATGCTGACAAATGTTCGTTTGCAGTGCCTGACTACCTTCCTGCTATCTACTTCCTAATGTCATCCTTCTGGGAGTGAAATGAGGGACTTCCTGCACAAACCTTACTGGGTCAATAGGTGCAAATTCAAGGAAGCATTGGTTCTTTGCTGTTCTGCAGACTGTGAGTGTCACTGGTATAACAATGAATGAATTTACAATGATGAATAATATTGACGTCTTGACGCACATCTCATTTTAAGATTTGTTAGGAACTACCTGTCCGAGCTGCAGTCCTTTTGACATGCCGGGACTGTGACGCTCTGATCACAGCACAGCATCTGTTCTGTAGATTTCATTTAAGCCAGTTTAAAACAGTTTTTAGTAAACTGACATTTATTTTTATTTGTGCTCTCTTGAAAATGTTCTTAAAGTAGCTAAAGTTTTCACAGTTCTGCTGCAGTGGGTACGGCTGGTCTTTAGGCACAATTTGTCATCTTCTTCTCGTATTCACTCCTGCTGAGACAGGTTTTATAGCCACGAGGATTCAAATTAACCTTCCTAAATTGTTGAGCGTCAGTAAACCTGGCTGAAAAGGACAGAGAGTTCTTTCTGTTACAGGTTTTATATAGATTTCAGGTAACTGTAAAAATCTTGGATTATTCAATGTCAGTTTCCAGTTCTGTTCTGGATTATCCTTTTCAAGTGGAGCCAAGCACAGGGTTCTCCTTATTCATAAAAGTAAATTCTTTTAATAGGCAGATATAAGTATTCTGGCTGTCTGCAATACCGAAGTCCCCAAATTTGTTACAAAAGACTTTAAAAATCAATGTATTTCCACTTTGCAAAGTAAAATTATCCCTTACATTTAGTCATCCAAAACCAGACATATTATCTGCCTCTCTGCACTCCGTCATGACAGAAACAGTAAAGACTCTAGCATTAGCTTGCAATAAAACTAAACAAAAACCCCAGGTTGGCCAAGACAGAGAATTGGGATGAATTTCTGTATTAATAGCTATTTCACTGTCTACCAGACTTTATATGAGAAAGTTAGCTCTTCTACCCGAACTACTCCATAAGCTTTGATGCTTAGGAACAGCGAGAATATTCCTTGAGATGATTTTGGGAATGAATCCAATGGAAGTCAGGTTTTTGTGTTTGATACTTGGTCAAGTGCAATTAAGAGGGGAGCAAAAAAGTAATTTAGGAAATCTCATCTGCTTGGAAATAGAGCTTTCAAGTATAAGTCTTTCCTAAAGGAATTCAGTCCATGCAGAAAGCAGCAGAACGGAACTCTCTAACTGCTGTGTGGCCTTATGGGGTCTAATGAGTATGCAGTGCTGGAGAGCCGTGCAGCCTTTCTTTTCTTTATTGGACTGAGGATTCACCCTCAACTCCTTGTACGCTGGCATTAAAGCCCTTCTGGGAGAACCCTGGACCATTTCATTGGTTCAGTGTGGTAGTTAAATCAGTGACTGGTGCCAAGGACCAGTTTGTTTTCCTTGTTTAGGTTTCCTTTTGCAGTCCTTGAGAGCAGTACTTGCTTCACGGCAAGTGTCTTCTAAGCCTTACTGATGTCAGGTTGAAGCAGCAGTTTCACAGAAGCCGAAGTCCTTTGCGAGACGGCATTTGACCTTTCTGTATCTGAGCTGATGTTGCAGAGGGTTGCTGTCCACTGAGCGGAAAGGCTGTCTAGCCCAGGCTCTTTGTACCCTTTCTTTTGAATTATCCCAGAGCCATTAAAAGGAGGAGGAGTTTTATGTAAGGGACCCTGCACCACTTTGTGATAGAATGTTAACTAACTGTGCTGGTGTATGGGAAAGCGTCAGAGTATTTTAATGCCTGTTTTTTGATATAATGAAAAGAATTAGCAGATGATGACACATAGAGAAGAGGGAAGTGAGGCTAGCCTTTTTTTTTTTTTTTTTTTTTTTTTTTGCTAGACAAAGCTCTCTGAATGTTCCCTCATCTGAGTGCTTGGCCCCAACAATTTCTGTTTTCTCTGAGTCACATGCTAACCTAGCTTTGAAAAGTCTTATTGTTCGTGTCAGCTGTCACAATCAGAACAGTTCTTCTGGCCATGAAAAAAAATGGAGATCCCATTAGCACACTGAGGGTTTTTTGCTAGCTGTTTGGTGTTTTTCTCACTTTATATCATTGGTTCCATTGGGAATATTGAGATTTGTCTGTACTGCATACAGCTATATCATGTAAAGATACCAGATCTGTCTTTAAATCCTTCAGGTACTGAGCTTGTATTGAGGCACTAGTATTGCCACAGCAGCATGGATAACTTAGCCATACTGAACTCTGTGCTGTAACTACTGACAGCACCCAGGCATTAGAACTAGATTTAAACTGTCTGGTGTTGCCATTTGTGCTACAGACACAAACATTGGTTTCATTTGTTTAGTAGGTTTGAACAGAATAAAACAACAACCTATTCCTCTGTCCTCAGTTTAGACAATGGAAGAGTATTTCTGGATTCGAGTCTTTCTGTTAACAGCTGAAATGGTGAGCTAAGGATTGGCTGGGACAAGTTACATGACAGATGTGAGTAAGGGCTTGTTTGATGAAGCGTGGCTTTGTATGAGATCAGCATACTTAGCGTTCATAAAGTTGGCTTGTTCTTTTATGGGATTGCTTGTTTCTGTGACAGTCTTTTAGTCTTCTGCTAATGTGCAGGAGCTAATTGTTACCTGACAGCATCCACCTTTAGCCCCCCATCACTTCCAGGAGCACCTTGGTATGCGCATGTTTGGCCAGAACTGGTGGTACCTCAGAGCCAGAACACATCTTTCTCCCTCCTCACATCTTCTTGCCAGAAAAGTGTTCCCTAAGAAGCAAGGTTAGATTTTCTTAAAATTCTTGGTTAAAAGGTTGTTATTCATATATAAAATGAGTGCTCTATGGGATCTCAAACTTGATAACTTTCTGCAATTCTCATGTAAGAAAGAAAGGCATAGCTCTGATTTTGCTGGGCTGAAGTAGAAGATGCCCGACTCAATTTACAGCTTGCTGCTTCAGGACCTTTCTTAGGTTTGGGGTGAAGCTGGTCCTTTGATCTCTACACAGCTTCACTGCCTTGAGGTCAAAGCTGAAGGTGGATGTTTCTCTGTGTGAACGACTTCATGGCACTGTTCCTCTGTTCCATTCCCGTGAACGGCCAGAGGTAGCCCATGTAACGGACACAAGCTGCTGACCTTGCTGCTTGCTCACCTGCTGCTGGTATTTATTCCAGATGGCACGTATGAAGAAATTATTTTCCTCCTGTTTTTATTTACAGATGTTTATGCTTGGATTTCCTAAGGACACTGCAGCCTCAAAGACTTACTGATAATGACAAAATGTGGGGGGGAAGTTTCAGCTTGCTGTAACATTTCTCCCCATTGCTATAAATTTATGCAACCTCAGCTCTTCAGCACATCACTCATGTCCAGAGCACCAAATGTCAGGAACACAATCCTACAAAACATACGTATGGCTATTGTTGGTTTTAAGGGAAAGACTTTAGCACTGTGATGGCTTGTGCTCATTGACATGGTTTTAGGCCTGAAAGTTGGTTAGGGATTCTGCAACGGCAGATGTAAAGCTGAGCGTTTGACAAGGCAAGGCCTGCAAAAGGCATGTATGCCGGCGGGGTGGGAGGTGTGTGGGTGTAAATAGTTCAAAAGGTGTCTTCTAGCAGTGTTTGGTTATTTCTGGGGTGTTTTGTGTTTTTTGTTTTATTTACTTAGCAACCCTTAAACAATGGGTATGTCATGATCTTTAGGGCAAGGGGGGGGGTATTGAATGTAGCATAATTAAGGTGCCTCTGTTGTTCTGATAGGGCTTTAAACAATTTACAAAACACATTTAAAGCAGCAATATGACAATTTCCTCAGTGTTAGAAGACCTAAGCCTGTCTTTTACATAAAGGGGGATTCAGGCTCAGTGCTTACAGTGTGGATAGCCAGCAACATGTTGCAAGCATAGAAAGTCACTGACAGGCTTCAGTGGCATCAACCAAGCAGAGTTTGAAGACTTAGCAGCACTTCTGTATCTAATGTTCCTACAGCATAATTCAGTAACCTCTGAAATATGCTTGGATGCCTTGAGGCTGAGCTTTACAGTAACATTTACTCCTGACAAGAAGAACATTAGTGTTGGCACTATTTCAGCGTTTTCCTTATTCCCACTGCTAAACCCAACAAGATAGGCTACACTGAAATAGGATTCATTATTTGTGTTCTTGTTAACTGCTTTAAAATATAAAAAGATTACCCTGCTAGATGAAGCATCTATGTGTTCAGTAATATCAAATGTCTGCAGAGTAAACTCAGGACAGCTGCCATGAACAACAGCAGGCTCTTCTAGAGGTAACGTGGTACTTACTTCACTGTTCTCCTGATAGCTGAATGTGGTTTGCTGCTTTGCATCAATGCATGGGTTCCCAGACTTCCTACAAGGTTCTGTCAGTTCTCCTATGGGAAGCTAAGGTGGATCCACCCTTGCATTTGATATAGATATCACTGTGTTGTGATCTGAAACTTAAGAGTTGTACCTAAATCAGTCTTTCCAGAGAGAGCTGAACTGCCTCTTGTTCAAGTCAAACCTTTCTCAAATACATATCATTTCTAAATGGTCTTTTAGAATTAAGACTGCAAATGCTTTTTTACAAGTAGATAGTAAATTACCAGAAATACTTGGGTTTGTGTTGTTGTTCTTGCTATTACTTTCTCACCTTGAACTCTACTATGTGCTCTCATTGCAAGTAGCAGAGGGGCCTTCCTTACAAATGGCATTGCTGATAGCTTCTGCTGACCTTGGGAATATTCATCTGGGTATGGAGGCCATAGCAGGAGGGCCTGGTGGGGAAGGAGTGCTCTTGAACAGCCTGTGTTAATAGCACCCAGATGAGCAGGTCAGGGAGACTTCAGCACATTTGCCTGCATGTTCACAAGGTACCCACATCTGGAAAACAACACAGGACAAGTCTGGGCTCACAAAGTTTGAAGTTGTTGTCTCTCACTCCTTCCCTTCTCCTGTGCTCGTGCCTTTTTGCTCTTTTTTCCTCACTTTTATGACTTCTTGCTCTTTTTCTCACTTGCACATTTTTCTTCCTTTATCTGTTGTTGCTCTTGCACACTTCTTCACAAGCTCTTTTCTTGCGCTTTTTCCTCCTTTCTTGCTCATGCTTTTTTTTCCTCCCCTTCCCGCTTGCTTGTGCTTTTCCTTCTCTTTTTTTCTTTGCACTTACTTGTTCTCCTTTCCTTCTCTCTACTGACTTTTACTACAGTTACAGACCTCATTCATGAAAACCTTCTAGGATTCATACCAGGTCAGTTACTAATGCTGTATATACCTCAGGATAATGACCAAAACCAGTAACAAACAATTCTCAGAGGCTGCCACAGATTGATAGAAGTGCAATTGCAAGCAAAATTTGGCATTTTTCCCAACTGGAAATGCTGACTGCCAAGAATTCAGTGGAAATGTGATGGAAAGCGTAATATCACTGTCCAGATACAATATTGATACAATACTGTATCCACAGATACTGTGATACAATATTTGCTGCAAAATATCCAGGAGCCCACTGCATTTGCAGAATTTAAGTACACACAAACAAAAAATTTGCTCCTTTCCAAATATTGCTTATCTTTGGAGTGCTTATCTTCAGATTATCTGGGGAGGAGGTTCCTAGCACTACCAGAAAGAGCAAGGAATTGATTATAAATGTAAGATTACAGGGTGGAAGACAATTATTTATAAAGCTGGTTGACAGCAGGGCCAACAGTATTCAGTGGTGAAAGGGAAGCTATATGGGTGGATTCCACTGACTTTTGACGCTGCAAACACAAAAACAAAGCTTATGGCCAATAGTTTGGGTTTTTTGTTTTTTTTTTTTTTTTTTATTATTATAGAACAGATGAACTAAAATAAGCCAACAATATAATTTTATGCCAACAGCCATCTTTCTAGCACAAGGCGGTGACTGACTCAGTGTACCCTTCTCCCCCCTCCTGGGGCCTCTGTTCAATGGGAAGCAAATGGTAGTGGCTCTTGCACATGGGTTTGTGGACTCCAGTGATCTTACTCTTTTTTGTTTGTAGAGGTGTGCCTTGGAAAAGAGGAGGCGGGGGAGCAGAGAAAAGAGTATATACGTTGTAGGAGCAATAAGCAGAAAGGCTTGTGGATCCTCTTGCATGTTCACATGTTGTGACCAGGTAGATGGACAACTGGAGAATCATGCCCACTTTCAACACATAGCAAGCCCCTAGTTGCTATGCTAGTCAAGCCAGGAGTTTCTTCCCATTCCAAGCTAACAAAGGGGAAGATGCACTCAACTGGGGAGTTTCTGGCAGGGTAAGGGGCAGTCTATGTAAAACCAAACCAAAAAACCACCCCCACCCCTGGAAAAAAAAACCCAAACAAACCTGCATTTTAAGCCACTTCAAAGTAAAAGTCACTTCTTATAATATAATAGATATTTTTTAAATGGCAGGACCACCATCCTAGAAAGACAAAGGGCTTGCACTCAAGACCAAAGAAAGGAAAACAAAAAAACAACCAACCAACCAACCAACCAAACAAAACCAACCACAAAAACTAAGAGTGGCCCCACTCTGAAGCTTGGCTCTTCTCTAAAAACAGCACTCATCATCCATCTGAATAGATAAAAGGAGGAGTGGACAGAAAATAAAATAAAATTGGTGCAGCTTTGCGCCAGGTGGCGCATTAAACCAAAGCTCCATACAGTCCCATACGACTACACGTCCTGTGGTGGCAGCATAATTTCTTTCAGCTTTCATTGCTGTATATGTCTGTATGTATATCTGAACATATACATACACATACACACAGAACATATAATATTGTTTTTAATGTTAGTTTTGATCCTGTAGGAGGGCTCATCTCTCTTTCACATGGTTCTGTGCTCCTGCGCTGTTGCTGCTCCCATTGCCGCTCCCGTTACTGCTGCTCCCACTGCTGCTGCAGAGGACCTCTGTGAGGTCGTCCATGATGGTGGTCTCTTTAGGGTCCACAAGGTTGAACTCCCTGATGAATAGGATAAAGTGTGTGTAGAGTGTGTTTAAATGTCCGTGCAGCTCCAGTGCCAAAGTCTCCTTAAAGTGTGAAGAGTAGATATGGGCCAGCACATGGAACAGGTACTTGCAGATCTTCTTCACTAGGGACTCAAACGAGTTTGGGAATTCCTTGCCTGCAAGGAAGACAGAGAAACACCATTATAGCTCCAGCTGCTCACCTTCAGCCCCACAGCAGCATTTGTTTGGGCTGAGCTGTGGGTAAGAGCAACTAGCCCACCTTATAGAGCAGACAACTTGTGGGCCCTGTATCATCCTCCTGTCTTCTTTTTACAGGAATTCAGGGGAAGAATCTAAGGAGGTTTTAAGCATTTTCAGTTAAGTTTTAAACCCTAAGGGTTCAAAAATCAGGAATCAAGTGTAATCATTCTTTAAAACCACAACATTTTTTGTTACTTGCTGTAAAAATAATGAGGTGTTCTTCTGGGTCCTTAACTGGTTTGTCCAGGAGTAGCAGATTTTTCCCCTGGAAGTACATAATGCTTGGGAGACCAATTCACAGATCCTGAAATGGAAGCTAAGGTACATGGGCCGTGGTAGTGTGCAACAGTTTGGCTAACTGTATATAACAACTTCCCTCACTTCATTGTTGAAATTCTATCAAATGGGAAAAGAAATGGAAATACTGGGTGCCTTCTATCAGGTGCAGTTGAAATTGTGCTTGCTGGAGCAGTACTGTGCCTGCATAGTAAAAGACGATTATTGGACAACTACTTTGGTAACACTGAAAGTGACACTGAGGCAAGCAAAAAAGCAACACCTGCTGTCCTGTGCGTGATGCACAATACGAAGTGTGTTACTGGTCTAAAGTGCACCTTGGCCACATGGACAAATCACTTGTATGAAATGCCCTCATTGCCCTTGAACAAGAATATTAAAAAAAAAAGTCTACTGCAGCTGGCTTACTAGGCACTGTCTCACCAGATACTGCCTCTCTGCAGATCAAGATGCTTGTAAGCAAAGGCTACTAGCTTAACATTTGCTGTATTGTAATGTCCTAGTTCCCCAATTATGTGTTGAAATGGCTCAAGAAGCCAGCTGCTTTTAGTCCTGATTAAGCTCACCTACAATAACTTCAGGTCTCTATTTTATTCCCCTTAACCAAAGGCACTGCATGTAGCAATGTTGTTAGGATACAAATTTGAGTTGAAATTACTTTCCTATTGCTTTTCAGTTCTTAAAAATCACATTCTTATTTCATCTTTGGAAGGGAAGGGAGACTGTAAACAATCTGCGAGACAAGGCCTGGTTGGGGAAGGAAGACAAGCCACATTCCTGGCAATCCAATTTATTTCCTCCTTAATGTGTTGGGGCTCTAAAGGAAATCGTAAAACAACAATAAGGTTAAATTTTACTAGCAGCAGGCTGTATTGAACACGTACATGCTGACTGTTTTCAAATTTTTATCCTCTCTGAATACAGGGTAGATGATCTCAAAATGCTTGAAGAAAAAGATGTACCAATGATGAAATATAAGCCAAGGGGACAGGATTGTGAGACTTTCACCCCAGTTCACATGCCAACAAGTGGAAGTCTTTCTTACTGCAAGAATGAACAAAATCTCTCTTAAAAAAAACCCCAAACCCAAAACCTCAAACAAACAAGTGAGAAAGCTGTCTGGTATTAATACATATGCTGAATGCCAAATTTCACCTTACTTATGGCATCTGCAAAGAGCCACAGGAAGCATCTGTCCAAAAGCAGACATACCGTATTTTGTTGGAAAGACATCCTCATCTGTCACTAGTTTCTGCACTGAACTCATGACGAAGTCAACATACTGAGGAGCAGTGCACTTGATCTTCTTTCCCCGCTCATCATACCAGTAGTACTGTCTGTGGAGAGAATTGACAGTGTCACTGCATTATACCTTGGCTCCTCAGCTCGACTCCTCTAAGAGGCTAGTGTCTAAATAACATAAAACAACAGCTGCAACATTACCAAAATACATCATAGCTGCTACAGAAGAGATTCACTTCAGGGTATCTTTCTACATCAAAAACCTTGAATTTCTGTTAGCCAATTTTGTTTCTCCCTATCAATTTAGTCAAGGGTGCAGGTAGCAGTACCACGCACAGAAAGCCTGCTGACAAGTCTCCAAGGAGAGGAGCTCTACTAAGGCAGTGGTAACTCCCTATCCATGACAGACTGAAGGTTTACATACAGTCTATAGAATTGTACAGGAAGGCATTATATAACTATTTTTAAAGGGCAACAACATTGCACAGTGATAAACTGGTGATCTTCTGATGCTTAACGTCACAAATTAGTCTTGTAGCGTAGTATTACTAAACAGACAGAAGATGGCTCCAAAACACCAGCTTTTTCAAGCTGGTGTTCTGAAGTACTGGCAGCATTTTTAAGCGCTAAAAATCCTGTTCCAAAATCCAATCTGAGGAAAGTTTTCAGAACCCTTCTGCACATCCCTACCAGCATGCCTTAGAACTCTGCTCCTTTGGTTACAGTTACAGACTCCCCAAAACATCTGAATTTACATTTCACTCTGCCACCGGTGAATAATCCTGTTGGATCTTAAGGAACAGGAGACATTAGCGTATTGCCTGGCTCTTCAAAAGCAACCGTAACTCAATCAGCCATAATCATCTTGATTAACTGCAGCCATCCCTCACCTGACAGAGAATCTGAAGACTACAAAAGCACTGAAGGTTTGTTCCTTTTTTTTTTTCCTTAAGTCATGGTTAATTAAAAGCACCTCTAACTGTTACCAGAAGCAGCTATCCATCACATTAGGCATACACAGTGAGAAATGTTTTACAGATAAGGCATTTAGCAAAACACTTTTTAATTTTTTTTTTTTTTGGCCTATGTCACATTAGAGGTGTCTTGAGTTCCAGTTCCTGAACTCTTCCTTCAAACAGGCTAAGCTCCAGGTGCAGTCCTATATCATTATGGGACTGACAAGAAATCCATTGTATTGGTCTTCCCAGAACACAGCATAGGTGGGGTTTGCTGACTGCCTTTGGAAGCAAGGTTGGAAGTGGTCTGAGCATCAGAACTTGGCTAGAAAGACACCTCACCCAACACATGAGCCCATAAAGCCAGAGTACTGTTTCTTGCCTGTCTGTTCAGCTCCGACTCTGCTGCTGTGGGCTAATGATCTGTTACCTGACATTCCTCACACAAATCACTAAACAAGCCTCATTGTAGCTGTAGACAAAGTATCCCTTCAGTGTGATGTTTAGCCACCTTTGCACAATTTTTTTTTTTTTTAATTTCGTGGCATGGAAGATAAAGATTAAAGGTGAAATGTTTTTTCTGTGCCTAGCAGGACTAGACTGCATTGAACTGGAAGGATCTATACATGCCACTTGGAGAGTGAAGTTTTATGTATACTGACCAGTAGAACAGTCCTGAAGCAACTGAAGAAAAATGTTAAGTAGCAACTGAAAAGTTTTAATTTACAGTGTGTTTTCATTGCCCCAAAGGATTCTTCAGGGACCTGAGGGCGGTGAGGTGAAGACACTAACAACACTGTTCATGCCCCAAGCCATATGAAAACAAGAGGAAGCTGAAGAAATGAGTAGTTCAAACTTTAAGAGAGGAAAGGCAACTGAAAAGTAGTTCTGCAGACATTTAAGATTTAGAATTTTTCTTTCAGCTCATTTTCAGCACGTGGTGCTTGGTCACTCTGTTGTTTACTAGAGAGAGCAGGAGATAAAAACGTGAGCAAGTAGATGAAACCAGCAGGAGTTAAAAGCTCTTTGTAGAGCTATGTCAAGCATCAAAACTAGCATTTGGGCCCTTAGGCGCAGACTGTGTTCTTCATCACTGCTTGCTTCCTTTATACAATCCACATATAAGGAATTATACAATGTAGTGCACAAACACAAGCCACCTCATTTGTCTAGTCCTGCAGTGAGCTGGAGCAAGACAGTTCTAGGCAACTCAGACTTATTTTGGGTCTTAAGACAATGCTTGTTGCCAAGAGCAGAAGCAGACTGGACTGTCTGTACCTCAGCAGTTTTCTCATGCTGCAGAAATCCTCAACTGCAAGATAGAAAGCATAGCTTAGAGTTGCCTTTAGGCGCAAAAATTAATCTGAATAATTGGATTTTAGTTAAAAGAAACAGTTGGCAACTGCACAAGTTCACTTACATGAAAATATAAGTGAATAAATCTGCTGTAACATCCTACTGCATACCCTTTTTACCTTTCCTTGAAAATTGAGCTAATTATGCAAAATAGGAATTTAAAAGAAGAATCATTAAGAGTAAGGGGATAACTACAAGGATTGTCCTGTTGATTAGAATCATGTGTCTTCCTCATGTTTCAAGTGCTGTGAACAGAGTCTTCACAGGTCTTGGAGCAAGAGAGGAGCCCCTGACATGCCATGAACATCTCACACCTGGTACGCAGCTCCCACCCATGCTGGAGTTACCTCCCTTAACAAGATAGGAAGCAGGCTGGGGCCATCGAAGGGCTCGGTTGGGCACAGAGGCCTAACTGCATTCCACCACTGGCACTGTGACAGTACAGTCCCATATTAGGCAATGGATGGGAAAGCAGAAAGGACAAGAAGATGACACTTAAAGACACTTTTCAGAAAGTGCTCACATGATAGAGACTTTGATTATTTTATTTCCTATGTAAAATTCTGGCAGATTTAAACTTCCCCAGTATGGAGAGCATGAATTGCATAGAATTGCAGCTCCATTCTAAATCCCAGGGAGAAATGACTATGGGTTTAACAGAGAAAAGCCTACGATGCAAATAATACAGTATAACACATATGAAGTCACAGTGCCGCATCTTAATATATGTACATATTTTATCCCTTTTCCTCTAAAACATTCTGGGTTTGTGCTGATGACATAGAAGCCAAGGCAGAACAGAAGTTACATCAGTATATAAGAAAAGTTTCTGGAAGGAGGGAAAGGTAAATGCTGTGGAGATTATGTGGTCTGGAAAGGAAGGAGAGACAGTCCTGCTAGAAAGACCAAAAGATGGGTTATGAAGAAAGCAGGATAGCAAATAGTATCAAATGCAAGGGCAGTAATACAGTGCTTGTCAGCAACTCGGAATAGCTTTGATGGTTTGATAGGGGCAAAGCAACGTTTAGATGGGCGAAAATAAAAAAAAGGAGCCACCATGTAGAAGCATACAGCTTGGGGAACTTAAATATAAGAAAATGCAAAACATGCAAGTTTGAGTTAAGATTTCTAGAAGGAAATACCATTCACATGCAGAGACACTAAGGGCAAGGTAGACATGAGAAAGGAGATTATAAGATTAGAAAAAATGAGTGATAAGGAATTATCAATTAAGGGATTTCACTGGACCAAAATGAGACCTTTCACTCTTATCTGTGGACTGCCTAGAAGTTTGCATCCATCCTTTATTTCTGCCTCAGGAGTTTTGTAGTCTCAGCCTCATGAACAGCATTTGTATGGGCTCTTAGTTACTCCACTCACTTCAGCACTTTGAGAAGTTTTACCCAAATGTCAGCTAGGAAACCAGTTTACAGCTCATGGTGCTTTAAAGCTAGTTTGTGTAATAATAAGCTATAAAGCATATACAAATACTAAATCTAAATAGTAAATACTGTGTTAAAAATATAGTACCTGCTTTACAGCAAGTGATAAACATATTAATGAGCAAAATTAAGTAATTCCCGAAGTTACATTCATGCCACCCTCATTACATTTTGAAGATAACTGGCCATTCTGGTATTTCTCTTGGCATTATCCCACCTTGCCAGCAAATGTTTCCATCTATTCTACAAGGAGACTAAGTTCTGGTCAGATGCCTCTTAGTGACCCTAAGCAGAAATTATCTTCCTTATTGTGTGCAGATGGCTATGCTATCTCATACATCTGACAGAGGGCTGAAAGCTGCATCTGTCTGCAGTTTGTCACTTGACTGGAGCTTCTCTGAGATGTTAAAACCTTACCTCAAATATTTAACTGCAACTGGTGTTTATTTTGCCAGCAAATCCTCTAAACTTAGGATTGAGTATTTGCAGTGCATTTGAATGCAAAGTAACTTGACAAGCAACCTGTTCTCAATAGTTACTTCAACATCTCAACCATAAATACAAAAAGCCTTCCTCAGGTACGACCAGAATGCTGTGATCCAAAACACACCTTAGAGAACTAGGCAGGGAAAACATAGAAGAGGAACAGAATGCAGACCTTCATACTGAACTACCTAAGAAATCAGCACTGAAAAAAATGGCAAACTGCACCCTTATTCCAAGGTACTGTAATTCTGTGGCAAGCTAAGATAAGTAGATGCTATTTTATTCCAAAGTACCTGAACAAAAAGTTCACAGCAACCGAAGCTCAAATCTGGAGTGTCCATCAGGTTAATCAGCAACTGACTCTAATGTTTAGGTGGTACTCTTTATATACTGGAGACAGGTCAGAGGCACAATAAATCCTATCAACTGGTGTTTCTCCGACACAATAAGCATGTCTTTACCTTACTTCGTTAGGGTAAGATTTAAAAAAAAAAAAAGGGGGGGGGGGGGGGAAGCGACATATGCCTTTGTCATAGTCATAATTACATATGAACAAATGAGCATCTTTGAGGCAGTTCTCCATGTTACATTTAGGCATGTCTCTTCCAAAAGGGAAGAGCTAGGAAAGGCAGAACATAAAGATACGGGTTATCCAAAATTGTCATTAGAGATATTTGAAGAACACAATTATGAACAGGGCCTTCAAAGCTGAACTGTATTGAGGTGTGTAGCTAGGTGATCTCACCTCTGTGGTTTTTTTACAGACCCGCACACTTGATAGAAGAATGAAATATGCAGCCTACAGTTTGCAAACATGAATCAGTCATCTGCCCCCAAGTACAGGAAGATACTTAAGTTGTTATGATTTAGCTAAACACAAACCATTTCAAGTGCTTCACCCAAGTGTAGACATGCTTCCTGTTATTCCTAAATAGTGCAATTTTTCAGTTTTCCAAAACAAAGGAGAGGAACATTCTGCTATCGGTCCTCACCACTAAAAATATAGACTACAGCTGGATCCGCCTACAGGCACTTCCGTTCTTTATTCTGCAGCATAAACTGCTTACAGAGAACTCTTGTTTGAGACTCACTAGAGCAGAATGGAGCGACACTTATGTAGGTTCCCTACCACCACCTTTTAGCCACTATTTCCCATCAGCCAAGTGGATAAATTTAAATTCAGTCCTTCAGACAGCCAGTGCTACCTCAGGAAATAAAACATGAGAAAGCTTGGGAGCAAGAGTCAACAAAATACTCATCTTACTGATCACCATTTCTCATTTAGAGACATGCTGTCTCCTTTTGATAAAATCTGGGTCCAGCAGAGACTTACTACTTTCTGTTCCAGCCTGCTTTCAAAGTCCCTAGCATGGCCTTTAATTCTCTACTGACAGTTATCTTTCCAACTTTTACATACAAAAATATCCTCCGTACACTTTGCGTTCTTCAGAGTGCTCTCAAAGAAAGCCCCTGATATTAATTTCATGTGTACAAGATAGCCCAGTACATTAAGCAAGGATTCCTTTCTAAGCACTACACAATTATTGTCAGAGATACAATATAGAGCTCTGGTTCTGTTGCATACATTCCCTGGGATGTTTGTTTGATGTACTATAACATTAACTGCTCAGTCTTCTGTTTTAAAATCCATCTCAACTAAATTAATCCCAGGAAATGCAAGAGAAGGAAAGAAAAGGACTATCAACACATGTGCTGGAGAAAAAAAAAAACCACAACACAACAGGCTTATTCATACTCGACTGGATCTCATATTCCATCATGTTGGACTGTGCTAATCAAGAGCAGGAGTTTATGGTAACTTTTTCTTATATTCACCATGTACAGTAAAGCGACAAAGCTTGCTTTCATAGTGACAGCTAGTCAATGTTAAAAAAGTCTACTAAGTCCTACAGGGGGAAAGTGCCAAACCAAAACATTTTCCTTACTCTTTGCAAAGCTGCCACTTGTGTCCTCTGTGCCCGGGGGCTCGGGCAGAAAGCCAGTGGCTCACGTCAGGCTAGGAGGTTATCCATCAGCAGCCTGGTGCTCTGTCAGCATTCCAGCTATCAAAAGCACCCTCCGAGGTTTTCGCAATTCGTTTATCCTCCCCGCCTTCTATGGAATCCCAGCACTGTTACCAGTAAGGGCAGTTTTGCCTTGCTCTTCTTCCCCTCTCCCCCCAAGCTACACACATGGTAATTTGCCTCTCTGATCTGACCTTATAAAACCAGCTCAGAACAGTCAAAGATTCTCGTGCTTCTAGTTCTCCACAAAAACAGACTTCTACCACCCTTCACTGCTGAGGAGAGAGAAGAGGATGTACAGCTGCCACATTCTCACTAGAGATCTGCTGTAAAGCACTTGCCCAATGCCATCCAATACCAATATCCTCCCCCAAGTGACTCTGAAGACTTCATGGAAACCTTGTAACTGTAAATATCGACTTACGTATTGCACACTGCCATGGTCTGACATGACTCTCCTGTACAGAATTCTGAGATTGTACTATACTGTAAGTTGATGTGATGAAAGAAAGTTGTTGCTGAAAAATAAACACAAAGGAAAGAAATTCAGAAGTACAATACTTTCAAACACTGGTTATCCTCCAGACAATTATTTAAATAGAGCAAGTGAAGTGACCTCAGAGTCTTGAGCTTGCATACGAATTTAAACATGATTTAGCTAAATGAGTCTAACGATGAACTGCAAAACAAAGAGGTACACAGAATGAAAGCTCTTGTTTTGATTTAAGATGAAAGCAGCATGATGCATCAGCTCTTATTACTCACTAAGCAGCAAGACTGGAAAGTGTCTCCATCATCAGCCTCACCTTTACAGTAGAATACTACAAGCTGAAGGCAAACAATTTGCTACATTCTTTTGAAGTCAGACTTAAAATGTACAGTGGCTAGAAAACAGCGTTAATAGTTCTCATGACATTTCTCCTTTTAAAAAAAACAGCATGAAAACTAGTACACTTCTACTTTTTAAAAATCTCCTGAGATAATTTAACATCTTAATACTCCTCAGGGGGCACCTCACTTTTTCTTAATGAGTCTCTATAAACTTTCCTAGTGTGCAGTTTAAAGTAGTTTCTTCCTACTACCACATACTGTTGAAAATGTAAACAAGATTGGGTCATAGCTGTAGGTTAGGACTGGCAAGTGAAGCAGAAGCACAGGAAGGTATTGTAAATCAGAACCAAGATGCACAGATACAGCATTCAGTCACAGCAGTCAGTCACGTCTCTTGAGTTCCGGCTTGACTACAGTTTAAATTCACAGTAATTCCACCAAAGCTTGGAAGAAGTGGGGAGAAGAAATCCAACCAAAAGACTTCAAAACTTCTGGCTTTAGGCATAACTTGCTTTACATACAAGTCTTAATAAACTACCATTTTTACAATGCTTCTGGAAGACCAATAGCTTGAGTCAGAAACATGCTGAACCAGCCAGTTTAGCAAATAATCAAAGGGAATCTGATGGTCCTCAAAAGACCATCAAAAACTTTAATGCCCTCAGTGCCACAGTGAGGGAGTTGGAAGGAGCAAACGCATCAAGGCTTCCATGCTGCTGAGCACAGTTGGTTTGTACATAAGACAGCTTAATCAGTATTCAAAATTTAATGACATGCATTATGCAGTAAGCATAAATAGTCATTGAGTGTTTTTCTAAGCACTGAAAACAGTAAAAAGAAACAGAGTGAATGAATGCCTTCTTGGGTGTGGACAGCAAGCTTGGAGCTGTACGATCACAATACTCACTGTTGCTGGCTAGCCACTCGTTGAGGTCTATTTCTCTTGGTAACATCACTAGCTCCTTAAATTCGAAGTCAGTAATTCTGGATTTTGTGTATTCTGGCTCTAGGTAAAGTTTCTTCTCTTCTGGTGCTGGCTTTTTACCATTTGGCTTTCCCTTGGACTTCCTGCAAGAGATTAAAAAGAGAGAAGAAAGGTTACCTTTACTGTTGATGAACAGCTACAGAAACCTGAAAGAAGCTGGTTTATCCAAACTCCTGTATTTATGTTTACATTGCTCCTCCTGCCTTCCCTCCCCTTAGCTTAATTTTTTTTTTTAATTAAAGCAAAAGATGGTTTCTTAAAAAGTGTATTTGAACTCAGTCAGTTTTTTCAAGTAACATTGGAAGTTTTGAATGGCGTTAAGAAACTTGAGACTGAGCTGCTCCATCTCCATTGCCCTTTTGCCAGTTTAGATCGCAAACTATTGGGAGGGTGACAGCCTCTCTTTACGTCTGTGAACAGTCATGACAGCAGAATGGCACTGTGCCTGAAGGAGCTACTCTAATGCGAGTATACTAACAATCTGCTGCATCATACAGTTAACTGTCACCTGCAAAACGGGAGTTTGAGGGACAGTAAAAGCGGACTGCTACAAGATGATAGCTCTCAGTTGGAAAAACACTCTTTCCACACAATGTGCTGGCACTTCTCGTTCAAAGCTACAGCATTCCTCACTACTCCAGCCCTACATTCTCTGAGATACCAGAAACCTTCTGGAAGTGAGCATCTGTGACTCCAGCTAGAAGCACTGATAACTACAAAAACACCTGTTTTCTCAACTCCCAGGATACCTGAGACAGAAAGATCTGAGTTCATTTTTTTCTGAAAATCCTTTAAAATCCGATGCATTATGAAATAACCTTCCATTTGGATTTATAAAAGCAGACAAACCACATTCCTTAAAATCCATTTATCTCCATGGCATATTGTGACTTTTCATCTCCCATTTCTGAAGTGTTTGTCGTAATCACTAGAGTTCTCCTCTCACTCTGTTTTTGACATCCTCAAGCTAGACTCTCAGCCCAACCCGTATTCCTGGGCCACGGGTTCAGTAAGGACTTCTGAGGAAGGACGGTGGGTCAGCACTTTCGTCTTTTATGATATGTCATCAAACAGCTATATATGCATGTGTTTCTACAGTTTAAAAAATCCACCTAACCAGAGACAGAAGATCTATTTAATGGTGAGGGACAAGTGCAGTAAGGCAATACTTGCTGTGCACTATCATATGAATATAAGGAGAGGGAATATAAGTAGCAGACGAAGCAACATGTTTGACCTCTTCCTTTTGCAGGAATACCATGTTAAGACTTGAAACTACCTTACCCTGACAGTCAACAGCACAAATCCAGTTGAAACTATGCACTTGGCCCTGAGCTAGTAAAAAATACTCCAGGCCACTGATCTGCTTAATTCCCAACACAGGCTGCCTTACTCCCACGCTACTGAAACCAAGCCTGGCACGCTCCATACAGCACCTTCATACCTGCTGGGCCTCTGACAGACAATATTAAGGTCTATTCAGAATAGACTCTTTAGGTTTTTTTCAGCTGGTTGGGTTTAGTGGGTTTAGGGTTTGGTTTGCAGGGGGCAGGATTCAGGCATTCAAGGGTAAGTTGATTTTTTAAGAAAATTATAGTTCCAGTAACAATTCATGCAGAAAATACCTTCAACTTCAGAGACTGGTTCGACAAACCACATTAACCACACTTGGGGAGAAAAGTTATCAGTGAGAAGTAGATTGGGTAGAACAGAGTTTGTGTCTTTGCTTTACTTCAGGATACTTAAACCAAGGGCCCCAGGTTAGGGCTGTGCCAGCTAAGAGTAGTCTTCTGAGAGGAGGAGGGGAGAGAGAGACGAAGAGGTCAAAGGCAGTCTGTCATAGAGCCAGGCTGTGGAGGGAAACCACAGAAGGAAGCCAGACACACGAGGCTGAGGCAAGCCTTCCACTGAATAGAAATGCGTAGTGCGTACCTCATTCTCACTTCAGCATCTTCTCCCCATTTCAAGAAAAGAAACAAAAATTCAACACTAAATATATTTCACAAGTTTGCTAATGCAAATAACTATACGTTGTCCTTTTACAGGATCTCATGCTCTGCCCCTTTCCAAAGCTTTGGCTCAGTTTAAATCATGGGTATCATCACTGAACCTCCAAAATGTCCATAATCACTGATATCAAAGGGTTTATTCACACCACTGAAACCTGAATGTCAAATCACCATGTGCAGCACGAACTTCTTTTTAACCTTTTGCAGCTGCTGAGAGCTAAAGCAAGACCACAGAAATTGCTTCTACCAGCAGATTTTCATGACCTGCATGCAGTACAGTTGGGACACTACAAAAAAAATTCCAGTCTTAAAAACATGAAGTTTTCAACCGGACCACACATCTTCCCTCAATTAGGCAGAACTTAGGTTATAAAGTCAGACTTACTCATATTAATTGAGTCATGCTCAATCTAGGCTGTAAAACTGTGGGTTTACTTTGGAAACTGTCAATACTAGTCAATACTAAAGCATTTTCTTCACAGACTTACAAAGCTGGAGTATACAGCAGTATGGAGAAAACAGTTTTAGAAACATGACATATGATTAACAATCAACAAATAATAGTTCCATATTCTAGATAAACCAAAGCTCATACATTCACAATTACCAGAATTACGAAATAGCGTAAAGTTTAGAAGTTAGCTTCCTTCCTTCTGCTCTCCCCTACCTCCAAGTTCACTGTTGTTTCAAAGACTTGTAAGAAAACACCATGTACCTGGAACCAACTCCAAATGTGCAAAGCGAAGCATCCATTATTTCCTTTGTTGTGAGCTGTTCACATTCAAGATGCCTTCCTTAATTTTTCATTTTATGTTTAAAGTACACAAATACAAAAAATTGTGTGTAGCCATTTCTGAGATGTCCCAGAACACCCTTATAAGTGAATACTATAGCAGTGAGCATAAAGCAGCACATTAAGCAACAGCTCATTCAGCCTGCTTTCAACGAAAGGAAAAGTGACAAGAACAGTAGAGTTTTACTGTTCTATTCAGGAAACAACAAAATCCATCACCTGTAGATGATTATTTACTGGAAAACATAAATAAATGTCATATAAGACCACAAAAAGGGCAGTACCTTTCAAAACACTGCTGTAGGCACCCTAAAGCAAACCAAAGTCCTCATTCATGTTTACCTGTGTCTTTCCTAAAAAATAAAAGAATTCTGCTAAATGTGTCTTAACACGTCCATGTCAGATCAACTGTATCTCCAAAGGAATAGCTGGAGAAATAGCTGTTACGCAGCACTTTCGTGAAGGTCTGTCAAGAGGTTAGACCAAAACCTGCCTATCAACGCTTAACTACTAATTAAGGAAAGAAACATCTTTAGGGAATCCAAGGAGACAGCACTCAGCAGTTTTTATTGACAGGCAAACCAGAGTACAAACTAATTCTTCAGATAACTCCCAGGATAGGTTTGTGTTTGTTTGGTTTTAGGCACTTAACTGAATATGATGCCACAGGCGAAGTCACACCCATGAATAAGTTTCAGAGAGGGAAAAGTGATGGGAGATGGCAGAAGAGAGGTCACTGGTCTAAAGTCTTAGAAGAAGGTTCAGCAAACTGGCTCCAGCCAAAGACAGTACCTTCACTAATGCTTCTAGCAGGGGTTCCATACTCAGCCTTGTGTTCAGCTGAGAAAACACAGCAGCTGGACGTTTGCCTGGATTTCACTGGAGAAAGAGATGTATAAGAGACTCCACCAAGTGACAGGCCCACTGGGCTGTGATGATTTTTTTCCCTGGTCTAACTGCTTTGTTAAGATCGAGTAAAACTGCCAGTTTCCCAGCTTGTTTTCTTATCCCATCTCAGTTAATAAAGATCCTCCTCTCATCAATCTCTCTCATTTCCTTCTTGATCAGATGCCCAGTAGTTTCTTGGTTTAAAAAAACCTACACTTTGGAGCATCTTCAAAGCACCACCCAGGTATTAATTTAGTTTTAAAACCATACAAGGAAAGTATTAGTCCCATTTCATAGCAGAAACTGGCTGTAAGGTTCAAAGTTTATTCATGGTACAAATACTGAAGATGAGCTTCAGTTTAAACTGATACAGTTTGTTTGGAAAGAAGCACGTGTGAGGCAATCTGATTTAGCTGAAGAAGTATCAAAGACGCAATGTCCCCTATGTGGACATGCTTCATAACCTGATGTAGTTCACGTCACTTTGGAATTGTACCAAGCATCCATGGTTTTGGTTATGAGACTGTAATTTACTACAAGGTTTATCACACAGAGGGAATACTAGTGATTTATTAAATGCCAAACTTCCCTAAACTGAACATGCAATTTAAGATTATCTCTACCAATTCAGGATTCCTTTTTTCCAGAGGGAACCAGCATAGCTATAATAATTTCTTGCTGTCTCCAGCAAGCTGTGCAGTTTCTTACACTACATCTGAAACTGAAATCTCTCCAAGGACAAACAATGGTGCTTCAATCACCATCTCCTACCCTTCACACCCAACTAACTACCCTGTTTATTTTTTCTTTTTTAAATACAAGTAATCAGTGGCTTTTCTCTTTTTAATGTGGCATGTTAAAGTGGGTTTAGTACCAGATGTAAGAGTAACTTTAGAAAGTTAAAAAAGTTTATTAAAAAAACCTATAGTGGTGAGGAGCAGAGCTCCAGGTAAAACTCAATCACTTTCTGCCCTCTGGATCATGCACCATTTTCAGGTTCCAGCCAAGTCTCAAACACACTGATTTCCATTTGGAAATTGACAGAACAGGTCCAACAGGCCTTACATGGCAAATTTGTCTCCCTGTTTGCAAACCTCAAAACTCACAAGCTATCTCAAGTCTGTGAGGATGAAAATCACCACGGATTATGAACCTTACAGGACAAAGACACTTATTTTGTGATTAATAATTTTTTTTTTTTTAGTAACTGATCCTATTTCTTACCGAAGGTTAACTGGTATAATCCCAGCAAATTTAGAAGAGAGCACGTCTCAACCGTTGACAATCCAGCTGTGATGTGTTCAGTCAGTGTTGGTGAGAGGAGAGTAAAAGCCCCACAGTTCATAGCAATGCATGCAAAAGCGGCACAAAAATAAAAATCTATTTTAAGATTATCAAAGAGATTTAAGATCATCAAAAAATAAGATGCCCACAGAAATGTTACCAAATGATATTTTAAAAGTTACTTGAGGTTTTGGGGGTTATTTTCAAGTAACCTAGCTTGCACTTTGTAATTTGTATAGCTCACAATCTGGAAAATTTTGGGGTTGACATGGTACATTCCCAACTGAAACATTTGTGTGGAAAACTTACAGTCTCCAACAGCAACACCATATTCCACCTCACCCAGGTGTACCTGTACACTACCAAACTACCGGATATATCAAACTATCTTGGCCTTTGATTTTCATCCTGTAATTTTTTCCTTTCTTTTTGAAGTGTCATGTTTTAAAATATCCTCCACTGATGAAGTATTATAGAGTGAAGGACTCCTGCCAAAACCTACTTTCTTGGTAATCTGAGGATGGGGGTTAGCTTCTTAAAACACAGAATTAGAGAGGCAGTAAGCCAACATTTTAACAGTGTCTTTTAGGCCAATCTTTATGAACACTTTCATGTTTTTATATTTTCCAGTGAATAGGGGTTTATAATTCAAAATTATAGGTATACTGGATATTTTCATTTTAGCTTCTCTCCCCTTCTTTGGGTAAGGAGTCAAATGGGATGTGAGTGGAACAGAAAAGGGAATATAACACATTAAGGTAAAAAATTTTAATATGCAAGCTCTCTCCCTCTAATGTACTCCCTATGCAGAGGCGAAAACCCCGAACATTTCAGCCATCCACAGAAGGCTACAGGTTTGTAAGGAAAACCAGGTTAGCTGCTCACAGATTTACGTGTTACCTTTCTGTTTTTTCTGTGGTACTTTACTGGAAAGAAGTTATCAGTTAATTTCTGTTTGAAAATGTTCTGCGTAAGTATGGGATTCCTGAACCCATTCATAGCAGGAAGGAAACGGTTTTATGAGCTAAAATGTACGAGTCCTAGTGACAAACTCCCACCAAGAACAATGAAGAAGCAGGTGACGCCAGTTTTTACAGAACAGCAACAAACTCTTGAAGGCTGTCCGGTTTCCTACCCCAGCAGCCCACAGTCTTTTCTCCTCAGTTAAGTACAAGGACTAGAAGCTTAGAGGCGCTAGGCAGCTTAAAAATCACTTCTTGGTAATTCAGCGTCTTTATTTATTTGTATAGCATGCAAGAAAAGGGGAATAACAAGCTTCATTTGAACATCAGCAGTTGCCCTTCCTTTGAGAAAAAGGATTTCCCTCTTTCTTTAAAACCGTACAAGATTAGTATCTCTGTGGAGATTTTTCTGCAATCCCATGTCCTGTTTTAACCCAGATCACTGCTAAGTCTTCAGCTGAAAATGCCACATGACAGCACACCCAGAACACAAATCCTGAATGTACATATACATGTTGAGGATTGGGAAAGAAGAGAAAAGAACATCAGCATGGAAAGGGAAGCTGTGTAAGGTATTAGAAAGCAAGCCCAAATCCCAGTGCAGCATACAGTACAATTGTTCATGGCCTGCTGTGGTCAGACCGTTTCTCCAGGTCCTGGGGAAGGGGACTAAACTTTTTAAGACAGTCTCCGTTCTGATATCCTCTCGCCCCAGGTCTCTGACCTCAGTTTCATTCTTCCCCTCTCCTGCCCTGGGTTAGCTCCAGGGCTCGGTTGCTGCGCAGGTCTAAGGGGGCTGCGCAGAATAAAATGTCTTTGGCAGCATTTCTGGCCCTGCTTCTTCATTTTTGTTCTGTTTTTAAAAGTTACTAATAGTTTATTTAAGAGGAGGAGGAAAGAAGAATGTACCCTACATGCCAGGGAAACTTTTTCTTCTGGATTCTCATAGTAGCTCTTTGCCTTAAAAGGGAATCTTTGCTTGGCCTCCGGATGCTCTGCTGTAAACAGTCGGTGCCAAGGCATGGCAGGCATGTTAAGGATGACAAGTGCCATAACATTATTTCATAGTGCTGCTTCTCAACAGAAAGCCCAAAACATCCTGCAGGGCCAAACTGAGTTCCAGCTGGTGCTGCCGGCAAAGCAAGGAGAACATGGGGCACCTGCACACACTACGTCTCTGGTACATCAGGCCTTTCCATTCCCTTTGGTAGGACTCCCCACCCACCTACTGGTGAAGGGTCCAGAGAACAAGTCTTATGAGGAGCCGCCTAGGGAACTGGGGTTGTTTAGTCTGGAGAAAAGGAGGCTGAGGGGAGACGTTACTGCTCTCTACAACTACCTGAAAGGAGGTTGTAGCGAGGTGGGTGTTGGTCTCTTCTCCCCAAGTAGGATGAGAGGAAATGGCCTCAAGTTGCACCAGGGAAGGTTTAGATTGGATATGAGGAAAAATTTCTTCACTGAAAGGGTTATCAAGCACTGGAACAGGCTGCCCAGGGAAGTGGTGGAGTCACCATTGCTGAAGGTATTTAAAAGATGTGTAGGTATGGCACTTAGGGACACGGTTTAGTGGTGGACTTGGCAGTATTAGGTTTAGGGTTGGACTCGATGACCTTAAGGGTCTTTTCCAACCTAAATGATTCTATGATTCTACTTGGCTCTCTCCTTCTCTCTTCCCTTGCATGTCACCTCCCAGCGCTAGCTCCGTGTTTGCCATACTGTTTGCCCATACTGGCATGTCAGCTGCATATTAACTGCCTTTCAAAGTACAGTACTGAAACTCCCAGGTATTTGCTGGTGGCCAGGTACCACTGCTGCTGCTTCTCTTCTGCTCAGGATCCCCCATCTTCTCTTCAATGCAGCTCTGGGAAGAATGGCTACAGAGGCAAGGCCAGGCATGCGAACAGCTCAGTTAATGCTACAAAAACGCGCAGAGTGCATTCTTGTGGTAAAACACGCTGGACTAGAGTTTCCTTTCTTCTCTGTGCATACCTGCCAGAACTCCTCCCCCCAGACTGAGAGGAGGTATCCAGCCTCTCTGATTGCCTTTGGGGAGGGTCTTCTGCCTGTATAATCCTTGCACTGGTCCAGGTTCCCCTCCAGTCTACACACTTGGGAGGGGCTGAGTGGGACAGAGCCCCAGAAACACCAGCAAAGTGATGTCAGATGGGAGACAAATAGATTATTTCTAGGAGCCAGTGATGCAATTTTAAAGGAACCATTCACTAGTAGAAACAGAAAATTACCTTACCCAAGCAAATACCCTGTTCTTCATTTTGACATGTTCTCTTTTACCTTCGTGCCAAAAAGCCCTCACATATCCAAACCAGGAGCTGCCAACATGAAGCCTCAGGAAGACTCTTTTCCTAAGCGATTTACTACAGTCTAGATTTTTGGTAATTTGGGGATTAGGAAAGAAAAAGGACACAAATCTTTCCTAATGTTTATTTTCAAGAGCTCTATGTGGAGCCAAATTAGGTCTGTGGTAAGAGAGATTCAGTAGGTCATAGATTAACAGTGTTGCAACAATTAATTTATTCAATGCTTAGAACAAACCATACAGCAGAACACTGCGTCATAGGTGCCTAAGTCCTGAGCCTGTGACAGACATGGGGTAGTGGTTCTTTTTGTTGTTTTTAAGTCTCCAATTGTAGGCGAACTCTGGCTGTCTGACAAAGGAAGCCAAAAACTGAGCAGAAAGAGGGCAAATCCCTGCTTGAGAAGGTGTCTCGTAGTATATTCTCCCCTGCTTGCAACTCCTCCTTCCCTAGAACAGTACTCTCAGAGCAGACCCTGGTGCAGGGCACCAAGGGACAGGAGAGGCCATGCCATGCTAACTGTGTCTGGGGCATCTCTGCCCAGTCGTTCATCAGCTGAAAATACAGACTGGAGTTCTGTGTCCTGGGGTTTGTCCTGTTATCACGCAGCTCATTTTAGTCCCCAGGCACACACTCCAAACCCATCAGGCCCATATACAATACCAAGATAAGGATGCTCCTGTATCCTTGCCTCTCTTAGAGGAAAAATGTCATTTGTGTTCTAGCAACACAAATGCTTCCTCATCATCCTCCATTGCTAAATATACTCCCATACTGCAGCTAGACAGTAGGAGCAGGATTCATTTCACCTAGCCACAGATATCTGCATATGTAAAAGCTGAACTGGCTCTCTAAGGACCTTTTAAAGTCAGCAAATAGTTCTTTCTCTGTACCGGAAAACATTTCAGTCCAAGGCAGAGATCTATAGTATACCTTAAATTTCTTTAATTAAAACACACCGGCAAAGGAGAAAAGTGGCTCTCAACTGAGAGCAAACAATGGCAGAGATACCAAGCCTGGTTCTGTTACAGATGCTGCATGCTGCAGTGGGGAAATCTCCCACAGTGCAGAGCCATGAGAACAAGTGATCTGCACCAAGATTTGAAAGCAAGTAAGTTTTGGGGTGGCTTTTAACACCTTTTACACTTTAGGGAAGGCAAATATAGGCCTGTTAGGTTTATTATTATAATACTCAGAATAGTGTTTTTTCAACACAATTTGAAATTCTGGAGGCCAGAAAAACTGCTTGCAAAGAACAAGGGAAAACTAAAAGAACCTAATTGGCAAAAAAAGTCTGTATCTCTCTTTTAAGGTTTTTAGACTCCGTGAATTGAAAGGAAATGTAAATCTACTGTAGTAAAAACACAGAAACTTCTTAATTAACATATCTATTCCCTGTGTGTTTTCAGACATGTCTATTGACTTAAGCAGTGATTTATTTATTATCCTGTAATCTTATATTGGAACACACTTAAATAGAATTATTTTGACTTCTGCACCATGATTAAATTCAAGTTCTGGCAGCAACTGCTCCTCCTGGTTATTCTGATGCAGCCCTGTTATCTTTCTAGAAGAGCACATCCAGTACACTTTGGTCCACCTTTGCTGGGAGGGAGTTCACCACCAGAGCACACAAACCACTGAAGACACTGTTATCTTCCAACCCTTATGAAGTTTGTAGAGCTGACAGATTGCAAAGCTATCTTCTTATTTCTAAGCCAGGCAAATTTGATTTGGAAACCTCCTGGCCTCGTAAATGTGGGATTTCACAACATAGCTTGCACAGAGTTGCTTTTCAGGATAGAACTGTGCTTTAATTGCAGGGAATTATTTCACCATGGCAACCTGGCTTCAGTAGTCATTCTTCTTGCTATATAGCCCAAGATATACAAACGCAGACAGTCTACTCTGCTCAGAGGATACCAGGGTGCAGACTGGTTTGTGTTTATAAGAAGCGTTTTGGTTTCCTCTCTGCCTTTTTGCCTTGCAAGCTCTCTTTGTACAACGAAAAACATTTATCTAACAACGCTAACTAGTTTTTAGTACTACTGTAGCCTAAAGAAAACCTGCAACAAAGGAAATATGTTAGATATACAGGCCAAGCTCACCACCTTACCCGCATACTATGTTTTGGAAGACAGGTACATACAATGTCTAATGTACTTGTAATCTGAATTTTGCAATTCTCAACTTTTAAAAGTCTACAAAAATGTTTAAAAGTGTATTTTATAATTATACCGTGCAGTCTGAAAGAAGGCAATATGGACTGCATGATGTTCCCCAAACAGTTAATGAGAATACTCACTCCGAGAGTCTGTGCTCTCAATAGATAAATATTTTTCAACATGGTACAACATGTCAGTTTGCAGCTGAGCTCAGTCATAGTTGTTGTCTCCTCAGCTCCCCAGAGGCAAGGAACAGTAAAGGACTGTCGTCTTTACTTCCGGCAGGACTGGGCAAATCACAACTATTTAGGCACAAAAAGTGTCTTGCATCAGAAGGATAAGTTAGTTATTTTTGTTGGGAAGAAAGTGAAAACAAATTCATCACCTGCCTTGCTACTACAGTTCCACCTTTGAAAACATCATCTATATGTAATCACACACACAGTAGGCAGGACTTCAACAGCTGAATCCTTCACATAAACACCATCTGGTTTACATCTAAAAAACGTGGTTTAACAGGACAGAAAAGTGCTAGGGCACACCACAACTGAGAGTGTGCATAGAAACACAGGTAACAACATAGCTACTTCAAACATCTTAGCGTTTTTTGTAGGAGCTTCAGTAAACAATATAAACTCAATTAGATATATAGCATGGGAAAAAACTGTAGGTTGTTTTCACTATTCATAAGCAATTTCGCATGCCTGCACCTGTAAACTCACTTTTAAAGCATTTGTACTAGCACACATACATGCATCTTGTTGCATTGAGACACACAGCTGTGAGGAATTCAACTACCTACCCAGTCATTAGTTATTGAATAGGTTGGGCAAAGAAATACCAATGTGAAGAAGCAGCCCCACCTGAAATTTTCATCCACTGTATCAAGCTCCACAAACTCATCTCTTACACTTTAAATTAACTACAGCATTTTTAATTAAGAAGGATATTTATTTACTAGAACTGACCATGGGTCAAGGTCAGTTCTCTCTCAATGGTAGCTTTGAAGATCCAAAATGGATTTTTTTTTCTTTTGTTAATATTTTGGCTTTAATTTAAACCACAGTTAGCTCAGAAGTCCCACCTCTCCTGGCATGCCTTAGATCAGATCCTGTGATGAGAAACTGTGCCTTTCAGTCTTAGTATGAACTATCTTGTTAAACAAAAAACTGAAATCCATAGTTAGAAGCCATAAACTGTGTCTCCTCACAGGATAAGAAAGAGTTGAAGGTAAAAGGAATCAAAGAATTATCTTACTTAGGTAACTTTCATTAACAAATTATATGTACAAAACATTCATTCATCTACCCATGTAGTTAGTTTTTAAACTTTGCGACAGAATGATGCAATGCTCTCTGTTCAGTTTTGTCATGAATAGCACACAGCTGTTTCAGTATTTCCTAGAAAACAGCACATTAAAGTTTTGCTTTCTGTACAATAGAGGAAGAAAAATTTATTTGAAATACAAATTCTATGGAACCATGGGCCAAAGTAAAGAATATCTGAATGACTGACTGAAAAAAATAGTAAGGTGGATAATAGTTTAATTACTGGTACAGTTAGATCAGCCACTGTTAATTAGCTCATGAGACAGCAGTGATTCCCAACTCTAATTTATTACTTTTCAGGATTCACCAAGGGAGACCGAAAAAGCTTAAGTAGAAGCACCTTTACAGATGCGTACTGATCCATTAGCAATCAGAAAAACCCAAAAACATAGATATATTCAAACTTGTATTGTTACCTCCAAGGGCTTGCTGAAATACAAATTCATTCTTTTAATTAAATGCTGAAAGCACAGCCAAGAAATTGGTTAAGGAAAACTAGTAATTTTCAAAAATAAATATTAAAATTAGATGCACAGTTGTGTGCTGAATTTGTTTCATTCCCTTGGCTGCACGTGCAAGTGACAAGCAACATCTGTAACTGTTCGTGTGGATTTGCAATTAATCAGTTCACACAAGCACAGTCCAACATCTAAGATTCTTCCTCAAAACACAATGTGAAGTCATGCTTTTACACTAGCTTTTGCAACCCAACATCACACCTCAAAACAAGGGATGGTTATGACCAGCTAACTCCCTTCAGCCTGCATCGCTCGCCTGAGAAGCCGTGTTTCAATTCCTGGCAGCAACTGACAGTTCATACTGGTTTTGCAAAGATGTAACCATACTACTTGTGCGTAGCTGCGCTAGTAGTTTCACTGCAAAGAAATGAAAGATGTTCCCTAACCAGTGAAGAAGTCTCTCTCAAGAGAGTAGTTTACTATCCTTGTTAGGTGATCCAGTTACTTCTCAATATTTAAGTCTCTACTTCAAAAATCAATAGGAATCATTCTCAAAAAGCTTGTAACTGAAATCACTTAACAGATTAGTTAGCTCAACTACTAAATAAGATGTGTGGATTTAAAAACTGAAGTATTTGAATGATGGACCTAGACATGAGAAAAAGCTTTGTATGCTGGAAAAACAACAGAAAAATAAATATTTCAGTTTAGACAGAATACAATTTCCCCTCTGTCCCACACAGATGGTGGTCTCAAGACCTCAGCTTTATCTTTTCCCTGCACAGGTTTGTTCTGCAGAAATAAGGCAGTCACATCAAAACTGAAGACTTTGTATAGTGAAGAATCAGCAAAACCTCGTTTATCACAATTTCCTTTCCCCTGTCTTGCAAAATGCATCCTGCTGATTGTCAGCACTTATCCCTGTAAGGCTTTGGTGTTCTGAATCTGGGATTTGTGGTCACATTGGACTGAAGAGCAGATCCGGGTAAGTGTCTGGAGTGTGAGCGGAGCTACCAAGGTGCACCTAATGTCATCTCTCCTGTGTGTGAATTTTTATAAATCACCATGAAGAAGCCCAATCCTTCTTTCTTCATTAACTCCATGTACTTTGTACGGTGTGCCAGGATTTTTTTTTTTTCCTCAGATATTAAGCTGTCCTAAGAGTTTTAATATCCTGTCACTACTTGTCTTTCTGAGAACAGCTGCACTCACTGCTGATTCTTCCTTTTTTAAAAATAAAAGGAATTACACAGACATCCACGATGTCCCTTTCACCTGGGGAGCATCTGCTACCACCAGTCCCTGCTGTCTGAGCAAAAGCACTTCTAAACTTATTTCAGTATCAGACAGAAATGAACTTGGAAAATTAACAGAGCAGCATTTTCTGACATGCTCAAACAACCTAGCTCCAGTGTCAATGGACTCCATTAACTCCAAGAAGTGTTTCTTTCTTCAGAAAGCTGGAAGAAAGGGTTAATCCCTACATCCTATACCCTTCTCTTTCCAGAGACTAGGTGCTGGCAGCTCTTAAAAGAAAAGCAACATCTCATCTTCTCTAACAGCAATTTGCTGAAGTCTTAGTTAAGATTCTGTTGAGCCCCACAGCACCAGGGATTAAGAAAAAGGATTAGAAAATCCCCCTCAACAAAAGAACACCTTCTCAAACTCAGTTTTGGGGTAGTCACAGAGAAAGATGTATGATAGAGGAATGGATAAATTTTGCCTTAGCCATCTTGGAGACAGAGCAACAACTGGTGGGAAACTGCGTTTCTAACACCACACCTCTTCAGCAAAGATCAAGAATGGAAAGAGAAAAGCCCTTCTACAGGGGATTTTTTTTTTTTTCTTCCTACAAAACTACCTGGTAAAGACCTTGGGGTGCACAGACAGTTTGAGATACCAGAGAACAGCAGATAGAAATTAAGTGTGAAATACATACTTTCTCCATAAAGAGCAGCACCAGAAACATGGACTATTACAACACAGGAAGCAAAGAGACAAACCAGGAATTGTAGTCAACTCCCAGAAGGATGAATGTTGCACGCTCATACTTTGCGCGTATATAAACTGAAATCATCTTCCAGGCAGAAACAAGCAGCTAAAATCTGGAGCAAATCCTATAATGAAAACAGACACACACCAAGGAAACAAGACAAAAGAAGGGTGAATATTTTCAGAAGTTTGAGATTACAATCAAATCTATTCTTAAAGTGCCCAGGAGGGATCTTCAGAAGAAAGCAGCATATTTTTGCCCCTAAAACAGAGGAAAATGCTGTTAAACCTCGGGCAGGTGCCCTTCCTATACTAGCTCTGGAGAAACCTTACAGGGTTATTTCAACACACAGAAGAATTTTAGCAGTCCTCTCCCTCTGGCTATCACTTCACAGGATGTAGAACACGTAACCAAAATACAGCTCAATGTTGTAAATACCTCTGAAGAAAGACACCGACTTCTTCATTAAGTTAATACATTGTACATGGTTCGCCAACTTTCATAAACACTCCAGGGTCATGACACTCCTGCAGCGATTACAAGTGAATAGACAGACGACTATCCCAAAGAAATGGAGGAGCGCACAGTTCACTGGACTGCTAGTGAGACACAGCATCTTTCCAGAGCACAACTTCAAGTCCTGAGCTTCAGAAGGAGACCAGGTTGTTACATGGCTTTGTCAGAAGTATTCAACAGCTCATAGTGGAGCTGAACAAGCATAGTCAAGCAGAGCACTACAAGTTTTGCAGCCACGACCAGAAGAGACTTTGCTACCTGTGTATGCCGGGGAACACCCACCTGCACAAGCAGGGAGAGCCGCCCCTCTGGAGGGCACGTCCCAGCCGGATGAGTCCACCAGGCTGGCAATACCACTCAGGCCTACCTCCACTGCAACCTGCTCTGTCCTGAGGACAGGACACTCGTGTCAAAGAACAATGTCCACAAGCACATCTGTGCTTTCATACGCACAGAAGAGCTACCACAGAGCCCCTCCTCCTGCCTGGTCAGACCTTGCCAAAGCACAAGATGTTACTGCCCCACAGTGTCACTGGTCCTTTCTGAGTAGCTGGATGAGAGTCCCGAAAGGCTGTCATTGAACAAGGAATCAGCTCCTGTTACAGAAATATTCAGCAAGACACAGCACGACAATTAGTGATGTCAGTTGCCCTGAACCATAAACATTTTGAACTATTTTGGTATAATGGAAGGTTGTGGGAGGGAGAAAGAAAAAGAACAGGATAAAAATAGCTGACATGGTTCTAAAGAGCATTTTGCCTATAAGCCCCTTCCCTGCACACTGCCCTCCCTCCCTTCTCTTCTGCCTGTCCCCAGACTTCTGCATTAATCAGATTAGCTAATGTTAAACAAGGCTTTTCCTAATTACTTTCTAATACTGTAGACCAGACTAAATTACTGAAAAGTGCTTCTACCTAAATTAGGATAAAACAGGATTGATTTTTTTAAATATTTGCTTTAGTCCTGTCAATACACACAAGCATCACAGACAATAGCTGTCTTCAGCAATGAGTCAAGGCAGTGGAGAAGAGGCAGCCACATCAAACATGCTCTGCTTCTACCCACCTATGTCCCATTTCATGAACACATTTAAGATGACTTTGCATGATCACTTAAAAAACAGACTCCTATGTCAAAATTAACCTGGTTTCTTTCTGATCTTGCTATGAATTGAGGAATAGATAAGGAATTTAATTTTTCAAAAATTTGTAAGTGCTGGATGTAAAAATATATAGCACCATCCAGGATGCCAACACAAACTTGCTAATTATCTGACTGAAGTAATCATTATCACACTATCACTGATAACAAATTACTACACTCTAGAAAAGCACCTGTAAAAATTCCACTTTGTTAGTAATGCCAATGGCACACCTACCCAAAAAGAGTGGGGTTGGTGGTTTTGTTCTTTGGTTGGTATCCAAATCAATCCCTGCACATTGCTGTAAGAAGGGAGGTTCTTATGAGAAAGAGGAGTTTTAAGTTATCTGTTTCCACACTCATCCTGGACTATGTGTACATATAAACCATACTGTACTTTATCAGAAGTCATTACACAATGACATCACAACTCTGTAGCCCGCATCATTCCTCTTTCCTGACACCGTATCACTGATTACTAGTCAACTATCCCAAAGGGACTTGGTTTCACTGGAGACTTAAAAAGGAAACACACTGACTACGGAGCTGCATGAGGAATAGTTTCTTAAAATCGCCTGCACAGGACCCAGAGTGCCACAGCACAGCAAATGTGCCACAGTTCTGAGCCACACTCAAGTGTCTGAATCAGGATTCAAGCACTGGCACAGGCAGTGAACATTGTGTCCTGAAATCATCAGCATGCGGCTCTGAAGAACGCTTATGGCCAGCTCAGTTATCTGCTGGGACCAAAGAGGGGAGATCTCTCATGTACCCGAGTCTTCCTTCCACTTGTGCTGCTTGAGGCCCGTTAAAAAGCACACCTCTGCAAGGAAGCTAACAGTAATCAGCTGCTTCACAAAAAACTTGAACACTTAATTAATTTTAAAAAGTAGAATAATATTCCAAGTTATTACATTGTACTTTTTTCCCTTTCCCCTTCTACCTCTCTCCAGAACCACCAACTTGTAGAAAACAAAACACAGAAAAACTGCATCCATTTTGGTTTTTTCCCTCCCTAACCATGGGCTAAATAATTACACAATTCATTACAGGAGAGGCGAAAAATGACATTAACATATTTCAAAAACATGTGAAGTGAAACGAAAGCCCTAATTAAACACTGTGCTAAGGAATACACATAACTTCATCTCAGCTATGCTATGATTAATTTAAAGGGGAGATGACACTTTTCTAATGGTATTTTAATTTTTTTAAATCATTACAAGTGTGTCGTCTTGGTCCCATCCCTGAAGTGTTAAACACAGTTTACTAACCCATATGATGAAAGACACAAGTATCCCCAGAGTTCTTCATAGCTGAATCACTAATAAGTTAAAAGAGTAATAAACCTAACAGTAGCTTTCATAAAAAATTAATTAGAAAGGCTGAGAGCACATCTGTTGCTTTTGTTACATTTCCCCCCCCCCCCCCCCCCCTTTCTGGTTCAGTTGTCTTTCCCCAAGCTCTTTTAAACTCTTCTCAGGTTCTCAGGGCTGCTGCTTCTTCTCATGAAGCCTTTTTGCTTCCTCACACTTCCCTCCTTGTTTCCTCCCCGTACTGATTTTTCCTTTGGCAGCTGTTATTACTAGTGTGTGACACAGACACTACTTAGCACCCAGCAGCTAGGAGGACTTGGACCTACTAACTAATGAAAACAACTTGCATGTTAAAAGCTTCAAGAGAGTGAGTTAAAGTACATACAACTCATGTAAATAACGTACAACAAATTTGCTATGGAGGAAAATCATACTGATTAAGTATCATACTAGAACAACTGAGCTTTATAATTCACAACCAGGAGAGAGACAGAAATGGAGGGCAATTTAGAGAGAAGACGGGCACTCTATCTCTTGTCCATTGTGAATTTCTACAAGTCCTTGGCAGCCTGTGGAGGGCTGGGAGGGAACAGTGATGATGATGGTTCCCAGTTATGCCTTAGAAAAAACCCTAAAATGCAGTAGGCTGTTCGTAACGCCAGGCTATGCACAAGCAAGATATCCTTTGATCTCATCACCAAGCCGTCTGTAGGCCTGATCAACAGAAGAAAAATTACTTCATCCAAAGTTTAGTATTGATTCATCTTCTGTATAGACTACAGAAAACTCAATCAGCAGCGTTTCAGGTGGCCAGGCTTAAAAGTGGTATTTGATACCCTTTGTCCTATGCTTACTCTGAAATAGATGGTAAACCATTACAGTACTGTGGGATTCATCTCATTTAACTTCATGTGACTACAACAGAAGTGCTAACGAGTGAGCTGGTCAATCAGGCTGGCATTGCACCTCTGCATTCAACCACATCTTTAGGCTCCCGGTTCTTCTCTACCAACAATAAGGCGGACAAAGCTCAGCTGTGGATGCCTATGTTCAAAGAAATCCCACCACAGCTGTCACCACAAGCCACCATTTTTGGCCTAAACGAGGTCCCATGTGGTTCCTTCTTTCACCATCACTGGGCTCACACTTTCTCAAGCACTAATACCCGATTTCTGCAATAAGGAAACTTTGATTGGACTTAGTATTTACCTAGGCTCCTAGCTACTACCTGTACTCTTACGCTGAGCTCTTTACAGAATAGGATGAGTTTACGTTTTACAGAACAAGAACTGAAGAAAAGCAAGATGAAGCAACATACAAGGTCAGGTAAGTCATCTGAAGTATATTCAAGAAGAGAAATAAGAGAACCAGTCTGGCATCTAAAGAAAGTTTTTGTGACTTCACATCTCTCTCTACCTGGGTGCAAAAGGAGAAAACCCAGAATGAAGAGACATTAAAAAAACCTCTACTACAAAACAGTAATCACTCCCATCTACTAAAACCTTAGCAAAATAAAGTTATGCTATTAATTCACGAGCCCAAAATATTTCATGTATGACAACAACTTTTTCCTGCTTTCACAACAGATAGCATATGTAGAAAATAAACCTCAGGGAAAAAAGCAAATAAAATTATGCACAATTTCTGCATGTACTCCAGTTCGAGGAGAAAGGATGAGGTTATGTTATACTTTTTCAAAAGCATGCACTGAACAGATCATAAAAATATATGTTTCACTGCTAAGTCACAAGAAGTTACCTATACTTTAAAATAAACTGCCATAGATGCTGAACAAAAGGTTTGGCAATTCTTCCCTACAGAGGCACCCATCTATTTACATCTGGGAGTGCTGCCAATAGAACAGCTACCAAAAACTTCAAAAGGTTCACAGCATGAATAGCAAGCCACTAGCCAAAGGATTTTATGATATGACCAGCTGTGTGACACCATATTGAATTATGGACACACTACCCCCCGCAAAATTGCAAAGAAGGGATGTTAAACTTGTTAAAAAGCTGGAAAAGAAACTTGAATTCCTTAAACTAATGTTTTCTACAGGAAAGTATTTTTAACGGGGGGGGGGGGACAACCCAAAAGTACTGCAATAAAGCACTTCTTTAAGAGCAACTCTAAGCAGTTCTCACCGAGCCTACTTTAAGCCCAGTGAACTTCTCTAGCTTAAGTCACAGCCAGAGCTCAGCCGCTTTGTGATCAGAATGCTCTGCTTTAATAAATGGCTACCCTAAACTCGCTTGGGAAGAGAACAGACATGAGTCAACAGAGGAAGACAGGGATAATGTTTCTGTTGACAAACATTTAACAATTGGCAACAGATAGTAGGAAGCAGGGACAAATGAAAGCTTGCCAAATAAAGTTAGGCTGGAGGAACAAGGCTCCTTTTTGGAGCAGGACTGCCATTCTTCATAGATTCCAGAAAAATATCTGAACACACTTAACCAAAATAAAAAGCTACAGTTGTTGAAGAGCAAGGCTGCTAATCCTAATATTTGTGGTGACGTTTTTCCCTGCAAACCAGAACGGGTCAGAACTCCGAATCAAATTACTGCACATCCTTTGCCAAAGAGTCTGGTTTTGGTCTCAGTAGTCATACAGATCTCAATGTTCACACAAGTCCTTCTGAGCTACATGAGCAATTTTTTCCCCTCATCTTACAACATTTCTGTAGAAAACATGCCAAAGCATATGTAGCGTCTTGGTCAGACTCCTTATTCAGGAAAGCCAGGACCTTCACTGTCTGCTTACGTCTTGGAAATTTTAGTTCTCAGGGAGCGCAAACAAAACTTGACTGCAGTATTATGGGTGGACAAATGTTTCTCTCCAAGCAGCTATTGCTATTCCAACTTCCACCCTCCCAGATTGCTACACAAGACCCAGAGGGAGCCAAAAGCAGCCTCCCTCCTCCAGACACAAGAGGGGCTGCGCAGAACAAGGCACCCAGGCCAGATTTTTAACTTAACCTCCAGCCTCCTTCTCTCTCTCTCAGGGCCGTACCTACGTTCCTGGGGGCAAACCCCCCTTTCACGCACACGCACTCGCCCACGGGAGCCCCGCGGGGCAGCCGCCCTGCCCGTCCGCCGCCACTGGCGGACCCGTCCTTACCGTAGCACTTTGCCCACCGCTTGCAGGACCATTTTGCAGCTTAATCCGGGTTTGGGACTCTGGGCGAGGACGGGCCGTTCACCGGGGAGGCTGCAGTGATCCCCAACCATGGTACGGCGGGAGGAGCGCGGCGCAGCGGAGGGGAGCGGAGCGGGGGAAACGCCGTGGCGCCGGTGGGCACGGCCCGGCACGGCCCGGGCTCTCCGCCCCTCTCCCCGGCCAGGAGCCGCCCGCCCGGCCGAGCGCCCCGGCCCGGCCCCCGCCCGGCGCCGCCAATGGGCAGCGGCGCTGGGGGCGGGCGGCCGCGGCGGCTCCTCCGCCCGCCCCGCCCGGCGCTGCCCCTGAATCGGCCCGTTCAGGCCGGAGGAGACCGCGGCGTGGGGCCAGGGCGCCGCCCCTGGGCTCCGCCGGGGCTTCTGCCGCGCCGCCCGGGACAGGCAGCGGGGCCGGGGCCGGGTTACACAACCCTCTCCTCCCTCGGGCCTGGGCGCCGGGCAGGGCTTTACAATACACTTCAGAAAAACGCTGCAAGGAGCTGCGGGGCTGTAGCAGGTCTGCAAGCGGCAGGGCAGGAGGGAGGAAGCACCCACCAAAGTGGGTGAGTCCACCAAAGCAGCACTGTCAAACACAAGCACCACCATCGATAATAAAATCCTCTGCCACTTCTTTTGGCAGCCAAAAAGTAAACAAGACAAAGTAGATTTGCTAGGACGGTGATGCCGCCGGACACGGGGCATACACGCTGCTGTTGCTGTCTGCAGTACAGGCCCCATCTGTAACGGGGCCACGCTGCACTCTCGGTGAGAAATGGGAATAACGACACCTTCTGTGAGCAAGGCTTTGCATTGCTCTCTCAGGACTCTGTGTCAAACAAGGGCACGGGCTAGCCCAAGAGCAGAGCTAGATAGGTTCTGCCAGAAACATAGTTTTACATAGTGAATGTCAGCTCAGCAATGACATCAAGACCTTTATCAGAGGGGTTTAAACAGAGGAAGGGTGAAGAAGAGTAAAACCATAAACAGCAAGAGCCACCTTGCCATTATGACCAGAGTTAAGAGCAGGCACTTGGGTAATGGTCCTCAGAGGATGAGTGATTAAGCAGTGCCCCCAAACACAAGGTCTGTTGTGACACACCAGCAGTTTTACATGGAGAAACCACTTTGCCACGAGTTTTCCTAACAGACCTTAGAAAGGCACTGTATGTCCAGCTCCTTAGCCACGCCACTTAACCACCACTCTACACGCACCTTTTGGACAGGCAGCTGGGCCCATAGCTTGCTGATGTAGCATTTAGAGCTAAATCGTAACAAAAAATGTGACAAGTGTGGCATAACATGACCTAGAACACAAAGCCCTGAGGACATCACTTATTCTGACACGCTAAAACCCGACCCGTGACATCTCTGAGAAAACAGTGGTTTTGCCATTTTACATACACCTGCAACACCAGCCAGTCAGAAAGGGCAGTTCCCCAGACAGGTATAGCCAAGTGCTCCACTTAGTTTACTAAACAGGCATCTTTCCCTGTAAACAGAAGGCCAACAGACTTGTTGAATTAAACCTAGCACAAATCATGCCATTGCTGCTGTCATCAACCTAGCATCACTTGGTCAAAGCGGGTGGGAATGTGGCTGCTGTTTGCACAAACCCAAGAAACTGCAGCCACGTGACACACCTTGGAGGAATAATGTGCTGCTACTCAGTCCCAAAGCACCTACCCAGGCAGCAGTGCTTGTCAGTTACGCAGTCTTTTAGTCACATGTCCAAGTTAGGCCTCCACACCCTTGTGAAGCAGGAGATAGTTTTATTCCCACTCTCCAAGCAATCCACTTAAGACAGAGTTTTAATGACTTCACTGATAGCACACAGGAAGCCTGCAGCTGAACACAGCTCAGCTTTCCACTCTGTGCCCTGGCACTTCATAGAGAAGACTATCCAACCCTTGAAAAATCTGATGCTCACTCAATCTTCTCCCCAAGTAACAGCGACTTGTCACAGTAACATTAAAAAGCAAGAGTCCTGGCAAACGGAGGAAGGACACCTGCCAAGAGGGCAGTTGCCCTCGCTTAGTTCATCAGTGAAATCTGCACAGAGAGAATTTTGTTTGTTAAAAAAACACCCTAAAAACAACAAGCCTGTGACATAAAGCAGCTTAAGTTTTATTAAAAGTCTGTCTATCCAAAGTAAATTAAAGAAAAATCCAGGGGTCAAACCAAAATAAATACAGCTCTGTGGTGTTACAGTTGTATGAGGAAAACTGGCCTCTCGATGGCTAAACATTCGCTCTTCAGAGATGGAGCTTCAATGATCTCAGACAGGTTAGGAACTGATGCTCTGCTGTCAAAACTGATAGATCAACTGAAATAAAATTTTTAAACCTGATATCTTTTTACTTTGACCCAGATAAATGACCCACTTCTCTATTCTGTTAGCTTCTGCATCAAACCGGTGCTTTCCTTTCCCTTCCCTCAACCATATGTCTCCGCAGCACCCTCTCCAGCCTTTCCTCCACCTATCAGTTTTCCTCCATTCAAGCAGCATCCCCTTTTTGGATCAACTGCATGCTACAGTCTACCTGTAGTACTGGATTTTATGCATGTTGTGGGAAAACCCAGCATCTCAAAGTCAATTTTAAATGCTCCAAAATAATAGAAATGAAGCAAGGTTATTATAGGAAGCATAACTTAAGCACACACACTTTATTTATATGGCATCAACATAAGTAATTTAAAACACACGTGCAGTACAGATTCTCACACTTTAACAATATTTAGAGCACACGTGCAGACACAAATGGGTTTACTTGAAAGCTGCTGCATCCAAAAAGAGCAGTACTTGATCTAAAAGCAATATATTTATTTTAACACAGCTACTGGTCTGATCTCTACATATGCATATTCTGAAGGACGCATATCTGCACTTCCTCAAGGGTGTGTCTTACAGCCACCTGATATCCTGCCTATTTACATCCATCAGTAGCTTTTTTCACTTGCCTCCTCAACATCCTCTGCATGTAACAACTGTTGGATTTGACCTTAGCACAAGTGTGCTTCAGCAGTGGCAAACTGCTTCCAGCATACCCCTTACCCACCAGCCAGGCTTGAAAGATCACAGAGTTGTGTATTGAAATCATACTAAAATGTTAACAGAAATATCTGTCAATGGACCTACCAACAGCTTTATGACTTGTATCGGTCCTACAGACACGTCAGCAAAACAGTAACATCACCAGCGGCACAAAGTAAGGGCACAAAACAGTACACTGGGAAGAGGGGAGCTTATAGTAGTACACTGATGGAAAGTTTTCTACATTGATCCCAACTACCAAGCCAAGGAATGGTATTTATAAATTTTATGAATAATGCTTTGTATTTATAATGATGTTATAAGCAGCAGTTAACAATTACATATTTATTTGCCCCTTTTACAGTTCCATAAAAATTAAGTGTCAAGCAGCCACCACAGGGATGTATACTAGTACCCAGAGGTTTGGCAAAGAAAGCAAGTCAGACAAGCAAAAGTTGGGGGGGGGGGGGGGGGGGGGGGGAAATGGATGGATCATAAGCATTATTTTGATTAAGGTTTAAGCATTTATATGCATAGAAATGAGGCCTTGTAACATCAAACTGTAAAGTTCTGTTTTAAATTAAACTGAAGTTTATTGTGCATCCCTGCCCGACATACAACATTTCAATTTTGCTAGCTAATTAGCCCTTTTGTTTGACTTTAGTGTGCCCTGCTACCATCTAGCCAAGTACCCTTTCCAGTTACCTCACAGTGCATCCCCAGGTCTCTGGAACCAATCAAAATCAGCAATGAAAACATTTTATCCTTTAGCTTGCCTCTAAGTGGTATTTATACTGAGATTACATTTGCTCTCTATTTTGTCATCCTCACACAGCAGCAAAGATGGCATGAGCAGCTCTGCTCTGTGTAGACAGTTAAGGAATGGATTTTGGACAGAAAACAGGCTGAAGTCAAAGTTGCCTCCATCTCAAAAAGCAGTTTGGAGGTGGTCATAGTGAAGGTAGAAATAAAAGATTTCAAGGGTATACTTTCAGCTCCGCTCTTGAGATAATAGCAGGAGAAATCAGTCTTCCTGACCACACAGTGTTGTGATATAAGCCTTATCAACAGTTGCCACACACATTGCAGAAAGTTCGTGTGTAAAAGATTGAGCTTAAAAGCAGAACATTTGTAAGTGACAACGTGCCTACATTTGCTGTATTGAAAGCTCTGGTAACAACGACAAGTCAGTGTCTACCCTGCAACCACCACCTTTGGCTTCATCAATACTGGGGGGGTGGGTGGGTTCTGCAATAGGCAGAGAGAAAAAAATGGTACATGATATTCTCACCTAATCCATAACATGAGAAACAAACAATCAATTGCAGCAAGACAGTAAAATACCTCAAAATATCAGTAAAGCTCCACCAGGAACTCCAAAGAATTTATATTATGGCATTTTGGCAAGGATGCACAAAATGAGAAGAACCAAGGGTTCATCAAGTATCGCTTTACTTAAAAAAATAAAGAAAAAAGAAAAAGGAAAGTGCTGTATGTAGCAAACAGAGCAATTGTGATCTCAAAGGTACTGTATTTCTGGCATGTGTGTAGGCACATCTATTGTTCTGAAAGCCCCTGAAATGTCAAGTTAAGCCAGGTTCATCAAGAAGTGTGTATGGATGACAGCTGAAGAACATGAATGTGTTGAGGGAAGCAGCAATAGCAGCAGCTCAGCAGGAGATATTAAACTCTACCAGCATTGAACAAGTACCTGAGAACTATTACAAAAGGATGGGATGGTCATACTCAGACTCTACATGGACAAGTGATGTGAAATAAAAGGCAACTCTGTCCTCTATCACCTGCATTTCAATCAGTCCTCCTGAGTCAGCCCACCTCAAGTGACAGAAGTCCTCTGCAAAACACACACTGGCAGGACACTTGTTTCCTGAGCATCTGTTCCAGGCGAGTTTGTGGCAAGTAGATTCTGAGTCAATGAATTGCCGTGGAGTTGGAGATAAACATCAGATTCAGACCTTAGTTTGTAATATCCCTGAAAACTTACCACTGTTATAAAAATAATTTCTGTTTTTAAAAATTATTCTGAATTCCGGGAAAGTTCCAAGATTACTGCATTCTGCTTAAAGTTTCCCCTGCTTTCAACTGAAAACGTTCTTTGCTTTCTGTACTAAGGTGTTGTATACTATTATATAGCACCCTATTTCAGGGACGGATGAAGCAGTCCCTATATGGTACCTTTCTTACATAGTTCATTCAAAAATAATAAAATATCACAATGACACACCCTCAGGAGGCAGAGAGTTTTCCTCTTTCTAGTTTGCAAAACAATATGCTTGGCATTACTATATGAAGGAACAATAAACTGGAAAATATTTGCAAATAAACAGCTCAAATCTATCACCCTCATAAAACTGTCTTCCATATAGACAAAGTTTGCTGGGCAAAAGCCTAGCAATAGCTTCAGGTGACAGGCAACATCTATCTCAGAGACGATGAAATCCCTTTTTTTCTTTCAGTGGAGGAGGAGGAGAGAAGACAACACAAACAAGTAAAGATGTGCCAGTGAAGCTAATGCATTTATCATTCTGAGTGCCCAAAAGGATGTCTTTCAACACATGCATCTCAGATTAAGTCAGAGGAAGAAGTCTTATTAAGCAGAGTACCTGTTGATAGGCTGCATGGGGTGTTCACAGCATACTGTAAAGATTGAGATGCTTAAGTTATACCATTGCAGCCACTCTTAGTTCCTTCCTAGAGATAACACAAGTGAGAATTTCATCTCGCATTTTACCATTCCTTTTTTTTTCTTGCCCTAATTTTGAAGTTTAACTAGGCTGCACTCCAGGGAAGCATTATGGCAATATGCACTTGATACAGAAAAGCTAAAATGAAAGACTCCTGTTCTTTTCCTTCCCTCCCCCAAATACACTGGGCCTCAAGCTTCACATACAGAGGTAAAACTTCTAAAACTTGGCTAAGAAGTCCTCCGCAGGGATTAACATATTCAGAGCTACTTGCTACATACATACAGAACTCTCCCTGTAAGTTTTACAACACAACTACTGTTTTCACAGACTTAGGTAAATATGGCATGGAAAACAAAACCCTAATTGCAAATTGGCATGAAACTCTAGACTAAGGAGTCAAAGGTATAATCAGCACAGGAAAGGAGGGTATCTGTGTCAGCACTGTTATTGGTCAGGACTATCTATGCTTGGGTGGGAAAGGCATAGAAGGAAAAAGGGGAGATGCTGGGAGTGAACTTGCAGAGTTTTCCCAGACAGATGGAGAGCCACTAAGGAAATACAAGTTTTCCTCCTTTTTGGTGCTAAGAATGGCTTCATTTCAGTACAGCAAATGATTTTATCTGGTAATGTCACGTTTAAATGACAGCACGAGGGAAAAACAATTCATGAAATAAGCATGAAATTTATTCTAGGAGATTTTTCTCCAGGCATGCATTACAAAATATAACACACAGAGCTTACATTATGTAAGATTAAACAGGAGAAACTATTCATTGTAATTCCTGGCACTGATAGAATAATTCCTTAGCTACTGCTTCTAAAGAGCAGGACCACAAAATCCAGAAGTCACAAAATTAACTTGGTTCACACCCAGACCAGTGCACATTTGCATTCCACATACAACTCAAAACACACATGCTGCATCCCAGCTAATTTGATTTCTTAATATATCGTTTACATGGCAGAAGCTGTTATGGGCCTATTAAGGCACAGCACAGATCAGAGCAACAGGAGGCCCATAACAGCTTCTGCCACGTAAACGATGCCGTCAAGTACCTAACTTAAAACCTGAAATAGTTCAAAATTATGAAGCAGATGAAAAAATTTCCAGCAGTCATTCAGCCTTGCAAAGCTGCTAAGTACTGTTCGCATTGCGGCAGCTCAGCCCAGAGGAGGGGCCACTTCACAGCTCTGGCGTAAAACCTGTTTGGTCAGTGTGCATGTGAAGGCGTGCACTGGAGATGGACACAGGGCTACAGAAAGACACTAACAAGTAGTTTGTCACAGGGACTCACCTCTGCTGAAGTTACACGGCTGCATTTCAAACAGTCGTGGAAGTAAAAGCACGAAGATCTTGCCTTTGAGGAATCCTCAAACCTAACATACCGCTGATTAAGCATTTTGAGCCATTTGAAAGAGTTAACAGTTCTTTTTCAGTATGTTAAATGACAGATTTGTAAATTTACTGAAAAAAAAACCCTTGAAATTTTATAGGACAATTCTTGACACTTGGTTATAGTCAAGATGGTACACACAAAACCCCACAGTATTCTCACAGCAGCACTGTCCTGGGTCTTTGTTGCGCTTGCCAGTCTTGCCTGTGTAAGAGCTCTAATGCATGTGGGACATACACTTACGTAGGCACGGCCACACAAGCGGCACAGCATAAGTAACCTGCTTGTAATTGTCCTAAAACTTGTTACAAAAATATAGCCAGTTTTCATGCTTTGATTTTCTGATAAAGAAAATGGCTTAAGTGCATTCACTTAGCCATTCGATTTGAATCTCACACTTCGATGGTATAAACTTCAAGCATCTCAGAAAACCCAACGTAATCATATGATCTTGAGATCAACCCTCTCCTACAAATTCTGGACAGATTTGGACAAAAAGTGGCAGGATAATACAATTTAAGGTTAAGACTACCATACACTTTTTTCAGGCACTGCACTAACATATGCTGGAAGCACACCGGTCTAGTTCAATAAGGAACTGGTGGATTAAAAAAGCTTGTATCATAGGATTGTTGGGTTTGTATTATATTCATTGTTTCTAAATAATATTTCTTCAAAAGCAAGTTAAGATGGCCACTGAGTGAAATCATGCTAGTAGTAAAAAACCTCAAAGAGCACCCAAAAGAGTAAAATTTATGGAAAATATCACTTCTCTATACAAAAATAATATAAAACACAACTACTTGAATTATCTCAAACCCTCAAAAGTTTCCTTTTTAGGCTCAGAATATCTGAAAGCAATTTTTTAAAAAGCTTCTCCTGAAAGCAGACAGAGGTCATGAGAAGGTCTACTTAAGACAGCACTGCCTTCCAAATTATGGCTAGATGATCATTTTACAGGACAAGTATTTTTATTACTGTGACATGTTTGCACTGCTGTAAACCCCAGCTAAGAGGCAATCATGAATTACATCTTGAGAGAGAAACACCATAAAATAAAGGCAACTTCTATGAACCCAAATCTCATCTGATCAAGGAAAAAGAAAAGAAATGGTAGAACACACAATGGAAGAGCCCTGAGTCTAAGCCAATCATGGAGAGAGAGAGACATGGGTTTAAAAATAACACCATTAAGCACACATCTGTCGTTAAGCAACACTGCTGTATATAGGGCTTTTCTGATGCTGTCTTGCTTAAAATCTCCATTTTGCCTAGAATTTGTTCTATGGCTATATCTACACCTTTTCTCCCACAGTCCTTTACAACTCTTGAATGAATGTTTATATACTAGGAAACAAAGAAAAGCACTGGCTGACAGAAGAGCTTTGCCATTCTGGTTAGACAAGATTGCCATTTGTCATGTTTTAGTAATGCAGTAAGAAAATTAGCCTTGCCTGCTCTCAAGCACAAAAAAGTCGCACTTAAGGTACTGGACAGAAACTGAGGAGAGGACACAACTGTGTCTACCAAGACTATTCTGCATGAACTTTGCTAAATAAGTGTCTACCCCAATTCAATAGCCAAAAAAAAGAAATTACTGTAATCTACATTTTGCATGCCTTGTTTTACATACTTTTCTTAAACTACTTGCTTTCAGGACTTTGTCCATATCAGTATGTACTGAGACTAGGATCAATGGATGATAATGTCATACTACCATAATTCCTATTTAGCTACTGACAAATACCATTACCAAAGACATCTTTTTCAAATGCTTGATGAAAATTGCTTTGTGACTAGGAAAAGGCCTTGAAGTTGCAGTGTTACTGCAGGGATGCACAGGTAGGCAAGTGCCAGAGGAGAGACAAATACTATGTGGTAAAAGAAGAGGGGAAGGATGACTCCAGACTTCTCGAAAGTCCAACTCTGCCACCACTTCCTCTGAGGTGCGAGTGAAATTGAGCCCCTCTCTAAAGCAAGATAAATATGTATCAATTTTATATATCAAATTTTATCTAAATTCAGTGATACACACTACGAGAAGTATTTTCACGTTTTTTGAGGCTTCTTATTGGGGAGGTGAAAGCGAATCCTAGAATATGTATTCATCCTGCATCTTAAGCTACTACTGCACTTTGAAGGTACATTATACGCATCAAGCAAATGTGCTCCAATACACAGTATATGAACCTTTCTCTTTTGACATTCTGCTCTAAAAATTATTTGAAACTAGGGAAAATACATTGTGTTCCACTATGCAAATAGTAACTTCCCTATATAATTATAGTACATTTTGCTGAGAATTGCATCATGACTAGGATACTACCAACAGGACAAGTATTTAACCACTATTCTTAGTTTGTTAGAAAATTTTTCCCACATTACATAAACACATACACACCCACACATGGGCAGCACCATCAATCTTTTCATTGTTTTTACTTTAGTAAAGGAACAGTTATTTTTCATTTCAGTAGCTTTATTTTTGTTAGTGTTATGAAACAGGTATTAACTTTTCTCCTTCAGCTTTCTTCACTATTATTCTTCCCTTGTCTTTACCACAGTTGCTTTAACTTTCTGCAATATGAGACCATAAAACAGGAATAAAAAAAATGGCATGCTGATTCCAAAATATCCTTAAAATTTCAGTAAAAGAATTCACTTCTAAATGTGTATTCAACAGAAAAGGGGTGTCGAGGAGTTTCTCCTGATGTTTTCATAAAATGGATAGGTGCACATCTGACAAAGATGACAAGACACAGGATGTATTTCTAGTTAGCACACATTAACCAGAAGCACTGGGAACAAAACACAGCAGATTATTGAAAATATCATCTAAACTTTACAAGCTCTTCCGTATGTTGGCCACAAGTATGAACCATGAAAAATTCTTCTGAACAGATGCAGCCTTATATCGTTTTACTTTTACACACATCTCTGTCAAAGAGTCAGCCAGCTCAGGGTAACCACACCTGAGCAGTAGTCACATTAAAAGACGACACAGAACAGCTAAGAAGAAATTAAGCACTCAAAAGCTAACCTTGGTATATTGATTTTCACTCCATATTCAAGCTTCTGATTATACTTCAGAATTCAGTTTTTCACTTCTTTGGCTGGAGGATGGTAAAATACAGAATATAGATTCTGCTCCTGGTTGCTCTCCTACATGCTCAGTGCTAAGTCTAAAAGAACATAGGAATGCTGTTAAGGATCCAGTTCCAGTCTTCCCAATCCAACCAGGCTGTTAGATACGTATATAAAACAGATCAGTTTCAAAAGTATTTATGTGTGTGTTCAAGTGCTATATTAAACTGGAAATTAAAAGGTTGGACCTTAACTGCTTTTGAGAATCACAATCAATATGATGCAGCTTTCTCAGACGGCCAGGAAGGAGAGGGGGTGAGGGCATGGTATTTTAGCTCTACAGGGTAGAAGAAAAACTTAATTTTCTTCCCATACATGCTTTACATTTATACAATGAACACATGGGCAACTAAATGCAAATTTTGAAAAGAATCCTTTTACCATAACAGTACAGTTGTTGCTTTTAATGATACAACGTTCAAAACATGTTGCTATTGCTGTTTCTGAAAGTAATAAAATATTTTATTCCACAAATTAGGCTTTGCTTTGTTCATGCATATTTGGAACCTGGCCATAGCTATACTGTTAGCACTACTGCTTGTACGCCTGTTGACGAGCAATCCTTGTACACAGTATCTTCTTGCTTGCCTCTCCCTATGACCAAATTTATAAAGAAATTGGTAAAAATCCACCTAATTGAAGTCAATATCCATATCCATCACAATTTGGGTGCATGTCAAAACATACAATAGAGACAGAAATAATACCACTGAGAAGTGAAGCCCTGCTATCAATAAGCTGAGCAGTGACAGACACCCATTGCCCTGTAATCCCAGGCTTCTCAACAGCCCTCGGTGCTGCAGCCCATCAAGTCCTTCTGGTGTGCCTAATGGAGGAGGGACGGTCTAGGGCAGAGAGGAGCACTAAATGCAGAGTGTTTACTTCCTACACCAAAAGAAAAGGGACAAGAAACTATGCTTCACCATCCGAGGATTCAGTAAGTCCTTCAGGAAACAAGCCTCCTCAGATAACTTTACCTTTTGAACAGCCAATTGGAGAAGGAATAAATTGGCATGGATTCAGCTGTTGGCAACATGCAGGTAATGTACAGCTCCTCTCATCTTTCGCCTCATATGATTATTGCTTTGTCTTCACCAATAATGGTTTGTTGGGGGACAGTAGTTTTAAGGACAAGTCAAAATACGCAATACTTATCACAGCTTAAAGTTTACATAGAGACAAGATCTGCCAGGTAGGTACAATCAGCATTGCACACCCCTTCTTGGGGTTCATCTGTTTTACCCTTGTAGATAAACTAAATAGTTGTCTCCCCACTACAGTTTTCATAGCTTACATATTCTAATTATTTCACAATGAAAACGTGCTTTTTTGATCCAAGAAGGTATTTTGCCTACACAAATACAGCATGCTAGCAAAGAGCGGCTGCTACTGTAGACACAGCACTTCCCATGAAACCTGTGCTTTGTACATGCATTTTAAAAGTCACCCCTCACCCATGCCTCTGAGCTGTCCAAGTAAAACAAGCTATACTGGTAAAAAAAACATATTTTGCCTATAACTACACTTGACTTTCTTCCAGTGCAGGTGTACTCTCAAAAACCTTCTTCATACCCCAACCAACAACGCCAGAAGATATTTGGAGCAGAGACAAAACATACGCGGGTAACGCCCAACTTTTCCACTGGGTGATTCACATATTTCCTCCAGTGGCATGCTAGGCTCATACAGCACAGTACCTACCTGACGCTTCCCTGAAAAGCCTGATTTACTGGGATTGCACAAATCAAAGACACTGCACATGCAGGGGACAATGCAGCCACCTACCTCCTGCTCAGGAGCCCACAGAAGACACCAGCCAAGGCAGTGCAGCTGCCCCTGTCCAGAGCTCCTTTCCAGGGGCCCTCAGGGAAGCAGGGGCAATTAGGTGCAGGCCACAGAACGAGCTACCAGACCCAAGATGCTCAGGTACGCTATATGCCAGCACACCACAGTAACCAGAGCAGTAGGCTCTGGGGTCAGAACCAGCCTTCAGTTCTTGTCTGCCTTCCATCTAGTTACCCCTGTAGTGAACTCAAAGCTTAATTAGCCAAAAGCACACCTTCCAGAAAGGCATCTGGTTTTAATTTGTGTATCTGACAAGAAAGAAAAATCAGTTATTTTGCTCAGTAATTTGTTTCAATGGCTGATCACGTCCATTGTTAAAATGCACGTCCTTTGAATATTTGAAACCTCCTAGCTTTAACATCCATTTATGTTTCCAATTATGATGGCCATCCTTTCTCTGTTAGGTTATAGCTTTCTTCTCCCCCCTCTCTTTTTTTAACTTCATTAGCTAGATATTATATTCACCTCTTGACCTTCCGAGAAACAAACAAACAAAAAAATCTCCTTATGCCTCATTATTAGAAATCTTTTTTCCAGTCTTTAAGTACCACAGGTCTTTTCTGCCTTTCTAATTTACAAGGGATCCAAGTGCCTACTCAAGACAATGTAAGCACGACTGATCAAAAGATCTGGAGCAGTTCTTAAAATCTTAATAGGTATGAACAAGCACACAGAACTTTATCTGGATCTTCATTCCCCAAGAAATTAAAGGACCATTTTTCATTTAATAATGTTGCAAGGTTAAAATGTTTAAGCTTCTAACATTTAGAAATTCAGAGAATATTTGCATCCTAAAGACAACAGAAAGAATGCTAGTACTCATTACTTAAGGAAAGAAACATCTATAAAATCATCAATTTATTTACATTCTCCAGACAGAAGAGCTATAAATATAATATAGCCCTTGTTTCATAAATATTTAATCAGTTTAGTAACAATTAGGATCATTTCATCCCACACAGGTTGCACTACCTTTGATTAAAAACCTCGAGGAGAAAAAAAAAAGCTTCTTTTTCTTGTAACCCATTTTCTTTGCTTTCTCACAACCATGGGGGGGAAAAAAAAGCCACAGCATGATCATTCAAAATTAGGTTGAAAGAAACAAATGGAGAGCACATGGCAAAAACGTTATGTCCTCTTCCATATAAAATTAGCTCCTTATCACTGCATTGCTTCCAGTGTAATCCTTGAATACCCTTGAGCAAAGAGCAGCATTGATTCAAGTCAAATTATCTGACCCAAGGGACTGTGTAGAAAGGAGCAGGGAAGATGATACAGCCTAAAACTTGAATGAGTATGTCTCATCCTCTGCTAACATGACCATTAGTGTGGAAAGCCGCTCAGTGCCACTTTACTGCCTGCTGTCTCCAACGCTTTCCTTGTTCTACCCCCTTACACTCAGAAAGAGCAAATGCCTTCTCCCATCCTTTACAAGGAACATAGTCAGAAAGCAGCAATGAAAGACCCCAAAATAAGTTGTGCCCCCCGACTCCCTCAATACTGTCCTTTGTCTCGCTTTAACAATGCTACTTTTAAAGTACAGAACTCAGAAAATATATCCATCCATACCTGAACTCGCTGAAAAACATTACCCCCCCTCACCCTCTCCATATACTCAAGGATTGTTGGGTTACCTGATGGATGAGAAACCCAAGGCTTAAGAGATTGCCATTATGCAAGTCAGAACTTGCAGACATTTCCCAGCTTCAACATGTTACACCTCTACTAAAAGTGAAAGCTGCAGTTTACCCTCTTTGGGGCTTCATTTACTGCCTCACTTCTAATTCCAGATAATCAACTTCCAACAAAACTTGAAAGCCCATGCTCTCTCACCATGCAACAAAGGAATCCATTGTACTCCTGTACTGTACACATCTGCTTTTGTACCACAGCTTCTATTAGCAGATTGTTGCTTAAGAAAAACAGACTGGCAATGAGAAACAGATCAGCAGCTTGGCATTTGTTCTACTTGTGTAACCTTTCACAAACAGCCTTGCATTTCCATGAAGGCAACAAACATCTGCTCTGCGCAAATACAAATATTAGATAATCCAAAAGCTGTAATGTTGTTCAAAAATTGGCTGAATGGATACAGAGAAACAAAACTAGATTGACATTCAGATACTCTAAAACTTCTAAGCGAAATCTTTTAATGTCTAAAAACCCATTTACAGTAAACTAATATTTAAATAGTGCTTATCCAGTCAACAAATAAAGGTCATCAGTCCCTCTCTTAACAGTGTTCTTTAGTAGTCTACCAACACATAAATGCCACTAGGATCTTCTGAAACCCTTTAAGGGCATCTTTTAGTGACACAGCTAAGCCACTCTATCAGCTAGCTTCTTCAGAGAGGATTATTCCCATTCATTCCTCCCTGCCCAAACCAACTGGCAATGGTGCATTTTCAAAGCGTTCATTTTCCGCCAGTTTAACCCTGTGACGCAGCTCACCGTGGAGCAATTTCAGAGTCACTGGATATGTAAGAGAAACAGCAGAAACCCAGCTAGGGATAGGAAGGCCCTTTCATGGGAGGTTTGCCACTATAGTGGCTTAGCTGTACTGTTGAACAGCATGCTTATGCTAATAGCTTCACATATGTGCTTGCAAAGAACAATGCCCAATGTGTGTAACTACATCGGTTCCCATACATGAGAGCGATAAGACTGTATACAGAGAAAAATTACACATAGCTACTTGTTCCATTACTCCACACTGCCAGGACATGGTGTCAAATACTGCTGTAGGAGGAAGTCAGAAGTGCTCCAGAACACAGGAAAACACTTGGAGAAATGGGGGACTCGGACTTGAGACTAGAGAGGGGCAATCCAAGCGCAGCTCTTCAGTGCACACTCACGTGTCAGAAAACATCTCAAGGACCTCTGTCCCAGATTACCAGAACACAACAACCTCCTCCCAGTCTAGCAGTTTTCTGACCACCCTTTGAAGGATCACTCTAAGCGATAACAATAAAGAAAATCAAGCCTCAGCATTATATCTGAATCTTGAAGCATGTATGAGGCTTGAAGTATGTATTTTGGGCAAACAGGGAATTACTCTCCTAAGGATGAGATGAAGCACGCTCTTAAAGAAACACTTGTTTATAAATATTTTTTAAATCCTCAGAGATGGATCTATTTTGAAATTACATTGCTGTATTCCAATATCTACTTACAGGGGAACAGACAACCTGCAATTATTTTTCAAGAACATGAAAATATTTAACCTGTATTGCAATATAGTTTGAAACACAGAAGCTGCCTTATCATTACCATACTTACTCATGCTATAGAGCAGATTTATTATGATAAACTATCCTGCACATACAGAAGTGGAAATTCACACTTATTTCCTATTGACAGTGTCATGGCAGTCAAGTTGAAAACTTATTAATCTATCTAGATTTTCAATAGATGTAAAATATCAAAAGCTCAATTTATTTATTCAGTCCACTAAATTTCTCCAAAACAGTAAGAAACTCTCCCTCTCACCAGATGCCTACTATAGTCAGAGTGCGTGTTGATGGACAGAGCAAAAGCAGTGAACTTACACACAACATAACTCCTTTCTGGAGCATAAGAGAGAAAAGGGAACTGATAATTCCACAGCCGCCTTCTGAAAAACCCAAAACCTTGCTTTTAGTTCTTGAACCAATTTTTAGGACAGCTGTTACTTATTCATAGGCCTCTCTAACACACAGTGACACACTACTACTTGTCCTGTATCTGAGCATCGCGATTCCACTATTGATCATGTACTGCATTATTGACTGCAAAGTTCTCCCACAGAGAGCAAAAGTATGGGTTTTTTTCCTTAAAAGGAGAGCATAAAGAGGAGACATGAACTCTAACTTGTTTGAAGCCACCTCTATGAAAGTAAAATTTTTTTTGTAATCTGTACCAGTGGAGTTGACTTTAAAACACAGCAGTCCCAATTTGTACTATTTTAAATCAGGATGCACAAATATGAATAAGGTTCAAAATTTAAGGCGGGAAAAGGCTGGAGCTACTCTCGTTCACATAATACGGGACAGAATTGGAATAGCCATCAAAATCTAAATGAATAGACTTGGTCTTGGAGAAACATAGCTGCCACACCTACACTGATATCCCTCTAAGTCAAAAGAAAAAGAAAAATAATTCTGTTCTTCTTACCCTGTATGTTTTTACTGTTGTAAAAAATGGATTAGCATTGCACTTGGAAAGGGCTACAATTACTTTGTAAGTGGTTTAAGCACACAGCCCCTCCCTGTCACTATATGCTCTGTTCCTTGCAAAACTCACTCTTCAAAGCTTAATAATCTGTGACAAAAACTAATCCATAAAACTGAAAACAAGGGGTTTGGGAAGAAATCCTGCAAGGAAAGGGGGAAGATACTGACGATTTTTCTATGCTTCAAAGATTGGGTCAAAGTGGCATAATAAAAACCACATGTCCAGCTCTTTTTATCACCTTTTGGCCAGTTTCTCTCATAAAGCTTTGAGGCTAAGTCCTGATGAGAAAGACTCCAGTAGCAATGTGCTGTTTTGCCAAGGGTCAAACTAAGGAACTCACTGTAGCCTTCAGCTGTTCGCATGCTCACATTTAGGCTGGCAGCTGATGCGGGTATGCAGTCACTGCCTGTCTTCTGTTTTTCAGAACAAGGAGAAAACACATTTTTCCCCTCCCTTGTCTGAGAAACAGGAAATAGATTTTTATAAAGACTCTCCCACATACAGACTGGGCAGGAAAAAGGTGGAGTTTGGCAACATTAAGATTTGTTCTTCAAATGCAGACCAGTAATTATTCTAAGGTAAGCAACAGGATGGCTGGGCTTACTAATGTTTACTCACCCCGGTGCTGCTGTTTTCAAGTGTAATTATATTTCATGCAGACTTACCCATAAATGTAAAAGTCAGTTATTTTTACCTGAGTTTTCAGGTGGTAAGACTCTTGCGCAGACTTTATTTACCTTTACATAAAGGTAACAAATGCAAAGAAACATGCCTTTTTAAATAACTGTACAAGTGAATTAGTTCTTAAGGTCCTTATAAAGTGGCTAGACATTTTTATCCCTATTTTATAAATGAGGCTATACTGTTTCAAGTGCAGAATATAGCTCCCCAGAGCACATGAAAAGTTCTACGCCTCCACTTCAGAAACCATAAGCTAGTAGCAATATTGTCTTTAGCTCGGGGGGGTGGGGTGGGGTGGAAATTCTTTAGGACAGAAAAGTATGTGGGTTTTCTAGGAATGTCAGTCGCTTGATAACTAGCTGTCACTTGTATGTCTGGAAGGACAGATCTTCGTGTTGATTGTATGTATTCCAGGAACATATATTAAAAACTAGTAACAGGGAAAGAATTAGCATGAACAGAAGGAAGGCTCTCCACTGAAAAAAAAAACTGAGATGCTGGCTAGAAAGTACCTGTGTATGAGCTACCCGAAAAAAATCCTAAAGTAACCCGATTGCATCACACACTAAGTTTGGTATATTATCCACCTTCACAGAAAGCATCTAACATCCAAACGGCTTAGTATTATAGTACTAAACTGGATGGGAGTCAATCTCTCTCAAGAAGCCATATTCCAACCACTGAGAAATCAAATTATTTTAGTGAAAAGATGAAATGAACCTGCAAAAACTCTGTTTTCTTCAGTTCCTGAATAGCTACCTTAATTTGTGCTTGTCGAGGTCAGTCTGAACAGTCTTTTAGAGCTGAAAAAAAAATTTTTTTTAAATAACCTTAAGTGCAGTGAGAGTGCTGAGCATATTACAAAACACAGCATTTAACCCCATGAAAATATTTAAATAAGTAGTCAATGTAGTTCCTCTTCAGTGTTCTATGAGCCATCACTCATTACAAAAATCCCCTAACAAGCTCCATGAAATCAAATTATAATGAAAAACTATTAAATTTCCCTCAGAAAACTGCCGTGTTACTGTATCAAGAATATACTCATAATTAAAACTGACTGGGAAAGCGAAGACTTGTCTTCAAAAAGAATAGGTTCAACACCTTTGAGTAATGTAGCTGCATGACTGACATGAAATAAAGCTCCCAAGCCAATAAAACCTGACATGCACATAAAGTCAGCATGGTGCTGAGAGCTACCCAACATTCAGCATTAGGATCTTTCCTGTCAATGCACGATGCTTTGTTATCTTTAGCATCCATCGACATTGCTGCTGTTCTCTCCCACATCGAATAAGTTAAAGAACTCACATTTTCTTTTAGCTGAGCAAGCAGCACTAAACAAAGTGATGGTTCATCCTGCATTGTTGGCAGGACAGAGCTTTGGGAATGGAAGATTTTTAAAAGTCATTAACAGGTTTTGCTTTATTTTTCTTTCTTAGCTTTAGAGCAGACCATAAGCAAGAGTCCCCTGAATACAGCTATGAAGAAAGAAACCTCAATTTACATCATCGTTATTTTAAGTATGGTTTGACAGTGGATAAGAGAAGAAAACAAGCTCCCATTCTATTTTAAACGGAAAGTTTGAATTCACTGAAAAAAGCTTTTAAAATGGCTATATTTAATACATTTGTTCATTATGCTTTCACAGTAATATCCCATTAAAAAGCTCTAGTCCTCAGAGCATCTTAGGGGGAAGAAGCAGAAATAAACTGTCCATTGCATATCAAGCTACTGAATCTGCAATTCGCAGTAACTGGTGTAAAAGTTTACAGTTAATTTACTGCCCCTAATTACTATTAGTGAGCTAGAAATTGGGATGCTAATAGTTCTGGTGTACAACAGATAAATTATATGGCTACTTTTAGTGGGCACTTCTTACCCTGCATATATACTACCTTCATTATAAGCACTGAACACACTACATACTTCACAAAGCAGTTTACTTGGAGGGAGGGAGGTGGCATAGAAGGTGCCAAAAAAAGTTAAGTGTCCAAAGTGTTTTGTTGTTCCCTGTTCTGGCTCCAGGTTGTTAACGGAACATCTTTGTAATACTCAAATCCCAATATGAACATTTATCACCACCTGAGATTCTGTATAAGAGCAAGGATGACAGTTCTCTTGAATTTGTGCCACAACGTCGTTTTGTATCAAGAGGTGAGACATTTCCAGTAAGTATACGCACTATGGGGGGAGGAAAAAAAAAAAACGAGGGAGAAAAGAATACACATACAAGACCTGCAACAGCACGTTCTGGAGTTCTGAATTAAATCTCTGCTTCTGGTAGAGACTAATAAAATATTTGTGAAGAGTTACTGTTAGCTACACATAGATAAACTATGAGAATGAACATATATTCCTATAGGTTATTCTTTGATTTAAATATTTCCAAAGGGTAGGAGACTAACTGATCAGGCCAGTTTTAAGAGTACGTATTAAAATGAGCAGCTATGTCACAGCCTGAGATTTTTATTTCTTAACCACTTTTTCACATAAAAACAATGAAGATTTTTTCCAACTAAAATATCATCTGGCATAAAGTACTACAGTTTCAGAATTACATTACAAGATTATTCTACACTATATGCTCCACTGATCTGAGTAACTGGCTGATCAAGAGGTTACCCCAAAAATCCATTTTATATTTAATGTAAATACGTATTTTCTGTAAGTCATCTGCAGCATTCACCATGAAGAAGGCCCAGTTCCAAATCCATATTTGGGAATAGCTCTATTAATATAACAACAGTGACTCACAGTGCGAGTTCTAATGAAATCTTCTATTTAGAAGCATTATGTTTATAATACTTTCCCCATATAAGGCTTGCAGTTTAGATCTTTATGCATACATTGTTAATGAATATAAAAATCCTTTCCTTTTTTCATGATAGAAACCGTGGTAATTTGGGAGGACTGTAAAGCAGTTCAAACAGCTGCTTCTCCTCAGATAAGATATTTGGGTGTTCATACTACTTCTGTCTGCCAGATGAGCTATTTCAGCGGGCTTTCACGAGCTGTTTGTCACATCCTTTAATGCTATTTTTCCTGCAGTCGCAACGATACTTAATAAAAAAAGCCTTCTGAAGCAGACTTCTTATATGCTCTTTCCGATTTCTACTTTTTGGGGCAAAACAAACATAAGATACTACTTCTCCTGGGCTTGCTTTGCGTCAGTACAAGACAGAAGCACACAACAAAAATAAATTCTTTTTCAATTTCAGTGCTTGGCTCAAAATCAAGAGTCATTAGTTTAAAGCAGTGGCTTGGAGCAGAGGAAACAGATCTTGGGGCCAACAATATTTTATCAGTCAGTTGAGCATCCATTAATCATTAAGATATTCCTAAGCATTTTGTCCTCATCCAGCTTGAATTTGTTTCAAGGCATCGGTTACTTCTGCCTTTGATTATATATAAAACACCTTCATGTACACATAGTCCTGAGAAGAATGCAGCAAAAAAAACATCTCCATGCAGAGCAGAACTCAAAGAGCATCCTCAGAAGGGCCCAGGGCAGCACTGAGCAGGAGAAAGGAGATGTCAAACTCTTTGAACTCTCAGTTGAAACACCAACACCACAAGTTAAACAAACTTTTCAAGAAGGTTGAGCAAGTGGTCCTCAGCAGCACAGGCACTGAGACTGAGATGCCAGCTGCAAACACTGCTTTTTCAAAGCTTTCACCCCTGCCAGATTTCTGAATGCACAATCTAGCTATGTTCCTTTGGCACTTAAAAATGTCCCAGGAAAACATGCCACACAGCAGTTATTTGGCAGTGCAGAGTCAGGTACAGTAATGATGAGAAGATAAAAATTATTCATTTAACATTTAAACATTTTACTTTGTGCTACAGATTTGTTTCAACAAATAACCTCTTGTACATGCTGTTCAGTTTCCATTACCATGAGTTTGAGATGGCCGCTATGCAGGAGTTGCAGAGATCATCGCTTAGTTTTAACAGTCATCTTCAGACAGTTGTCAAGTTTCTAAACCTGCACTGATGTAGAAAATATTGCAGACCAAGTGTATGCTGCATGGCTTTGTCAAAATTGCCATGCCAAGCAGGAGAGAGTGATGAGGCATCATGCAGCTCACTGACCAGTGCCCTGGTTTCGGCTGGGATAGAGTTAACTCTCTTCTTAGTAGCTGGTACAGTGCTGTGTTTTGGATTTAGTGTGAGAATGATGTTGATAACACTCTGATGTTTTAGTTGTTGCTAAGTAGCACTTATCTTAAGCCAAGGACTTTTCAGTTTCCCATGCTCTGCCAGCAAGCAGGTGTGCAAGAAGCTGGGAGGGAGCATAGCCAGGACAGCTGACCTGAACTAGCCAAAGGGATGTTCCATACCATAGAATATCATGCCCAGTATATAAACAGGGGGGAGTTGGCTGGGAGGGGCGGATTGCGGCTCTGGCATCGGTCAGCGGGTCGTGAGCAATTGCATTGTGCATCACTTGTCTTTGCTTGGGTGTTATTTCTTTTTTTGTTATATTCCTTTTCATTACAATTATCATTATTATTCATAGTAGTGTATTTTATTTTTACTTTAGTTATTAACCTGTTCTTATCTCAACCCACCAGTTTTACTTTTTTTCCTTTCCTCCTCCCCACCCCACTGGGAGGGGGGAGGGGGAAGCGGCTGCGTGGTGCTTAGTTGCTGGCTGGGGATAAACCACAACATCAGGGTCATCAGAAATCTCAATTTGGGTGCAATTTTACCTAGTAGGCTGTTTATCAGTATATCGTACAGTATTTCAAGCAAGATCAGCAAGTTGCCAGCTGTCCAAAGGAGCTCTTCACTTCTACAATTGCACGATCTACTTAACACTGCAGCAAAGCTTTCCTACAGTGGGCATAGCCATTGTGAAGGTAAACCAGCATGGGCACAGTTCTGTCTGCACCACTACAAAGGTTATAGGAATGTGTAGGCCCATGCATTATGATTCTAAAAGGCACAGGAAGCTTAGATCACACCAAAGTTCAAGCTGCATATTTGTTTCGGGTGCACTGAAGTCATATCTTGTGAAATGCATGCTTGCATTTACACCTTTCCTTAAACTTAAGTCATAAGGAGAAAAAGAGGAAATAGATGTGTAATAAACAGTATTTGTTATTTGACACCTTACCAGAGCGCAGAGACTTAAACTGACTATCAGTAATTCCAAATGCTAAAGAGCCAAGAGAAGACAAAAAAATAGCCTTTGCAAAGAGAAAAAATGATGCTGAAACGATTACAGTGCCAGTGCATTTTTCACTCTCAAACACAGCATCAAGCAAATAAAGGGATATCTCCCAAGTTAAGATGACCTGCAAAAGAGATCATTTATAAAAAGAAATTTCGCAATGCAAAGAAATATAATCAGCACACTGCAAGTTAGCACATAACAGCAAAGCTGACTTAACAACATTGTCAAAGAGATGCTGGCAGGTAAGAATTCTACCTCAGTCTCAGCATGATAAGGTAGGTCTCCTAACTCAGTGTCCCCTGATGAATCTCAGCGCCAAATCCCTCTGTCTTCACAAACATGTGTAACCATTACCCACTTCAAAAAGCAAGAGCAAACATGCCCACGTCCAGCGAGACCTGCTCAAAGAATACCTATAAATCACTGTTTCTACGTGGAACTCTGGATTTTACTTGTGTTTCCAGTTTATATGTGTACAGTTCTTACACTAGTATCAACTGAGGTACAATGGAACCGGAGAAAGGCTAGGCAGGGGGAGCTTTTTGCTGGTATTAGGTTTGGAAACATTTTCAAGTATCTTAGCTCCCCTTGCAGTCGTCCTCCCCCTTTATGAGTTTACAAATGCAATCAGAGCCTGACTAAATCATACCCAAAGAAAAAACTAATTATTGTGATGACTCTTGCTACAGTTCCTTGTTTACAAGCAAAATTAAAAGGAAGAATCAAGATTTTCCTGAAAACTGGATCAAATATCTGCAGTTTTGGGGAGTACCTTATGATGTCAAAAGACAGAACTATTAAAAGGAAAGGTGAGCATCTCTATGCAAAAGATGTAAGGGTCTTCACATAACCCCTGTATCCTAAAGATTGGGCTTTTCCAATCACCCTTTTCTGGTTGCCTCATCCAAGATACCAGCATCACCTAAAACAAAAACACCATATAGAGCTTGATAAATCAATCTGTGAGAACTTCATGAGTTAGGCATGGTTTATTTACTTCTTAAGAACATCTGGATACAGTATGTAAGAAGAAGTTGCACTTTCATTTCAAAAGTTGAGGGTTTAAACAGAATTCTTGTTCTCCCTCACAAATGCTAAGTTACACCCTTTAATGTGAACTTACTGCAAGTTCAATAGCTCCAGTTTACAAAATAAGATTAAATACAGTAGGAAGGTGCAAAGTGACCTTTGATGTACAGAATTCCCTCCTATTGCTCCTGATGCACAACCTCTAAGTTTTAACATTATTAACATTTAGCATAACACCACCTTGTCTGATTCAGAGTATACTCAGAAAGTTTATCGCCATACTCTGCAGTTACATCTATGAACACGCTCATTATTTTGAGGTACTCATGTTTGGCTGTACAAACCACCCACTTTTTTCTTTTTTTTTTTTAAATAAGAGAAGCTCACAGTTTTCATGCACTACACTGTAAAGAGTAATCCCGTGGTAACTATGTCCCCGCCATGCGCACGTACCTACTGCAGCAGCATTTGTATCTGCCCTACAACATTCCACCCCAATGAGCTCCCCTCTCCTCAAGTGACCTGCACAACAGGGTGCTGCTCCACCTGACAAGTGGAACACACTGTCCCAAATAAAAACCCTAAAGATCAAAACAAGTCTTTTCTGCTGACGTGCCAAAAGTTTAGGCTAAACAGGAAAACATACTTGAAGCTCTTTTTCCATTACCTTGCATTATTAAACCATCTAGGCAAGAGATAAACATAAAAGGAATTTCTTTAATTAGATAAATTCACTCCTCAGCATCTGTTGTTTAATAGAGCAAAGCACATCAGCATGTTAGAATCAGATAATACTGGAGTCTCCCACAAACTTACAGTTGAAGCCTCTTTTTCATGCAAGCATTTGGGTGCCACTGGTTTTACTCACTGTAATACAACACTTCCAGTTAAATGCTTGCTGTAAAATGTAATGCCAGGTATGCACTGGGCCACAACAAATGAAATTCCTTAAAATGATTATGCAGCATCTTGCAAGTTAGAACAAGGCAGAACAGAGGCACAGGGTGATTTGGCACAACTTATTTCCCTGAAGTTCTATATCATGCATTCATTTTTAATAAACCTCAAATCAATTAAAGATTGTGCTTCCCATAACTAAAATATAAAAAATTCCTTTAACATAAGCAGTATCCATTACATGTTGCATTTCAGCACCATTTCTTAATTGACTCTCTAAATTAAGATAATCTCTCAAAGGGTCAAAAACCTCTGCAAAAAACCCAAGTTAATGCTAATACATTCTTAATCTCTATCTACTACAAACTCAATCCCATTGAGTGACAAACTCATCTTAAAGCTTAAAACCAAATATTGTAAGATAGTAACTTTCAATTATGTTTGATTTGCAGTCAGATAATGGAATTTTTATTACAGTTATTAAAAAAAAGTTAAGGCTAAGCCAGGAAGATGTTAGCATCCATCTATTTTGCCATTAAAAAACCTAATCCGAATCAAACTTAAAAATTTTTTAAAATCAAATTTAAACATATATTGACAAAGCAAAGGACCCTTCTAAGTGGCAGGCAAAAACAGTGCAGACCAGCTGAACAACACTGCCAAAGTATTTCCTATCTGCTCTGCTTGCACTGCTATTCGCCTCTCTTGCGGAGACTGCCAATCAAGTGCGCAAGGGACCATGAGTTTAAAGCAACACGGCAGTTTTGGGCTAGTCTGCACACTTGTACTCTGAAATATATCTGGGCTTTTCAGGAATGCAGCACTAAGCCAACTGCACCATGAAGCACTTATTACAACACTTACTCATTACAGAAGGTTAAAACCAGCCGCAAAGTAAAATGACACTCCAAGACTAACAACTTTCTTCATTTGTCAAGTCACCTGCCAGGTACTAATAAACAGTTAACACAGTACCGTGGAAGTACAAGTCCTCTTCAGTTCAGGTATGCTGTGCTGAGAAATAAAACTTACATCGTATGAAGACATACAAGAATCTGCTTTAGTAAAATCAAATGCAATTACAAAAAAAAAAAAAAAACTTTCACCTGAAAACTCTATTTTCAATTATTACAAAAAGATTCCTCAAATAAGGAATATCTAGTTAGTTATTTTCTTTCCAGTAATGGTATATTCTCTGTTACTGAGAGGATTTAACAGCAGAGAGAAAAAAAATCAGTATTTTTAAACCCACAAAACTAGTAAAGTAACTCAGAGTAGTTTTAAGTACTTGAAACTACTTAAACTAATTTTTTAGACTGACTAAATTTAAAGTCATTTGTATTCCCTGTCAGGGAGCATCACAGTTAATGAGTTCAGCTCTTGTTCGTATCAAAAGCATGAAGTGTCTGCTGGCAAACGCTTAAAATAATTACCACAGGCGTCTCTTCGGGAACCACACAGTTCCTAATGCTTTGGTGGTTTTACTGAGCAGATCCACCTCATTTTAACACACAGACAACTCTAACCTGCCCTCACCAAATGCACACGCTTTAAAAGCAAATCTAACAGAACGCACAAGAAAGCAAGCTAAATAAAGCTGCATATTTCATATGCTGTGATCCTCCACTCTTTTTGAGACAAGAGACATGGTCATTATTTCACATACCCTGTCACTAAAAAGAAAAATAAAGGCTTCTGTTTTCACATGGTTTTAATGATGAAGATTCAGAAGAGGATGCAGGCTCTTTCTTACCCGTTCAGTGTGTATGAACCATTCCTCTTGAGTCTCATACTTGCAGATAAGAATCTTAGGAAAAAATCCAGAATGAGGTGGTTTGTCCTCTGCTAGACCAGAATACAGGCACCTGTTTGGTGGTTGCGCTTTTTGTTCACCAGGGGATCTCTTTCCTGTTTCTCTGAGTCATCAGTGAGGAACAATGCGAAACTGCCACCAGAGCCACTTAGCAGGAAGCCCAGAGGAAACTGCCTGCAGCCAAACAAGAGTCTGGAGGTATAAAATCTCCCCAACACACCTTTGACAAAATCTTGGAGCCCGCCAAGGAAAAGCAGCAAAAATTCATGGAGAAGGGGTTTTATAAAATACCTTAACCGCTCCCTGCATGTGCAAGAGTAAATCTTGTAGAAAGCTGTATTTTATTGGTGAGCTGCTCCTCTTCCAGTTAGTCTGAAAGCAGCGTCAGATCTATTCCCTCCTTCTCATGAGCCCTGCTGCAACTATCACTCAAGCATTCAACACTACCCTCAGAGCACAAGGCAACTAAACAAGAAGCCCTAAATAACAAATACTCAGACTTCTTCGTGTTTTTTTCTCCCCCTAATATCAAGTTGGAAACTACATATGTGGAAAGGGACACACAATTAGTGGTTAAAAGGTTTATTTTCCTTGTAGAAAGTTAAAAAAAAAAAGGCAGATCTAAAGTCACGCTCGAATGCTGCAGAGAAAAATATCTTCTAGCAGTCCAGTCCTGGGCAGGCTGCCCTGCATAAATCACGCAATCACACTGTCTCCAATGAGGCTGTTTTCCTTCCCTTTCTGTTCACTCTACCATACCCTGATAGCTGTGAACTAAACAGCTGCACAGCTTAACATCTGGACCAGAGGGGTGAATCTACCACACAAAGCAGAAATTACTCCAGATAATTGTTGATCATTTACTGTCTGTGAGCAAATCGACACTGACTCAAGTAATAAGTCACATGAAAAACATTTTTAACAATGAATGTTGAAATGACTGTCACTTGTGGCCTAGGTGAAACTATTCTAGGATTATGGAAAACTGCATGCTAGCCAAATATAAATATTAAATATTCACTACCTAAACAGAGGGAAGCAATGGGTAGGGTCCCACAGAACTCTGGCCTGAGTACAACATTATTCTGTATTTTAATGGCCCAAATGTCTAAAGACAATATGTTTGTCAAGCTGAATTTTCACCTTGATCCCATCTTTGCGTTGTTCTTTCAGATTTGTCATCTGAAAATTTAATAGTTATAGAAAAACAGCCTAAAAACAGGGAAATTGCTTAATTTCTTTCTAGGTGCCTGAGATTATACAGTTAGATGTGATCAAGTATACCTGTATAGCAACTGATTAGATCACAAATGTTGAGAGAAAAAAGGGTTACAATGAATTACAAGCTGAAGAAATCAACAATGTCGTACTGTTGATAAAAGGCAATGAGACTGAGCTGTACAAATATGCTGTGTCTGCAAGATAGAAAGCAATTCTCAGCATCTGTCAGGCCTCATCTGGACTACTGTGCCCAACCCTGGGCACTCTAGTTGAAGACAGATGTAGAATTAGCTGGAGCTCAGAGAGCACCAATAAGAATATTATCTGTCTTGCAGATGAGAAAACTGAGGGAGGAAAACAAGATAACACCTTCCAAGAATGCAGAACACTTCTGTAAAGAGAAAGGAAACAAAATGTTCTTCCTGCTCTATCCATCACAAAGGGACTTGAATTAAGCAAGAAACAAACCAGGTTCGTATTAGATTTTTTTGTTTGAGGTTTTTGTTTGTTTGTTTTTTAACTACAGGAATAGATTACAGAGTCTCCATTATTGCAGGCCTTTGAGATGATCTTGCTCCAGAGCTGGGGACTGACTAGGTGACCTCTATAAGTCTCTCTCATCCTTAGCTTTCTATGATTTGCTCCCGTTACTAGCTGGAAGAATGAAAATTGTGCTGTGTAACCACATGAGGCAAACTAGCTCAAGTCAAACCAGACTACAGCATGCTTTAGATTTTTTTTCCTCAAAATAAGTTATACCGGCCAGGACTGCAAATAGGTCCAATATATTACCACCACAGTGGTAGCAGCACTCTGCTTTTATCATATACATCATGGGAAAGAATTATACTTCATGTTCTTCTCAACCATCAACTTTGCAAAGATCCTGCCTACATGCTGGCTGGCACCAGGGCCTGATTCCTCCAGTTGCTATGGTCAGGCCCCGCTGTCCCTCAGGAGTGAGTGAAGATTCACTATTGCCACAGAAGAGCTAGAAGTTAGGTCCCTGCAGGCAGCTACCTACCAGCACTGGATAAAGCAGAGACACATTCTTGGAAGCTTATCAAAGAAGACTAGGATGATTTGTATGGTTAATAATTTAGAGAAGAAAAAATAGTTAAAGCTAATAAATAAAAAAACTTACATAAAGATCATTTCTAAACACTCTGCAAATCCAGAATCAAACGAAAACTTGAACTCTGTTTTCTTCTTGGAAGCCAAAATTTCTGGAGGTCTTAAACCCAGGCCCCGAGTAAATCTGGTATGTCTTCAGTTTTAATTGAAATAAATCATGCCCCACTGAAAAGATGCATCTGACAGTATAATTAAAGCATATACGACAGTGGGGTTTTTTGGGTACCTACTAATTTGCATTGGAAGCGCACCAGCAATATGGAACAGAGGAGCTATCAAGAGGTGGTGTCTGATGACTATTACTTAATAGCAATTGACTACTTCTGTAAACTGGAAAATCACAATTTTTGTAATTCAAAAAAAGCAGACCTTCCCACAGCTTTTTTAAGCTCCTTTCTGGATGCAAAATGTAAGCAATGTACCCATGGATTTTCTGAGCACTTTGTTTTTACTGGCTACCTAATTTCTTAAAAATAAATTTCAGCATTCTGTTGCTGCAAGCAGCTGCTGTTTTTTCCAAACGCTACTTCTGCCGAAACACATCAATGCTTTTTTCTTTTTCCCTCCCCCATGCTCTTTCAGGGATTACAGCAGCAAAAGGGTATGTGTTCTTTAACATCTCCATCTGAAAACTATTATAGGAAACCAGCAACTGCATATAAACTGTCCAATCAGAGCCAGAGCCAGCCACATTGATGCTGGGATCCCAAAATGCTATCATGGACAAAAGAACTTACCACAGAAACACAGCTAAAGCCTACTTGCCAACACAACTGCTTCAGAAACAATGAATTTCTGCTTCAGAGAGGTCTTCTGGAGAAATGTGTCTGGTTAACAAAAATAAAAACACCCTTATTTTTAGTCAACATGAAAATAAAGACAATAAACTCGCTGAAGTAGGCAACTCTATGGTGAGGCAATATGCTATACACATTATCTCCTACAGTATTTTCAATTAGCTGCACCTAAAGAAATCCTTTTCCCCTCTCTCTCCCTACACGTACGCATTCCAGAGAGCATACACAAGCTGAATCATCATTACTGTGGTGAAAACACATGGGAGGAGGGAAGACATCTTTATGTCTCAAGAGCCCTTCTGACAAATAAAGCATTCTTACAGCCCACTTCTCTTTTATTCCCCTCCCCAAGCAGAATCCATAAACCTTAGCATGGATTATTTGTTCCCAGGCTCAACACTCATCCAATTACTGCTCTGCTTCTGAGGGAAATTTCAACAGGACCATTTGGCCCAGTTATTCTGGACGTTAGCTCAAAGTACAGTTCTTTAGATAACAGAAATTAGTATGGATGATTTACCATTTTCAACCGTCTCCCAGCCACTTTGTGCTTTGAAAACAGTGTTAAAAGATCGCTGTTTCAATTGCTATTAAAAAAAAAACTTCTCCATTTAATAAGGAAATGTACATGTTAAGTAAAAAGCTGAGTACAGAAGAGAATAGCTAGTCCTCTACTACTTGGAAAGACTTACAGTACACTCAGAGCTTAATTATTCATCCGGGGGAGTTTTGCATATGAATGAAACATCTTTCTACATCTAAAAAGAAACACTCACTAGCAACCTCAGATCTCCACATCTGGTCAGGAAAGAGAGGAGACAGTGTGCCCATATGTACCCTATTTTCCAGAGCTGTGGCTTTTTCACAAGTGTTACTTCTACAGCATTTAGTGTTATTTTATACATGTATCCTTTACCCATTCCCTCCAATGTTTTTGAAAAATCTATTTGAATTTGTCCCACTATTGAAGAGAACAATTTACTCCCTTTCTTCCGGAAAATACCCACTAACCTAATGCTTAACCTTGTTTTCTACTGTTTTGCATCATAACTTGCACTTAAGGGCTGGCCAAGTTAATTCCCAAGATAATCAATGAAACACTGAATTGTTACAAGAAACAAATTTGAGTCTACTTTTCTGGTCTGATTATACACTTACAGCACTTTGTCTTAGTTCATATATGACACAGGGCACCAAACAGTGGGTCAGTGAGGTTCACTTAACTACTTAGCTAATTCAGGCTTAATTTAAACACTGATATTAAAGAAACAAGGAGCTTACAGGCCTATATCAATCGTTGCTGGATAGGGAATGAAAAAGTAAAAGAGGAGGAGGAGAACAGGAAAATTGACTCAGACATAGCTGGAAATAATTTTTTTCCCCAAATTCTGCTAATTCATTCTGCACATGAAGATAGTGCTGCCTCAGCTTCAGAGCTGAAGGGATTTCTTTGCCAGAGCTGTAAAGAAATGCCATTTCAGTGGGGGTTTTGGCTTAGTATTGAAAAGAAGAAAACACTCTGTGTGGGGACACTACAATGGTCAATATACAAATGAAAGCCGTATCACATTCCCTATATACAAACAGAAAGCTGTAACATGAGAAGTCTTTAATTTGCTTTTTGAGAAGATTTTTTTTAAATGAATACAACAGCCAGTCCTGATTTAAGGCAAAGATGACAGCAGCACTGAAAGGGTTATTGCAAGCACTTCATAATAAGCAAAACACGACAGTGTTGGAGAAAGTTACAGAACTGAAATAACAGAAAAGCAATCTGCCTGGAAACGGAAAAGGGTGGGTGAGCAGTCTCTACAGGACAAGGGCAAAAGCCAGGGTTTATAAATTTAGAAGAAAAAAAAATACACACCCACACAAAACTTCTCAAGTTGGGGGGGGGGGGGGGCCGGCGGGCAGCAGGGGGGAATGATGACCGAAAAAACCCCACACAACATTTTACAAGGCCTTTATATAAATTTTGCCTAATCATTCTTAATGGACATCTGCCCATGGCTTAGTACAGGAAAGACCAAGCTTTCAGCGTGTGCCAAACTGTCTGAAACACAAACCTTTGGCACACTGCGTGCTTTGATCCCCCACTTTGGGCAGTTTCCTGGAGGTAGGTTTGGAGCAAATGAACATGGACAGATTGCTCTTTGGAAGGGCTGTCCAAAAGAGTTAATGTAATCCAAGTTTGGTATCAGACTTCACAGTGCTTGATTGTATTATTTTTAACTTATCTTAAATGATTTCTATGTTTTAAAAACAGAAGCAGCTAGACAGAATTTAGTAATGTTTCAGTGTTAAAGAGAGGTCCTTACACAGGGTTAACAAAGTACTGTGGCAAAATAAATTTTTCAGTGAGAGGTGAAAGTTGTCCTGCTTCACGCAGATGGGCATTAAGATCAGCCACGTGGACAACACTTATTTATGTAACTGTGGCAAATGGCTGTAGAGCATGAAGACCCCCATTCAGATCAGCCCCCAAAACTTTGCCCATCTCAAAGGAAGGCTCATAAAGTAACATAATAAATAGTAAGAGAAGATTGATATTCTTGGCAAGAGCAGCAAGCAGGTAATTTAGAGCAGGCACTGCCCCTTCAGTCCAAGCACAGGAAACAACTGTATGACTTACCAAAATGCCCCACCCAAGAAGTCCCAGTCGGTATAAAAGTCTCTGCTGCAAAATTTAGCCAATGATACAATCCAGGAGAAGTCTGGAAGTACCACAGAAGGAGAACAGGGGAGAAATTTCTGAGAAAGAGACTTTAGCTAAAATTAACTACACACGATCAGGCACGTACGAATCCCTGAAGCCTATAAAACAAGCAGAAAGAAAAAGTAGTTGTTTTCTACTGCACAACTTCCTTCTTTCCTTTTTTTTTTTTTTTTTAATTTAGCTAAGTGGTCTCACACTAAGGTGTTAAAGCTACAAGCAATTTTTCTACTAGAAAAAGTTTAAAACTAGATTGGTTTTGTTAATAATGAAACAGTACCCAGATTCCAATACAGAAAGCTGGTATTCCAGAAGTAAAACTTCTGTTATATAGAACCTTTAACAAAGGAAAGGAAGGAAATTTCTTTAAATATTAAAAAAGGGCTGTAATTTTGGTCAAATACAGAACAAATTATTAAAAACAAGAGGTATCAGGAAATACAATTGGAGAATAAGGGTATAACTTTTATAAGACAGACTGCATGCCATATATAGGTAGTGAGCACAACAGGTAGTAAGATATAGAACTATGTGCTCAGTCATAAAAATACTTTTAATTTGATACAAATGAAAAGTGTCAGGCCCTCGCTCTCTGAATCTCCTTTTAAACTTGATTATGAGCTTGCTCTTGCACATCTTCCCCAGTGTCCTCAAAGATTCATTCATCTCTTCCATTACTATCTTTGCCACTGCATGGGCAGACTGATGGGACTGTAGAACGCTCCTCTCGCACTAGGGTAAAGGAAATTCACTTAAGTCCCAAGTTCAGACTGCAGACGCAAATTCTTATTGCCAAATATTATAAATTTAAGAAATTATTTACTTAAGTTTAACATTTACACCTGCAAAAGAAGGCAAATCTGGCAGCCACTAAGTTGTTCTTTGGCAGTTCCTAATTCAGATGGGTCTGAAAGATCTGTGCAAAAATGCTTCCCTGGGAAGGGAAACACTGATCAATTCTCTGCAATTCAGTATCCAGTACAAATCTAAACAAATGAACACTTCTGCACCCATACAATATAGTTGGCTTTGACCAAAGGAATTATGTGTGGGCAATTGGGCTTGTGAGTAGTGGGGGTGGGACATCAAAGATCAGCAAAAAAAATCTGTAAAGCCAAACACAAATATTATGGGAAGACAACTATAATCAGAAGCTTTAAGCTAATCTATCAGTTGCTGACTGGTATGAAAAGAGGAGAAAAGTGGAGAATTTAACATTTCAGAATAAATTCTGATCATAAAAATTATCATCCTGCATTTGTAGAGTCACTTATCAGACATGCTTTATGTGATATACCTTCAGAGAGGAGAATTGACTATCTCAAAACAAATAAATACAATATTATTTTTGCAGGTTATTCTGTACTTCTAAATTAATGCACATAATGAAACAGCTTCTCCGAAATTAAGTGCTGAGTGAAAAATACTGTGCGTGTCCATGGCAAAGGCAGCAACATAAATCACTTGAACACTGGCTTTTTAGGTGATCCTAAAAAAGCCCTTGCCAAATTGGACTTCAGCTGCTGCTGTTCACATTTTTGCAAGACCCTAAATGTTCAACAAAAAAAGTCTTTGTAGACAAATCCCAGGCATAACCCTAGTCATCCATCCTTCAAAGAAAGGCAAGAATACTTCACCCCAGTCAGAGCCTGGACCTCATATTTGAGGACATCAGAACACTAACATTTATATAGCACTTTTGGAAATTCTTACAGCGCTTTGGAAAAAAGCCCTCAATCCCTGCAACCTGTGTCATCTCAGTGATTGTTACAGTCATTAGAGTGGAAAAACCCAGGAGGAAATGGCTATAAAGTGGAGCAGATAAAAGGAAACAGTTTAGAAACAGAATCAGAATCTCAGTGCTGTTTCTGTGTTTCTACATTACCGAGGATAAGACACACACGGTACCATCTGTACTGTGCATTTTCATTGTATTAGCTAAGGCACAGCAGTGAATGTGAAGTAAAACTCTAGTAAGGCCAGAATATTGGACTTTCAATATCAGATTGCTGGTAGCTATAAATGGTAGACTCCCTGATACTTAAATGGTTTAAGGCCAGGGATGAAGAATCTGCTACATCTACCGGTTAGCTCATGTCTTCCACTTTGGTATCTCCTTTTCTCAAAGCGTAAAATGGCAATAACAACACTTCGGAAAGCACTTGGACAGCCAGAAACTGAGAAGATACAAAGTCAAGGGTTTTATGAGTTGAAGTGACTCATGTAAAGCCAAGCACCAAATGAAATAACAACATAATTCAGAAGTCCTCAGCTCTCAATTTAAACCTCACTGCTTAGGCCTCGTGCCTTTCAAAATACCTCTTACATGAGAAAAGCTACATTTCAGTTCTGAATAACTGCCCTTTGTTCTCTCATCTGTGCACTCACATACTTTCTCTAAAGATTTTTGTTGAACATGGAGCTCAGCTCTCAAGGCAATATTGTAGGCAAAGCCTAATTACTGGATTCTTACTTTATACGCTACCATTCTCAAATCAGAAAATAAAATTAAAACATTGTACATCCACCACTAAATTTCATCCAAACTTTGCACAACTGCTGCCTGGCCACATTTCTGCTTTTATAGACTTCCACTGAGAAGTAGTCCATCTAGCTTATGCAATGGGAAAACCTACAATCCAAGGCAATTCCTAACTCCCGACTAACATAACGTATCCCATCCCTATATGCAGTCTTATGTCCTAAAAGTGTTTAGCCTAGAAAGCTGATCTTAAATGCCTTCAGAGATATGGCAATATACTTCTTCAGTAGCCAACAGGTGATCTGGGAGAACAAAGCAAAATAATCCTATTTTGGGAATGAAACATCTTCTTCCTGGCAAAAGATGGAGTAACTCAATGTTAAAAGCAGAATTTCTAAGCTACCACCAGAATTTTTATCCTTTTACTGTGCCATTACCTAGAAGAAGGACAACTTAAGGGGAGTGACTAATCCCGCTGCAAAGACCCAGGTTCAATCAGAGAACCAGTTTTTGGCTGAAAACTCTGAATAACCAAGAAGTGACTCAGTTTAAATTTGAAAAACTGACTGTCAAATTAATCAAGTCACAAAACTTCATGATAGGTTAGAGTTGCCTCAAAACCATAATGTTTTTCAGGTGGTATCACCCTTTCATTTGAAAGGCTCTTGAGTGTTCCTGGAAGATTTTAACCATCACCACTTTAGCCCCACATACACCTTCACATGCACATATGATGGTCAAATACTTTTTTCTTCAAGCGTATCTAAGAGTACATATCTCATATAGCTCACTCTTTCCCCACAAGTCTCTCCTACCAACGTATCCAGCTTACTTAAGATTGCACTTGTGTTATGCTTCCCTTCTTTATGGATTCCATCTTTACTTCTTCCAGGATTTAAAACGAATACTAAGACTACAGTCATATGTTTTAACCTGTCTAGTTGTATTTACCCATATACTTCCACAAGAGCACAGCTTCACTAACTGCAGTGGGTGAAACACAGGCATGACAATCACAGAGGTTATTTTCAAGAGGAGGCTGGGTACCTATTTGAGCTGTTCCTTCCATACACATGCCCTTTTATAGAATTTCAACATACACACTGGGGATTTAACCTAAATCTTGGATGTATAAAGCACACTGTTTAGGGTCACAATCAGAGTTGTTAGTTTGCATTCATGATTCAGAAGAATTAATTCAAAAGCCAATCATTAAACCCACTCTAAACATAATTTTAGATTCCTGACAGATGGGCAAAAGAAAGCCTGCAGAGCAAATTGAGAAGGGGGATTCCCCTTACATGCTATTCTGGAATATCTACTATTTATCCAATGTTTTATTATTGTTGTTATATTATTATTTACTTTATTTTTCTTGGATTTTTAATCCAACTTTATGTAATTTTGCTTAAAGTTACTAAGCTATAGTCATAAAAGCAGTCTTGCCTACAGTGCTGTGAACAGGATGCAAGCAAAAGCTATACTAATTAGCATACAATTTTCAAAGGTCAATTATCACATCATTAGCCAAGCCATTTACATCTCTGCAATGTGGAGTATTCTCCAATTTTAGACAGTGAAATGGGACAAAAATGGATTAAATTGCTTTGGGTCAAATAGTACAGTGTGTTGCTGAGTAAGAGTTTAAACTCTCCAGCAGCTTGAGTAGCTCATAATGGGCCATTTTCACACTATGCCCTTGTCCAGCTGACACCATGTTGTGTCAGATGTTTAAAGAGAGGGAGCAAGCTTATCTACCAAGAAAAGTTAACATTCACTTATACTGTGAGTAGATCTCATTTCTTCACCTTAAAAAAACCGTAAAGGACCAATTTGCAAAAAATGTCTGGCTGTATCTTCGCAGTCACATAATTTAAAAGTAAAAGCATAAAGAATAATCAGCACCTATACCTGTCATGTCTAGAAGCAAAACCAAAAAATACTAAGACGCAATACAGGTTGTCCTAAAACTGCTTCTAGTTCAATAATCAAAAACTTTAAAAAGTATATAGTCAGAGCAATTTTTAAGGGATATCACCAGTGTAATAAATAAGGTTTTTTTCCTCTGGATTTTAGCCGCATGGTACATATCCCAAAAGATTTATGTTAAAGCGATTTTGGGCATGCAATGTCAAGCAACTCGAGTTTCAAAATGCAACAGTTAAAGACTGCAGGCCTTACAGCAGCCTTGTTGCACATATGGATTGTAAACCATTTCTTCCGATGCTAATTATCATACTTGTCTCTTTCCTCCAAAAAGGAAGACATTTTGTACAGTTTCCTATTAAACACATTGAAAAGTAATTTCTATATTGCAAAACTCTATCATCTTCAAATCCTGGAAGTGTATAAAAGTATGCAGTTCTGGATCCGTGGCAGACCTCTGCCACCTGAGCAGGCACTGCTATCACGCTCAGTTTCAGTATGATACGTGAGCATCTTTACAATGGCATTTGCTCTGCTAGCCTAGACAAGCAAGCTAGGCAAAGAGGACTGTTGGGTTCAGCTCCAGGCGATGAAAGAAGGAAACCTCTAATAACTGGAAACCTTTCTGCCTCCAGCAGAGCTGGCATTTCTTAACCCTACCTATCCAGCTTTCTCCTTATCTGTAATTTGCACCCATACTCACTTTATGATTGTATTTAACCTTTATATTGTACTCTCCTTCGCATCTACCCTTCAAGCTCCTGCGCCAGCAAAAGGACCCTTCAGTTTTTCAGGTGCCCATCTGACAACTGAAAGGGCCTATGAAGAAGTAGTACAAAGCAAACTTAACCATGCATGGCTTCATCAGCTTTGATCAGCCTTAAGATCCAGCCTGCAACCTTCATCTCTTTTTTCCAGCTACTCCAAATTTCTTGAGAAAGGTCTTCAAAACGGTTAGCAGGGCCCTCCATTTCTGATTAAACTCAATCCCAGGGAGTCACCAGAACAGATACTGAACTGATTGCGGCATTCCCAGAACAGCTGTTTACAGTCATATTGAGAGCATCAAACGAGCATCATGCTTTAACCCCACACATGATTTACAAATCAACTTGCACACCAACAGCTGAAACCCCAGTTCTTATTTTAAAGGTTGGGCTAGATCATAATTCAGAAAATCATTCCTGTTCTATTTTTTCCTTCTGACAACTAATTCAATGAAAAATTATACTCTGTTGATATATACCACCAGACTCTCCACATCCTAGTACAAAAAAAACTCACTACATTGCCATAAAATAAATCTCAGCTCAGAGCAGTGAAAGCTAGAAAGGGATATTATTGTACTTTTGCTGTTAACCTTTAAAAAACATACCCATTTGAAGTTTAAGTGACGAAAAGCTTTATTCTTCATAAGTGGTGAAAAAACAAGGCTCTTCAGTTGTCTGTGAATCATTACCAGGGCATGAGCGAGTTTTGTCCTATACCAGACATAACAGTTCTTATAAAGCTTTGTTGCAGGTTGTCAGCATTTTTTTCTTCTTCTTTACAGCATTTAATTTTCTTCATACATTGCAATTATGTAACAATATATACCAAAGAATTTCGATAATCGAGTGAGATGCCTTATCTCTACCTCTGAAGTTGCAAGTGCCAAATAAACGATTATGCAAGCACCTACAAAACACTAAATCCAGAGCCAGAGTCCTTGCATCACCTCTTTAATGTCTCTGCCTCTTCCAGTTTCCCATCTCCTAAAGTGATTGATATTTTATACTCATGACCAGATTTAGGGAATGTCACTGCAACACTTGGACATTTGTTAATACAGGTCACCATTTTTTATTAACTTATTGACCAAGATAATTTCAAGTTAACATACTACAAGGTTTTTCCCACACACATTAGAATCAAGCTTACTTTCAAGGCCATCTTCTCCTTCTCTTCCACTCCCAGTGCAGATATTTCGGCACAATCACACAAAAAACAATTGCTTCCCTTATGTGTATCACTAACCAGCACCCTGCTATTGCAGACTCCATGACAACAAAGAGATAGTTCATACTATGGGTCAGGCATAAAGCAATAATGTGCTATAAGGAAAGCATATGCATGTGTGTTTACATTAATCTTCTTACATAAAATTCCACCTTTCACCTGCAGGTATTTTAACAAAATCCCATCATTTTGCTCCTCAAAAACTCTATGACAAATTTCACAAACTCCACGAAAGCGCAACAGCAAGTGCTCGAAGAGGAAAAGCAACTATAGTAAGTTTTGACTAAGTGTATTAGAAACAATTAAGTGTCATAATCTTTAAGCTATGTTTTGTCCTTCTCTATGGACAGCACAAAAAGATTCAATTTAAAAGGTCTTTTCCGTATTTTTTTCTCGTGACAGAAAGGTGAAAAACACTGCCATGAACTCAACAAGCTTCTTGAGAAGACAGGATTTTTTTCAAGCCTGGCTCAAAATTATACTAAATCACTTCTGTGCTCTGTCCTCATATGTAAAGAAAGATTTGCCCTCTCCATGTTGTCATACTGCACTGTGCTCCAATTACATATATCACAAGACAAGAAAGGTTACAAAATTTCTGAAGTTACTCATGCAGAAGCAACAGCAACCTAAAATCCTGGTATTTAACAACAAAAGATACGCACAATAGGAAAAATGAAGACTTTCTTTCAGCGAAGAATCAGTGATGACTCATTTAAACACTGACAAACTACTGAAATTCCTTTTCTGGCAAGCTACTGCTCTGTGAAAGGACTAATGACATTCGGGAAAAAGCTTGCAAAAGAAAAGAACATGTCACACTCCTCTTAAACGTTTTATGATTGAATAGTGGTAAGCTGGATTCTTTGATAAGGATTCCCCCCCCCCCCCCCCCCCAACCATCCATGTGTAAGGTAATGAGCTGGCACAGAGATCATGTTATCCACTATTTATTTCTTCCTCAAAAGCAAGATGCATTTAAACCTGTAAATTGGTATTTCCAACACTATGCAGCTATACTCTGTGCTATGGAGTTTGAAATACATACTGCAGCTTGAGAACAATTTAACCTGAGCACAGATAACCTGCACTTCCCCTAATTACAGATTCAAATGGTAGCTGTGTGCAAAGCCTCTGAAATAATTACAGTCCTTACTGAAACACTGTAAGTGATGATATATCGAGTCATTTAGAGGGAAACAAAAACAAGACAAACCTTCCAGCAGTAAAGATGTTGCTGTGGAAGGATCTGCTTCTTCCATTACAAGAAGTTTATAATATTCATATGGTTTTCAAATTTGGAGTTATTGATCAACATGTAAATTAGAATTTCTAGACTAAGATTTCTGTCGGTTAGATATATGGTCTTTCAGCTACATAATCCTACCAGGGAACTGTATTAAAACATTAGGCTAACAGGCTAATTTACTGAACAAGTACCATGAGGAACTTGAAAACTACTGTTACTTTATTGACATGATCCTCATTCCAAACCTGCGCTTTCTACTCTTAGGTATCATGCCCCCATTGCCCCATTAAGTTTCAATCAAACCATAAACTATCTGTGGTGATCTCACCAAGGCGGCTGCCAGTGCATGTACCTGATAGAACAATTGCTCTGGAAATCTCCTCTCTTACCCAGAAAAGACTTTCTGCTACAGCTCAGTTCTAGTCGGCCAGTGAGTGCTGCCACTTAATGCACACTCCAAGGTTAGAAGTAAGAAATGTACCACCACCTTCACATGGGATATACAGTAAACATTTGAGGATACTCTCATTTTTCATTTTCATTTTTCAGAAGCATTAAGTGAAGAAAAATAGCTCAGTTATGCACAGAGTTTAACTTTCTCTAGAATCAATGCCTTCTAAGAGCATTCTTTAGATGATAATGGCCCTGAAATCTTGTGAAGAGTAGTTTATTGTGTGCATTGAAAAGCTCACTAATAGGAAGGAGCTGCTTCATGACCACATTCTTCAAATATCTTGAGAAATGAAAACTTACCTCCTTGCAACTTAATACTTACAGGACAGCACACAAAGCAAAAACACTCACCATTATCTGGCTGGTTATCCTTAAAAATGCACAACAGGTGATGCAAAGAATTTTCACTGTAAGGTTTCTCTGGAGGTATAAAAGGCTCTTATATGAAGAAAAGATGGGTGGTATGATGAGCTGACATTTTCATTCTGAGAACAGTACAAAGACCATGCCACCGTCATAACCCAGAAAGGAAGAATATTGTTCTCCAGTATTACAACATTTTTTAAAGCATACTAAAGGAATAAAATATCCCAGCCCATTAGCTTTACTACATGACAAAAATCATTCAGGGCAGCATAGTCCACTCATAACATCATCTGACCTGACTGCAACAGACCCCACCAAACACCATGCTGAAGTAACACACAGCTTTGTGACAACTGAAACATGGCAGCATCAAGATAAAATTTACGACAGGCTGGCACCATTCTATCTTTCTATAAACCTTTTCTATTTCAAAATCCCTAATATGCCAAGAGCTACAAATTTAAACACCCCTTCCTACAAGGGAAAAAGATCCAAATCACTCAGATGAACCCCTGTAACAAACAACTAAAATGACCTCACATATATAAAGCAGTAAATGTAGGGGGGTTTAGGCCTCAGAGGAAAGGCTGTGCACCTCTGAGTGCAGCACAGAGGCTCTCCTCATCTGTCTCTCATCCTTACCAGTACTGTGACCTACAGAGCAGTGATGCTAAGCAGCTCCCCTCCTCCAACCCTCCTATGTCTCAGACACTTCCTGTCTCCACTGGCATTTATTTTCAGCCCTCAAGATTCCTTTCTATATGTTCCAGGAACCCTCTAGCCATCCTCTGTCCAGATGGCAGACTTCAGATGAAGGGAACAGGGTCTTGGAGAGTCTTTTCTTGGCCTGCTTCTCAGCAGCCTGCTGGAACTCAGAGGCAGGCTGAGTCTTGCACAGACAAGGCTCTGTTGCACTGCAAAAGCCCTTCAATCCCTCTCCACAGTTTTCCTCAATGCCCTCTTTGTCTTCAAACAAATTTGTCTTAAACCTTTTAATGGACTCTGCTTTCTAGGGGCATGCTTTATACAACCTACTCCCTACAAAGCTGCAGAAAGCCAATAAAAGGGCAAAGGAAAGGGGTCTTAAACAACGCTGTAACGGACAACCAGAGCCAGTAGTTTTTACTACGTACAAAGTAGATGCTATTTTGACAAGCAGATGCAGAAGAAAAAGGTAGGTGATAGGTTTCTGTCCTGTTGATCCCTGTTATTGCAAGAGATTTTCTGAAACGTAACAGAAACACAGTAGTTTATGTACTCAAATTCAATAAGAACCATCACCCTACAATGAACTATTTTCAAACTATGACTCTCCCAGGTAACTAGTCCTTCTTATCTCTGCACTGGGACAACAGAACCAGACCATTGTATAGTCAAAGACCAACACAGTGTTATCACCAACACTATACATTCACATACAGGCTTCAGAGAATGACTGATGCCTCATTTAAGAAAGTCAAAGTTTTGCCAAAATAAGTAGAAAAATGCAAAAAAGATTTGTTTCCAACTGAAGCTTTACTGAACAACAGTTTCATAAGTTTTAGTAAGATCTCTTCAGGATTCCTTTAACTCTATCCATATCAAAAGCTATGACATTACTTGATGTATTATACATATAAATGAAACAATACTTCCAAGACCCGAGAGGGTTTAAATCTGAAATAAAGCTGGATGCATCAGAGTAGAATATATTTAGGCATAAACTATTCTAAAATCAAATGCAGTAAGCAAAGCCAGTTCCCCATTTAAAGACTAGAGCTATCAGGAAGACTCTAATGTAGCTCTTGGCTAGAAAGATTAATTCAGGAAATGAACTGCAAGAGAAAGAACAAATTGCAGAACTTCAGTAAAACCAAACTGGGGTAGGAAAGGAGCAGTTACAGAGAAGCTGCAGCAGCACAGGAAACTTTGCAATTTCAGGTAGGACCTTAAAAATCCAGCACCTCAAAGGAAATGATCAAAACAGTGAAGTGATGGGCCTTGTCCTTTGAAGGTTAATAAAACAAATGCATCTTCCTTGGTGGGAAAAGCAGCACAATCTAAAGGCAATATTATGCACTGCATTGCCACTATCACACTTGCAATGGTGTTTTTTCAGTCAAATTCTTGTTCTTTAGGTTTACCATTGATTTTAAAAGTTAGTTGACTATCTCCTTCTGTCCCTTTTATCATTTACATTTGTCATAATACTGCCTGTGAGAGGATATCTTCAGTCTCATTTTGATCAAAAAAATCATACAAGAAATATCTTGAAGAAAATTCACCACTGCTTTATGGAGTAGTTGGAAAACCAAATGCTATAAATAAGCTATATTAGATACCCTGGCCAGATTTTTATCATGTATACTATATTTTTATTTTCCTTAACATTTGCACATTGTTAGAAACCACTCTTTTTCAGAGAGATGCATAAAAGATTCGTAACTGATTTCAAATAGTTCAAACCCTTTTCAGATAACTCCATTTAAGGGTTGTGATCTATTTGCTCATTAGGGTAAGATACTAATTGCATGATGATATCCATAGCTCCTCCCACAAACATTTAGGATTGTCTAATTGAGATTTATCTGCTCTTATGAAATGTCCACTGTGTGATTTAGTCATTTACTGTGTAATAGCTGTAGCTGATGAACTGGTTTTAAGTTCCTGTTTTATCTCCTCCCTTCTTTAGTTTCTCAACAGATTAGAAGAGGTGTAGCTTCATCAGAAATTACTTAAATTCAATTTATACATCCACAACCAATGGCTAGCTACTACTAGAACATCACCTAATTCCACGAACTGAAAATCTGATACAGAAATTATGTTATTTAAAACTGAAATCAGTTATAGACCACCTACAAACCTTAGCTAATATGAGCTAGCTAATAAAACATAGGTGGAGTGTGTCAGGGACTAAAATAATAGAAAATTAAGTCCATAGAGTCATTGCAACATTATGATCCAAGAAACTCACCCCCTTACCACTGGAAAGATGGAGTGTCTTTACTTAAGTCAATGGTTTACTAAGCAGACACTTAGATGAAAGCTAGAGACTTGTGAGGGTGGTTCACAGACAGCAGACCAAAATCCAGCAAGTATGGTGTGAGACGTTTAGTCTCTGATCTGAAGCCATGTCATCCGATAATACCCTTGGCACTGAGCTTTCATACTGACCTTTCCCTGGTTGGCTCCCTAGCCAGCAGGTGTCTGAAAAACTTTAAGAGTATGAGAGTGTGGAATGAAAAAAAAAAAAAAAAAAAAAACCAAACCAACTATAATCCTTTTAAAACTCGTGCAATTAGTCATGCTTTGAAGAAAACCTAAAAAAAATATAGAATTTAAGTACACAAAGAAGGCCAAGGGAGCAACGTGACTGAGGGAAAGTGGAGGGGAAAAGACAATGACTGCAGTAATACCTCAAATCTATCAGGATACGCTAACAGAGCAAAAGAACAAATATGAATGAACATGTATTATGATTAATGGAGATGATGATGTTTTATCTGTTAAGTTCTACACATTGTTGCTTTTAAAGTAGGATGGGAAGCGTACATGCTTGGTCCAGCAGTTACAGCTAAGTTGTAACAGACTTAGGGGTGAGTGAACAGACAAATAATTTTGCACTGACTATTTTTGGCACGGCAGTGGGAAATAAAAGAGGTTGCTGTGTTGGAATTTAAGCATTACTTCCACATACCTGTTTTCAATTCTGGTTTTAAAGCTAAGATCAGTCTAGCATTTAATGTGTAATGACCATTCTCCTTGCATCACAGCAAAGAGTTACCTTGGAATTCAGCAGGAACAACTCTAATAGCAACTGTATCACTGCCCAGGACAAGAGTGCACTAAGAGACTAAACAAAAGGGTAGAGTTTATATTGCTAGTCTCCCAGTTTTATGAGCACCTAGGTCTACCAGCAACATGAAAAATAATGCAAGATAATCATACAGAAGATGGGACAGTAATGCTATAGACTAGGAAACTTGAAAAAAGCAGATGCTGAAGTCATAGGCAGCTTTAGTATAGACAGCATCTATCTTCCCAGTCATGACATTTTCCACTATCATCCTAAAAACTCATCGTATCACCCTTCTCTGTTTGTAAGCTGCACAGGGATTTTTCACACTGATTTGAAGCAAAATAAATGGCTACACTGCATTTCTTTCACATTCTATTCTGAAAATAGGACTTGCAGTGAAAAGGGACCATAAGGGAATCCAGCTAAAGAGTCGCCAACTGCCTATTCCATTCTCAAAGGGTGGTTAGGCTACACTTAGCCCCTTTCCATATGTATTCCCTGCAAGCATCTGGTTTAGGTTGCTATTTTGATATATTCATACCAAAGTTTGTTCAAATAAAGCAACTATGATCTTTTGGCTAATAAGTGCTAAGAAAGTCTTTGCTCCAAGACAACTGTATTCTGTTACCAACAGAGGAATGCCTCTGAAGTGTCTGCTCAGGGTGTTTTTGTCAATAGGGCATTGGCCCATGTAATATAAAAAATAAATATTTACCTCAAGTAAATATACCCTCAGTATCCTTAGCTTTATTATCTCCACTCACCCTGAAACTCCCTGTCAAAATCACTGTTTCTGTAACTCTGTGTGGGAAATGAGTAATTCTTTATCAAACTCTATAGACAGTCACTGGAGTTTGGAACTGACTGCTATAGAACCACTCACTGTTACAAAACTTAAGAATTATGCAAAAGCTTGCATCTACAATATTTTAAAATAATTGATACTGCTATTGCTTTCAGAAAAGAAAGGTATTTTCTGCTAGTGCTAGGAAACAGACAGGGTGGAGTACTTAGGAGTCCTTGGAAACTGGACATCCACATTGGCAGAAGCAGTGGGAGGGAAGGGCAAGAATTCTTGCCCGTACACAACCACATGTCCCATAAGATCTGGGAAAAAAAACCCCATGATTTCAAGCTCCCTTCCAACACCCTGCTCATATTACTTCATTTTTTTTTGCAAGTCAAATATCTATTCTGAGGTTGTGGTTCAGAAATCTAACCTAACATTATATTACATGGAAGGGCTCTTCATAAAACTGTCCAAATGGCCTACCACATCTTCCATACCAACAGATATATCTACTCAGCTGGTAACAAACTGATACTTAAACATACTGCATGACAAGAATACCTGAAAAAAATAAGAGGTGGAACCAAAAGAAAAACAAATTTTAGACAGTTCTTAACATGTCAAGACTGTGATAGCATCTGAGGGAAACTGAAGTTTAAAGAAGTTCTTCACTTGGATCTGCAGCAGATCCAGTAAGATGCAGAAGCATTACAGACTGGTTCAGCCACTGGCCTACATGAAGCCTAGAAATCAATAGTAGTCTGTCTGTCCAGAGAAGCTCTTAACTCATTATAATTAGGCATAAAAACCACCTGCTTTTTATTGCATTTGCCATAGGATTTGCATTTGCCATAGCATTAGGCCATTTTCTGTGCCTGAAACTGGAGAGGACCATCAGATAGGAGGATAGCAACATCAGAAAGGGAGAAAGTGGATTTCTGATATGCAGTTTCTGTTCCAAGTTCTTAAGGGTCCTACTTGTTAACCTAGGGAGACTCCTGAACCACAGAATGAAAAATCATAACCAATTTCTTATCTCTTGCATACTAGCACACCACCTGCAAAGCATGAAAGAAACAACACAAATAATTTACTTTGAGAAAATGTTTCACAACCTTCAACTGCAACTCAAGCCAAGCATGAAGTGACAACATAGACCCTGCAGAAAGTACTAATAAAGTTTCTTGGTCTAAACATATTGAGAGTAACATCGGAGTTTACTGAAGAAAGGTGAGAGGGAAAGAGTACTTGTAATGAGTGTTCAGTAAACTGCTTCTGTCCTCAAGTTTTGTTTCATACAAAGAGATGTGGCAAACATACATTACCAACATTTGTTATCATCAGAAGAGGCTAGCTTGAGGCAGAAAAGCTGGACAGGAAAAACACTCAAGATTTTGGTTTCTCCCTCCCTGCTGCTGCCCCCCATCCAGTCCTTCTTCCCCCTCTCCAGCTAAGCTCTTTCCCAGTTTTTGTCTGCACAGTACCAGCTCACGTCCACACATGTCTGTGCTAGTTAACGTACAAAATTGTCTTACCAGCAGCAGCACAGCAAGCAGATGATGAATTCCATTCCAACAAAATTAACAGCAGGGGATTTCCGACAAGATGGCAATAGAGTAAAACACAGTTCGGATACTCAAAGAAATGTGGGAAGCCCAAGATAACTGATTACTGAAACATGGCCTGAAATACTGGTAGCACTTTTCCAAAATTCAGCAAGATGCAACTTCTGGCAGGCAGAGTGAAAAACAGAAAAAGGTTCTCTTCTAGAGAAAGGGTACACATAGCTCATTCTTGAAAAATACAGCTGCACAAAAGAAAGGAATATGCTTTTGCCTTTCTTTTATCTATCAGAATAGCTGTTATCTAAAGTTTCGTCCTTTTAGGGTAGGACTGTTTAAAAAAAAACAAAACAACTCCTCCCAATAAATGAAGATTTAGCAAGCATTTTGATAATGCTTTTCTCTATCTAGTTCTGCCTACCTTTCAAGTCAGTTTGGAAGCAAAGAAACATTAATTCCAAGAGAATAAATAAGTAATGAGAACTATTTTTTCCAATCCTTCCTTTCTTCTTTTACAACATTAATTCCAGTGAATCAGACATATTAAAGAGTCCAAAATATCTGTTGAGCCTGTTATTTTTTCTAAAACCCACCCACTTTCTTGAAAAGCATTGAAATGGTCGTTTTATACCTGTTTTAAGAGATTTCATAAACTCCATTCATGAGCAGAAAGGTATTTCTGCTTATTAGTCAGGAGGGAAAAATTCCCAGCTGCAGAGCCCTATAGCTCCACCTTGTGGAAGATGCCTATAACATACAAATAGGCTCCAGGAGAAAAAGGACTTTAAAATAATTAAAATTAATAACATGTTTGACATTTACACTTTTGTCATCAGTCACACAGTAAGATAGCCTCTTAAATGCATTCTACCCCAGTAGAAAAACAAGCAGTGAGGGATTACCAATAAAATGAAAAGCTGGTTTTATTTTGTGGCAATAGAATAGTCATCCTGCATTGACCCAGCAGATAGCACAAGCAGCAGTCCAGAGCAGGTCTTCCTTTCACCGCGTTTGCTGGCTCCTGTGCGCTGGACTTATTCTATTCGTAAGCAGGAAAACAGGGAATCACAGACAGATTTATCTGGCTGAGGGGCAGACACCAAAGAATATAGCAACCCTGCCATTAAGAACAGATAAATGACTAACAGAACTTCATCTTGTGATACTAGATTGACTGTAATTTTACACGGGTATTCTGAAAGCTATTCACAGTCCTCCTCCAGCCATCTATTACAAACTCACTCAACTGAATGTCTGCATTCAGCCATCCCTAAAAGCTTGTATTGAGAACAGCGTAGCACAACCATATGCTGCCTATGACTATGCATCTAGTGGACTTCAAAGGAAACTGAACCAGTACTGCCCTCTACTGAAAGGGGAGCCTGCACATGAAAACTGCAGCAACTTTTCTACTTCATGTACCTTGTTTTTCCTTCTTCTCTGTAAGCCTTTACAATATTCAGGGTTCTGTTTTATCGTGTTTTTTCCTGCTGCTTCTTCCCCATGAGGGCTACAAAGGCATCAGATAGGTTTCTAAGTTTATATACTATAATACCATGCCAGCACATGTAGACTCCAGAAGTCAAGAAGTTGCTGCACTAAAGCACTGCAGACACAGCTCATGTTTTTAGCAATGTAAGAGCAGATAAACAAATAAAAAAAGAAAAAGAACAGAAAGTGAGGTGTTAAAAAATAACCCCAGAAAAAGGAATTTAAAATTTTCCTTTGTCATCTGCAGTACACCATTCATACGACAGTGTCATGAAATGTTCTTTTGTGTAGTAAACCCAAGATACTTAAAGAACATATATCCATATTGACTCAATACTTTGAATTAATAAATATAACATAATTAGTAATTGATTACAAACAGTAATCACATCATTTTCTCCGATATAAACCTTGCAATGTTTCTATTTTCAATCAGTTGCTCCACTTTGAGATTTAGACATTCATAACAATCTGAAACTCTGAATAACTTAAGGACTGAAATACTGTACAAAATCTGAAAGTGCAGTACTTTTAGCAACGTAAATATAATTTGGCTGAACAATATGTTGGCTTGGAACACTAAGGAGCACAAAGTTTGAAGTGGTTCAATGCAGGGTCTCTGAACCTGTACAAAAGATGTAAGCATGCCACTCAAAACAGAGGAAAGTACATCATTTCAGAAGCATGTCAGCTTTCTGATGCCCAGGAGCTGGGAGAGTCTGCATCTCAGCCCCGAATTCCCAACTGGCAGCAGCCACCAGAAGATTTTCAAAGTCCCTGTGAGGACATCACATGCACTTCAGCAAGTTTCCATAGCTGGAGGCTGACTCTATTCCCTCGAAATCATCCAAAACACCCCAATCTCACCACAGTGCACCGACCTCCACAGGAGTGCTGGCATCAACTGGCTGCAGAGGGAGCCTGCTGTCTGCTCACCCAGAGGGGCTGGCCGTCAGGTCCCCTTCCCCGAAAAGGCAGTGACCGTCATGTCACACACAGTAATCCAGAGTCCAGTCTCAGTTTCATTTTTCAGCAATGACCATATCGGGGAAAAAATAAAGAGCGATTACTCAACTGGCAAGAAGAAGAGGGCCTGATCTGTTGCTGCATGGTACCCTTTGAATCTATTTCTTAGAGTGCATGTTAAACTCTGTACGTTAAAAGAAGTGCTTGTTTTAAATAATACTGAATATTTTATTCTTCCTGTTCTCTAAGCTATACTAGCTCCAACTCTGAATGACCTTTCATTTCACACAATGCTTCTGTGGGGAGGATAGACTTTCTCTCTTAAAGAAAATAATTGAACACATCCTAGGTTGTTCAAGGCAGATCCTTGTTGCCCCTTTTAATACAAAAAAAAAAAAAAAAAAGGGGCAGCCTTTTACTGCAAGAAAAATGTTCGTAGCCTCTATGAAGTCCTCTATAATTTTCACTGTTGGTGGCTGTTACCCAAAAAAGAGCCCAGATACAGTAGAACAAAAACAACATTAAATTTATTAATAGATCTTAAAACCAACTGAAGAGATTAAGTATACCCCAGTACATAACCTGAACCAATTTACCTCACCTTTCCACACTGTGTTCTTCAAGATGAAACTATCAAGTCTTTATTAAAAAAAAAAATCTCACTCAAATAGTCTTTATTCCAAAACGTAGAAGCATATCTTAATTTTTATAGTTCATGGAGCAGGACCAAAATTGCTGATAACAAAAACAGTATGTATAGACGAGAGGCCAAAAACCCATTTATGTATTAACAATAACAAAGTGAAGGCCTTAAAAAAAAAAAGGCATGCCAAACCAAAAGTATCTGTCATCACTGGCACGTGAAAATCCCTTGTTTAAATTAAGCTTTGATAATTCTTCTTCATGAAATCAAAGCTTCAGTCTAAAAATGACATCTAATACATAAAAGTTTCAAAACCACTGTTCTCACTCTGACTCCCATATCACCCTGTCAAAAAGGCTACTCATCTTGAACTATCATTTTTTACTGAATTATCTCCTTTTGCCCCCTACCATGCTTCAGCTATGCTTGTGTGCAAATATCAGATGTGGTGTTTGGATTAGTTTACTTGCAGCACTAATCACTGCACTCAAGAATAGATAGACCGCATTTCACTTATGGAAAGGTACACCTCATTACCACAAAATTGAAGGAACACACTGAAGTTGAGAAAAGAAGCACCTTCTGTAATTTGGGGTTTTTGGTTTTTTTGAGGAAAGGCTATATATGGCACTTTAAAAAACAGATGCAGCCAAATTGTTCTTGCAACAGTAGAAGCAACAACACACCTAGCCTAGTCCAAGTCAGTCTTGTTGAGACAAAACTGCATCATGTTTTCAGCAATTTCTTCCTTAGAAATCAAAAGCGTTGCAGCTACATTATCTCTGAAAGCCCCAAGTGCTGCCACATGCTTTGTCACTATAGCAGTATCTTTCTGCTTGGCAGCCTCACCATGCTTTATCACTCTTTTACTTCAGCTGCCATATGCTTAGTTTCTTTGGCTGGGATATATAATGCCTGCTGAACCACTTAGTCTGCAAGTGTAAGAAAAGCATCCATCGCATGAAAGGGCTAGCAGGAACTGACATAATTTTTTAAATCCACAACTTCAATTAGATTTATCATCCTACAGAATAAAAATTCATTAAATTCCAAAGATCCCTCCAAGAAACCACAGGAGAGACCTGTCTGTCAACAGAAGCATATTCTAAATCCACTTTTCGGCACATCCTCTCCATCATGAATAGTTAAAACAGCAAAACTTCATAAAAATAAGGCTGGACTCAGGCTGCCAGGCTATACAGAGAACTACATGCAAATGGTATGATTACAAGAAGAGTGTTCCAGGCAGATAATTCACCCAAAGTACAAGAACTGGGCAGAAGGCTCAGAACCACAAGAAATTCATGCCCGTTTCACCTTACAATAATAAAACAAAACAAGTTTATTCATCTCCACCTTTCATAGAAATTACAACCCATAGAGACTGAGGGCACAGAACAAAATGCATCAATTTGCCATAACAATGCACTCTGACAGCAATACACATACCGTGATCTTTAACCCACGTAGGCCTCTTCTGTATGTTTAAAAGGAAGTCAGGTTAGAAGTGTGGACTGCGGTGACAGATTACATGAGCCTCACTGACGAGTCTTTCTATGTGTTAGATCATTTTCATACATTTAGTAACTGAAGACATCAGATAATTCTGTTGCCAGTATCCTGACCGATACTCCTTGCCTGAGATTTCATGCAAAGTGCAGTTAATGCTTACAGTGTCTGCAGCTCTCAACTATAAAGAAGGAGGAAGATGTGAACCAAGCACCATTCTGGCAAAGGAGGTTAAGCAGTTAAAAAAAACAAACCCATGTTTGTAATACTGTGAAAAAATTGACCACTGAAATTTAAAATAGCCAATCAGAACAAGCTTCCTAAAGAAAACTACCTGGAGAAAATACTAAATGTTAGTTTCAGTCACTTCCTTGGAAAGTAATATTGATGCAATAAACAGAAATTATAATAAAAGTAATTGAAAGTATTTCTGAATTTACTACTGATATTTGAATGTACAGAAAGAAAGTATTTTTCTCCTTAATTAGCACGCTCACTCTATCTGACCTTTGAGATCTTTTTTATGAAGCCTGAGAAGACTGACATATTCTGGAACGTTGTCCTCGCCCAATGCTAGAGAAGAATTATAACACATGCAGTTGAACAGGCAGACTAGTCCATGTTTTGAACTTTCAGACCTACACAGATAAAATAACTAAAACCTTAAAGTCAGCCAAAGAAGAACTTATAGCAAACTTAGTTTTCCCACCTCATACAGTCCATGGGGAAGGGCCAACTCCTGGATAAGCCTCTTAAAGTAAAGTCAATCTATGTTTTAGTTTTCTGGGTAAAACTGTTGAGAAAGACATCAACACACACAAAAAAAGGTAAACATATGTGGCCTGCAATGAATATGAAAAACTTAAAGTGTCCAGCCTTTTTATGCACTTGGAAAATTTAAGCAGTCTTCTGAATGCACATTTATATTAATTATTTCCTGCATTATCTACAGCATTGCACACAGGGAAGCAGCTGGAATCTGGAAATTCAGCTTCTCCCTGCTGCTTTTCATCCTAATGTTACATAATGGACCAGCTTTTATAGTGACTGCCATCTTTGTCTTTAGTCTCTGCTTTTAAAGAGTTCTCCGATTTTTTTTACAGTAACCTAAAACACAATACCAGTATCTCGTCATAAAATCTTTTGTGTCTAGCTAATTGGCAATGTCAGCATTATAACCTTAACAGAGAATGACCTAATCCACCTTATTCTGCATTGAAAGTAGAGGACTCCTCAATTATCTTCAAATAAGTGACGTTAAACATACTGCAGTTATCAGAGGCAAACACACACCCTTTGGATTGCTGGGAACCACTACTGTACTAGTTTGCCTGGTTTAATACAGGATATCCACACCTGCTCTAGAGCACAAAGACAGGAAAATCAAGTTGATTTTCAGAAGGTATTCTTTTCTCTGATAAAAAACACCCAGAAGCAACAAGCCATTTTCACCTATGGGGTTCTTTTCCCCCCTAACATGACTACAGTATATTTGATTCTGTAAATTATTTGAGTGATCATTATGACCACTAAAAAAAAAATAAGAACCAGTGTCAGACAGCAAGGCTGAGCTAATTAAATCTGGCATGCTTTACTGTTTCTGAAAAGCTCTCTCACAGACCAGCTGACCAGCACAGTAATACTTCTCATTCACAGATATAAAAAACACTTTCCAAAACCTGCACTTTCCAAAGCACTTCCCCTGCTATGTACAGAGTACAAAACCACACCCCCACAAAAGCACAGAGGTCAAAGGCAGAAGAGAAATAGTCTTCATTTCTCCTTACACCTTAAATAAATGTCTCACATACTAGCCTCAAAATCACCCTTAAAAGTTCATCAAGGTCCCAGACCTTAATAAAAAAAGTCATACAGGCAAACTTACAAGTTGAAAAAGAAACTAACACTGTAAGTTGAGTAAATCGAAAAACACTCACTAAAGCCACTGCAAAGATATTGTAAAACCAAATATTGAACAGATAAACATGATTAACACTTTACTAGTAATCACCAAAAAGACAATAAAATATGTTTAGTAACATTTCATCGATTTAGTTTATAAAACCTTAGTGCAGGAGTCAAATACAATCATTAATCAGGTAGTCTCATCCAGCACAGCATTAAGTGCAACCCAAAATCTAGAAATCAGATAAAAGTAGTTTAGATGTTTCAGAAAGGAATTTAAGGAACTATCTTCCCTCTAGCACACCACATATATCCTACGCTTTTCCCAAATAAAATGAATCCCATTTAGTATTTCTCCCTTTCTTGCCTAGAGACCTGTAAGGGGCATATATCACCACTTTGTTAAAGGCCCCCCATTACCCTTTTCTTTCTCCCACCTTACACAGACCCTTTACTCACATGCTAAGTACTTCGTTTACTGTGGAAGCTTTCCCCAAAGAGGTGAATTGTATTTTAAGGACATAGTCTAGCACTAATACATTTCATGGGAAAAGTAATAGACTTAAGGTAAAATACAGAGATAAGTAGCATACTCAGTCATTATTACCGTTGTTCTGACTTCCAGGTTAATAAAAATTTAACCATGATGCCTGCAGCACAAAGAGGTATGTAGTTCACATCTCAGGAGACTTATCCGAGCCTAACATAACTTTTATCAGTTGTGCAACACAGCTGCAATTTAGAGAGCCCCTTCACACAGCCACAAAAACTAATGCAGGAAGTCCTCCACTTCCTCTCATTCTCATTACACTTCCAGAATTAAACTTGCAATAGAAGCAGTAGCATCCTTCATGTAAACATGTATCTTCTTGATTTGCTTGAGACTGCACAATGTTCCTTTGGAAATATGTCACTAAGAGACCCCAAACACAACTCTCTCCATCTTCTCTATGTATCTCTGGGAAATACACAATATTCACCTCCCAAGGTCATTATGAGGAATACCATTTATAACTTGCTAAGCTTAAGAAGCTATACAGCTCTGCATAGCTGTCAATTTAGGGCAGCAGCTTAAAGACAGGGCAGCAGCAAAGCAAAAGGCGAGAGAAGAGTTTCCGCTTTATAAAGGTCTCAGTTCTCTCACAGAAATATCAGTGTCTAATGAGATGCACCTCATACATCAGGTAGTATTCTTACTTCACAAACAGAAAGATGGCTTTAAATTAACAAACTGAAGCACAATTCATCTACAGGTCAGGAAGAGATGAATGAATATTTCAGATCCTTAATATTAGTGGTAGTCTTCCTCTTAAAGAAAGTTCTCAGCCTGAAATCACTTTCCTTTCTGAAGGAAACCACTTCTTTAGATACTGGAATCTTTCAAAGAATTACCTTCTCAGGGACTGCAAAAAATGTCTGTGAAGATGCAGTATTCCACAGCAGAGGGAAATTGCCCTTGAAAACCCTGTCATGTACAATACATTTAAATCATGTATTACCTAACAGGCAAATGCATTACAGATTTAAAAGTTGATGGTGAAAATGGAAGGTTTTTAAATTAAAATCAGGGTACTACGTTTTCCTAAACACAAGTGACTTAAACTAATTTTAAATATGGTTTTTGCTGTTATACTCCTCTTGTCAGACAAGCATGTCCCAGAACAGTGTGGAAAATTATTAGTGAAAAATGCCTTCATAGTTATGTTACCAGTAAAGGAACAATAAGAAATGCAAAGCCTGAGCAACAACATAGATAGAAATCTAAGCTGAAGCTACAGGATCCGAGAGTGTCACATTTCCTTTCCTCTCACTCGGGCCTGGAGATGTTCTAGGCAAAAAAAAGATGCAGGATGCTAAAGTATGCCTCTGACAAACCTGCTGCATCACTGCCTTTTTCAGAGGCTCCCTTGAAAACGTAGCGCAAGGAGGAGATATATCTACCCTGAAAAGTACTCAAAACACTGTTAAGAGCTTTCAACTGTAAATGCTGCCAGAACTCATTCAGCTTATTGTAATGCCAGATGTATCTTAAATTCCTGGTAATGTTTCACAGATAACTTAGAAACAAAATACAACAGTACCTCTATCGCAAACTCTTGCTTACTTTTTTAAATGTATAAACAAGCCAAGCTGAATTGAAATCATTATGTTTCAAAACATCATCCTCACTATCACTTATTTCATGGGCTACAACAGTACAGTTATTTCTTATTATCCAGTTAATCAAAATATAAGCATTTTTGACAGCGTGGCTTAGGAAAAAAGTCAGATTTTTGCTATTTCAGGGAAAAGGTTCCATTTATAAAGTATAATTTTCCAGAAACCCACATAAATACATCTGTACAGTACAGAAATTTCAGCTTGTTTCTTCAAATGGTTTGCTGTTTATTTTTGCATTTAGCTGGAATCCAAGAATGCTTGGATTCTTCACTACTGTGTACAATATTGCTTCTGCAAATCAGGCTATTACCTGAGCAAAAATTTCCCTGTTAGACTGAAGAGTACAAAATGTACATAGAATAGCCACTTTTAAAACAGACTTTTGATGTGATTTGCAAGATTCTTTCTAGCAGCTGAAAACTAAGCTATTCTTCTGACTACTGCTCCTTCTTTGGGCCTAAAACAGTGCTGCTACAACAGTAAATGTAGGTTATTAGCCATCACTTAGGTGTTGTGCTAGCAATCACTGTAGAACCAACACCCACAGTTTCTCCAAAATCAACAGGTGAGAGCAAAGCTCATATAGATAACTATATCCATATTGATCCATTGAAAATAAACTGCAACCTATGTAGCCCAGTCTTACACTGGGGAGGGAAGACACACAGTATGAAATTCAGCCACAGCCTGGAGTTACTGGTGGCATCACCTTCCTAACATTAAAGGTGTGCTGCATTTTTTGGTACCACAGTCTGTGTTAATAAAGTCATCCTGGGGAAAAAAAAGAAAAAAGTTCATTTGTCCCTCTGCCTATCTAGATATTTATCATACCTACCAATATTCCAGCCCCCTTACCAGCTTAATAAGATGCAGACTAACTATCTCAAGGATATAACCATAACCAAGTCTTTTAAACTTAATTTTATCAGCAGATCTCAATGACTTACCTGGGAGTTAACCATTTTAAAGATGGGAAGTTGTTGTGGTTTAACCCCAGCCAGCAACTAAGCACTGCGCAGCTGCTCCCTCACTCCTCCCCCCTCCCAGTGGGATGGGGAGAATAATCAGCAAAAAAGGTAAAACTCATAGGTTGAGATAACAACAGTTTAATAACTAAAGTAAGATATAATACTAACAATAATAATGAAATATAATAATAATAGTAATGAAAAGGAATATAACAAAAGGAAAAAAAAAGGAAAAAACCCAAAACTCAAGGAATAAAACCAGTGATGCACAATGCAGTTGCTCACCACCCACTGACCAATGCCCAAGCAGCAATTCACCCCTCCTGGCCAACTCCCCCCTGTTTATATACTCAGCATGACATTCTAGGGTATGGAATATCCCTTTGGTTAGTTTGGGTCAGCTGCCCTGTCTATGCTCCCTCCCAGCTTCTTGCACACCTGCTTGCTGGCAGAGCATGGGAAACTGAAAAATCCTTAACTTCGGATAAGCACTACTTAGCAACAACTAAAACATCAGTGTGTTATCAACATTATTCTCACACTAAATCCAAAACACAACACTATACCAGCCACTAAGAAAAAAATTAACTCTATCCCAGCTGAAACCAGGACAGAAGTGAAAGATGAAAAGGAGAGACATGTCTGAAGTCACCTAGCACGCTAATGGCCAAATATAAAATAAAAATCCAGATCTCTTAGAGTCCTAAACTAGCACTCTGTAGCCACAGCAAGAAAATCTGAAATCCAGTCAGTCACAACAAGAGCAGCTCCGCTTCTACAAAGAGTATTTTATTCCGTGTTCACCAGCATTTCTTAGTAAATTCTCCTAGAAAATATTTATAACAATATGGACACAGCAGAATTCTCTTCCTTTCTCCCTCTGGAAACATAAGGAAACTTACTTGCACGGAGCAAGTTTAGAAGTATTTTATAATCCTCATCAGAAATAGTTCTTCAAGGATTCAGTGAGGGTCGAGATCTAGATAACTTTTCACATTCATTTCTCTGTGATAGTCTATGGTACATGTTCAGCATAACCAAATGCAAATTGCATTTTTTGCCACCAATGCAATACCTGCTTCGCACCTGATTCAGGCTCTATGACCATAAATTCAACAACTTCCAGGAACACCAATGTTTTCTGGGTTTTTTTAGTTATGCTGAACAAATTAGTTAAATACTATCCGATATTCTACAAAATACTTAATTACTTTTTCTTATTCAGTATTTCCCCAACAACAGATATGCCACAGATTGCTGGAGTCCTGGTCTGCATACATTTCCTACTCTGCAAATCACCAGTTACCTGCAGTCAGAGAGCACTCTGGCACCAACAGTGCTCCCCATTTCTCTTTCATAGTGCTCTCTGGCCCTGATGCATTGCAACACCTAAAGGCATCCAAACAGCTACTGGAGATGGGGGGCTGGAAGAACAGACATTAGAGGCTGTGAAAAAAAAGCCATCCTTCTGTTTTAGCAATATTACTCCATGTCTCACCTTCTCATTTCTTTATCTGAAAATCTAGCAGCTTTGGAAATTACTTTGGAGACTGTGTATAATTTGAATATGAACCATTTCTCCGTTTTTTTCTATTTTCAGTTATTTAAGAATGGAGCTGAAAGCGGGAACCTGCACTTAAGAACAAAAGAAAAAAACCAAACCCAAACCTTTCATATTTGAGGTTACGTTGTTACTTCTAATTTCACACATTTTTATAACAAAACCCTGGTGAAAATACTGTTGTGAAATACTTCCTCTTTCATTTATTCATACGGACAAGTTATTTCAAGACCATTAGTTTGTCAAGAAAATGAATTGGTATACTTTATTATGCAAGACATTATTGAAAACTATGACATATTTTGGAGCAGCCTATGTTCCCTCAAATACATGTGCACACTTGTGCACAAACACCGCCCAGCCCTTAACTGAATGGAATATCATACAACCTCATACACATGCTCTTCTTTTCTAGTAACTGCTGCAGTGCATGTTGTTACATTTGTGTTTATGGATAGTATGTTTCTCTATTTCTTTTACCCTTAAAAGCAAAGTTCAGAGATTTGCCTGTGCTGAAAAATACCAGCTAACACTGGCTAAATTGTCACCTGAAAAATCTCTACTCCTTGAGGACACCCTTGAAGTAATCAGATAGCCCCACTACCACTGGTCTTCCATGGCCTGCTCGATGAAGCTTGCACTGGCAGCAGCAGCGTCATCTGCTTAGTGGGTGGCAGCCCGGTTTGAAGCTGTCAGCTAGCATTCCCACAGCCATCAGGTCCTGCACAAAGAAGAGTGCTCAGAGACTAGTTTCTCCTGGAGGGCTTTGGTGGGGTAGGTGCACAGATGTTCCTCCAAGCAACTCAGGCAAGAAATAAACTGATTCATCATCAAGAATAGCTAAACTAAACAGAACCTAAAATTCATTAGTTAACAGAATTCACAGCGCCATAATTATAAATCCTGGTGAAGAATGCTGGCTAATGAAGAAACAGCAATTCACAACATAATGCACAGTGTACTTTCAGGCTTCTCTCTTGGGCTTGACTGAGCAGGCAAAGGGATGCTGAGAACAGTGGAAAAAGCTACATGGCTTGTTAAAACAGGGATTGCTGCCCTTTTCAAGTGACTAATGTAATTTTTTTCCTCTAATTGTAGTTAGCAGGAAGGTGATATTAGAATAAGCAGCTCCAGGCAGTACATTTCTCTTATAATTATCCAGCATTGATTTGTTTTTGGTAATTGCCTTTGGACATTTTAGAACAACAGACATTATGAAATATACACAGAAGAAAAAAAATGAAAAAGATAGTTTTTCATCAGACAGCCAAGTACACATTTATCTGGCACTGCAAGTAATTTGTCCTCTTGTTTGTATCTGAAAGCAATGTTAAACTGAGGAAAAAACATTTCATAGTAAATTACAGGCCTAGCATAGTCATAGCCAACATTAGCATGAAACTTGTACAATTAAACCATGTGTATGTAAAAGTGAAGCAAACTGATCTGTACAAGTTAGTCTTGTGAAGGTTTGTAAAATGTTATCAGTAAGAATTTAAGAGCTTCAGGTTGAAGTGCAAATATTGGAAAAGCAACACACCAAATCTTATAATTTACTGCTGGTTTTGGAGCTTTTTATTGCATTTTCATTTTCAGTGTGAAAATAATGCAGCAGTAACTACCATGCACTCACCTGCACATAAAAATGCCCCAGTGCAACACAAAGTTTTCAAACAGGTCCATGTTGTGATACTCAAATTTGGATCAAACTCTGGTAGGACAACAAAAGACACTCATCCAACAGTTGCTGGCTGTTCTCATCACAAGGAAATACCTCCAGTTTACAGTTATGTTCTTTCACAGCTGCACAGTCCCCATGAACCAATACATCAGGCCACAGTGCAATCTTGCAAGCCAAAGAATATTGGAGAGTTTCACCTCTCCCTCTGCACTCTTGCACTGGGGACATGCAGATGGTAGGTATTCATACACTGGGTGCGCCCCTGTTTCATAAGGCTTTCAATGGCTGTCTAGGTAGCATTGGCCTTAAACTGCCATTGGCCTCTAGCAAGACAATCTGATTTGTGCTTTGTTATTCTAATATATGGATTTGCATAGCATTCTTGAAATATTTTGCTGGAAACAGACTACTTGAACTTAGTTTTCTAAACAGCACTGTCGTCCCAGTCATTAAACGCTTAGTGGAAGCCATACCCCAGCTTTTATACTTCCATCAGTTGTGAGGAACAATTTCTTACCAAACATCAGGAAGCATTGAACTACAAGCCTGCATTTCACAGTGTAAAGACTGCACTGTAGAATTAGGTGAAGTAATTTTCCATGTTCTTCCTAAAATTATTTCATGCCACAAACATTAGCTACTCCTTCTCCAGTTTCTAAAACAATACGTGACACTAATCACAGATTTTGCCTATTAAACAGCTACAAAGCATCATTATCATATCCTTCAATTAAGGACAGGGTGTTCTACTTCCTTAATGGTGTCAGATTTTGCCTGCTAAATAACTACAAAGCATCATTATTGTATCCTTCAATTAAGGTTACGGTGTTTTGCTTCCTTAATGGTGACTGACCAAACAATACATAAGCTACAGGAAAAGAGCGCTATTCCTCTCTCATGCTACCTGCAGATTTGATTAATGTTATGAAGCTGTTACTGTAGTCAGTGCTACAGACAGCAAAATGCAAGATAAGCTCAGATGAGTACCTGGTCTTGCAAGAACCAGCACATTTCTTCTGCAGTCAATCTTAATACATAAAATACTCAGACCCCAGTTCAGAGTTTGTGAGTGCAAGTTTCTGCAAGAGTACTACAAGGTGTATTCACTTTTTTGTCAGGAGTTAGTATTGATCATCACAACTATATATATATATAAAAATCAGTCTGGAAGTACAACCAGCCATCCCAAATGCTCCTGAGCAACAGCACTGGTATGTGCTACATGGAAAGCATTACTTCACCATTGTTGAAAGCAGAAGGCCCATATTTTGCCGAGAACCAGAAGAGGTGATTAGAGAAAAATTAGTCTCTTCAGGTGATGCCTGTGCTCTCTTCAGATTGGAATACTGGAACTTTCTTAGTGGCAAGGTGCCCCAAAAAGGAAAGATGTTATCCTTAAGATGAAGATCCCACTAACATTTGTCTGATGGAAGAATTCAGCTTCTCCTGAGCAAACAAGAGGAGACCAAAACCATTGTGTAATTTTTGGAAACACAGAAAAACAGTTTTAATTGATGATGCACTACTTTAAAAAGTTAGGTTCGGTTCCAATTAAATCACAAGCAGCATGGCTGAGAGCATGGTATTTTCTGCTCTGCTGGGGTGGCTGGGGTCCAGGCCATCTGCGTGGAATGCATGGCAGGACATTCCACCCTTCCGCCAGCATGGCCAGCAGTGCCAGCCGAGCTGCAACCCACAGAGGGGACAGGGAGGGATCATCTTTTGTTTTCCTTATTTGTTTATTTGCTTTACTCTGGCAGCAGGCAAAGGGCTCCTCTCTTGCCAAGTTCATTACCATTGTAAAATGTTCCCAATTACACTGAGTAGAATGCACTATAGAGAGGAGGAAAAAAACCTGTAAAGTTTACAATTAAACTACAGGACTTTATAAGCCTTGATTTTAGGAAACAGGTGAGAGCTGAATATACCACATCTCTCCTAAGTGCTCAAATCCACACAGATCACTCATTCAAAATATTTCCTCCAAATTTTTCAATGAAGTTTTTTGTTATATTAAAGAATCACTCAAGCGCTATCAGCCTCTTCATTTACTGATCTTCTACAAACCCCTTCCAAACAGCTTCCAAAACTTCACAGTTTTATGTTTATATCTGGGACTATTCAGTCCATAACTGATCTATTAATTACCGTTTCCTACAAATGATGATCAGCTTGTTATTATCAACATTAAAATGCATGCCTGTATCTCTTTGCCCCCCATTAACTCTCTCCCTCATCCCACAAAGTTCTTGCCCCGCACTCACTGAGTGCAGATACAAATTGTTGGTGCAACATCTCACAGTTTCCTAAAGATGACAAACTAACCAAGCAACAGTATTCTGCTAGTGGCAGAACTGATTCAGGGAAATCCCATCCTCCTTTTCCTCAGCTGCACCACAGCCTAAATCAGCCTTTTTGTATGACTGTGCTCTGAGGGAGTGAAAAATGCTACTTAAAAGCATTTTCAAGCAAGCACCTGTTATGCTTAAAAGACAAGATTAAGAACTCCAGTCGTATCACTTGCAAAATTCTGGACACCAAGTTGACTGTTATGGCCATATAGAGCATATGCACAGGACAAGTTCTTACTCATTTACAACACAGAGCTGTTCTATGTCTACTGTGCAATTCAAACATTGCATGTTTTCCTCTGAAGAGATTGTATTTGCTGACTTGCCTCTTATATCTAACTTATGGTCTCAAAATATATCTGTCATTCTCCCACTTCTCAGATCAGCCAGTGCTATATCAGCAGGGTTTACAGCTGCAAAAGACAGGAGACCTTCCTCTCCAAGAAAGAGGAATCCATTTCTGTGTAGTAACTAGAAGTTCTCCAAGCACAGCAAGAGACAGTACAGAACTACACTCCAACATGCAGGAGCAAGGCTGTCGCTTCCAAGATAAAGATAATCAACCAAAATATGGTACTTGTTTGAAAGGCATTATTCTCAAATCCCTTCTGCTCACTTGGAGAGCAAAGCATTTGCTTCATATATTAAGAAACTGATAGAAGACCTGAGCATAGTAATAACTCAGCAGTCTATTATAGACTACAAGAGTGCTGAAGATCCCATAAAACCCATATCACTTTCTCCACATACATGAGGTTCCAACAGCCAAGAATTAAACCCAGAAATCTTTCATTAATCTTTCACTATGGAAAGATTTCACAGTTACCCTTTAATACAAAAGGAAGTAGTAAGCTGAACAAATGCTTACTGTCAACCCTTAACCAGCATATGCTTAAGAAAAAGGATGAGAGGAGAAGCAGAAGAGTAGGAATAGCATTAGAAGCAAGCACTCACCCACCACTTCCTGAAGTTAAACAAAAGGCACAGAAACTAATCAAGCTGCTGTAGGCCCTCTGCCCAGCTCATACCTGCCACACAGCTTCTGCCCACAGAATACCACAACACGACGTGAACATTTCGAAGACTGAACGTTACCCTTTCATGAAACATTCCCACATTTCTCAGCAGAAAAGGAACAAGAAAATGGACTGCTGTCTAAATCAGTTTACCTAAAATAAGCCATCCCTTCTTCGACACTCCCTACCCCGAGGGATTTAAAGAAGCGTGTATTGCCATGATCTGACAAGAGGTAATCCAATAAACCAGACAGTCTCCCTCTCGCCTGCACAAGGACACAGCTGCTCTGACTCCTCATCTAGGCCTTCTATGTCCAAATGTCATCTGTAACAGCTCAGTCAGCTCTTTACTGAAGTAGGAAGTATTAGGCATTCCTCTAACCAAGGCTGCAATTAGACCCACATGCAGATAACCAAATCCTAAAGGCTTCTTCTGACACAAAAAGATTAGTAGAGCTTGTGTTTTTTTCACCGTCCCTTTCACCTCCTATTCTGTTACAGCAGCTCTGCTAAAACTTGGTACACTTCCCAAGCAAAACTGTCACCAGCTAATCTCTAAAAGCCACCAGCACTCACTCTCTCCCCCCTCTGCCCCAGATGGATCCGTCCACGAAACAAAAACAGCTGCTCCTGATAAACCTACATGGCTGCATTTCACAATACACTGGAGACCTCTAAAGCACTGCATCTGATCACAGCACGCTTGGTCCTGTAACAAGTGTATTGACACACTGCCCCTTGCATCCTGGAAGCACAAATATTACTGGAAAAAAGTGCACAAAATCAGAAAGAGTGAACTGAGTCACTGAGTCACAAGAATGAATGTACTCTGAACAGCAGCTAGGTAACTTCAGGTTGAACAAAATTACAGCCATCTTCACTGAGTCACACACAAAACAAAGTACAACTTGCAAAGAAAGCGAATTAAGAACATTCTGTTACAATCGATTTTAGTCAAGAACTTCATGTCATTTCATACTAAAGTGTATTTTTGTTTTGTAAGTTACACACTGGATTTTCACATCACAAAACATCTGGCTTGGGAGCATGTGGCAATAGACAGTATGTGATGCACATCCTACTTCCTAACTTCTCTTTGGTCCTCTGACCAGCATGAGTTTGCCATCTGTGGCACTAAGAGAGAAGGAGGACATTTATCATTATTCTTCTATAATTGCATATTCAATAAACAGGATTTCATGCATAACAGCTGCATCCAGCAACGGGCAATGTGTTTTATGAAAGTCATCCCTTTACCAAAAGATTACATCTGACTTACCAAAAGATTACATCTGACTACCCACAAAGGGAATCCATTCCTGTCCCCAGGATACACAGCATCCCAGTTAAGGAGCGCTATGTCAGCAGAAAAAGCTATCAAAAGAGAGACATAACTTGGAGTTGAGCTTTTTTCTGGCTATTACCATAGATGGTGACAGAACACAAAAGAAACGATACAGAATGAGTCTGATTTGCATTCGCTCTGCTGTAGCAAAACAACTTGAATATAAAAGAGAGCTAGTCTGATTTTAGCAGAAAATAAGCTGATGTACGAACTATTCTTCCAACAATGATAATGAAGTTAGAAAGGCTAAATGTAAGCTAAAAACTACATTTTTTGAAAGTGTGCTAAAGCATCTGTTAAAAAATATCAAACTAACTAGCATTTTCCCCAAAAAATTCACACATGTATGTACAAACCATCACCACAAACCCTCATGAGATCTGCAGCAATTAAACAGGATACCTGACAAGCTGACATGCAGCTTGTTTCTGCAATTGCCCTGGCCCCTCTACTCTTCTGTTTACCAGGGCAGCCTGATTTTGCCATCCTGACTGATTACACTTTGTCATCAGATTTGAAGTTACTTTTCTTCCTCCAAACAGAAGCATATTCTGTCATAGCGACATTTCTGGATCCACAGTCGTAGCAAAAGAGAAGAACAACTTTATAGACATTTGAACAATTATTTATTTCTCAGAGGACGTATTACTTAACTGAAAATGGATTATTTTAACCTGTTTTATAGAAAAAAAGTGCGTTTTGTCTTCTCTAGTACATAACAAGTTTCTGAGAGAGACCATAGCACCTAATGTCACAGTTCCACAAATACATTAAGCCAGCAAACTGTCACTACCACCACTAGAGTTGATCCCACTCCCCCTCCATCACTCCTGGTCTCTCTATCTTCCCTCTGTGCCTCTCCCATGCAGAGGTATTTGTGCAGCAGTACAGTGAATTGGATCAGGAACTGATCCCAGTCAAACCAACATGCTGTTTTCTTTCCATGAGTTTTAACCTGCATCACTAGCAGGATCCAATTCCTAATGAGATCCCTCAAGCACATGAGCTGGCAAAGAGGGGGGAATAAACAGCTGGAGTAATGAGAAGAGAGCACTTCTCATGGCAGTCCAGTTGACCCAAAGTGCTCAGGGAACTATGGCATAAAATACGTAGTCTTTGTGTGATACCAACATTTTTGTTATGGGATACTGCGGTGTTTTTTATAAAGGCCTGTTACTCCTTGTAAATCTGTATATTTAAAGGTCAGTTCCACAGGAAAGGATTCAAGGTTGCCTTTACATATCCTTCAATTGTTGCTAAAACATTCTTCTGGAGAGAAAGTATATGTATTAGGAAATAAAAAAAAAAATAAAAAAAAAAAATCAAGAGATGTAGTGCATAGTGAGCAGAACAAGATACCAAACACAAGATATTTATGCCAAGTCTACAGTCAATATCTCTCTTCTCACCTTCTCTAGAAGAGAAGCTTTTAAAAACAGAGGAAGGATCACAGTAGAAGTGATTGGGCACAACTCCTAATGTAGTCAGAGCTCACTAGGGCCGAGGCCTGCTCTTCTAGTCCTATGGTTGTGGTTATTTCAGATGTAATGGTACCAACATTTATGTTGGGTGGCACATTACTGCAACAGGCAAAACAAATACATGCTTGTTTTGCCTCAAGAGGAAAATTCTCCTGCTCCTCAAAGTGATCCACCCCATTTCCTCCTTCTCAATACTATAAAAGCACTTTAATGTTTTCACATTTTCAACTCCACATTGATAATTCCACATTTACATTCTCCAGTCTCAGTCATGAAGAACAGCAACACATTTGTTATATTGCTCTTTTTTTGCCCAGCTGCATGGATACTAGGAGAGGAAAAGCCGTGTATAAGACAGATTTTTATTGATGTTGATTTTATGCCATAATTTTATAGTTTTCATACTTCAGTGTGCTAATGTTTTGTTCAAAATAAATCCAAATGATACAAAATGATGAGCTAAACCTAGCATTTAATTTTCCAAATAGTACTTGCACATTCTGCATTTTGATACATATGCTAATACCTACTAATTAGAACCATAACAAAGACTTTAAAGATAGGAATTAGGGAGAGAACTTTCCAAACCAGATTTATTCGTTATATGACAAAACAAACATTAGCATCATTTGTCCTGTATAATGATGCAAAATATTCTCAGTAGGAGAAATGGGGGGAATTCTAATAGGAAAAAAAATTATGAAAATTAAACAAAAAACCTACACATTACAAACTTGCCATTTCATTCAGTATGTCCAGCCTCAAACACTGTTGAAATAAAAAACTTTTATCTAAATTTTAGCATAGCTCAAAAACAAGAGGTACTACAGTTTCTACATGGTACAGTACAAATTCTAGATACAGTATTAGAAATGAGTGACATAAACACCATGGGAAGGCTGAATGATGAAATCCACACTACAGTATTATGGTTAAATTCTCTGATCTGTAGCAAAAAATAGTCTTATTGTTTTAGAGCACTTAAAGGATCAGGAAAGCTTCTACGCTCATATGCTTTTTTACATAAATGAAGGCATATTTTACTTTTTATTAACACTGTTTAACTACATTAGGTTAAGAGGTTGTTTTACAGTAGCCTACAAAAGATGAAAACATACAATTTCACTGAATGGGAAGATCCTAATCAGTACCTTGTATTAGCAATTTAATACCAAAGACCACTGAGACAGGGCTATATGTTAATACCAGTCATCTTCCTAGTAAAACTCCTTTGATGCATTCTAAAAGCTCCTCCTTTTGTAATACTTAATTTCCATCAGTCTGCTTTTGTATTAAACCCATAAACAAAATCATATGAATATATTTCTAGTGAGCATAAGTTGAAATCCTTAAAAGTATTTCAGCACGGCAAGAATAAGCTGTTACACTATTAGAACTGCAAATTATGTCACCTTTTAGCAAGTGACCAGCAACAGGCCACTCAGAAGTGCTTGGTAATGGAAGGCGGCTTGTTTTCACAGTAGTTAACACTTATGTAACGGCTAACCCATCTCAACTTTGCAGGCTTGCTTATCTCAGCAATCTGCACATTTGAAATAAATAGAGCAGTAGGGAGAAGTTTATATTTCTGTTCCAGACTGCTGCTTTCAGTATTTGTGCAAGTTCATCTGTGTTTACACTGTTCCATAATGACAGCGCGAATATTCAAACTGCTACCAGACTACTTTTTTCTTAATACACACCCTGAGAAAAAAAAAAACCCTGAACCACAATTTAGACTACTTAGATACCTGTATCATCACAAAATGCTTCAAAAAAAGCTATAAATCCATCCATTAGTTAAAACAACCTTGCCAGTTGTTCAACTCTTACACCATTTATGCACTTCTATCCTTAGCATTCACCAACTTTGTCAGATGCAAGCACAAGACATCCTTCAAGCCACATTCTCAGTAGGAGCACAAGACTGAAGGAAATAACACAGTTTGAAAACAGGATGTGCACAAGAGATTTTTTGCGTGCACATTCCCAACTTACATCTTCAAGGAAGATTTGGGCGAGGGGAGAACAGATTCAAGCCCGGAGCTTTACATAACCAGCAAAACAAATAAACAGCAATAAGAGGATGGAACAACAAGATTATGCTCCGAATGCTGTTGTCTAACCGGAAGGCAAAGCCAAGAAGCCCTGCAGGAAACACAGGCTAGAAGCAAACTGTCTTATTTCCTATTGCTTCTGTGTTTAAAAACATCCCCAGTATGCATAAATCAAGATGTCATTGGTAGTGAAAACAGAAGCCCAGCTTAACTCCATAGCTACAAGGCTCTGTTAATCCCTCCCTAACATTCTCACTAGGGTCCCTAGCTTTCTTTTGTTCTCATAATATCAAGCTATGACAAAGAAGCTATGACAGTGACACACGAAAGAAATTTGTATTCACTTGTCAGATACTGGGTAAAAATATCTCCCTCACAGGTACAGTAATGAGAATTAAAGCAATCAGAGGCTATTGTGGCATATGGACAATCATTCCAATTTTTGAACACAAATTTATTTACGGCAGCACTCAGAATACTGAGAACACTCACAGCTGTAGTCTAGCACGAATCAACATAAAATACCAATGTCATTACTTGTTTTAAGATAATCAGTCTTCAGAAACATTCCTAGTTCATGCATACATCAGCCCTGTTTTTTAATATTGCAAGGTGTAGCAAGAAAAATGCTGTCCTCAGTAAGCTTACTGGAGGGAGAAATTGGAGCAATAGAAAGCAATAGTTCTCCCCTATAAAAAGGGAATCTCCTGCTTTGACACAGCCATGCTAAAAATCCAGATAGCTTTTCTTTCAACAAGATATATCATACTGAAGTCTATCATGGAGGTTACAAACATGTTGCTGCCACAGTGCATCTGAGGAAGCAGGCACTGTATTTTTAACTTTTCTTTGTTTTCCTTCCACTCCCATATGTGAACTATTTTCAAAATTATCCAAAGAACATCAGCAACTTCATCGACTTGTTTTGGTAAAAGGTATACCTTCTAGAGGAAAAAGGACGAAGGAGACACAGCACTTATAAAATCTGCACAATTTTCATATAAAGGCTCATAAGAGCTGCTACAGCCTCATTTGCTCCCTTGGCATATGATGAGGTCATCCTTTAGATGACAAAGCACTTAATTTTCTCCAAGAGATTTTGGAGTAAGTAATACCTGAATAAGTCAAGTTCTACTGTATTTTTAAGGAAATGAAATCTCACCAGGAAGAGCTGAAGTACAAGACTCAAATGTTGGACGCTGTCATACTTTAGTTAGCCTTTGAACTGAGTTAGCTAAACCAATGTAAATTCTCATAAAATCTATATGGACACAATGTTTTTGTAGCAATTTGATTTAAAACCTACTAAAGAATGAAGCCAGGGAAGAGCAGTGGGTTTTCAAAAGCCTAAAGTGAAAATAGTTCCAAGGAATGTAAAAAGGTCATTTCCAGTCACTACACAAACCTGATTTATTCTCACTATGATACCAACAAATCAGAGGTAGCATTCAACTGATCAGCTGTTTGAACTGGCTTGGTTATATATTACTCCTTAGAGTACCCAACAGAATCATATTTTCTTCATCTAAATACCTAGATACTATTTATATGTCTCCTGATCAAGACTTTTCTCCTGTATTTATACTACATAAATAAAATAAAGCTAGGATTATGAAGCTAGCATGTTACTAACCATAATACAAAGTGTATTTAGATCACATGCTGAGATCTCTCTTGTGCATATGCAAAAAAACCCCAAACAAACACAAAGAAACCCCACCAGCAGGTAAAGCACTCACCTAATGAGACAAAAATAAGTAATCATTATTCTTTTCTATCAAGGATCCTCACCATTAGCATTTTGGGGGAGAGAAAATTCACTTTAGCGTTTACATAAGTTTAAGAGGCAATTACATTTAGGGAAAACACCTTCAACCCATGATCTTTTTGTTTCATATTTCCAGATGCTAAAGTAATTCCTACTGAAGGATTATAATTAGCAAACTGTGCCTAAACATTAACATTATATTGGAATTGTTTTAAAAAAAAAAAATCACAAAAAATTACCATAGACGGAAACCAACCCTTCAGATTGTGACAAGATTTTATTAAAACTTCAGAAGCTTCAGCTCATTATAGTCAAGGGGAATACGCAAGTTTTAAGTATTTAAATCGTTCAGGAAGCACTGCAGATTCAAGACGACCAAGGCCAATGTACCATCTGGCATCTCTGAAAACACATCCCCGATCCAAGTAGATATTTGTTTTTGAGAAAAAGCTATAATAAAAAAACCAAGCAAGTACAGATTAGAAAAACAACAGCAGATCAATAATACAACTTATATATATAACCAAGTGGTCTTGTTTCCAAATTTACATTCTATTCTTGCTGATGTTAAAATAGACTCCACCTTAATTCTTACTTCTTTCTGGGGAAGGAAGAAAAAAGCTGGTGTATTTTCACCTCTAGAAAACTACTAATAAAGGAAGAGCATCACCGTGATTCAATATTAACATCCTGGGATACTTTTAATTCCGTGGAATTTCCAATCCTCTCCCCCAAGAACCAATTTCATCTTTTTCCCTCATTATCATTGCATTATCAATAACATTAAAAGTTACTACAAGGATTAACAAATGTCTAATGACAGTCACAGTCCCAAAGGTGATATTTCAACAATAGGGAACAGTAAATACCAGAAAAAGAGTGACTTCGTCATCCTTAGGAACCAGATGCTGTAATTCAGGGCCTCTAAACAAATGCAAGAATGAAATATGCTTACAAGACAGCTGACTTCATGAATAATAAATCTGACAAAGTTTACTTTAGTCCAAAAAGTATTAATTTAAAACAAGGAAGAAGAAATATCAATTTCTTAATCTTTCTGTAAGACACATCACGAGGTGCAAATGCACAAATAGCCCTGACTTAAGAATCAAGAGGAAAAGCATTCCATTAGTACTTCTTAAAGTTTTCCAAACTTAAAATCAAATCACCAATACATTTAGTACTTTTGTAACAAGAAACAGACATTGGAGATGACTGTCACAAAAGTTATTTTAGAAGGGAGTTATATTTTTGTCCCTGTATAACAATCAGATTTTTATGAAGTATTTCAACTTCCTATATGTTGAAAGGGGAGGTATTTGCAAACAGAAGAAAAGATTAAGCTTTACCATGCTGTTATGTAAATATGTTCTGGATATCTACCTCCACATCACAGGACCATGCACAATGCAAAACAACAGCCTACCAAGCCCAATATTCCATTTCTGACAATGGCCAACCCTGAAGCTATTCAGAAGACTCCATAAATCTCTGGAAATGCAGCTAATTGCCCAACATCATATCCCGAGAGAAATTTCTTCCTGGCTCTGCTTGCCTTTGAGGCATGGTCTGAAAACCCGTATTATCCTAGCTAGTACTCTTGCTAATGTGGTTAATCTTTACAGAACTGTATTATTTACCTTAGTGAATCATACAATTTAAACCCTATAGCTCAATTATGGGCTGTATACAAAAATTCTTCCTATTTATTAGTATTCCAAGCTTCTATTGTTATGCAAGACGCCAAAAATGTCCTTTATTGCAAAAGTATGCTGGCAAGTCAATTGTCTTTAAATCCAATTTTACCTTATTCTCCCCCCATTTTTGAACTTGCTGTTGCTTTTCCACATGATGAAGCAGAACAAGTATTTACTGAAACTTAGTTAACCTGAAGTTCTTCTGGATTTGATTTTGTAATGAGCATATTGGAAAATTCATTCTTTCTTTGGAGGTCTGAGACAGTTCCTGCTGTGATACTCACATTGTCATTTTACTACTAAACTCCAAAAAATTGGCGCAAAGAAGCAAGTCCAAAATGAGATTAAAAAGTAAGTAATAGTTTCATGTTAGTAGCTGGCTGTCACTCTAGCATAATATTTGTTTTAGGAAATCCAAGTTAATGAGTAGCCCACAGCTATATGATAATCATTGTCTTCCTTGGAATTAGACTCCTTTTTGGACAGGTTTATCTCACAATATTTTTACTTCATGTCCTGCACACTCCACCCGCATCGCTAGTCTCCAGGGACCTCAGGGAAACAAGCCACGGGGACAGTTCCCGTAAGCAGCCACATTATTACTTTTAGTGGGAACATAGATCCAATTTGGATTAGTTGTTCCCACAGCTGTTTGGTCCTGCCTCTTTTTTTTTTTTTTTTTGCATGTAAAAAGTCCATATACTTGGGCATATACTAGCAAAAGGATAAGCTGACAGTCAATTTCAGTTAGACTCTTTGAGAAACTTCATCTTGGCAACATCCTTTCATAGTGATGCGGTATTTTTCGTCCAAAAGATACCAGAGCTAGGATGCATTATCCCTCTTATTTTAGCTAATACAGACCAGATCTACTCCATTGTTCGGTCAGCAATACCAAACAGGTGAAACTAACTCCCTCCATCTAGCCAGTAAAACTTTGTGTGTCATTTTTAAAAAGTATAAGATTTAGAATAGTGGATCACAGAATTAAGAGGAATAGGGAAAAAGAAGTACATCTTCACATTTCACTTTGCTAGGAACAAAAATCTCTGGATAGATTTGGTTTGCATGTGCAGTCTGGCTCCCCCATTACAACAGCCTTTGACCTCCTCCAAGCCTCATGTACTTTTTCATAGCTCATTTAACAGATGTCTAGTTTGACTTCCAGAGTTCTTTATTGACATACTAAGAGCAGCAAACTTGGAGCAGTTACTAAACTCTAGTTTCAAAGCAAATGGCAGAGGACACAATTTTGCACAAAGTTGCACATTTCAACCCAATCACATTTCCTTTTCCATCACACTATGAAATCAAGCCCTCCAGAAAGCAACAGTTCTTTCCCACTCGGGTATTGCGTAGTTCACAAAGGGCGCACTGATCTCATAGTTAGGTGCCCTCAGGTTCAAATCTCACATCATTCAGAAGACATCAATGTTTCTCAGACTTAGCCCTTGAGACTGATCAGTAGTATCTTTTGGCCTGACTTGTGATGCCATCAAATTGCATACACTGATTTTTGGCATAACTAGGACTAGAACCTTTGTCCGTAAAGTCACAGACCCAAACAAACCACACCCTATAATAAAAGTGTGCTAAGTCCACAAGTAGAAGAAAATATTATATACAACCATGGGACAAGAACTATTGGCCTAGGGATTAAAGGGCAGGCAATAATGTTCGCAGCCATAGGCAACTGAAAAGTCACAACAGACAGCAACACAGACAGCGTACTGTGATACATGGGTAGCATGTTGCAGGTGTCTATTTGCAAAATGTGCATGTGTGACGAATCAGGCCACAGACGTTTATCTGGATGAACGATAAATTACTCCTTTAGGTCAAGCATGTACTGGAATTCCCTGGATCCAAGTTCTTTGTGCATTTGTTTTGACAGCTACAGTTCAATTACAAACAGTGATTCTACATAAGATAATATTGTGTGCAGTATTTTATAAATAAATCAAGGTCTTAGTAATAATGGAAAATAATTATTATTCCTTTACTATACCCAGACAGGAAATGATGATGTATGCGCTAGCAAAGTTTTATTACGTGTATAAGCACCATCTTTATTCCTATATTTGCTTCCTCTTTGCTCAAATTCTATCTGCTTACTTGAACAGCAATGGCTGTTCTTAACACCGAGGACCATCAGCCTGGTGATCTCTCTCATGCACTCTCAGGTTTGTTTCCAAAACAAATTTTTATTTATTTATTTATTTTACTGTTTGTCTTTGCAAGAGTGCTTTTCTACACAGGAAGTCAAATCAAGTTAAAAGAGTAAATTTGAATTGTATCTGTTAAAACACATTAAAACCTTCATGGAAGTTGTCATTCAGAAGTTAAGCAACCTTGTCAGCTTAATTCATGATGCCCACAGAAATACTTAACACTCTTATTTTACATTTTTGGCTTGGCTCAGAAATACTGCAGCTAGCCGACACACCCTAAACAAGTAGATCAATGTGTTGAAATGGGTCTGTCTTTATTATAAAGTTACTTCCTTCTCAAGAAATTTTTGCCAACTAGAAAACAAAAGAAGAGCCCATGTTTCAGAATAAAATGTTTAAACATGGGAATTTAATAGATCTACTAAGCAAGAATATTTCTTATTTTATTTACTTAGAAAAAGGACTACACACAGTTCTACTGAAAAAACAAACCAGCAAGTGATTTTGTCCTGCAAGGTAGAGGATAATTATACTGCCTGTGTTTCATGAACTGCAGAAAATATTCCTCCATTAACAAGATGACTAATTTCAAGTATTCCCAACCAGTCAACTGAGTAAGTTTTCACTCTACCTAAAACCAAGATGAACTTGATTTAAACAAAAGCATTGATTCTATTAACAATAATGAGAAAACGCAAGTCTGAACATGTAAATAATATTTTGCCTACCTGGAAAGTTATACCACATATAGCAACATCTGCCTACGTTTCAGTGGATGACTGGGTACATCCTGCCTGAAACAAGCCTAGAAAACACTTATAAACACTTTAAAAAAAACAAAATAAAACACACCACCTTATAGTACTGTATGAAAACAGCAAGGCCACCCTTTAGAAAGTAAACCAACCACGTTGCCTGTAAACTTGCAGCTAAATACCTAGCTGTGCATTACAAGCATTAACACAGAATCTCCCTTTCATAGATGAGTTTTCATAGCACTTTACTCCACCAGCTCAAGCCTCAACAAGCTCAAGTGACTCGGGCCAGTACCTTCATATTCAGCAGGGTGGGGCAAGGGAGACAACCTCATTACAGACACTCTGAGGTTACAAGAATGTAAATCACCAAATTCAGCATTTTGAATAGCACCCATAACTCAAAGCTAAAACCTGTGCTATGCCAGACCACATGGTAAAAGCCTATCACATGCCTAATAAGAAACATTAATAAATACATCTGAAAAAACCCCGAAAATTTCAGGGTGGTCTTCAAAAATTGCTCATAACCAACAGCACCACAATAATCAAGTGAGGAAGGGACACAATAAGAACAACTACTGTTAGATGCCCATCCAGGAATACTGTGTAGAAGAAACAGTACTCCTTAATGCCGGAAAAATCAAGCAGCAAAGGGGCATCCAACAGACTCTCTACCTTACAAGATTAAGACTAGAATTGAACAAAAAAACCCAGTTATAGTCATTAGGCTGAAGTATCCCCTTCACTATTTATTCTGTTCATCTCTTACCAGTCAGACTGCTTCTGAACCTCAAAATTCAGCTAATTCAAAAAATGGCACTATCTGGCTACAACAAAAAGGAGACACAGACAAGACCCACAAATATGTCAGAACTACACGTTAGCACATGCACTCCAACAAGAAATTACAAATGAACCAAGAAAGGCTGACTCACGGAACAAAAGAAAAGATTACATTGGAGGGGATTAGGTATATCTGAGGATCTGGATACCCTAGACCAGAATCAGCAAATACTCCCATTTCTAATCTCTTTCCTTTCCTAGAAGAGATTCAGATAACCTTAAATAGTAAGACCAGTGCCCACCTGTGGCTTTTTGAATGTAGGCTGGTCAGCTCCTTAAAAACGTACCAGCCCCCTGCTAAATCAGCAGGTGAGATTTATTCAGCTGACATGGAGCTGTAGTACTAACATGGTTTTGTTCAAGACAGTCTGTTAACATAAACAAGAGACACAAGTATGCCCAGAAGCTTCTTCTTTCTTCCCCAAGTACATCTGTCAGTCTAATAGAAGTTATTAGCCCTCACTACAAACTTGGTCCCTTTTATATCTGATGGAAAGCAGTCACACACTAACACTGTATTAGACATGACAATCATGAAGGTTACAGACTGGATTTCCAGCAACACCTGGATATCATCAGAGAGAAGACTGACTAAAAAGAAAGCTATTTATCACACCTGATGCAAACTTGAAACCACAGAGTTAACTCTGTAACCTGAGCCCATCTGCAAAGTAGACACAAAACACCTTGTTGTAAAAAACCATCTCTATCCAGTTTTGCGTAACTTGTTAAGATACACTGTAGGGAACAAAGTCTTTCCTGAACAACTCCCTGCTGTTTTATGAAGAACCATACAAAAGAAAGAAGTTCTCTAAATTAGGAAATTCTAGACTGAAGGAACATTAAGGTTGTAAAATGAAGCAGTTAAAAAAAAAAATCAGTCTCAAGGTCACCTCTATGCAACCTGTTTCACACAAATTCTGTGCTTTATGTATAAATACTAGGAGACTTCTCAGGTAAAAGTCCCAACGATTTACACATTTCAGTGTAGAGAAGGGACAGCAGTGATCCAGTCACTGAACACTGATGATAAAAACATTCAATGAACACCTTTCTAACCTGAACAGTGAAGAAAGAAAAAAAAAGTTAAAAAAGGCATGCAGATATATTCTGAAGAGCTCAAATTACCGGCCCTGGATCATTTAAAAATACAGTTTTCTGTGTGCTTACATTCTAGCTTAACAGATTTACTCTTCGAATGTTCAGAATAAGAAGGAATTCAACCTATGACAGTCATTCCTGTCTTGATTCCAGTTTAATTTCTGACATTCCTCAGGGCCTTGAAAATTGTATCTAAATTCTGGTTTGTTTGGGGTTTTTTTTAATGCTCTTTTTCCACAGTCAGAAACAGAGCTTTGTGGATTGTGTGAAGAACTTGCACCCTGACCAGTTTCTCTTGGCTGGGAGAATAAAAGGAAATGAACTTCAGACAAAACTGCCATTTTATCCCCTCCAAATGCTAAAATTATAGTACTGCTGTTCATCCATTTACAGTTATACTCACCATTCTAACTCCAAAATTAAATTATTTAAAATTATTGCACACTGTTTCAGGAGCAGGGAAGCTCCTAGAGTGCAACTGTTTGAAGTGCTGGAACAAAGTCATGAAGCAACAGTTCTTCCTCAAGTAGTCTCACTGATATAACAGTCTCCAGTAATATTATAAACAACATGATTGCAAAAATAAATTTAAAAAAATCTCATTTATTCATTATAAAGCTTAGTACAGTGAAGGACACAGTCTATTTTTTTCTTTAATTGCAGAATGAGTGGAAAAATTGCTAAGGAGGGCATTAAAAAAAAATGAACGTAGCAAGTAAGTTTCACAACCTTATCACTGATTTTAGAAGGCTAAACATGGGTTAAAAATGATGCACAAGATTACTTCAGTAGTATTCCACTAGCAGAAACCCACATTAAAGTTGTTTAGTAGGTCAGCAATGATTGCAGAATATGCAGATCTGACAACACCGAGTTCAAACTTGTATACACAGCTATCTAAAAATTGCAGTCTCTTATTAATTTTACTCTTTCAAGTATGCATGCTCTGGGCCCACATCCAGTAGATGTAACAGATGGAAACTGCCAGTGAAATATGGCAAAGCTATGGAGGCCATCATGCATGAACCAATCTTCCTGAAAACTCTTGAATCAGACTGCTAGATTCAGCCAGGCACACAAAATACCACCTACCTTCACATTCACACCATGACAGAGCCAGCACTTTTCTCAGGTAGCTGAAACATGATCTAGAGCAAATTATAAATTCTGGGTTATTCATAAATACCCAGTTCACTATGAGTGTATTTATAGTTTAGCCATAAACTGAATGTAACATAGCAGGTCAGCAACTGCGACAGTGCTCTGAGGCCATTACCTGCTCCAAGATACCAGCCTAGCCATAGCATATCCTATTTTCAGACATTCTGCAGTTCTTTCAAACAGAAGGATACATCATCAGAAAAATCACTAATTATTTGCAGAGTAATTACCACCAATAATGACATTACTACATGATTACACTCAATTGATTTAAGTCCTTGCTGCCACCAAAAAGTGTTCCCTAAGCTTAATGTTCTCACTAGCTCCACAGTGTTATTAGCATTATTCATGTAGCTACACAAACAGGCTGCAGGAACTCATTTAGCTGAAAACTAACCTTAGGAGAGGAAAAAAGGTAAAAAAAAAAAAAAGATTAGTCTTCAGTCAGATGAGCATCTTAACCTATCAGCCTTCCTGAATACTGACGCTAGCACAAAGGAGAAGAGGGTAACACACAGAGAGATGCAAGGAAGGAGTATTGCTACCCTTTTAGAATGCTCAACTCTTTTTTCTAAGGAAAGTAATAGTTCATTTTACTTTAGAGACCTTGAGATTGATCTACTCTTCTTGTCCCTCAATAAAATCCTTGTTGGAAAAAGAATGCTCTCATAAGAACAAACCAGTATACTGACCAAAGGAAAGTAACTGCCTAACTGATACAAATTCTGTGGTTTGCTAAAGTAACACAGGTTTCAAAATGCAGGATTTATTTGGCATTTTCTCCAATAATTAACTATACCAGGACACTTCATGGAGCAAGGCTCTGCAGTTATTTTTCATTTGTTTTGCATTACAGCAGAAAAGCCTTAACAGTGACAACCTCAGTAATATAACCAAGCACTTTCAGAACCAGAGAGACATAAGGGAACAATGTGCCTGAAAAGTTTAAATTGCTCTCGTCCAGTCCTGACTCCTTTTCTCCAACTATGATAGCCCTGGAAACTCACATTTCAAACTAACAGCACCTTTCCACTACTATACTAATGAATATTACAAGTTAATATTTAATGGAGATATTCTTTTACCTGCGGACTATGTTATGCTAGTTGTTTTCACAGCTAACTTCTGGTTTAGCAGAGGTACTGCTCGTGTCTGATAAGTGTATGAAATAATATTGAAATCTCATAAGCAAGCAGTGAACTGAGTGCACGTGGCTCACAGACAGACCTAGATTTATCTGGGGAGAACAACCTGGGACCCCACAGGTAATGTTGCACCTATAAATAGAAGTAAATAAGGAACACATGAATATTTCCTGCCCAATGGGACTGGACATGTCTGGTTTACCAGTTCTCAGTTATTTTCAGCTCCCTCAAGGTAGGGAAAATGACCTGTGAAGCCAAGAATTTGCAAGGAATGTAATGCAAGGGAAACACCTGTTGTGAGGTCAGTTAAAAAACAGAACAAATATACACACTGTGCAAGCTGTGAAAGGTGAGAGGTTACAGCAGAGTTTCTAGGGGGAAGACTGCCTTATAAAGGCAGGAGACTTTCTTCACTGAAGATGACTAAAGGGAAGAAAGGGGAAAGCATTCCTTATGGTTACAGCAGCTGAAGAACTTCCAGCGTTCTTCCTTTCTTCAGAAATATTTGCTATAATTAGAAAGTTTCAAACAGTAGCTAGAATAAAAATCATTAGCTACCTTTTTATATAAAGGTCTGCTAGGCAAAGACAGCAGTACTCTTCTTGGTTCAACTGTATTATGCACCAGCCAAGCCAACAGCTAAGTATGCTGTATGATTTCTCCCTATTCCCACTACAAGATGCACTCCTTACAATTAATGGACTTGATGATCCTTATGGGTCCCTTCCAACTTGAGATATTCTATAATTCTATGATAATGCATCCCATTCAAAAGTAACAAAGATTTAGTCTAACAGCTGAAAAATTAGCATATTGGATTTTTACTGACTCAGAACTAGAACACTAGTGTGCTTTTTTCACATCTAGTCCTTACATATTCCAGCTCAAGGCTAGGATTTCTCTGCATAACAATATCACTCATATTTCACCATAGTGTATCTTGAACTGGACAGTGTCTTAAGGCCTTGTGAGGAAATTTCTTAAAGACACTTCCATAAATGCAGAATGGAAGACAACAAAAAGCAGTATGTGTTACTTTTCTTCCAGCCTTCAAAATCACTGCTGGGATAATGTGGCAAAATCCTATATTCAAAACAAGTGGAAAAACTGCTAGCTTTAAAGCCCCTGACAGTTATAGCTAAATAAAATAAATGCATGACACACAGGCCTTCTGTACTAGACAAATCTAGCACTGTGCAGACCTTGAGAAGTTCTCTTGCACTGTTTGTTAAAAATCATCAGCATAGCATATACTCAAAAAGATTGAATTTGCATAGCTACTGTGCTGTCTTAACACAACATACTTTCCAACTACCTATCTGGTCAGATGAAGACTATACAAGGCAGCATATATATGTGGTGTTTACAATGGATTAATTGACATTACAAAATAAAATTTGCAAGTGTGAAAGCTATTACATTGGATTAGATATTCTTCAGTTTACAGCTGTAGCCACTTGCTCTATCTTGCAGATCACAGAGTACCTGAGCAGACTGCACCTGCCTGTGCTGTCTTCAAGCACAAATATTCTGATTAGGAGTTTGCTTCTTTCTTCTGCCATCTGTATTTTCCTGATCTTTCTAGGCCATTGCTTTTCTAACTGTCCTGAAAGCTGAAGATGTGGGATATAAGAAAAGAATAGCCTTCAATCATTTTTAAGCCCTCCTTTCCAAGTCACCAGGGCAACATGTGAAAGAACAAATAATTGAGCAGCGAATGGTCTGACAGTATGGACAGCAAGACCTACAACTTAAAAACTAAAGACAGGAGGAATCCCTAGTGCATGCAGCCCCTTCTCTTTTACTCCACTTACACTCTAATTAAGTCTGGGAGAAGGAGCTGTGAATCTTTGTCAAGTCACTGTAAGGCACAGAAAGGTAGACACATAATACACTTGTGTAAAGTCAGCATGCTCCCACAACTTATTTCTTACTGTCATAAATCCCCCCTGCAAGAGCTAGACACCCTGCTGTCCAGAAGAAAAAAGTTTTATTACCCAACAGAAGTTTCGCATCTAAAATTTTATTTTTAACAAGCCACTAGGTGCTGCAGTCTTCCCTTGGAAAAAGAGTCCTTAGTACCACAGTGAAACCAAGCCACATGGATGAGGGCATGGACATTTTACCGGTACCAGAAGTGCCTGTGAAAGGAGTGGACACTGCAGCTCACAAGTACGAGAGATGCTTACAATGATCCTGGAATAACACAGTCCTCTGATGCAGAGAAAATACTGATACACATTCAACAGAAAATAATCTTCATCGAGCAGTTTAGAGGTAGCATTTCACTTCTTGAGGATGAAGAGTTTTTGTTGTGCTCAGAGGCATTCAAGTAAGAGTCGAGAGGAAATGTCATTAGTCTATGGAAACAGAAGCTTTCCTGCAAAAGGAAAAAATTAAAGATCTCCCCTCCTGCCCATTTTCTTCACTAAGAGTCCCTTTTTATAGCGCTGGTCTACATGCTGAAGACTTTTCAAGTAGCCTATACAAAGCTCTCCAGCTCATTTCTGCAGAGGTAGGGTTTTTTCCCCAGTTTAAGATGCATCTACAGAGGTGTTCTGCCCTCACAACTATGTTAAACAGTTGCAGGTTTTTTAGTTTCAATCAGCACAGTCTATTAACCTGCTAAACTACAAAGTTCATAGTACAGATGTAGCCCCAAATTATGTTTTGTGTTTAACAGGTAATTGTTGGTAAAATAGTTTGTTTCTCTCTCCCCTTTTTACATAACAGTTCACAATCTTCCTCTATTATAAAAAAAAGTGTTACAGCATCAGACATCACAGCTGAAGATTAAAAATAAGTGACACCGTGTCAGGTTTACTAGTACCATTAATATGTTTGACTCCTTTTTAATTATGAACTTTAAAACAAATTAAAAAGCAAGTTTCATAACTGAAGGAACAATGCCTGTCTTTGTTGCTACTTTGAACTTCAAGAGCAGATCAATGCTATTTGTAATACAAAATTTTGGAATCTCTTCTAAAGAGGGTAATATAGATCTGTCAGATGTTGGTGAGCAAAGCAATTAAGCAATTGTACAACAAAAAAAGCTCAAAATGGTCTTTTTTTTTAATGGAGAGAAGGCACTGAAGAAACCATAGCCTTTCACCAATATCAGTATTAAGGCTACGTTCAGTAGAAGGGTAAAAGATACTAACCAACCACAGAAAAGACTCTGGGTTTATTGTGGTGCTAAACTGAGCACTGTAACATGCCAGCAGCTCATTTTTTTCAGTTTTCTTCCCTAGGACTTGACTGGATTTTGAAGCACTTGACTGAACAGAAGGCAGCACCCAGAGAAGTTTTGCTGTGTGACCATGTAAGCCCATAGCTGTTTGTTAATCCGTAATAAATTCACTATTGTTCATAAGCTTCAGCTTCCGTTTTTTGTATATTAAGCACACTGAGGCAATCAGAGACACTTGGGCTGCTGCCCTCTGTAGTATGATTAGAACTTACCCTTCCCCCACTTTCCACGAGACCACAAGTGAAGGTGAGGACCAGCAAGGAATAAAGCAGATCTCACTCTAAATTGTCTATCAGATAAATGCGACACAAGCCTTGAAAGGTAGAGATCTAGAACAGAAGCAACTGTTACTGCTGCCTAATTTAACACACTTGCACTTGAAGGTTAATTTCTCAGTAATATGAAGTTAAAACACAGAGGGTGTTTCTCACACCAAAACATTAAGGAAGCACAACTGATAACATGAGACATACAAGAAGGGTACAGAAAGCACATGGAAAGCTGTAACTGCAAACCAGCACGTTACCAAAGCAGTTAGGAATAAGAAGGATCACAGCACTTTTATTAGTGGTGACACTTATTCGGGAAAGAGTGACAACACCAAGAAGCAGACCAATACAATTTGCTCTCCAGAGGCATCGACACAAACTGATGGGTTACTGGGCATGACCCGTTTTCCTGCTATTTCTGCAGGTTCTTCTGCAGCCCTTCCCTTCTCACACAAGAGACCCAAACAGCTGAAGTTTTCACTGAAAGAAAGGCTGAGCGAGTGACATTACCCAAACTTCTGCTCTGGCACACGAATGTCCTCAGTTTCTTTCTCAAACTGCAAGAAGGATATTTCCATTTAGACACACAGTTGCTAACAGCAGCCATAACTTAGACAAAATAAGAAAGGGTCCCTCAGGCCTTCTACCCCTTCCCCCTTCAAAATACCAATGCTCTCCCTTCCTGCCGTAACCCACCCCCACCCGCCCAAATTCACACATAGAGCAAAGTTTTAAAGGAGAAAACATTAAGAGCATCAGTGGGACAATACTGGGTTTGGTCAGGCGAGAAACGTATCAGGAAATAGCTGAGAACAAGCAAGTAACACACAAATGACTCAGGATCCATTCCCATTACAATGGGGAAAACAGGCAAGTCTTTTTCCACACATGGACGGATCCACCCAGCCCTGGTAAAAAAAGTACAGAACAAATGCCAATTTTTTCATAGCAACTTCAAAAAACCCGAAGTATTTTTCATAAGAAACCTGGTATTTTAACATATTGAGAGTTTGGCTAAACTAAACCTTGATTCTTTTCTGCTTTACAACATAATTCACACAAAATAAGTACAACTATGTAAATGAGGCATTTTGAGTCATCCAAATGTCTTGCATAAGTCCTGGGTTCGACCTTCTTTGTAACTACAGTGGCACTTTTTGACACTTCAGCTTTTACTTTTACAACGTAAATGTAACAGACCACCTGTGCTTTGTGGTTGTTACAAAACAAATCAAAATAAGCTTGTCATTTATATTTTCATTAAGACCATGTAATAATAGAGTGCAGCCCTCTGACTTACAAGGCATAAGTGTTGCAGTACATGGCATATGGACCCCTTCACATGCCACAAATACTGCATTTCCGCTGCTCAGCCTGCTGGAGGAAAACCCAGCCATCAATGTCTACCTCACAGATACTTAGCATTCACTCCATTAGATTGAGGGGTCAAACTTACAGTAAAACATAACTGGTATTGACAACTGGCTCAAGACTCAGCCACATCTAGTTTGAAGTAACAAGTGCTGTATTTTCACCAGCAAACAGTTCAGCTGCAGACAAAAGGCAACACACACACGACTGATCTTTCTAATACACCACATCTAGCAACTGCGACAAAATAGTTTATTTTGTATTCTAGGCACATCACATTAAAAAAGGAGGCAACCTAGATGGTAAAGATCACATTCAGGAACCAGACCAAACTACTGTAAAGAAGAAACCAAGGGCAGCAAGTTATCACTGCAATACTGCTTTTGCTGAAGCATAAACCTACTGCTCATGCGATTTTGAAGCATAATTATTCACAGTTCACCTGAGTGCAGGTCGCCAGCACAATTCATGCAAGAAGTAACCGAGTTTATCTTGCTTAGGATACTGGTAGCATATCAGGTCACTCCCATCAACTGCAGCTCCGTCTCCTGCACTGAGGTTTTCAGACCTAAAACCAGCAGCAAAGCGCTTTCTACCTTCTGCCTCTATGTAATTAGCACTATTAATCCCAGGCTATCCAAGCCCCCTGGCGTGGCTCTGATTTGGCTTTAATCTCTGCCGAGGTCTCTTCTTCCTCTCCACAGAAAGCCATTTAAACCTTGGCAAACCTTTCGGTTTAAAGTGATGTTCTGTTGCAGAGGGATTAGTCCCACACTGTATTGGTGGGAAGCACGGAGACCTGCAACGCCTGGCCCTCCTATATCCCCCAAAAAAGGAGCGGAAAGTTACTTTTTCAGAGAGCGACCGCTTAGGACAAGGCAAGGGCTCCTCTGCACCTCTTCCTTCCCTCAAGCGCAGCCAGCTACACCCAGAGAAGCTCGCCTCTGTGTGGTCCAGCCGCCTTCTCTAACGCTTCCTCTCGCTGTCACCGCAGGACGTGAACACACCGCTTGTCACCTCCACTGCGAATAACTGATTAGTCATTTGCGCCGCCCGCGGGGCGCCCCGCACCCGACAGGGCGGCCGGCGCCTCCCCGCTCGGCGGGCGCCCCTCACGCGCCCAACGGTTCGCCCTCGCGCCCCCAACGGCTCCCCCCACGGCTCCAGGCTGCCCGGGAGCGGGGAAGCCTGCCGAGACGAGAGCCGCTCCTGCGGGTGCCGGCCCGCGGGGGAAGAGGGGGGCCCCACTCACCCCATGAGCCAGTCCATGGCTGGGTCCCGCCGCGCCGGGAAGCTCCCGCGGCCGCCGACTCCTCGCTCACCGCCCGCTCATGGGGGCCGCCGCTGCGGGCGCGGGGGCCAGGCTCCTCCCTCGCTCGCTCCCTCCCTCCCTCCCTCCCCCGCCGCCCGGCTCCGGCTGGGCGGTGCGGGCGAGGCGGCCGCCAGGCTGCGCCGGGTCCCCTCCTCAGCCTGACACTCGCGCACTCGGGCGGCCGGAAGTAAACACACGGCGCTGGCGGCCGCCAGCCGCCAACCCGGAAGCGGCCCCCCGCCTTCCCCCACCACGACCGCCGCCTCCCGGGGCACGCTGGGAAATGTAGTTCGGCCGCGGCCGTTAACGCTCTCAAGGCGTGAGGGGCCCTGGCACGCCCGGGTTCCTCGGGGGCTGAGGGGAGCGGGGCCCCTCAAGAGACTTCCTCCTGGCTGGGAGCTGTTGGCCGTTACTCGTCCCCCTCTGGGGGGATTTCACCGTTTGGGACTGGGCCTCAGCAGTTCAGTTCTCACTATGCCATGGGCTCCCTGAGGGGAGCTCCATGTCAGGGCCCCTGAGGTAGCGCTGGGATGGTTACACTACCCTGTGCACAAGACAAAATGCGTTAATTCGTGAGGGTGATGAAAGCCTGGAGCTCCCGCAGGGCTCCAAGCCACTCCTGCACAGAGACCACTGTTCTTCTTCACCCCTTCCGGCACCCTGAGAGAGTCCTGGAGCCTTGGATATGGGACACGGGACACGGGCTGGCTGCCTCCCTCACCTGCCTCGTCCTTTCCGCTACTGGTTGTGCCTTGTGCTCCACAATCTGCTCTTTGGCTCAAAATCCTTCCTTTCTCAGTTCCTCTAATTGCAAAAATAACCAACCAACTACTAGCTCCACAAAAACAGAGGGAGGATACCTACTCACAGGCAGCCCGACACTGCACCTTTTTGAGATGTAAGCGATCCTGTTTTAAAGAGGAGAAATCTTTTCCATGCAAATCATTGAGGTGCAGCATTTACAAAGGCTGTGTGAGATGAGGCGCATGTCCTCTTCACCAATTTCCCTGATCAGCAGCACCTGCTTAGGTGGAGATGTTTACAGAGGCAGATCTGCTGGGGGTGATTGCATGCTTTGGGCACGTGTATTAATTAAAAACTCTTTGTGTTATGGGAGAGTGACAGTTACTTCACTGGACTCCCTGCAGTCACCAGCTTTCTGAGGGAAGGACTGTCTTTCAGAGGCTGTTTGAGTCATCATCCTCCTCCCCTGCCCTGCTTCTTCCACCCTGCAGTGCTGGGGGCATGGAGGGCCCTCCCAGCCCTGTGGTGCTGTGGGTGTGGGGGTTCCCAGGGCCCCTCATCCCACAGGCACCCACCCGTGGCCCCACTCATTCAAGGAGGATGAGTCGGTCTCCAGCCATCACACTGACTCTGATGAGAGTTCCAACAGGACAGCGTTATCCCAGGGCTAGTAAGGCATTGCATGGGGGTGTTACAGGAGTGATTTAATAAGAACGTGTCTTGGTCACGGTTGTTTTGTATCCCTCTGTCTTGAGGAAAGGTGGTAGAATTATTTTGTATTAAAAACCATATTGTACCATCATTTTTGGAACTGACCTTCCCTCTGAAATCTGCTGGGGATCCCTTTGCACAACACATAACTGCTTTATTTTGCCATTCTCCTGTAACTAAAAACTTCACCCTGAGAATTATTTGGGCATCCAGCAGTGTAATATAAGAAATGGAAGACCAGAACTTGAAAATGTATGTTGTCTGTGTTCAAATGGAGTATTTTTCTTTAACACCTACATTTTATCTCTTAACTGTTTATAGTTTTAGTTATCTTTGCATTTAGAAAATGTAGCAGAGGATAGGAAAGAGGTCTCTTGCAGCAAAACTCTGCATACTTTACTGAGTGGCTGGAACAAGGATTTTTTACAATGTTTAAAATACCAGATCAAACCATCTGCAGAAAATAATTATCCTTTATGCAGACACTTGATCCAGTCATTATCTGCAAACATTTGAGAACAGATGTCCCTCATTTGAATTATGTCTTCATGTTGCCCTTTGTTACAAGTATTTTTGGCAGGGCATTTGAGGATGAGCTCCATCCAATTTTACTGTGGAATGCCTTGTACCAGGAGTAGGGTGTTTAGTCATATGACACTCATTTTAAAGCAGAGATGACTTCTGATACAATGAGTTTGTCATGTCAGATTAGCTGTTTTCCTCCTGATTGTATCAAGGAAAATATATGGCAACTGGCACTAGGAGAATTACTGGTGCAAAAGAAACTCAGACAACGAACATATATTTCATTAATCTTTTGTATTGTACCTTCCAATGGCACAAGGCATTTATCTATATCTCACCTAAGGTGATTATTTTATAATTTTTTTCATTTTCAAACTGACATTACACCTACTGCTTTTTTCCTTCTCCCCTTAGCCACTGGAAACCCCAGAAGTCCCTCTGGCAGATCGAGCATTTCACATTCGTCCCATTCAGTCAGGTCCTTCTGAGCAGCTCTGAAGAGCAAAGGATGTGCCAATCCAAGAGCAGTCTCCAGTGGTTGTCCTGCAACTCCCCTTCTGTTTCTAAACCCTTTAAAAAATGCATTGCAGTGATTATTTGTTTGACAATAGCAAGCCTGGCAGGCTGTGGGGCTCTTTTGTGCTAAGCCCTATGCACATGCACAAAGAAAGGGTGCTCCTTGTTCAGGGCAACAGGCTTGCAAGACCCTGTAGGACATGAATATAAGGTGCTTAACAAGAAATGGTTCTTGGCATACAGATGTGGTAGGAAGCGCAGAGGATCGGCGAGGTTTATAATGCTTGACATTGGAGGGTTTTGCACCGACTCATCCCTGGATTACTGTCCCGCAGCTTACTTGTGTCTAACAGGATTTAAAATGCAAGATTATTGCCATACAGTCTGGGCAGAATTGCTGTGGTGTGCCTCGTGGGCTTGCGGGATCTGGACTGTAAGGCTTTTGGCCTGTGGTGCATTGCAAGGAATACTGCGTTCATTCGCTCCTCTCCTGGCTGGCGCAAGAGAACCCCGAAAAAGTGCATACCCTGCTCCTCCTGGCCACCAGGCATAGGGGGCTTTGTTCCCAGGTGTTCCTCAGCAGCACCAGAGCTTTTCGGGAACTGATGGGAGGCTGGGGGGGATCCCATACAGACCAGACCACACCACAGGAGCTGGGGCAGACAAACCTCTTGCGTGAGGATTTGGCAGTCGTGTAAAGCTCTGCGGAGCTCAGTATAAAAGCCAAGGTACAAGATAGCATGGACCTGAGGGCTGTCCCAGTCTATCAGAGGGCTCTGCTAGGTCTCATAACCCCTGAAGAGAGACACTGCAGTCCCAAGACTGGCTCAGCAGTGGCTGAGAGCTGCCTTGGAATAGCAAGCCTGAAGGTTTCTTTCCTTACTTTTCCCTCCCATGGTTCTCATGACCAGATTTGTGTGAAACAGGATGTTTGATAGCAGTGCAGACAACGTCTGTCCTATATAGCTGATTTTCATCTTGGCTTTTCAGTCGGCTTGCTTTGCCCGTCTGGTGATAAAGTGGTGCTGCAGAGGACAAGCGGCTATGAGGAAGTAATCAAGGCACTGGTCTCTCTGCAACTCTGTCCCTTTACTGCCTCCGATTTTATTGTCATTACCTCCTGCAGCAGGAAAGTGCAACGCACAGGTGGGCAAACATTGCCTTGCACGGTCGAGCACTAAGGAGTGGGAGTGAACTTTGCTCCCTTACTGGCTTATTGCATCAGAAACACCTGTCCCTCCTTCACCACGTAATATTTGGTGTGGGGCTGAGCGGCCTCATATCTGATACCTTGACAACAGCTTTGCGTGTTCCCTCTTCTCTCCCTAAGGCTGTGGTAGTGCTGAAGGAACGGGCAAAGGAGGAAAGAAAGCATTGCTCAGGGCTGTATGAGTTTTCCTCCTCTTGATTTGAGGCAATGTCATTCCCATGGAGCTCACCTTACCCTGGGCAGCTGAGAAGCCTCAGCAGGCAGAGAGATGTGAATCCGTTTGCCTGGCTGAGGTATTTCCAGTGGGTGGCAGAGAAGCAGAGCAGGTGATGGCTGCTGCCCTGACACAGAGGAGGTGTAACGTTTTTCAGCAAGCTGCAAATCTGCTGCTCAGATCTGGGTCTTCAGCAACAGGAGGAGATACACCCTCACTGGGAAGACATGGCAGACTGATGGCCTTGGGATCAAAATGGTGTATTTCTGAAGCTCTGAATGCAGCACTGGCTCTTTAAGTCAAAAACATCCACATACTCCTTCTCTGAGACAAAACGTCTTTGTCCATGTGCATGAAACATCTTACGGTTTAAATTCCTGCAGAGCCATTAGAAAAAGCAAAGTGCATGAGTCTGACAGCGTGGGCCTGCCTGCAACTCTGAATGTGATTATTAATCATGCTGGATATTAATAACAGCATCTCTTCTTGGTTGGAACATTTGATTTTTTTATAAATAAACACTGTGAGTGGTTATAAATATTGATTGCTGCCAGTAATAGTAAGGCGTTTCAGATATAGTCTTGCAACAAGACAATCAGTCCTGCTGAGGACCAGATTGGGAAAAAAAAATTACATTTTGGGTCCTGAACTACCTGGGAAATATGGCTTGTATTCAGATGTCTGAGAGAGGGCTGAAGCTTCAGGGAGGAGGGCTGAAAAATCTGGCCTTGAGGGTCTGCATTTCCAGGGATGCTGAACAAAGTTCAGTCTCTCTCTCCCAGTCACAGAAGTACAGAAGTATTAGGCATTTCCTCTTTTAGACAACAACTTATGAGTGGATGTTAAAGCACGAGACTGGTGGTGACTGGGTTTTATTTTTTCCCCCACTAATTAGGTATTACTGAGCAATGCCTGCCTCACACCTCAGCTTCCACATCTGGAAAATGAAAGAAACACTTCCCTCTGCATCAAAAGTCTTGTGAGAGACGATGTGTACATGCTCAGAAACCTTAATTGCTTAGGAATACTCAAAATCAGGTGGATTTCTCTGTTATTCCAAGTGGGGAATACAAAAATTATGCTAGTGAATTGAATAGTAGCCGAGAGAGTTTTAGTTTCAGCTGGGAAGCTTAGGAAACGCTGATGGCCACCCATAGGGTCAGTATGCCTGGGCTGACCTGCATGTGTTGGAGAGGTCTGTAAGCCAGATGAGTGTGGGTTTCCTTTTCTCCCAGTGCTGGTGATACCGCGTGGTTGTACAGGCTGTAACCAAACCCATGCTCTCATTTTGCCTGACCAGCACTAGCCAGTTTGAATGCCCCCTCAGAAAGGGGAAGCAGGAGACACACATCAGCTCTGTTGTAGTTGGTGCTGCTTTTCCTTACTGATAAGCTCTTCCCCAAGTATATCTTAACCTACTGCCTGTGTCAGAGTGGAGAAAAGGGCACAGGGTGAGAAACAGGACATATATTTTTAAGTTTGGAGAGGGATGTCCACTCAGTGTGGTTGTGTTGTAGGCTACCTGCAAGCAAAAGGTGTTGCATGTAACTGGAAGCCAGGGCTTGCCCATCCCCACTGGTTTTGCAGGAAGATGGAGACAGTGCCGGAAATTGTTTGCATTATTTTCCTAATGCTGCATCTCTCTCCCAGATGGCAAAACTCCCCCTAGGCCTCCACCTGAAAAAAAACCAGCAAGCAGCAAAGAGCCTGTAAGTCTGTTTTTCAGAGTCCTGGATGCTTTTAACTAGTCCTTGACATTATTTGCAAAGGCAAAGAACAACTTTCTGGCATGTCTTTCCCTCTGGTACAACTACACGTAAAGCAGTTCACTACGTAACCTCTGAAGTGACCTCAGAGCCTGTGTCACGTCTCCTGCAGAGCAAGGAGATGGGCAGCCCATCTGCACATGCACTGGGTGCTTCTCATGCAGGGCAGAGTTTGCCCCCTGCAGCCATATGCCCAAATGGAAACAGCCCTGGATTTGCAAGCCATGGGATGACAACGAGACTCATGTGCCAGGATCACACCCAAAGGTTTGCTTCGCGGGTCCTGCGCGCCCAGCTCAGAGCAAGCTGTGTGCCCTCAGCCTGCTCACACAACGTGGGTGAGAGCAAGCAGTGGGCTGGATCCCGCCAGCCGCTCTGTGCCTCCACTCCTGCTGAGGTTGGGGAGCAGGACTGGGGCTCAGCATCCCGCAGGCGCCCTCCAGCCCAGCGCAGGGTTGGTGCCTGTGGTACAAATGAGGCCTCTGATGGCTGCATTAATGTGTTCCCAGCCCCCACCGATTACAAAGAGTGCCTGGCAGAACAGGAGTCTGTTTGTCTGCTGCACTCTGCACAAACAGTCGCTTCTGTAAATACATCTCACATGAGCAATTAGCCCCAACAATAAAGAGGTCCCATCTCTGCCAAGCGGTTTGGGGAAGCTGCTCTTCAGCGGGCACCGAAGGGAGCTCAAACAGCTAGCTCTCCCCTGCCTGCTGCCTTCCCAGGGAGACCACAGGTCTGGGTCTGCAAAGCATCCCCTCCTTTCTGCTGCAGCCCTCTCAGCTGGGACTCAGTGCCTTGGCATGACACATGTGACGTGACCACTCTCAAAACAGCCCCCAGATGATAACCGAGCACCGAGCAGCATGGGGCTGCACAGGGAAGGGGCATACATTGCTCTTCAGCTCCTGTGACACTCTGGGGGCAGGGAGAAGTTATTTTAAGGGCACAGGAAATATTATGCTGTGAAATTGAAGCTGGCTCCTACTGTGCTTGGAAACCACCCAGCCCAGCTCAGCAGCCATTCTTATCACTGACTAAATGCAATTGTATTAATTTCTCCTCTCCCTCCTTCCTCACATTGCTAGCATTTTTCTCCTCTTTCATCTTGCACAATTAAAACCGAAAACCAACTCAGGAAAAGCACTGATCAGTTATTATTCATGCATATTTGCAATGCCAGGTAGAGGCCTCAGCTGGACAGCAGGGCTGCCTGTGCCAGGCTCTGGTCATTGCAAAAAAACAGAAAGAGAATTATTAGTACAAAAGCCCTGGAAGTGCTGGCCCCACATCTGGAGGGGAGATGTCAAATGTGATGAGCACATCACAAGCAGCATGCCTTGATGCACAAGCCTCTTCTCCTTACAGTGCACTCTGTGCTAAAAAAAGGGGGGGAAGAGGCAGGGAGAGGTGGAAGGGAGACTTACCCCCAAGCATCGGGCAGCCTGCTGCCTGCTGTCTAGGACTGTCCAAGGAGGGCAAATCCTGTGTCCCACATCGCTGTCGTGGAGGGAAAGGGAGCTTTCACTAACGCTGCTGCTCTCTTTAATTTCTGGCCCTGCTGTGTGAACTCAGTTCATCTTCTCTAAATCTTTCCAGCAGTGAACACACCTTTTTTTCGGCGGAAATTGAAGCTGAAGTGCTCCTATACTGCTATCACTTGCTCCTACACTGATATCACTGGAGTCCAGCTGCAAGAAGATAGCCAGTCTTGCAAGACTTGTGCAAAAAAACAGAAAAAGCAGTGACACAGATGCTTGTTAACGTATTTGGGAACAGCAGAAACCCCACATTTGCTTTACTTTGCTAACATCTATGCTAGAAGAAAATCCCTTTATTTTGCCATATTTGGAACTGGGCAATAAAGCTCTATTCCCTGCCTGTGAGATGGAGCAAGATGCCAGTGTGGTCCCTGGTGCCAGCCTGCTGTCCTCTGGGCTTCACATCCCAAGAAGACTCAATGGCACCATCTGATGGCTATAAGAAAAGCAAGCAGTAAAAGCTGCTCCTGGAGATGGAGTTGGGGGGGAAGATTCATGTGAAAGCTATTCCCAACCAGCAACACGATTTCTAGCTAGGCGCAGATGGGTTAGTGGTCTTTCTGCAGAGAAAGGAAGGCTTTGGGAGGGATTCAGGAGTGTTGAGAGGTGGGATGATTTGGCCTGCGTGGTGGGAACGCTACCTCCTTCCTCACTTGGCTCCTCCAGCACCAACACAGGAGAAGCAGCAGCACCTCTGGAGTAGGTACGTGGAAAACGGGGGTGGGTGACGGCCAACTTGCAGGGCACAACCAGCAAAAATGTAGTGTGCTGCTAAGGCTCCCCAAAACCAGCTCAGAGCAGAGTGCACAGTGCCAGAATTGGTGTGCTGGTAGAAACAAAAAAAACCCTGCCAAAGCAGCCCGGAGAAGGGAAGGTGGAGCTCTCGCTGGAGCTGCTGGAGAGGATTTGGGGTGCATGGGTGGCCACTTGAGGCTCCATTGATGCAGGTGGTTCAGACCAATGGGGATTTGTTTGGTAAGTGGCATTTCATTGATTTTTCTATGTATAGGAAGTGTTGATTTCTCCAGCAAATGCTGTAAACGGTCAGGTTTATTCCATGTCTACTTTGCAGTGTTACCAATGGGAGGCGACCTGTCCTCTTTTTCCTCTGACTCTGATGACCGCAAGGGCAGTAAGTGCAAGGAGTCAGCTAAATTCTGGCCCTTGCGCATGGTAACGTGCTACTGTGTGAAATCCAGGAGGGTGAGAGGTAAGAAAGCTTTGCCCAGGGCAACTTCCTCAGATTTGTGGGGATCCAATGGTGCCATGACTGAGTCATCACTTAAAAAAAATGCCACTGTTTGTTACTGTAGGACCATCATTCGTGTACATGGAACTGGCTGCAACAACTCTTTGGAGTTTATCTTCATGGGGGTATGGAAGTGCACCCGTTGGTCCTTTCATGAGATCAGACCTCTGCTCCAAGGTGTGCATCCCATCTGCAAACTGAGGCTGCATGAGCAGTTTTTAAAGGAAGAGATGAAAACCCCTGTGCTGGTCACACAGGGGCTCTGGCTGAGTGGGGAGGTTTTCTCAGGGCATCCACAAGCTCCAAGGCTCTGTTGTCGACAAACCCACCAAAAAATGAGAGACTTCTCCCTGCTAGCCCTAACCTGTCTCCAGGGAAAAACACAGCCACCACCAAGTCCCCCTCTTTGGAGGAGCTCTGTGAAGGCGGCTGTAGCAAGAGGTGTTTTCCTCCCTCTTCCCATGGTTCGTCCTTCCAGTGAGCTGCCAGCCTCAGCTCGCCTGGTCAGGGCACTGGGCGGTTGGTTGTCTGCCTGTTTCTTAATCTGACTGTTGTCAAAGGCAAGTCTGCTTCCTGGGTGGAGCTGATAGATGCAAGGGAGGGCTTGATCTCGCTCTGCTTCTGGCAGCCGGCACTAGCACTAATGTTGATGGCTCATTAGTCATTTATGCAGTGCACCCAGGCACCTGAAAGTCTTCCTGGGTACGCGGGGGGAGTGAGGGAGCCCATTTTATAAGGGGCCGGGCAGCAAGTTGTTTGCTTCATACCTAGGAAAGGAGCCCAGAGCAGATGACGTGGTTTCTGGCTGTAGCTCCACCAGTCTTTTTTGATGCCCCAACTGCCCAGTGGGGTTCCTCACCCTGCCACCTGGTTGCTTGGGCAAGGTGGGCCTGAACGGATGGGAGAAGCAGCCCAAGGGGTGCAGGATTGTCCTTCAGGGGTAGCAGGATGCTGCTGAGTTGATCATTAGCATAACTGAGTGCTCCCCGGCAGACTAACAGGCTTATCTGCTTGTGCCGCTGGGGTGAGTTTGCACAGAGATGCAGTCGCCTGTTTACCAGTTGGCACAAGTCATGCTGACAGCTCTGGAAGTGTGGGAGAGGGAGGAGAGGACACTGCCGTGGGCACAGCCCCTTCAGAAAGTCCATGCCATGGATGAGCGGAGACCACACAGGCAGGTTCCCATGCAAGGCACCAGGCTTTCCCTCCCTTAACCTGCAACCTTAACCTGGGGGAAAATGTCCTCCCCTTCCTCCACTGAGGAAGACGGAGAGGATGAATAAAGCACACAGTCGGCCAAAGCAAACAGGCAGTGCTGGCCAGGCTAAATCCCTGTCCTTCTCACCGCAGCCCTGGTTGCTTTTCCCTTAACTCCCAGCTCCAAGGTCTCTCAGAAAAGCATTCCTGGAGGCTGCGGAGAAGAGACAAGGAGAGGAGAGGCAAAGAGGTTTCCTGAAACCAAAGGCCCGAGGGGGACGTGTAAGAGGGGTGGATCAATAGCCGTGCTTCCAAGAGTCTCCAGACTCCCTCCATCAGCAATAATAGAGGGGTGAGCTCATTGCTAATACCTTTGGTGGGTGTGAGAGCCAAGAGCAGCCTGTCCGCGTCAGAGAAAGGCTTGATACTGTCTCTGCGGCTCTGTTGCCAGCACTGCCTGGTGCAGGAGGCAGCAGGAGGATCCTTTTTCATTCCTTCTCTGTGCAAGGACCATTTTTTTTGGTGAGGGGGGGTATCAAGGCTTGGTCTTTGGCTGGGTGCTATCAAATGCGCAGTGGAGCTGGTGAAACTGCAGAGGTTATCTGAGCTAGATAACTCCCTGCAGTGATCTGTGTTATCTTGCTGGCTGCATCCCCTTTAATCCACTCTGATATAAAAATACCCCAAAGAAGGATGATTCCCCTACCCAAGGAGCTTATTCCTCTTCCTAAGAGATCTCCGTTCTCCCACTGCTGCTCTGCCGGGCACCTGATCGCTTGGCTTTGAAGGGGTGCAAAGGGCACGCTTGTGGGACTGGGGTGAAAACAATTACCATCAGGAGTCCATGCCCAGGGCCTGGTGCAGGAGGCACCTAAGCCTCAGCTATTCCTGTTCGCTGCCTGCTCCTGCTTTGCCTGGCAGGGTTTGCCTGCCCTGTGCCAGCCTTGTACCCAGTGCTGCAGCATGGGGAACCGGGGGAGCGTGGCAAATAGGATTTGCAGAGGAATACTGAATTTTCCTTTTTTTCCTCAGGTTCCCACAATTAAGCAAACTCATCAGAGCTGAAAGCACTTCAGGAACCCTGCGTGGCCCAGAGGACTAATTATGGGGCCAAGAGAAGAGAAGGGAGGGCAGAAATTTCACAGTCATCTGAATGCATCCCACTGTGCTGGCCCAGTGACATTACGGCCTCAGCTACAGGCCCCATGGGCACCACTTAATCAGTCAGTGCCTTTACCCTGATGGAAATTGCTCTTCTCTCATCTCTGACTTGTCTGTACCCTCTGTGCCCCCCTCTCAGTGCGGCACCCAGGGCTGAACCCATGGCTCTCTGGGCTCACCCTGCAGCAGGGGTAAGGTGCACAAAGCCCCAGGTACACGGGCATTTTCTCAGGGGCTGCATGACCAAAATGTCCTGGTCATCTGCGACAGTCTGTCCCAGAGGTTTGTAGCGAGAGGCAGGTGTGCCAGGTGCTTGCGGGGAGCCACGTCCTGGCTGTTGTCCCTAATGGATGGCGTGTGCACCAATGAACAGGGAAAGCAGGGCAGGGAGAGGCAGACCCAGCAGCGCTTCGACTTTATGATGTACTTTTGCTTGGCATCAGCAAGGTCTGAAGAATGTCTCGGGGCGGGGGAAGGTTAATGCTCCCTGGCTGGAGACGAGGCAGTCTGGCCCTTGCTCGGGGCACCACCAAGTCTGCTGAGCAGCAGCTGTGCAGAGGCTCCCACGGCCCGAATGCAGATGCTTCATCACTGCATGGTGCCCAGGGGATGCCGGGGCAAAGCTGAAGCCAAGCCTTGAAGCCAGGCTGAAGGAAGCAGCATTCCTGCACACCCTAAAATGACGGGCTGAGCCAGAGAGGATTGCTGCTGAGCTTCTCTCAGCTCCCGGTGTTGACGACCGCACATGTGGGTCACAGATGGGACACAGTCTGGAAGGCAGTGGCAACCTGTCACTGACCTCTCTTGCTGATGAAGAGGACAGGCTGGGATGTCAGTAAGGGAGTTTTGGGGTGCAAAGCAGGGTCTCCTAGAAGTGGAGAGGACTGTAGCATCTTGTACAGCCACCTGTCAGCAGCCCAGCACTTGGTGCCTTGAGTTTGCCAGTGCCCGAACCCAAAGCCAGTCCTCAGTGGCTTTAGAGATGTGAAAGACTTGAACCACATGGTTCAGGTGAATGAAGCAGGACAGATGTGGCTCTTAGGAGCACATGGAGCCCTTCCCTTCCCTGGTACCATGCGTGGCCAGTGTGCTGGAGATGAGATGGGAGCTGGACACTGTGGACACCAGACCTGACGTGTCCCTCCCAGCCAGGCTGCAGGAGGGCAGGTTGCTTGCAGAGACACTAAACCAGCATGGCCTTGCTCTTATGCAGTAATTTGCACCTGTAGGGTGCAAAAGATTTCAAAGCTGAAGCACAGAGGTGGGCATCTGCCCTTCCTCATGTCACGCAGCCTGGTGGGGCCAAAGCTATTGCTTTGCAGGCAGCTTCTCCGCCCGGACTTCTGTCCTGCATCTGTCCAACAAAGTGTGTGAGCAGCCGTTCGCCTTCTTCCCTCCCTCCTCCTCCTCCTTCTCCTCCTCCTCGTACCAAACACCTGCAGTGGTGCTTCAGCACGCTTGCAAAATGAGATATTGTCCAGCACCAAGTATCGCCCCGAGCACTCCCGAAGGATGTGAAATGAAGATGAGCTTCCTTTCCCATCGCCTGGTGTTGCACAGACAAAATTTTGGTGGTTTAAAAAGCTCCCGAGCCGTCGGGAGCCGCCACTAGAGGATGCTCGCATGCCTCGCTGCAGGCTGGGTGCTGCCAGGGCTGCGGGGCTCTGCAGGCCCACGGCACGGCTTTTGCTTAAGACATAGCTCAAGGACTTCCCTCCAGCCCTGCTCAGAGCCCGGCTTTGGGGCAAGTGCCAGGGAAAGGTGTCCCACAAAGCTCTGTTTTGGGCCACCGATGCCCTGTTGCCTCCTCTGGCATGGCCTGGCTTTGCTGTGCCCTTGGTTCCTGGGGTTGCCACCAGCTGCTTGGCAGCTCTTGGCGATGTGATGGATGCCGTGGGGTGGCAGTGGGGTCTGCAAGACAGGAGCAAGCCTGGCAGGTTGGTCCTGCTCTCCTATGACATCATGCCCAGCCAAATGGCCCCATGGGTTGACACTGAGGGGAGGTCACTGGGATGGATGGAGCACACAAATATGTGTTTTCCAGGGGATGCAAGGGCTTCATTTCTAGCCCGCAGGCGGATATTCAGGCTCCCACCTCCCTCTGTCCTGCATCCCTGGCTGCTGTCGGACTTGGCTGAGCTCAGTGCTGCGGAGCTGGGGACACCATCTCCGAGGCATGAGCCCCTGGCTCTCCTGTGCAGGGCTTTGCAGAGAGGCACTGGGGGCCCGCTCATCGCAGATGGATAGAAAGGCTGCCCTCATGTTAGCGGTGCAGGATCAGGCCCTTAGCATCTGTTACACAGAGACCCAGGGCAGGGTGGTGAGGAGAAGAGCCCCAGCCACAGCCCAAATCCAGACCAGCTGCCCGCTTCCATGCAGGGTGGATCTGTTTGCACCCAACGTGCATCTCTGCAAGACACAAACCAGATCTGGCTTGGGGTACCCCAGGCCTGCCCTGGCACAGGGGCTGTTTCTGCTCTCAGGAAGTCCTCTTGGTGCTGCTGAGGCTTCTTGAAGCATCTTGGGTTGGAGTAACAGGCCCCCTGATGATGAGAGGGTTGAAAAGTGATGCTGTGAAGCAGCAGGGTTGGAAGAGCTGGAAGAAGAGCCTGAAGAACAGCAAAAGAGGGAGACTAGGGCTGAAGCAGCAGCAGGAGAATAAAATGCCATCCCAATGCACCTCCTTCAACTCTGCTGCCAGTGCCGTGATTGCCGCATCCCGAGCAACCGTCCCCACGGCGGTGGGGCAGGCGGAGGAGCTGTGTCCTCCTCTGGCAGTGGCAGCGCTGGCACAGCAGCGCCTTGCAGACACAGATGTGCACCAGTCAGGATGCAGCTCTGTTCCCAACACGACTGGCTGTGACTCAGAGTGCCTCAGGGGAGTAAACCAGATGGGGAAGATGCTGCCTTTTTGTTGTTTGGAAATGGAGCCACTTTTTAACATGGAGGCCTGTTTTAATTCAGGAAGGTGTTTTGCAGACACTGCAGCACCCACTGGGCAATGAGACACTCTGCAGAGAGGAGGAGGGTTGCAATTAGTGTGGGCTGTGGGCAAGATGGGAGCAGCTGGGTCATGCCGTGAGCATCTGAGGGGCCAGTTGGATATAGGCACAGCCAGATCCACAGTGGCATTCAACATGGATGGTTTCTGGAGGAGACAATTTTTGTTTGCATGCTTACCCTGGTGCCATGAAATGCGATCTTGGGAGACATTTTCTCTTGCCCTGCTCCTGCCCACACAGCTCCCTCCTAGGAGTGCAGTGAGCAGGAGCAATACGGAGGGGCTGCCAGCGTGATCGATGGGGGTTGCAGCATTTTGGGTCGGGGCACACATATTTAGTGGTAAATCCACAGCAGAATAATTACCTCTCTTTGTGGATGGCAGCTTTATTAAAAAGAAATAAATAAAGCATCTTTAAAGGAGAGGTGAGCAAGAGACACAAACCCCATCCTTGGGGCAATGCAGACAGATGAGTAATGGGGCCCTTTGAGTAAGTGCCTGCCCAGCCAGCTCTGAGTCACTGAGCAAACAGCACCAGCCTGGAGCTGGCAGCAGGGCTATTCTTAGCCGCTTGCCCGTCAGGAGATGCTGCCAAGGGAGAGGAGGCAGGTTAAGGGGTGTCAGTGGGGGAAAACATTTGCTTTCCAACTAAAAAGCCCCCAGAGCCAGCCTGAGGCTTGGTTGCAGTAACCCAGACTGGAGATGGCAAGTTTGAGGATGAGGAGGGTGGCTGCTGCCATGACAGGGAGCTCGGGCCGAGTTTCTCAGGGAGCTGGAGGGAGGGAAAAGGCACCTGGGGAGATGGGTGCTCCTTGGCCATGTGCATTGCCCAGAGGGACATGGAGATTCCCCGGTCCCGGCAGCAGCAGGGCAGCACAGACCGAGCATCGCCCTCACCTGCCCCCTGAAGCATCCCCCCTTCCCACCCGCCTCTCAGGGTCCCACTTTGAGCTTCCCAAGAGCGACCTCCCCAGAGGCAGCCTGACGTCCCTGCTGCAGCTGGGCTTGCATCATCAGGGAAGGGAGGTGGCAGAGGGGTGCTGCAAAGGCCTGGGCTTGGTTGCGCTTGGGCTCCTTCTAAATAAAGCATCTCCAGTCATACTGGCTTGAACTGCTGGCTCAGCCCAGAAGCCTGGAAAACTAAATGACATCATCTGGGTACTGCCGACAGACGGTATTTCCACGCAGACACTGAGTGCATGGGTTTCAGCTGAAGAGAAGAGTATGGCCGGGGAGCACTGCTGGTTTTAGGGAACCCCCTAAAACTGCCCTTTCTCCCTGCAAAGGACCCAGGCAGGCAGTTGACCCTCATTTTGGTCTCTGCTCTCACCCAGGGCATCCCAGCCCAGTCCCTCTGTGCCCCAAGAGGGACCCCGTGCCGCAGGAGGGACCCCAGCAGCATCTCAGCTCTCTAAGCCAGCCTTGCTCCAATGCTGTGCGACTGAGATAAGCCCAGGGACTGGCCCATTGGCTCCTTTCCCCCTGTGCTGCCAGTGCTGCGCTGGCCACAGCGACGGGAGCTGCTTGCCCAGTGGCTGGGTGCTGGTGGCATCAACCACACATGGCAGCAGGTCTGGGGCTGTGATTCCAGAAGGGGGGTCACAGATGGGAGTTTTGGGACTCACCGCAGTAGTACTCCAAACCAATGTGCTCACGAGCCTTGTCTGCATCTACTGCCACTGAGAGCAGGGTATCTCGCCACCCTGTGAAGTGACACTGTGGAGAGGAAGGTAAGCGGCGATACAAAACATCTGCATCCCTCTAGCATCCCACAGGTGAGGACCCGCAAGGGGACCAGAATTACCCTATCAATTGGGGAATTATAGCCTGGTGGCATAGGAGCAGGATTGGGTGCCAGGATTTCCCCCATGCACTAGTTCGGCTCCAACTCTGCCTTCCTGGGTGGCCTTTGTCAAAAGACCTGTTGCCTTTGCTCCAGGTTTCCTATTTGTACAAGCTGGGGTGAGTGGGATTCTCCTCTGACTTCCAGAGCTCTCTGGATTTAGCAGAGCTGATCCCCATCTGCAGGGGTACATGGGAAAGGAAAAATCAAGCGCAATAACAATAATTACTTTTTCTCCTTCCCATGGGTGTTGTAATGATTAGCTCATGTTTAGCAAAACTCCCTGTAAGTGCTAAGCGTTATTAATGTCTTGGATTGCTCCAGGAGTGAATGTGGCTTTCCAGGGAGTGATGGGGTTTTTCCCTTTGCTGGCATGGAGCTGCAGCAAAGTTGTCACAGCCCAAGGGAAGCCCTATTTCTTTTAGGCTCAGGGTGTAGGGCAGTGTCTGCAGCACAAGAGCAGTCCTCACCTCACTTTCCATCAGTGTTGGAGGGGTGAAGTCCATCCCTTCTTGCATTGATGCACAACCAACAGGGCTCTGGATGAACACACATCCCACGAAGGGTCTCAGAGTGCGGTGCCCTAATGTGGGCTCATCTCACCAATGTGGCAAATGGCATCTCCCAGACACGCAATGAAGCAGGATTGAGCTGGGTGATCCTGCCAGGAGCAGCAGGAGACACGGCTGCAGCATTGCCTGAGGTCCACTAGGCAGCTGGGGCCAGAGACCAGGTCACAGCCACGGCACGGCTCGGGGGTACAGGTTTGAGTGTCCTGACTCAAGCAGGGGTGCATGGGTGGGGGTCAATTCATGCCCCCAGGTGCCCTCAGCGTCCTGACACACAGCATCTCTGTGCACCAGGAGTATTTACACTCCTGCAAAGTGCGGAAAAGCAATGCACATCACCTAATGCTGGAAAGCCTGTGGGAGATGATAAATTCTCTTTTCCAGGCTGCAGTGCTGGAAAAAGGTCCCGAGTCCTCCCAGGAGAGGAAACTGGCGTGTGGCTGGCTCAGCCTCTGCTTGACTGCTCCAGCAAATGTCCCTCCTGGGGACCCCCCAGCTCTCTGGGCAGGGGTGCAGGAGGCCAAAGCTCCTCCGGCTGCCGGACCCTGCCACCCTGGCTCTCCAGCCCTGCAGAGACAGGACTGACTTTTTGTGACCCCCTTCTCCCCGCGCTGACTCAGCCATGTCCCCACGGTGGGTGGCCGCAGCCTGGGGTGGGACAGCATGAAGGTAAAGGCAGTACGGACTGGCAAGCTTTCAAAGAGGCCACAAGCTAAATAAATAGCCGGCAGCCTATTTCAGTGGCTGCTATATTTAGCTCAAGGAACATTTATTTATAGGCTTGGCAGCCATTCTGAGTCAATAAAAGCCCGAGAGCTGGAAAAAGGACGTTCCTGGGTTTCTCATTGCAGTAATAGTTTCTGCTGTGCAAACCACGAGGAGTGAGAGGAGAGGCAGCCTCGGCACCGGTGCAGGGGGAGGAAGCTGTGCCGGGTGCACACCCATGGGTGCCTCTGCCAGGGGACAGAGCCTCTGCATACTTGTAGCCCTAGCTAAGAGCAGACACCCTGCAGCATCACCTGGGTCTCCTCCTGCATGGGCGCTGCTGCTGGTAACCCGATGGCCTAGCGGTCCCCTGGCCCAGACGGAATTTCTCTCTAAAACATGAGGGGATTTAGCTGTGCCTGCAGAAGCAGCGACACGAGACGTCAGCCCTGGGGACTTCACTGCAGCATCTTCCCCAGGGCAGCGGGTTTGCAAAAACGAAGCCAGGAGCAGGTAAATGGGGAGGGAGATGGGAGCAATCCTCACATTTCTGTATTAAGTAATTTTCCCTTTCCATGTCATGCACAGCAACGAGTGGTTGAGAGAGGAGGGCATGCAAACAGCCCCTCTGAAGCCGCTAGTGGGGTCAGCTGCACAGGAGGCTGAAGCTTCACACTGGGCAGTGTAATTTCTACCCCAGCAGCAGACAAGGCAGTAGTTTTGAGAGGCTTTACAAAAGACTCAGCAATTGCAGCTGGATGAGGGGAGTGGATTTATAAAGACCAGGGGATTTAGCCCAGCCTGTGGAAAACAGCCATGGGAATGGATGTCCCTTCTGTGTTTAAGTCAGTAAGTGCTGCGGCTTTCTGGAGCCACAACTGCAGAGAGCCTGCTCACGCCTTGTCCTCCCTCCAAAGCAAACCTGCTTGCAGGGGGGAGTGGGGAAACACTTCCACCAGCCTTCGCTTGAGCACAGCCCAGCTGAAATGGGGCTGCTGGTCGGCGCCTCATTTTGGCTGCCCCTTGAGCACAGCACAGCTGCTGCCGCCATGGGGAAGAGGCGACGGCGCAGTTGGCCATGGGGGGACCAGGGGATGTTTATAGGGTTTAGCCATAGTGCGCAGCAAGCATGCAGCTACACACTGCCACCATGCCAGGAGGAAGGTGGGAGCAGAGCATTACTGGGAGGCAAAAAAAATTTAGTAATAATAATAATTAATAACAGAATGTATTTCAATGCAAACACTCTATGCCTTTGTGCACTTTAGCTCGGCAATCTGTACCATCCCCTACACTTTTATGTACCCATCTGGGGCAGGACCTGGCCAGTCCTTTCCACTAGAAAGGGGCTGCTCAGGTGCCTGCCTACAGCTTCAGAGCCACGAATCACAGACCAGACCATCAGAAACCCCTAGAGCGGCTGTTTGCAGTCTGTGGACCCATGAATGCCCCAATTCATTTTTATCCCCCTACTCCTTCAGCAATGAGTCTTATTTCTGCTTTGAATTAGTCCAGCTGCAGCTTCCAGCTGCTGGGCCCTATACATAGGCATGGGTCTGGCTGTGCGACCAGGTCTGACTGTGTGTGCAGGTCTGGCTGTGTGTCCAGGTCTGGCTGTGTGTCCAGCTCTCCACCGGCTCTGGCCCCCACCGATGCAGCTGAAGATCCATCACCCTCCCCAAACCCCCAAAGAGGACCCTCCAGCCCCACCCTGAGAAGGTCTGACCCTCAAAAACCAAGGCTGACACCAGCTGTTAAAACACCTATTTGGGTATTTATTACAACACGTTCCAAAATACAAAAGAAAGGAAAAGAAAGTAGAGGGTAGAAAAGCACTGCTGTTTACAGCCTCCGGTAATAAATAAATAAAGACGAGGCAGGGGCAGGGTGTCTCCCCGGGTCCGACGCCGGTGCTGGCCAAATGGGCAGCGAGGAAGGGAGCGTGGTGGGGCTGGTGGCCAGAGACTCTCTTCCCTGCTGAGGAGTCCCCAGGTATGCCAGGGTGGGTGCAGACCCCCTCCCCGTGTTGTGCTTGCTGGGGAAGGGCCTGATCCTGCAGGGACAGGGGCAGGAGCTGAGGAGGCTCAGCTCCGGCGTGGTCGGGACCTGCCTGCTCCCTCCCCGTCCACAGCTGCCCCAAAGGCAGGTGAGGTAGGAAGGGTGACGCTGGACCGGGACCCCAACGGGGGTCTGCCAGGGTCCCCCGAGAGAGGGTGAGACCTGAGCTCTCTGCTCTCTGGTGCGGTCTCAGAGCAACCTTGGAAATGAGTTCAGCACAGCATGATGAGGACCCCAACCCACTGCGAAGCAAAGTCATGACAGAGACAAGAGACCATGCCCAGGCCACTTGGAGAACAGCGGTGTTAAACCCCGCAAAATAAAATGACTCTTCATGGGGCTGGCGCAGTACGGAGAGTGTTTTGTACCGCGGTGCAGACGAGGTTCCTCTTCCCTTCCCCTAACGTCTCCTCCTTCACCTTACAGTCATCTGGCAACCTCCAGGTTGTACAAGGAGCCCAGGCGACGGGTGCAAAAAAGCAGCACTGGACTCTGTCCACTTACGACACCCTGATTTATCAGTGTTGGATAAAGGCTGTATCCAGTCCCATGTCGGGAGCCATTCCTAGCCCCTTTCTGAATCCCTCCAGGTACTGGAGGCACTCACATCTCTCCTTGCTGCTCTGCCACTGAGCTTGCTCTAACACTGGCGACGTGTCCTCCCCAGGCTGTGCTGTCCCTGGGCAGGGGGAGCTCACTGACACGAGGAGGACACTCAAGCCAAGAAAGCCCAGGGCACCTGGCTAAAACGGGGTGCCAGTGCATGGGCTCAGCTGAGCGGGGGGAGCTTTGCAAACCAGCTGCGATGGCAGAGCAAGAAGCCCCTGCAGGTGAAGATGCAGCCTGTAGGCACAGCCAGCAGAAGAAGGTGAGAGGACCACAACCTGGAGGGAGCTGACTCCATGAGCTGGATGCCTGTCCAATGCTCCTTAAAGCTGTTACAAAAGCTTTAAGGTTTTGCCATTTAATCCTCCATTCTTGATGCCAGTGGGTTCCTGCCTCTTGCAAACATGAGCAGGAGCCTGTATGGGGAGCGGAGCCGCAGGAAGGGAAGGAAAGAGTTAAGAGAATGGGTCTGCCCCGGGTTTGGGTGTCTTTATACCCTCAGGAAGCACCACCCTCCAGCTCCTCTGACAAGGGTTTGCCTCCTGAGGCTTGGGACAGCCGGGAGCTGTGCAGAGGGCAGCCCCAGCCGGGCTGCGAGGAGCAGAGAGAAGGTGTGATGGGGCCTTGCGTTTATTCACAACAGAGAAACAAAGAGCAACATACAAAGAGTAAGAAGCAAAAAAGTACAGAATCATAACCATAATAATCGTAATAATAATCATAAATACTCAAATCTATCATTCATAGATTGCAATGACAACACTGATAGCTTATTATCATTAGTATTAAGGATGGGAGGGGGAAGGGGACAGCAGGAGGGGGTTCTGGGGGGCATCGTCTCCTAAGGGGCAGATGTAACGGGGATGGACATCCAAAGAAACAAGCAGACAAAGAGAAGGGCCAGGAAGGCAGCAGGGGCTGGGGACGCTGCTGCCGAGGCCGGGGATGAGCCTGCTCCAACCCAAGCCTCTGGCTCAGTGTTGCCAACCTGATCACTGCCCTCCTGCCAGCTTCGCTCAGCCCCCCAAAAGGTGGCCAGGAAGGAGGTGGCTGGGGGGCTCAGCCCCAGGGACAGGCGGGGGCTGGAGGCAAGGGCGCAACGTCCCTTCTAGCCTGAAGGAAAGCTGTGGTTTGCTGCGTCCTTCGTGTGGTGGAAAGCTCAGCCATTGCTGCTGCCACGACCGTCAGGCACTCAACAGCTTTGTTGGTTCCTTCCTTGAAAGGAGAGACCTTTCCTCTCCTCTGCTCACACTTCTGCCACTGTGGGTCTCTGAATAAATGCACCCTCATCAGATCGGCATGGAAAGATGATTTTTGGTTCCAGTGAGGCTTTGGGTTGGGTCATCTGGCTGTGAGAGCCCATAAAAAGACTTGGCTGACAGATGATGGGGGGGGCTACCAGCCAGCACATCCATCCTCGTGATAACTCAAAGCTCTCTGATTCATGGACAAAGTGGTCTATTAGACAGAGTCTGATTTAAAACAATCATTTAAGTTAATTGGAAGCCACTTGGTGACCCTGATGGCTTTGGGTAAGCACTGGCAGGAGACACTCAGGCAGGGCTGCTCCCTCAAGGCATATTTTCTGGATGTAGCCCTAAAATATTGCACATGAGAGGGCTTCTAGTGCACACGCCCAATGTAAAGGGGAAGGATGAATGCAAAGTACATCAAAATAAGGCTGCAGAGGTGGGTCATGAGTGTCTCTTGGCAGTTATGATCTACTAATCTTAAAATCTGCTTCTCTTTGCTCTGGTTTCAGAGGAGAGAGGAGTCCATAGTGCCTAAAGCCTCAAACATGGCTGAGAACCATCCAAGGGGATGGCAGAGTGGAGATGACAAAAAGTAAACCACATATCTGCCTCTTTGCACACATTCAGAGTCTCATTTACAACACGCGCCTTCTTCTTCCTGACTTACTCCAACTGATTTTTTGCAGTTGTAATGCACCGTGTCAGCTAACGGAATGAGTTACGTGAGAGCTCGCTAGCGCCTCATCTCCCCACCAGGCTGCACCAACCTGTTGTCCTCTTTTTATTAAATCCCTTGGGAAGTCATCTAGCCCCCTCTCCGTTGCCCAAAGCTACACGTAACCAGCTCCTGCCAGCAACTTGCCTGACCTGAGCTCAGTTGATCCATGCTGGCACCAACCCTGGAGGGGCAGGATGGGCAGGAGGGGCAGGAACTGAGCGATTCAGAGCAGAGATCAGCAGGCAATGACCCCTGGCGTGCTTGGGAAAAGATGCCACCGCCAAGGCAGCAGGAGAGGAAGGGGGACCAGCAGCGCTGCTTGGGCAGGAGGCAGGCGACACTAACTCTGGGCTCAGGCGGCTTACCAGAGGGAGGACGAAGCCTTTTTCCCTCCCTCCTTGGACTTGACATTGATGCCCACTTAGGAGACCCTGCTGCGAATGCTGCTTCTGAATAGCTGCCCAGCTCATGGGATGGACCCAAATGCTTACTGGAATCTAAAAAGGGAGCTTAGAAAATAGTGTCATTGTTCTTTCAGGGCCAGAAGGGAGAAATGTTCAGGTTGGCAACACTGAGCTGGTTTGAGGTGGTTGCTAGAGGCAATGATGGGGGGGGGGGGCTTTTGAGGGATGACTACGAGATCTCTCGCCTTCATCAAAAGCGATGTGGGGAGAGAGGCAGGTGGTCCCTGGCTCTCCAGCCACTCTCATCCCTCCCCACCACACCTTGGGGAATCAGGCAGGAGCATGTGGGGGTCCCCAGCATCTCACCAAATGGCCCCCTGGAAAACCAGAAAAACTAAAGCCAGCCTGAAGAGAGCGAGGAGCCTCCAGGGAGACTCGCCTCAACTGTGGACACAGAGGTGGTTGGGGAAGCAACCAGCTGAAGCAAGCAGTCCCTCCTCACACGATTGCAGCTCCTCACGCCTCTGCTTTCTGTTCAGTTTTAAACCTGAGATCATTTGGTTTTGTCACATGTAGTTTGATTTAAAGATAGAAACAAACGACAAGAGGAGGAACAAGGGAAAGGGAGAGAAACCATGTGGACCCAGAAAAGAAAAAAACAACAATCCAAGGATGACACGGGACACAGACATGCACGAACGGAGACCCCTGAGGTATTAGCTTTGCAAACTAGTGCGAGACGAGGGAGAAAGCAAAGACGGCCACAGGGAGAGATGTGCTTTGCAGCAGAGGCAGTTCAGTGCCTACAGCTCCAGAAAGCAGCTTCTCAGCAAGCCTGACATTGGGGTTTGGGGGCAAGAGTTTGGCTCCCCACGGGGTCAAGGGGAAGCAGCCAAATGCCTCTGAAAATAAGTTGGTTGTGCCCCCCATGTGCTTGCAGAGTTTCATGTCTGGCCACCTTACCACCCACTGGAAGGAGGAGAGCCAGCCCGGAGGGGAACAGGGCTGGGGGAGTCCCAGCACCTGCAAACACACTCCCCAGGAGTTTCTCAGATGTGAAGCGAAGGATGGGGGAAGCCTGAAAAACCACTGCCCCAAAGGGAAAATGGTGCCCATACCTCCCAAGCAAGGTGGCTGAGGTGAGGGGGAGCCAAGGGGCTGGGGCAGGCAGGCAAGACACCCTCCAACAAGAAATTCCAACTACCACCAGCCTCCCCTCCCTGCCTCCGCTGCAGCAGCCTCCGATGCCTTCCCCTTCCCCACGCAGCTGGAGGTGACACCCAGCATCCTTCCCTCTGCTTCAGGTGACTCCCTCCTCGCTCTCTCCAGCGAGGATGGGCAGCCCAGAGGAGGGGAGGGGGCACGGCTGGGATGGGGTGATGGCCAGGACGGGGACAATGACTGGGATGGGATGATGGCCGGGATGGGGACAATGACTGGGATGGGATGATGGCCGGGATGGGGGTGATGGCCGGGAGGGGGATGAGGAGAAGCAAACAGAGACCAAGTGGTGACGATGTGGCAGCAGCTTCCAGAAGAGAGTTTTCTGGCTCAGTTTGTGTTGTAAGAAGGTTTTATGGTTTGCTTGTTCACTTGTTTGTTTCTAGAAAAAGTGCCCAGAAGAGTCTCCTGTCCCCTTGTCGCTGTGCCCGGAGGGAAGGGGGGGAAATCTTTGTTGTCAACATGAGCTATAGAAGGAGCCACAGGCCTCAGATATTGCTTAGAAACTCGTATTTCAGATTTAAATACCATACACAGTAAAAATAGAGCTGAAAGTACCGCCCCACGTTGTCTGCAAATCATTGCCAGAATGAACAGCTTCAATAAATTAAAAACAAAACAAAAAAATTGAAATATTAATTACGTCTCAATAAAAATCGCAGTAAAACCATTTACCTTTTCCTTTGTGTGTGTGTTTTCCGTTTTTTTTCTTTATATTATATATAATATATATTTATATATGTATAGGGCTGCTCCAGTGCAGCATTTTTAGGATACTTAGCCAGAGAAACACAGGGGAGCATGCTTAGTGCACCAGGGTGCAGCGAAGGGGTAGCCGTGGTCCCCCCACAGGTGCTGTGCCCCATCCCCGCAGCCAAAATTGTGACCCCTGCCCCTTCCCGCTCGAATTTTATGGCCAAATTTCGAACGCAGGTCTCCGAGGGCTGGGACTCCCTGGGGATGGGGGGGAAAGGACCGGGTGGGTGCAGGAGGGACACTAAGCATCCACCGTCATGTTTCCCGACTCTGGAAAGACTTATCTGCCTTTGCTTCGGTTTCAGCGCGTGCGCTCCCAAAATGCACGTGCGGGTATAAATACTCCCCACCCAACCCCGCCACCCCCCTCCCCCCAGCTTAAATATTCCCCCACCCTGTCCCCGTCCCCGCTCTCCAGGCGCCTCGGGTGGGTGTCAGGACACCTCGATGATCTCCATGCTGCCCGAAAAGCTGGACTGTTTGCTGATTTTGCCCAGCTCTTCCCGGGCCCTGCCCTCAGACATGGTCTCCTCGAACTCCATCTGGCAGCTCCTCCGCTTGAACTGCTTCTCAGCGCCGGCCTCCTCATGCCAGCTGTGCCGCCCGTCCCGCGGCTCAGCCCGTGCCTTGTCCCTCAGTCTGATCTCACAGCCACCCGCCACCCCGCTGCAGCTGAACGGCGGTGGATATGGGCCAGTGCCGGCAAACAGGCTCCCGCCACTACCACTGGCGCTGCCGGAGTCCATGCCAAAGTACCAGCCAGCCTCACCGGAGGCAGTGCTGGGGGACTCCAGGTGGACCCCACTCCACGCAGCAGTGGTGGTGGCACCGGAGTGGCGGCCGGCTGGCCAAGCCGCGGCGGCAGCCCATCCTCGGCGCCAGGGCTCTTGCGTGCAGCGCAGGCCCCGCTAACGTTGAGGCTGAGCCCGTGGGCCGGCGAGCCCGCCGGGTGCCGGTGCTTCCGCCGCTGCCTCACCTTGGCCTCCAGCAGGAGGTCGGGCCCACTCGGCCGGTCGGGGCTGTCTGCCCCCGGGGAGAAGGGGCCGAGGCCGCCAGGGCCCGTGGGGCTGTCCAGCTTGCAGAGTTTGGGGGTGTCCCCAGGGCCAGGGAGTCCGGGGGGGTCCTGCCGCAGGCTGGGGGAGTAGGCGGACTTGATGTCCAGGGAGAAGGAGCGTTTCAGGCGGTTGGTGTCCTGGATGCGCTCAGAGGAGAGGTGCAAGCCGTTGAGCCCCTGCTGCAGGGCAGTGGGCGACAGGACCTTTGGGGTCCCGCCTTGACGCTCGGGGTCGCTGTGGGGGGACGCCGAGCCGGCGCCTCTCGGCACCTCCTCGGCCTTCTCTGAGGTAGGTGGTGGGGGATGCCGGCCGCCCTCAGCCACCTCTGCTGGGTCCTGCTGGGCGTCCCCCTCGCCCCGGTCGCCCTTTGACTTCAGGGCCTTGAGGAGCTTCAGGCTCCTCTCGTACTCCAGGAGCTGGCCCAGGAAGTTGAAGTTGGGTGAGATGGATGGGCGACGGTCCTTAACGAACCTGCCAAGAGGCACAGACAGCCCCAGTTGGTGCTTGGTCCTTCAGCAGGTCACCCCTGCTCTCTCAGCCTCTTTGGGAAGAAGAGGCATCATCCAGGACCCCTTCTGAAGAAAGGGGTCTTGGGGAACCATGGGACCTCGAGATGCCCCGGGGTAGAGCTGGGACTGCCTCCCCCCGCCATTTTACTGCTACCAAACATTCTTCATTGCATGCACTTTATGAAGGGAGGTTTGGTTTGGTTTCACTGGGACTCAGCCAAGGCACAGAGCTTCAAGGAGCTCCCACCCTCTCCTTCTGGGCACAGTCTGCTTTCCTTCCCTGGAGTGAAGCATACCAGCGTAACCCCTCCCTGCCCTCTGGGGAAAACTCACCTGTAAGCATCATCTGATGACATACCCATGGTCTTCATGATGTAGGCAATGGCGATGGTGGCCGACCGGGAGATCCCGGCCAAGCAGTGCACAATCACCTGGCAGCTGGACACCTTGGCCTTGTCTGGAGCACGGTAGAGGAAACAGAGAGAAAAGCATCGATGAGGTCAGACATGGTGAGCAAAATGATTCTAGCCTCCCTCCCCAACCCTCAACCCCTTTGTGTGAAAGGACAAGGGTTGCTGGGAGTAAGACCATGGAGGACAGAAAAAGAGTTCAGGTTTTGAAGGCTGAGAACTGGAGGGTCTGCAACCATTGTAACAAAAGCTCACCAATGAATTCAATGGACTTGTCCAGCCAGGGAAGCAGCTTCTCACAGTAGTTGTCATTGACAGGAATGCGCATGAAGTGACTATCACAGATGAAGTCTGGCTTGGGACAGGAGTTGCTGGCGTTGAGGACATAGCTTATCCCATTCTGTGTCATCAAGTCCTGGTGGGAAAGAAGCAATCGAATGATCGGCTGAGTTCAGCCAGCACTGAGTGCTGAAGATCTGCCTTGCCATGCACTCCCTGCCTTTTCCCATCCCAATATTTTCTCCTGTGGGTCTCCCACTGCTGCCTTGGCCTAGTTGATGGTAGTACAGCAGAGACCAGCTGAGAAAGTTATGTCAATTTAGATGACACAAGTTTGAACCTCAGCAGATCTTTACTTTGGTCCAAGTAAAAGTAAGCAAGACCAAAGACACCTGGAAGGGGGTCCCAGAGGGGAAAATCCAAGAACTCCAGTATGAAAGGAATAGGAAAATACAGGAAAGAAAATCAGTGAAAACTCTGGCTGAAAGCTTTGAAAGTATCAGCTGAGGGAGAGAGGAGGCATCTCACCAACAGAGTGGGGGGAGTCACTGGTAGCACCCTATGTTAACCAATGTCAACCCATGTCTTTGCTCCCACACCTCTCAGAAACGCATCGGGAGTTCTCGCAGATTTGTTAGTTGTTCACAGTTCTTCACTGTGAACATACACTTTTGTGTTGGGACATAGGCAGGTGGCAAGGGGAACCATCTCTTCCCTCTTTCTGACACTGGAGTGAATCTGGACTTGTTTTCTGTGACTTTTCTGCTTTGGCCACTCAATGGCTACCATCACTGCCCATATTTCTGACTCAATAAAATGCAACGGCACAAGGGAGACCTTACGCAAATAGGGTCAGATGAAAAACTGCAAAGAGGGGATGAGGTTCGACCCACGGGCCATCCATCAGGGAACTGGCTTGCTGGGTGTGTACTGCTGCATCCACACCAACCTCCATTCCTTCCCTCCCAGGGCTATGGCCAGCTTCACCTATATGCGGTGCTGACACCAAATTTATGGCTCATCTGACCCCTGTCTCTTTCCCTGTCCCATCAGATCAGGTATCACCTGTACAACTGGGGGCAGGTTGCTTATAAAAAATGGGGGAACATCTGTGCCAGCTGCTGGGTCTCAGTTCCCGGTCTCCACTATTCCAGGGAAGACCCAGAATTAAACAGGAGGAGAAAACATGGAGATAAAAGAGTCCTTCCACATGTCAGAGTGCGTGGAGCTGCCATGTGGGATCTCTCCTTTGCAACGTGCTGGAGAAGAGAAGCATCACCCATGCACGGACCTCCACACTTGACCCTGCTCTGCTGCCTGTGAATAGAGCATCTTCTGGCCACATCATGGGGATGGCAGAAAACACAGCTCCAAAAGATGAACAAAGCCCTCTGAGGAGGCGGGGAGGGAAGGAAAACATCAATTTCCCTGCCTGACATTGGCTCCTCAGGAGACCACACCAGGATTTCGGCCCTGGCTCTCCAGCGGCTGGTTCCTGCCCGCCCCAGCAGGCTCTGCAGAACCCGGCCTTAGCTCGGCGGAGCCAGCCCAGCTCCTGGGCTCACATTCTTGGCATTTTTCTCTTTCATTTCCTTATACTCCCTGTATATAATTTCTCTCTCCCTCCCTTCTGTCTCTAACCCCTCTCTGGCATTGTGGTCCCTCTCCCCCCGCCTGCCCCAGGCGAGGACGCCCGGCTGGCTCCGTCCTGCCCATGGTAGGCAGACACCCGGCAGCATTTTAACTGCAATTCCTCTCTCTTTCTTCTCGCCGTTATTTTTCCTTTAAACAAAATTCCTTCCCTGGCGTGACATCACAGCACAGCCCTTCCAGCATCTTTAAAAGGGCACTGTTCTTCTTTTCTCTTCTCTCCCCACAGCAAAAAACTTTGCTCATTTTTGGGCCTCCTGAACAAGCCCCTGCCCCTGGCCAGAGCTGCCTGTCCCTGCGCTGCCGTGGCTGAATACCCCAGCTTGCTCCCACTCTCTCTGGCTCCCAAGAGGATCACAAGGTTGCTGAAATTGGTGTTATCTGGCAGCCTCGCTGGCGAGGTGGGTGGGTGCAAAGCTGGCTCCTGTCCCACATCTCCCTCCAGCTGTGGTAACTCCCCCTCCAAGCCCAAGTGTTTTCCTGGCCGTGCTCCTCCTGCCCCTGAGTTTGCTACGGGCACTTGGGAAGTTTGACCACCCCAAAGCTCATCAATGTAAGATGACTCATCCTGCAACCCCCCTCCCCAGTTCTGCCGGGCTCTGCCTATGCACTCCCTGCCTTCAGCCTCCTGGTAGGGTCAGACTGACCATGCGTGGTCCTCCCACCGGGCAGGAAAAGAGTCCTTAATGCCCTCACTCCTCTGCATGGCTGGGGTCCCAGATGGGACAGGGCAGACGTGTCCCCTTGACAGGGCCATACCTTGTTCAGGACGTCTTTCTGGGAGCCCAGGTAGAGATGTGGCAGGATGCGCGTGGGGCCGACGTTGGCCACGGGCAAGCATGGCTGGGAGATGCTCATCGGCAGGATGGCAGCTGGCTTCCCCTCACAGAGGCCCGGGAAGCAGGATGAGAAGGTGGCAAAGCCTCCTGCGGAGAAATTGGGGACATTGAGCTTGTAGCAGTGAGGCTGAGACCATCAGTACCTGGCACCCCGAGGCCTGGGCTGTGGACAAAGCGGTGATAACCCTGCAACACTGAGAACAGAGCCTTGAGGAGCAAAAAGCCACCAGCCATCGCTAACCACTGCAGACACATTGTGATGACTGTGCCACACACACAGAGAAATGAATGGAGACCCAGCTCTGATTTTTCCTGCCATAGCTGGATATTAATACACACGTGAGGCATCCCACACCCCCTCCTGCTCTTTGCAACTTGATTCAGACAAATGACAGGAAGAGAAAGTCCTTTTCTTGGCTGCCTACTACTCTGAGGACAACCAGGGTCACTTTTTGATAGCAAAACCCACCAGGGCAGGATGACGACAAGCAAGCCCACCGAGGCGCAAAGCTCCCCAGGTTGGGGAGGTCAGCCCAAACGTTGCCGCAACGGCTACACTTACACATAGTAGTTTCTGAGAGATGCCACTTCTGCCCAGCCCCGCTGAGCCCACGATTTCCAACACATCGGACTGGACCGGCACATCAGTACCTGGAGGCCATTGCCGTTTTTCAAGCTCTGACCTCACTGTATGTGACAGCAAGCAGTGCCCAATTTACCGCACCAAGTTGCTGGGCAGTCATACCCAGCTTGAGCATCTCGAAGCCCAATATTGAGAGAAAACCCCCAGCTGGGGCTGTGGTAGGTGGCATCTAACAGCCAGAGCTATCGCCACGGTGTCTGGCATGGTCAAAAGCACAGCCTAAATGTGAATGAGTCTGCCTGAAAGCCAGTACCCAGCTCAAGCGGCAAGAGCACTGACTTAAGAAGGGCAGCAAGCGTTGCCCTGCCTGCATGGTGGGCAGCTCGGGGAGCTGGAAAACCCCCGGTGCTGTCGCACATCCTGCGCGGTTGCGTAAGGCCACTGGTGATCCTGATTTGCTCTTGCTCACCGATCCTGTCCTCCGGGGTAGAGCTGGGTCTGGCTAGTGGTGGCCCAACCTCACTCCCCTCCAGCTGAGGACATCTGGGTGACAGCTTGGTGCAATGGAGAGGATCTTGGGTCGTATCAGCCCAACCAGTCTCCCTTGAGGTCTTCCCAGTCATGCGAATGAGCAGATGCAGCTTGACATCACCCAAAGGGCAGAGAAGACTTTGGGGCTTGACGGCCTTTGACTGTTAGAGGGACCAGGATGCCCCCACGAGATCCTTCTGAAAGTCCAAGTCTCTGGACTCAGCATCATGGGAATCCCTGGCCCATCTCCACAGCTAAACAAGACCTTTTAATGAGCCTTTGGTAACGACCCTTCCATTCAGTCTCTCTCCCCTTCGGAAGCAGGGCAGCCTTGGCCCATTCTCAATTTACGTTCTCCAGCACCTTGCCAGCATTTCTGCTGATCCTCCTGGAGCACCCTCCTGGCTGCTGGTGTGGCACCCAGGCTCCGGTGGGGTATGACTGGTGCTGCAGACAACCCACCCCACATGTTTGGGAGGTGAAGGTGATGGAGAAGCCAGAGCAGCGCACAAAATCATGCTAACATCACCTGGGAACATCCAAGGTCCTCCATCACCCTCCATCTCAGCAGCTCCTGGTGTCAGCTCCCACTGTCCCAAGAGGAAGGTGTCCTCCAACCAACCTCTTTCCTCCCCTCTCTTACATTTCCTGGCTGGCAGCTAACACAGCTCTCAGCTTGAAAACCTGGCCAAGCTGGGAGGGGTAGAGTTAAAGCACCTTATCTTCTCCAGCACTTCCTTTTCTCTGGCTCCCTCTGAAATTACATCACCTCTCAAATGGGACATTAAATCAGAGCGAAAGCAGGAGGCCCAGTGCAGGTGCAGCGCAGCTCTGGTTACTGCTCATCCCCGTGCTGCATCCCCATTGCCAAAGAGCGTAAATCACCGGCCAGAGCCCTGCGTGGACACGTGCGACCTCTCTACTTCGCCTCGTGCTTTAGCACACGCTGCTGATGCCTGGGGGATGCTCGAGCAGAAACCCTGCGGGAAGGGTTTCCTTCAGCTGCCCCCAGGGAAGCCTGCAGCACACGGGGTTGAGTGGGGGGCAGATTTGACCCCTGGACTCCTGCAAAACAACATGGGAATTTTTCCAAAGGAACCCCGCACATTTTTGGGGAGCTGGGTGCATGCAAGTGCAGCCCCGGGGATCGGTGCCTGCTCCGGTCCCCATGTCCCCAGCCTCTCATGCTCACTCATACCTGTGAAGAGCCACCCAGGGCTGTGTATGGCTTCATATCGCTCTTTAAAAGTCAGGAGCATGGGGTGATCTCATAGCTAAAGCAGGTCAGGGCACGCCGCTCTCCCCCCTTGCCCGCCTCCGCCAGCACTCGCCCAGCAGCAGATCCTCTGCCAGCCCTGCCCGGGGAAGTCCAGGCAGGGGCAGAGGGGGCTGCGAAGCAGGCGGGGATGTTTGCAGAGTGGCAGCAGCTCCCTCGGCTGTGGTGCCTACCCCGGCATGCTGCCAGCAACCGGAGGATGCCAGCACCTGAAATGATGTCCATAGCTCACCCTGCTTGTCCCAAGCAAAGCCCCAACCCTGTTTCTGGGAGCCCAGGCATGCTCGCATCCTGCCTGTCCTCATTTCCCCCATGCTTGCAGCTGCTGAGGGCAGCCCAGGCTTGGGGGAAACCCTAGAGATGGGGCCGGGTACCCAATGCCATCCCAACCTCGAAGCGATGCTCACCCCACCCCATGCCGGCTGCTCTAGCATGCCTTTCATTTTTAGAAAGTGAAGCAGCTCTTCAAAACAATCCCAAAGGCAGTGAATGTCCCTGGCTGGGCTCCAGCTGATACCTGGGCTTTCCCCCCCTCTATACCCTGGGCCATGGATCCCAGCTTTTGCTGGGAGAGAGTGGCAGAGCCCCACAGGGTGACGAGCCAGGGTCTTTCTAGTCTTTCCTCTCTTATTCACAGTGCTGGTGCTGGGAGCGCCCTTGGCACGTGGGGAATTAAGCTCAGGAAGGATTTCTATCTGATGTGGAGCGGGTGCTTGGGGATCTCTGGTTTCTTCTTGATGCTCCCCTCAAGCCTGGTGAGGGCTTGCTGGGCAGGAGCTGGTCCCCGCATGGCATGGCCCCCATGCGCTGCTCATGGCTCCAGCACTCCTGAGGGCTCCCAAAACCATTTCCTGGAAAAGCCAGTGTCTTCCTGCCTCCTGCAATTACCTGAGGCAGAGGTGGGGCACAGGAGGAGAGGGGGGATGTTTGGGCACAGGGAATCAGGCCAGAAGCGGGGATGCCTTCACTGCTCCTGCTGAAGATGGAGGAAGGAGGAGCCAAGAACCAACATCAGGCAGGTCGCTGGGAGGGCAGCTTTGGGGGGTTCATTCAGCAATGCCCCCAGAGACATAAAAACCCTTAGCGGTGTTCAGCTCAGGGTGGGGCTGAAGAGAAACGCAGCTTTTGGGAGGGAGGGGAGTGCTGTCACACCCCCTCCCAGAGGAAAGAGGGAAACCGAGGCACGGGGTGTTGCAGCAACTTAGTGCCAGAAGAGTGCAACAACTGAAACCTCATTTCTTCCCCCATCCCGGGCTTCGCTCACAGGGTGCTGACCACCTTTCCAACTCCTGCTGTGCCCTGCAGAGACCCCTCAAGGCCAGCCCCCAACCCTGCTCTGCATGGCCCTGGCAGCAAACAGAGGAGGGGGAAAAACCCCACAACTTCTCCCCCACCCCACCTTTGCCAGGCCCTTCCCTCTGCACGTTTTCCAGCTGAACATCTATGACAACCTCCCGGTGAAACTGGATTTGTTGGGAGAACAGACGCCACAGAGAGAAGGTGGCCATCCCGGGAATCCTTCCCGAGCCCATCCGTCAGCCTGGGGGGAGATGCCAGTTGCATTTTTGAATAAGCCCCTGTGGTACCAGCACTACTGCAACTGTTGGGGAGCCCTGCGACTTCTCCCCTTGAGCAGCAAACTGCACAGTGAGGAGCCCCTTTGCCAGTCTCTCTTTGCACCAGCGGCTGCATAAGACCCTGAGATGGCTATAACCAAAATGAACAAAAAGTCCCAGTGCTGGCACTGGGCTGATGGGCATGGAAGGAGATCAGAAGGTGGAAGGAGAGAGGTGTTGGACTGCTGAGCTGGGACCCTATTGCACCTGGGGACCCTTCTGCTGCCTTGGCTGTCACCTTCAGGTGGTCTCTGGGGACATCCAGCTCATGGTTGGGATACTGACAACATCTCAGGCATCACCCATCACCTGCAACTTGCCCTGTTCCCCTCTCTGTCAAGGCAGGGCAGCAGTGGTGGTGCAGGGAGGGTGACACAGAATGTGACAAAGTCCTGGCTAGGGACAGGGACATGGTGTGGCATCATTTTCCTCCCGGTGGTAAGCCCCAGCTTTGGGGATTTACAATCCATTGAGCTGCACAGGACGTTAGGGTAGATGCTGCTGGGGATAAAAGCGAGGTGTGGGGCACATTAAGCAGGGCTATCCCAGCTCCCTGCTGCTCCCTGCGTCCCTCCCTGCACTGAGGCCGTCTTCCTAGGCTGGAGGCATAAAGTTGACACAGGGAAACGACGGGGCTTGAAAACCCTCTCATGTCTCGCTCTGATGGCTGCAGACTGCCCATTCATCTCTGGCCCCATGGACTCACCTCCTTCAGAGTCCCTTGAAACAACCCAACAGCTCTGGCCTCAATGCTGCACCCCGCCAACTGCAAGAGGCTGCAAAAGGGCTGCCCAGGGCACCTGCCTCACCCCAAAACCACACTTCGGGAGAGCTCTGTGCCTCTTGAATACCCCCAGCCCCATGAGTCTCCTAAATGCCCCCTCAGAGACACACCGAGCAGCAGGGACATGTCCTGTTTGCCAGCCTCCCATGTGCATGGTGGAGCACATCCAACCCAAAGCCCTCCAGCAGGAAACAGGGAAGAAGAGGTGACATGTCACCCCACTGTGCCATCAGTCTGTGGTAGCAAGGGGGAGGGAACAGGTACAGCCAGAGCTGCAAACCCTCCCTGGGCCAGCAGCTGCTGCACCCCACCTCCTCTCGCACCAGGAGCTGGCAGGAGGCCTATGAGAGGTATTAAAGAGGTGGTTTGTAGCCCACCCTCATTGCTCCCATAATGAGTGTTAAAGAGCAGCAGCTGGAACTGCTCAGAGACCGGTTCCCTGTGCAGGTGCTGGAGCTTTTGCAGCAGCCCGCGGTCGCACCAATGGGTTTCACTCCTGTGCTTGTGCTGGAGACCCTCTGCCCCCCTAAAGCTCCTGGTGGCCAAGGGGGCTGAGAGAGGCCAGGCTCTGCCCAGCTCTCATTAAAATGCCTGTGGTGGCTGAGAGCCACTGCCAGGGCGGCACGTGGCGAGGGGCAGCGGGGCATGCAAGTGAGCACACGCCTCGGCTGCTGCTGGAGCAGCCACCACGCCAGCACGACTGCTGTGCTGGCTTGGTAGCCAGAATGGTGCCTGAATGCCCCCTTCCCATCACCCCAGCCCCTTGGGAACATGCTGCTCCCAGTGCCTTGACACATCCGTCCCCAAGGGTTAAACCACTTTGCTGAATTGAGGCATGGCAGATGATGAGAGCTGGGGGGACCTGCAAAACCCCAGTCTTCGCCTGCATCATGCTCAGCCTTGGCAGGGCAGTGAGACCGAGTGTTCGGCCGAGCATCTCTGTGGCAGGTTGAATTGAAGGAAGGAAAGCGGAGGGGCCAGGCACGCTGCATGTCAACCCCCAGAGCTGCTGGGAAAATCCCTCTTTGCAAAAAGCCGTCTCCCTGGCTCTTGTGCTGGGTGGGAGCCTGTTGGTGCCGGCAGCTAAGCCGGGCGGTGTGATGAAACACTGCTTACTGCCACCCTTACTCACTGTGCTCCGGGAAGCTCCGGGGCTTTGTCAGCACTTCCCGCTGCCTGGGACGTTTCTGAATTTTTCCCCTGCCTCCATCCTCACTGTTCCCCTCTCGGCGCTGTAGCCCCCTTTGCTTTTTCCCAGCCCTGCCAGCGATGCCCGGTGCAGGCAGCCGGCTTGGACCCTTCCCACCCACCTGGGTGAAATCCCGGTGCTCCACAGCTCGGCCAACTCGCCCTCTCCTGGCTGATGCTCTTTTACTTCCACCCGTCTCAGTGCATTGGAGAGAGATGTCTGGTGCTCGCCTAGTCCCCTGTCCCCCCGCACTCCGCTGCCCAGCCTCTGTGCTCTCCCCCAGCCTGGGTTTCACCCTCCCTTCACTCAGCACCAAATTTCATCACCCCACTGCTGGCTCCTTTTTCTTTTCCAAGCAGTGGGGATGAGAAAGCCGATGAATCAGCCCTATTATGGATTCATGTGAATTCCCCATTTCCCCAACGGTCACCCCGAACATCCTCTGCCCATCTGCTACTACATTCTCCTGCTGCCTCCCAACCCAGGCCAGCCCCCTCGGCCTTACAGGCTGGTCCCAGACCCCCTCCCGTTCTCCGAAATGAGCAGAAAACATCCTTAAAAAAAAAGAAAAACGGCAGAAAGGAAGCCCTCCACCCACACAACCATGGACACACTCCCCGAGCCGCTGGGCTTGATTTTCCTCTGGTGACTGTGCCTGCTTTGGACCAGCCTTACTCGTTCTAAGTAAAGAAAAATGTGTCATTTCCAGGAGTGACTTATTACTAATGACACCATCACTGGGTTATGTGCTTCATGCCACAAAAACCTGTCAAGCACTTTTAGCAGGCTCCCATTTTAAGTGGTGATGGAGGGGAAGTTTCTTGATTCAACCCTTCGGTAATCTAGGTCATTCCAGGCTCGGCATATTTTTAAGCTGCTCCAGTTAATATCCCCTTCCTCCGCTTACCCTTCACCCTGGCACTGGGGGGTGGAAACCCAGCAAACCCCCTTTCTGAAAGAAATCCCCCGAAGATGGGCAGGCAGCAACCGCGCTAGTGAAGTGAAATGGCTCTGTCGGGTAGCTGCCTGGGTGCGGGCAGCAGCAGCTCAGCGCTCTTTCAGCCGATTGCTGCTTGCACACCTCGCCGCCCTCGTTCGTCCTTTCCCCCGCGCGCTCCCCTTTGCCCGGGGCGCGGACACGGTGACTCCTCCGAACCGGCGCCCGAGGGAGCCGAGATGCTGGCGGCAGAGCCTGCCCTGGCTCCCGCAGCCTTCCTTCCTCCTTCCCTCCTCCTCCTCCGCTCCATCCGCGCCCTCGCCAAGCTTGCCTGGATGGAGAAGGGCTCAGGAGACCCCGGAGCGGTCCCCGCCGGCCAGGCAGCCTCACCGGACCCCGCACCAGGTGGGAAAGCTGCCTAGCGCCGGGACCGCTGCAGATGCCTCTGCCCGCTGCAGGCAGCCTCTCACCTGCCTGAAGGAGCTGCCCCCTCCGTGCAGCTCCTTTCCTGCTGCTGCCTGCAGGACCAGGCTAGCTGCCTCCGCAAGCGCTTCCGCACATTGCCCGTGGCTGGGAACTGGCGATCGCTCCCCCTCCACACGCTCTCCGCTCGCCTCCATCTCCCCGCTCGCCAGCTGCCTGCGCTCTTTGTATCGCCAGCCATCGCGCTCCGCTCCCCGTCGGCCGCTCGGCAAAGGCGATCTCCATCCCCCGGGCAAAGCAGGGCTCAGGCGGAGCAGCCCCCTCTTCCCCCTCCGTCCCCATCGGAAGGAAAGGAGCCGGCTGGCTGACAAACCTCTCATGTCCCTGCTCTCCTTCATCCTCCGCACCCTTATTTTCAGCTTCATCTGCCCCTCGCGCATGTCTGTCCAGAACTGGTCCTCGGAGGGAGCAATCATTACATCCACGGGCATCCAGGCAGCTGGGCTGCGGCTCGCGGGGGCACCTCTTGCCTTAGCAAAACAACAGCTGGCGGGCAAACAAAATACTAAAAAAACCAAAAAAGCCCCCCTGCGGCAGAGCACCGCCAGCCTCCCCCCGGCTCCAGCCTTCAGGCTGAAAAAATAAAAAGCATAAAAAAAATAGAGCAGGGTAGGGGGGCCCGGCGTGGCCCCCTTTCCCCGGCCACCCTGCTCCTCGCCTCTCGCTCTCTGCGTGTGCGGCTCCCGCTCCAGCCTGAATGAGCTCAGCCCATGAGCAACAGCCCTGCTGATCCATCCACCGCCGCGCTCATAGCGCGCTCATAGCGCGCTCATAGCTAACGGGTCAGGCATGCGACCGCATTCCTTACTCAGCACACAGACACGCAGGAGAACGCCGGGCCTGACATATGCTTCGCTCCTTGCTTAAAGGCGCAACCGCGATTTTCTCGCCCGCCTAAAGCCCCCTGCAGCGAGCAGCCGCGGCGGGAGATGGATCGCTGCACCACGCCGGATTTGGCTCCGCGGAGTTAATTTGGGGACAGGGACTCGGACGGAGGAAGCTAATGCCCACACCTCATTTTAGCACCAGCCAGGGCAGTGTGTGATCAAACCCCCGCGCCGAAGAGGATGCGGCACCGCTCTCCATCCCTGCTCCCTGCTGCCACCCGTCCGGTGACGGGCATCCCAAGGCTGCGCCACGTCCTGCCCCCTCCCCACAGCTGCTCCTGGCAGGACCAAGGTGCATCCCCTGGGGGATGTTTAACTCTGAACCCCAGCACCAGGAAGGGCAATGCCACGATCTCCCAAGTTGCCCCTTGGGAAACTGAGGCACAAAAGATTAAATAACTTCTCTGGGGTTCTCTGCTGCAGGGCAGAGCTGGGGACCAGACGGCAGGTCCCTAACCACCAGCTCATATTTCCTCCTGATGTCTCCACCGAGAGCATCACCCAGGAGGGATGCTCATCCTGGAGTGGTTTCAAACAGCTGGAGGCGAATGGGCCCCAACAGCTGGCAGGGAAAGGGGCTGGCGCTGAACTGCTCACACCTGCGCGTGGCTGTGTCAGATGGAGTTATCTTCCCGGTCCCCGCGGAGCAGGACTGTGGTCTGGAGGAGATACACCCTCCGCCAAAGCCTTCTCATGTGCAACAGTCCAGCAAGAGGGGACATGTAGGAATGGGCTTTCCCAGTCCCACTGGCGTCTATCCATCAGCGGTGGCTTCTGAAGCAGGTGGGGGCTGATGTGTTTTCTTCTTTGCATTTGTCCTGGGGGAGAGAATTACTTGTCGCCCCCTTCCCACCCACGGGACTCCTTAATACGTCTCCACACAGCTCCTTACGAGTTTATTGGTCTGAGCCCAGGCCTCCAGAAAATCATTCAGGATTATAGTAAGCAGAGGGGGGGGGGGGGGCATGTATTGTGCCTTTGAAAATCTGAAGCTTTACGGGCTGAAAAACCCCAGGCTGAGCCATATGTGAGTGACTCCAGTGTTTTTCCTTTGAATGACATCACATGAGATGAGGTCATTGGCATTAACTAAGTGCTCTCCCCTCCCCCCCCATCCCGAGTGGAGCCAGCCTCCTAATGAGCCTTGTTGTTGTAACAAATATGGTTTGATTATTATCAGATGTGGGTCAGAGGTTGGATAAAATTCAAAGCGTGCTCCAACTAGGCTGGAAGAGAGAGGAGCAGTCTTCCCCCAAGAGCCATGCTCAGGAAGTGGCTCCCACAGCAGCTCCCCAGGGGGTCCGTGGTCCCTCACATTTGCCACCTCCGTCCCTACAAGGGAGGGCGCATGATGCTGGTGGCCAGCGCCAACAGCTCTCAGCAACGGAGATGCCTCCATCTCCCACCGCCGCTGTGCCAGCGGTGCTCTACCCACACTGGCAGGCGATTTGGCTGCGACCTGCTCTGTCAGCTGTGGTTGGGGCTCCGCTGGGGTGGAAGCCATTGCTGGGTCATGCAGGGGTAGTGGCTGGCTGGCCGCCACGAGCCAGCCGAGGGGGACGCTGTAGGAAGCATGTGGTGAATTAGGGGGTGCAGTCATCAACCTGCCCCTGACCCAGCAGTGCACAAGCATGCATTTGCCTTCCCTCACTGCCCTCCGGTTGCCTGACTCCCTCAGGCTTGCAAGAGCCCTCAGCACAAGTTATTTTGGTACTGGCAGGTTCCTTCAGGATGTGTTTGGACCGAGTTTTCAGTTCAGGGCTGCTGGGAGCCCCAGCTAGGGAGCTGGGCACACCACCACCAAGCAGCCCTCAATGCAGGAGGCTCACCGGTGTCCCACGGCCCTCTGACCCTCCGCAAAAGACAAGCAAGCACAGGTAGTCAGCAACCCCCTTCCTCCACCAGTGTGAGGCCCAGGCACATGGAGATGCCACTTGCAGCCACCATTCCCCAGGCAGCATCCTCCTCCCTGCTCCCTCCCCATCTTCTTCACTCCTTTGCCAGGACCAGGGTAGGGGTTGGGAGCTGGTGCTGGGGGAGGGGAGAGGTGGCAAGTAGAGAGATGAAAGGCAATGTCCATAGTGCAGAAATACATCCCACGTATCAGCTGCTGCCCCTCGGCCCCTTTCCCCAGGTGCTCCTCCTGGCCAGGCTGTCGCCCATTGTGCCTCCAGCCCCTATTTAGGAGACAGAGGTGCACCACTCGGAGAGAGACACCCAGCCTCACCAGCCCCGCTTCGCTCTCATTGCCACAGCACTCACCAGAAAAACATCTGCTGCAACGGGTCAGAGAGACTCATGCAACCCACCTGCAAGAGCTGGGAGCAGAACGAGCCCCTGTTCAGCACCTACATACCCATCGCGACGGTACCTATAGCCTGGCATGAGACCAGCTGGGCAGCAGCCAGCGGTTCCTCTCTCCACCCAGTGCTGGGACCTTATAATAATTGCCAGCACTGACCTTTCACAAGCGTGCGGCGTGGGCCCAGGGAAAGGGGGAGGAGGATGAGGGGAGGCAGGTTTCTCAAAAGGAAGGAAACCATAACTGGGCAGCGGCTCCTGCCCATCGGGATCTCTTACTGGGGAAGTTGCCTTCCTCCCGTCAGCTTTCCAGAAATGAGAAATGAAATTACATGGCGGTTTTGTAAGTCTTGGCAACCAGAGGGCTGCTCTTCCCTAAGCCCCTTCTCCTCCGTCCCTCTCCGCCTTCGGCCCTTTCGCTCGCCTTTTCTGGGTCCAATGGTTAAAAACGTGGCTGGAGGGGGAGGGGAAGCTCCTCAGGGTAATTATAGAATCGGGAAAACAAGTTGTCTGACGACAGTGTTGCTAAACAGGGAGGTTTAGAGCATAGGTCTGGAATACAATCAGCTCGCACATACGTGACCTGGCTTAACCCCTCCCAGGGATCCAGCCACCGGTCCCGCCGGGGCCAAAACCCTCCCAGGCATCTCCCGGTCATGGTGGAGGGTGGGAAGGGAGCACCTTACCCCGACGCCATGCCTCGGGCTGCGGAGACTGGTAGCACTCCCTAGGGCCACTGCCAGGCTGGGTGGCCAGGGTTGGATGCCAGCACCCACTGGATGGGAGCTGGAGGGCAAGAAACATGGTCCTGCCCTGGCCAAAGTGGTCCCAGATGGCTTTGCTGCAGGAAAGAGAGCAACTCCTCCAGTGCCATGGACCCAGGGATGTTTTGTGAGAGAGGGAGGGAGGTTCGGAGAGTTATCTAAACCTCCAGGACTGTAAAAATCACAAACCTTGGTGTTACCATTTGATTTTTAAAAAAGTGCCTCTCCCACTAGGCTGGCAATAGCACCCTACCTCTGGACAGTTAAAAGAAAAGCATCACTGCAGGTAATCCCCCTGCACCCCACCACCTATGGCTTGAGAAAAGCTGGGTGTAACCCCCTCCACAGCACTTCCTACCCTTCTTCCCTTCCCGAGCATCACATGGGCAGTTTGTAAATGAAGAACAACCAGGATCCCCATTCACATTATTTGCAAAGCTGTTTTTTCAAAACTCCCAAATCTGGGAGAAGCAAGAAATTGAGAGTCCCATGTGAGCTCTCTTTCCCATCTCATCCCACTCCTGTGCCCCTCTTATTCATACCCACACTCCTGCCAGCTGAGGATCTGCTTCTTTTGGTTCATCACAGTACGCTATGGGATGGAGACATCCACGGGTGGGCAGAGGTGCTTGTGGGAGGTTCAGAGGCAGTAAATAGACTTTAGAAGAAAAACTTGTGGGTACACCTGATGGATTCACGCCAATAAGTCCACAAGCACTCTTAGACCTTGCAGTCTGAGGATACCTGAAATAGCCCTAACGCTTGACCTACGCATGCACCTTCAGGCCCGTGTACCAAGCAGAGGCTCTGCTGGAGTCAGAGGACAAAGTCCACCAGCTAGTGCATCCTGCACGTGCTATGTCCCCAGGAGACACACTCACATACCGAAGTTGTCAGATGAAATCATGATGCTGCCCAGCATGGGTGATGAGGAAGGTGACCATCAAATAACCAGCTGCAGTAGGGTCCTGCTTCCCTACTCCCATCAGACAGCTTCTGACTGACGACCAAAATGTGGGTGTTCGGGGTATTTTCTTTCTTAAGTTTTAGATTATTTTTTTCTCACATTGGGTTTATAAAGATGCCTCGATCCTGGTTCTGGATCCTGCTAAGCTTTTAGCTTCAGCATCAGCCATGACAAGCTTTGCAGATTCATTTGTATTTTTGCTGCCTTTTGGATGCACATGCCATCTCCAGCCCCTGGGATTCTGACTAAAAGCAAGCCCCCTCTGCTCTGCTCTGCCTATGCACAGCTTTTGCACCTGCCCAGCTCAGCTTTTTTCATTCATCTTCTCTTTTCCTCCAAAACAGCCCCAGCCCGATGTGTTTCAAGAGCAGCAGGCAGCAAGGGAGATGTGACGCTGGCATGTGGCTTCTTACCAACATGACACGCAAAAGCATCACAGTATTTTCAGCCAAGGATGAACAAAGTCACATTCAGCTGCCCTGATGTTTAACCTCCTTTTAGGACTGTCCCTATGCAGCAAAAAAAAAAAGTGCTTTTTCTTTTTTTTTTATTAAAATCATCTGTCCCTGAGTCCTTGTTTCTAAAATAATTCCAGCCAGTGCTGAACCCACTCATGCCTGGGCAGCCCAAGTCAGCTCCTGCAGTGGAAATCCCCTTTCCTTTTTCACTAGTTCTTTTTGTCCGCTCTGAAGTCACCTGCCTTTGGTAGATTCCCCTGAAATCCCCCAAATCTCAGCCCCCTCCGGATCACCACTGCTGCGCAATTACAACTCTTCCTGGCTGCGCCGGCTGGCCGCAGCACTGCCAGGCTGGAGAGGACCTGGGTCACGGCCAGCGCTGCCGAGGCCAGCCCGCTCACTGAGGAGGAGGATGGCGAGTGGAGGGCTGGGAGGGATTTCTCGCTGATGATATTGTTACATTCTTTCCGAATCCTGGGAGTAAACAGACGCTCCAAATTTAGAAAGAACAGGACTGGAAAATTTAAACGTTCCTTGAAGAATTGGTACAAAAGGCTGGGGGGGGGGAGGGGGGGGGGCTGAAGATGATCTCACACGTGCTCCTGAGCCAGATGAAACGCTCATGACTCGAGCTCAGAAAGCAAGCGAGGGGCCTGTTTCAGGTCGGAGCGTGATATTGCAATGATAAAGCTCCCCTGGTGCACGAAACTGCAATGAAAAGAGCCTCTGCCATGCAAGGGTGGTCCCAACCCCAGCAGTCCAGGCTGTGGGGACCACCGCTGCTGGCCAAACTGCCACCCCGGTTTCATCTCTGGCTGGCATACGGCTTTGGGCGCAGGAGAGAGGAGCCTGGCCTTCAGCCCAAGGATCAGGAGTAGGGACAGGATGGGTGCCTGAGCATCATCTGGATGAGCGTCCCAAGCCTTTGGCTGTTGCTTTTAGCCGCTGAATGGGAGCAAAAGAAGATCTCTCCACTCTCCGCTCCAGCTGGACAAACGGAGAGGAGCTGCTGAAGCTCAGCACCCAGCAGCTCAGCACCACGCTACGGTTCTGGCCGGGCTCCAATACAAGAGCTGGCATGCGGGAGCCATCAGGGAGCAATGGAGCCAGACCACTGCTGCTGCTTCATAAACAGATAATGGCTGTTAATAAAAACCAAGTGGGAGCTTGCAAAGAGGAAGAAGAAGGGGGGGAAAAAAGCAAAGTGAAAAAAAACAAAAAGCAAAAAAAAAGGCAAAAAATAGCAAAAAAAGAGCAAAAAAGCAAGGGTTTGTGCTGAAGTAAACAAAGGTTAAAGAACAGTCAGGCTCCTGCAGGAATAGCAGAGCTGGGCCGGGAGGGAGGGAGGGGGCATTACGTAATGCAGGAAAAATGTTGGCTCCATTCAGTTTTCCACCACTTCATGTGATGTCAGGAAAACCATATAAATCAACAGGCTTTCTGCTCCCACGGATGGAGGGCAGCAAGCAGCACTATTTATACTTACACAATTAAAAAAAAAAAAAAAAAGGGAAAAAAGCAGAGAAGCCGATGATTTCCAAGACTGGGAATAATTGACTCAGATTCCTCCTTCCCAGCCCACTGGAATCGCTGCTTCTGGGCTGTTAACCCTTGAGGGGTCCCTGCTGCCACTCTTGCCACCCCCAGCTCCACTGTCCTTGCCCATCAGCTACTTCAAGGATCTGAAGGATGATGGGCTGGAGGCGAGCCAGAATGGCCAAGCACGGCATTTGCACGAGATAGGGACATCGAGGCATGGACGCGTGTCACACCTGCTGGGGCTGAGGAGAGCTGGGGAGCATGGAGGGGCTGCGTAGGGCCGCCACACCGGATTGGGGACCCTCAGGACAGGGTTCCCTGGGGTGCTGGCATCCATTTAGGGACAGGCTGAGATTTCAGGACAAGACCCTGAGATTTCAGCAGCCCTTGCCAGCCTGACTCCCCACCGGGGTCACAAGCCACCTCCAGGGAGGACCCAGGCACCTCTTCTGGGACACGGGATGGGTTGGGGCAGGACAAGGTGCCTGAGCCCGGAGCAGACAGACCAAGGGGGTTAAACCCCACCAGGGCGAGGGGTCAGAATCAGGCCCAGCCTGCACATCCCACCCCAGACCTCCCAAGCGCTGTAGAGCTGCCTCTAAAACAACCTGGCTGCTGCCCACACCACAGGCAGGAGGAAGCTGCGCCTGTCGGCAATCGTGCCCAGCCTCCCCTAGATGCTCTCCGCAGCCACTTCCAGTCACGATTTCCATGTAAAATGCTGCCGCCATGACCCAGTGTTCTACATTTCGGTTCCCGTTTTTTCCACCCGCTGGTAGCCCGTGTTCCACATCAGGCTGCAGCCCTGCGGCACTTTTAATTAGAGAGGTTTAAGCTTTGCTTGGCGCCTTGCAGAGCTGTGCTCCTGCTTGGGGGTCTGGGCTCTTGCATCCCAGGGGGACGGAAATGGCCGCCCTGAAGATGGAGGATGCGTGTGCCCAAGCGGGGTGCAGGTTTGCTCGTAGGGGGCTTGGTAGTGGCGATGCTGATGGCCGGGGCGGGTGGCATGCCACCGGCGCTCACCCAGCATGGGGCATGCCGTGCATGTGGCTGCGGTGCAGCGGTACTACAGGGGTCCCCCAAGCCTCCCCTCATTTTCCCAGGGAGGAGAAGGCTCCAGGGCTTTCAGGGCCACTTCACCCAGCCCTGTCCCCGCTCCAGGAGGACTCAGCGGGTGGGGGTTTGCAGCCAGCGCGCAGCGCTGCCCCTCGCCCAGCCCTGGGAAAGCAGCAGTGGTTTGGGAGGTGCTGGGGTCACGCTGTGAAGGCTGTTTCCTGACCCGTTCTGGTGACTAAGCAGGTTCCTTCCCAGATGCGACCGAATCCACCTTCTCCTTCTCCTGCACTGTGCGCCAAGCCGTGCCCTTGTTTATGCTGTGACGACCTTGGAGCCGCAGGCATGGCTGCTGGGGCGGACCGGAGGCTGCCGTAGCAAGCTCATGGCAGCATCCTCCAGCACTAGCCTCAGCAGAGCTCTGCAACCTGGGCCACGTTAATTAGCTTTAATGTGATTTCGTGTAGTCCCTGCTTGCTTTTGAAATCCTCGAACTTCGGGGTTTATTCCTATTATTTCTCTGCTCTGTTCTCCCCATCACAATGCAGCTGCTCTAATTCAACAGCAGTTACCTATGCCTTGCATGGGCAACGCTCCCTGAATGCCACTTCCTTGTGCCACCTTCCCCACCACAACTACCCCTTCCCAGGGTCTGTCATGCTGCTGGATTTGTGGGGACAGCTGCTCCCTCCATCCCTGCGATGCCCCGGGGACATAGAGGTCGGTACCCTCCACCTCAGCCCCAAAGCAGTACCCAATCACCACAGGATGAGGACGGGCTTGGGGAACAGAGAGGATCCCCATCTCTGTGCTTTCAGCACTATCTAGGAGCCTGGCTCAGCTCAGTGGGACTGAGGGGCTGCATGGGGCAGTGCCTGCCCACACCTCCGTGGGCAGAAAGCTCAGAGGTGGGCAGCCAGCCAGGCAGACGCCTAGCCATCCTAGCCATGGGGAATTAAAGCAAGCTTTAACTCTCTGTTCAGCAGCTCACTGCCTCTTTCTCCTCCTCTCTACTGGGTTGGAGCATTTCATTCATTGGTTGCCTGCCTCCCATTTTGCTCTGCAGAAGGGCTGTAATTATGGCAGCGCGTACCTCCTCCTGCCTGCACGCTCGCGCCCAGCGAGCATCATCTCCAGCAGACCCTGACTCACGCAGTGATGACCCTCTGCCCCTGCCCTCCTTCTCCTTCCCCTTCCCAGCACATCCATGGATTTCCTCTCCTGCCCTCTCTTTAACAGCAGCGAGAGGGAGCAGAGCGCCTGAACCGGGTCCAGCCCTTGGCACGTTCACCAGGGATGAAGCAGCACAGGGATGGGGGAACGAACGGCAGCTTTTGGGTGGCTGGATCCATGCCACTGCAATCCCTCCATACCCTCCTCTCATTCACCCTGGCTGGTGGGCGCAGTCGTGGGGAGCTGGACGGTGGAAGGAATGAATGCACGGGGAGGACCTAGCGATGCCAGCATGGGTCGAGCCTTCTCAGTCCATGTGCGGGGCTGCCCTCTGCCACCACAGCCACCAGTGGCCAGGAAAGTGGGTGCAGACAGACACGCATGGCCACAGCTCCATAACTCCAGACGAAGGGCACAAGTGCCAGGTAAAGTGGTAACCCAGGGGTCCTACCTGTGAGGATGGAGACGCTGTGGAAACAGCTGTCCAGCTTGCCCAGGAGGATGGAGAGGAAGCTGTCGGCAGCCAAGCCGGTCACGTCCCTCGTGCTCTGGTCATAGACCACCACGTCCTGGTGCTCCTCCGCCTCCACCTGCAGGGGAATGGCGAAAACCAGGTGTCAGAGAAATAGGCTGAGCACTGAGGATGCTGCTGCCCACACCACCATGGGAAGCAAAGCTGAATTTAGCAGTCACACCAGCAGGAGACCCCAGCTCCATGCCATCCCCACGAGCTGGCTTTGCTCACCAAATGAAAGGTCCAGCCAGGCTGGGACTCTGCTCCATGGCTACAAGCGAGTGTGTCAGTACAGATGCCTGTTGGAGCAGCCCCATCAACTGTGAGCGCTTTTGAGCATCCTACCCAAAACAGGGTCAGTCCTCCCCATCGCTCACCCTCAGCTTGCCATTACTTAACCGCATCCCAGAAGTCGCTGTGACTTCTTCCACCACCTCCTCCCCACCCAACCTTTGCCTCCTGATACTCCTCTGCAGCCTGGCTGGTGTCACAGGGATTTGGGGGTGGTTCTGCAGGCAGGGGTGTTCCCAGAACAGCCCTTGTGCTGTGGCTGGAGTGAGCAGGGCTGGAGCAACAGCTCTTCAGGGCTCAGCCTGGCGACATGGTGCCCAGCACAGTAACACCTCTGTAGGCACTATCCCTCTGGAAGCTCAACCCAAACCTGCAGATCACCCCTGAGGGCTGAAGAAGAGGGAAAATCTCTTCTTTAGCTCGGTGGATGTTCAGGGGGATGCTCTTTCTTCCTTTTGTAATGCATGGTGGCTCTTGCACACTGCAGATATGTGCTGGGAAGAGGGAAAGGAGCTCCCAGGCTGCTCTCATGTGACTTTATGTGCCACAAACAGCACCCAGCCCTGCTGCCCCCCCTGCAGGGTCTCCGGAGCGGGTGAGATGGTGGGGTACCCCGCAGGCAGCCAGCTGTCTGCAGGCACGAGTCCCCCCATGCCTGGTGATGGCTGGATTGCAGCGAGAGCACTCAAGGCACAGCTGGCTGTTCCTACACCTACCTGAAGGTCCATGCATTAAAAGAAGATAAAAATCCTTGCAGAGGCACGGCTCAGCGCATCTGCTGAATAGCCGGGTGGATGGCATACACCTGCCTTGTGAGCGCCTGCCCTCCCAGCCGGCAGGGTAAGGCACATCCATCACGTTGTGGGAGGAGGAGGAGGCAGCAGCAGCAGGGAAGGAGGGTCTGCGCCCCCGAGCCGCTCTCTCCTCCAGCTTGTGTTGGAGCTGCCCATTGCCCACCCCCTGCCCAGTCCTCTCTGAAACCTCTTTAGGAGACCACTTGAACTAGGAACGACTCATGGACACATGCCTCCTTTTGCTCTCTCACTGCCATGCCCTATCTTACCAACAGAGCAGATTCGCTCGGGGTTGCTGTTGATATTAATGCTGCTTTCACACCCTGCTGCAGGTGCTTCCCTGCTTGGTAACATGAGCGCCATCCAAATAAAACTGTAGGGCGCACTGATTTAGCTGAGCTCATCATGTCTCCTCACTGCAGCAGAAGGATGGCCCCACACTGACAGAAATCCCCGCTGGGGCACCACGCGCAGCTCTGCACTAGGAAGGGGGGCACTCAAAGGAGCCGCCTGTCCCCAGCTCGGCACGAGGCAGTGGAGAGCAAAACTGGCCCCACAGGTCAGTGACATGACGGGAGGGAAGAAAAGGCAGTGGCAGGATGAGAGGGAAGAGAAAAGGACGTGGGAATTTTAAAATAAGACACCGAAAAATGACCGAAGCCACCTGGGGGTAAGCCAGCTGAGGATCTACTCCAGCATCTCTTCTTTGGCCATCCCTGAAGCAGGACTTTTGCAGAAGGCCATCCCAAGCACAGCTGGAGGGAAACATGGTGGCTGCTGAGCCAGGTCGGAGCCAGGAGCCCACCAGTCCTTAGTAGGTCCACCATCCCTTCAGGCCCCTCCTAGCATGCTGTTAGCACATCCCAAAAACCCAGTCCCCAGCATGAAGCCTCATGCCAGCGAAAGCATCTCCCCAAAAGCACGGTGAGGTGGGGACCGAGTTGCGGCGGGGCAGGGGCTTGTCCCAGCTGCGTGGTCCAGGCCGGGGCAGCTGCAGGGAAGATACCAGCTCTGGCAGAGCAGAATTATCCCACAATAGGATTTAGTGTTCCCTCCGCACGGGGAGGCTTTGTTTGGGCCATTACTGCAGGGTTGCTGAGCGACGGCAGAGATGTGCGACACGGTTTACATCTTATTAAAGTTATAAGGTTTCACTCAATGTAAATGCCAAACAAGCGCTGGCCTCGCATGGCCTGGCTGCAGAAAATAAACGCTCGGCTTGCTGGGGCGAGGATGCCTGCAGGATGGTCCTGAGGTGCCCTCATGGAGCACACGAGCAGCCCGCACCAGCATCCTGGCTCCTTGCCACAAAGGGAAATGAGAGGGAGATGTTTAATCAGGTCCATGGGTCTCCCATTAACCTCACGCACTCCTGATATGCAGGGGAAGGCACAGCCCCATCTGTGGCCTTAAATGTACAGAGGTTAAAAGCTAACCGGGGCAGAGGAGGAGGATAATGCTGAAGAGACGCTCAGGGCCAGATTCCTGCCTCTGCCAGGTGCTGGCATAGGGCAGGAGCACGGCTGATAACAGAGGAGTCCCTCCGAGGAGCAGCATCTCCCTGGTGGGAGCTCTCCCATGGGGGTTGCCATCACCCCAAGACTGCTGAAGTAACCAAACCCCGAGGCATCACCCTCCAGAAAGGGTCCCCAAATCCAGCCAGCAAGGGACAGCGGGGCCAAGGCACACCAAGTCTTTTGGCCCCAAGCGGACGTTAGGTGGGGCTTCCAAACCCATGCATGCCTTTGAAAAGCTGCTGGCCCACCCCAGCACTGGAGGTGCCCCAGGGCACCTCCTCAGGGACAAACCTCCTCCCTGCCAGCATCTCAGCAGGGGGGGGATGGCCAGCCCGGAGCAGGGACCACCCGGCCAACAGCTCCAACCAAACCCCAGCTGAGACCATCCATTGCCTTCATGCCAAGCCCAGTGCTCCCCATCACCCTCCCCAGCTCTGGCTGGAGGTAACTCCCTTATGGACGTTTGGTCCTAGGCACTGGATGGTTCAATGCAGTCCGGGTCCCTGTTCCGCCTCTCTCCGGCTGCCAAGCAGGGATGATGATGCTCTACAGGTGATCCGGGCTAAGACAAGAGCGAGCTATTCTTATTATCCCAATTACTACCGACATCTCAGTCACATATTGTTTCAAAATACAGTGAATCACCCCACTGAAATAACAGGGCTTCCATCAACATAAAGAGCAGCCAGGCACATGGCTCAAAAATAAGCCCCGGCTTTCCCTCAAGAAAAACAGCTGCTTGCAGAGCCATGCTCCTAATGCAAATAAATAAATATTCCCATCACCCAAAGAGACCCCTGTCATGCCTCAAACTGTGGCTATAGCTGCTCTGGAGATAGCTACATTTCAGGAAGCGAGAAGAGGTTGAGAGGTGGAAAGACTTTCCAGGGGGATCTTGAAGAAGTGAAATTTTCAACATTTCCCTCAAGAAATGCTAGTGAAAACCCCAAGCAGGAATTTCCCATAACCTCTGCCCCTGAAACTGCACTGAGGAGCTGAATTATTCCAGTTGTTATTGGAATTAATTATTGAGAGAATTTATTATTGTTGGTATTGGGAGAAGGGTTCAATAACAAAACCAGAGCAGTATATTGGTACCATTTTTGTGTGGAGGGAGACTATTGCTAATTGGGAAATGAATTGCTGCTGCAGTTTTTCCTAGCTCGGGCACCACGGGAAGATGGCACACAATGGGGCTTGGGGAGCGGTGGCTTAGCTATACCCACGATAGTAGGCATATTTCATTGAGAAAAGAAAGGGATTTTTATTTTCCCCTTTTCTTCTTTCGTACCAAATGGTCCTTTCCTTTCCTTGCACCAAAAAAGCCAGGAGCTGCTGTTATCCCACAGCACTGCTCCAAACCGCACATCCAGAAGCACCGTTAATGGCATCCTTCCTTAACAGCGGTATGGAAAAGAGGGCTGCGAGCACTCGGAAAAGCAAATTAGACAAATGCTCTCATCCCCCCTGCCTGCACGCAGGCGGGAGGAGCAAAGGGGAAAACCAGGTAGGGTTACCTAAAAGCTTTGCTCTATATCTGCTCCTGCCTCCTTCCCTAAAAGGTGATCGCCACCCGGGGCATCGCTGAGCCGGGATGCGCAGGTTGAGCTCTCTTTGCACTGGGCAGGCGAGGAGGAGCAGGACAAGGTCGGGGCTCAGGGGTGCCCTTTCCCTGCCTGGGCAGCCCCGCGTCGCTGACGGCTGCCTTTGTCTCGGCAGCCCCAGCCAGCCGGGAGCAGGAAACAGGAGGAGGGCGGGAGGCCCGTCAGGAGGAATAATAGGGCCGGACAATCGCGCCACTGATGTCACCCTTCCTGCCATCTGCTCCCAACACCAGCCGTGCCCCCTGTCCCCTCCCGCTTCGCCCCACCGCCTCCCCCAGCCCCGGTGCGGGGAGCCAGGGGCAGAGCAGGGCCAGGAGGGGGGGAGGTTGGCCAGGCAGGTGGAGGCAGGGAAACGACACGGGGGTAACAGAGGTCTAAACTGGCTTTCAGCATCCCCCTCTGAGGGTCTGTGCACCTTGAGGCAGCAGACCATATTGATTTCTGGGGGTCCCAAAATACATCCGTGACCCAAATGGCTGAAATCAGAGGCGTGGGAGAAGGAGAAAGGGGGAGAGGAGAGTTCATCACTCCAAAATGCAAACTTGCAGGTGTGTGCATGAAAAGGCTTGGACACTCCAAGCCACGGCCACCACCCTGCTTTATGCCAGATGAGGATATGGCTATGAACCCCCCCGGTCTCCCTCTCCAGTTTCCCAGGGCAAGTGGCTTAACCTCACAAGGGTGCCCTCAAGCTTACTTAATTCCCGGGCTGCATGCACTGGGAAAGCCAGCGCACAAGCAGCAAGCGCGGCAGGGGCTGTGCAGAGTGGCAGCAGGGGCACGCTGCCTCCTGCCCGTGGATGTGCCAGGAGAGATTTCAGCCGTACCAAAAAAAATAGAAAAGAAGGAAAAAGCCATGAATTAAAGACGGTGGCAATGCCTCTCCTCTGCCCCCCTAGCATCCCTGGTTATAATCACATCCCCAGCCGATACCTGGACCATTACACAATGATCCAGGAGCAGGGAGGAGGCGATTGTTCCTTCTATGGGGACAGAGCAGGGACCACCAGGATGGACCAGCTGACCCCTTTGGGAGCCACTGCTCCTTTGCAGCTTTACAGGCAGACAGCATCAGCTGACGTTAACTCTTCCATGCTTCCCCCTTCCCCATCCTCCTCCTCTTCTTCCTCCCCCTTGCGCATCGCTTTTGCTGCTGCTGCTGCTGCCGCTCCACGTGACGGTGGCCACTGCAGAGGTGACCCTCGCCGGGAAGAGGGCGGCTGCACCGCTCTTCTCCTAGCTTGAGAAAAACTGATTATTCTGCTTTATTCTCCCGGGGATTTAAGAGCAGCTAAAGCTGTTCAGGAATCAGTCTCTGCAATCCCCTCCAAATCGCCCAGCCCGGAGCATCACCGCAGCAGACTGGCGCGAGGCCGGCCCCCCGTGCTGCGAGTCCCCTTGATCCCGGCAGGGTGATGTCACCAGCAGCCAATGCGGACAGCAGTGGCTTCGCAGGGCGGCGGGGGGGACACGCCGCAGATGGCTCCAGCTGGGCCCAGCATTTGATTAATCGCCCGAATTACCCTCGCTTTGCCATAAAATTACAAGGCGGAAGGGGGGGAACGGTAAAAGCGAGCCGGCGGGAGGGCAGGCTGCGACGGCAAACCACCCTCTGGCTCGTCCCGCAGCCCAGCACCCACCGGCGCAGCCCTCCAGCAGCATCTCAGCGGAGGGCAGGACCTGGCCTATGGCACCGCAGGGGCACCCGGCGCTGTTCTGGCTGGGGCTCCAGCCCAGCTCCGTGGCTCAGAGCCACCTCTATTATTTAACCAGAAGTGATAGAGAGAGGAGCCTGGGAGAGATAATATGCCATGACACCGGATAAGAGCTTCTGGCGTCACAGGGGAGGAGGATTACATGTCCCTGAATGGAGTTAGAGATGACAGAGGGGAGGGGAAGAGTTTTTAGCAGGGGATTAAGCTTACAGCTCCAGGAAGTCTTTGGGGGGTTGTTTGCTGGCATAGGACAAGTTCTAAGGCTGATATACCTGTTAGACCTGCCTGGGGAGAGCTCCTGGAGCAGGGAGCCATGTCACCGGGGTGGGCACAACGAACAGGTCCCCAAGGACAGCCCTGTGGCTGCATGAGCTCACGCTCCAGCTCTCCAAAGAGTGCCAGAGAGATGCTGGCAGATACTGGGGTCAAGGGATGGAGGAGGATGCTGCACATACCAGGCACAGACCGGCCCTTAGGCCAGTCTGTATCCCATTCCCAACCTGCCCCTTTCTACTGGGGAAGAGGGTGCGAGCATCCACCAGGAAAGGTGAGGGCCAGATCCCCTACCTTCATCTTGGAGGCAGGCTGGATGAGCTCTGTGATGGAGACCTTGTCCTGCTGGAGCCTCCTCTTGACGAGCTTGGAGCAACAGATGTTGACAGAGCTGAGAACATGCCAGGAGTTGTACTCCACAAAGGAGCGGCTGTCAATGACCAGGGTGCCCTCCGCTCCATTCCTCAGGAGGCTGGCCAGCTTCTTCGGGTCCATCACCTTGCGTGGGAGCCTGTCCCCAGCCATAACGGGCCCGTCCCCTCTATGGCAAGTGGGGGGCAAGGGGTGGAAGGGCAGGGCAGGGACACCAGCACTAGTCTCCCCGAGGGGAACGAGCGAGGGGGTAAGGGGTGAGCAGGCCAGCACCCGTCCTGGACTCCTCACACTGCTAACACCCAGGATGCCAACTCATTGTGCTGAACCTGGAAAGAGAGGAAAGAAGACGACCGGTCAGCTGTGCAGGACGCGACATTCACCTTGGGCCAAGTCCCCAAGGGCTTGGCCTTCAGAAGATGCCTTCAGAAGAGCGTGAGAGTGCAACAAGTCACACTTTCTAGGTATGTTCTCCCAGCCCGCGGGTACCTCTGGCTCCAGAGCTGCCCAAGCCAGAGGTTTTCTCTTTGTATTTAATAGCCCTCAGTGGAGCTTTCTTCCATGAATTTGTCTAATGGCTTTTTGAAGCCATGTCAGCTTTTAACAGGCACAGTGGCCAGTGGCAGGCAGTGGAACAGTTTGCCAGCTACGATGAAGAAGTCCTTCTCCTGGTTTGCTCCAAATCTGCTAACTGATGGCTCCTCTGGGTGACCCTTACTACTTGCACTGGAAGAGGCCATGCATGCCTGTTCCCTAATCACCTTTCCCACGGTTCTCACCACATTTAGACCTTGTTTAGGAGCCTTTCAGGTCAGAGCATCTACAGAGCCGCCTGTTGCACAGACACCTTTTGCCACCCTAGCCAGCCCCAACACACCATGTTTGAGAGGCAGGCACACTGGGGACCTGCACGGGGCAAGATGTCTCCTCCTTTCCCTGTTCCCAGCCCAGCAGATTCTCATGCTCAATTTGCCTTTTCTGACCTCTGCCAAGCTAATGGTTTCACAGAATCAGCTTAGCTCAGCTCTAAGGTTTTGCTGCCGCATGGTACTATCTAGTTCGGGGCCCATCAGACACACCACCAAATCAGGTTTGCTCACTCACGTCCGTCACTTCACACTAGATTTCACCTGCCTTTTTATCAGAACCTGCTCATGGGTATCTTGTCAGCTTGCCTCCTGGCAAGTCAAGAGAAGATGACCTCTCTTGGAAGCCAAGAAGTCAAGCTGACCTTCGCCCCTGCCTTCAAGAAACAGGCCAGGCATTAGGGCAGAAGCCCTGGGAAGCTGTAGTTGGACCGAGATGGCCCAGAAGCAGCTACTGCTTTCCAGCATCTAACTTGCACAGACTTTGAAAGGGGGTTTGTATACAGGGGTACATATCTGGGCTCCATCTTAGGAGCTAAGGAGGGTCGAGCCTGGTGCTCTCTGAAGTGCTACCAGAAGAACAAGCTTCCTCCACACCCACCCCATGGGGTCTGCAAAAGCAATAGGCAGGCTGGGGGGTCATTCAGCTCAGGGTGTCTTCTTAGGTTTTAATGGCACACGTCATTGCAGGCATGTTTTAATGGCATTAGGTTTTAATGCGGCTGCAGTCATTCAGAAAATAAGCCTGGGCTACTACCAGGCTCCTCTTGTTCCTGCCAGACGGTGTTTTAGAACCCACAAGCTGTTCCATGGAAGCTTTAATAGATCTGAATATGACCATGCCTGAAAAGGCCAGTGTAAAGTTTTTCATTGACTTCTGCAGGGCCAGGATTTGGTCTGTGGACTAGAAGAGGCTTACGAGTCATCCTGATCTGAGTAAGCCAGCAGTTCTTAGAAGCTACTACACCCGAAGCCCCTGCGGTGCAGGCACCTACTGCAATGGTAGCTCAAGACACAAAAGAGATGCTTGAGTAGGACACACTACTGGGTGCAATGACAGGGACCTCAGTTACCAGTCACCAAACCTGGAGGACACAGCCAGGTCACAAGAAAAGGATGGAAAGCCACAGAATATGAGGATGGGGGTTCCAGCATTTGCTCTGGCTCATGACTCCAGCATTAATGGCCCCAGCTTCCCTGGGCTACCAGACCTGCCTCTCAAAGCAGGGCGTAGATGTCCCAGGCTTCAGCCTCAGGATCCAAGCTCCCAATACGAGGCCACAATAGGATGTGCAATCCTCCCCTGCCCCTGTATCACACCCCTGCTGCCTCTGCCAACACGGTAATTCAAATTGGGGGGGGGGGGGGGGGGGGGGGGGGGGGGGGGAAATCCCCTAAAAGCTGCAATAGTGATGGCCCCTCCTGGCACAAAGCATTTTGGCAGCCCCGCAGCACTACGGCATCACTGTCCCCGGCCCCATGGTGAGTTTGTACCGCTCTGTGGCTCCTCGTGGCGACTCCAATTAGAGCTGCCCCCTCGGCGGGCGGCTGGCAGTCCCCCCGCCGCAGGAACCCCACTCCCCCACCTCCCCCCAGCACTCCTCCAGAGGGGCTTAAAAATTGAAACAGTTCTAATTAGGGGGTCTGAGGGGGAACCGAGGCTGGCTCCTGCTGGGATATGACATACCTCATTACGTTGCTACCGCCTTGCCAGAGGACCCCCTGCTGTACCTTGGCTATAGAGCCAGGGCACTCAGAAAGGATGCAAATTAGCCAGCTTTTCCCCTTCGTCTTCCTTTCACACCCCACTCCCCAAATCACTTTCTGCCTCCCCTCCCCATCAGGACACCAGGCTGCGAATTCTTCTTGGCTTTACCAATTACATCCAAGAAATAAAAAAGGAACAGAGAGAGTCGACAGACAAAAAAGATGGGGATAATACCACAGCAGAGGGATGAGTGTGAAAGACTGAAGTGGGAGGAAGGAGTGATCCAACATGGGGTGACACATTGCACAGCATCTCTGGAGATAACATGGTATCTGCTCTCCAGATAACGAGCAAGGGGTAAACTTTGAGGGTCTCAGACACAAACAGAGGGGTCTGGGAAAGATAATAGATCCTTGATCGCCTAACCGCTCTGAGAGAAACCCGTTCAGAAGAGGCCTTCCATGCCTGAAGTTCTGGCAGATGACCGGGATCTTGGGTGGAAAAGATTGGAGAAGACAGATGAGGAGGTTTCTCAGTTCAGCTAATAGCCACCCTCCTGCAGAACAACCGGATAAACATCTGCTCCAGCACGCCCAGGTGGACCTGGTGGCAGACGCGTGTGACATATCAGCCAGGTCCCACTCCCAGCTCCACTCGAAAGATGCGGGGGAAGGCAGGGCAAGGTTGGTCCATTCTGCCCCTCTTTCTGGGAGCCTTTACAGGGGATGGAGATGACCGACTGAGTATGGTCATAGGGAGCTGTAACCTTGGCATTTGACCCAAGACACAGGGACTTCTCTAAAAGTATGTCCAGCCAGGTCAAAGGCAGACTAGCCACTTCTCTGCCAGCAACCACAGGACATTTTGAAGCCAGACTGAGGGGCGGTGGGTTCATCCCCAGCTAACAGGTACCCCAGGTACCAGCAGAGGGGCTACGAGACCTTCACAGTACCTCGCAGGCTGTGTGTGAGATGGTCTGAGAAGAACGAGCTCTAATGCCTCCATACCTGAGAAGGCTACCAGAGAAGGAAGGAAGATATCTTTCTGCTTCTGCTCAGATGGGTCAAAAGGAAAATTGAAGGAACAGGCATAGCTATAGAGCACTGCTGAAGTAAGAGATCTTCTCACCACGGTGACAGACCAGGGGAAAAGGTTAACCTGGAACCTAAATTATGGTTTCAGAAACATAGCTGTGTCCCTCTCTTATCAGTTTCTTAAATCCTTCTTAATCTTCTTGAGTGTTCCTGAAGAACATTACCATAATCCTTTAATCCCACCTCTCCCTGGAGTGCCTGTAATGAGGAGATGGGCACATGGCTTAGCTGAATGGGGACAGCCAAGCAGGAGAGGCCACACTGCAGCCGAGGGTCAGAAAGACAAGCAGAGCTTAGCACACAGTCTGGGCCAACTGCCCGCTCATCGGGACTCTGTCCCCAGTGTCACCTCCACAAACATGTGTGTCAGGTGAGGCGTGATGGCCAAACAACTCATGACCGTGACAGAGGTGCGCATAGCAAGCCAGGCTAAGGGCAAGTCTTCAACCTGGCTGTGACCCTCTTCTGGCCAGGCCAGGCAAGAGAGCAAGAAAACCCGGAACACACCCCAGCCTGAGTCTATCATCTGTGTGGCACGACAGACCATGGGAACTCATCCCTGTGCTGGCCCAACACAGGTCACCGAGGTAGAGGCCACTTCCCTCAATTTCTCGCCTTGCACAAGGCCCCCAGCTGAGAGATGTGGTATGGGAAGGGTGCAGATCTGGTTTCTCTTGTACTGGAGACATCAACTGGAAGGCCAGCATGTCTCTGTAGCAACCATAAACCTCACTAACCGGCATGTCCACTCTTTGCAGCAAGCTAGTAGTTGTGTCCTTGCGAGCTCTAATCTCCACACGCAGTCCAGTTGAGGAGATGCTCCCCTCGCTGCCTCAGGCAGGCCAGCTTTGCTGTGGGAAGCAGCTCTGACCCCATGAACACATTTCCATCACCTAAGTGAGACTGGATCTATAGCACACTCCCTGTGATGCTCATCCCAGGAGCATGCTCTTCTGGTGGCATCTCTACCTTGAGTTTACCAAGGGATAAGAGCACCACAGAGAAATGCCTGCTCATTTGTTCCCAGTAACCCACGAAAGCAGCCGTTCCCAAAGAACTGCCATCTCCACTGGGGACCCAGCAGCACTGAGCTAAGTGATCTGGCTTTTTCCCCTGCAGCTCACCTGCATGTGGACAATATCCATGTCCTCTGAGCCCTGCAGCGAGATGCTGCCTGGCCAGGGCTCCTCCATCCATCCAGGTCAGCTTTGCCACCAGCCCCAGGCTTACCGTTGGGACGCTGGCAGGACCCCACCAGCCCCCAGCTCTCCAGACACTTATTAAGATGTAAAACGCAGCACTTTTTCCAAGGTCTCCACCCTTTTTTCCTCCCCATCCCCTCATTTCTTTCAAGTGCTTCGGCACTTAGCGAACTCCCCTCGGCAGGCTCATGCCGTTTGAGGGATTCCTAAATCATGGGCCTATTACTAATTATTATTATTTTGTAGCAGCAATCAGGGACGCGGGGCTCATTAACAAGTTAGCACCTCTGGTTTCCCTGGAAACCCGCAGCTGCCAGGCAACGGCTGTATCTCCGGCCCGAGGCGATGCTACTGCAGCACCTTCGGCTCACTAAAAGATGCTCAGGTCCTGCACAGGCTGATGAACTCAGCTTAGCAAACAGGATGGGGTTAGGAAACTCCAGGATGTGTCCCCCTGCTCTACCCCATCTGCTGTGAACCTCAGCCCATCTACTGATCCCCTTCTGCCACTCACAGCATTGTAAACTGCATAGCGGCTTCTCCTTCCCAGCGGGAGATGCAGGCTTTCTCCAAGGGTGAGGAATTTGGAGCGCTAATGATCCCCCAGGGTGGCAGTGGGACAAAGCTGTCAGGTGCCTGCAGTAGCCGCTTTGGAGGTGATGTAACTGCTGATGATTTCTTAGCAGCTACTCAAGGTCCCTTTGAAAGGCAGCACAAAAGATTTCTCTGCTTGATGATGGAAAAATGGAGTGGTTTTTTTTCTTTTGCTCCTTAAAACAACGCTGCGAAATGCCACTAACCACATCCACTAACCCAGATGCAGCCTACTTGTCCACCTTTCCTGGTGAATCTCAAGGATGGGGAGGAACGACACCTCTCGAGCCCTAGCAGTATGAAGATGTAGCAGAGATGACAATACGGTTCGCTGCCCTGCATAGACCCACAGGGGGTTTTCCCAGGGCAGACAGAGGACTCCCTCCCAGCCTCATCCATTCTGATCTCACATCCGCATCTCGGCTCCCTACGCACTGCAGGCATCCTCCCCTCGGAACAAGCCCCTGCGGACACCCTCCATGCAGGGAGGGCTTTGGGAAGGGGGAAAGGGGCAGCCACAGGACATCACCAGGAGGCAGCCACTGCACCTTTGCCAGGCTTTCAGGCCCAGCTGCTTCCTGATCTAATGATTTTTTTTAATTTTTTTTTTTCCCCTCCTCCTTTCTGTGCCACAGTCTCCTTTCAATTCCCGTAGGCTGGAAGCAGCATGGTAGGGAGCACTGCAAGGTGCTGCACGCACCCAAGCAGCACCCACTCGCCTCCCTGCACCTCCCATTTCCCCTCTGCGCCTGCAGCCCTCGGTCCAGAAGGTGTTTTCCACCGGAGGACATGGCTGAAGGACCAGGATGTCCTTCAGCAAAGAGCCAGATGGTGCATTCACACCGGACGAGGGACACGGCATAGAGGCACATGGCAGCGCTGGCATGGTGGTAGTCAGCCTCAAGTACGTGGCTGGTGGCATGGGGCAGTTGAGGGGCTGCTCACGCTCGAGCCACCGACAGGAACACATGAATGAAAGGAAAGGTGACAAGTCGTACCCAGCTGCAAGGGAGTCTTTCCCATGCACCCCTCACCCCGCAAGGCAGACCGGCTCTCCTGGTTGCAGTTGAGGCAAGTGAAGGAGTCCCTCACCCCCTCCCACCACCTGATGTTGTGTCAGCAGCTTTGGATGGGCTATGACTGCAAATGCAATCGCCTCCTAGCCTGCTTCCACCAAAGTGACCCAGGTGCATTTAAGGATTTGCAGACTGGCCATTCCCAGAAAAATTTCTGACTGCAGCCATGGTGGTCAGTCTGGAGATCCGGTCAGGAAAAGCCAACAGCGACAGCAGGGAAGGGAATTTAGCTGGAGTCTAGATGACAAGGCCAGTATCTCCTCCTCTTAGACTTGTGCTTTTAACATGATTTATATGGTTTTCCCCTTTAGTATAAACACAAGCTTTCACTTTAAAGCCTACAAAAGCCAAGACCAAAGGTTATCCATGACCAGCCAGCCATTTAATCACTGCCTTTGCCCATGCTGAGGATGGAGCTCCCAAGCACACTGCTTTCTAATACCAAAGCTATCCCATTTCCATCTTCACCCTGCCAAGCCGAGAGCTGGCCAGGCTCTCATCTCAGAGCTGAAAGCACCTTCTCTTTGAGCAGCTTGGCACACATCACAGAGGACATGTCACACTGGAGAAGGGAAATCTAGTCCTACTGATGCTTCAAGGGCCCTTGCTGCCCACTGCCTGATATCTCCATCGTTTGCTGCATGACCCCACGAGCCCAGCAGGCTTATCTTGGGGATCTCCAGTAGCTTGTTTGCCTTTTTGCAACAAGAGCAGACAGAGGGAGCCCAGAAAGGTATGCAGCTAGATACTTCTGCAGGGCTGGTCCGGCTCTCTCGTCCTAGGACACCAGAAACAATAAATACCTGCTGGGTGCATTTGCAGTCTCCTGGAGAAAGGGTCTCCAGGACCTGCATGCTATTTTCCCACAACACTTACACGCTAAGTGAAAGAAAGTACAGGATTAAGCTGCAGTTCTTCAAGGCCACAGATAAATACACCAGCATTTCACTTCTTAAGGACAATCCCAAGCGACACGAGTTTGTCCATCTCAGCAGAGTGCCAGGGACAGTCACGGCTGAGGCCAAGGCTGGTGAAGCAAGCACCTAGCAAACACAGGGGCAGTCCGCGGGCACCTGCCCAGTGCAGTGTCATTAGTCCCCCATATTTAAATGACAAATAGGACCCCTGGCCTCACTGAAGAACAATGATGTTGCTGCCTCCTGGCAGGTTTTACGCAGTTTCTGACGATAACCGGTGCAAACTGAGGTGCAGGTGCAGATCCCAGTACAGGTTTCCATCCAGCAGAGGCCAATGTCCACAGTTAAGCCACCCTACGCCTGCTGAAACTCTGGCCCTCCTTAGGAGACCCAGAATTCAACTCAAATGCAAGGGGCTATGCTGGTTTTCCATGGGATGAGACACTCCCCAGGGCAGTAAATACATTTTGCAAGACTTTTCTGACCTGGTTGAAGGCTTGCTGAATTTCCTATATGCACACAATAGCCAAATTGCTCACAGGTTTGGGATGAATTAGCACTTGTCAGCTCAGGCTCTATGTCTTACCACAGCCCCAATGAGGAGGCACCAACTCCAGGTTTCGGAGGATTACTTTTATCTCAAAAAACCACACAAGACAGGCAAAGCCCAAGCTGACGTTCCTGCCTCACTCTCTCCTTTTCCCTTGGGGGCTGTGACTCATTACCAGCTGGTTTTGTTCTGTTAATCTGAGGTGACACGTGGGTTAAACAAAGTGTTTTGCAGGTCTTCCTCCACCCTCACCACCCTGGACAAGCACGTGCCCACTGACCACACCGAGCCACAGCTTGCTGGTCAGATACCATAGCTCTTCGTGTGCGAAATCCTACAGCCTAGCCTCTTTACTGAGGGCTGGGTATTGCAGCATTTTGTAACATGGGCCTTCTCTCTTAATCCGTACCATTATTGCTATTGTGGGTGGTAAACTAGATGAACTCATTCACTGGGGGAAATCAGCAGCAATATTCCCCTTACCAACTCCAGGCAGACATTGAAGCACGATACATATATTTTTTTTAATCCCAGTTGCAAAAAAAACCCCAGAGATATATCATGACATCCACCCACAGCTTCAACATCTTCCAACTCACTTCCACGCCAGCAGGTCTCACTGATCCCTGCTTCTGACCACGCAACAGAAAGCATGGGTGATCACACCAAGCCTTGCCCCTTTAGGGTTGCTGGTTGACTCCCAGCTAAGATCAGTTCAGTCCTCCTCACCTTCCTGCCCCTCCTGCTAGACTCCAACAGAGCTCACACTTACCTTTGTATCAGTTACTGCTGAATGAACCTTGCTCAGGTGCCAGACAAAGAGGCAGCCAAGCTCAAAGCAGAAGGGATTGCAAGGATGACACAGAATTACAGGCATCAGCATTCGGCAAGCAAACGGAGAACGCGCTGATCTATTTTTAATGGTACAATGCAAGTGCTTTACAAAAGGATGTGTCTGGGGAGATTCTGCCCTGTCAGAGGTTTGCATTCGGGTTTTTTGCAGCAGTCAACTTCCCTTGGTGTGCAGGAGGCATTTTGTCCCTTCACCGCCCCACAGAATAATTCAGAGAGCCCCAGCTCAGTTTCGGATGGGGGCTCATCCTTCTGTGTCACCTTCCTGCCCTGCCACATCCTTCTGACTTTCCACCAGCAGAGCTGAACCTGAGGTGAGCAGGAGGTAAGGTGTAAAGGAGAGCTCCAGGCTTGCTTAGCTTCTGGGTCTCAGCCCTGCCAAGCTAGCAAAGCTGCCGGGGACATCTCTGCAAGGTCCACTGACAGCAGCAAAGCAGTTAACGTGGTTTTTCACAGGCTAGCTCACAAGTCAGCAGTGCTGGCACCCTCTCCGCACCAGCCCTCTACTCAACAGCCTCAAGTGCCAAGCGAGGCTCAGGCTGCGCCCGTCCGCTCCCCACACAGGGCTGCCGGCCAAGGCAGATGAAGATGGCATGAATAACTCCACTCAAGCTACGGCTCAAGGAGGACCAGGCTGCCATTGCAAGCTTGGAAATGAGGGTTGTTAGAGGCAACGCAAAAACAATCAGATGCTGTAGATATTTCTTGGTTGCTTCTTTACAACAGCACGCCCCAGAGACTGATGGACCCTCTTTGTTTGGAGCACATTGCCTGGCGTTACCCAGGAGGGGCTGGATTTCAGTGTGAGATGTGTGATTTAAGCAGACGCAGGTTTAATGTGTGGGAAGGGCTTGACTTGCCTGATGAAAAAAACCCTGCAATCACCTAATAAACAAACTGAAATTTCTACCAGAGCTTCTGCTGCATCAGCTGAATTACCATGTGCTAGCTTTACACAGCAGCACTCCTCAAAGAACTAAATCCCCTATTAAAAAGAAGAAAAAAGGAGAGATGAAAAGCCATGGATCGGGCACACCGCACACCTACATGCCAGATGAGTAACGTGGGTCGGCAGAGATGAACCGGAAAGACACACTGCATCATTAGCAGGGCTGGAGGACGCGTGCTGTGGAGGGAAGGATACCAGGGTCATGCTGTCATTGAAATTTCCATACAGGATCAAAGCAGTGGTCCACCTTGTTTCACGTCCCCTCACCACCACGGCCTAATAACAGCTATTTTACAAAAGCCTGGGAGAAGCAGGATGGTGGCTATTTATGGAGTAGTCATGGAATAATTTAGGTTGAAAGAGACCTCAGGAGCTCATCTGGTCCAACCCCTCTCTCCTGTAAAGGAGAGCTAATGTCAACACCAGAACAGGTTGTCTTGTCCTTCTGGTCACCAAATGTCATCAGCAGGCTCAGAAATTATGCTCCCCATAACTCAGCATGCAGAAATGCTACACAGAGAGCCTCTTTTGCAAATTGCTAGAGCACCCTGAAGGGCTCTGGAGAAATTCCTGAAGAACACAAGGTCTCTGCCCCAAGAGATCTGAAGGCTTGGTTTCAAAAAAGTGCAATGAAGGCAGACAAGTCATGCACGCACACATCAGGGTGGGCAAACAGGAATTGTGAGGGCTTTCCCCGCACAGCAAACAACATGGAAAAAGGCATAAGAGGAGTGGGAAGAAAAGAGGGAATCAAGGAAGGATTTCCAGCCCCAGATAGGTTGCTGGGATGCTCTCAATTTAAGTCAGTGCAAAATGCATCACTTATTTCACCTTCATGCAACACAGTCCCTGCATTTCTGTGCTGTTATTGCTCCCTGTTTGCGCTAGGAGACTCTTCATGTACTGGACTAGTTTCCAGTGAGCAGCTCCAGGTTCTCCTCTGATCCCAGCCTGGGCTACCACCGCACCGATCTTCTGAAATACTGATCCTTCCAAGGCACCATGCAAACAAGCACTACCTGTCACTTTTGGAAACTGGAGGTCCAGAGCAGCAAAAACCCCACAGAAGCTCTGGGCAAAGCAAAGGAAGAAGCCCCCTGCACACCAACCTAGATTACCTTGTCCAGCTGGGTCTAGAAAACCTCAGAGGAAGAGCCAAATAGCAGATGGATGGAGCGGCCCATCCTACAGGAGCCATGGCAGTCTGCAGCATAGGCTGGGCAGGGCTCTGTGCCGGGCATGGCCCCCCAACATGGCCCTCCCTTACTCTCCTTGTTCGAAGTGGAGATGGTTGAGAGCCAAAGGAGCCTTTTGGACAGCATTGACCCAAAGGCTTAGGGTAGAAAGTCTACAAACATCTCTTGGAAGAGGAAGATAAGACCCTGTTTTCCTTTCCATGACCTCATGCTAAAGAGGAGACAGGGCGACCAAGGCACCCGCTGTGGCCAGAGCTTGGTATGTTTCACCATGGTCTCAGCTGCTGGCCCGCTTCTGGCAGAGCATCTCTCCCATGGGGATGTGACACATGCCATGGTCTCCTTCTCCATCAGAGGAGCAGGCAAAGCCATCAGGCCATCACTGGGGTGCAATACACCACCCACCATCCCCGTGGGAACCTGCACTGCCACTAATCACGCCACAAGCTCTGCCTGGCTTTGAGGGCAGCCCCTGATACTTGGCATGGTCAGTTTTTACCCCCCTCATGTTCCCCTGGCTGTGTTATAATCCTGCACGCGAGGTACGCCCAGGTCTCCTGAGCAAGCTTGAGAAAATCTTGAGCAGAGAGCTCATTTAGCTTCTTATCTGATGAATGCTGCCAGGCCACTCACCTCCCTTCCCCAAGCCTGCCCGTAATTACGTCAGGTGCCTCCTTCCCACTCGGCATCAGGCAGGACAGGTGTATCTTCAGAGAAGAAATGTAAAGCTTGAAAAACAGGTTTTAAAACCCAGAGGGCATGGGGATGCAGAGGAGCGCGTTTAAGCTTTCCCCACAGGATGACGGCATTGCCGCTCTGGCTGCAGGAGTTTCTCTGCATAGCAGCAAGGAAAAGAGCGGGGTGAGACCCAACGGCTGCAGTTGGAGGACCAGGAGCACCAGGGTGTTTCTGAAGCCATCTCCCCCTTAACACTGCCATTAAACCCATGGTGGAGGGCAAAAAGTTCTGCAAACTCTCCTAGTGCAACATTCCAGCTGTCCTACCAGACAAAGAGGAGTCAGCATCTACAAGACTCAGTTTGCCGGAACTGTTTCAGTATGATGGCAGTGTCCTACGAGCCAGCACCATAAATCAAGGCTGCCAAGCGCTGGAGCACCTCCTTTTCCTCCTTCCATCCCTGATAGTGTTAACATGCTCTGCACCTGCCTGTGCCCAGGGCTTTGGGAGCTCAGCTGCACACCAGCGAAACTAACCTCTGACCCCTAAGAACAGCCTCGCTTAAAGGCAACGAAGCAAATCCAAAGAGGAAAAGCACCTATAACACACTCCCTACCTCTTACGTAGATTAAAGCAGCTGGTGCAGAGGTAAGGGGTAGGGATGGAAGGCGGACTCGCTCATACTCCTGCCAAGGGAAGTCATTTCAGAAATCCAGAGCCACAACAGGTTTCCAGCCTTTGGGGAGGTCTTTTTGGGGGGATGTGGCTGCAGGGGGAGAAGCTAGTTTTCTCCCACCTCCCAAGATCCAGTTTGGCAGTATGGGACAGACACTACTGTGAAGTCCTACCCAGCCCTCGGGGGTGTTTTGGTAGTAATAGTGGCGTTGCATTTAATTTTAGGTGAATTTAAGCTCTCCAAAGGCAGGCACCTCAGTGGCTTTCTCAGCAAGGTGCCTGGCACCCAGCAAAAGCACGCTCTGCAGACAAACACGGTGCGGTATTTGCAAGAATAATCTTCATGCAGAGCCTCCAGTGAACGCTCCTAAGGACTCTGGCCACTTTGCTGAGCTCTCCCAAGTGTAGCTGAGGCTAGATTTTAAACAGCAGTGCTAGATCCAGTTTTTCCTTCCCTACTCCTACTTTGCGTCAAGGCAGGGACAACTGAAAGCCATGGGGGGCACATCTGTTGGGTTAAAAGCCTTTTGGTGTGAGATGCTGCCATCTCAGCTCGGAGACCCTCCAGCCCCAGGTTTGTGCTGCTCAAGCATGCTGCCGATAGGCTGAGGGCAGGAATTTCTGCCTACTGCCATTGCAAAGAGGCGTTTGGGCATCCATCTGCTGCTCACGCACGCAACTGTCCTCTCTGGTCCCAGCCATTTGGACAGTCCTACACATCCAGGCTCTGCCAGCAAGGCTGTGCCAGGCAAAATTGGGGACAAGACACCTGCAAATCCCTTGCAAGCATTTTAAAATCCCAAATACCTCCAGCTATGGCCAGGAGGGTTTTCTCGGTGCTGCAGCTTATTTTGTTTGGGGAACCGTTATAAGCAAAACCAAACCAAGCGCAGGAACCCCCAGCCAGACCCCAAACCCCAACAAACCTCTTCTGCAGAGAGAGTCCTCCCGGCATGGATGCCCTCCGACAGCACAAGCAAACCCTGCCTGACAGAGGCAAGGCCAAACCCCTAAGCGCCAATTCCCATGCATCGAGTCCTTCCGAAAACAAAGCTCTCCACAGCCGCGTTTGGGTGCATAGGCAGCAGTACCCTGAGCCTTTTGCCTTAGTGCAGGAGGATGAGACAATGCAAGCAAATGTTGAACACCGCTCCACGGGCAAGCTGCTTTCAAGGTTAACATGGCCCCTGGTCTGCCAGGCACAACCCTCGGTGCTACCTGTTCAGGGCTTCTTGGATATCTCGACCGTCTCCTGGGGAGGGTCTGCCTTTATACCTCAAATTAGAGGGAGATCGAAACCTCTGGCAACTATTCCCAATGCATTTGTCATTGCTAGCTGCTTGGGACAGGGACGGTCTCTTCCACACATGCTTGTGCAGTGCCCAGCTCCCACCAGGGAGCAGTTGATAACTACCGCAATACGAAGGATAAACGCATCTGTGCCTAGAAAAATCAAAATATCCTTAATAGAACAGCACTGCACCGCGTCCTTCCTTCTAACAAAACCGCAAATTACTGACCTGTGCACAGAGCTCCCCCAATGCAAGCTGAAGCACTGACATCAGCTTTTGCTGTTGCTCAGGAATTTAATTCTGGGGGAGGAGAAAAGGGAGGGGGGAGCAGGAAGGAGAAGGAACTTATTTATCAATAAGGGAAATAACTAGGAATCTTTAAAAACAACCAATGCTCAGCACAGAGAGCAACATTTATCAATACATAATAATGGGGGGGGGGTGATCAATCGGTCCATGCACATTAGGGAGGTGGAGGGGATTATTTTAAACGGGCAGCTTAATTCATTAATTGCTAGCAGCGCCTTTGGAGCCGCAGCAGTGAAGTGTTGCATGAAAACCCCACTGCTAAACACATGCCGGCTTCGTTTAAACGCCAAGGACACAGGGCGACACTCCAACCTCTTTCATCATCAGAAAAACCACAGCGCTGTTAACACTGGTTCCTCAAACACCAGCCCTCAGCCCCCAAGAGAAAACCCCTCCATACGCGACCCCCGGCCCAGCAGGACTGCGGGTATTCCCCAGAGCTTCCCAAACCCCCTCCTCACCTGCACCACCACGGCCCGGCATACGCACACCGCGAAGGCAGGGTGGGAGTTTCACATCCCCTCCACACCCCCCCCCCCGCTCCGAAAACAAGCGCAGCGCCCCCGACATGCGCGGCCGCGGACCGCTAGCCCCCCCTCCCCATCCCCGCGCCGCAGCCCGCTGCAGGGCTGCTCCCTCCCCAGCTCCAGCACCCCCCTAATTTTTTTCCTTGCACCAGAATAATTCCAACCCCCCCTTAAAAACCCAAAGCCCTATATCCACATATAGATATATACACGTACATTACAGGTATATGTTTTCGCGCTGTCCACCGGCGCTAGGCGCGATGCCGGCCCCGCTCCGCACACGCGGGCGCGCTGCACCGCGCCGCCCCCCCTCCCGCCCGTCCCCCCCCGCGGGGCGCACAGACCCGGCGAGTATAGACATCTATAGGGGGATGCACTGACCCGGCGCGGCGGGCGCGGACGGCCGCGCCGCTCCGCGGGCTGTCCGCTGGCGCGGCCGCTGCCGGCGCCGCAGGGCCCGCATGCCGCGGCGGGCGGGGGGGGGGGGCCCGCTCCGCTCCGCGCCGCTCCGCGCTGCACCGCGCCGCTCCGCGCCGCTCCGCGCGCCGCCGGGAATGCGCCGGCGATGAGGTCATGCCTCGGGAACGGGGGGGGGATTAGGGGGGGGAAGAAGGGGGGGGGGAAGCCAGCGTTGACGTCACCCGCAGCCAATCAGCGCGGGCGGCGCAGGGGCAGGGTGACGTCAGCCCCGCGGGCGCGGAGCGGCGCGGAGGGAGTGGGTGCTGGTCCCCCTCCCCTCCCCTCCCGGCCCGGCCGTGCGGAGCTCCGCGGGACTTGCGCGACCCCGGCGCTGCCCCGCGCAGCGCCGCTCCCCTGTCCCCTCGGGGCCCGCGCTGCCTGCGCGCATCCCGGGCAGCCCCGGCCCTGCCCGGCTGCTGGGCTGCGTGGGGGGCTCCCACGCCTGGTGGTTTTGGGTGATGCCCTCTCTCAGGGAGATGGGTTACGCCGCAGAGACAGTGGCCTGAACAGCAGAGGGCTTTTTTGGGGGTGACCCTCCTGGCCGCTGAGGTTCCCGGGGGACACCTCCAGTGCTGCGCTGCTCCTGGCAAAAAATGCGCTTTCGTGTATTTTTGGTTCATACATGGTTCCCGGGCTGCCCTTCTGGCCTGATGCAGGCAACGCTGAGCCTGGAGCTCTCCCGCAGGTAGGGCCACCCCTCCTGCCTGTCACTGCACCCTGCCTGCAGTTCATGAGGCGGGTCTGCCCACCTCAAACACCTGAACTTGCAGCAGCAGGGTGGCTGCTGGGACGGCCCTGCAGGACTTGCTTGCTCTGAAGTGCCCAAGCTGGGGAAGGACAGATGTAAACGCAGCGTGGTCTTGGAGGACAGCATGGCAAAGAGTGGCCCAAAAGTTGGGGGGTTCAGGGGGAGCCTGGCCCACGGGTTGGCTCCTGGCTGGGCAGGGTGGGCTCACCTCCATGCTGCTGCGGTGGCACCAAAGAGCCGCATGGCTGGTTTGGCTAACGCAGCAGGGTTTTTTCTCTGTCCTTGGCCCTGGCCTGGCAGCTCCAGCTTAGAGACGGATTAGGGTTTAGAAGCTTAGGTTTTGCTGGCGCTTAGGAAATCAAGGGAACCTTCCTCCCTGCTGATACGGATGCCGGATGTTTTAAAATTAACTCTCATCTCTCCAGACACACAGCCAGCAGCTTGCTCAAGAAGGATGTCGAGCTCCCACAGTTACTGGTGGCAAAATCTTTCCCAGAAAAGTCATTTCTTGTAGAGCACCAGAGGTATAAAACCCTGGGGTGCTAAAAAAATCTCACTCTCCCCGTTGCATAAGCAGTGCTGAGTTCATACCCTTCTCCTACCGCAGAAAATCAGCTCACCCAAAGCTGTCAGCAGGGAAACTTCCGCAAAACCAGGGCTAGTCTACCTAAACAGCATGGATTTTGGCCCAGGTACCATAATTGGTGGCAAGATGCTGAGGTAGCACAGGCACTCGCTTCTTTAGCAGCTCTGGAGCATTTGGTCCTGGTGGGAGCAGGAGCAGGAGTGTGCCTGGCATGGCTGGAACGAAGTGGGGGTCTTTCTTCCATTCTGCCTTTCCTGTTGGTTTTCCTACCCAGCTCCCTCCTCACAGCTGTGAGGAGTGCCCCGGCCAGGGAAAAACTGAAAAAGACTTCTCTTGCTTCAGCTTAGGGCTGCTTCCTCCCCTGCCCAACATCCCTTTTCAGGGGTAAAATAGAAAAAAAGAAGGAGAAAGGAATGAGTTTGAAAATCCCAAAGCTTCCTCATAAAAGCTATTATCTAGGCAGAGAGCCATGAGCTCGCAAAGCCTGCTGAAGGAAGAGGATTTCAACAGTTTCTTTCCAAATCCCAGTTAAAATCAATGTTTCCAACCCTGGGCCTGGCACGCTGCTGCCAGATGAGCATCCCAGATCAGCTGTCGGGAAGATCGCTCCCTGGCCGGCTGGTGGCACAGTGCAAGGGAGGAGTACAAGGAAGGAGATGGGAGAAGGATGATGGGCTGGCGGTGGGCAAAGGATGGGGAGGTGGTGAGGAAGAGGCAGAGGATGGAGTGTCCTGAGGGACTGCCGGACACCTGCCTTGGACTGTTCATTCCAGCAAGAGGCTGAGCTGAGCTCCCTCTTGAGCCTTCATCTCCAGCAACCTCTCCTCAGCCACCCCACGGATCCCCTGGTGCATCCCTGGGTGATGGGGACACGGGAGATTTGACCCATACAAAATCCCTAATGGCAGCAAACAGGAGGAGATGCTCCAGTGGGGCCGGGGACCAGTGGGATGCTGGTTCTCACGGCCGGCGCGAGAGGCTCCAGCCCACGAGCCATGCATCTCTCCCACGCCTACTGCTTCTGTGTGAGGTGCTGCAGCCAAGCGCCTGGTGGGGAGAAACCAAAACAAATGATTCACTGCTTTTAAACTGCTCCCGGGATCGCAGGGGCCAGGAGCAGGCGGCGACGGAGGCTTGCAAAACCTCACCTGCCTCCCAAAGCCAGGAGCTAACCCTGCTTAGATCCCAATCCTGTTCAACCTGAAATTCTGGCATTCGGGTGCGGACCCATGGCTACATGGAAGAGGGCAGCCAGCCTGAGCAAGGGCAGTGCTGCAAACACACCCAGTCGGCTCTGGGTGGCTCGGGTGCGCTGACCGGGCAAGCAGCATCCCTATTTTCCCCAGGGGAAATTAAGCGGGAAGAGCTGGGGCAATGCTGTTATGGTCAGGCAGGCAGAACAAAGCAGCCTCATGCTCTAAGCTCCCATCTACCAGATGTGAATCTATTGTCTCAGCCCCAGGGCCAGCATCCCCCCCCTCCCCATCACAACCATCATGAGCCAAGCAAAAATTATGCAGCAAGTTGCTTATTGCTAAAGGAAAGTGCTTTATCTCAGGTAAAACACTTAAAAAATAATTTGCCCCACTCTGTTTTTTCCTCTTTCCCAGATTTCAGGCGCATCCGAAGATGGATTGCATCCCAGCTATGTGTTTCAAATGTGAATTACGCTTGTACACGTAATAGTTCTTGCTAAAATGTTTTCCAGGCCCCCTAATTGCCATGGTAGGCCAAAGGCAGAAGAGTGCAGCGGAACCTCCTGCATCCTACAGGGATTAAAATTGGAACCTGTTCATGGAGGAAACTAAAACTAGGAAAAAGAAATTGCTGCAAACCCAACTTTCTTATCCATCAAAAAGGAGAGACTTTTTGCCAACCTGCAATTACTTTAAATGGCCAAATAATTTTTTTTAACCTTGCCTGGTGTTCAGATGCTGCTCCTTGTGCCACCGGCCAAGCCAGCCTCCTGTCGCCCTCGAGCCGGCAGCGCTGGCTGCGGCATAGGGCGCTGTATTCCCACTGCAGGGGGTACTGGCACCTTGAAACTGTACTGATGACTGAAGCCAGAGGTGACCCTTGGGCTGACATGGCTCCACTTCTACTGAGCATGGTTGTTTCCACCACACACGTGCCTGTCACCTTCGCCGTGGTGTCCCAGAGTGGGGCACTGCAAGGTGCTGGAGGAAGGGGTTTGCCAGGCTCCGTATCACCTCATTTTGTAAAGAAATATACTGACTGCAGTGAACTGTGCATCCCACCGTGGGAAGGACATTGCTCCCCTCTTTGGCTCCTGCCCATGTGCTTCCCGGGAGCCAGGTCTCCAGCTCTCCCACTCCATGGCTGGGATGGAGCCCAGCACATTCCCAGTGAATCCCAGCATGCCACCTTCCTCCTGCAAAGCCCAAAATGGTGTCACTCCATTAGTGAAGAGAGCTGACATGCTTGAGCAGGCAAAAGGCACTTGCAGCATCACCAGGCAGCTGTGTTTCTCACACAGGGGGCTGCCCCGGATCTGTCTCCATTTTCCCAATAGAAATATCTGCCCGTGCGCAGTGTGGCTCAGCACTTGCAGGGCACAGAGCTGCACGTGCACATCGCAAAAGCAGCTACCGCACAATTAATTGCAGAAGTAGCAGGCTGGAGGGCTGCGTGCTGTGCCATTCAGCTCAGTGCATGCTGCAGAAGCATTCATTCTGCGGCTCTGACTGTGCCACGAAGCGCTCCTGCCAAAGGGAAAAAGGAAAAAAAAAACCATCATACATTGAATAAGTTCCCTCTGATTCCCTCCGCCCTGGACCTGTCTGAGAAAAGTTGGGCAGGAGCGTGGAGATGTGCCAAATGCGGGCACGGTTGCTGAGTACTGGCATGATGGTTCAAAGTCAGGGGATGGGAGGGGCAGAGGAGCAGGACCTTTGCACTGGCATGAAGCGATCACTCTGGAGGAGCCAAGGCTGGTGGCAGCAGCTGAGCTGCGCAGAGCCTTTGCAGTAACACTCCTCGGGTGCAGGAAGCGTGCCTGCTCCTTCGCCGCCAGTGCTGAAACAGTGTGCCGTGTTTGCCCTGGGCAGCGGAGGGTAGGCGAGTGGCTTTGGTGTGCCTAGAAGCCGTCCGGGGTCATATTCACTCCTCTGAAGGCAGTGGGAGAGGGATGAGAGAGAGGACAGTGACAGGGACAGGGAAAGGGGAGAGACACTGAACAATTTCGTTTCAGTACATCCAAGCCTTAAAAAATAATCACTGCCCAGTGCTCCGGGACGAGGCATGGTCTTTCTTCTCCATATGTGAGCTGGGGATGGGAAAAACATTACCCTGGGCCAGAAGGCAGCATGGAGTTAGGCTCCATGCAAGGGTCCATCAGCTCTAGACCCTTTTTCTCTACCCCTATGCTGGTTTTTGTTAGGCTGCTCGCCAGTTGCTAGGTTTTTTTGTTTTGTGTTTTGCTTCAATCATTTTCACTGATGAGAGCATCTGCTGCCATCTGTGCCTCCCCCTCCTCCGCCCGGCAAGGCTGCGCACCACTGCGATCTGCCTGCAGAGCCGGGCACTCTTCACTGTCCAACCTGCCGCACGTATCCTGCACAGGCCTGCCAGCATCCACGGATGGAGAGGAGGGAAGAGGCAGCTCCATCAGAGCCCTGCTCTTCCCCTGTATCCACTGACCGTATCTGGGCACTGCTGCAATTGCACTGGTTGCAGGATGCCTGCGGTACCAAGGTCCCACGCAAGCCCAGGACCTGGTGGCACTAAGCAAGGCTGCAGTTCCTCCTCTGAGAAGTCAGCAACCAATGAGACAGTGTTGGAGGGGAAAACATAGAGGTGAAGGGACTTCGGTAAGGTCACTGAGGACATCAGCACGTGACTGGTAAGAGAGGCCAGAGCTGCTACTTGCTGGCAGCGTGACTGCCTCCTGGCCCATGGAGCGCCTGGGAAGCAGGGTCATGATGCTACAGCTTGGTGTCGGCTTTTGCTGGTGGCTTACACACCCCACAGAAGAACAGAGGTTGCCATTTGCATCTCTCTCTGACTGTTAATTTGGGTATTCAGGCTGAGGGCTGCTCCAGCCCTGACTCACTGTGCTTTGCCTGCATGCCTGGTAGCTCACCCCTGGCGTGGGATGCTGGCGCTGCGCTGGAAGGTTGTTACCTGAATTAGCTCCAGCTTGCCATGTTTATTACCACCAGCCCCTAGACGTAGGAGAGCTGTGGGGTCGCGTTTACCGACCAAACCCAAACCAGTTCACCCCAGCTGGGATTTGATGCGCTGCTGTCTGCAAACTGGCTTGGCGGCATTTGCGCAGAGGTGGCATCACCGAGCCTTGCGTGGCAGCCGGGGCAGAGCCACGGGTGAGTGCTGAGGCTTGCGTAAGCGCGGCAGGGTTTGCTCACATGCCGGCCCGACACCCGCCCCTGGCGCTGCTTGGCCCCCAGCCACCTCTCCCTGCCAGCGTGGAGGGTAAATGTGTAACGGCGCCCAGGCTTTCGCGTGACACACGTGTCCTGGCTGGCAGGAAGGGGCACGTCCCTGTGGGGGACTGGGGCTGTTGCCTTGCCCCCACCCACTCCTGGCTGGTTTTGGGGTGCAGGAGCCACCCTTACCCCACATCTGCTTCTTGCACAAGCTAGCGCTTGCCCTGCGCGGGGGCTCGCATCTCCCCGGCGGTGGGGCTTGAGCAGGGGGGAGTCCCGAGCTGCTCGGGCTCGGGATGAGCGGGGATGGACCCCTGCTCCCTGCAACGGGCAAGGGGCCCGAAGCCTCCTGGCCTGCCCAGAGGCCGCGGAGATGGGCGGCGCGGCGGCTAGCTGCCGGCTGCGGTGGAACGGTGTAAGGGGGCCCTCTGCTGCCTCCCGCAGCACGGCTCCTCCCAGGGCAGCTCCAGCTCGGCTCGGGCATCCGACTCCCTCCCTCCGTGACCTCCTCCTAGGTGCTGGGGCTGCCGTGAGGGTCCCCCCGAAGCCATTTCATCGCCGGGCTGAACGAGCCCTGTTCCCGCAGCACCTCTTCCCTGGGGAAGCGTGCCCCTCACCAGCCTCGGTGACCTTTCCCCATGCTCACCCAAAACGCCTTTCATGTACCAGGGGCACAAAACCAGCAGTAGTATTTTAGGCACAATCTCACAATGTCGACTAAAATGTCAAACAATCACTCGCCCCCCCTTCCCCATTTCTCCCCTCGAGCTAAAGAAAAAGCAAAAAGAAATCCTCATCAAGCTGTCAAGCTCAGTTTCCTGAAGGAATACAATTAAATCTCTATATGGCAATGTGACCGTCAGTTCTTCCCCATCTCAAAAGACGCTTCTCAAGCAGCTTTGGCTGTTCCTCTCTTCCACCCCTTCCTCTCAGTTTTCCTTCCCACTGCTGAGTGCAACAGAGGCTGTGGCTTCGCAGCCAAAAAAAGCTGTGATTTGGAGAGTGTGGCGCGACGTTGTGAGTGGCAGAAGTGAAAAGGCAGAGAAGCAACCCTCGAAAGCCTGCCTTCTGCTGCATCGGGTGTCAGCCTTGGCAAAACCTGAACTTCCAGAATTTTCTTGCAAAATTAAAAAAACCCAAAACAATTAGAGGACCTGTCGGATTTGGCTGCTGCTTTTCTTTCCCTTGTTCCCTCAAAATGAAAAAAAGATCTTTCTTTCACTTAACAGCACAGTTGGTGCAATCTGGGAGGTACCTGCCTGCCAGTATATGGGGACACAGTTTTGCCGTCTCAATTTGGGGTTCCCTGACACTGGCAAGATGAAATGAATGCTAAGCACCTTGATGCTGCTGCACTTGGAAGACCTCTGCATGAATAAATGACTTATTTTTTCCTAAGCAAGCTTGGAAATCTATGTCTCCCCCTCATTTTCCCCATTTGGGGGGTGCTTTCCTACTGCCATGAGTTTGGAGGGGCTCCATTATAATGAATGGGGGGGCACTAAGAGAGAGGAGCGGAGAGCGCAGGGGCTTTGCTGCTCCCAGCCCAGAGCCGCAGGTGGAGCCAAGGTGAGGGCTGTGGTGGAGCTGAGCATCTGCCTGGGGTGGATCCTCCCATCCTCCAGCCATGGGGTTACTGCATCTTCCTCCACTACCCTGTTCTTGTCCGAGGCAGGTCTGGGTGGACCTCCGACCTGCTGCAGCACAGCAATTTCAGCATTGACACTTCCTACAATGTGGGCAACAAATAATAAATATGGTGGTTACTAATAATAGCCCACCCTCTCCATCCCTGATGGTTTATGCATGCAAAAATGTTGCAGAGTCAGTTCAATATTCCCCCTGGTTCATTAAACCAGCATCCATTTTCCTGCAGATAAGACAGTCTGTCAGGGGAAGGATGATGGTAACTCATTTGTCACACTTGTTAAATGTAGGAAAGGCTGGCTTTGGGTCACTTCCAATTTTGTGTCAGCTCTGCCTTTATCTGAGCAGCCCCGCGCCTGCATGCCAAGCAGGGTGGCTCTCTCCTGCGTGGCATGGGAGATGGGGACAGCGGCACCATCCCCGCAAGATTTTGCAGAGTTGGGGGGTGTCCGAGTGCAAAAGCACTTGCAACATGGCTCCAACGAGTCCTAGCTCACAGAGAGAAACGCACTTGTTATTGCGAGAGGTGCCAGACACGTTGGTCCCACAGTGACCGAAGCCTGCAGCTTTGAGTCCCCGGCACTGCAAGCGGGGTCACCCTGCGTGAGTTATCCCCTGACCCCATCCTGCTGGGCTTGTGTTTGGGCTGCAAAGCTTGAGAGGTATGATTGGCAGCCGGATGATGAAGGATATCAGGCCAAGACCTTGGGAACGGCCAGTGTGAGCTCAGTGCAGGTGCAGGGGGAGGGAAAAGGTGGTGCAACCTCACCTCTGTACTCCTCCTAACCCTTAGAGGATTTTGGAGTGACTAGTCCGGGTCTTGCCTAAACTAGCACCATCCCAGCGGGCTTTAATTTGCTCCAATTATCAGGTGCCAGCTCAGGGTGGCTGCAATGCAAGTTATTTTGGCTGCACCCTCTTTGGAGGCATTGCCATCGTGACAGGCCACCTCCTTCCTCTGCCAGGGACAAGGACTGGGTACAGCCCCCAGATATGTTAGGGTGGAAATGCCGATGGCTATGATCCCTCCGATCTCGCTTCAGGGAAGGGAGCAAGAAGTAACCAAGAGAGGTTGGGAGGAGTCTTGACCTCTGGATGAGTGATCATAAAGCAGTTCATGGCTGAGATACTTCCCAGGGCATCATGTACAGCACTGCCAGCGGAAACTTCAGTGCAAAACAGGCCCCTGATCTGGTCTGGTGTGGAAATGCCCTCCAGTGAGTGGGGAGCAGGTAAGAATGCAGGTCCTTCTGCCCATAGCTTCCCCCATAAATGAAGCCCAGGCTGGGGTTAAGGTGTGGAGACCTGGGCAGGAAGGAGGAGACATCTCATGAGAGTTTCAGGGAAGCATCCTCATGGTCTGTCCCCAAGGCTCACTATGGCACAGCCCTCACTGAGCACAGCCCAGAGACAGCACGTTGATTTAACCATGCACTCAGCAGAGGATAAAGTGTGCCACGATGGCCTGTCTGCATTCCCCATCTCTTGCTGCACCTTCGCTTTCATGGTGGGTGCAAAGGTGGACGCTGTTGCCTTGTCCCGGCTCCATGGCTGGTCTGCAGCAACCAGTCTTCCTTGGCACAAGGTCATCATACAGCTGGAAAAAGACGAGGCAGATGCAGCATATGAAATGAGATGAAGGGTCAGAGGGGCTGAAAAGGTGTATTTTAGTCCTGGTCTTGCCATTCATTTGTGGTGTTTTCAAGTCAGGACGTGTTGATTTGCAGCACTGCAGGCAGCTGCAGGCAGCTATCGGGAAGGGCTCCGAGGTCCTGCCTCGTTCAGCAGCAAACGTGCGGCATCTCTGAAATCTGGCTCTTGGTAATGACCCTGGGATGTGCAGTGGTAGCAGCAGGTTCAGACTGCGGCGATTTATTTCTATCTTCAACGTTGGTCCTAGCAGGAGAGGAGGGACCTGCCCGCTCGGCTGCCTTTGCCTGCTTGCCATTGATCGACCATCACAGGATTTGCTGAGGTCTCTGCTCTTAAATCTGGATCTGCGCCCTTCTTCACGGCTGCATGCGGCCCCGACCTGCAGCAGCATCCCTCATTCCTGCTTTAAATCTCTCCCAAGCAGCCGCTGGTGACATTAGCATTTTCTCTTGCCAGCCTGTAGGGACCAGGAGCCCAGCCCTCCTAAGGAAGGAATTAACCCAGTAACATCAGATATCAGAGGTATCTTTTATTGACCGTTCACAGAAATACAGTAGCACTTAGTTTAGGGGGCTTAGGCAAGTTCTCCAGAAGGTGCCTTCCTTCTCAGCATTGCCAGGAGATCCTGAGGAGAAACTTGCCCTTTAATGCTTTGGGGTTTCTCTGGAGGCTTTGGGGCTCCCTAGCATGAACTTCCTAACACTCTCAGCTCTCCAGGGTTGGGAGTTGTTTGAACCAGTGGATGAAATTCAAGAGAGGAGAAGGAAAAGAAACCCCTGTATGTCAGGGGGTGGTGGGGCGGTCTGAACACACCTGATATGTTGTGAGCCAGCCCTGCTGTGGTCCCCATCCATCACAGCACATGCCTCCCGCTCGGGAGGACCCCACTGCTCCCCAGAGCTCAGCTCTCTGCCTCTAGGCGTGCATTGCTCTGCGCTTTGCACGCTCTTATCACACGGCTTGTTGGCCACAAAATAAATATTTCTTGGTCTGTTTTTCTCCTTGTACATATGTAAGAGTGAGACCCTTTCCTACAGCAGTTCACATACTGTTTGGGGGCAGGACGGGTATGCTCAGCTGGGCTGACAAACTCATTTAATTTTTATTTATGTATTTAATTGGCTGTTTTTCTTTTGGCGATCAAGGTGGAGTGTTTTTTTTTTTTTGCGTCCTTGCTACAAGAAACAACTGCAGACACTTCTGGCATAGAGGCATTTTGGCGGCGGCTGCTGCTGTTGGCCTCACTCTAGTAGTCAGTGAGGGGGTATCGCAGGAAGATGAAGATAAGGATGATACAGAAGGTGGCAAGGGCTGAACTGGTGATGTTAAAAAGCCGGGCTGTCTTGGCATCTTCAACTGCTCCATTTAGGTCATTGAGGAGTTTCTTATCCCGGACCTGAAATAAAAAAAATAATTAAATAAAATAATCAGGAGATGTATAAAAGACATAACTTGTTTCAAGCAACACCACAAAACCCAATGCGCTTGTAGGGTACCTGTACAGCAGATGAGGGCTGGGCTCTGCCTCTTTGCATTTGAATGCTTGGGGTGCCGTAAAACACCCCAAGGTGAGGTTTGCACCCGGCTCTGCTATGGGTTGAGCTTGTGAAGCCAAGCACTGTAATACCTGTGGGCTGGAAACCCCTGGGAGTGGAAAAGACCTGGAAGAGTGACCTGTTGCTGTTAGCAACCAGGCAAACCAGGTCCTCGTGGCCCCTGGAGTGGGGCAGTGTCATTTTGAGCCCAAGGGTGCACAAGGGAACTGAGGTGCCATCATGCACATGGGGCACTAAAGCATCCATCCCACTCTGTCATAGCCCTCTGGCCCTGCAGCACTGGGCTTCGGCTCACCCGGCCTGCAAGCAAGAAGTCTGGCTGCGGTTTCGGTGTGCATCCCCGTGCCTCCATCTGCGCTGAGCGGGCAAAACCTGGCATGGCATCCTACTGCAGCTGCAGGGCTGCACATGAGCCTCCAGCATATTAAGCAGTCCTGGGTTAATGAGTTCCTTTTGCAGGTCTTATATGGCTCGTGTAGTGTCTCTGCCACTGACAGTTTTCAATCCTAACAGCGCGGTCTGCTCTCTTCATTATCCTGTGGGCTAGGACTTTCATGGGCTTGTTTTGGGACAGCTCTGCAGTGGGTAAGGATTGTGCATGTCCTTGTCACTGGCCTGTCCCCACCTCCTTCAGGCTGCCAGGCAGTGCATGGCACTGCAAGGCAGCAATGCCACTAGTAGGCAGGGGTGGCATTACCAGCCAGCGGTTGGCACTGCCAAGCAGCAGATGGCACAGCCAGGCAGCAATGCCACTAGCAGGCAGAGATGGCACTACGAGGCAGAGGATGGCACAGCCAGGCAGTGCATGGCACGACCAGGCAGCAAATACCACTAGCAGGCAGCAATGGCACTGCCAGGCAGCAACGGCATCATCAGGCAGCTGATGGCACTGCCCGCCAGCAGCAGCTCTGCAGTTCGAGCCCAGCAGATGAGGGGTTGGGCTCCATCCCTTCCTAGCAGGGATGTGTCCCTGTGCCCAAACTGCCCCTTCAGCCAGACCCAGCAGCAGACCCAGGCAGCTGGAGCCACGAGGATGTGGGATGAAAGGACCAGGAGACTTTACCCCTCTTCCCTTTCCCGTATCCGAGCGGGGTATCCAGGGGCCGACACGGCGTGGCAGCGCTTGCTTCGCTGCCCACTTTGCGGCTGGAGGGTTGCAGGCCGCGGGGCCGCGGGTCCTTCGCGGCCTGCCTTTGCTGCCGGCAGCGTGAGCCCCGCCGGGGCGCTGCCGGCTGAACGCTAGATGTCGGTGGCAGGCTGCGAAAACCAGCCCCGGAGTCCTACCTAGAAGGATTAAAAGGCGCTTATCAACCAGGAGCTTTCCGAAAGGATTCTGCAACAACGGATTCAGACCACGTCTTAGTGACTTTGTCTCTCTCCCTCCTGCAGTGCTTACCCACGAGGCTGTCCTGAAAGCCTTCTGCGGCTTGCTGGATATGGGGAAGGGTTGCTGAACCCCTCGTTCCCACTGAGCCATGCTGGTTCACGGGGCCTCTAAAACCACATCTCAGACCCTCAAGCAATGATGTCCCCTCCTCTGTTACACCAGTGAGGACCTCAAGGTGAGGGGGTGCACAAGCACCCCCTGCTCTTCATTAATGCTGGACCGTGGGTAGGGAGGCTGCTGCTGACATGAGGCCCACAGGAGCCGGTGCCGGCAGGCACATAGGCAAGAGTGACAGCTCTGTTTTCCTCCTCGTATTAAATCCTGCGGTGCCATGTCCTCGGCCTCTGTTGCACCCCGCTCCTGGCAGCCTGCAGCTGGAGCCGGGGCCATCCGCTCATCACCCCACTTCTGAGCACTCAGCAGCTACAGGGCATCCTTCTGGGAGTGGGGACAGGGGACAGTCACAAACGGCACGTGGCTCTGTGGCATGCTTGGCTGGTGCTCCCAGCAGCAGAGATGACCTCTGGGAAGGCAGCAACCCAGCAGCCTGGGAGCCCCCATGCCTTTTTGTGTCAGCTGTGTCTGGGATGATTCACCTTTGAAATTATTCGGTAGGTTTAACATCCTCCTGAAAACACCTGGGCACAGCAGCACAGGGCAGCCGGCATCTCCTCACCCACCAGTGAGAAGCGCAGAGGTCCCTGCAGCCAGAGCCCCAGGGACGCTGGATTTGAGCCAGAAGTCCTGCCCGCTGCTCCCAGCAGGCTCTTTGAAGCTCTCATGCGCTTTCCTCTTCCCAGAGACGGGGCTGCCGGAGGCAAACCCTGCGCAGAGCAAATGCCTTTTGCCCCTTCCTCCACTGTAACCCAACCGTGGCTGGGAGAGGTCGCTCTCTGCTGCAGGCAAGTCAGTGTTTGCCATCAGTGTTTGCCAGGCAGACAGAGGTTTCTCCAGCAGACCGGTGTGGCTGGCATTCCGAGCTCTGCAACCCTCCCACAGCTGAGCCACTTGCTTTGCCTTTGTGGAGCCAGTTCCTCTTGGCCCCAGGAGCTCTCTCCCACTCCTCGCCTCCTGCTCCTCCTGTCCCCGGGGCACACAGCTGTCCTAATTTCCGTGCCCAGCCCTCTCCCTGTGCTCCCAGCAGCCTCTCCTACCTGACACCAGCTCACACTCGTGACTGGTGCTTTAGCTCTTTCCCACAGCATGCTTCAGCAGCGCCTGTCCTTGACTTTCCCGTGGCTCTCCCTTTGGCCCTGCTCCAGTCCTGCTGCTGCTGAGCATCTCTAGGAAGGGGCGCCCAGGGCTGCCCTCTCCCCAGTGCCACCATTTCCTCCCAGTTCCTTTTTTTGTCCTTCCCATCTCTTCTCTTTCCTGCTGTTTGAGCCCAAATGATGGTACGACAGCCGCCTTCAACTCCTGCTAAAGAGCACCCAGCTGCCTTCTCTCCCTGCCTCTCCGGCCTGTTCTACCCACCCGCTCCTGCCAGCCCCTGCAGCACATGGAGCTCTGCCTGCATCCCCTGTCTCCAGCAGCCCCCTGCCCTTTCCCTTCCTTAGCTCTCCCCCAGCTCTCCTCCAGATGTTCTGGCCTCGGCTGCCTGGATCCCTCATCCTGGCCGAGTCCTTGGTCCCCTTCCTCTCCTCCTTTATTATTGCCCCATACACCCTATGGCTTCAGTGGTCACCCTCATGCAAATCATCCCTTATTGTCCATTATCGTTTATATTGCAATAGAGCCTCTAAGGACCGGACAAGTGCCAGGGCCCCTGTGGCACACAAGCACAATGGAAAGGCGTTTCTCCTTCCAAATCACTTGCAGCCCTGGCCTCCTGCCTCTCTCCAGGGCGACCTTGCCTCCTCCCGCCTGGCCTTGCACCCCCAGATGCTTCCAGACGTCTCCCTTTAATGTCCTGTTGCTGCGTCTGAGCTGGGCTCTGGAGGAGGAGCTCTCCTGGAGAGCAGATAAGTGTTTCAGCTCCTTTCCCACTTTGTCCTTAAGGAGATGGCGGTGTCTTTCTCATAACCCAGCCTCAGCTTTTCCTATTTTCATGCTCCTGTGGCCACCATTGCCATAATATGCTGGCAGCTGGTGCATGAGCTTCTGGGAACCCTGGAAGATGCTTCCTTCTACAGCTGAAGAGGTGAAGCATCGTGAGGGACAGGTCCCCAAGGTCACAAGGCTGACCCCCCCCCCCTCCGAGACCCAGGTGTGGTGTTTCCTCAGTCACAGACTCTTTTCTCATCATCACTTTGACCCTTCTCGCCTTGCCTAAAATTAGATGGGGATTTTTGGCCCTGCTTTGCACTGAGATGACTGGTGTGTAAGGATAATTACATCTGCTGACTGCAGGGTTTCTCCAGGCACCCCAAAGCACTGTGTGGTGGCCCCTTTGGAGATCCCACCCTGGACAAAGCAGAGCTCACCTCTGGTCCAGCTTGGCAACTTATATGGTTCCTTTCCTCTTCCATGCCCAAAACACAGCCCGTTTTTGTGCTTTAACGTGCAAACCTTCCTCCTCCCCTCTCCCACTAGCGGAATGTGGTGGTGGCCTTTCCCTCCATCCCTGCTTGCCTGTCACCTCCCTGCTGCTCACCTTGTCCTCCACCATCTCCATCTCACCTTGTCCTCCAACATCTCCAGCTCAGCTTGTCCTCCAACATCTCCAGCTCAGCTTGTCCTCCCCTATCTCCTTCTCACCTTGTCCTCCAACACCTCCAGCTCAGCTTGTCCTCCACTATCTAAAGCTCAATGTGTCCTCCACTATCTCCTTCTCACCTTGTCCTCCAACGCTTCCAGCATGCCAGTGCCCAAGGGCTCTTTCTGTCCTCCCTCTGACCACCGTCCCCTACCCTTCCTCCCCTTGGGGTTTTCCCTTCAGCTTCCTCTCCAAGTACTCCCCTTGGCTCCTACCACCCTGCTCCTTCCCGGTCCCTTTCCCAGCAGCCACCTCCCCTCTCTCTGCTCTGGGGCTTGGCCCCTCTCATTTTTGGGAGCAGGGAACTTGCTGCGCAAGTACAAAGTGCTGCCTCAGCTTGCAGGAGGAGACAAATGTTTTGTTGATAACGAGCCTAATGAGGATGTATTTAAGGCAGCCTGGCTTTTAGCATGCAGCCCACAGCTGATTGTCTGTAAACCCATTTCTGTGCAGAGCTCTGCGTCCCTACACATAAAGAGTTCTGGAGGGGATCCTCGGATTTATTTGCTCTGTGAATTGGTCAAGAGCTCTCCAGCCCACGTACCTCCACCACACTGGCACTGGTGTCACGGGGCTGTCACCCCTGCGTTTCACCCGCCTCCATAAACCATCACTCCTCCCGAAAAGTGGGCTGAGGGCCTGCCTGAGAGGTCAGGTGCCACAGCCTCTCTGCTTCTCAGGGTTAATAAATAGCTACGGATTTGTGCCAGTCTGCTTCTACTCGAAACAGGGAAGATCAACAAGTGGTGAGAGGGGAAGGCAGCCATGCCCGCAGCTGCGTGCTAAGAGCCGGGCAGAGAGCAGGCAGGAGAGGTCAGCTCTCCTGTGGTGCTATCACGTTGCATATTTCACTGGCCTTGAGGGGCAGTAAAACTCTATGAGCAACCCCGTGGGCTGCTGGTGGGGCTTAAAAAGCCAGCAGGGCTTCTTGCCATCTTCGTCTCTATACAGTCACAATGAGGCATCCGTACCGTGGCTCATCTCAGATCCCAGCTCCTCTGATCTACCGCCTCATGGCGCAATGGGTACTGAGAAGGACTTGGCTCGTGCCGGCGGTCTCCAGAGACGGACCTCCTAATGACTGAAGCGAGATCTCCTGCCACCAGGCACTGATGCATCATTCATTACCGCTTGGAGCTGGGAAAGAGGGAGGGAGGGAGCTGCCGAATATCGGGCCACGGCATTTGCTCCTGATCAAAACCAACTGAATCCAAAGCGTTGTCGTTGGAGCAATCCTCGCATCTGTTCTGGGCTGGGGTTAAGGTTACTTTGGGGTTTCTAACTTCCCTGGTCATGCTGTTTATCTCTTCTTCCCCAGCACCAACACACACTTACAGTTACATGCGAGCGCCTTGCTTGCGCTCCAGGAGGCTGACCTTGAGAAGCCTGAGATGCTAGAAATAACCCCCGGAGGGATACGTGAGTTGGTGCGACTCCGTTGCAGCCCAGCAAGCTGTGTCTGCCGACGATCTGGTCTGCTACGGGTGTAAATAAAGACAAGGCGTGCCGTCACACTCTTATTCAGAGTGCTTGGCTGGGATGTCTGTCACACAGAGTACTTGGCTTGGATGTCACAGTCTCTGCCCTTACCTAACTTCATGTGTTTCTTTGAATAAGAGCATAAATTCTTTGGTGCTGGGGTGCTTTGGGGGGATTTTTTAGTAAAAGGTTGTCACCATGAAATAGTATTTCCCTGCAGAAAGAAATCTAGAAGGCTGTAGCTCATGTGCAAAAGGCCAGGCAGACATGGAGGTACTGTTTTCCCAGCTGTGGCTGAAACCAATAAAAGTGGGCATGGGGAAGGAGACAGCCTTATGGTAATATTCAACTGTACCTAAGCGTACATCTGGCTTCCAGTGTGGGCATTACGCTGCTGAAACCGGTGGAAATACTAGGGTGTGCTAAGATATATAATGAAACATCTCATGGACTTGGGGCACAAAGAAACTACTGCTTTATTAACAGTATGAATCTGGCAAAAGCAGATGACGTTTATGGCAGGGTATTGAAAATGCTATTTCTGATAATGAAAATGATGATTCCTGAGGTTGCTAGATGTTTCAGTTTACAAAGGAAATGTAAAAACTGTAACCCAGGAACCCTTTAATGCCATCAGCACACTGATGGCCCTTCAGCCAGGAAACCTGTGCTCCACTGGCTGAGAGCTCTGCCGTCAGAGGTCCCAGAATGTGCTCAGGGAGGGGAAGGTGCTGTCCCCCTCCTCTCCCTCCCACAGCACCTTACTCGGTCTCTGTAGAGCACAGACATCCTAGAAAGGCTGGGACTTAAGTATCTGCTGCTCAGTTGTCCTTACATTTACTTGCAGAGGAACAAGAGAAGTCTGTTTAAAGGGACATCTGTCCCCAGGGCATTTCTTGCTTCTGCTTTCTCTGAACCTCTGGGAAAAGCCTTATTGACTGTAAAAGAGATGAAAACAACAGGCTTCTGCAGAAATGACCCTAACATCCAGCCTGGCCGGGATGTTGTGAAGGTCTCTGCAGTAGCTGTGAGTGAGGAAGGATCCCGTCTTTCTTAACATCCCAGTGGTCTTCCCCAGGACAGACTTTCTGCTACTGCCCCAGCATCACTGTTGCCTCCCACGCATCCCAACAGCAGCCCGCGAGGGCACTCGCCATCCCTTCGGCTACTTGGTAGCTCTGTCCTGTGCCTCTGAGGCACATTTTGTTTCTATTTTCCCCCGCCACAGAGTCACAGCCACTGGGGAGCTCCAAGACCAGAGCAGGGTTATTTCTACCCACTCAGCTCGACGTCTGTTTGGATACCGCCGTTACATCCGATCAGCTACCGCCTCCGCAGTCCAAAAGCCCAGGCTGGTTTTTGACGGCCATTTTCTATTTTCCTTTCCCTGATTTGGAGCAAATTTGCCCATTTGCCTTCCCTCACCACTGCTTCTTTTTTTCACACTGGAGTTTATGTCTTCTAGACATTTGCAGCCAGATGCTGAGCCCACGCCTCTGTCCCGGCACAAGGCTCCGGTCCTGGGTTACTTCTGGGCTTTGCCATTCCTCCCACCTCATGTCAAGGATAGTGAAGGGTCTAGGCTTTAAAAACCTTGTAGGTGGCAGACCCTACTCCATCCTGTCCCCTGGGGATGGGTCAGCCTCATTCTCAGGCTGTCCTGCCCCTGCTGCTGGCTGCAGCAGAGGGACCACCTCTACCCAGATACCTGATGTAGCTACCACCGTGTCCCTGTGACGTGACACCCTTTCTTAGCCCACTGTGACCATGCCTCTCGCACAGGAAAGACACTAATCGTTAAAGGCAAATTCAGACAAGCAAAGACATAAAAAATAAGGAGGAAGCCAGTTTCTTCCCTCGCTCGCTAAAAGAGTGGGGGGTGTTAAGGGACTCCCTCCCCCAACTTGTGTTAGGCTGCCGCTGCCTGGATTTGCCCTTGGGTCAGTCCTGCTTGTGGTGATGCTCAGCCCCGGCATGATTTAAGCTATTAAGTAAAAGTGCCTCGCCCAGGCAGCAGCGAAGCCTGCTGCATGGGCGGTGGATGGGTGCTCACTTCCCATCTTGGGGAAGGGGAAACTGAGGCAGGCCCCATGGTGCCAGTGCTAGGCGACCCCTGGGCACGGGTCCATGGACTTGTCCCCAAGCCTTTCTGCCAGAGACCCTGATGGGCTCGGGAGCAGCCTCCTTGCAGTGCTGGGCACTTGCAGTCCAGCTCGTGGGAGTTGGATGGGGTTAATTGATCTGCTTCTGTGACGAAGCCCATCTGTGCCCTGGCCTTCCTCTAAATGCTGCCTGCCAAATCAAATCAGCTAGCTCCTCTCCGGGGCCACCCAGCTGCCCCGGGCTCTCTGCACATCCATTCAGTTAGTTTTGCGTCTGGCAGGCAGGGAAGGGGAGGGCAGCCCAGGCACCTCTCTCCCTGCAGCTGCCGAGGGGCTGCCTGTTCACCGGGTGCCGTCCCTGCCAGGCTGCTCTCCCCTGCAGCTACCGGGAGTAACCTGATCCCATCCCCATCATGGGCTGTGCTCCATGCCATTGCCCTCTCCATCAACACAGCTCTATTTTGTCCCAGTCCTGACGCTGTGTGAAGCCCTCCTGCACTCTCTTCCACCTCCTCAGCTACCCGGGGCTCGTTCCCATGATGCTGGCTGGTCTCCAGGGCTTGCCTTGGGATTTATAGGGCTTGGGGTGGGGAGCTGGCCACCAGCTCTGGTGTTTTAATTAGGGAGAGGGCAAGAAGGAAAAAGGCAGGATTGCCCTGCACCTTGGCAGCCTCTCCCTCCCTGCAACTTGCCAGGCACCAGCTGATCCTGGCCAGCTGCTTCTTACTGCTTCTGCCCGACCATCCAGTGCTGCTGGATCCTATCCTGATGGTCTCTAACTGACAAGATCCCAAAGAAGGGACCGAGTGCCAGAGTGCCTGCAGGTGCAGCATGAGCCAAGCCAGGCCTGTGTTGCCTGCCTGTCACCCTCCTGCCGCGATACAGAGGAGCCTCCGAGGGTACCGGAGCAAGTCAAAGCATCTCTTCCCCACCCAAAGCAACATCCCCGGCTCCAAAACACACCTCGGCTCTCCCCATCCACATCCCCAGAGGCGGCAACCTGTCATTTGGGTGGCAAAGATGTGATTTACATCAGGCACGACCCCCAGACGTTTCCCCCCTCTCCGGTCACCTCTTACCCCGCACCTCGCGCTCAGTACTCACTTTCAATGAATAGGCCAAGGCGATGAAGCCGAGGCAGCAGAAGTTGAGGTATACGAAGTTGAAGATGGACCAGAGATAGTAGTCATTCACCTCGGTGGTGTCAGGGTAGATTTCGATGACAGTGGTGGGGTTGGTCATCGTCTTCTTCTCCACTGAGTGCTTGCATGGGACTGCTGGCCGCAGGCTGTCCCCTTTGCAGCTCTTGCTCTCCATGAGGTAAACGGCAGAAGAAGGAGACAGGACGGGCGAAGCTTGCCGGAGAGCCGGGGGCTTGGCGATGCAGGCGAAGCAGCCCTGTGGGGGACCCTGGGGGGTATTGGGGTCCAGGCCACCCTTTCGAAGGGGCACGGCGGGCCCAGGGGGGGGTCCTGTGTCCTCTCCGTGGTGGCTGCCGCGGCGTCACCGCGCTCTGCCCTGGCAAAGCGAAAGCCCCCTCGTGAAAAATGAGGGTGAGGGGATGGAGAGGCGGGGGGGGGGGGGGGGGGGGGAGAAAAAGGGGGGAAGGAGCAGAAAAGGGGAGACGTGGGGGGAAGGCAGGAGAGAGAGAGGGACCAGGAGACAGAGGAGAGAGCGGGGAGAGGAGTGAGGGAGTGGGCAGAGGAGAGAGGGAGGAGAGGAGGGCAGGCAGGAGGGGGAGGAGGGAGGACCGCTACACCCGGGGACCACGAAGCCGCCGCCGCGACGCGGAGCTGCCACCGACCCCGGCCCCGCAGCGGGGGCAGAGGAGCGGGCAGAGGAGCGGGCAGCACCCCTCCCCCTCTCCCTCTCCCTCGCCCCCCCCCCCCCCCCCCCCCGCGCCCGCTGTCCTGCGTGACCCGCGCCCGAGTCACTAGTGGGGAAATAAATTTAAAAAAAAGAAGGAAACAAATAAAAGCAGAAAGAAACATTAGGGAGGAGCCGGAGGGGCTCCAGGAGAGTTGCCAGCTAGCCGCGCTGCATCCCCCCCGCAGCCCTCCCCGCCCGCCTGTCGGTCTGTCGGTCTGTCTGTCGGTCTGTTGGGGCCTTCTGCTTTCTGTCCCATGCCGGGATGGGAGCAGGTCGCTCGGCTGCGGGGCGGCGGGCGGAGCGGGTCTCCCGGTGCGGCAGAGCAGCCCGGCCCCTCGCCCTCCCTTCCTCCTGGGGGTTTTATTTTTTGGGGGCTTTTTTTTTTTTGCTCAGTCCTGGTCTCTGCGAGATTCCAGATAGGATTGCATTTCCCGATTCCTTCCACCTGCCAGCAGGCTCCCCACCCCACCCCCCCTTTTTGAGGGGGAGAATATCGTGGCTGAAGTGGAGAAAGAGGAAGGGGAAGAGGGGATGAAGACAGAGGATGGGGAAAGGGATGTGGGAAGAGGTTCCCCCCCACCCCAGCTTTGTAAATAGGAGAGACTAGTCCACCTCTGGCTGCCCGTCCGTCCGTCCATCCGTCTCCTCCGAAGGCATCAGGAGGAGCGAGGGATACTCACAAGGAGGGATGCGGGGAGTCGCTGCATATCCGGCTCAGCACTGCCTCCAGCTCGGCTTCCTCGGCGCTGGAGTTGCGGGAGGAGGGGAGGGCGGGGGGGCACCCATGGGCTAGGGGTGGGCAGGGGGGAGAATTAGGGGCTGGGAAGGTCAACCTGCAGCCCCCCTCCTCCCCCTAAGCATGCTCCACGCAGGAGAGCTTCTCCGTCTCCCAGCCCTTCTCCTTGTGTCCCCCCACAGGGACGTCACCTCCTGCTTGGAGCATCCTGGTAGCGCCCCGCTGGAGAAGGACATCTCCCGGGCCCCGGCCGAGAGGCTTCCCAGGCCATCTGGAGGGGATGCTCGGCCCGACTCTCCCCAGTATCACCCACAGAGACCTTTGCAGTGGGGACTCGCTGCAGCCTGAGTTGCGTATTCGTTCCCATGGGCCTGGACAAAAACCTAAAGCAAGCATGGCAGGGGTGTGTGGGGACGATTGGGACTGCGTGACAAGGGGAGGTGGTGGCGATGCAGTGCTGTGGGGAAAAAAGTGCTGAGGTCGTGGGGGATGAAAGGAAAGAGGATAAATCCTGCATGTGGGACGATAAATCCTGCTGGCACTGAGCAAATCCTGGTGCAGGCAGGGGTGGGAGCACCCCGGCAGCAGGGCACAGGGTATGCGGCTGCTTTAGGGCAGGGAGGTGGGGGTGTCATGAAGGATGGACAAGCCCGAGAGGATTTGGCCGTCCCTGGGCTTGGCACAGGATCAAGGAAATGCTTGCTGCCTCGCATTTCCAACTGCCCTGGGAGCTGTGTGGAAACCTGATTCTGAGGTGCTGTGGTAGCATCCCCCCAGGGACATGATGCTGGAGAGCAGCTGGTGCCGTGCAGGGACAGCTTGCAGGTCATTTGGGAGGACGCAGCCGTGGCACAGGGAGGGTGAGAACATGAGGATGTGCCGTGTCACCCCGCAGCGGCAGAGCCCAGCTTGGTGCAGGTGGCCTTGAGGCAGCAAGCCAGTTTGGCTGGGGTGCTGGGGAAGGGGAGCAGAGAAATCCCAGAGTACTGGAAACAGGCTGGGTAAAACAAAAATTTGTGCGAGCAGTACCTGCAGGGGAAGGGAAATCCTCTGGAAATGCCTTAAGCCTACTGACAAAGTGCTGAGCTAAGAAATAAGGATGCTAATTCACTCGGCTGTTTACAGGCAGATTTGGCTCCTGTGTAGGGGCACCCAAACCATGTTCATCCCTGTGGGTTGGTGTGATGTGAGGGGACTTCTTGTGCATCCACAGCGCTCCCAGGCTGGAGGGGGTCCAGTTTCTATGAGGCCGGTTTAATCCCTCTGAAGGCACCTGCGCTAGTTAAAAAAGGACAAATGGCCCTCTGGTTCAGGATTTATCGCTGCTGGAGTGGTGTTGGGTCGTGCCAAAGTAAAGAGGGTTTTATTAGTGCTACAGCTGCCTGTGACGAGACCCAGGTCCCTCTCCAAAAAGCTGCTAAGAAGCAGAAGCAGCGCTGGGATGAGAGTGATGTTCCTGTGGGACTAAGATGTTTGCAGGAGAAGCAGAGCCACAGCCAGCTGTCATCAGCTTTTCTGGAGGGCTTGGACAAACCCGGGTAGCGCACAGCTATGCAGAGCATCCTTCCCGCAGGCTCAGGAGGAGCAACAAAACCCCTTGGATGCAGATTGCTGCCTGCCATAGGAGCTACTGATGAGCCTGCTGTTCATTTGTCTGGGGAAAGTTGTGTAGGTAGGGCTGCTCCTCTTCTTGACATCAGGCAGGGATAGAGGGTGAGCAGAGAAAAAGGTCAAAGAGGGGGTCTGGAGGAGGCAAGAGGAGGCAGTAGGGTGGTGTAGGGGAACGTGGAATCAACAGAGGTGGGCACATTCCCTGGTGTGAATAGAATTGAAAGGTCAGGGAGGTTGGATGGTTGCTTTTTCTCTTCTCCAGGTATGAGGTCAACCCTACAGTTTGCAGAGCACTTTTGGGTCTTTGGGTTGGTAATTCATCATCTTTCTCGATGCTAAGTGTGAGCGGTGAGAGGTTTATTACTGTGGACCACAATGGCATATATGCAGCATCACCGATTCAAAAACCATTCATATGACCCTTCAAAATTAGGGAACTGGCTTAAAAAAAATGACACAAGGAATAAAAACCCGCAATGTTCTGCATTATTTTAACACTCCTCTGATTTTCTGGGAGTCTTTAAAGGTCATGTGTGCAAGCCCTCAACCATAAGATCTAGGACCACTTTCCTTTCAAATAAAAGCTGGGGTGAGTATGAATAATCGCCTGTATTACTGTGGCATCAAGGCCCGCATCCCGTTGTGCTAAGCATGGCACAAACAGAACAGAACAGAAAGATGTTTCCTGCCCCAAAGCAATTCTCCTGTAATAGTGTTAGAGACATGTGGGCTGTAGCATAATCAAGCACTGTAAGACCCGTGAGAAAGTCTTCCATCTCAAATCTTACTCAAGCTCTCCGGAAAACCATTAGCAGGACGTGCCCCTGCTTTTTTCCAAAGGAGAAAGCCCACAACCTCCTGAATGCTCTTTCCTATTCCCCCTATAAAATTCCTCAGTCGGTTGCCAAGACCCATAAGCAGTAAGGTGGCCTGAGGCTTGGAGGGGTAAATCCCATCTCCCCACTCTCCCTTGATCTCTGTCTCCTGTCCTCTCAGCTTTCAGTCTGCACTTTGCTTCTTTTCCCTCCCAAAGGAACCTAAAAATAAATAAATCCAAGAAAGAGCGGAAAAATAAAAAGCCACCAGCCCCCAAAACAACGTACTTAGTCATTCATGATGAGTAAAAATAGTTTCCCAAATGAACAAATTGCTGAGCCAACCAGATGAGCAAGTCATCTCCATAAATGAGGGTCTCATCCTCCCTCTCCTTGGGCAGGTCCTTGTCTGAATGGGCTTTTGGCAAAGCCCAGAGCAGAGTTGGTTGGAGAAGGATCAGGCCCATGAAGACAGCCCTGAGGGTCAGGGCCAAGCGCCCTACTACTGAAGGGGACGTGTAATGACAAATTTTATCTTCTTTGTATCAGTGGAGACATTTAATAAAGAGTGAGTTATCAAATTGTCATGTGCACGGAGTTCTGCAGAGATGGTGCAGTAAATGGGGGGGCTGGTGTAAACCTGAGGATTTGCTGGGCAAGATAATGTGGGGCCGTGTGCAGGCTGCTCATGGCGTGGGGTGTGCTCTGCTCCCTGCTGGAAAAGCATGGATGGACAATCCTCGCTTTTGGCTTCTCCAGCTCTTGGCCAAGATCAAGCCTGTGATTGTCCCCGCTGAGATGTAACGCTCAGTACTCATGGCACGATTAAAGGCTTAGGCACAATCCCCCCAGCAGAAACAACGCCCTCATATTCCTGTCGATAAATATTTGGCAGCGAGTGACTTGTTCTCCCCTTGGGCTAGTGAGGAACGGTGGGCTGCATGACTGGTTTTCAGGACCCAGCTAGCCCTTTTGGGTTAAATCCATCTCTTTAACGTAGGAGAACAGCTGATTGGGGTATTAAGGCATCCTGAGGGAACAGAGGCTCAGGACGTGCCAGTGGGGAAATCAGTTAAGCTCTCTGTGTGCTTAGATCTGCGCTCAGAAGACAGGATGGGACTTGGCTGCATCCGTCTTGCTTATGTAGATGATGCTTTTTTCAAAGTAGGGATTAGCTCTTATCTTCCACCTGGCACATGGGGCCTTCATTCTGCATTGGAGTCTCCAGCTCCCGTACAGCAGTGCTAGAACTAAAAATCACACAGCCGGGCAAGAGGGATGGATTTTTCCTATATTTTGAAAAAGCCCCATATTCTTCATCACTGGGCTCTGGGAGCATAAACTCCACATCCTAGTGGGTTTTAGGCTGGACTTAGAAACTGGAGTCCCACTTTGGCCGCTACAGGGCCACTCTATGTCCCAAGCCGAGCAGGAGCTTGTTCTAGCTGGCCCAGAGGACCAGGTGACAGCCTGAGTACCCTGTTGGAGGACTACCCTTGGTAATACTCAGCCAGGGAGATGTGGTCCCAGGAGGCAGCTGTAGGCTAGGAGAGATGCTGGGAGTGCCTGCTGCCCTGGTGGCGCTGGGTCAGGCAGGTGACACTGTCATGTCACCCTGCAGAGGCTGGGTTATGTTTTAATACATTGAAAAAGACAAACCCGACAGGCTCCCAGCATGTTTCCTTATCAGAGAGAAAGGAAAGAGCCCTTCTGAAACACATATGAGTCCACCCGAGTGGGCAACCAGACATACTGAGCCAACAGGTCAGGGAGACACAGTCTCTGGACACTGACAGAGTTTGGCATCTCAAACTGCTTAAGGAAAGACCACTCTCAGAGTTAAGGGGGGAAATACTGTATTTTCTTTTCAATTTCCTATGATGAGACAGTAATTCTGACAGCAAATTAGATTAAAAAAACCAGTCACGCAGTCACAGTTTGGTTTAAAAATGCAAATAAAAGAACAAGGGGAGGAGGACCATTCAGGGAAGACTATGATGAACTGCTCCTCCAGCCCATCCCAAGGTATGTGACTCAGGGCATCGCTTTGGGCTGTGCTCTTTCCCCAGGCAGCAGTGTCCTGCCTGCCTGAGGACAGACATCAGCCCAGCATTGGGTTACCGCGGAGGCTACAACACAGACGGCATAAGGCATTGCACGTCCAGCAGAACTGCGGCCTGATGGATTGTTCTGGGGCTGTGCTGCACACCCCGCTTAAATCTGATGCTGAAGACATTCAAAACCTGCTGCCAGCTCCGTGTCAGGCTTCCCCCCCCGCATCAGGTCTGATTAACGGGTACCCAAGAGGCTGTCTCTGTCTCGCCGCGCTGAAGTAATCCTGCAGCTGGGAAATGATGTAGCAGGATTTGGAGGAGCTCTGGGCACTTAACTGGTGTGAAACCAGGGCTTTCCGGAGAGGTGCTGAATATCTGCTGATTTTGGAGTACCTATTGATGATTTTTTTTTTTTGGTAACACACTACTGTTCTCTAGCCAGTCTGCAACAGATGTCCTTAGACGTCCAGATGCAGGGTTCCAGGTGAAGATTACGAGCAGGCAGAAGCAAGCTTTGGGAGCAGCATTTGTCACATCTGGGCTTGCAGGGGACAATGCATGTGTCCCAAGTGTGCCCAGGCCTGTCCCCACTGCCCATGCCAGACCGCTCCAAGGCGTGAGGCATGGTTGTAAAGCCAAACTGACCAGCTGCAGCGGGTGGGGACAGGGGATCCGCAGGCTACATACTCACTGTTCTCCCACAGCTCACCTCGGGACCTCTTCCCCACCTGTGCCTCTGATGCTTGTGGTGAATTCAATATTGGGGATGATGTATATGCATTTCACCAGGCATAACCAACTATTCACCCACTGCCCAAAGACCTTTCTCGGGAACTTCCTTGGCCCCACCAGTACTGCTGGCAGGATTATCGGTGAATTTTGGGGAGCCAGGATTTTACCATCTGTTTTGTCTGGTCTGGGGTCACGGCCAGTGCTGATCTGGTCCTCTTGCCACCCTCAGCTTTGCCCTGCACCACTCCCTAACTTCAGGACCTGATCCAGTGCACTGGGAAAGTGAAGAGAGTATTTTACTCCCAGCACGGGCTGGGATTCTCAGCAGATTCTCTTCTGCTTTCCAGTACTGCTTAAAACTCACTTTATTGTCCTCCCAGCTCCACCAGTGTTTGCCTACTGATGCCAGCCCAGTGAAGTGAGAGGCTCCATATGTGCAGATCTCGGCTCTCCGGGAGGATCTGCGAACACAGCTAAATCAGCTACAACCTCTCCAAAGCAGGATTGTGTCTCACTCCGTCTGCAACACAGGGTGGACATGAACAGAGCTCTCACCAGCGTTAGTAAGGTGGAAAGCAGGTAAGGAGGGTGTTAAAGGCAGTTGGGTTTCGGGACGGGGCAGCAGGGAAAGCGAACGCAAGTCCAGCAGCTGCCACAGCACCCTCCTGCCCAGGAGACTTGCTGGCTCTGCCAACTGTCCCTTGAGTTTTGGGCAGTTCAAAATGCTGCGAATAATGTTTCCAAAAGGTCTTAAGTGGCTGACAAACACTTACGGATTTTATCAGTGTGATTTCAGCTTGTAGATCACTTAGTTGCTTTAGGAAACATTATTCTCAGCTCACTGGCTGCGGATGAAGCTGGGAAGATCTGCGGTTTGCGGAACCTGGGAGAAGTTCACCAAACTCGAGAGAACCTGTGTCAAGTGACTTTGCTCAGCAGAAAGCCGAGCCTGCATGGCCATGAATTCAAGTGACCTCTATTAAATCCTATCTTGACCCCCTTTATATTTGTACTCCCCGAAGAGTCCCACTGGCTGGAGCCCCCGTACAAATCCCTGTCCTGTTAGATCAGGCACGTGGATGTCATGCCTCCGGCTCTCTCACTAGTGCCATCACTACCCAAAAACACACGACCAGAGCCCTCGGGCTCTGAAACTCAACCCTTGGGCACCCTACCGTGATCCCCTATTGCTCCAGCCCGGGACATGCTCTCCTAGGATGAAGCCAGCACAAACCCGTTGAGAAATGACCTAGCGGTCGCTGCCTCAACCTGTTGCGGAGGGGTGATGAAGATGGACTGTCCCCTGCCTCCTGCTCCCCCATTTCATCAGTGAAAAAGCAAGAAGAAGCAAATAACATGCCGGACAGCCTTCTCCATCCTTCTCCTCCAGCACGGAATCCCAAACCCAAGAGCAGCCGCACAGCCTTTCTGCAGGAACAGAGGCGCTGGGGGCTGGCTCCAGCGAGCTGCCCCCCCAGGAAGGAGACCAGGGCTGGGAGACGTGAGAGGGCCTTGTTCAGCTCTGAGAATCATTCTTAAAAACAAATACTGGAAGACCTAGCAGTAAAGCAAGGGGCTACTCCAGCTGGAGTTGTCAACTTTCCAGCACCACTTACTCAACAGAGGGGGAAAAGTAGCTAGCAGGGCACTAATGACTATTTTCGATGTAATTTGAAATCTAGTTCCATTTCTTCTTCTTTTTTTTTTTCCTTTCCACTCACTGGGTTTCTAATCCTGGTAATCTTTCTCTACGGCTCCCGTGCATATGTGTAAGTGTGTGTGTGGCAGAGGCAGTGGGGGTCAGGCACTTAGGCACATTTGGCGAAGCCAACAGAGTCGTTATCACGGTCAAAGACGGTGTAGTAGGGACCGATGAAGACATCTCCCAGGATCCAGAGTGGGCCCCCGGGGGGTGGGACGTCCAGGCCTGAAAAGCCGCTCAGGCAGATGGTCTCTCCTTGTACAGAAACCTAGACAGAAGAGTGAGAGCTTCAATCCGAGGAGGTCCTCCCCTTCCCTCAACCTTGCAGGCTTGGCAATAACACCTGCCAACGCCAGCTGCACTTCAGCCTCTCCCAGCCTGAGATCCACAGCTTGCAAAAGCAACTCCCAACCCGCCACTCCCATGGCTCCAAACCCAGCTCCCCCTCCCAGAGCCCTTACACAGCAAAGCATCAAGGAAAGCCGCACATGCCCATAAACCTCCCAGCCCACGCAGCTCTGAACTAGAGCCGTTGTTGAACTTCTGCACAAGATGGTCCTTGCAAGTTGACTCTGACGGCTTAAATGCAGGGCTGGTGGCCTCTGCTATGACAAGGCTGGCCTCATGGCACCAGGATCCAGCAGGAAAGGGCAAAATGTTTGTAGAAAGTGATGCAACAGCCTGCCTGCCCTTCCTCTCCCATCCTGCTATCCCTCATGAGCATCACACAGGGGGTCTTGTTCCTCCAGGACTTTGGTGAGGTTGCCTGGGTCCATCAGCAGTGCCACCACCCTGTCACCCCAACCTTTCAGACTTTTTCCCAAGTGCCAGCTCCAGCCTTGCTTTTGCTGTTCTTGTGTTTTGGATTTCATGGTTGAGGTTTGAGTGGAGGAGGCAAAAGTTAGGCCTTCGGGGAGAAGCATAGTGCTGGCAAAAGCTGCCTGGACGTACCTTGAAGACATACTGCTCTCCAGTGAGCTGGTAGGGCTTCCCTCCTAGCGTTAGCGTGACGACAGGCAGAGATGACACCTTATCACAGGGGATCACGTACTGAAATGGCAACAGTAAAGGCTTTAGATGGCAGCTCCCACACCCTCAGGAAAGGGTATGGTCTCTCCTGGGCACAATCATGTTTTTGCTGTGGTTTTCCTCAAAACCAGCTCATCTCAGGGTGCAGAAGAGGCTTGAGCTGGGGTAAGCGGGCTGCTCCCTGCCCAGGGCTGCAAGCTGAGGGGCCAGAGGGTTTTAGGGATAGGGATGGAGCCAAAGGATGCTGGGTTCAGCTTTTGGCTCTGCTGAGCCCCAGGGCATAGCACCTGATGTGGCAGGGCTGGGAGTCTTTCGTCTGCCGCAGGAGGGGGAGACGTGGCTCAATACAGCCTAGAGACATAGACAGGGACTCGTGGTGTGATGAATGGACAAAGCCAGTTTAATTAACACTGGCAAGTCTTGGGGAGGGTGGCAGGTCTAAGCCAGTTGTTGCTGCAGCATGGAGTCTCTGACACTGCAGAAAAGTCCTACAAGTGCTCATGGCTCTGTGATTTGGGAGGGGTTTCAGAGCAGAGCACCCTTCCTGGATGGTTGTTATAATCCCTGTTCCTCCACAATTTCAGGGAGAAGAGATGACCTTGTGAGATTAGCTACAATAGTTAAAAACTTGGCAAGGAAGGGTTGTCATTTGCATTAAATATATATGTATTAAAGTGCCTCTGGACTCACATTAATGTGAATCCTTGGCCTCAGCTGCAACTCACACCCCTTCTCCTCCACCTCCCAGAGATGGCTGGCAGAGGTGACCCAAAGCCTCCCAAAGTTCACGGGACCTGGCCCTCTACTGAGAGCATGAGCAGGGCGGTGAACACTACCCAGGGTCAGAAGATGGAAAGGTCCCTGCTATGCTAGGGGCTTTTCCAGGAGCACAGGCTGGGAACGGAGAGCAGAGGGAGCAGAAGATTGGGGTCTCTAGAAGCATCTGGATGCAAACCAGGGTATCAGGGCAGATGCTGCGATGGCCATGGACTCCCACTTTCCCAGCCCGGCCTCACCTGGCCTTTGATGAGTGGCTTTGCACCAATGGCTGTTTGCAGCTCCTTCACTTCCTTGGTGGGGCCGGTGATGAGTGAGGTTCCCGTGTCCACGATGGCCTCGCAGCCCCCTTTGCACAGAGTCAGCCCGTTGGCAACGTCCACCCTGCGGAGAGACGCCCAGACAGAAGAGAACCCTTAGAGGCCTCCCAGCGAAGGCTGCAGGAAGCAGCGGGCAAAGATTTGAAGATGTCTGAGCCTGGGCAGTATGTAGGCATGCAAGGGAGGGCTGCGACAGATGCCCAGGAAGGACAGATGCTCAGAAATACTGATGCAGCACCGACTTAGTGCACAGACCCCCTGGCTCCCTCTCACCTGCTCCCGATCGAGCGGGTGCCTTGAAGTTTTACTGCATTTCTGTAAAGAGCCTGGACTGCTGCTTGTGTACGCTGCCTGCTACCTGCACTCCAGAGCAAGCACCGCAGCTAACAGGCACGTGAGCGAGTTAAGGGCAATGCATTAGGGACTTGTATGACCTGTGCTACTGCAAAAAGCAAAGGGTTAAAGGGGTGGTGTGACAGCTGAGAGGGTCATGGGTAAAGGAAGAGTTCGTGTACATTGAACAGGCAAGACAGGAGCTGCTTGGCTTCCTCACCCGCATCACATTTCACAGCAGCGCGGACAGATAAAGCCTTCCAGCGAAGGGTCTGCCACGCTTTGCCAGCGCAGCAGGACTGGGGGAAGATGAAAACTAAAACCCCGTGCTGGGGAGGGATGCGATACCCGGGAAAAGGACACACTCTGATCACAGGCTGCTTTTAAGTTCCCATCACGTGGAAGAGCTCAGAATAGACTGCAGGGCTGGCGGCCGGCAGCTCAGCCTGCTCTCCTCCCCTCTGCCTCCAACAATGCGCGCTAATTGCCGCGCCATGCCCTTCAGTCAAGGGCTGGCTTCCTGGGGCCTCATCCTGCTCCTCCGGAGCTGTGTGCAAGTGAGCCACACAGCTCACGCCTCGCTGAGAGTTGAGCAAAACTGGGGTTTAATCCGTGGGGCTCACCCTGCCTGCAAAGGACACTGGCATTTTTCCCTGCTTCGCAAGGGTACAGCAGGCGTTTTCAAGGGCCAAGCCGTAAACAAGAGGAAAGGTTTTTGCAGAACATCTCCTGCTGTTGTCTGCCTCTCCTCCCCTTCCAGCGACAAATGACCCAGCCTTAGAGTGGGATTTTAATCTGCTTTTGTTTGGTGTGGATGTGTCGCAAGGATAGAGATGATTCCTTTTCGAGGAAGGTCTTAGTCTAGCCCCAGGCATGAGCTGTCTGCACACGCATCCCCACGCATGTAGTTGGGTGGAGGGGGAACTTACGCGTCCATGTGGACCTGCCAGTAGGCCTTGCGCGTGACGTTGACCCAGCTGAAGTCACCACTGTAGTACTTGGGGTCGGTCCCTCCCAGGAGCAGCTCACCACCAGGCTGAGCAGTGGGGTCTCTAAAAAAAGAAAACCCAGACCCGTGAGCATCAGGGGCAGGGCAAGAACAACCCCCTCCATGTGGCCCCAAAATACGTGCCAGGGTGCTTGGGGGTGAAGCATAGCATTAGCAGCATTGGAGACAGACGACTTAGGTCATGCTGTAATATGTCAATATAAGGACAGATACTGTGAGATAGGCTGGGGTGGGGAGATGGTAATATTTTGGCCCAGCCAAAGTATCCGGCAGCTTTTCACCTGGTGCTTTCTCACAGACTCGCTGCAGAGAAGGGGGACGGCAAAGGGGAACTGAGCACTGACACAAGGACTCCTGGAATAATCAGCTTGTAACAAGCACCCATGTAGGGTTGGGCATGGCTGATGCAGCGTTAGGTTATCTGCACTCGAGCCGTGCCAGCCAGCAGCCTCGGAGCTGAATCCTCAAGGTTACCATCAGATAAAAGCTTGCTGCCGAGCAGATGGGAAGAAATATGGTGATGGAGAAGGGCTGGTGCTTCAATGGCCAGCAGCAACCCTCTCTGCCCTCCCCACTCCCGGCATGCTACTTTTTGGGCTGAAGTAGTTCAGAGTCCCCCCTGTGGTGCCAGGAGGGTGATGGGGTGTCCTGGGGGGAGCAGCAGTGGGTGGGAAGGTGCTGGGAGCCGAAGAGGAGGATTTCCCGGGGGGTGAGGGAGCGTTAGCCCCATCATTAGTGATGACTGGTGCGGGGCACGCTTCCCTGCGAGGTGATACAGTGGTGGCCACGTAGCTTGCGGATTTTGGCAACAGACTGGGGCTGTGTTTACCCCCCTAACGGGGACGGCACTAGCAGCGTGCAATCTCATGATCACAACCCTGTTTATTTTTATTTCTCTTTCCTCTGGAAACATCCTCTGTCTCTTAATCAGTTAAGAAATCCGGTAGCAGATCTACCCAGCTTTTTATCAGTAAAATGGCTGCATTTCTACTTCCCTTCTTCTCACTTCAAAGCAGTAAACAGAAGAGATTTTGGCCCAACTCCTCCAGCAAGGAGACCTTGCTGAGACCTCCCCAATAGTGCTGGCCAGGACATGAACTGGCACATGGCAAGAGGTGCTACTGGGAAACATAGAGAAATGCCTGTCTGGGATTGCCCTCGCAATGAGAGGTGTGCCACCAAACCCAACACTACCTGTTCAGGTAGAAGGAGAAGATGTTTTTCTCAATCAGCTTCTGTTGCATGATGTTATCAAAGAAAGGGGTGACCTTGTCCACAGAGATCCTCGGGAATGCCATGCCCAGGATGCCATCGAACTTGGCAGCGATGAATGTGATGCCTGGCTGCTTCACGGCCTCCCCGAAGATCTGGTTCTTGATTTTCAAGTTACCGAGCTGAGGGGAGATGGGGAGGGAAGGGAAAAGCAGATTGTAAAGAAAACTGACTCAGGAGACCAGAGTGGAAACGAGATCTCACTGAACACAGGCTGTAGCACATCCCTCAATGTGCTGCCACACTCCTGCCTGCTTCACACTTGCATTTGTAGGCAGCTGCAGAAACCAGATACCCTGATGCCACTCTCCTCGGGGTGGGGACAGGCCACTCTGGCTGCACCGTGGCATCTCCTGCGTCCCTGCAAAGCCCAGTGTACACCTAAGGGCAGGAGCCTCCCCTTTGCTCTTTGCCCACTTCACTCAGCCTTTTCAGCCTTTTTCTGGGTCCCAGCACTGGCCACGCCATTTTGCAGCTCCTCCTCTTTGCACAGAGGGCCCTATATCACTTTGTCCCCACTACATCCCTTCCCCTATCACCTACTGTCGTGGTTTAACCCCAGTCAGCAACTAAGCACCACGCAGCTGCTTCCCCCTTCCCCCTCCCAGTGGGGTGAGGAGGAGGAAAGGAAAAAAAAAAAAGTAAAACTCGTGGGTTGAGATAAGAACAGTTTAATAACTAAAGAAAAATATAATACTAACGATAGTAATAATGAAATATAGTAATAATAATAGTAATGACAAGGAATATAACAAAAAAAAGGAAGGGGGGGGGGAAGGAAAAAACCAGTGATGCACAATGCAATTGCTCACCACCCGCTGACCGATGCCCAGTTAGTTCCCGAGCTGTGATCCGCGCCTCCCGGCCAACTCCCCCCTGCATATATAATGGGCATGACGTTCCATGGTATGGCACACCCCTTTGGCTAGTTCAGGTCAGCTGCCCTGGCTATGCTCCCTCCCAGCTTCTTGCACACCTGCTTGCTGGCAGAGCATGGGAAACTGAAAAGTCCTTGGCTTAAGATAAGTGCTACTTAGCAACAACTAAAACATCAGCGTGTTATCAACATCATTCTCACACTAAATCCAAAACACAGCACTGTACCAGCTACTGAGAAGAGAGTTAACTCTGTCCCAGCCGAAACCAGGACACCTACTTCATCCTTTCTGGACATCTTCTAAGTCATCTCTGTGTCCTACCTCCTTGAGTGCTGCACCCATGCCCGGTTGGGAGCACAAATCCCTCTCACCTCTCCCAACAACCCCTGCGATCTCCCCTACATAGGAAACATCCCCAGGATATTGCTGCATCTCCCAGAAGAGCCACCAGACTGCAGAGACCTTCTGTGGGAGGGGAGAAAACCCAGCCAGGAAGGCAAGGTTGAGCCCAGAGCATGAAAATATCAAGTGGAGCACTATGAATGCAAAGGTCACCTCTCTTGCCAGCCATGAGAAGGACTGGCGTTCCCTGCTGGAAAGCTGAAACGCATCACAAGGGCAGATCCCTGAAAAGAAGGAGATTGCAGAAAGCAGGATAGCTCTGCTGACGGGGCTGGCTCCTGGCTCTAGCAGTTCAGGAGGTTTTCGAGCTTCTGGCTGACCACGGGCAATTTTAGCATCCATGCTAGGACAATTTCAGCCTCTCAGCCTGCAGCTAGCAGCCCTGTAGCGAACCAGGCTGGACTGAAAAGCTGGCCTCTCCTACCTGATGGCAGATAACGATCCCTGTAAATTACTAATATCCCCCCAGGGTTAGATAGTGCAAGGCTGGGACGGGTGGTGCTGGCTTTAATGGTATCGGAGGCTTGTGCTAGGAAAGGGCGATCGAGCCTTGCAAAAGCTAAAAGCCACAGGGCAGGATGTGTGACGAAACAGCTCACAGCAACGCATCCGCTCGCCGGTGCGTGGCGAGTGCCCCAGTTGTATGCCACAGGTTTACAAAAGCCGCCACTCCACCACCCAGCACAGCTGGTCCTGCAGCAGCTCAGAAAGTTCAATAAAGCTTCCACTTAAAAAAAAGTAAAATGCAATGGACTGATAAAACTGAGTGCCAGGTTTGTTTGAATATTGCCCTGATTGCACATCCCAAAAGGGAGGCAGATATCTGCCCAGTGGTGGGGTCTCAGCAGACCCTGCCCACGCTTGGTCCTCAGCAGGACTGAAACCCAAGCGCATCTTCAGCAGAGCACTGGCAGCAGGTGACAGATCCTTCATCTCTGTCCCTTGGCTGGGTCTCGCCCAGACACGGAGTGACTGAAAATCATTACCAGTGGATGCCTGTGTGGTGGCCGCCCTCCAGCGCTTTGCAGACAGGTGTTGACACCCGCAGCTCACCCAGCCTCCTTGTTAGCAGCCTCAGCCAAGCGGGCAAGTGCCGGATGGTGAAGGCAGACTAGAGGTGAGGGCCTCCGCAGCACTGTTTGGCACCAGGGCTCAGGGCTCCCCTCTGCAGAGGCACAGGGGAGAGGCAAGGAGGGGCATCTCCTGCATGGCGTATCTGCACTGCAGCCTTGGGAGAGACCTCATGCCCCACTGCCAGCGATGTTTCCTCTGCTGTCCTTGAAGGACATCCCAAGGTCAGGCTGTGATAAAGGGATGAGATGCCTCAGCAGCAGAGGGCTGGCTGAACCCACGGCTCTTTGGAGAGCGAGCAGCACTGGGGTGTGCAGTGCTACAGGACATCATTCCTCCACAGAAGGAGAGAGGATGTTCGACATGTTGTCACCCTCTCCAAATACAATTGAGGGCCGAGGGACTCTGGACCACCTGCCCACCAGCGCCTTTCGGTTAGATGTCAGTGCTACCACAGGCTGCTGTGGCTGCTTCCACCCATTGGGACGGCTGGAGCCAAGAGGATTACCCTGAGGGCTGTTTCAATGTCTGTATTTCCAGACTACTCCCGACTGGGAACTTGCCTACAGGATGTTGTGCATCAGAGGAAGCATCTTGGTGTCCAAGCTGAAGGTCCTTGACCCTCTGAGTCGCCCCTGCTCCTGCATGCTGCAAGTGTGACACTACTCAGGCTCCATGCAAGAGGTTTCTCCTGCTTCTGCCCAGACACAAACCAAATGCTACAAGCTGTGCTGGCTGCCAAGAGCCATCCCCACTTCCCAAACAAGCTCAGGCACAAAATCCTTCTTCTGAGCCGCCGGGAAGTGGAGAGCTAATTAGCAAGCAGGCATTAGGGTGATAATTACAAACCAAAAAAAAAAGAAAAAGCTGCAATTTTCCTTCTGACTCTGGAAAGCACCTAAACCAGCCCACACTTTCACAGGACAATAAAGTTCGCTGTTTGCCTTGCTGCCCTGCAAGGATGAACTGGGATGAACGCAGATGCCTCCGTCTGCTCTGTCTGTATTTTGCAAACCTAATGTAAGAGAATCCATTAATGCTACGTACATGGTGCCTTCATTGGGCGAGAGCTGCGGGAAGGCTCAGATGGGTGGCTTTTTTTGTGGCAGGGTGTTTCTAAGTGAACAGAGGGATGCAGGAAATCGATGGCATGAAACGAAATTGAAATGGTCCCGAAACTTGGTGGGCTGCAGGAGGCAGAGAGCAAAACCAGAGGTGCAAAGCTGCTGCCAGGCCCTGCGGCTCTCCCCCACAGCCTTGTCTGCACTGATTTTCAGGGTTCACCGAGCCCATCAAAAGCCCTCTCCCCCAAAGAGGGTCCTGCACCCAGCCTGAGCTGCTGGCATCTTTGGATGCAGCGCAGAGGCAACAGCTGGTGCTTCCAGGCTATCCTGAAATTTTCCTGCTATAAGGACAAGCTAAAGAGTGCTCCTTGCATGAGCCACCAACTTCAGGCTCCTCTTGGATATTTTTCTTTTGATCCCGATGAAACTGGTAAGCCAGTACTTTAGAGCTGAACCTAACACAGAAAACACCAAATCCCTAGATTTATGTGCTTATTCAAAACTTTTGCTTTGTCTCCCCCTCGCAAAGCAAACAAATGCTCTTATCCCTGCCAGGAGACCAAGTAATCTGGGAGCACGTGCGCCGCTGATGTTCGGCACCTGGCAAACTCTCACGAGCATCTGTACCTGGGAGGCAGTTGTGAATGGCGCCCACCCCTCACAGGACAGAAAGCTCAGCCTTTGCTCGCTGAAAAGGAAACAATGGGAAGCAACAACCAGCAACCCGGCTACCTCAAGCTGGGCCCTGAACGCTGCTGGGGAACTCCCCCGCAGGTGTTACACAGCCTTTGCAAACATAAACACTGGTTCTCGACATGAGACCAGGATGGGGCGGCGAAGAGCCCATTTCTGGCCAGTGTTCGGGCAGCTGCCCGTGTGGATGTCCACTACTGCATGTATATTGGCCATAAACAAGCTGGGCACCACCAGCAGCCTGTGCGGTGGTGCTGGCATGCGCTTGGGCTGGGAAATTTCTGGGGTCAGGAGGAAGAGGGTTGGAGGGATGGCCAAAGACCGTGTTTGCAGGGCACCATGCGTGCGGTCCATGCTCCTAGCCTGCTGACCTGCTGATTAATACCTTCTCTGCCTGCCTTGGTCATCATCACTTCACTTCCTCAGTCATCATCACCACCTCGTTTCAAAGCACTTTGCAACACAGCGCTGAAGCATGCTCTGTACGAGTAGAACACTAAAGAAGGGTGATCTGTTGAAATCAGCCAGCTTTGAGCGCTCTGCCAAAAGCAGGCTGGGGCAGCTCAGGGCAAGGGCAGTTGTTACTCACTGTGACAGTGTCCTGGCTGAGGTAGCCGGAGAGGCTCCCTGTCCCATAGTGGATGGCGAACTCGGTGCCGTTCTCCACGTAGGTGCTGGATTTAGAGGCATCGTACTTGTGGTGCAGCACTGCAGCCAGGGAGGGGGACACAGGGGGACATACAACATTAGTGCTCCTTGATACCTAGGGCTCCCCTATACCTAACCCCACACCACCTGGCTCATCTGGACAAACGGACACTCAACGATGTGAAGGTGGGCCTGACCCAGCATTTGCCAAGCCCAGACTGCTTAACAAAGCACTTCCAACGTCTGCGGAATTAGGTGGAGAGATCCAATTTGGCTGTTAAATCGGATTTGGCCACTGGGTATTAAAAGCCTAGAGGCTACGTGGCTGGTGTGTCAGGGTGCATTAGACAGCAGAGCGAAACGTACCCCCCCCCATGCCATGGAGAACCAGGGTGGCTTTAAATATAGCCTGCTCTGAGCATGAACATCTACACTTTATGGATGTATCTGTTTCTTTTACTAAGACTGGCTGGAAATTTTTTTATATGGTCATTGTTTTTGCACAGAGAGGGCTCAAAATATTCTTTTATTTGCAGAGAAGGGCTTTCCCCTGGTCTAAGCTGCTTTTCCCCTTGGAAGTGTTGGGAACTGTAAGATATCCCTGGTTTTATGGCCAGGCAGATTCCTCCTCCACAGATTCCTCCCGAGTCATGAGTTGGGCAGCAGCGTGTGGTGAGCTCGGCCAGCGTGGCTCCACGGCTACTCGCTGAGCAGGGCAGACAGCAGCTGAGGACAAACCAGCCTACAAGACACGCTATATGGGGACTTCCTCCACTGGGCTGTCTGGATCCCGGTCTGGCAGGAGGTTAGGCTTGTTGCATACTCATAAAACGAGCCCTTTGCTCCCAGCACCTCCTGCGCCACTGCCTTGAGAAACCAGCTCCCTGCTACAGATCAGGAACCCCCGAGAGACCAGCTCTGGACCTCACCACCCTACCAGTGTCCTAAATCTCATTTCACGTATGCAAAAAGAAGGTCCGTCTCCTCTCTGGGCACTACAGGGCCATACAAGAAGTCCACATTTCCTCCTTACCCCCAATGAGCACTGTGGGCCGCCTTTCACGGTTGCATTTGTTGGCTCCACAGGTTTCTCTGCCCTGCTTAAGCAGCACAGCCGTTGGCTTTTAAATGGCATTTTGCCATAGCCGGGTTTGACACCTTCAGCTCTGGAGCTTTATTGCATAGGAATGCCACAGAGCAAAAAAACTTGTAGTCCCTAAGGCGTTCTCATCTCATTGTGCCTACCTGGCTCTTGTTAATTATAAATCCATAAACATGCATGCACATGCTCCGTGCGACAATAAACCAGAAACTAGGACAGTTTGTATCAGATCTGGCAAGAGGCTGATTTTTTTTCACCAGCCTTTCGCAATGGGGCAACAGCAGCGTCGGTCTATAATTTGGGGAGAAACATTACAACCTGTGATGCTGCTCCCCGGCTGCATGGCCGAGGCTGTTGGGGAAGGTTTGAAGCTGTGCGTGGGTGACGCCAAGGGGAAAAAACAGGAAGAGAGTAATGAAGGATGGATGCGGGAGGTAGGGATCCTATTTCCAGCTCTGACCCTAAAGAGCCCATCAGCCTCTGGCAAGCCCTTTCACGCTGCTGCCTCAGTTTCTCCTCTTGCAATGCCAGGATCTGCATTTTGCAGGGAAGGAGAAGCTGTTGAGCAGTGGCTGGCACCAGCGACACTTACAGCAGGCGATGTCCAGCAGGTGACAGTGCACAGATGGCACCCAGAGGTTGGAGGACCCAGTGTCGAAGACCACAGTGAACTTCTGTGGGGGGGTCCCAATGCCGATCTCGCCGTAATACTGGGCCTGCAAAGGAGGAGAAGGGAGCCATGAGCAGAGGCAGCCGGCTAAAAGCAGGGATTAAAGACCAAAAACATCTCTTAGGATTGAAAAAGCGACCAGCTTCTTATCTAGACACTGCCCTCCTCTTGTTTTTGGCAGCAACGGGCTCCCAGCCTTCCTCCTCTGAAAGGGAGGCTCCCCTTCGGTGTTCACATGTCATTACAGCGGGTGTGAAAAGGATAAATCAGGAAGGAGAAGTGGGACGGGTGCTTGTGGGGGAGGACTTTTGGGGCAGGGAGACAGGGCAGAAAAGAAAGGGGAAGGTCTGCAGGCTAGCATGCAGTTCACTATAGGGAAGAGAAAAAAGATGGGAGGAAGCCAAGCAAAACACCTGTGTTATTGAAAAGCTGAAACTGGCTAGGAAGCTGCTCTGCTGGCAGATTTGCAGAGGAACCGTGGCTTGCAGAGCAGCAGCTCTGCCTGCTGCGTGTGGAGGTACAGCTGCTGGGGCTTTTGGTGTGTGCTGGCGAGCCCCTGGGGTGGGGAGGAATAAACAAATGCTCAGTCGTGGGCGTCTGAACACTTTGGAGGAGCTGGGGGGAGAAAAGGGCATCAGCACCACCACCAGAGAGGGATTTAGGGCTGTGGGTTGAAAGTTTGGGAGAAGTCCCTGTAGCGCAGGTAACCGATGGACACCCCTCTGCCCTGTGAGTGCAGCTCTGCTGGGACTGGAAGAAACCTGAGTGGCTGAGATGTTTGCAGGGCATCCCTCTATCCAGAGGGGAGAGGATGAATTGGGAATGCTCAGCAGGTCCTGGAGGGACCCAATTTTCCCCAGCCCTCCCAAAGGGGCAGAGAGCTGTGTCATGCTTGGAGAGCAGCTGGATCAGGGCCCTAGAGAGAAGCCTGCTAGCAAGGGAAGTAGGCCTGTGGCCTTTCCAACCCCCCTGTATACTTAATTAAGGGGGGGGGGGGGGGTGCGGAGAAAACAGGATTATCAAAGCTGCTCATCTTCTGTGCTCTTAGTTTGCAAGGGTTGCTCACTGAGTAATTAATAATCCATTGCAATTAGCCATAACGGGGAGGCAGCACTTGCTTGCAGTGATTCTGTAATTACTGCTAGGGCTTGAAAATGAACCCCTGGTATAGGGGCCCCATACATCACATACACAGACCTATGAGGGGTCCCAGGGGCTCATGGGGACCATACAGGGCGGTCTAGGGGAAGTTGTGCCTTTCATCCCAACAGCTCTTCCAGCAGCAAGAGCATTTTCAGCTGGGCCGGGAGGGACCCAGCGGTCCCTTATCTCCCACTGCAGCCTGGCCTGGTCCCCCTGCGACAAGGGAGTGGAGTCCTTCCCTGAGTGGCGGCCCAAGCTGCAGTCGTAAGAGACAAGCCATGGCGCAACTGCTAGTGCCCTGGCTTTCGACACCGCTGATTAAAACACCGGCAGCCCTTCCCAGCACAGCCCTGGCAGGACGGTGCTGGCTGGGTGACAAGAGCCCCTGGGGAAGGGGATCAGGGGGGAATATCCTGAATTAACACCCAAATATCTGACACCAGCTTTGTTCTGCTGGTCAGTGCTCACATCCCACCCCCACAAGAGCCACGAGGGTACCTGGTGGGGAACCCAGAAATAGGAAACCCCACACGTGTCTGGCAGCTGGGCAAGGGCAAACCTCACGTCCTTTATCTGGCTTCTCCTTTTATTGCTGCTTCCACCACAAAGGTCCCTTTGCTCCCTAAGCTGCCAAGAAGAAGGTGGAGGTGCAGGGCGGCTTTTCCCAAGGCTGTGCAGAAGATGAAGGATAGTAAGAGGAAGGGTCCTGCATCCCCAGTCTCATAGCAAGCTGGTGCCCAGTCCGAGCCCTCTTCTCCTGCCCCGTGCTCGCTCTTCTATGCCCTAACGCCCCAAGGAGTGGAGCATGTTTTTTATGCCCCTGTCTTGCAGAAAGTGGAGCCCAAACAGGCCAGAATATGCTAGGAAGGACCACAAGTGAGCAGGACCCTATTTACAATCGTTAATTAGTGACAAAGGGGAAAAGAAATAGGTCACAGAAGCTGCAAAGCACCTGCTCAAGTGGCAGTGGGTTGTTTATTATTATTATTATAATTATTAGTATTATATTAGTATTTTTAGTTTAGCAATGATGGGAAGCAACTTTTGGCAACCACCCACCAAGCCGTGGGGGTGCATGAATCTCTCCCTCCTTCTCCCTCCTGGCTGTGGCGGGACGGCGAGACTGGCATGTCCCACCACTCCCCTGGGATGGGTACCCCCAGAAGTGACAGCCACCCGGCTGGCATTGCACTGAGGTCCACTGCAGTGGGAGGGTGGTCAGCAGGGGGGCTGTTACTCACATCCATGTAGTTCTTCAGGATCTCTGGAGTGGGCTCAGCCAGGTCAGTGAAGCCCAGCTTGAACTTGAGGAGCTGGGTGAGAGCATTCATGTCCGGGATCTCGCTGCCCACCTCATTCAGGACCCGCCGCATGGAGGGGAACTTGGTCAGGGGGATCCTGCGAGGGGAGGGTGAATGCCCACCTGTTAATGGGGGTGTGTGTGGGGGGGTCGCCCCAGGGAGGGGAGTGGCACAGCTCCACTGAAACCAGGGGACCCGCCAGCGTGGGGTGGACAACATTTGGACTCCCGCCAGCACCCCATACTGGATCTCCCTTGCCGTGCTGCACTTGGCACTTTTCCCAAAGCTGGAGGATGGGGGTGGGGGGGGAGGGCGGCAGGTGGCTGCCAAAGGTCACTGGGAATAGGGGAAGCCGCGGCAAGACCCCTCCATGGGCAGGGCATCAGCCCTGAACCCTCATCTGGGGAGGTCCCAGCCCTTCTTCCCTCCGCTTTAATGGTGGGGGAGCAGCACCGTGGGGGGGGGGTGCCTGTGAGAGAAGCCCGGAGGCCACCATTGCACCAGTACCTGGGGTGCCTGTCCCATGTCCTCCCCCATCCCCACCCCATCTGGGGGGCTCAGCTAGACCCCGAGGGACGCCCCATGACTCACCTAATGAGGGCCGTGCAGGGCCCTGCCAGGGTGAGCAGCAGGAGGAGGCCGCGGGGCCCCATGGCGGCGATGGCGGTGGTTGCTGGGGGGAGACAGAGGCCGTAGGGTCCCGCCGCTGGGAAGCCGTGCCGCTGTGCCCGGCTGCGTTCCCTGTTTTTGTAGGAGCGGTGGCCCCTCTCCAGGGATTTTTCAAGTCAGCTGACAGTCTAAAATTGCAACCGGCGGTGTCACGTGAGGGCGGGCCGGGGCGGGGGCACCCGCATGGGGTGCGGGGCCGGGGAAGCCACCTCACGCCCCCCCCAGTCCCCAGGCCTGACCCCCAGTGCCTCAGCCCGTGACTCAGCCTCCAGGAAAACGGGAATAAACGCCATTAAATAAATCACGAGGCGCCCAGCCGGCTGCGCGTGCTCGCTTTTGTTGTGTCTTTAACTTCCTTTTTGTTGTTTTTTTTTTTTGTTCTTTCCAGGTTTTCTGGCTTTTCTCTCTTCCCTGGGGAGGTGGGGGGGGGACACCCCCCAGCCAGCAGCCCCCCGAAACCCTGCTGAGCGCAGCTCCCCGCCCCAGCCTGCCATGGCGAGGGCTCAGCCTGCCAGAAGCCCACGGCCGCTCACAGACCTCAGCCACCCACCCGCTGTCACCAGTGGGGTTTAATTTTGCAGCCAGGCTCACAGGGTTGTCTGCACCCCCCAGCCAGGGGGGCCGTGGCAGCCCCCCAGCCCCATGCTTCTCCCTGGCCCCAGGACACCCCCAGTTTGGGGGGACTCATCCCTCCAGGCTGGGGGTTTTTGGGGGAGATGGGCATATCCTGGACCATAGCTTGTTTGAGAGGGGCCGGGGGGGGTGCCAAGACAGATGTGCCTCCACTCGAAATGCCACTGTGGCGGTACTGCACCACCTACAGCCATTGAGGATGACGCTGGTGCCGGGCAGAGCCTGGGGGGGCACTGGCCACCAGCAGACCCTGAGGTCCACCCTCCCCCCCAGAATGCAGCTCCCCATCAGGGAGCACTGGGACAGGCTCTTTACCACCAGTGGGGTGTCACGGCAGGACTCAGAGGTGCCACCCCACCAGCTTGGGAGGTGGCAGATGGAGCTAATCTCTGCCCAGTTTGCCCTGACCGAGCTCTTACAAAGCCACAAGATCAGCTGGAAAAAAAATATAAATAAAATCGGATTTACAGACACTTTCTCTTCCAAGTCCTGAGGTCTAGGCATGTTTGTTTTCTGCTCCTGCTTATGCCCAGCCTTGGGGACAGGAGAGCAGCAGCCTGTGGGACAAGCTGGGCACTGCTGGAGTGAGGGACCCCTGGCTTCATGGCGGGGCTTCATCCCTGTCTCTTGCCTGCCTCCTTCGTGTTCATGCAACTTCTGGAAAATCGCTGGGTCATGTTGCTGGCACCTCGCTTGCGCCATCTCCTCCCCACCCTCCCTCCCTGAGCCTCTTCCATCCTCCTGCAGCCTTACGCAGCATCCCACTACCCCAGGTATTTGCCTGCCGCCCCCCGATGCGGTCCGTGCTGAGTGTTTTTAGGGCGTACTTCTGCTGTGGGCTGTGTCTCATCCCACTAGCTCTCCAAATTGCCATGCCTCAGTCAAGCTGGGGGTATCAGGAAACCTGCTGCCTCCCCGTGGGACACAGCACCTCTTGGGATGAGGTTTTCCAGAGCGATGGCTGGAGGCACTGGCTGAGCCCGCCAGGTCCCGTTATTTCGGCCAGCCCCTGCTTCCCTCCTGCCCCTGCAGGCATGTGGTCAAGGCGAGTGCCACTGACCCTGAGTCAGCAAAACCCGGCACCCTCCCGGCCCCACAGTGCTGTGTGACTCAGCAAAACCCCACGCGGCTCTTTTCGGCCAAGGGGCCAAGGCATGGCGGGTCCCCAGCCTCTGTAGCCCGACCCCAGAGGCATCGTTGCTGCCACAGGCTCCAGCTCAGGGGTATCCTCCTCTTGTCCCCTTGGGTACTGGCAGCCCTGGCACTGAGTGCCCGTGGGTGGGAGTGGGTCAGACATAAACTAACCCGACCGTGGTCTCACCCAAGCAAACCCACCCTCCCCAAGGGCCCTAAACCCCTTTGCAAATGTGCTTTGCAGACAAAAAGGATAGTCTTGATGCCAGGCCCAGGGCTCCCCTACACCCTTTCAGGCTCTTTTGGAGCCCATGGTGGAGCTGGCGAGGTACCAGCCCTCCTTCCTCCTCTTTGAAGTGGTCAGGAAAATGTAGCCAGCCGGGCAACACACACCCGGCCCTCGGGCTGGGGCACCTACGGCAGCTCCTCCACGCGCATTTCCAGTCCAGCCAGTCTCTCCCAGCATCCCGTGGCTACAGAGTGGGCTCGTCTGCAGGGATGGGCTGGTGAGGATGGCACACCATGCTAACCCCGTACCATCACGTAGTGCAGAGCAAAGTCTTTCAGCAGGGTCAAGCAGTCCAGACGCAGTCTGTGCCTGTGTTTTTTAATTCCAAGGGATTGAAGGCAAGCTTTGCTGTTAGCAAATGAGTCTTTGCTTGGGCTTCATGGTAGCAGGGCTTGTGTTTGCATCCAGAGCTGCTCTCATACCAACACAAGAGGGTCGCTGCTTTTAGATGTGCTTCTCTAAGCGAATTACGTGTCCATTGTGCTGGTGAGCCCAGTCAGTTCCCAACGGTTTATTAGGAAAAAGGGACGACGGGGCTGTGTTGGGGACTGTTACGATACTGATCCTCTCCTGGGTGCTCACAGGATGGGAAGGGACCAGGGGGCTTATCCCCAGAGTGTTTAATTCGGCTCCAGCCCTTGGCACCAGTGGTTTCAGAGCCGACACCGCTGTGCCTTTGTGCTGGGGGACCAGTGGCCCCAGCAAGGAGCCAGAATTTCTGCATTTGGGCTCCCTCAGCACCTCTGTGGGATGTTTGCCCTGATGTCAAGGCCTTGAGAGGCGCAGTGGGGATATTTAACCAGGAGCTGGGAGCACATCTGGGTATTCATAGGCTGGGACTGTGAGAGTTGCACCGTGTTATCTTCAAAAGATAGACTGACATGAGCCTGGGCTCGGGATTTTTTACGCATTTTTGCGTGTTTGCAGAGCAAGACCCGGAGGGCGGCAGCTGAGGTGTCTGGAGCAGGCAAAGATGTGTGAGAGACGCTCCTATTTTCGGCATGGTGGATGAACCCCTTTCCTTCCTAGTCTGTCTCTCCAGCCCCCTGCATCCCCCCGGCTCCAGGGGGTGAGCTGGAGCACCATCCCCTGCGACCACGGCCGTGGGCGTGGGGTGACGCGCCCCTGGGAGTGGGCCACGCTTTCGCAACCTCGATCCCTGCCGGAGAGGATTCCCAAGGGGGGGGGGGTCGAATGACTCAGCCCCAGCAGCTCCCGCAGGGAGGAGCACCCCAGCCCCAGCCCCGGGGAGAATGGGGTCCCCTCTGCAGGTGATGGCCGGGTGTCCCACCTGCCCTTTGCTGCATGTCCAGGGACCTGATGCTGCTTAGTTTCAAACTCTTTAATTTTGGGGGGGCTCTAGCAGCTCCCCCATCTGCAGTCTGGCAGCACTCTGGCAGGGAAGCTACAGTGGCCTCTTTCTCCTTACATATGGCCATGCATTTGCCTTCTCCCTCTCCTTGATGTTTTTTTTTTACATTTATTTATCACAGTGGTAGCCAATGCCCTGAACTGCAATGACCTAAAGGGCAAGGAAAGCTTCAGTTCAGAAATGCTGATTGTTTTTTGGCCAAGATGGTCAAATGCAAAGCTGCAGGTGGGATTTCTAGAGGACAAACATCTTCAAATTCAGAAAAATGTGTTCAGGGTTTTGCAGCTCGTTGCTAAAGGACAAAAGAAAATTATTCCTCAGCCTGAGTCGAGCAGAGCCTACAGGCGCACAAGCCCAGGCAGGTCTGGTTGCAAACACTCTGACTCTGACTCAAGGTCCCAGTGCCTGCGTGAAGCTTCTGGATGTAGCTAATTAGCAGAGCCTGATTCACCAGTCCCGAGCCCCCGAGTGAAGCGGTGGTAAATTTTTCCCGGCATGGTGCCAGGACCTCACCCACTCCCAATGCCGTTTCCTAAATCGACGTACAATTCACAAGGTGAGGGTGCATTTTCCAGAGGCACCAGCACATCCCAAATTACGCCCTTTATCTGGGTGACACCTGCAAAAGCAAACCTGAAGTAGCAGCTTCAGCTGATGGGAAACGTGGGAGCAGGGGAGGGGTTGCCTGGAGCATGGCAAAGGGACTCATCCAGGCCCTGGCCACCATGTCCCAGCACTGCAGGCGCTGGGGGAGATGTCCTGGGCATCACGGGCGGTGGCAATCCCCGGTCCATTGGTGCCGGCTGGCTGGGGCTGGTTTGGAGGCGGAGCTGGCCAGCAGCCTGCTTAAACATTTTTTGGCTGCTAACATGGGCTGCAGTGACTTTGGGGAGATGCTAAGTGGAGTTGCAAAAGGCTTAGGCTGGGTGGTGATTGTTCCCTTGGTGTCTCTCATGCCGCAAACCCTGATCCCAGTGGTGAGCGAGGGTGGCTCACCGGCAGCCGGGTGGCACAGCTGGGTGTCATGATGGGCAGGAGTCCTGAGCATGGCTCCATCCCCATCAGGACCATTTGCAGGAGCCTTTGAGCATGGGGTGCTTTCACCCCAGTGGACCTTCTCCATCAGATCCTGTTCTTCCAGCCTTTCCCTAGCTATTTAAAAAAAAAAAGGCTTTATGCAGCAAAATGCTTATGGTCTTTAAGTCTGTGAGCTGCCCTGGTGTCTTCACTAGGGTTTACTTGTACACTGCCTTGCCTCGCCAGGCTGCTGCCAAACCTTAGCATTACCCATCCCCGTGTCCCATGCGCTCCATGGCCCTGCCCAAATCCCCACCGCCCCCATGCCACCTGCCCGCGCCTGACCCCGCTTGGCATCGGATGTCCTTCTGCATCCCCTGGCCCTTACTCCTCCGTGGCCGGGAACACACCTGGCACCCACCTCGGGGAGGAGAGGACCTGCCTCACCCTGGCTGCCAGCCCTGTCCGCTCCTCGGGGCAGGGATCCTGTGGTGTTTGCCTCACCCAAGTTATTTTGCAGCAGGCTGGAATTGCCAGGGACGGGCAACAACAACCTCAGCAGGTGCTGGCAGCAGGCAGCGTGACTGGCAGCTGACGGGATGGGGTGGTAAGCGGCAACGATGGCATCGATTCATCACCTCCCACGCCAGGATGTGATGGGGAGCACCGGGACCCGACTCACCTCGTTGCCCGCCTTAAGCAATCCCTGCCGTGGTCCCCAGGGCTGCGTGAGCCTGGCTTGGGGCAGAGGGGTATCAGCTTGCCAATGGGGTTTCCATGCATGATGCAGAGATGTGCCTCCAGCCACATCCAAGTATGCCATCCATCTCATTTTCTTTGCTAGCACTAGATGTCATTTATTTCCTTGAATTTCCAGCCGAAGCTGCCCCAAGAAGACCATTATTTATGCAATCACATCTCCTCCATGTGACAAAGCACCGAAGCAATTGAGCCTTCTGGTCCTGGGAGGAGGGTGGGCTCAGACAGACGAGGGTCAACATCCCATGGTGACCCAAGGATGGGCTTAAAATTGCAATGTGTTTCCTTGGAGCGGGAGCAATCACCCAGCTTCCATTGGTGATTTGGTGAATCAGTCCCAACCTCCTGGGGTGGTTGCTGCTGTATGAGTATGCCTACGAGGGCTCTTAATTCCTACCTATTTGTTGTCGCCTTTCTCCTAATCTGCAGGTTCACTTGCCCGCTGCAATCAGCATTTTCCAACATGCCTGCCTGGGGTTAAGATCTTGAACCCACGTTTAAGCACCTCGGTAAACACAGTCTGTGGCTTTGCACACCCTTTCTCTGAGCTTCCACACACAAAACACCCTGTTAATAATTATTTGCAGCGTGGGACTTGGCATCTCAGCCTCTCTGGTTGTGAAGCCCTGAGTGTTTCCCGAGGAGCTCTGCCACCAGGGTGGCTTAGGGTTAGGGTTATGGTCAAAAATGTAAAGATGCTTTGCCTAGTGCTTGCAGCCAAAGGCGCTTATAGATTATGGGTGGAGGGAGGTGTGGGAGCATCGCTGGTGGACACCGCAGCTGCACGCGGGTCCTGCAGCCTCCAGCATCCTCTCCTGCTGCTGCTAGGAGTCAATAAAGCCAAACTGCTCGGACACTGCCAACGCAGATGTCTGTTAGCAACTAAATACCTGCCAATCTTCCCTCCCTGCAGTGCCACCATTTCATAAAAAATGCTTTCTCTCTCATAATGCTAAGTTGTTTTTTTTTTAGCAATGCAACCCTAAATTGACTAGTGCAGTGAGTGGGGGATTAAGGGCATGCCCCTGGGCAAAGGTCTCCTGCAAACTCCTCGGGGCCAGCCAGCTGCAGCCTCTGATCCCTGAGGTCACGCGCCTGCCCCCCACCCCCCCCCGCCCCGAAACAAAGGCCTCTTGTTCAGCACCGCCGGCAGGGCTGGGCTCGGCGGAGGAGGCAGCTGGCCTGCCTGTGGTTGAGTGGAGTGGGGGCATTGCCCGCTTCCCTCCCCGCACCGGGAGGGTGTCTGGAGGTGTCCCAAGCAGTGGCAGGTCAGCACTGGGTGGGACCCTGGCACCAGGCAGCTTTGGCTGGCGCGGAGCGGGGTTGCTGGAAAGCAATGGCCAGAATCGAGTGCAGGTCCTCGGACCCCCCTTTGCACCCTTTTGCACTGGTTCATTTCTTTTCCCAGAGTAGAAAGGTGTGAAACCCAGCAGGGCTCAAAGGGACCCTGTCCCTGTGGGTGGCACGGTGGTGTGACCTGCTCCTGCCTTGTCCTGGCCCCCAAAACCTGAGATGGATATCAGAGAAGCATCCCGTGACCAGCCCCAGCAGCTAAACCCCATTCAGGCTGTAGCAGCAGCAGGAGGTCCCTGGGCACCAGCAACCCCTTGAAGGAAGGAGATTAAAATGCCTCAGAAAGCCAAGACCTGAGGAGAATCCGAAGCATTAATGAACTTAATACAGATACCTCTAAGACAGAAACAACATTTGCCCTTGCAGCAGGAGGTGAAGCTGCAACAGTCCTTGCTGGAGGGTGTTTTTGATGCTCCATATTCGGAGCAGGGCAATAAAGGGCAGTTTTGATGCTACACTTTTGAGCCATGGCCCAAAGTAGCTGCACTTGGCCCCATATGATGCAACCCCACAAACCCTGAGTTTCCTTCCTTTTTTCCCATTTTGGGCACGTTTCACCCTGTCATCCCCTGCTGTGCTGACAGTGCTGGAGGAAGGCACGCGGCACCTTCCCCCTGCCTCAGCAGCTCGCGCCTTGCGACGGCTCACGTGGGCCTGTCCCCACCACCCTTGACTCAGCTAATTCCCCCTGGCCCGAGGCATTGACCAAGCTCCTGCTGGTGCCATGCAGGCATCAGCAAAGGCAATGGGTCGGAGCAGCAGCGGGTGTCCAGAAGCACCATCGCCGCCGCCACCGGGTCCATGTCCCCACCACCAGCTGCCACTGAAGCAGCCGGCTGTGCATGGTGAGTGGGGCTAGAGATGGGTGCTTGGATCTCCGCACTGAGCCCAGCGGTATCTGACCTGCATAAAAGTGGGACAAACATCCGTACCTGCTTACCGGGCATGTTTTGAGCATCCCATAATTAACGTTTGCTCAGCAATTGAGGCTGAAGGATGCTTAGCGTTATGAACAAACAATGAGTAGCTGATGTTGTTGATGTTGCTACCTCGAAACATCTAATTTCAGCATCTGGACTGAGCAAAAGGGCCAGGGGCCAGACTGCCAGTGCCAAGACCTTGCTGGGCTTTGTGTCTTTGGAGGTGGCTTCCCACCAAAGCCCTGCACACGAGCATCCCTGCCCTGCCCTGGCAGCCCCCGCGTTTGGACCCACATGGTGGCCATGGTGGCAGGGACAGGACCTGTGCTGGTGGCGTGGCAGGGCCAGCAGCTCCCCTTGCTAGGGCGAGATGTGCAGACCCCCCAAGCCCGGGGTAGCAGGAGTGGGAGTGGGCTTGGGGACACGGATGCAAGAAGATGTTCAGGGGCCTAATCCAAAGCCCACTGAAGGCTTCTTGTGTATTTAACCCAGCTTGATGCACATGTATAAGACCAGATAAAAGAACTGAATGTCCGTAAAGAAGCACTGAGTTACCCCAGCCCTCCTCCCACACTGCTGAACACGGCTGTGAAGGACAAGTGCTCACATGGGGATGCTCGTTTATTTATTTATTTATTGGGGGGGAAAAAGCATTGGTGAGAGCGACGCTTGTGAAGCCTTTAAAAAAAAATTACCTCCTGATTATGTTGAGATTAAAAAAACTAAGCCACCATCATCTTTGTCTCCTCCGTCCATAATCGTGCTGTCACCCAGCAGGCACTGCCCTGAGCATCCAGTTTGTATTTTTTTACGAGGCTGTTCTAGGGAGCTTCCAGGGATTTGGGGTGCTGTGTCCCTGGGCAGCACAGTGGCCTCTAGTGGCAACCACTCACATCCAGCCCTGGGGAAAAGAAACCTGCAAATGAATCTTGGGGGGGCTGCTTGCTCCCCAGGAAGATTAGGAGCAAAGTCCAAATTGCCAGAGGAGAGGCATCCCTGTACGGGAGGGTGGCTTGGTGCCAGGCAGGGTCCTGAGCACACCCACGGACCCCATCTGCCCTGAGCAGCCGCACCTAGGACCCCCACCCATGACTGCCACCCATGGTCCTGGAGACCCATTTAAGCTCAGGCCCGGGCACCCAGTCCTGCCCTGGCCCCTGTGGTGCTGGTCTGCAGCCCTGGCCCCTGCATGGCTTGTGCTGTAGGCAACCCATCTCCAGTGCCCTCTCCTGGTGAGACATTGGAGCTATGTGGCAGCTCTGTCTCCTGGATGGACCTCAGGGCTGGGTTGCAGCCTTGTCCCTGGCCCATCTTCTGCAGCTCCAGGAGCTGAGTGTCCGACAGGTCTGGGTCTCCTAAGGGCACTCTGTGAGCAGCCTGCATGTCTAAGGAAAGGCAACTTGTGTTCTAATCTCTTCTATAAGGGGGAATACCTTGGGCTTTCTTTCTTCAACCTGGTCACGCATTTCTAAAAAGTTTGTAGGTCCTTTACAGCTTTGAAGTCTTTCTTCCTCTGCTGGGTTTGGCTGGAGCTGCCTGAAGGACTTGCTAGCACACCAGCCTCCTCAGGAAAACAAGCTGAGTGTGTCTGGTGGGGCAGCGTCTTGAGGGCTTCCTTTGGTCAGAGGTCCTGGGAATAAATCCTGGAGACTGTCTGAGTGCAGCTAAAGCTAGCATTTTTAGTGCTTGGTTTCATGCTTCTTTTAGCTCATGTGTGGGGCAATAGCTTCATTTATTCCTTTGCAGAAGAGAAAAGTCCCCAGGTCCTACAGGGCAGGTAGGTGGTAGTACTCAGTGTCACAGCAAAGGTGTCCTTCCTTCCTGGAGCAGTTGCATCTTTTAGCTCTATCCTAAGACCTAAAGGACCTCATATCAGGAGCAGAAATGAGCATCAAGACTTGCCTGGTAGTCTGTGCTCTCATGCAATGCTCTTGCCCCCTTTCCCTGAGGTTTGCTTGCTGCAGGTTAGGAAATCCTTCCCTCTCCACCAGAAGGTTTGCCTTCAACTGGCCCAGTCCCCTGTGCTGCTGGGAGGGAGGACTGCTGGCCTGCAGCCCATCAGCAGCAGGAGGGGACCCAGGCAGAGGGTACACCCACATTTCGAGCCCCCTGGATGTTATGAAGCCCATCATCAAAGAAAATGTGGGGCTGGATCTGGGCGAGGATGGGGCCCTTGGGAGCCCCGTCCATGAAGAAAGCCTCGTCGATGGCCAGACCCCATTCCCGGAGCGTCTTGATGGCTCGGATGCCCATGTCCCGGCCGCTGCGGGCGGTCACTAGGTAGGTGCGGATGGGGGATTTTTCCGGGCTGAACTTCTTGCGCATCTTCCCAAGGTGCATTGCAAAAGCCTTCAGGGGACCCTGGAAGCACAGCAAGACACTTGGGAGTGGGTGGGAAATAAGGAGACATCTAGTCTGCCTGTACAAGTCACTTGTTCCTCTTCCAGGTTTTCTCAGGGCTCTGCAGAGCACAGGGATGCCTGTGGGGTGCAGGATTGGGCAATGCTGGGACTGGTGGTGTGCACTGGGGTGCTCGGGAGGAAGGTGAGCATTGTGGTGCTCATCCTAATCCCAAAGTGACCAGGAAGGTACATCCCAGCGAGCAGTGCCTCTGGGTCTGAGTCCTGCAGGGACTTGCACAGCGAGAGGTCCCAGCCTACAAAAGGTGATGTTGGGGGTAACCACAACCCTGGATATTTGGGAGCTGATGCTCACTTACAGGAGACATCAGGCCAGATCCATCTCCAGTGGGATTCCAGATCAGGCCCCCACCAGGGACTGAGTGGTGGATGCAAAGGGAATCTGTAAGGATTTGTGCTTTTTTTGGCTACTCATGGCAAAGCCCTAGTGGGAGAGATGCTCATGGTGGGTGCAGAGCCTGCGGGTGCCCATGAAAGTGAGGTGGCTTGCTCACCTCTCCCATGGGCACAGCCTCCATCGCCCGCTCGTACTGCACTGCCCCCTCCAGCCCCTGCTCCCGGAAGACCTGGTCCGTCTCATCGGAGAAGAGCACGGCATCCCCGTCGAACACCACGCGGAGTGGGGTGCTGGGGGCCTGCACCTCCTGCTGGAAGACGAGCGCTGCAGAGACCCCTGTGAGACAGAGCAAGGTGGGGCTCAGGAGGGACACCCTCTCCTGGGGGCAGCTCATGCATGGCCAGCTTCTTCCCGTGCATCTGCCATGGCCCCGTCCCACACCGCAATGTTGGAGTCTGCAAGCCAGGGGGCTTTCTGTGGGGGTCAGCCCAGCCTTTCTATGGCTGTGTTATCCCCGATGAGGATGGACAAGAAAGCGCTGCTGATCAGAGACTGATGTCTGGAGAGATACTAAGGTTTGCTAAGAGATGATGGGTGGTTGTGCAGGCACGAGCAGCCCTCCTCCTGATGCTTGCTCACCATGCCAAGCCTGGCTTTGCTGCCCAGATTTAGCACTCTGTGCTGTGAGTAATAGGGACTGGCACCTCCACTTGATTGGGATAATTGGCTTAATTACAGGTCTCTTCCTACAAGCTGCTCCCTGTCTGCCCTCATCCATGGACCCAGGCCCCTGGATGAGAGACACTTGTCAGAGCAATGATGCTTTTCAAGGAGGCTCCAGGAATGTGCTGTGTAGCAAAGGAAAGCCCAGGCTGCAGATGGCTTGCTCATGATCTTGAAGGACTTTGGCCAGCTGATGTGCTCACACCCAAGCAAATCAATAAGGAGGTGATTAATCCCATTAGAGCTGTTGGGGAGACTGCACTCCCTCCAATCCAGGTCAAGCGTGTGCTTACATCTATCACTGAGCACATGGTAACTCTGCATGTACCAAGAAAGCAAATTTCTATAGCATCCTCACAAAGACCTGGGAATTGCTGATGCACTCTCATTGATCCAGGGAGCAGCCATGGGCAGCATCTTTGGTTACAAAAGCTTAAATGTCAGGCAGGGAATGACCAGCCCATGGCAGAGCTACGGCCAGAATTATGCATAAAGCATGTGGTGACTTGTGAAGGCATCTGAGAAACCCTGGTCTGTTTGCAGGCTACTGGTGGGGACAGAAGAGGAGATTGAACTGTTCAGGACTGTACTGGTAATCAATGTGCCGTTCACCCCCTTGCCCCTGTGAGAGCATGGGCTCTGGCATTGCCTCTCGGTACTGAGCTGCTTGGGAAAAGTGTGGTGAGTTTGGGGACGTGGGACAGAGGGGAGAACGCACCTCTCCGGAGGGCGTTGCAGACATCTGTCCTGTCAGCTGAGAGGAAGAGCTTGACCCCGTGGGACTTCAGGTACTGTGTGGAGTCCTTGTCGCTGACGAAGCAGAACTTGGAGATCTCCAGGCCTTCGGGTCAGCAGATGTGAGCAAAGTCTGTTATGGGGCAACATCCTCCTCACAGCCCCCCCCTCCCTTCCCCAGGTCTCAGCGTACTTTGCTACAGAGCTCGGGGCAATTCATTTCCCAGTGCTGTGTGGGGAACTTGCTCATGTTCTTGCTGCATCTTCTTGCCCTGTTGCTCCTACAAAACTGCAGAGTGCAGTTAAATATTCTCTTCATCCCACCCTTAAATGAGCCTTCCTGACAGCACTCTGGGATTTAGTTTTAAGACCTCTGTTTCTTTAGTAGCTGCCTGAGGATGCCCAGGCTGTGCAAAATGCTGCCAGACCCTCTGGTGCGAAGGACACGGCCGAAGGGAGCCGGGCTCTGCCAAGGAGCCTGTACCCTGGGTGTGCTCCAGCACCCTGGGCAAGCTGCATGGGGTTGGCAGGAATTGGGCTTGTTTCCCCTTGTATCCCGTGGCTCTGTATTTGCCATTGATGCTCCACTGTGGTGCCTTATCTCCTTTGCAGCCTCCTGGGGGGAAGCAGGCACCCCTGGAGATGGGGTCCCCCTTACCGTAGTGCTTGGCGCTGTTGATGATGCGCACACCACTCTCTGGGCTGTTGTTGGAGAGCACCAGGATGTCGAAGAGGTCCTTCTCTTCTGGATTGCTCTCCAGGATCTTCTTGTTCACATACTGCACTGCCTGCGAGGAGAAGATGAGACTCTTTTGGAGGGACATGACTGCAATGGCTTTGCCAGGGCTCTTTTGCAGTTAAGGTTAGTGGTTTGTACTGCATCTGTCAGCTATGGCAAGGCTAGCCTGTTATGGAGAGCCAGACAGAGCAACCATCCTGCAAAAGCCATTGCCAGGAGGGCAGGGAGCCCGATACCCCACCAGGGAGGAGGTGGATATGTGGGACTGGTGAGGAGCACAGGTCTCAATGCCCTGCAATGAGGCCAAGAGGCCAGGACAGGCATATCTGCACTCCGTGAGGGGAGTTGAGACCTAAAGCTGGGAAAGCTGAGCTTTCACCCCATCCTGCGAGTGTCTGCATGTGCCCCTGGCCAGGCGTGGGGCTCACCTGGATGAAGGCGAAGGCCGTGCCTGGTGGCAGGAGCTTGTCCTGGTTGGCCTGCTGGTGCCTTGCGTACTCCTCCTTGCCCTTCTCCAGGTAGAGCTTGTGCTCCTCCTCCAGGTTGAAGATGGCTCTGGTGGTCACCGCAATGACCAGTGCCTCGCTGGGGTCTTTCTGCAGGACAGGGAGGAAAGAGGGGTTAGGGCACAGCAGAGAAGGAGCTTGGGGAGGTGGGGTGAGCAGGGGGACACAGGGCTCCACTGACCAGGGTGGTGGGGTTGGGCATTGGAGGCATCACCCATGCATCACGGTTCCTGATGCCAGAGGGCCTTTGGAGAAGAGGTACCAAGCCCAGTCTTCATCTTCAGGCCACCGAGGATGGGGCAGGCAGTTGTGAAACCCTAACCTGTCTGGTAAGTGCCATATGGTCTGAAGACAGCTCACACCAGAGGGGATTGCTTCATAATTTTGCTGTTTGTGGGCATGGCACAGCACAGCCATGGTCATCTGTTTGTGCTGAGCTGGGCATTGCTGGGTTTCTCTGCGCGTACTGGTGGTTTTACCCTTCATTTGTTTCTGTTCTAGAGAGTCTAATAAAGTCTCTATATATGTACAGAAGCTGCTGCTTCTCCCTGGCCGCTCCAAAATTTGTGTGAGCAAATGTACCTGTACCGTCCGTGCAACTGGAGGTTCAGCCCCGCAACCTCTTCCCATGTGGAAATCACAGGGACCTCATTGGGACCAGGTGCCCAACAGCCCTGGAACAGGCCACTTTTGCTGAAACCTAGGCACAAGCAATTCAGGCCACCACAGCTCTGGGTTGTGGTGTGTCCTCTCCTGCGATGGCATTTCAAAACTTGCTTTAGAAATACAGGATGTGCGTTTTGCAATGAACAACCTTTTACCTGGTTCACATCAGTGTTTATGACTGTGCTTTCAGGCTCTGCCATCTTCAACTTTCAGCCTCAAAGAGAAAATACACAATTAAACTGATACATTAGAATGTAGCCAATCTAGATAGGGGGAAGAGTGGAAAAGAGACAGGGGACATCCTACCCACCAAGTGGAGCAGCCCAAACGAACCTGCTTCTGCTGACAACCGCTCTGCTCTGAGAAAACCTGGTCTAATAGTTCCAATTAAATATGATGGAAAAGTGTCTTTTCAACCACAGATCACTGCTTTTTTTCCCCCCCCGAAGAGTATTTTTCTCTGGGGTGAAGTGCTGAAAGCAGTTGTGGAGCTCTTTTCCCAGAAAAGTAAGTCTGTCTTTAAAAGCTAAAATAGGTCAGATCTTATGGGTAGGCTTCTAGTTCACATCCTTACAGCCTTTCTTGATACTTTTGCTTGAATGGCAAATTTCTATCCACAAATAAGCCAGTTCATTGCATGAGCAGCTCATTTGCAGCTGTAAAAGGCCTAAGTAGAGATGTCTGGTGAGGGCTTGGGTGCAGGATGGAACCCCCTTGATGGGGCTGGTCTGCCCCTCCACAGCCCTGCGAGCCAGCCAGCCCTTACACTGAAGGTCTTGGTGCAGGCTAAGCCAGGTCTGGCAGATGAAAGTCTTGGGGGCGTTACATGGTCTGCCTGTGCCTAGCAGCTGAATCATAAATCTCATTTATTTTTGTACACCCAGGTCCTGTGGTTTTTGTGACCACCATGCTATACACTTCACTTCTATGCACTAGTCAGTGTTAGAAGTGGACTTTTAGGATTCAGCCTGTGGGACGGGAACTGTTCACATTCCCAGCAAGGGGGATCCCATGGGAGTTACTTCCACCCAGCGGCTCCTACAAGTACGGTGGCAGGGTTTCTCTGGAGAGCAGAGGCAGCAATGACTGCTCTACACAGATGTGCTGGGGATGGCAAGGGGGTTAAAACCTCATTTACCAGTTCATGCCCTACCTGATTACTGGGCTGGGGGGCTGTGCAAGCATAGACCAAAGCCAGCATGCAGTGTAAAGGGCAAGTCAGGGTCTCCAGGGAGACCTTTCTTTTACCCCAGTTTTCTTTAATTCATTTTTATTATTCAGGGACTGCAAAGTGTTTCCTGGGCTGGTAGGAAATGCATGGCTGGTAGAATGCAGCCCCAAGAGCCAGAGCTTTGCCATGGGGGGCTCAATGCTTGCATGTGCACTTCCTGACTGCCCCCAGGGTGGAGAGCCCTGCCGGCAGGGCTGCTCCCCCAGCCAGGGGGGTGCCTGGAAAGCCAGGAGATGCTGAGCATCCCTCTGCTTCCTCCACCCATACCCCATGCTGGGAAGGGGTCTCCTCCCAGAGAGCAGGGCAGAGGGTGGCAACCACCAGCCCAGCTGAGCAGGGAGAAGCTTTCCTCTGACAGAATTTCAGCCAAGTACTTCTCTGAAAATGAAAAATAAATGAGAGGAGGCAACAGAGCTGAGCAGCCCTTCCTGAAGGGAGAACAACACATCTAATTTCTGCTCTGTTCTTCCAAGTGCTGCAAACCAAGCCTGACTTCTCCTTTCCATCTACCTGCCTCTAATAAATGCAGTATTGTTTACCTACAGATATGCATATGTGCACACGCACACATCTCCGCTGCGAGCATCCCCCATACACACAATGCCAGACACACAGGAAAGCATTTCAGGCGGATGCTTGCTGGTCCCTGCAGCTCATCCTACAGCTGCGTAGCATGGAGCAGCTATCACCCCACTGCACACAGCCAGGATTTTGCTAGAGAGAAAAGCCCAAACTCACCGCGAGTGCTGCCTCTGCTCCCCGGTGCAGCCTGTCCAGCGGCGGCATCCAAACTTTGCCCAAGATGCTGCCGTTTATATTTCCCCCTCCCCGTGCTGGCAGGAAGCAGGCAGGAGCCAGGCTGGGGTGCAGCTCCGCTCCCTGGCGTGCTGGGATTTGTAGGCAGTCGGGCAGGTTGGCGTCGTGCCCGGGCCAGACTGCATTTCCCAGCCGGCGCCGCACAGGCAGCTCATGGCCGCCCAGGCCTGGCCTCGGACACGGCCACGCTCTGGGAAGGGGCTCAGCCCTGGTCCTGCTTTTTGGGCTGCCTTGGAGCTTGCGCTCAGTCGTCGCTCGCTGCCTACAAGTGCTGCAGCGATGTCTATTTCTGTAGCTGGGGTATTTATAGTGTGCCTCCAGACCTCTCATTTCCTATCCCTTGAATACATAATGGTTGTGGTTTTGACCGAAAACATAGGGGTACCTGTTGATGAGTGGCTTGCAGCATATGCAGGCAGATGCAGGGAGCTGGGCCAGGGAGAAAGGCTGGTGCAGAGCATGGCAGGTTGCAGTGGGGGTTTACCACATTTGCAATTTTACTGTAATGTTTTTGGATCCCTTTTCCCTTCTTTTCGGAAAGCTGCCTCTTACACACTGCCCTGAGCAGGGGTGATTTTTGGGCTTGGATCTTGCTTTTCCAGGTGGGCTGTGTGGCACCCAGTCCTGCGAGGCTCATGCTGCCAGGGTATTTCAATACTCTTTTTCTGCCCAAGAGTGAGATTGGGGGGGGGGGGGGGGGGGGAGGGTGTGCTGGCACAGGCTGCCATCCTGCAGCTTTTCCCTTGCCCAGCTGGGGTACGTTCCTGTGCTGCTGCTGGAAGATGGTCCTGAGCAGCAGCGTCCCCAGCCTGACTCCTGCCAAAGGAGACCAAACTCACCTGCATTACGGCCAAGGAGCCATCTCCCTGCGTGGCACCAGGTTATCACCAGCACCACCAAATCTCCTCCCGAAGTGTGGGCTGCAACCGGGGTCCTACGCAGCTTGGCTTCACTGAGATGCTTGTCTCTAGCAAACAGCCTGTTGAAAAGGCTACTAATATGCTCAGCTTTTAGCATGAATATGCAAACCTCCTTTCCCTGACTGATTTTACTGGGCATGTTCCCTTTTCCCCCTGTCTCCTTTATGCATTTCTCCTATGCATCCTCTGGGACTGCCAGTTTAAAGCCAAAAGTGCTTTGGCATCTATGTTTCCCCCCACCCTGAGGTTTGCTGCAGCATCATTCCTGCAGCATCTCCTGCTCCTGGAGATGATGCTTCTCTCAGCAGCAGGAGTGCAGGACACTTGCGAGCGGGGCCATGTTCTGGGTGGCTGAGGGGCAGCCCTGGCACCTCTCCCATGGCCAGGTGCCTCGTATGGCAATGCCTTGGTGGCCATGTGAAAATCTGGCAGGACCGGTGAGCCAGGGTGGCCAGGCAGAGCTGGGAAGGGTCTGGTTTCTGGGGCCTCTCCCCCCATGTCCGTGTCAGCCATTGGCCACTGGCAGTATCACTCCCTGCTTCCAGCACCTGCCCAAACTTCCGTGGTGACAAGGCAGGTTTTGGGCTGACTTTGCTGAATTGGCAGCAAGGGAAGAAGTGTGCAAGCATAAATTTAATGTGACAGGGATGCCAGTGAAATCGCTCCTGGCCATGTGCCTGGTGCTGCTCCTGTTGGCGCTGGGGGATGGAGCCACCCAAGCACTATCCCCTCGCCCTGTCTGTCCTCCCTGCCAGTTTGGAGCAGAGCATCCCCGTTCATCCCCACTGCTGCACGCATTTCCAGGGTCCTTGCATTAAACCACTGCGTACCCCAGTGGGCCAACGAGCTGGGCTCCCCAAGTGCAGAGCTCACCAGGGATGGACGCAGCCATGCACCTGTCCCCTTGCAAGTGTCCGTCCCCTTGCGCTAAGTGCCTGCAGTCACACGGTCCAGCTCAGCATCACTGCAGGGATAACTTGGAGAAGCGAATTTGCTGGGCCACAGAGCTGGGCAGCAATGCCCGCCGGGTTCGCATGGGCAGGAGGGCAGGTTTTGCTTCCTGGTCCAGCAGGGAGTTCCCCCCTGGCTTTTTGCCTGCATGAGCACTGCTTGGGTCAGCGGCGAGGTGGGGCCGATGGAGCTGCCGGGGCCGCCCGGTTCCTGGGCTGGCAAAGCAGACTTTCCTGTTTCAGTCGTGCAGTGCAGCCACCATCCCTGCTGCACCCTCAGCTCTGCAGCCGGCAGGGTCCCATCTCACCCTGCAGCATGCCCCTGCCACATGCAGTGGCTGGGCCCGGAGCTTGCGTGGCGGGGAAGGGAGACTGAGGCTGGGAAGGAGACGCATCGGTAAGTCTGGTTTCAGAAGCCCGGTCAGCACAGGGTGGGAGTGAGAAGCAGGGGTTCCCCAGCCCCTTTTCCAGGAGCAGGGATGCTCAATGCTCCCTGCAGAGCCCACCAAGGCTGCGCTGCCTCTCCCAGACTGCAGCAGGGCTGTCCCCATCGTCCCCAAAACAGCGGCTCAGGTCACCCCGTGGGGCTGGGATGAACATTTTTTTTAAACCAGGGCCAATGATGTCAGACTAATGTGACACAGCCCATGGGGGTCTGGCAGGGAAAAAGTGCTGAGACACCTAATTCTGTGCTGGGTGGGTGCCTGCTCGCCCATGCTGTCGTGTCCACCCACTGCCACAGCCCGAAGCTGCATTCCGGCGCCTCCTAAATATCACAGGCACATCACTGGCCACTGATTTCCACGTGCGGGCACAGGAGAAACCATCATTAAAGCTGCTGGTGGCGAGGCTGCGAGCGGAGCTTGGGTGTCCAATGGCACAGATGTCCCAAGTGGCCCTGGGCAAGTCACTTTTAACCTGCACCTCATTGCCCCAGCCATCATGCCGCAGGGATGACAGCAATTCCCACGTCCCTCCAGCCCTATGCCCGCACGTGGCAAAGCCCACTGTTGGAAAAATTAAAGGCTCTTGCTGGCTTCGCGGGCTCGGCGGAGGGAAGCACAGAGGTGGTTTCTCCCTGGGAGGATCCCTGTGCAAGAAGCCATGGCCCTGCAGGTTGGGCAGAATGTGGGCAGAGTGCAGGCAGAGTGAGGTGGCATTTGCTGCTTAAGCAGGGACCTGCTCGATGTGGGGCAGGCAGCTGGGGCGGCCAAGGCAAACAGGCACATAACTGCCAGCCTCCCTCACGGCACCAGGGCCGGGTGCCGCCAGCACGGTGATGGCTGCAGACCCACTCACCGTGCAGCCCGGCTCCTGGCGCACCTCTCCTGCTGCTGCTCCTCACTCAAAAGGAGGCAAGAAGGAAGTTTTGGCTATGAGGAAGCATTCATGCTAGAATAAGAGCCTTGCTATGGGGAGAGCAGTAGTGAAAAACCATTCTGCTTTAAATTTGAAGCCTTCCCTTAAGCTGCGTCAGCGTTGCCATGTGCACGGCTCGGGCTTACGCAAAGTTTCCGAGCCAGCGTGACCCCACCCTGGTGGCACCACTGCCACCTGCAAGGCAGGCACCAGCCCTGCTGCAAGCCCAGGAGCAAACCCTCCTGCTTCTCAGCCCTGCGAGAAGGGGGAAAATAGCCAAAAAAGGGTGTTAGCTAATGGTGGAGCTTGCCTGGGGCTGAGCAAACCCTTCAGCTCATGCTGCCTGGCCAGGGAAGATGGCCAGGCAAAATAGGTCTTGATTTTTTTTCCCCTACAGCCAGGTGATTCCTCTTCTCAAAAACAAAGGAAAACTCCCCAGTCCATCCCCCTGCTCCCTCCCCTTTCTGAAGGCAGGCTTGCAAGGATATAAATGAGAAGGCTGTAGGTGAGGGGCCAGCTGGCGCAGAGCCCTCCCTGCCCACGGCTCCCTCCTGCTCCATTTAACACCTCATTGCCAAAGTGGCCAAGCCCTAAATGCTTACACTGGGCTCTATATTTTAATTGTGTTTGCTCTCATTAGAGCCCTGGGCCACTGTCAGCACACGTGCTACTGGAAAGGAAATCCCCACCCTGTTAATTTTGCTTGCGTCCCCAGGTCACCCCAGCTTAGCCATGGCGGTAGCAGCCAGGAAAGGCAGAGTGACGGCCTCCCTGCTCACCGGCAGCACCGTGGCCATCACCACCACAGCTCGGCCGGGCTTCCTGGGTGGCTGGCTTAGCCGGATCCCACGTGAGTATGGTGGCGCTTGCCCTGCTCTCTCAGGCAGTGTTATTTGTCGGGGCTCCTGGACTCTGAGGCTGTGTATCCACTTCTCCCTCCCTCCAAATCCCTTTTTCCAGCGGGGTCCATTGGGGTGGTGATGCTGCAGAGTGGTACCACGCCGCTCCGGGAGTGCAGGGCATCCTTGCTGCCTGTTTGGGGAATGGTCTCCAGCTACAGCCTCCCTGCATGGGGCCTGTCCAGGATTATAGGGGCAATTTTGAAAGTACAACTCCTTAATGCTGAAGCACCAGGGAGGGGTTTAAAGGCACTCTATATGTTTTTGCTTGGTTTTAACTCTTCTGTCCATCTCTGCTCCCTGAACATCACACCAGTACCCAAATGGGCGCTCATCACCGTGGCTGTGGCAGTGGCCATTCTCCTCCTCCTCTTCCTCATCTGCATCGTCAGGTGCTACTGTGGCAAGAAGAAGCCCAAGAAGAAGGAGAGAGTCAGCTTGCACGCTGTCAGCAGCTCCACCATGGCCAGCCTCGTGCGTCCTGCTTTCCCTCTCCCCCACCTCCCTCCTCCCTGAGAGGTTTGCTGCCGCGCTGCCTGGTCCTGGGGGTGGTGGGAGCACGGCATGGCTGGGGATGTAGCTGAGCATGTCCTGAGGGTAGTGCTGCTCTCTGCTGCAGGTCCAGCCCGAGATGGAGGACCTGGAGCGGGGCACGGAGCAGACGGGGCGAGGAAGGCTGCAGTACTCCCTGGAGTACAACTTCCGCGCGCAGGAGGTGGGGATGCTCGCGGCCGCGGCACAGCTTGGAAAAGGATTTGCTCTTGCATGGTCCCTCTTTGCTGCCCACTGAGGTGGACTATACTCTCTTGCACCTCTCCCCCTGCCTGCAGCCTGCCAGCTCTCACGCCCACATGGCGTGGAGGCGTCCTCCCTGTTGCACTCGCTTGCTTCCCACCGACACCCCGGTCGTCTGGCCCCGTCTTCCTCCAGCTGGTGACCTTGTGCATCACTCCTTTTAAGCTGAAAGTTGGCGTGAAGCAGGCAGCCGAGCTGAAGGCCATGGACAGTGGAGGCACATCTGATCCGTATGTGATCATCTACCTAACGTCTGATAGGAAGAAGAGGTACGAGACCAAGGTTTACCGCAAGACCCTGAACCCTGTCTTCAATGAGAGCTTCACTTTCCAGGTAGGAAACTATAGCTGATGATGGTTTTTGGTCCTGCCAAGAGCGTTGCATGGGCATTGCTCCCTGGGCAAAAACCTCTCCAGGCAGGGAGATGCCTTTGCAACCGGGATGGGGAAGCGTCAGAGAGAAAGACCTGTTACTGCATCTGCTGCCCCATTCCGTGGGGCAGGGCTGCCATCGAGGAGTGAGTCTGGACTTTCAGGTCCTCCTCTGCAGGTACCCCAGGCGGAGGTGCCTGAATCCACACTGGTGATGCAGATCTATGACTTCAACCGCTTTGCCAAGCACGACATCATTGGCGAGGTCCAGCTGCCCCTGGCCAGCGTCAACCTGCAGCACGTCATTGAGCAGTGGAGTGACCTGGTGGCAGCCAGTAAAGTGGAGGTTGGTTCTGGCGGGTGGGAAACTCTGCTGGAAGGGATGCGCTGTTGCTTTGCTTGCCACCACCCCAAGAAGCAGGCCCTTAGGGGCAAGTATGAGGGTGGGGGAGACCCAGGAAACCTGGGGCCAGCCTGGTGCTCCAGCCCCAGGTGAGCCGGCTCCTCTGCCCGGTGCTCATCGCTGGCATCTCTCCATCAGGAAGAGCAGCTGGGCGAGATCTGCTTCTCGCTGCGCTACGTCCCCAGCACTGGCAAGCTGACGGTGCTCATCCTGGAAGCCAAGAAGCTGAAGCGGATGGACTCCCATGGGCTCTCAGGTCAGCAGGGGCTGCTCATGCTCAGATCTCCCTACTCCTGCCCAGGCCTTAATGAGGGCCTTAATGATGGCACCAAGAGCTGCAAAGCCTTGAAAGCTCTTGGTGCCGAGACCTGCTTCCTGCTGCCACCACCATACCCAGCCCTTGGCCACCTCCCAGCCTTCCCCAGCACAGACACTCCAGCTTTGGGCAGAGCTGGCAGTATCTCCCAGGAGGAGTTGTCATGGCTGGATTGTATGGGGAACTTGTGGCAGGAGGCAGGAGGAGGTGAGCTTTAGGGTGGCTGGCAAGGGGAAGAGGGGTGGATGCTCACAATGAGAAGTGACAAGTGGGATGCAGTGCTCTGCTTGGGAATGGCCCAGGGAAGCTGTCTCGTGGCTGAGCTCCTCAGTCAAAAATTGTCATGTGTGCCAGCCGTGTCCTCTCTCTCCTCAGATCCTTTTGTCAAGGTGCATCTCATCCTGAACAGGAAGAAATGGAAGAAGAAGAAGACAAGTGTGAAGAAAAACACCTTAAGCCCTTACTTCAACGAGGTGTTTGTTTTTGAGGTGCCTTTCGATCAGATCCAGGTGGGTTTCCGTGCAGTGCTCAGGGCTGAGCGGGTCCCCGCTGTGGTGAGCACCCTCCCACTGACCCTCTTTCTTGTGTCCCCTCTCCCCCAGAACGTGGATGTTGTCATCTCTGTCTGGGATCACGACAAAGTGACCAAGAACGAGCCCATTGGCAAACTCTTCCTGGGCTGCCGAGCCACGGGCAACCAGCTGCGGCACTGGTCCGACGTACTGTCCAACCCACGCCGGCCCCTTGCCCAGTGGCACAGCCTGCAGCCCCCGGATGTGGTCGACAAAGCCCTGGCCCTGAAGTCCCACCTCAAGCTGCCCCTGCCCCCCAGATAGTGGGGGTCTCCTCTTCCACTCAGGGGGCAGGATGAAGGGCTTGCAGAGGGGTGAGGGGCTTCTGCTCAGCAACATCCAGACGTGTTGGTCCCAGCTCAGTGTCAGCAAAGAGGGGACTGAGGGCTCTTTTTGGCCAAGAGATGATTTGGCTACTGGTGCAGCTCATGCCGTGTGTAATACCCGGAGCAGGGCAGCTTGGCACCCCAGGGCAAGCCTGGACATGGAGCAGAGGATCCTAGAGATGATGGCGTGGGCGCAGGAGCCAGCTCATCCCAGCCGCTTGTGGGCTGAGGGGACAAATACACAGAGCTTCAAGCTCATGCAAAAACACTGAGTCCATTGATATTTTTAAAGCAGAGGATTAATGTGCCAGCAGCCTGGGGTGGGCAGTTTCTTTCTTTGGTTGTGAATAACTCGGCAAGAGGAGAGTTCTTGGGAAGGCTTTATGTGTCCTGTGAAAGCTTTTAAACAAGACCAAGATCTTGAAATACCCTAAGAGGCTTGAGAGGAGAGAAAGAGGACAGGCTGATGAGGAAGGTGTTGGAGATACAGGACTAGCTCTTTAGTGCCTCTGTGATAAGCACGCTCTGCATCCTGGCTAGAGGCTAAATGAGACAGCAAGATCAGCCCCTGGTTGTCCACATGGCTTCACTCTTAGCCCATTCCCAGCCCGTGCTGACTCGTGCACCCCAAGATGTGACTCAGGGTATGGGACTCACCAGCGATCATCCCCATGGACCATGCAGATGAGGATGCACAGTGTCAGCTCCATCCACCCCGCATGGTCCTACAGTACTAGTGCAGCAAGGTTTGCACCTCTGGCACATGGAGGTGCTGCCAGGGTGGACAGGCTGAGGCTCTCGCTTTCATGCCATAATCACACTACCCTGAAGAAGGCTGGGTTGCAGCCCTCACATCACTACTGGGCAGGTTTTACGTAATCCGGGAGGTTTTTGTGGCCACATGTCCTGTCCTGCCCTGCTTCGTGGGGCTTTGGGGTGAAGGCTACATAAGTAAAGATCCCTCCTAGAAGGATGAGGGCATTGGAGAGGTGCCACCATCGCTACTCATCTTGAGTACGCTGCACTTTGGGGTGGCTCGAGAGCAGCTCCCCTGAGCCATCTGCAGGAGGAAGCTCACTGCATTGGGCTGGAGGAGGGAATCGCCCTTGCTCCAAAATACTTCTGCTACAAAGCAGCCATAGCACACAGAAGATTTGGGCTCATATAATGGAATTTCGGCCCAAAAGACAAAAGTAATTTGCACCACAGGGAGCTGCGGGCACAACACTAATAGCTATCGCCTGGGCTCTGGAGGGGAGAGAGCCCGGCTCGTTAATGAAGAGCCATTAATATTGAAAAGCAGTTAATCTGCAATTACATGGAGCTCCATGGACTGACCATCCAAGAGTTAAACAAACATGGTGAAGTTGAGGAAGATTATGAAAACTCTCAATAGAGATTAATGACCTGAGCTTAACTATAAAAAGCTGCTGCATCTGCTTCTTGATAAATATTCTCCAGGCTTTGCTGTGGCTGTGAGGAGGGAAGAAATGACAAGGTGGTTTCAAGATGGCTGTAACAAGTGGAGTGTGGCTTCTGCTGGGGAAACAGCATCTGCTGGTAGCCACTAATGAGATGGAGGAGGAAATCAGTCACCTGAGAAAGACTTGTAAAGGGATGCTTTAAAGCCTTAACCTTTAGTCTCAGCCTTAAATCAGGCTGGAACAGCCTGTGCAGAAAGGAACATCTCTGAATTGGGTTTGGGGTCCCAAATCCATCACCAGGTTGGGTTTTGGTGATGCTCTGTGGTGATTTAGGGACATGCAGGACCCAGAAGGGCTTTTGGAGGTGTTGGGAACAGGCATGTCTTATTTGTGTGTGTGTGCGTGCGCGTGTGCTTTTTCCAGCCCCCTTTTTTGAAGTTATGGCCTTTGAGGTTCACTGCATAATTTATGGGGCCGGGCATAAAAGCACGTGCATATTAGTCCCAAAATGGATATGGTTGAAGAAGGTGCAGGGACATCCCCTCCTTGAGAAACATTACCCCCAACACCAGTGACTGCCACTCCTCTCTCCAGCTTTGGCCCTGCTCAGAGCCTGAATTGCCGGTGCAGTTCCGGGTGAGCAGAGCTGGTGAGGGAAGCCCGTGGTGCTTTTAGGGAGGAAGCCAGGGAACTTGGGAGCAAGTGCCCGGCTGGGCTGGCTCTGGGCAGCCTGGGGTAAGCCTTGGTGCAGTAAAACTCAGCAAACTGATTTGTTTGCTCAAGAGGGAGAGGTGAGCGGGTGGGGATGATCTCCACCCAGCTCCAGTTTTTAATGCACTGCAGAGGCTGCTTTCTTCCTCTGTCATTGCTTTTCCTTCTCAATCTGCCTTGTGCTCTTACAACAAGGCTTTAAGTGCTCTCCTCCTCTGGCAGGATCCTCTTAGTATCTGCTGGCAGCTGTTTGAAGCAGGGCAGGTGGAGCTGGGCTTCGTTTCATGGCTTATTTCACCCAAAGTGAACACGGCCTGCTTGGGAGCCTGTTCAGGGGAAGGTGGACAGCCCCATCTTGCATGCGAACATCTCCTTTTCACCTCCCCGTGGCCTTGGCAAGGCTACTTGTCCCTCATCCACCAAGGCCAGATGTCCGAGCGTCTTCTGTCTGACCAATGCTCCTCGTGTACTTGGAGGGCCTAGAGTAGGAGGATTCTTTGGTTCAAGATGCAACAAGAAGAGAAGTTAAAGGAGGGGGAAACCAACTCCTCCTCAGCTTGTGTCTGTGCTGGATTCCCACGCCTGCATCTAGAGGGCAGGGCAGGTACGTGCTCTGAGCTGGGTCTCTGTGTCATCTGGTCTGTGGCCCCTGTTAGAGCCTCACCAGCCAAGATTTCTTCTTCTGGAGATGGAGCGCATGTGCAAGAGGGAGAGAAAGCTGTGATGCTGTGGTGCAAGCCTGTTCCCATTGCCACAGAGCCAGCTGGCAGCCGTGTGGCGATACTGGGGATGTCTAGGTAGCTTTTTCCAGGAGGCAAGAGCCAGCCCTTGCCTGATCCTGCACCACAGGGGCAAAGGGGGTTTTGCTGGTGGGTTAAGGGGGGCAAAAGCAGGTATCCAAAGCCAGTCTGCACGGTGCAAGGTGCCCAGGTGGTGGGTGGGGAGTTTGTTCCTCTGCTTCATGCAAGGGACAGTCCCTCTGCATTTAATTAGCAGCTTTGCAGGTTGATGGCAAGGCGAAAAGCAGGGCTTGGGCCAGGCAGAGGTCTGTTAAAGGAGACAAGAAGTACTGAAAATTGATGTGTTTGCTATTAAGATTTATAATCTCAATTATTTACATCCAGATCCAAGACTTCTGACCTCCAGAAGTCCCTCCCAAAGCAAATTATTCCCTTGTTCAGTGATTTTTATATTTGTCCCTGCACTTCAGGAAATCAAACGGGAGAGCTGCACCAGGAGAAGGTTGAGCTTTATACGTGCTTGTTACCAGTCATCTGCCGTGAGACAAAAATTATTATGGGCTGTCATCATTCAGCCTGGGTATGGGCTGGCTGTCCTCCAGCCGCAGATTTTTTGGCTAGTCTCACAGTTTTTGAGAGCTGGAGATTATCTAAGCTCTTCTCACCAGGAGCAAGCGTGCCCATTTTATAAATATTCGTTAGCTAGCATCATTATGTCTTGCAATTTTATGGGCAAAACGTGTACTTTGCCATGCATGGGTTTCTTTTTTAAAAGCTCCAGCTCCTGGATTTGTGGGGTCTTATGCAGGTTTGCAGCTTTTTCTTTTAAAGCACATTTTTATCCTTTGTGGTTGCAGGGGCGGGGAGGGGGGAAGGGTGGAAATATATGAGGATGCCTCCCAGCTCAAAACCCAGAGGCAAAGCAAGAGGATGGGTAGCTTTTGATTGAGGCTCTTGCAAAGGAGCAAGGGTCCTGGCAGCTGCCTGGCCATGCCGCAAACCTGGGGTTCACTGTGGGAGGCTGGTGGTGTGCAACGACGGAGGGAGGCCCCGTGCAAGGGTCGCTGGCTGCCGCCAAGGTTTGCAAGGCGGGTGGGAGGAAAGCTGGTACCCCTTGGCTGGAGCAGAGGAGGGGAGGCGAGGCGGGGTGGGCTGCAGCGAGCCTCCCCCCCCCCCCCCCCAGAGCCCCACTGTGTGCTGCTGGCTCTCGGGGGGCCCAGGACCATGCTTCTCACCAAAACTACATCTCCCAGGCTGCCCAGCACGCTGCCCCACTGCCAGCTCCCCAGAGAGGGCTGCTTGGGGGGAGACGGGCGACAGCCGCCGGCCTCCCAGCACCCGCTGGCCCCGGCATCCTGCCCTCACCTACAGTAAAGCACTGCAGCAGCAGCGGGAAACTTTGTGGAAGGGTCCTGCGCGACATGGGGTGGGAGGGACGGCTGCTGTCAGCCAAGTGGCCTCTGGGAAGCTCCGGTGGGAAAGGGGGGTGCTGGGAAGGGGTGCTGGGAGAGCCCCCCTGCCAGGCGCCAGTGGGAAAGGGGTGGAGGGGAGAGGTTGTGCCTGGGTACTGGAGTCTCCAGTGGGGGTGCATGGGAAGGAGGGGACAGGGGCTTTGTGCTGAAGCCGGGAGCAGGGCAGGATGGGGAAGAGGAGAGCGGGAGGGGGGCTGTGGGATGGTGCACTGCTGCCTTTGGGGTGATTGCTTCCTCCTCTGCCCTGGCCGAGTCTGCTGTGGATGTGACTTTCAGTTTCTTAGAGAGAGGCAAGCAGCCCTGCCCCTATCCCTACCCTTATCCCTACTCCTTTCCCTATCCCCTTTTTCCTACCCTTTCCCCCTTTTTTCCTGCTCCCTTTTTCCTGCTCCTTTCCCCTGTCCTGACTGCTGCTGGGGCTCTTGCATCTGGGACTGTTCCTGCCCCAGATGGGGCTTGTTTTGCTTCTGGATCAGTCTGGTGACACGGAGGTATTTTTAGGACTTTACATCCCAGTGCACCTTTCACTGCCATGGGCAGGAAGGGAGGAGTGTTTTCCTCGTGGGGGTAGCGGCCTCCTGCCCCAAACAGCCTGGTCAGAGGAACAGGACTGATAACGGGTGCGTGGAGATGCTCCCCAATGGCTCCTTCCATTTGAACTTTGTGGGCAGACCTAAAAAACCTAAACCTCCCATTTCTCCATATTTCAAGTCTCGGCAGGATGGAGCCAGGGAGAAGCAGCTCAAGGACTTCACAGCTTTCATGCTGCCGGGCAAAAAATGCCCCCCAAAGAAGATCAGTGTTATGGGTGAGTGGGTACTCATCAGTGATGACTTGTTGCATGTCAACAAGATGGGGATTTCTCAACTGGTCTTGCTAACTTCACGCAGAGGTGATGAAACCCCTGCAGGCACTTACTACAGCTCAATTTGAGCAGAAACAAGCACAAAGTCAATTAGGAATAGGAGTTCAACTGAGCTGAAATGAGGCCTTGACCTGCAAACAACCCAACCCATATCTTATTTTAAGTCCTGTGAGCAGTGTCTGGGAAGATGGTAGGTTTGCAAACAGGTCTTTCATCACCCTGCTCATAAACATGGACATTGCAGATGTCCCTGTCTGAGCCAGTTATCTAGGGGTAACGAGCCCTCTGTGGGAAATGGGCACTTCGAGTTGTGAATCAGTCATCGTTCAGTTAGGATGAGAAAAATTGCACCCTTGGAAGAGCCAGCAAAGAGCCCATTGGCTGTGGAGGAGGTGGCTGGCTCAGGTGGAGACTTCTGCCCAGTTGGCATCTGGGTTTGCCCTGGATGGAGAGCATTTTCCTCTTAACTTACATAAAAGTCAGAGCAGTTTAGACATAGGAGCCTGAATTTGGCATGCAGGCTATCACTTAAGACAGCCCAGTTAAAACACTTGGCCTTGGTGTTGTAAAAAGCTGGTGGGGAACTTTACTCTGGATGTGACAAAGGACATGTTCACGTCTGCAAAGGCCTCCTCTTGAAGGTCTCTCTGCTTTGGTTGCGCTCATCCCACACCACCCCTGACTTTTGTGCATGTGCTAAACTCAGGTCTGGCTCCATAGGGGAAAAGTCATGTCTCAGATACCCTCTGAATTAAGCAGCATTGGGGATGTTCTTGAAAGATGCTCAGTCGGGTTAGCTGTTGAGTTTTCCTGGCTCAGCCCTCTCCTAGTCTGAGCTCATCCGCTCCCTTCCCAGGCCTGATTGCGAAGCACCTCCAGAGGACCATCCAGAGGCCCATCTCCTTGCAGCTGTCTTCTCCCATGGCTTGTTCTCAGTGTTGTGCAGGTAGGTGAGGCTGCCAAGGGTCTTCGCACCTGCCAGCTTTTTTATAAAATGTGGTGTCTGGGGTCACACAGCACTTGCAAAAAGCCAGTGAGCTTGAAATGGATAATTTCTGGAGAATTGTTCCCTACATGGCCACTGGTTTGTAGGGCAGTTGCTGACCTTGGGGAGAGAAGAGCTTTGTGATTTATCACTCTTTTTCTTGAGCTCTATGGCCACTCTTCTTTTTTAATTGACACAATGTTCTCGCTGCTGCTTTGTTTTGGCAGAGAGCCTGAAAGACCTTTTGAGAGCAGAGACATGTTGCAACCATACTCATCTGAGCACACAGGGGTCTCAGCCTGTTCCCCAGACATGTTCTGGGTCATGTCCTGGTCTTTAGCAGGCTTTGAGAACGCACAGACACATGGAGGATTGTGATCAGGTGTCAGGTCACTGTGGTAATACTACCCAGGGGCAGGCTCGGTGGGAATGCCAGAGGGATGACCTCCTGGACACATCAGCTGCTGAAGGCCTGGGCATGGACCAGCGTTGGGCAGAGGTGTTGGCTTTCCAGAGGGCCTGCCAACTCGTCCTGGGGTGTGGAGAAAGGGCCACGCTGTGGTAGGGTCCGAGGCACCTTCTGGTCCAAGTGTCCTGGGTGGAATTGGGAAAAGCTCCTGTGAGGAGTGAAGTGTGTGCCCGGGGCTGAGCTGGGAACCAAGCAATCCTAACCCTGGCTATGAACACAGCCTTTCCATCGCTGGAGACTGAAGCCCCCGGGTGCTACCATGGTCGGAAGGGGCTTCATCCAGAGGGGTGTTCTGTTATTTGCCCTTTCCCTGCAGCTGGTCTTTACCCCTTACCCCTTTGAGTTTTCAGTTTGAAATGCCGTCCTTCCTCCTGGCTCCAGCTTGTAATGAGTTGCAAACTCCTCCAGCAGTCCACACCAAAGAGTGTCCCTCTGGAGTGGAAGGGATCATTAAAATGCCTTGTTTCTTTTCAAGGCCAGTGTTTATATCGAAAGCACCTGCATGTGAGTACTTGTGCATGTCCACATGGAGTTGTTCTGTTCCTACAGGCTCTTGTCCAAACTTGGTGATGAGTAAAAGTGAAGCGCATGAAGAGGAGGGTGGGGATGTGGTGTCCGTAGCCCTGCAACCTGACAGGACACACTGGTCATTCTGCTTAGTGCCATCAGCAGGAGGGGATGACTGCTCCAGCAAGCTGGCACCCCAGGACTGGCAGAGTGGTCTGCAGGTCCAGGTGAGCCTTTACGGCGTGTTTGTGCCTGTCCCAGGGGAACAGGATGGCTGGGTATTTGGGCTGGTTATGCGCAAGGTCTTCAGGGCCTCTAGAGTCTCCAAGTGCTGCTGTGGGCAAAGCCAGCTGCCAGCTCATGTCTCCTTGCTCGTGCAGCTGGAGAGCCATGTCCTTTCCTTTTTTTTTGCAGATGGAAGAGGCTGAGAGCGGAGGGGCAGCTCACAGCATGGGGACCCTGGTGCAGGCATCCCTTTCTTGTGCCCACGGATTCAGTCCCACCCCTGCTCCTCCCCTGCCTTGTCCAGCGCACTCCCCTACCAAGGCCAAGCTCTCCAGCTGCTTCTCCCTCTTCTCGCTGCCATCATGGGGCTCCAAGCCCGATTCCAGCCCCCTGCCCCATGGCAGCTCCAAGAAATCCCTCAGGGGGACTGGAAGAAAAACCCACATCCCGAGGGGCCCACCAGTCCGAAACCAGGGGAGCCGGTGTGTTCCTCCTTCACAGGACCCATCGTTGCCCAGATAACTGACTGCATCTACCTGGGGAACCTCAACGCCGCCTACAGCGGGCGAGTACTGTGTACAAACAGCATTGATAACATCATCGACATGAGCAGCCTGCCCAGCGACCACAGCCTGAGTGTCATACCCTGCACCTGCCAACAGGGAGGGTTCAGGCACAACTGGTCATGCCTGAAGGTTGACATCCAGGCTCTGCTCCATGGGCATCACCACAAAATGAGGCACCCCTGCTTCCGGGACAACGAGTGCATTGAAGCCTTGCTGGAGAAAGGGAAGTGTGTCCTCATCCACTGCAGGGATGGTTACTCTCTAGGTCCTACTTGCGTCATTCAGTATCTGATGGTCAAGCACAACACAAGGCTGCTGGCAGCCTATGAGTTCACGAGGGCACAGTGCCTGCTGAACATCCAGGAGTATCATCAGGACCTGCTGGTGGGTTTGGAGATGTCCTTGCAGCCTGGGGGCGTCAACATCACGTGCCTGAAGCACGAAGGATGCACGAAGCATGTCAAGGAAGATGGCATGGAGCTAAACGGACAGGGTGGCTGTGTTGTTTGGCAGTGGCCCTGAAGAGGAAAAGCCAAAAGCCTTAACTCCATCTCATGGGTGAATGAAATGACTGTAGCTGTGGGGTATGTAGGACAGCACTGGCACAAGATGCAAAGGCGATGGCCTTCCTTTGTAGCAGTTCCTAGAGGCTGGTGTTGGCAGAAGTAGAGCATGGGGAGCTCCTTTAGGCATACACTGGAGGGAGAGCGAATGTCCTGGGCAGGATGGGAGCCATGTGCTTTGCTTTGGCTTGATGTGATTTTGGGAAAGCAAAAGGGCAGTCAGACACTGGTTTGCTCAGCAGTCCCGCCTGAGCTTTTACCATGAGCACAACTGCTGCTGAGCAGAAGGCTTGTTTTTTTGCTAACAGTGTCATCCTTGGAAATAACACATAATGTCGTATGGTGTCATGTCACTCCATAGTGCCTGTCCATTTGATGCTTGTAGGATATTGAAGAGGAGGCAAGGTGTAAGGGTGTAGGAGATGGCCATGAGGAACAGCTTGCCTGGATCCATCAGCCTAGTCCTTCCAACACATGGTGGTTCCCTGGAGGAATCTCTGTGTTTTCTAGGTCTGTCTGGAGAGGAAGACCCCTGTCTCCATTAGAGCTCACCATCTGGGGGACATGGATGTGCAGGAGGTGGGTGGGGAGGAGGGCTGGATTGGGCTGATCCTTGTTACAGGTCTTCCCAAGCCCAGCTCCTTCACTAGGTGCTGACCCACAGCTGTTGCATGGGAGCCCAGATGAGGCAAAACCAGCCAAAACCTCTGCTGAACTGCATCTTCGCTGTGCACTTTGAGAGTCTCACGGTGGATGTGTACGGGGGTAGCTCAGATCTACAGGCCAGCATACATTGACACCGAGATGTTCACTACCCAAACCATCTACCTCTTGACATTTCAGAGGGACAAATCCTGAGTGGATCCAGCCTTGCCCATACTAGGGGTTTCTCCCTCCTCCACCTGCTACGGGGGCAAACCCCTGCAAGACACCAGCCCTGTCTCAAGAATTTGCTCTTCCTTCACCGGCATCTGCAGCATTACTTGCACGATACTGAAGGTGGTGAAACAGGAAGCCTGCAGCAGTGGATTTGCCGCTATCTATGTAATGTCTGAGAGGTGCCTGGAAAATATTGTCAGGGCCGTGTCTGAATCAGCCTAAAAAACCCTGGCTAAAAGGGGAGGGAGTGCCTGGGCTTGGGGAGGAGGGCAGGAGCTGTTTGGGCTCCTGTCTCCATGGGATCCCCTACACACACGCACTACATGTGCTGTGACCCGGGGCTGGTGAATATTTCCAGCTACATTTCCACCTGCCTCTCCTTCGACCCACGGAGATACGGGTCTGGGTCATCCCACAGGGGGGATTACCTTTCTTGCTGGTAGCGTGGGGCTGCTCCCCCATACTCTGTTGCATCTCCCCCGCCCCTGTGCTGCAGTGAGCCTTGGGGCTGCCCGCAGCAGCTCCACAGGTTTGTTTTTTAAAAAACCTTAGTTGTATTGAAATATTTCACACGGGGAGGAGCTGCAAATGTTTTCCTTATGGTAAATGAGGTTAAAAGAGCATGCTAGTGACGGATGGCTCACTCAGGGATTGCTCTCGCATATGCTATCAGCAGTGGATTGTGGGGTGCAGCCTTTTTCCCCTCTTCACTCCTGAAGGGCAGAGCTGCACCAAAGCCCTTGGAGGCAAATGGAGCCATGCCCTTGTCCATGGATAAGCCACTCCGTGTCTCCAAGGGGAAATTTTATTAGAGGCCTTGCAGATGGATGGCTGTGTGCAGGGAGCCCAGGGCCCCCACAACCTTGAAGCATATCTGGTGTGGCTGGTTGGTGGGAGGAAGAGGGAGAGGAAGGCTCCCTCCTCGGCACTCCCAAGGAAAAGCACCTCCCTGGCTTCTCTGGGGTGGCTCTGCTTGCCCATCCCATGGGTAGAAGATGTCCTCCCCCTCCCCACCCCTCTGTCCCTGGTGGCTGCCCTTTCCTCCCGGGCTGCCTGCCTGGCCTGCCCCAGCCAAGGGAGGTGCACAAGGGGCTCTTGCACATCATTGGTCTGAGAAGGTCTCCATGCCCTTAAAGAGAAGGTGGATTTTCTGCTGAGCCACCCGAGAAGCCCTTTTATACCTCCTTACTCAGCCAGCTGCCTGCAGCTCGCCAGTCTGTCCTGTCCGGCCAGTGGGACTCTCTGATTTTCTCCTCCAGACTTGGGTGAGCCATTTTGCATGTCTTTTAATGACCCAGCTTGCTCTTAGGGGGTGACGGGGGAGCAGATTCACTCACCTGAGTTTTGGGGAGATAAATACCAGGTGGGGGTAACCTGCTGGGAGAAACGGGGGTGCTAATAAAACCTTCTCCATCCTTTGCCTGTAGGAGGGGTTCTGTGCATCGGAAAGTCTCCCTCTGTCTATTCCAGTGACCTTCTTTCTCTTTGGTTTCATGCCTTCCCCTCCCTTTGTTGGTTCTGCTCTCTGGCTTGAGTGGTGAGGGCAAGCGGAGCCGCAGGCTCCCTAACGCTGACCTCCCCAGGGCCATAGGATGCAGGATGCTTGCCTGCGGTAACTCGGTGATGCTCCCTACTTACACCCCTTCCTCCAGCTCCCAACCCGGTCCTTGCAGTGCCTTCTTCCCCAAAAACACCCTCGGACAGGGACTGACATCCAAATTTACTATGCCCCCCCGCCTTCCCCCGAACAGGTGATTTAAAGCCCATGTTGCAGGCAGCGAGCCACAGCCTGGCGTTGTCCCCTCGCTTCTTCAGTATCGCTGCTGCTGAAGTGGGTGCGTGCGTGCATGGGGCAGGGATGTAAGTAAAAATAGCTGGCGTTCCTCAGCCGCCCTGTCCCTCAGCTGTAGCCCAGCCACCTGCGGTGGCTTTTGCTTTGCATCGCCCCGACCTCCCTCAGTCACGGGGGCTGGCACTGGGGAAAGGCTGCCGTCCGAGGAGACAGCTGCAGCTCCTTCTGCAGCTCCCTGACCATTTTTAGAAGCACTTTTCCCCCCTCCTCCCTAAAGTAATGTGATGGGCCTGCACATTTTCCAGGATAAAGTTTCCTTGGCCCTGCAAGCTGTGCCTCCTCCCTCAGGCATGAGCCCCCGTTAACACTTCACCTCCTGACAGAGCCTCCCAGGTCTGCAGATGGCTGTGTTTCGGGGGCTTGCCTGCTCTGCAAAGGACTAGCTTAGTTTGAGCTTGGCTGACACTCCTGCATCCTTCCATTAGGAGATACAAGCAGGAGATATTGCTCTGCTAGAAAAGTAAAATTGTATTTATGGGGAAATAATTTAGAGCAAAACAAAGGTGCTCTTCCAGCTCTTCCCTAATATGCTGCGTTGTACCTGTAAAACTTCCACTTAAAGGAAATGCAAGGATTTGTCTGGGGAAACTCTTTGTGCCTTTACCAACTCAACTTTCAACCCCGTTCTACATCATCTGTGCTGAGGTTGTTGCAACAGGCTCCCCTGTGCCATGCAATGGGTGTATATACTGGCAGCAGCATCCTCTGAAGTCCTTCCTTGCCACCCGGGGTCACTGCCAACCCTCCGCAGGCTTTGCGGTATTTCTTGTTCATGAAGTGGGGCAAGACGGCATGGCAAAATGAAGTAGTAAACTGAAAATAGCTTTTTCCTCTTCTTCCTTCATTGCATAAAATGGTTTCCTGGGGGTCAAACAAGAGACATACCTGCAGGAATTACTGTCACAAATCTCCCTTGTTCTGGCCCAGCACCATTTGTTCTGGTCCAGAAGTTCCCTGATGCTGAGGTTTGTGTGGCTGTGAGTAGGCACGTGTTTGGCTCTTGTACACAAACTGCAGCCTAGTTCCCTATATGATGAAAATTTGGAGAAGTTGGGAAATAAGAGCAAACCTGTTCCTCTTTTTTTTTTTCTAGTGGAATCTTGCTTTGTTTTTAAACCCAAGAAAGTCACCACCAGCACGAATAATTGTGAACCTTTTTTCTTGGTTTTCATTGCAGGCTCACAACCATCTAAAGCAAGATGGCTGAGTAAGTTCCCATTTTTCTGTCTCTAATATGTTGTTGGCATTTAAAACTTTTGTTCAACCACCAACTTTTTATGCTTGTTAAGATTCCTCTGCTTGTTTCCAATTAGGATGCTAACTACCTTTTTCTCCCCTTTCCACTTTCTCTTTGTTCCCTTCCTTGTCCATCTGCTCTTCCTGAACAGTGACGAGGTAAGTGTGTCTTGCTGGGGTTTTTTCTTTAGTGATGCTCGTGGCATCAGTCCTGGCTTCACCGTTCCTCCTTAGGAAAAGCAGCTGCTGGGTGGGAGGGGAAGAATGGTTCATGGCAAGGCTTTCTTGCTGACTCCTCCTGGTAAAGATGGGAAGGAGAAGAAAAATACCTTTTGAAGGTCATTTCTGTCTCCTGGCTTGGAATTATGTGCTTTTTTCCCTCCTTTCCTGCTTCCCCAGTTCGGCCACGAGATGGTGCTGGGAAGGCAGTGGTCCAGAGCTGCCTCTCCTCCATCACCAATCCACCACCCAGCCCTTGGCCTAGCATCGTCTCGTCCTTCCCCACACCTAGCCCCTCATTTTTTGCCCACTGCCCAAATCGCTTCTCAAAGGCAATCCAGGGAGACCTGGATCCAGGGGAGTGTGAGCAGGGTGGAGGTTGCATCCTTAGCAAGTTCTCCCTGGCTTCTGGCAGAGCCAGAGCAGGGCTGGGCTTGAAGCCTGGGGGTGACTGGGGAAACGCAGGGGAAAGTGTGGGAGGGTTGTGTGTGGCTTTGTCACTCCGTGTCTCCTCTTAGCAAGTTGCTCCATCCTTCATCTCTGCTTGGCATCTCCCCATATGTCCAAAACACCACAAGTTCAACCTTGTCCTCACTGAGAGAAAAGAGGATTTCAGGGACACATAGAAACTCCACAATATGGTGCTGATGTCCAACAGGTGCTTTTATTCCCCATCAAACCCAGTGCCCCCAGAAAAGGCTGGGAGAGCACTCTTTGCCAAGGTACCAGTTTTCAGATGGAGAACAAGCCCTGGGCTAACAGTGCTCAAGGGATCTGCTCTGTTGTGGCCCCTGCCTGGATTCATATGAGCAAAATCCTGCCGGTTAATGGTGCACTGCATCTCTGAGCTGGATGCCTTTTCTCGGCAGAGCCCTCCAGCCCTGTCAGGAGGGCGTTAGCACCATTTGCATATGCAAAACATGTCAGATTTTGTTACATTTTGCTCTGCAGATCCTTATCCACTTCCTCCTCTATGCAGCACAGACTCACACCCAAATGCTGCTTTCTGCTCCCCCACCACAGCATATCAGATGTCAGGGTGCATTTCCCCTGCACCAGCCACACTCAGCCTTGCTCAGCCTTCTGGGCAAAATGCTGAGGAAACAGCTGCAATGCAGCGGCACATCAAAGTTGTAGCTTCTTTTATAAATAGGAGACCTGTTGCTGCTGTTCCAGCACATCACGGGTACAGAAGGGCAGGCTTGGTCTTCCAGGCTCCCCAAATTATTTCTCACCTGGCATTCCAGGGAAGAGGGAGCTGGCTTGCGTCTTGCAGCCGCAGCCTCGTGGCCCCCCACCTCTCCTGGCCAGAGCAGCCTCCAGGCCTGCAGACCCTGTAGTCGTGTCTGTCCTCCAGCTGTGATAAACCCCCTTCAGTGTCACCTGCGCTGGGTCTTTTCAGCTCCAAGAAATTACACAGCCTTCATGTTTTCACCTGCCTGGTTGTCCTTCTCACCAGGTGTGCTATGGACCGCTCAGAAAGACATCCCACAGCTCCTGAGAGCCCAGGGGCATCGGGGCCGTTAGCTTGAGTGCAAAGCAAAACACATGTCTGAGTGAAGAGGAAATTACAGAAAAGGCTAAAAGTCCCAAGAAGCCAAGTTTGAAGTTGTACTTTACATGCATATCTTCAAGTTTGTCACCCTCATTATCTTTTCCTGAGGCACTTCGTAGGTTTTAGCTACCTGAGGTTGGCAGAGCTGGGTTCAGCAGGGAGCCTCTTCTTTGAGTGCCACTGGTTTGGGGACCAACCGTGTGTCAAGCTATCCATCCCAGCTGGAGCCAGCTCCCTGGCAGGACTGCAGGTCCCTGGCAGACTGCGGGGTTGCATGGGGAAGGGGAACAGAAAGGGGAATGGGCGTCCGATAACCTGCTTTTCTGTTGTTCCTCCCACTTGCAGAAAAAAAGGAGGGCAGCCACTGCCCGTCGGCAGCACCTGAAGGTACGTGGCACTGCTGGGGCTGGGTAAGGTGTGTCCCGACCATCCCATCTCCCATCCCAAGCCAGCCAGCTCTTGGCACTCTCCTCTTCCTGGAAGAGGCCATGATATACACAATGTGGGGGGCCCCCACCCCACTCCTTACTGGGTCCCCACCAGTATCCCTTGCTTGGAGACGCTGGTATTGATGGGGAGCTCCCCAAGCTGCCTCTCCGTCAGGGCTCTCCCTCCCTTGCCTCCACCCTGTGCTGACCATCCTCCTGCTGCCTTCCAGAGTGCTATGCTCCAGCTCGCTGCCACCGAAATAGAAAGAGAAGCAGCTGCTAAAGAAGTGGAAAAACAAAACTACCTGGCAGAGCATTGCCCTCCTCTGTCGCTCCCAGGATCCATGCAGGAACTTCAGGTAAAGACTTCTTTAACCCTCTCACTGTGCCGGAGCAGAAAGGATTTGTCTCCATCAGTCAGCCTGGTGGATCTAGATTGGCCTTCCCATCTTGACCCCCTTCTCACCTGTGAGTGCCCTGGAGCTGGCTGGATGTGGAACTGACTTGAGAGGCAGCTGGGGTCTCTCTGCAAAAAAACCTGGTCTGGCTGGCAGGAAAGCTGCGTTTCTAACGATGTGTTGAGGCAGCATTTGCATGAAGCCAGTAGCATGGAGATGAGGAGCTGGCCTGCAAGCCACCCTTCGCCATCTGGTCTTGACCCCATCTGGTCTTCTGGATTGAGGTCTTTCAGAGCTAGAGTGGTCAGGAGAGAGGAATCATGTGTGTGGGTCCTAGCAGTCAACATCCCTCTCTGCTTTTCCTCCCAGGAGCTGTGCAAAAAGCTTCATGCCAAGATAGAGTCAGTGGATGAGGAGAGGTATGACACAGAGGTGAAGCTACAGAAGACTATCAAGGAGGTGAGTTTCCCCCTGAGCCATCCTTCAGGGGAGTCTTCAGCCCATCCTTCATGCCTCCCTGCACCACTTGGGTCTGTCTCATGAAACCCACGCCCCGCTCTCTCTCTGCCCCCCCTCATTTCATCCCCTCGCAGCTGGAAGACTTGAGCCAGAAGCTCTTTGACCTGCGGGGCAAGTTCAAGAGGCCGCCCCTGCGCAGGGTGCGCATGTCCGCTGATGCAATGCTGCGGGCCCTGCTGGGCTCCAAGCACAAGGTCTGCATGGACCTCCGAGCCAATCTGAAGCAAGTCAAGAAGGAGGACACCGAGAAGGTACTCCTTCCCTCTCCCCTGTGCCCATACAGGAGCTGGCCCCCGTTTTTCAGGACTCACACCTCTCTGTGTGATAGACAGGGTTGAGCATGAGCCTTTCTCCGTAATGTTCTTCCTGCTCAACATTTCCTCCTCTGGCACCAATGATGTTGAAAAAGGAGGGTGCAGCCCAAAAAGATGTACAGCATGGGTGGAATTGGGTTCCTCTAGCTGACACGGGGTTTTCCATGGGTGGACAGGTGAAGGGCCCTGCCTAGGTGGATTCTCACCCCAGGGGACACTGCTCGCACCCACGTACCCATCTCTCCCCCAGGAGAAAGACCTCCGCGATGTCGGTGACTGGAGGAAGAACATCGAGGAGAAGTCAGGCATGGAGGGCAGGAAGAAGATGTTCGAGGCTGGCGAGTCCTAAGTACCTGCCTCTCCACACCCATTGTCTGCTCCCTCCTGTCCCCGCCGTCCCCCTCGGGCTCAAGGGCACTGACTGGGTGCCATTTCTCACTGGTTTTGTGAAGAGCTGCGTCCTGGCAGCAGCAGTGTAAATAAAGCTTTGGCGGGAGAGGCGGGTGTTGCCTGCCTGGGGGGGCTGGACCCTGACTTGTGCCATGGTGCCAGCACGGTCTGCCCCTGCCGTGGGGGTCCTGGTGGGGATGGGGAGGCTTTGGCAGGGGCTGTGCTGCAGGGATGGGGATGGGGGACCTCTCTGCTGTTGGTCCCCCTCCGAAGCTGGGGATGCTCATCCCCCTTGTTGCGGGGAGGAAAGAGTGAGGCTGTGCCACCATGCTCTGCTGGCATCCTCCCACCAGGCTGTACCACCAGCTGCTGGCCATGTTCTTCCCCAGTGACAAAGAGACAAAGAGACAAGAGTCCAAGCCCCAGGAGGTGTTGGAGAACCTCCACCCACAGTGGCAACAGCAGGAAGCTGTGGGGAAGGAGCAGAGCTGGGAAGGGAGGTGAGGGGTGACAGCTGCAGGGCAGAAGCAGACCCTTCAGCTGCAGTAGGCTTTGAGAGGTGCAAAGTCAGGACAACCTCAGCAGCTCCTGCAGCAGCATCCTGGTACCGGCGTACTGTAGGGTGCTGCGGTTTAGAGATGCTGGCTGTCCACAAAGTGGCATGGGCAGCTGGGGGAGTGGTGGGTCACTCTTCTCCCTGCCATGATGGGGATGTCCGTGCCCCCCACTTTCCTTTTGGATTAGCCCAGCACTTCCCGATTTTGAGCTGCCGGCACCTTAAAATAGTCCCAACAGTTTTAAAAAACCAAAAAACCCCCAAATTTGCCTTCCCCTTCCCCTCTCCCATCCCCCCAAACCCTCAGCCCATGAAGTTTCCGGCACAGCTCACTTCTGCTGAGCACAGGAAAAGCGAAACAGCGGTGGCACCCTCGCACCAGAGCTGTCTGCGGGGCCACCGTGCTGGCCAGGGGAGAAGATGTCAGACTCAGAGGGGTGCCAGAAGGGTGCGGAAGGTGCGAACCAAGTGGGAGATGAATTCCCTGGGGAGAGCGAGAGGTGAGGCCCGGGGACGCGGTACCCCAGCACCACAGCTGCCTTCCAGTCCCGGGAAACTGGGAGGCTGCGAAATTGGGGAGGTGAGGGTGGGAAAGGAGGATGCGTGGCCAAAACAATGATGACCCATGAGGCTGAAATGGGTCAGATGCTCCGGCAGGCTTTTGACAAGCTCCTCCAGCTAGGGAGAAACTTAGACTTCCTTTAGGTCTCATCTCCTTCGAACCTCAAGGTCCTTGGGAGGGGCTTGATCAAGTGGGGAACCGCAGCTTCAGCAGCAGGCAAGCTCAGTGAGGGGTCTGGCAACCTGGACCTGCTCCACAGCTGAAATCAGCCCCATCTTTATGACCAGTGGGTGGAGATCAGCTGCCTCCTCTCCTTGCAGCAATCGCTGGGCACATCTGATTTCTTGCTGTGTCCCCTATGTCTCTAACCGAATTAACCTGGCAATGTTTCAGGCTAGTTGCTGTGAGGTTATACATCTCCCTGTGCCTCTGGTCTGCTTTGTTGCTTTATCAGCAGAGATTGTAAAATTTGGGGTCTGTTCCCTCCAATGCAGACAGCTTTCCATGGGGGTTAAAAGAAGAAAAATCGGTAGCAGAGACCACATCTGTCTGTGGTAGAGGGAGACAGAGATAAGCTTGGCCGAGGTATATCACCCAGAAGTACTCAGATTTGGACTGCATTCAGGCTGAGCACCCAGGGAGCTTGGGGGGTTGCCTGATTTTTTGCCTCCAGCTTCAAAGCTTGCATTAGCATTTCTCCCCAAGGCTTCTGAAAGCCAGCACAGTTAATGTTGATAGGAAGCCCCCCCCCCACCTTGAGTGGCAATGAGAGGAGAAAGGTGTGTCATCTCCTGTCACTAACGGTTGCAGTAAGTGTTTTGGCTGACATCTGACAGCAATTAGCCTTGGCTGAAGACTTGACTAGAAGCTTCAAAAGGTGCTGGAACGTTCTGTGCAAGACTCTCTACTGAAACAAAGGGGAAGCCTTGGGTGCTGGGGGAGCGTGGGGGTTTTTCAGTGTGATCTATGTGATTCCCAGCATTGCTCCAGCCTGGCCATGCCTCTGCTGCAGGCTCAGCTCACCTTGCAGGAGGAAGGAGCAGATGCTGGGGGTGGCCCAAGGCAATTGAGCCTTCCCGCTCCCCTCTTGCTGCGGCAGGCGCAGGTATGTCGGTGCAGCCAGGGCCAGTGGCGGGGGCTGCTGGTAAGGCAGGGTCAGCTTGTTCCCTTCACTGTTTCCCGCTGGAGTTTCAGCTAAATAAGAGGCTGTCTGGTGGGGTCTGTTCTGTAGCACTCCAACTCTTACAGCCTTTAGAAACATGTTTAAAAAGTGTGTATGTGAATACTGATGGTAGGGTGGCGCACCCTTTCCTCCCTAGCTGCATTTTAGAATTTTAATGAAATATGAAACTTGATGGTAAAAGTAGCGAGCAAAACCAACTTCCTTATTGTTTTTAAAATACGGAGAATAACTTTCACTCCCAATTTGTGTAATAGTTTCACGTGCAGCTTTAAACTTCTCCTGCTTTTACTTGCACTACTTAAACGCTTGCTAGGCTCTGGTGATTTCCACTCCCAAAATGGAGGAAGGAAGTGTTTACTTGCTGTTTGGGGCTACCTTTTCTCACCCTGTGGCTAGCTCAGCTCTCTGATCTCCTCTACTTGAGGACAAAGCTCTCTTCAAGCTGACCTGTGTATAGATGGAGTCAAGACAGTGCTCCTAAGACAGCTTAAAGTGTGCTGGAGGTGTGAGGAGTCAGTCTTGTGATGGAGCTGCCAGGAAAGTAAATCCCAAGGCTCCCTGGTGTAAATGCACAGTGAGGAGATATGGGGAGAAAAAAGGTGCTGGGTGTGCTTAAACGAACCTTATCTATTTAACTGTGCTCAGTGTATAGAGAAGAGGAGCTTGCATTAGAAAATGTCCTAGAAATCCTAACTTGGACAGAGCTTAATCTGTTTCCCCATACAAATGGGGACACGTTTGCAAAGTCTTGCTGAAGCCAGCGTAACACCCCCTAAACCAAACTGGTGTTATGCTCTCTTCCACGAACTGGAATTGCTATATAGGAAATCACTGTGGTGTGAGCCTGATGTGAAGCCTTCCCAAAAGAAGTGAGAAGCTGGGGGGGGCTCTGGGGAGGTGGCTGCTTGGGTTGTCCTGCCCTGATGGGACAACATGGTGCAGGATGAAGGAGCCAGCCCTCCTGCCTTGGTGGGATGTTGGGAGCTCAAGGTGTGGGGGAAGCCTGCCTTACACCAGGGCTAGATAACCCAATATGTATTGGGTCTGTTACTCAGGGCAGTCTCCATAAAGCTCTGGAGGCTTCAGGTAGCCGTGACCGTAGTTGCTACACCCATGGCTGTGCACATCCCTACAGCTTGGGCTGTGCTCTGCAGGATATTTGCACCTGAGCAGCAGCATGGCTCATGAGGCAAGTTTCTCTTGTCTATGGGGTCTGAGATGAGATATTGGCTTCTCCCAAATTCCCCCATCTCCTTCCTTCTGGGGCTTCTCACCCCATGAGCTGCAGGGAGCCCTTGGCAGCCCATGTATGGTCACCGCCTGGGGAGAGGCTCTGCTGCACTAGCAAGCCCCAGGTTTTTCTTTGCCATGTCTATCCCCAGCTGTCTTGAATTCTCCAGATCCTTAGAGGAGTCTCGAGGGTCCTTGCTAGGATGACTGCTGTTGCTAAGTATACCCATGGTTGGAAGGAGGTTGTCTGGGAAAACTGATATGTGGAGAGTCTTTGGATCCCTTGACGCACCGGATTCCTTGGGGGATGGAGGGATGGCTGATCCCTGCTCAGGAGTAACTGGTCAGTTTGACCCAGCTGGGCTCATTAAAGTGGAAAAATAGTAGGGAAATGAACAAAGGAGGGCCAGATGGATCATTTAATGAAGCTGGGCAATACTTTAGTGTTTCCAAATTGGATATAGGTGCTCTGGCAGTTGCATTAGTGATAAAGAACTGTCTCTAATTATAGGGAGGTATCAGGTGCCTTCACTGCCCCTTTCTCCTTGGGAAAAAAAAAAAAAAAAGCCTGGCCTGCCTTGCCTCTGAGCTTATTTTGCAGTGTAAAGCTATGGGTTTGTAGGTGTGTGTGTTAAAGTAGGGGATTGCCCAGCAGCCTTTATTTGAATTTTACTTTTTTTAAGCCACAGAAGACTCTCTGCTGGCTGCAGGGCTGGCTGTTTTAAAACTCTTGGGGTGAAGTCTGGCTCTGAAGCTGTGGGAATCCCTTGCCCCTGGATTTTGGAGAGACCTGGCTGTGGGGAAGGCTGGGCTGGCTGTCCCGGGGACCATCTTGGGGACTGCTAGGAGGAGGTTTTGCCAGACCAGCATTGCTGGGGTGGGGTGAAAAAGCACTTCTGCTGGCTGAGGTGATGCTGGGGCTCCTGCTCCTCTGGAGGAAGCGGGGGCAGAGGCACGGCCCAGCCTGCACCCCTGGGGCACCCAACCCCTCTGGCTGGGGGGAGGTCCCAGGCATCCCTTGGCTGCACCCCACGAGGGGGCGAGCTCTGCTTGGCCTGATTTGTCCAACAACACCGATAAACCTGCAGCAACGAGGAAAGCGGAGATGTCCAGGCAGAGTTTTGGGGCATGTCAGGGCTTTACTGCTTGCATGGAGCAGGCAGGCATCCACCAGGGTGGAAATTTCCCCAAGGGAGAGCTGCTGTCAGGGGATGTGATGGCACTTTGGGACAGGATGGGGTCCTGGCCTTGGGGCAGCTCCAGGTCTGTTTGCAGCTGTGCTGCCCACACGGGTTAAGCTGCGTGGGCTTTCTCAGGTTTGCTGCGGCTGAAACAGGATGAGTGCTGCTCCATGGGCATGGCTGAGTTCAGCCTAGAGATGTGTGAGGTGTGTGGAGGGCTGGTTTGGGAAGGTGGGAGGAAAGAGGGATTTTCTTCCACCCCCCTGGTCTGGGCATCCTCCCTGGACATGTGGGCTTTGTATGGTCTGCTTCTTCAGAGGGTTTCAGGCCTTTCCCAAAATCTGAAAGCCCTTTCCTAGCAGTAACTGGAAGGGTAGAAGGTATCACGGCTGGCTCCATAGCAGTGAAGCGGTTAACCTCGGCATGCCCTGGGGATCCTGGGCCCCTCTGCTCTGACCCTGCTAACCCAGCCCTGGCCAATGCTCTGCCTGCATCCCCGCTTTGCATCCATCACCCCTGTGACCCACACGCCTGGCTGTGGGGTCTGCATGGCAGCTGAGTGAGCTCCTTGCTGCCTCAGTGCTCTCCCCAGAGCTGGGCTTGCTCTCAGCTAGGCACTCATCCAGCCTGGCTGCTGCCTCTGTCGGGACACTGACTTGCATCTGGGCAGACTGTCTGGCCAGGAGGTGCTCCGAGGCCTTGTCGGTGCTGCTGCGTTTTCCTTGGGAAGAGCTTTTTCTTTGCGGGGGTGGGAGTCCTGGCCCAAAGAAAGTTGTTACCCATGCTCCAGGGGGGATTGGTGGCTGCCAGGCTCCTGGGAGTGTAATCTGGCTCTGACTGACAGTGCAAACCTGCTGTGGTCCTCAGGGGCTCAGAGGAAACGCCACAAGGATTTGCTGCTCTCACTTCATTCTCCATGTGCAGCCCTCCTGGTACAGTCCAGCTACGTGAACCTGTCTGGGAAGGACAGTGCCTGCTCGCCCAGCATCAGTGAGGGAGGGCTCTGCTCTGCCCAAGGCAACACCCAGCTTGTGCAGCAGCTTTAACCCCCTGTAGCTACAGTTCCTGTTCCCTTAATAGGAGTCCAACAAGCTCCTCATCAGGCTGAGTCTTTGGGCTCACTGAGGAGGTGCTTTGGCATCCTTTGATGCCAAATGCATGGGGAATGGGTTTTCATTTCTCCTCAAGGCCTTTGTAAGGAGAAACCTTGAGGATGTACATCAATGAAAGGAAGACACAGGGGTGTATTTGTATGATAGGGACTCAGGGGCCTCTTTACCTAGGTTGTGCTCTGGATCATGGTCATCTGGTATATGGGTCAAAAATATGCCCTAGAGGTGCTGCGCATGCTGGGAAGGCAGCTGTCCTGCATGGCATGACTGCAGTATGATCGGTACTAGACCAGCACCTCTGGTGCCCAACCAAGGTCAGGGTGTCACCGTGGTGAGTGCTCTGTGGCTATCCCAACGGCCTACTGCCTCAGAACAAAGAGGACAGGTTATCTCTACTGCAAGGCCAGACAGCTGAGGTTGAGATGTTTAGGAAGGGGAAGAGATGCCCTAAACATAGGACTTGCCCACTGTGGATTGGGTACCCAGAAGAGGTGGTTTCCTATTGGACCCATGTGACATCTGCCAGGCCTTGGCAGGTGTCTTAGGTAACCTAAGGCATCCTCAGTGGCACTGGACACCTATGTTTAGGCACCTGAATTGCTCCCTGATTTCCCCTGATATCACCTAGGAAGCACAGGCCACTGCTGAGATTTGAGCCGAGCTCTCCTGAGGCTTGGCCAGGTATCTTGCAGTCCTCAGCCTGTCCGGGTGCTCCACAGAGGCTCAGTCATGAATGGGTTAACCAGCCCTGCTTGGAGCCCGTGTGTGTTTTCCTTGCCAGTGTATCCATCCTAACACACACCAGATGTGTGAGGCAGCTGCTGGAGTGTCTTAATCCCAGGTTTCGGCACTCAGAGTTGTCTTTTTCACGGGCAGGTCTGCAGCAGCTTTCTGGGGGCTCCACCGCTGCTCGTGCAACGCCTGAGCAGGGAGGCTAGCAGCCCCCATCCTCTGCAGGAGAATTTGCAGCAAGGCAGGATGAAATATCTTCTGTTATTTGCTGCTTTAAACAAGTCACTCCTGGGATGGGCTGCTGCGGCTAGCAGCAGAACTGATGCTGACAGCTCCATCTTGAGTCATATGGGGTGAGTGTTAAACCCAGGAGCTACTTGGGTTCACCCTATCTCAAAGGAGCAGTGGTGGTTCATACCAGCCTGGTGTGTCTGATAACTGTCCAGGGAATACATGGGTAAAGAGGAAAATATATGAGCAAACCCAGCTGGACTTATTAATGAATGGAAATGGCAGTCAGTGGGCTTCTATTATTAGCTTGATTGGTGACTTGCACCCAGTGGTCTAAAAACTTGGAGCCACCTGAGAGCAACTGGTCTGAGATGTGCAAGACTCGGTTCATTTGGAGCTCAGTTTATTTGGATTTCTCTTGCTATTGCACAGACGTGTAGGCCCAAATGCTTTTGCTAGTGTACATCAGCACCATCCCACTGTCTGCCATAAAGCTGTGCCAGTTTGCATCAGCTGGAGGTCTTTGGTTCTTTTGCTTACATGCTCATTTTGAAAATAGATCCTTTGCTAGGGATTAATTCTGCATTACCAAGAAGCCCCTCTCCCAGTTCTAGGTATCTGTTGCTTGCTGCAGCTAAATAGACAGTACGTGCAATGCCTTTTATCAAGCCCTTGCCAGACAGTTTGGAAAATATGATCTCTTCTTCTGTGCTTGTGCATGCATGTGCTTTTCTGCTGCAAAAGCAGTTTCCTTTCCAGTGAAAGCTTGCTCCGGAGCCATTAGCATCGACAAACCCCGAACTATTGACAGACCCCAAACAATCATGACTGCCAGCTGTTTGGGAGGGGCAAAGTTCTCCCCCAATAAAATTGATGGCAATAATTATTTCCTTTTAAAATAAGTGCCTCCTTGCAGTTGTCACTTAGCTTCACGTAACAGGAGCTGACAGCAGTGTGTCTGAGTTGAGATGTCTTGAAGGACAGACTAATGTGATATACAGGCTGTGCACCCCTGCTCTGGTGGGGCTTCTCCTTCCTTGGGGTGGCATTTGTCTCTGCTGCTGCTTCTCCACTCCAGTTGCCATCTTCCTGCATACAGGCTTAGCTGTCTGTTGTGCAGAAAGGGTCATCTTAACTGTTCGCTGGGCCTCACTTTGGAGCATTAATGACTATCCTCCCCCTTGACGGAGGCACACGTTGGTCTTCAGGCATTTTGGATACATAATGATACTGCCCTTTCTTAACAGCTCCCATCTTTTGCCTAGCTCGTGAAGGAGACATGGGTGGATATTGGCAAGCTGAGATTACATGCCTTTCCCCAGGACAAGGTGCAGCTTGAAGTGAGGGTATAGCTTGGAAGCAGGAACTGTCAGATGATGCTTGGGGGTTCCTTCTTATCCGTTAGTCTACCCTGACCCCAGCTGGAGTAACCAGCCTGGCAATGTGAGGCAGGGATTAATGGTTGCTAAAACTGCTTGTGTTGCACAATGCGGTGCTACATCAGAGCCTCAAGCCAGCTGCAGATGAGCTAATAAGTTTATATCGGGCAGAAGCTGTATTTCACTTCTTGAAAGCTGTGCTGGTCAGCTGAGCAGCATGGCTTGGGCACAGGGCTGTACTCACACAGCAGTACTATCCTACAAGACTATCAACAAAATGTGTTGTTTGGTTTTGGGTTATGCTTAAACACATCATGCAGATGCCACTTGGTGAAAGAAGGTGGTGCCTCTATTACAGGTTGCACCCCTCTTACGCTAAACATGGGAGATGTCTGAAGGTATCTTCACCTGCCCAGTGTCCATCTAATCCACTTAGCCAAAGCAAAGGCCACCCTATTTATTTTAAATGGACATTCAAAGTTCAAATTCATTCAGCAGCTTTCCAAACCTCAGTGAGCAAAGACTAGTGACCAGGCAATGTGATGCTGTAAGAAGGCCTTTTTTAGACACTTCTTACGCTGTCTGCCAGTGGGGGGACAACCTCTTGGCAGCAGTTGCCTATGGCTTATTCATCCTGGCTGGAGTCCTTTGTCCTGCTTCTCAGCCCTGTGATGGAGAGGCATCCCAAAAAGATGGAGCTGGTCTCCAATAGTTCTCCTCTTGTCCTGTAATGACCCTCCTGCGTGGGCTGGGAGCGTCTTATCTGCAGCCATTGTTTTGTCTTCCTGTCTCTTTCCCAATGGCTTTGTTGATTTAACCTAATATATAGATATGGTGCAGCTGCAGTAACCATGCTGGCTCGACGTGCTGGACCAGCTGCACTCCTCCAGGGCTTGGCTGAATCACTTGGCTCTGGCCCTGGTCTGTAAAACCCGGATGGTAGCTCACAGTAGCGGCTCAGGTGGTATCTCTCCCTGTTTGCACAGCATCTAGCGCAACAGGGGCTCTGATCTCCTTTAACCATGCTGGGCTGCCCGGTTAATGCTTACACCACCTCTCTTTGCTTCCCTCCTCCCCCTTTTTTAAATCCAGCTTTTAGATGTTCCTTGGGGTTCCTTCTCCCTTGGTCCCCTCATCCTTTGTCCTCATTTTTATCACCCCTGGAGCAAAAGCATCTTCTCTTACAAGGCTTGTAAGCTTGTGTCTTCCCCTCTCACTGGCAGATGAAGCAAACTCTTGGGATTTTAGGTTTATGGATGCACCCATAAAGTGCCCCACAGGGAGGGTCCCTCCTCCATTCTGCGTGAGGGTGAGGGGTAGCAGTGGGGTAGAGGAAGAGGGATGCTCCTTCTAGACCCAGCTTCCTCTCGCTCTCATTTCTGCCTCTTTGGATGTCATAGGAAGAAAGTCATCATTAATCCCAAGCCAAGACTTAGTATGATACGGTGTTTGTTGACTCTTTGGACCCAGCCCACAATTATACATGTTCTTCATGGTGCTCCTCTGAGTGTGTGGGCCAGGCAAAAGCTCTGAGTCAAGACAGCTCCTGCCTACAGCACCCCCTCCCTGAACACCCACGGGGTCACACATTGGCTTGGGAACGTCCTCTCCTGACTCATGGCCAGGGCAGAGGATGGCTTGCTGGGGAGCATCACTGGGACTGGACTCCTTCCTCTGCACCCTGAGCTAATTGCACAGAGGAGATGCCGTGCCCTCCTGACAGCACACTTCTGGAGCTTGTAACGAGCTGTTGTGGTGTGAAGGAGACAATGTGCTGCTTTTGGCTGCTAGACACCCTGTTTCCTTGGGATTATCTCTGGCTGCCTGTTTTGGCCTCTGTATTTGGCTGCCCAAAAGTGAGTGCTGGCAGAGTAAGCTGGACTGAGCTAACTGGGAATTGGGGATGAAGTTGAGGTGGGCAAACCCTATCCATCAGGCTAATGTGTAAACCACGCTATCGACACAGCTGACTTACCAACCGGTGTGCCCCTTTCACTGAACTGGGGCTCCCAGGGGGCTGGGCAAGTGCTGATGTCTGCCAGGCTGGTTTCAAAGTGGGGGTTGCATGTGCATGGTGAAGAGAGTTTGGGGAGGTGTCAGGATAGGGAGAGAGGTTTGGGATGGCAGAGGGAAGGATGCATCGCTTAAAAGGCAAAACAGAGAGACCCCATCTACTCCACCGTCCTAGGGGGGCTGCTGGTGGAAGTGCAGGGTCTCTGGCTGAGATAGAGCTGCTTAGTCCTTGCTGAAGAGGTGAGGCTGTTCCTGTAAGAACATCTTCTCTGGGTGGGATCCCACCACTGACATGCAGGCATAGACCTCTAGAAACCATGCTGGCAGCTGATGGCACATATAAAGGACTGGCCCTTGAAGCAACTGTACGTTGGGTCTTATGCTGACAGTGCTTTGCATCCCAGCAATATCGGAGAAAATTGTTTGGGCTGCATTTCTTTGCTAGCAGGACTAGAGTCTTTTTCTTTTTGTTTCTTTTTCCTAGACCATGTGTTAGCCTCCAACTGATTTTGCAACTAGTCCTACATAGCAGAGTGATTGTGTAATTAACGGGAACTTGTGCAGCCCTATCTCTCTGGGACTCCCGCCCTCCTTCCTGCAGCAATGGAGACAGACTTGCTCCCTCCTGGCTTCTCACCTTCTCTGCTTTCCCTGCTGCTGGGAAGAGCTCTGGGAAGCTCTCCGGTGCCCTGCAGCGTGTTTCTGGGTGCTCCAGGCATCCCTGCTCCTGTAGTGTGGTGCGGTTTTGCTGCAGATTTATGGTGGTTCTCCTAGCTTAAACTGTGCCAAAAAATAACAGATGAATTAATTCTTTGTTTTTGTTCCTGTGTCCGCTGTACTCCTACCCACTTCCTGGTGGGACCAGGAGGTTTGTTTCTGTGAAAGGATACGAGCAGCTATGGGACTGATGCTGACCTTACTGTTCTTGGATACATGGTATGACTCAGACTGATGCACCTGGGCTCGGCAGCAAGCAAGCGAGGGAGGAGAGGGGACAGAAGGTGCCTCTGTTCTGCGGGGTGATGGTGTGGGATTTCTGCTGCACTGCTCTTTCTCCATGGTCCCTTAGGCCCAGCCTTTGTGCTTTTTAATAGTGGGTTTAAATGCTCCCTGCCCCACAGAGATGAGGATAGTGACTCTGTCCATGTGTCACTTAGTGCACAGTTCCCTTCCTTCTTGCAAGCTGTGAGTTTTTAAAGAGGGTCCTGCTCTGCTCTCCTCTCCCTGTGGTCCTGGAGTTTTCTTGTCATATCTGTTATCTTTCTCAAAGATGAAAGCCAGGAAGAAGGGCAGGAAACCTTCCCCAGGGGTCAAGTAGCACAGCCACCTTGTGAAGACAGGAGCTTTTTCTAGGCGGAGTTCAGTACCGGGAATTTCTCTCCCTGGGAGCAATGCAGAGCTCAGCCTGCTGCCTGTTGCAATGTAGGGACCCCTTTCCTTACTGCTTCACTTCTGATGTTTCCAAACGATCTTAGCACCTTAGACCTAAGCTGAGTAAGAGCTAATGTCATGATCTCTCTCTCTGGTCCTGGATTTCATTATCCAAGCATGGTTTTCGTCAGCCCTGTTCATTGAAGGCCCCCATCTCTGAGAGGCAGTCAGTCCTGGGCTTGGGGTGGAAGTCTGCCAAGTGCTTGCAAGATGAGGAGCTCACGCTGGCATCCTCCAGGAGACAAACCTGGGTGTGGAGGCAAGGCTCTCTTGCTGGGGGAATCAACAGCTCTTCCCTCTGCCCATTTATATGGAGGATCTTGCCTCTGGTAGGTAGTGGTGTGCCATCGTCTCTTCCTCTCCCCACACCCAGTAAGCTCCTGCTTTCTCCTGGTGACAGTGGCTGCATTCCTCCTTGCCCCTCCTCAGCTCCCTGTGGATCGCCTGGCATCTCTGCCTGAAATAACAGTGCTGCTGTGATTTCATTCAGCCCCGAGTTGTTGCTGGCCCATGGCTGCTAGCTATATCTCTGCCTGCCAGGGCTCCTCCATCTTGCATCCTTGGCTGGCTTGGACCATGGGAGTTGCTGGCAGGTTTGGGCTGATTCTCTCTAAAGAGAAAACCCTGTAGGTGCATACTTCATTTCAACTCTGTGGGCAATTGCGGTAAGTCAGTAGGAGTGTTCACATGCTTAAACCTAATTACTCCTGTAAGTACTTGCAGGGCTGGGACAGGCTCTTTTTCAGCAACAGAGACCTTTTGTGGTGGATCTCTTGCATCTTCTCACCAAATTTAGAAAGAAAAAAATCCAGTGTGACAGCATCTGAGCAGCCCACAGAGTGAGGCCAGCGTCAATGTCTGTGCTTCGTGGTTTTTGTTGTTCCTGATCACTTAGGGGACGCTTAGTAAATACCTGCAGAAAAAAATAAGCTGTTTTGAAATGAAGAGACAGTGGGAAGGAGGGCAGGCACTTCCTTCTGATCTGGCTTTAATGCACTTCCTTTTTATTGAGATTTCTGGGTGTATTTCATGGGCAACTTCCCTATTTCAGCTTACCAGGCAGCAAGAAACGCTTCTGCAGAAGTGATTGAAAGGAAACATGTAAATGAGATGAGAGGGACTGAAAGCAGAAGGAAGGTGAGGGCCTAAACAGGGTGGTCCCATCATAACTGCTCCCATCTCAGAGACAGCCAGAGGAATATTCCCACTTACCATAGGGGAACATGGGCAGGCCATGCCATGAGCACCATGACGTGCAAGTAGGGCTGGAACTTGCCAGGTACAAGTCCAGGCACCTGTTGGTTTGGTATAGCAGAAGATCTCTTCCCCCCAAAAAGCACACGGGGACCAGGAGATGCAGATTAGGGAAAAAAAGACTGTTTTTTTTTTCCAAGACTGCTCCCATGATGAGGTAGCATGAAGAGCAACCATCTGAATGCATGGCAGATGGGCATTTTGTTTTAGCAGGTGATAATGTTGTTAGTCCTTCATCAAACACTCACGCACTTCTTTAATCTCCTGAAATATCAGTGTTTCATGGAGGCAAGCCAGATTTTTTTGCTCTTGCCCAATTTGATGGCTGGGGAAACTGAGGCACGGGAGACTCGGTCACTTGAGCAGGTGAAGGGGTGGTTTGAGAGCAGAAGCAGAGTGCGTGCTGCTTGCCTGCCTGGAGCTGCAGCCCAGTGGCTTCCCCAAAATCCAGCTGCTATCTCCGTCCCAGGAGAACATTTTTCTCTGGTGCGGTGTTTCCCAGCACAAAGCCCCTCTTGCATTCATCTGGCTCTTGGTTCGCCTCCGGGCATTCGGGGACCGTTTGGAGGTGAGCCCTTCGCGGAAGAATCCTGCTGTGAATGGACCAGGAGTGATTTACAACCCTCTGAGCGCAAGTTGCCAACCTGGATTTCTGCTCCCAAGTTGCTTTGTGTAATCAGGAAAGCAGTGGTAAAGGTGGAGAAAAAAAAAAAAAGAGGGGGGGAAAACATGGGAGGGAGGGATTGAATAAGGGAAGGAGGAGGGGGCTGGAGAAGATGAAGGAGGGAGAAAAGAGAGTTAAAGCAGAGGGCGGCGAGGGAGAAGCCCCCCTCGCTGGGGACTGGGGAGCGCGGAGCGCCGGGCTTTGTGCTGCGGGACCCGCCGCCGGCTGCGCTCCGAGAGATTCTCCCGTGACACTTCCACGAGGCAGAAGAGGAGGAGGAGGTGGAGGAGACAAGCCGGGGGTGTGGAGCAGGGGGGGCTAGCAGAAACAAAAGGAAACCAGCTGCAGAACTTCCTGAAGGCGGAGAGGGGGGACGCGGGAGCGCGCAGCGCCGGGCGGGCAGGCGGGCGGGCAGCTGCCTGCGGCGCTGGGGAAGGGGGCGGCAGCCGGGACCCTGCCCGCCACTCAGCCGTGGCCACCATGACCAGCGCGATCCTGAGGAGGAACTCCAGCAAGCAGGGCCTGCAGAACCTCATCAGGTGAGAGCCCACCTGCCCGCGGGGGGACCCGGCTCCGGCTGGCTGCTGCCCGCAGGGGCGCGCCTCTGCCCGCGGGTCGCGGTGGGGCTACCGGGGGAAGAAAGGAAATGTATTCCGGATCGACCATCTTCGTGTCCCTTTAAATCAGCTGAATTTCTTCATCACCCCGGTTCTCCAGCAGACGCGATGCGTTGGAAGGAAGGAAAATAGATACCCCCCCTCCTCCCCAAAAGCAATATGAGAAAAGCAGATTTTAACTTACTGATGGGTTTTCCAGGAGCACACAACTGAAATAACTGAGCACAACTGTACTGTGACACTCACCTGAGCCGGCTGATTCTCCGCCCCCCCCCCCCCCCCCCCCCCCCCCCCCCCCGTGCAAGGGATGTCTCAGTATGTGTCTTTTTGTGTCCCCTGAGCACTGAAGGCTTCTGCCTAGAAAAAGGATTTTTTTTTTTTTTTTTTTTGGTACGAAATGTATGTCGTGCATGCTGTGATGTGCATTTTCAATTCAGAGATCTGTAAAGGGCCAGATCCTCCCAGGGCTGCAAGCTGACATTGCTCTCTTGATTTAATTAATTGCAATAGTGCTTTGAACCTTTCTCTCAGAGTATAATTGCCAGGGCAGGGAGGTGGACGGTTCAGTTGGGTTTATTCCCGTTTGTCAGCCGGGGCTGAGCCGGGGAGGACAGCTACATTGTCTGCTGGCGCTGGGATTCCCTTCTATGCAGTCACTCTGCTCTTCCCTGGGGGCTGGAAATGCTGCTTTCCTCTGTGGATCTCTGGGATCCTCGTCTGGGTGATGGTGTTGTGCTATGCTGATGGCTCTGACTGGGCAGAAGAGAGGCACTCCTAGCCTCTTTATATTTAATTGAGCAGCTGGATGGGTGAGAGATGGAATTAGGGAGTGCTGGACTCCCATTCTGCGTCTTGGGCACCTCTTGGCTCCCTTGTGCTCACCAGTGCCTGCTGGTCTCCAGCTGGGGGGTGGAAGATGTCAAGGTGGGGGTTATTTGGACATGTATTTTCCAGTCAATTTGGGATTTCCCTGGCTGGTAATGCAGCCTCTAAACCTCACCTCTCAAATGAGTTTCTTGCCTTGGAAGGGAAACTGGCTCCTACAGCCATCCAGTCCCTCCCGCCTTCTCCCGGGGCCCGTTCGGGACCCAGGGGAATCGGCAGAAAAGCTCCCACTGGTTGCAGGGGCCCCCAGGATGGAAAGTGGGCAGGAGGAGTTGACTCCTCTCTGTTCATCCCCTGTTTGGCCCATTGCACTCTTTCCCTGGTCTCAGCCCAGAGGGACTGGGATCTCGGTTACACATCCTGTTTCAGAACAGGGCTTGGTCAGGGGCTCGCGAGGGGTATGGAAACCTCTGCGTGGGTGTGCAGCAGTCAGGGATGGGCTTGGATTTGTAGCCAGCTGGTACTGAGGAGGGCCAGGCAAATGAACTGGGGTGGGAATCACCTGCTTACAGCTGGGTGGCAACTTATTTTGCAGGGTGGCAGATGAAGGGGAGTGAGGGGAAGCACATGTGCCTCATACACAGAAAAGGGGTGTCCAAAGAGCTGTCCGCGGCAGAGCCCAAGACAGGGGTGTTTTCCTGTCCTTAATGGTGTCTCCAAGTTCCTCCTGCTGTGGATAAGGGACTTTTGGTGCCCTAGAGACTCATAGGGCTTTTATCAGATGAACTCTGGGATGACATTTGTCCTGAGTGGGGTTATTACGCTTAATCTGGCTGAGGTTTGGCTTTGTGGCTGTGTTTTCCAGTCCTGCTTACAGACAAGGAGGGAGCTGGGGTGTGAAGATGTGTGAGGGATTTCATCCATGGTTTACACCCAAATAACCCCACTAATGCTCACAGGAGTCAACAGCAGAATAGGCAGGATCTGCTCCATGCACAGCACAGCCTGTTTTGCAGTTGTATTTTCTCCCAGAGCAGTTTTCCTCCTAAGACCAGCTGTGGGGCTGGCTCTGCAAGCCCTGCCACCTCGGATGCAGGCACAAGCACCTTCAGTCAGTAAATGGCTTGAGGCTCCTGGCTTGAAGATATATTGCTGTCAAGACTGCCGTGCTCTGCTTTTATCTGTCCCAAGGTGACCGCAGGCAGAGCAGTTACACTGCGTAGGTCCTAGGTTCTTCTGATGTGCCCGAGTACATCGGTGACCTGGAGCACAAGAGCGAAAATGGCTGCTCAGAGTCATATTCACGAGCACCAGAGATTTCGGTGTGATGCCAAGATTTACCTGGCTGCTCCTGCTGCAGAGCGTCAGCAGGGATAACCAGGGAATTACCTTCTCTGAGCATTGCTCAGCCAAGGGAGGTGCTTGCCAGGCTGTCCTACAGCTGGGTTAAGAGATCCTGAGCTGAAACCAGTGTAAAAGTCTTGTGGATTTTGGGTTGAAGAGCTGAGTCCCAATGCTTAAGCATCCAGCCTTATACTTGAGACAAAACCCCAGCATTTCAGACAAAGTGGCCCATGCCTGTGTGTGGAGCAGGAGTGCCTGGCTGCCATCACCCAAACATCAGTCCCAGAAGCCAAATTTGCATGAAATGGCTTTTCCACTGACCGTGCTGACAGGTTTAGCGCACGCCAGACTTCAAGGTGGGTTGGTGTGCTTGAAAGCAGTGGGCCATGTCGGAGGCACCGCAGGCTGAAGTGCCGAGTCAGCACACTGGGAAACATCCTTCACCCCTTCCCAGCCTGGAGGTGGGCTGGAAAAATTAGCCCTCCTTGTTTCTCACTGGTTTTGCAGAAGGTACAGGCAGGAGCGTGCCATTTACATCTGAAAGGTTGGAGGCTGACAAGAGCCCAGGGTTATGCCTTGCACCACAGACCATGAGTGGTTGAGTAATTACCTGGGAAAGGCATGGGGAAGAATGGGCAATTGCAGGGTTATCTCCCTCCCCTCCTTTGCCCCTTGTGCCCAGGCACTCCCCTCCTCAGGCATAGTCTCTCTATCAGGTTATTCCTGGGGAAAGATTTCTCCCTTTGTAGCACGTTAACAGCGGTGATCCCTCACACGCCCACAAGACTTTGTATTTTTTAAAGTCCTCTCCAAACATGAGCCGCTTTATCCTGTTATCGCAGTCTATTTTTCCTTATCCTTCTAATGAATTCCTATAAATAAGATAGGGACCCAGTGCCTGTCACGTCGATTCATTCAGTTTGTTATCTGCTCCTACTGGAATTTTACTCTCCCTCTGTTTATTGAGACTCGAGTGTTTCACAAAAGAATATGGCTGTTTAATTAACCTACAAATCAGCCTCTCTGTAAATCAGCTGTGCTGCTCCTTGAAACTGGATTATCGGGCCTCTTGGTTGACACCGCTCCCACTAAGTGCTGCGGTGGCTTGCTGCAGTCGCATCCCCGCAGCTGGGCTGTCGGTGCCTGGCTGGGGTGTGCAACCCTGGGGTGAAGCACGGATACAGATGGATGTGCATTAGAAGCACTACTACTCTCGTCTCAGCTGGTTTGGTTTTTATCCAGCATGTGGGTGAATCTCAGGTGCCATTAGGAAGTGAGCTGTGATCTGTTCTTGGGGGGAAGGACAGTTTTCTTGCACACTGCTTGTATGCTTCCTAGCACAATGGGGGACCTGGCCCAGAACAGGGGGTCCAAAGCATGGCTGCTGCACAGGCAACAAATAAATGAGTGTCTATAATTACATGTCTTTGCAATGCTGTAGAGTCTGAAGTGCAAATAATGCTGTGGGGAAGGGGGACTAAATCTTGAGGATGAAAAAGCTCGGGGGAAGAAAACAAGTCAGAAAATTAGATCGGGTGATAAACCTAATTATTTCCTCCATAGGATGGGACTTTTGCTTCTTTATCTTCTGTGGAGTCATTAACATGGGAAGCCAAGCCGTGAGATCTGAAATCATCCTTGCACGCCCCTGTGTTTTGGCCCACCATACATGATGAGATGCTTTCTGCCTCCAGCCGACACCAGCACTCGTGGTCCTGGTGCCCACAAGGCAGCTGCATGCTCCCTTCTTTCTCCCTGCAATGTGCTGCTGCATTGTTGAGCAATGCCCTGGTGATGCTCAGTCCCCCAGCATTAGGGGTAGCTTTAAAATTCCCTGAAATCCTTGAATTTTGGTGTATGTCATGAGTGTAATATTTAGTTTGATGGGGATCTGGGGGCTTTGCCCACCTCTGCAGGGTGCCTTCCTTTCCGCCTGCATGTGATGTTTCCTGGAGCTTGCCAGGATGTGTCTCAGCAGGGAAGATGCTACTCCAGTATTTCTGTCTTGACCTCCCGAGTGCTGAGCTGGGAACAAGGAACTTGAAGCACTTGGCAGGCCTGGATGGTGCTTTGAAGGGGGAGCACATTTTTTTGGGGGGTGGTTGATGCCAGGACATGGTCTGGGCACAGTTTGTTGCCTGGGAGGTAGCTACTGCCTCTGGGGGCTATTGCAGCATGTCTTTACTCCACTTCTCTGGTTTGTGGATAGGTATGGGGAGCAAGGAAAGCTTGCTGTGAAGAAGTGGGGCAGCTCTTTAGGGGGCGACGGGGAAAATGAATGTTCAGGAAGCAGAGCTGCTGTGTGGGGAGAGGAGGGAGGGATGCTGGCATGGGGACAGTGGGAGACACAGGGCTTTCATCAGTGCAATTCATACTTTGCAATGCTGCCTCAGCCTTTCACGAGGAGCCTATGGTCCCTGCAGGGCTTACCTACCATAGTGCTCCCCTTCCTGAATCCTCCCTATTTTGATGTTTTTATTAGTGGCCTTTTTTTTTATCCCTCTGCATCCCATTGCTGGGGCCAGGGCAGAGCTGATGGGGACCTTTGCGAACCCCATGAGTGGAGGGTGGATGGGAAGGGAGAGGCAACCAGATGCTGCTGGTGGGGAGGAGCGGCTGGGAGAGTCCTTTGGGCCAGACTGATCGCCTGGCGCCAGCGGGGCATGGCCAGGGGCTTTCCGCATCCCAGCGTGGCTTTGATGGTGCCAGCTGCTTGCAGAGCGATGTCACTGCATTTTGCAAGCCAGGAGGCTTTGCAGCCCAGCTGAGTCATGGGGCAGGGTAGGGGTAAGGGGCCAAGACAGTGTGTGGTGCGTACCCCCTCCCTGGGTGCCTTGTGGGATGCCCACCCTCTGCTTTCACTCCAAGGAGGGCAGCTCATCCTTCTCTCTCCAGTTGCAGCAGCTCATCCGTCCCCTCTGAGTACCCTGTGGATCCATTCCCAGATTTTCCCAGCCCTGGGGCTTGTTTCTTCAGAAGTACTCCACCTACCATTGACTTTTCCCAGAAGCCAGCTGATGGTTTTTGTTTGAGACAAGTAAGGCTAAAAGCAGACTTCTACCTGCTCTCAAGCAATTGGATATTTAGGGCCTGAACTTGAGCCCGTGGAAATTTTGGGGAGCTGTAGTGAGCGTCTGAGCCCCTTGGGGCTGCAGCTGCAGGTTATCCGCATCCTCTGGTGGGGTGGAGAAGGACGACCACGTGTATCTGAGCATGGTTCAGCTGGAAAGGGCACTGGATGGGGATGCTGATGTCTGAGGCTTTGCAGCTAGGGTGGTGTGTAAGAACACATTTTCAGCTTCCAGACTCTCTTTTTTCCCTTCTCCCACCATTTGTATGACTTAACTCTTTTGATGGAGAATGCTAAAACGGGCACCAAATATCAGCAGCACCATCCCTCAGCTCTATGGTAGGCAGAGAGGCACAGGGCAACCAGGGCTGCCAAGTGCATCTGTCCCATGGCTGGGGTGGCCATGCCCTTAAGCACAGGAGTTGCAATCAGTATTTAGGGACAAAGACTGTTTTTTCTCATGAAGACATGCTGCCTTAGTGCAGCAGTGACTGAGGGATTGCTGCTGACTCCAGTTCCTGTTGCAGTGCAACTCATCAGCGATGGCCATAAACGAAGAGAGCCTCAACTCTCCCAGGGAGTGGAGCAGCATGTTCCCACGGCCTCCCTGCTGCCTCCTGCCAGTGCTTGGGTAGCAAACTCCCTCCTGCTGCTGGGGGCTGCAGGGGTTGGGGAGGACCGTGTCGCCCCAAGGGCTGCAGAATGAAGGACTCACGGCCAAGACAGCGGTGCTATAAAAAGCAGCACGCATGGTACGAATCTCACTCTTAATCCCAGCTTGAAGCAGGGGTAAGGCTATTGCTCACCTCCCTAGGCTCAGACTTGTTTTCCAGCATGAGTATATCAAGAAGGATGCTGGCTGATTGTAGCCAAGGCAGGGAGGCTATGGAGGCTTGCTTCCCTCAGAGAGGGGAAAAATAAAATACAAAAGCTGGGTAAGGCAGTCCGAACCTCTCTGACAAGTCTATTTTCTCCTCTGGCATGCTTCTCCCTTGCAAAAACAGAGCCCAGACTTCCTGCTCTTTAGAAAAAACTCCTATTTCTTGGACCTTAGGGCTGAGATGGAGAGACCGTGAGAAAGGGCCGCAGTTCGAGGTCATATGCAACACCGATTTCTCACACCTACTGAATACTGTGGAGCGCTGGGAGGGCTCGAACTCCAGCCCTTTCCTCCCCCCTGCCAAATTCCTGACCAGTGATGTTAATACATTACTGCACCAGCATATCTGTGTGCTAAGGACCCACAGTCCTGGGGGTGCAATCCATCATCTTGTAAGGGATTCGTTGGGATTCTGTCTGCCATGATTAAAACCAATAATAATAATAAAAAGAAGCAGTCGTTCCCATGGGCTGCCTTGTGCCTCTACGAGTGGGCTGTGCATCACCCATGGCATCTGGAAGTGTGGACCATCCCTTGTGCCTTTCTGGAGCCGCTGTCCTGCGAGAGGCAGGAGGGGACAGACGAGGCTCGTGATGAAAGACCAGCCCTGCCCGCATCCCTCCTCCGAGGTCTGCTCCTGCCATTCGCCACCAGCTTTCTCAAATGTCTCTCGTTTTTCTTGTGGAAGTGGTAAATTACCAGCTTGAGCCTTTCCCTGCCTGTCATGCCACAGTGACAGGTCAGTCTTTGCAGGGAGTTTAATGAAGGCTAAACCAGGCAGAGTTTTATACCTGACACGTATGGATGCATGGCTGCACATCTGCACATCCTTCTTTGGGTGGAAATGAGATGTGCTTTTGTGGAGAAAACCCAAGATTCATTTAAAAAAGAAGAGGTGCTTTTATTTTTAAGGGGGAGGTAGGTCTATGCCGTGCTGCATGTGGTTTTCGTTCCATTTCTGCTTGATGAAAGTTTGGGCCGTATCATATTCTGTTCAGACGCCTTGGTGTGTCCTTATCGCCCGATGTGTGATGCCTTTCCACACCCCTCAGCTCCAGCGGGTTGGTGGGGATAGGCTCTGCAGCCGCCCCTGGGTGTGAAGTGGCTCTACCCTGCTGTTCGCATCTTGAAGGCGAGCTGTGATTTATAGGAGAAACAGGGAGACGTGACTGCGACTGTGCAGTTACAGGTGGGGTGGGGAAGCTTGGTATGAGAAAAAGGCTGAGGGTGAAGCATATATACGCATTTTTTTCCTCGCCCCCCTGCCTCCCTTCTTGTTCAAACTCTGCAGCCTGGACTCTGAACACAGCAATGCAGCTAAGGAATTACATGAATGTATGGGAGGGAGAGGCTTGTGCAGCATCTCTGGCTGCCTTTGACTGACAAGCTGATCTTTCAGAGCTAGGATAACCATCTCCCCCGAGACTAGGCTGAAATAAACTCCCGGCTGTGACATAATAATTTTTGATTTTATTTTTTTTCCCAGTCTCCCTGTATCATACCACTATCCACACCTCCTTCCTTATCCAATGGGATGATTACCCAGTTGTAGTCTTTGCTATCAAGCCGCATTACTCCTAAGCCACAGAAGCCCGTCCATCAAGAAGTGTAACTGTTGCTTGTTGTCTGACTCAGTGATGGCCATACCATAGACACTTTGTCAGCCCATGTCCCCTGGTGTCAGGGAGCACAGCTGTGGTCACTGGTGTTCAGCAGCAGCCTCTTGGCAGAGCATTAATCAGGGGGTCAGGATGCCAGCTGGACCTCCACTCTGTTCCCTACATCTTCCTGGCTTCATGGTGACCTTGGACAAGCCCTTGGGCTTAGGGACACGTTTCTGAAGGTGTCTGATAGGTGGAGGTAAACCTGGGTCTTAGAGGGATCTTTGGAAAGGGCTGAGATGCTGAACTCGGATGCCTAACACTGGTGCCTGTGGTGTGAGGCATCCCCTGGGACGCTGCTTTGAGCCAGGGCATATGTGATTTGCAGGGATGGAGAGAAACTAAGCCATGGCAGCATGACTGTACATTGCATGCAAATGTCCTCAGCCATGACTTCTGTGGTGGCCTGACACCAGTTGTCCTTAATGACATGAGTGGAGGCATTATCTGGGTATTTCAGCATACTTGACTCAGTCACACAGATCCATTATATGCTGTTTATAAGAGATTAATAAGTGATTAATTTGTTGGCGGAAGGTCAAGTGGGTGAGGGAGATGCTCCATCGTAGCCTTTTGAGGGTGCCCTCTTCCATTTCACGTGACAGGGTGAGCTGTACATCTCCGTACTCTTGCCAATCATGTCTGGGCCCTTTATAAATGGCTGATAAATGCAATATGAAATAAAGCCTGGCAGCTCTGCTTGGCAGCAGGATGAACTTGTTGACAGTCCTAGGCCGTATTGTGTACTGATATTGTATCTGACACCGTGACAAGGCAACGGAGGCTGCAATGGATTACGTGGGAAGGGGAAGATCCCTTGCATAGGCTTCTGGCATCTCCCCTTCCCCTAACCTCAACAGGGAGGCCAATGGGATGGCTGCCAGGGGATGCAGAGCTACCCTTCCCAGTTCTTCTCTAGTTCATGTAGCCCCATCTCTTGCAGGTGATATTTTCAGCAGTGGTAGACGTTGTTGCTTTCGCAGGTGATGGGGTAATACGGCCTCTGGGAAACAGCAGCTGTCATGCCAGGGATTGCACATGGTTCCTCCTAAACCCTGTTCCCAAAACCTCTTCCTTCATGAACCCTGGGTCTGCAGGGGCAGCCTACCCCACAGAGGCAGCGACCAAAGTCAACACTGTCCTGGCCAGATACCCCAGCCATCTCAGGAGACAGGAATGTCCAATATGCTGGTAGAGGGTTCCTGGGTTTTTCTGGCGCAGGTCTGCAAAGCCCAAAGCCTCCGGGAGGCATTTCATTTTGCTTTCTGGAATTAGCTTTAGTGCTGAAGGTTGGGTTTGGGCCAGCAAAGCTTCCTTTGAGCCGTCGGCCATGCAAAACACTCCGCGAGTCTGCAGCATTTCCCTTAAACACAGCTCATCTGGTGCCAGAAATTTGCCTCGCCTGAATATTATAATCTCCTCAAGTGCCGGTGAGGAATTGCCCAAAGGAAACGTGACCTTTCCAGCAACGCTGGATTGTCTGGAGCGGGTGTTCGTGGCCATGTGGAATGGCGCAGCCAGAGCGCGGGTGCCTGTATCGTTGTTCTGCAGGAGGAGGAGGTGTTTTGTAGGGCAAATGGAAATAAAACCCCTCCCTTGGCTGGGGGTCCGGAGGGAGGTGAAGTCAAGAGCTGGATCTGAAATGGGCAGCCGGCCCCAGTCAGAGCAGAAGTCTGAGCATCCCAGACGCTTGGCAAGCTGTGAGTCCGTGGCCAAAGCCAAACTGAGGTGCTTTCAGCCTGTCCTTAGACCTGCAGGATCTCCTCACCTCCTCAGGAAGAGATAAGCCCCTTCCACAAAGAGTGTTTTGCCCCAAACCAAGACCTCCAAAAGCTATTGGCAGAGATGTCGGGACCGCATAAGAGAAACGACCTGGCCCTGTGATGAGGTCTTGCCAGAGCAAGCCTTGCTGTAGCTCCTGGCTGCTGGGGCAACAAAGCGGTCCCTCTACCCTCCCTCCCTCCCTCCCTTCTCCAGTCCCCCTAATGTTTGCGTGAGGGGGCGAATTTCCTTTCACCTTGCATGAAAATTCCTCTATATAGGCAGGTGACTGGATGCAGGAATGTAGCACCCTGTAGCTCATCTTGGAAGTCTTCAAGCTTCAAGTCTTCTTGCTTTCCATTTCCCCGTCCTGTGTTGGGTGAAATGAAATGGGGAGCTCTCAGTCCCACCGGCAGCTATAAGCCTGCTTCTTCCCAAAACCTCCCCAGCCTGGGACCGACCTGAGAAAGTGCTGGATGGAGCTGAAGGCAGAGGTATGCAGTATCAACCTGATCCTGAAGCGCTGGGTAATTATTTCTAGAAATGGGAAAGATGGTTGTGCAATATCACTGTGGGCTGAGCATGCTGAGTTACTGAATGTGATTGTGAGCAATTAGAGCAAATGGAAGACTGTGGCCCCTTCTTAGAAAATGGAACTGTTTGGAAATTAAATCTTTCCACCTTTTTGCTTTGAAAGGCAATTTAACAGCTGACCCCCTCTTCACACTTGGGCTTGTCTAAATTGAAATGGCACATTCTGTCTGCGGTCCAACAAACCCTTGTAGCTGACCCAAACGCAAGGACTTTGGCAAGGTTTAGTTTCTTATTTGTCTGGGGGTTTTTTTTTGTTTGTTTTTCACTGAAGACAAATATTTGTGCTGCTAGGTCAGTCAAAAAGGAATCGTCCTTTTCCCTGTGCTTGTTGGTGTGACTACTGAACCCCACAGCATCGCTTATTAAACCTTCCTCCGCTGCCAGCCTGTTTGAGCATGAGAGCGAGCTCTGAATCGGCTAATAAACTGGTTTTAGGTGTTTGCTGGAGGGTGCTGATATTTCTGAACCCAGGGTGAGTGGGGGCTTGGTGGGGGCTCTATCCACAACCCTTATTGCCGAGAGGAGCAGGCAAGGAGCTCCCAGCATTGCAGCCCCGCCACGATGCTCAGTGTGTCTGAGCTGCATCCCAGCACAGCGGCGGGCAACTTGGAGGCTGGCTTGCTCTGTGGCAAAGGCAGCTGGGAAAGATATTTCCCTGCGTTTGCAGAAAAATCCTTCTCCCCAAAACGGTCGCCCCCGGCTCTGTCCTCAGCCCATTCGGATGATGCAGGGACAGAATAGCGAGCCGGTGAGGTCATGGGGAGAGAGTTACTCACATCCAACTGGGAAAGGGAGAGGGCTGCCAACCAATGTTGCTCTCACACCGCAGAAAGCTCGTGTGGTTCGGAGGGGAGCCCCCTCAGGGCTCCCCTGGGCACCCTGGCCAAGCCAGGGGGTTGGTGCAGCGCTGCCTCTGCAGCAGCTTCCCAAGGAGCTGGAGGAGGTGGCGAAGGAATTAAATAAAAATCTAATTTGTTCTGGCATAAACATGGACCTTGCTTCTTGTAACTGGGGCAATATGGGCGAGAGGGGGTTAAGAGCCTTTCCGAATCGGAGACTATCTGGAGCTGTCGCACAAGGGAGGGAGATCATGGCAGAGTTTAATGAATGACTTCATTTATATATTAAAAAAAACACAACAACACGGTGGCTTCCTGCCAGGCCCACAGACAAGGGTTTCTATGGGAACCTGGGGGAAAACAATAAATAGGAGTGTGGGACGAGTACAGAAGGGAGGAGGGGAGCCCAGGCCCTGGTCCGGGTCCACTTTGTTCCCCATGGAGAGCAAGGTGGCAAGGGTTGATGAGGGGGGAGAAGGGGAAAGGGTGGCTGAATTCGCTGCTGCAAAAAGACCCCACCCAAAATAAGGCAGGCAGTAATTACACGGCGGCAGAGCAGTCTCTTGGCCTAGTCCCGGGATCTGCTTCATTCCCTGCTCCCCTGTGGGCTCAGCAGGGATGGGCGACCTGTCTCTGGCTCTGCATCCCAGCTCTGCTGCCTTTGGGAATGTGGGAGTTTGGGAGGGCAGGGATGCGGGGTCACCCCCAGCTTCCTGCCAGCGTGGCAGTGGGACCACTCCACAAAGGGATGCTGCTGGGGCTAAGCTCAACAGTCCTGCCGGTGCTGCAGAGTAAAATAGGCTTCAAGTGAGTCTCCCTTGGAAAGGTTGACAAGGTTCATAGTGTAATTAGAAAAGCCAAATTTTTCTTGAACAAAATGTCTCAATTAAACCCAGCTTTTTTTTTTTTTTCCCTTTGCTGGGAGAGGAGGGGAATATGTCCTGAACCTCAAATGAAAACAGCATCTTAGTGAGGCCCTTGGTGAAGTGAGGTCCTCTTGCATGGTTCATAGTCCAGGCTGTGGGGAAAGCCAGGCAGGCTGGCAGAGTGACACTTCTGAGGTCAGCTGAAATCTGCCCGTCGTTCACTCAAACTGGGCTGAAACAAGTCTCAACTAAGGCATTTTTGCTTTTTTTTCCTTTTCCTTTCCACAAGCTCTTTGCCCCAGTCTGAACTGATGTTGCACTGTATCTCCTACTGAGCAGGTTCATCCTATAGGGACTACAGTCCTCAGGGTGTGCCTGAAGCAGGGGAAGCGCAGGTCGGGCTGGGTCCTGCTGCTGGCAGGAGATCGCCCTCCTGACTCCTGTGTGCGTCCCTTGCACAAGAGCATTTCTGTAAATAGGCTTGCAAACACCAGGGGAAACAGCCTTCATGGTCTGTTTTGGACCTGGCCGAGCCAGGGGCGAGTGGGGTGAGGGAGCACCTGCACCAGCATCTGCGCCAGCATCAGCCCCAGGTACCACAAGTCAGACCTGCCCTGCTCCAGCTGCTATCACCCTTTGGGTGAGCACTGACCACGCCATGGCAGTGTGTCCCTTTCTGCCTGCATCCTGGCTGGTGCCGCCAGTGGTGGAGCAGGAGCTGATCCCGTGCGGGGACTGGCTTTATCACCGGAGGAGGAATGTGGCAGCAGCCGCCTTATCACTTCCTCGGAGATGTGAGAGGCCGTTCTGCTGACAGAGGCATTATTATCCAGGGGCTGAGATGTCTGGGAGAAGCCAGGGCAGGCTTTTCTTCTCTGCAGGGGAGGAAGGAAGCAGGGCAGAGCAGAGCGGGACACAGCTGCTTGCCCTCTGCTGCTGTTCCCTCTGCTCCTGGTCAGGCAGGAGCAGCTCAACCACTTACGGAAATTCACTTCCAGGGTGCAGATCGCGCCTTCCCTGAGCCAAAGCTTGAGATGGGGGTGTGGGATTTCTTGCAGCACTGCAAGACCCTTTACAAACCCTTCCTGGGGTGCAAAGCTGCTTTGCAGGGAATGGTGCTTCCCAGTGGGCTTCCAGTCCGCAGGAAGGTGGCTGGTCTGGGAGGAGGGGGATATGCACAACATCTTCCTTGGGGTTGGGAAAGGCTCTCCTGCACCCCTCTCCCAGTCCATGTGTCCCACCTTATCCTTGCGCATCGGTTGGTCCCACTGTGGAGCTGTGCCGATGGAGGTGGGGATGCCGCTTTGAGGACTGCTGCTCATGGTGGGAGCGCTCCTCTGCAGGAGCCCCCCGCTTGCCGGGGGGAGACCAGGCACCTCGGAGGGTTATTGCCAGGTTTCACAGGCACTGCCCGATGGCATTAAGGATGGGTTTTCCCTCTGGCTTGGCAGGCTGACAGCACAGTGGAGTGTGGAAGACGAGGAGGAGGCAGCGAGAGAGCGGCGGCGGCGGGAGCGGGAGAAGCAGCTGAGGTCCCAGGCAGAAGAGGGCTTGAACGGCACAGTCTCCTGCTCGGAGAGCGCGGGTCCAGCACAGGAAAACCAGTAAGTAATACCCGCAGATAAATCCTTCAGCGACACACTCTCTCCTTGCAGCAAAACTCTCCAGCATCCACTGAGCAAGTGTCTCTGTTGTTCAGGGTGGTTTGGGGATATGGGGAAGTTCCCTAATAGGTTTGGGTTGGGGAATTTAGCCCAGACTAACAGATAGTGTGTTTCTAGTTTGGGCAGAAAAAGCCAGAATCCCTGCGTTGCTCTTGTTTTTGCTTGGAGGCTGGGTGTTTTACTGCCCTGAGAGTTTAAACTATGACAGCTTGGGTAAGGCTGAGCTCAGGCAGGGAGTCCCCATCACCAGGGATTTCAGTGCCTGGTTAAATTTCAGCTTGTGAATCATCCTACGCCGAAACTAACGGAAGTTCCTGATACGTGCGAAGACAGACATGTCCCTGAGGATATGATGCACAACCCTGGGCAGATCATGGTGCTGGTGGCCAAGCGAGCGATCACCTCTCCTGGGTGGGCTCCCCGCTCCTCCCTCAGAGGATGTGGCCCCGGCAGTGGGGAGCACGGAGCTGCTCCTGAGCTGGTGCAGTTCACAGCTCTAAGGGTTAAGTTAACTTGATGCTTTAATGGGGCAGGTCCTAAATAGAAATAGCTCAGGAGGCATATATGGAGATGCTGAGCTATCTGCTGTCAGAGAGGAAACCCCTGGAGAAGGGATAGGATGACCAGTCATGTCCCCAGCATCCCACCACAGCCTCACCGTGTCCATGGTTCAGCAGCCCAGGTGCTGTGCAGCATTGGGGCTGCCAAAAAACCAGTTTGCACTCTGAGTTGCCAAACTCTGTCTTAAAGACCCCAGTCTTCCCACTATTTATGTGTTCAACTTATTGCTATATATATTAAACACAATGGAAAAGTGGTGGCAGGATTTGGGATCACAGTCAGAGGGAAGCAGCAGCTTCATTTTACTGGAAAAATAGCAAAAGCTATTTATAAAAATCTATTTTTTTCCATGCAAAGATCAGTTCTTTCTTAGATACCTTCAAAATTATTCAGAACTTTTTTTCTTTTTTGGTCTCAAAGCTTTGCAAAGAAGCTTCAAAATCTTTTGTGGAAATACACCCGGTGATATTCTGCAGACAAAACCACTGTAGTCTGCCCTAAAAGCAAACAGAAGCTCTGGAAAGTAATAATAATCGTTAGCTTTTCCAAACCTCCCTTCAAATGGGGCCTGGAAAATAATTCATGAAGGTCTTTAAAATGGCAGACATGATCTCTGGTCTCTGCTTTACTGGGAGATGCTGTGAACAGCCTCGGGCACAGAGCAGCATGCAGCAGCCCCAGTAACCCAGCTTGCAGGTTCCAGTCCCGTGCGCATAGGCAGACACGCTGCTGACCCCACGGGACCATTGGTGTTGCCTAAATTTAATTGAGTGCTTAAGCATCTGAGAAGGGGGCAATGACAAGAACAACTCCTAAAATGAGGGGTTTGCTCCCTGCTCCATGATGCTTGAGCTTGCTAGACCAGGCTTCACCAGAAGGATGTTTCTTCTTCTCTGGCCATCCCCTGGTTTCTTCTGCAGCTGCTGACAGCCACCTGGGCTTGCTCATGCAGCTGGGGTCAGCCCTGGCTATTAATCTTCCAAAAAGCTTGGCTCTCTCTTGTGTAAACACTGCCCCCTCCCCTCAGCTCTTCCTGCGCTGGGACTCATCCCATCCATGTCACTCCTGTTTGTGCAAACCTACCCTCGGAATTTCCTTGCACCAAAGGGACAGAGCAAAGCTCCTCTCCTCCCTTTCCCCCACTAAAAAAAAGAGAAATAACCTGTAAAACGATGGGTTTGCAGGAAAGACATGCATGGCCTTGGGAGCCAGAGGGATAGATGTCAGCTTATGTGGTGCTGATGGGGCTGTGCTGGCTCGGTGCTTCTCCTGGGGCTGTGTTTGCAGAGGGGCACAGGGAAGTGACCAGTTTTCAAACAGCATTTGGCTGGTCTCCCTTGCTCCCTGGGAGCTTTTCTGATAGCCTGAGCACACGTTTGTGGCCAGGGCCACAAATATCAGAGCGATTCTTCCTTGGGCATCATCAATGCTGCAGCTCACCTGAAGCCTTGACCAGGGACAAGCAGATCCGTGGTCCCGTCCTGGCTCCACATCAAATTCCCTGAGTGTTATCCTGGGGCATCCACAAGCTACTGCTACACACGCAGCGGAAAATAACCCAGCCTAGGCTGCAGTGTCCTAGACCTATGTGGCATCACTGCTTGGCAGTCTAAGGGGATGCTGAAGCATGGCACAAGCTGGGCTGTGCTCAAACTTGTGGCTGAGCAGCCATTTTGGGTGCGCACCCCCTGCTACCGTCCCTGGTGAGCCTGGGGAGGGCACGTGTTTTTCATAAACCCTCAGCTCCTGCAGTCAGTTCAATGTGAGACTCCCGAATCTCAGAGAAATGCCCCATATTTCAAGCCACCGGGGTCACGGAGGAGGGTAAGCATCTCCTGACACCTCCTAAGAGTCCAGAAAGGCAAAGAAAAGACTCACCCACGTTTATTACATACTTTGAACCTCTGAGTTTTAAACTAATCTGCGAGTCCCACATCCTAATTCCCATTCCCAGGTGACATGACCGCCCTGCATCCCAAAAACATCTGTGAAGCCACCTCCTCAGGCCAATGCTTGCAACGTGGCTGTTCACCCAGAACCCCCGGCCGGAAGACGAGTCTCCTTGCGAACGCAAGGAAAGAAATAGGAAAAGCTCAACAATCCCTGTGCACGGCCAGCCCGCATCTGGTGCCGGCAGCTGTGCGCTCCGGGAGGGCTGTGGCTCTGTACAGCGTTAGGGTATTCACCAGCAGGGAGCCAGAGTCATGCAAGTGCATGTGACTGGCTCAAAGCTGTAGGGGAACATGAGGATCCAACCCAGAACTTGAGCCAGTGTCCTCATCTTTGGGCCTTCTTGCCTTCCTCATCCAGTGATCAGTTTAGGCCAGCTCCTGCCGATATCTTTTCTATGGGGCTGCGTACAAGCGTAGGACAAGCAGCAAGTGAGTTTGAAACACCTCTGGTTCAAACAAGGTAGGGCCAGCTCCAGTACAGAAGACGACCATGGACTTTTTGGTTTTGATGTGCTGCTTGTCTTTTGCTCGCTTGTGTGCGACCCCAGAGACCAGGCAGGCGGTGGGGTGCTCCTGCTGGAGACACAGAGCTGCTCCTTCTTCCTCTCCATCTTGCAGTGGTGCCCTGAGAGACCCCCTTTGTACAAGGGCGCTCCTAAGCACGTGGCAAAGGTGTTTTTCCTGTAACGGAAGATAAGGCTTCAAGTGGGATTTGGGAGCAGCCAGAGGAAGGAAGATGCAATAACTGGAGGGATAGAAGGACAGTATCAGGCTGCGGCTCTTTCGGGCCAGGTCTGGTTTTTTTTGCATCTCTCTCATCCTAATTTTCATTCTTGCTGTGTTTCAGCTATGACTTTAAGCCGTCTGGGACTTCGGAGCTGGAGGAGGATGAGGGGTTCAGTGACTGGTCCCAGAAGCTCGAGCAGCGCAAACAGAGGTGGGTAGGACACAGCTGGACCAAGGGGAGGGGAACCAACGTGTCCAGAAAAAGGACAGTCCCCGAGGAGGGGTGACCAAGCCCAGGTCAAGCCTAGCATGCATAAGAACAAGGCCAGAGGCTGGAGCATCAGCAGGGCAGGATGGGCCCCACACCGCTGGGACGGATGCTCTCTGCCTGCCATCTGGGCTAGTGGGGAGGAGCAGGCTCAGGGACTGCCCCAGGCTTTGGGGATGTTTGGATTGAGCTTTGCACTCCAAGCAATGGCAGCCTGCCAGGACGCCTGGGTTTGGAGGAGTGACAACAGCGGATTTAAGCCACCTGAGCTGCTGCAGGGGCTGAAATGGCCTCTAACATAATCCAGGCCAGCCTAAAAAGCTGTTCTAAGTTATTGCTGCTTCCTGGCTCATGTCAGCATAGTGGGTGTTATGGCCCCAGCCCACCTTGTGCTTGACTCCTCTTTCAGCGGGGGAAAACAGGCAGCAAAGAGCCCTGAGAGGTGCTTGTGTGCCAGCTGTTTAGTCCGCATCTCCCATCACTCTCCCCTTGCTGAGCTGAACTAAACTCTTGCCTTAACCGCTTCCCTTGGACACCATCTACCTGCATGTGAACTCTGTGACTCAGCTCTCTCGGCAGCTTGATTTTATAGGGAATTTTGCCCCTGTGATGACACAGCCTCTTCTTTACCCTTGAGACTGAAAAAATGCCTAAGATTAATATTTACTGCTGAACAAATAAATAGAGCTTGCCTCTTCCTTACTTTTTTCCAAACACTGTAGCTAAACCACTCTGCAAGCTGTACCTTTGGAGCCCTGACCCCACAAGCATTGCTCAAGCACCTCACCGCGGCATTGATTATAACATCTGTGGGAGCAATCAAAAGTCAGCCCCATCTGCTTTTCGGCATGCTGCCTCTTTTTCTGCCCCCCTTGCAAAGAACTTGTCTGGAGAGAAAGGCTGCTGCTGTTCCCTCCTTGGCTTTCAAAAGAGAATTAGCTGGAAGGGTTGCGTTATCCTCTCCAGAAATTGCTCCTTGGGTTTTTATGTGATGCTTGTGTTTATTCTGTAGCGGGGCAGGAGGGTGCTGAGCAGGGGAGGTGGCATCCATGGCAGGTGAAGCCCATCAGAGAGGGGTGGTGCTTCAAAGGCAGCAGCTGTAGGTGAGGAGGCTTTTGGCTAGAGGCTGGCTGGGAGGGGCAGCTGAAGGGGCTCAGACCCTGTGGGCTTGCTGGGAGTGGTTTTTTTGCAAAAGCTGGGCTTGCTTCCTAGCAGGTGGTTGTACCCTATAAAGTTCCTTCAGCAGCTTTGCCCTTGCTCACCTGCCTCACCCGAAGGACAAGCTTGGAGTGTGGTGTGAGCATAGGTAGGCTGTGTGTCTCGCTGGGATGCTCCATGCTGGGACAAGCAATGCTGTGGCCGGGGTTTCCCAATCCCCTCTCTCCTGCTTAACTGAATATGGAGCAAACCCTGTTTTTTCATGTGAAGGACACTTAGGTGGCGGCTATGAATGAGGGGATGGAGACAGTTGCTCTCCATTGGATGGAGCTAAAACAGCTTGTGCATCCCCTGAGGGCCTTGGTGCTAAGGCACATTTTCTTTTTGGTTCTCGTTCCCCGTTTTGTGGGGGGAGATCTATGCTATATCAGCTACATGCAGGAGGGTGTGTCAGACTAGCTGCCTCTCATACAAAATTGCTGTGGTGCAAAAGGCATCCTATAGACTGCATCATATCTGCTGGCCTTAATTTTTAATATGAGCATGCACTTTAGCTGGAGGCATTGCTGGCATTCTGGTTAAGAGAAACTAGTCAGCTGGGCCTTCAGAGCCCATTTGCTGTGGTAACTGCGCTGTCGTGGGAGCATGATTAGTAGCAAGCCAAGTGAGCCAGCATATGCATGTATCAGCTTTTTTCCCCATGTGGTCAGTGAGGAGGGCTGGACAGTGGCTGTCCTGTGAGCTACCTTCCCCGCAGCAGAGAGGTGGGTGGAAAAGTCTTGCTTGAACTTTTTTTCATGTTTTGATGCTGGCTGGTGAGGCAGAAGTGGTGAGTCAGCCTTGCACTTTGGCAGCTGCCTGCTAGCCAGCTCTCTAGCCTTGCTGTCACAAGCCGGGTGATTTTTCTAAGAAATGGATGGGAGGAGAAAGCTATTCTCTGGCCAGGGAAAGTAAGATGGCAATAACATCTTGGTGCACAGCTGTGAGGCAGTGAGAGCTCTGGGGTTACGTGCTCCCACTGACTGTGCCCAAAGGCATGGGCTGCTCTGCTTTTGCAAAGCTGATTGCTTAAACATACTCCTGGGTCTCCTCTCTGCAGCCTCAGAGACCTGGAGGAATCCTCTTGTACAAACCCTGTTGTGGTTTTTTAAACCTAAGCCAAGGGGTGACCCTGGCTGCTTTGGGACTCCTTGGTTTTGCTGGGCTATGACATGAGTGACATGAGTAGAGGTGTAATTTATTCCAGTGGGCTTGTGAAGCACTGTGCCTTGCAAACAAAAAAACCCCCACGTGAGTGGCTGTGCAGCTTTCCCCTGCAGTTTAGCTTCAGCTAGGGAAAAGGTGAATCTTGGGAAGCATGTTCATGTGTTGTTGGTTGGATCCTATTCCAGCAAGAGGCTCTGTTAACATGGAAGATGAGTTTAGGCAGAGGAAGGCTGTGTTTGGTGCTTCATGTTGAATTGATGCTGGGAACCATGGGGGCAGCATCAGATCTGTGTTTGTGCACCAGGACCACAGAGCACGCTGGTTCATCTGGGATTTTGGCTGCAGCCGAGCAGAGAATTGAGCCAGCACCACATCATGGTGGTAGTGTCTTCTCTGCCTGGGGTCTGAGCAGAGGTCTGATCTCTGTTTTCCTGCGGGTCTTGCCCATGGTGAGGCTGGAAAGGTGCAGATACCTTCAGCTCTGCCACAACTCTTAGTTGAGCTGCGTCTTGGACATTCAAAATGTGGGAGTGTGATGTGACTGCTGTTGCATCTGGGCACCGGAACTGGATGGGACCATGAAGTGGCTGTGAGCCCTGGCGTAAAACACACAGCAAGTTGTAAGATTGGGGGAGTGATAAAATTGGATTTCTAGAGGTCTGAGGCACCTGATGGTGTCTGTAGGCTCATAACAACATGTTTTGCTTCTTTGACCTCTCTCCCCCACCTCTAGGTCTCCACAACAGTCGTATGAAGAAGAGGACGGTGGTGTGAGCGAAGCTGAAGTCAAACTGGAGCAGATCCAGCTGAATCGGGAAAGCCCGGAGGAGATCCGGGAGCAGAATGTGGTTATCGGGGAGGAAGAGAGGCTGTGCCAGGAGGAAGAACAGGTCCAAGAGCAGGAGGAAGAGGAGAGAGCCGAGCAAGAGGTGGGATCAGGAGGAGCTGACTTTCTCCTCTCCACAGGGCTGGTGGGAGAGCTGGGGCTGGATGCTGCTCTCCAAGAACTCAGCTCACCATTGCTGCTTACACTGCTGAGTGTTGAGCCCATGTAGACATGCTTTCATGGCAAAACCTGGGGCTGGTGCCACTCTGGCCTGTGTGCCTTCTTGGGGTCATGGCAGGCAGCCTCTGCCCTCTTGTGAGGGTGATGTGTTTGCTCCCAGAGTTTGTGGTGGTTTAGTCATGTCCCTGTAATAGTGAGAAGGAAAGTGCTACTATTTCTCCTGTAATTTTTGTAGGCAGTGAGTAGCACTTCAGGAGAACTCAAATCTGAATTTTACTGCTTGTTTTTCTCTCCCCAGCCTTTATCGCACCTTTGGAGCACTTTGTCTTGATGTATCTCTAAATCTTGCATTGCTCCCAGCTGAGGTTTTCTTTCTTTGCTCTTCTGATGAGGCGTAATTCCTGGTTAACAAGAGAGACAAAGCTGGAACTTGAGTGGTGTGCAAGTCCATTAGGGTGGCTGAGCTTCAAATATCTTTTGCTGCAAATGGATTTTGACTTGCTGAAACTAGTATGCTTTTTGCATTTGAACTGTGTGTGTGACTCTTTCTAGCCCTTTATTCTAAAGGCAGCTGCTCTCCTTGTGGCCTCTAAATGAGAAATTCGCATCTTCCTATCTCAATAGTGGTAAGAAATCTTTATTAACTGATGCAAGGGCCCCTTTCCATATCATTTTGGAACCCTGAACCTGCAAAATTTCTCTGATTCCCCCCCTGCAAATGACACACGAGCTTCTTCCTGGATGTTTCAAAATTAGATTATGTGAACTCAAAGTTTCTGTGCTCACATGTTTGTTTAGTGTAAAGCAGGAAGCCTGGGAGACGGGAAAAATCACTTTTGTTGCATAGCAAGCAGTTTGACCAGCTCACTTCCTGGCTTGTTCATTTTCTGCACTCAGGAAAAGAAGAGAAGGAGAAATGAAGAAGAAGAAGAAACACCAGAAAAACGCCAGAAGGCCCCAAGCCCTGCCAGCCTGGAAGAGGAGGAGCTATGCTCTGACCACACTGCAGTGTGCTCCATGAAGGTTTGTGTTCCTGGGGCCCCTCTGGAGGCATGGCAACTATTGCAATAGAGCACCTAACTAATGATGAGGAAAGATGATCCAGGGCTTGCAGTAACGTAGGGTGTGAATCCTGCTACAGGCTGGGACAAATCACTTGATCTGTTTCCCTCATCTTCCTTGGTTGTCAACCTCCTCTGCTCCTGCTTTGCCTACTTGAGCTGTTGGAGGCTGTAACTGTCGCTGTGTATACTTTGCCAATCACCGTAAAAGTCTAAAGTTCATTGAGGACTCCAGGGAATATTGTAGTGAATTTGGTCAAAGACTACACATGAACTTAGTCAGAAAATGAAATTGCCCTTCCCCAAAAACTTGAAGCACTGGAATTTCCCTATCTTACGTAGAATAAAATCAGAAAGTGTGACTTAAGTTTTTTTAAACAAACTGGGATTCCTGATCTCTAAAGCATCATGTCCTTCCCAATCACATCTGTCTGCGTTGATGCTCTTGCAAAACTTCCTTTTTTAACACCACCTGAATTGCATCTCATGACTTCTGTTGCATTTACTACAAATCCTCAGTTTTGTGCATGTGCTTTTAAATACAATAGATACAGATAAGTGATTTCTGTAGTGAATGGCTTATTGTCTTCGTAAGCCCTAAGCTTGTTGATTATAGCAGTGAGGGAAATGGTGAGGAGCCTGGGTAGCCTGTTAATCTGCTGTTGGTATTATCTTTGCTTTTTTGCATTTAGATCTGTGCTATTTGCTTCTTAGTCAATATTTCCTGGACGGGGAGGATTGTAGGAGCACTTCCTCTTGCAAGAGCAAATAGATCGTAAGAGGAAGGTTTCATCATCTACAACCATCAGATTCTTGTTCTTTATGGAGAAGCCTTTTTAAAGTCAAATAAAAAGAGAGGAGAAATGGTGGGTTTGGATGCAGGCCATGTGCTAATGTTAGGTTTGAAAAGTGGGGTGGGGGCGGCCAAAGCACATCCCTGAAGTGGGACTGGTGGGGAAATGTGGGAAACGCTTCCAGCACGTTTTATGTGCTGAAACTTTTGTCATTACAACCCCAAAACACACATAGCTTCCTGACCTGAGCTTAACTGCTGCTGCTCGGATTAGCCCAGGGAAAGGTTTAGAAATACAGTCTCTGTGTTTTATAATGGTGATGTCAGAGCTCACCAATACACAAAGCAGAATGTAAAGCTGTTGAGGAAAAATATGAGCTTGGGATCTTTCCAAAGGAAGGAGGATCTTTACACCCCAGCTAGCAGGGCTTTGTGTGAATGCTAAGAATTGAACACATTGACCACCAAGAAGGTGTTTTGGCACAGGATTGCTCAGCAGAAACACTGCTTGTAGTGGAAAGATGAGAGCATCTGTAGTGGGCGGTGAGCTCCCCTGCCAGCTGTGGCTGGTGGAGGCCAGGTACAGGTCTGGAGCAGGCACATGTTGGGTTGCAGTGTGATGGGGTGTTTGGGGTTCAGAGGGCCAGTGTGGCCTGGGGGCTGAAACAGACGTGTGGTGGCAGGGGGGAAGCCTTGTACCAGCCCTGTTTTGTCCCAGGCTGCTTGTGAGCTCTGAGGTTTGAGGTTGGCTGAGCGAGCAACTGTGGTTTCTTCTGGCCTTCAGAAAGTGCTTTGGACCAGAGAAACACATGACTCTCGCTGCAAGGAACTGCCCTGCTGGGCAGGGGGAGGTGGTCTTCAAATAGCTTAGGGAAAGTTTGTTCCCACCTAGACTGTCATGCTGAGATCTACTGTCACCTACAGCCTTTTCTAGGCCCCTCTGTATTTAACTTGATGTTCATTTCTGACCTTTTGGAAGCACCTGTGGGTGGCTTGCACCTGCACAGCATCTCTCTGGCAGGGTTGGCAAGGTTTTTTCCTATTGATATCTTATCTACTTGTGGTTGAGAAGCTGAGACATAGGCAGGGATCTACCAGATTCCCCTTTCAGGTGCTGTTATGCCCCATGAGGTGCCAGTCTGCCCATCAGTGTCCCAGAAGGATGAGCAACCCAATCTCTTAAGTCACGGCTCAGAGGCAAGCATCAATTCCTGCAGCACTGAGAAAAGGAGCGAGCTGGCAGCAGGCAGACAGCCTGCCCAGCAGAAAAAGCTGGCTGATGGGATATCTGTCATGCTGCTGTGTTGGGACCCTGCAGAGTGACTCTCCCTAGTGCACCTCTATTAGCCAGGGTTGCACTGTTTCATGGTTGTGCTCTTCTCTAATGGGCCTTGTGCTCTTGGGCACAGCTGTTAAATGTGTCCTCTCTGTGACACTTTCTTGTCTTCTGCTTAGCTAAAATATAGCACTGGCATCCTGAATGCATCTTAAAATGAGCACTTAGCACTGCTTTTTATCTGCTAACTTGGTAGGTGATGTTTCCCATGGCACAGGCAGCAGTTATACAGGGTGAGAAGGCTCCTTGTTACTTGGTTGCTGCTCCTTGGCTCTGTACGAGCTGGTGTTAAGAAAGAGCCTCCCCTTTGACTTGAAAGTGATTTTTCTCTCTGTATTCTTGTTTTCTGGGGCACAAAAGAGCTGTAAGGTTTAGCAACATTTCAGCTTTCCTTTATTCAGTGGTTGTGAAGTGTTTGTTTGCCTTCCTGTCTTGGCCAAAGAGTTCTTGCACAGGAGCCTTTTATGCAAAACTCTTTCCTAATAGCTTGACCTGAAGGGCTGCCTTGCAGGTGGCTCCATGTGCCGACTTGCCCTGTCTGTGTGCTACTCTGGTGTGGAAAAGTCCATGTAACTCATGCCTGTGCTGCTCTCATGCTTGGCTCCTCTTCTGCAGACATGGCTGGCAGTGCCTTTAGTTTTCCCCCTTGTCTTTCCACACTTGCCACTTTGTTGTGTCTGGCTAGGAAACCAAGTGTCTGAGAGACACCTAGTCCTTGAACAGAGGGAGTAGAGAAAATGGTCTTGGTTGCTGTTTCAGCTGTTAGTCAAGCTGCACATTGTTGGTATGCCCCTGAAACTGGTTGGGCTGCTACTGTGCACTGGTGCTTTTGGTTGGGATTCTGCTCACCTGCCTTGGAAAGGAGAAGGAAAGGGGATGCTCGCTGTCTCCCTGACCAGTGTGGGAACATGGGAGTGAGGCAGGCATTTCTAACCAAAATCTGTGTGAGGGATCAGGGAAGAGAAATGGTTGAATTATGGTCAGCTGAGGTGACCTACATCCATCTGAGGTCCATGGACAAAAGTAATATTTTTGTCTTCTCTCTCCCACTTTAGATCACGGACAGAACAGAGTCACTGAACCGCTCAATAAAGAAAAGGTATTTCTAGGGTTGACCTTGGGGTAAAGCAGGTCCCTTCCTGCAAATGGAGGATGCTGGAGGGCCCTGCTGTGGGGAGGGGCAGGAGTGACAGGCTTCCTGTGGCCCTCAAAGTCCTCCCTTCTGCTTGAGGCAGTGGGGGATCACCTTAATCCTCTTCTCTCCTCTGCTTTCCAGTAACAGCATAAAGAAGACTCAGCCTCCCCTCCCTGTGTCGAAGATTGATGACAGGCTGGAGCAGTACACTCAGGCTATTGAGGTGGGCTGCTGTGTTGTCTCTCTGGCCCCACACTCCAGGGAGCCCTCTTCGGGCATTGCTCTCCCACTGTACCTCTCAGTCTTACCATCTGGGAGGTGACAACTGAATCGTCTCCCCTTGGATGGGAGCAACCCTTTCTCCTGTCTCTATCTCCCTCCCCAGCATAAAGTAGGTTTCTTTAGCGAGCTGTCCCATCCTTGTTTCCTCGTGTTCCCTACTTAAAGGGTAAGAGCATCTGGCAGGAACTAGCAAGACCCTACAAGTCTCCTTTTACAACCCCTCATCCTTGAGGACCTCCAATTAGAGGGGAAAAAAAAGCACAAACTCCCTGATGGTGATCTTTCTCCATTTATTTTCCAGACATCCACAAAGGCTCCAAAATCTGTCCGACAGCCCTCTCTTGACCTTCCCACCACGAGCATGATGGTAGCCAGCACGAAAAGCCTCTGGGAGACTGGAGAGGTTGCAGCTCAGTCTGCCGTGAAGTCCCCACCCTGTAAGGTACGGCATTTGCAGGACTTGCCTTGCCTGTGCAGGGAGAGAGGGGCTGGCCTCTGGGCACAACATGCATTATGCTTGCATTAGCCTGTTGGTACAGCTCATTGGTGGTGACCATTGGCTCTAAAGGCATCTTTATTAGAGATCCAACCTCCTTCATCAGGATGCAAGGCCTTGTACCTTGGAGCTTTGCTTCGTCTGTGCTAGGGTCCCAAATTGTTCCTTGGTGGTACAGCTAGGAAAGCCTTTGTGATGCTGGTTGAGGCTCTGGTTTGAAATGGGAGTAAAATCAGCTGGTGGGGAGAATATGTATGTCTCCTGCAGGGGTTAGGACTGAGTTCCAGTTGTTGAGCACAAAGTTGCGTCTAGTACCAAGATGATAAATCTTGTAAACTTGGAAAATGCAAAGAGTATTATGTATTGCTCTCTTAATAATTTCACTTTCTGGTCACTGTGAGTGAGGCTGATTCTGTAACACATTGGTTTCAAATCTGTGTTTATGTGAGCAAAATTCCTTCCACATAAAAAAGGCCTTGATGTTAACATGTCTTAAATAGTTAATGAACTTAAGAAAATAAACATCTTGGATCTGTGATCCAGGCTCTTGTTGAAGAGAGTGAGAGAGAGGAAAACATAGGATATACTGGAAATAGGAAGAAGTTTTCATAGTTATGGGTTTTAGCTGCAGCTGTCATAGGTCAGATGATGTGATATTATAAATAAAAAAGGAGGTCAGATGTTTGGGTTTGAAAGGGACATGAACAAAGGCATGTTCAGCAGTGTTAGCAGTGAAGGGTAATGAGAACTTCATCTTCTCAGGATATCGTGGCTGGAGACATCGTGAGTAAACGAAGCCTTTGGGAACAGAAGGGCAATCCCAAAACCGAGACCAATATCAAGGTGAGTTAGGATCTGTATGAGTATGAAAGCACTTGCTCTGCTGTGGAAAAAGAAAAGAGCTCTTGGCTGGGTTGGAAGTATTGAGAAGATGGTGATGTTCTGTAGGGACAAAGGCTGCCTGTATCTATCAATGCAACTGCTTACCTAAGAGCTCTTCCTGACAGTGACCTGCTATTGCTTCAGCCCTAGTAAAAATGGGGGCAAAAAATCATTTTATAACCAGTAATACTGAAGGGTCTCTTGAATAGCATGTTGTTCTCAGCCCATGAGTTGGGAGCCCCAGCCTTCTAGGCTCAAATTGAACTGCAAATGTGAGTTACTTTGCTCTTGTTATGCTTTTTAATCTTGAGAGTAAAGAAAACATGCAAAATTAAGTGGAACTGGACCTAAGACAGTATCAACACTTGCAGATGGATCTGGGATTTTGTGCGTACTGGTACGTTTGTGGGAATGCCTGTTAAAATGCGGCAAGCAGCTGCTGCTTGAACTGCCCAGGCTGGGAGAGGAAGATCAAAGTATCTTGTCTGTTCTGGGTCAGTACTGCTGCCAGTATGTGGTAAATGAAACTGGCTCTTGCCATGGGTGAAACCAACCCTGGCTTGGGGGGTCTGGGCTCTTAGATGAGCCCTCCCTCGCGATGTCTGGCATTGCATCTTCCCTTTCCTATTACACATCCTGTGCTTGCTGTGTTGCCTTACGCTTATACAAAGTGGTGGTTGGTCTGTGCAGAGTTTACGTGGAAGGGGCAAGAAGGGAGTACAGAGTAGGGTGACTCCACGCCCTCTGGGATTAGAGAGAACTGTATCACATGCTCCTCTGGCTTCAGTTATTTGATCTTGACTGCCTATTTGAGGGAGAAAAATGCTGACTTTTGTCTCTCTTCTTTCTCTCCTGTTCAGTCCACTCCTTCTGGCAAAAAGTATAAATTTGTTGCAACAGGCCATGGCCAGTACAAGAAGGTGTTGATAGATGATGCTGCAGAGCAATAGCGTGCCTGGAGAACTCATTAACCAGGTAGGTGGGGTATGACCTTGCACTGTGTAACAAACTCCTGGCGCTGTTCTGGCAGGACATTGGGGTTATTTCTGCCAGCCACACTTTGCGTGAGTTGGAAGGTACTGTATGGTAACAGCTGGAGCCTTGCTTCTGGGTAAACGTCTGAGCTGGAAGGGAGTGGGTACTCAGTAGGGGTTTGTTTTGGTCTCTGACTTTCTGATGCTGCTAGGAAGCTGGATACCTCTGTTAGTTTAATCTGCAGAGTAAGCCCCTTAGCTACTGCTGTTTGGGTGAAGATGCATTTGCCTTTGCTAGTTCAAAGGAACAGTCTCTATCTACTGTTTTTTCTTATGCTCTCTTACGTTGCAAGAAGTAGATAGCTGGAGGTCATTCTGGCTGAGCATAGGGGCTGATGTACTCCTGAAATTCAGATGCTTCTGGGGTCTAGTTCCCAGATTTACTGAATTAATCAGGAGAAAAACTTTTGCTGATTTCAGTGACCTCTTGGAACCAGTCCATAATAGGGCTGTAGTGGGGAGGACATGAACATCTGCTGTGCTGGGTAGACCAACAGAGCAGAAAGGACCATCCTCTGATGCGCAGCAAGGGGGAAGGTAGAGCTGGGTTGCTGTCTCTGTGCCCTCTTGAAACGGTCTTTGGATCTCATGCTTGTATTGTATTTATGTTAATAGATATCCTGGTGTTATCTTGAGTGGATGATAGTAGAGAGTTGTGACAAGAAGGAGGAATGGCGTAGAGGGAGGTGATAACTGGTTGGATCCAACTGGGCAGCATCTGGCACAGTGAGAGGAGAGGAAGCTGTCGGGGGTGAAAACAAGCTCATTCTCTTTTTTCCTACTATAAAAAAGAAGCTTTATTTCATAGCCAAGCTTATAAATAGCTCTGGCTGCTACAAAACACCTTTTGTTTCTGAATTCTTCTGGGGGTTGTGTTCCTTTTTTTTTTTTTTTTTCCTTTCCCTCAAGGAGCTGGCTTCTGAGTGCACCATATTGTTTTGTTTGGGTTTTTTTCCTTTTGTGGTGCCCATTTAGAAGAGAAGCTCTCTTGAATGCCACTTTGAGATGGGCAGCAGTACAAACCTAAGCCTGCCCAAAGCTATGTTTTTAGATGTAAAGGAGGAGGAGCCCACAGGACTTGTATCCTCAACTTGCTTCTCTGCCTGTGGCTTTCAGAAACCTATTTTAAGGTCTTCTCTTTGATCAGTCCTCTTCTTTTTTTTCTGAAGTCTGTTTTGGTGCACGAGGTGGGATCCTACTAAGCTTCAATTCTTTATAGCAAACAGGTTTTGCTAGGTTGTCAGCAGGTTTTGTTTGCCCTACCTGAGCTTCTGCAAGCAGCTCAAAGGAAAGTACCCTCAGCTCTGGTCTTTTTCCAGCATCCTTTCTTGAAAAGCCAGTGACTGTCACGAGATGTCCTCTAGGATCCACCCAGTACTCCAAATAGCCATGGCACAACACTGTGGCCCTATGGGCTCATTCACAAGTAAGGTGTTTTGACTGTGAATAGCAAAATGACTGTGATAGCTGAAGGATCTTGGCTTGTTTCTCTTGGGTTTTTAGCTGTCTGTTTTGTGTGCTGTGAGGTCCCTGCTCCCCAGCTCCTCTCCACCCCCCCTGAACTATGTTCATCCTTTTTCCCTATTGCCGGATCCCTTCATGGTTGCCTTTTTGCTCCCAAACCCTTCTGGCTCATCCCCATGTCACTTGCTCAACACCACCTTATCAGCTTTCTAGTTGCTTGAGCACAGGTACAGTTTTTCCTCCTCCCCTCCCTTCCTGAGCTGCAGGACCTCTGAGCAGGCTGTGGAGCAAGAGGTTTTCTGCAAGTGGCCATTTGGGCTCCTGGCAACTGCCTGAGGCTGTTTGACATGGAAAAACAACCAAACTCTGTGCCCAGCGGCATTCCCCTTCACTTGCTCAGCATGGCAGCTCAGGCTGGGACACGCTCCAATGGCTCCCAACGCAGAGCTGCTGGTGGAAATCTTGCCTCCACACACCTGATATCTCCTCTGTGATGCTCTCATGCCAGGGTCTGTCTCTGCAGGACTTGCCATGTCTGCTCTATGCCTCTGCCCTTCATTCTTGGGGCAAAAGGGCTAAACCATGCAGCCAGACCTTCCTTCCTGTGCTTCCCACTGCAGGAATAGCTCTCCCCACCGGCAATTTTCCATCCTTCGTCCCTGTGCAGTGGGGCTGGGTTGTGGATGCAGCCTGGTGGGAAGCCCAGCAGATGCAAAACGTAAGCCTTATGTGAGAGTCACTGGTTTGTTCTGGGTGGTTGTCCTCGCTGCAGGACAAAGTGGTTTAAAGCACAATTGCTTCTGAAACCATCTTCTCTGGCCAGACTCACTTAGTCTCCCAAGTGTAATCAATATTGGCTGTTCTGCTTTACGCTAATGCTTTGGACCTTGTGAATGCAGACTCTTGTGCACAGGCATCCATCTAGCTGTGCTACAGTAAAGTGCCATTTCATCGTTGTGTGGTAAGGTCATCTTTATCTGCATTAGGCATTCTACATGTTTTACGCTGCACTCTTTGATTTTTGATTTTGTGTTGCTGCGTGGATCTTTCTCTATAGCCTTCTCTTGCACCATGTTGAATTATCCTGCAGAGGCTTACCTGGGATCCTCTCGTGATTACTGGTGCATTTCCAACCTATCTTTTCAGCTTTTTCTTGGAAAACTGGGGGGTTGGAGAAATCCAAAATTTAGATACTTGGGTTATTCTTCCTTCTCTTTTTTTTTTTTTTTTTTTTTCCTTAGAATAGGGTAGGGGTTACAAAACAGAGAGGATAAGATCAGCAAAGTGAAAACTTCAGTGAAGGTTTGATGATAACTGAGCTCTTCTTTATAGCATCATCACAAAACTGGAAGACTTGAAAAAAGCAAAAGAGGCTCTTGGTTTTGTTTCTAAGTCTGTTCGCAGTTTGGCTTGGGGAAATTTTGGTCAGCTCCATATCCTCTGCACATGAAGAGAATGTAAAGAGCTGTGTATCGAGTTTCCTATTTGGACTAAACATAGCAATCCTATATTAGCTGTGTAGGAACATCCCAGCATATGACAAAGTCCCTTGTGAAACAGAAATAGCTGATCTCCAGCTTTCATGCTCATAAGCCTGGTGGTGATGGAGATGCAAAGGGTGACTGTAATGCTGGAAAGCACAGTTGTCTTTGTGGATGGACAGAGTTGGGGCTTTTGTTTTAAGTATCCTTTTTTCAGGACATCAGGCACCAGTAGGTATGCAACTATCATGATGTTTCCCCTGAAAATGAGACTACGTGTGGTTAGCAGAACCCCTCAGAAAACAGCACCTTGTTAAATACACAGAGTTGGATACCCACATGCTGAAGCAGGCTCTTGGTGGTTATCGTGAAAACACCAGCCCCCACCTGTACTTAAAAAAGCATGGTAAAATACATAACAGAACTTGATTACTGCAACAAAGTTAGTCTTCTGTGCACTACGATTTAGTAGACTGACCTAGAAGGACATCAAATGATGATGCCCATTTTTTTAGGCAGGGGAACTGCTACGTGAGAGCAGGATGGATATCTTATGCTGTCCCTTGTCTGTGCCTTGGGTGAAAGGATGAGTTTCCACCTTGTTCTCAGCAAATGGGTGTGGGGTGCACTTGCAGTGGAGAAGCTAAAGAGATGATGCGTACCTTCTTTGAGTCAGTTTCTAAGACTCCCTAGAGGAGATGTGGAGCAACCCAGATTCCTTCATGTTGTCTTATCTACAACTGCTTCTGTTTCTAGGATTTATCTTGGTCTTAAATAAACACAACAAAATAAATTCAGATTCTATCATCCTCCTCTAAACTGGGCTTTTCCTACAGGCAATTTGTCCTCTTCACTGTGTGCCTCCCCTCTCTTCTCTGTTACCGCATACAGTGCTTGTTGTTGGCTCTTTTTAAAACAAGTGCATGTTTGTTTTCCTGGCTTATGACCTGTGGATGTGGTATGTTATCCATTTAAGCTTATATACATATGGACAGTAGCCCTTAAACCCACAGCATGAGGCTGCTGGCTTGGAGGGGTTTTATTTAATTTTATTTTTTCCTTACACTTGGCTCTGGGCAGTAAACCTAGTCATAGGTGCTCTCTTGCTTGGTGCCCTGTAGGAACCTCCAGAGATGTGGGCCTGGTGGAGCAGCCTGGCTTCAGTTGACTGACCATCCTGATGCCATTCTGTTAAAGCTCTTGGTGTGCTCCTCAGCCACTTTAGGTCTAAACCGGCTCACCTCGAACACAGTGGTGATCTTTGTCATGGGTTTGGCAGCCAGTTCCTTCAGTTTCCGGGCGTCGAAGCGTGGCTTATGTAGAAGGATGGGTAAGCGGTGGGGAAAAAGCAAGCTTTCTTCCTTCTGCTGCTTCTTCTCTTCTGCTTGCTGCTTCCTCTCCTTGTTGACTGTCATCTGGTATAAAATAGCATCCCACATCCTTGTGGCCCTTGATTTAAACGGCCTGCTGTCTTGACTGATGATTGCTTGAGAGCTGTCCTTCTCCTTGCTCCCTTCCTCCTGTCCCAGCTTTTCCGGCTCGGACTCTGGGAAGCTGGGTGCTTCTGGCTGCACCATCAAGTGCTTCCTGAGGCGATGCCAGCCACCAGCATTGGCTCCAGGAGGTCTTGCTTCTTCTACTGACGATAGTGCTGGCTCAGCTTTGGGGGAGGGCTGGTGCTTGGTAAGCTCGGGGTCAACTGAGGTTGAATGACATGTTCTGCCTTGGTGTCTGTGGAATTGGCCCCGGTACTGTCAGCTTGTGCTGGGGTTGCTGTCGCTGAGTGTGCTTGCCTCCAGGGAGTGCTGGGTGTCAATGGTTTTAGGATGTCGCCATCTTGCTTGGGTAATTCAGGAGCTCTCTCTGATCCAGGTATTTCGGTGTCACTTCCATGGGTCATGGGCTTATCAGTGTGGGCATCAGAGGGCCTGGGCTTGGGTGAAGAGGCCTTGATGGACTCTTCAGTAGGAGCAGGCTTGGGAGCTTGATTAGGAGGCTCTGCCTCTGCAGCAGAAAGGAGGGGAGGCTCCAGTGCAGGAGCCGTGGCCTTGCTGTCATCAAGCGGGGTGGGTGTCTGCCCTGGAGATGGTTCAGAGCGGCTCGTTTCAGGTGCTGGAGAAGAAGGCCTTTTGCCTTCATGGCTGACGGTTCCCTGGGTCTGATTTGATGTGGGTGTCTTAGCCACAGGTGGCTTGACGCTATGGAAATAAGTGTGCACCTTGGTGACATAAGTAACCTCTGGTGCCCTTTCTTTACTGGGTGCACTGGAAGGAGGAGGCTGGGGGAAAACAGATATCGAAGGGTCGTGTGGAGAGGGAAGGTGGGTGTCCATGCCTTCAGGCTGCTGTGGAGTCTCAGGAGCTCCTGGCTTGTGTAGCAGGGGCATGGCTGGGGAGGTTGTGAGCACGAGGTGTTCAGCAATGCGCCTCTGCTCGGTGACCTTCAGCGTGAAAGGCTTGCTCTTTCGGAAAGGGGAGGGGACGCGATGGATGACGGGCTTGATGGAGAGGCGGGTTGGGAGGCTGGTGGAGGGGGGTGCTGTGGTTTCGGGGGTCTCTGCTGGGGGAGTGCTCTCATTGTGCTCTAGGTCGGGGCTGGCCTCGTTCACGGGTGAGAGGCTGGACCGAAAGGACTTGGCTTGCTCCGAAGCTAGGACAGCGTTCTTCTTGGCTGCCTTCTTCAGCAGCCGCTGGAGCCGCAGGTTGTCCTTCCCGGGCTTTGGTAGGGTGGGAGGGGGAGAAAGGTGGTGGTGGATGGGAGTGGGCTGGATGGAGGATGATACTGTTATTAGCATTGTCATCTCCTGTAAGAAAATACAAAGCTTAGAGTTAGTGTGGGCTTAGCCCTGGGCTAAACTCTGAAATATTCATACATAAAGTCTCCTCTTCCTCTCTCCAAAAGCTATGAGTATGGAGTTAGTATTGCAGGAGAAGAGCATCAGTCTTGGTTTCCTTAGTCTCCTAAGGTAGCCTCAGCCAGTCTTGAGGGTGGTGTGGCAGGGCAAGAGACGTACTGGGGGGAAGCTGTATTGCCAAACCTGGAGCCCTCCTGCTCCTGGCGTTAGTGCAAAATCCAGTGAGAGCTCCTTGGGACCCCAGACGTTCATGTCTTGGCAAGTCCTAACGGGATTTGGAAGGAAATGTCAAGAGAAACAGAGCGGGTCTGAAATTTTGAAGCTTTGAAACAATATCCAGAGGCACAAATCGGGAATGTTTCATGGCTTTCCAAATTCCAGTTATTAATACTCTGATACAATGTTATGTACAACAGAACAGCCATAAACTACATGTGTCATTTGAGTCAGTCAACACTGGCCTTGATTGATTTCAGCTGGCAGAAAGACATCCCTGTAAAATGCAGGACTTTAAAAAAAGCTGCGTTTATCTGGTGAGAAAGTGCTTTGTCACAACACTAACTCTGACTGGTCTTCCCTTGCTGTGTCAAGCACAGTGGCAACCTTCTCCTTCTGCACTCAATTTAAGATATAATCTAGTTTTCTCTTTCCCTTCAGGAGCATTGCCACTGTCCTGCCTGTATCGCTCATTCTTCAGTGAAACAGAAATGGGTTGTGGTCTGGGTCAGGTCTTATCCCCAATGGCAATTGCAGCTGGACCCCCTTTGGCCAACACTGTGCTGCTCCTGGGGGTATGCATGGCTGCTTTTTCTGCTCTCTGTCACTAACTCACCACCATCTCCTCCTCTTTCTAGTGAGCACTGGTCAGATTTCCTGCACAGTGGAGCTAAGGGTCTATGTAGGGGATAGAAAGACAAAACTAGTCTCAGTTGTCCTCTTTCTCTTCCTGAGCAAGGCTGGGGAACACCAAACACTCAGCCTCCAACCTGCAGTGACTCTTTGGCAGCCCCAGAAAGAAATCTGACTCTACCCTGGCTCTCACTCAGCATGGAGTTTCTGGGTTTTGCTATGAAATGAGGCATAAATCACTGAGCCCCTTAATCCCCAGTGCTGGATGCAACTGAGCATCCTGAAACAAGGAAGAGGAGGTGGGGTGATGTCAGGGTTGCCCAGAGGGGCTATTGCATGTGCTCTGCTTGGTTCCTGGTGGCTCCCAACCTGCTCTGGTTAGTGTGGGTGTGTAGCATGATACCTACTGTGTGGGAAAACTACTCTGAATAAAACTCTCAAAAGTGCAGAACAGCTATTTGTGCTTGAGTGCCTGGTGTTGCCTTTGGGCTTGCACTGCTGCTGTCAGCACGGGGCTGGGAAGCTGATCTGTACCGAGCAAGCAGGTGGTGTATCTGCCAAAACTGTTTGTGGATGGAGGGAAGAAGGATGACTTTTTTTTTTTAAAAGAAAAATGCAGCAGCAAAGGAAAGTACTGAAGAGGTGGCATGTAGGGCACAAAGCCTTCAAGGTCAAGCCCTCACCACGGTGGACAAGCTGTCCTCTAGAGCAGAGGCTGTGGTGGGCAGGGTCTGGGCAGTGTCTAGCAAGTGGTGCACTGCTACCAGCTGATTTCCTTAGTACAGGAAAGACATGGACCTGTTGGAGTGGGTCCAGAGGAGGGCCACAAAAATGATCAGAGGGATGGAATGCCTCTCCTATGAGGAAAGGCTGAGAGAGTTGGGGTTGTTCAGCCTGGAGAAGAAAAGGCTCTGGGGAGACCTTACTGCAACCTTTCAATACTTAAAGGGGGCTTATAAGAAAGATGGGGACAGACTTTTTAGGAGCACCTGTTGTGATAGGACAAGGGATAATGGTTTTAAACTAAAAGAGGGTAGATTTAGACTAGATATAAGGAAGAAATCTTTTACCATGAGGGTGGTGAAACACTGGAAGAGGTTGCCCAGAGAGGTGGTAGATGCCCCACCCCTGGAAACATTCAAGGTCAGGTTGGACAGGGCTCTGAGCAACTTGCTCTAGTTGAAGATGTCCCTGCTCATTGCAGAGGAGGTTGGAGTAGATGACCTTTAAAGGTCCCTTCCAACCCAAACTATTCTATGATTTTATTTTGGCTGCAGGCATGAGAAACCTCCTGCTGTTTCGGCGAGGGGGCTCAGAGGGGATTTGTGCCAGCTGGGGGTGACAACTGTTGGGCATTCCCAGTGGCTTATCAGCTTCATGCCTTAGGCACAAGGCTGGGATTAGGACTGGCCTGTTCCAAGAGCTACTCTTAGAATTAAGTCTGCACCGGCCCGAAAAAAGGCTGAGAGCCCATTCCTTCATCATATACCTGCTCTCCTTCCCCAGCCTTGTGGATATTCTAGATTCTTCTGGGTCAGAAAGCCAAAAAGCCTCAGTTGGAGAAGTGCATACTTGCTTTTGTGCAACACTACTCTGCTTCTGTTTGTATAGGAATTGGTAATGGCTTGTGTGATTTTTATCTGCTGCAAGGTGAGCTAGTACATGCATCTGATGTTAGGATTGATTGTGGAATGATTTAATCTGCTCCTGTTTAATGTGGTCCCATGGACAGCCTGTACTACAAGATGAGCTGTGGTCTAGCAGCACTGGTAAACCAGAATTATAAGGTTGACCTGCTTCAGCTTGTGTTGGGAATACAAAAGAGGCAGGGCAGTGAACTTCCCAACTACTGAGCAGCTCTTTGAGTGTTTTCCTTGTCCTATGGACTACTGCACCCCAGAAAAATACAGCTTCCCACAGGGGTCAGAGAAGCATCTTGCCTGGGATTTGCTGCAAATGGCTAGATGCTACTGAGGAGGGCCGGGGGGGTTTTGGAGTGCGAAGTTTAGATGTAATCTGCATGCACCAGGAAAACTTTCCATTTGTTCCCGAAGTTAGAGGCTGCTTTGTGCCCTATAACCTCAAGATTTGTGATCTCTTACAATAGTCTGTGCTCTTAAAATCACTCTTGCTACTTTCTCAGCATCCCATCTGGCTTGAAACCTGCTGTGCTGTGGGTCTTGGAGACCTTGTGGGTGATAACTTCCATGGCACGTGACTGCCGGAGTCTGTGTGTTTGACTAGTGAGGCAGAGAGATGCTGAGAGACAGCAAAAGGAAATCGGCTCTTAATTTGTTTGCCTTCCCTGTCATGCTTGGCTTTGTTTGAGTCTCCTTCAGAGCTTTGTGTGCTCGGGAGAAATTCTGCAACAAGCAAGACTTGTGAGTGTCTTCCCCCTTGCCGCATAATGAAGCAAAAGCAAAGGGACAGACGGACTGGCTTTATTGCCAATTGAAAGGCCAGAGCTGAAAATCCAAGGACAACGGGGAAAATACTGCCTGAGAAACTTGGGTGGGTTTGTGATAAGCTGGAAGGAAATTGAGCTAGAAGCTGTCAAGGGGCTTTCAAAGTGTTAAGTTTCCCTGCTGCTGGTTGAGTGCCCGTGGGTGGAGGGGAGGTCATCCACTCTTGGACCCCAACTGTTCTCCTGAACTCTGCTCCATCTGCAATCAACTCCAAACCGGGAATGATGGGGAGAGTGTCAGCATGGAGGAGTCATTTATCACACGATGGAAAAGTCATTTGTGCACTGGAGTCCCTTGGCTGCACCAGCTGTCACGTGTGGAGCAGATCGAGAGCTGCAGGAACCTGATACCGCTGCAGATGGTCCCAAGCGGAGAGCTGCGGCTGCCAGGGGCTGTAGGAACACGCTCTCCACTTTAGTGGCTTTCTCAGGTTTGGAAGGAAACCTGCTAATCTCCTCCTCCTTCTTGAGAGGAGATGGCTGGGCAGGAGCACATCCTTCCCTCTGCCTAGGCAGCCATGATCTCTGCTGGGTGTGCAGCCCTCGGCATCTACTCTGCCATGGGCATGTAGCATGGTTGAGTGTCCTGCAGTGCTGAAGCTTTATGGGCTGATTCACAGGGCTTTGTGGAAATGGGTGGGGGGAAAAAAAACACCTGTAATTGCTAGACAAGATGCAGCCTCTGTACAGCCCAGGATATCACTCATGGCAGGCCAAACAGTATGCATAAACTTGTTTTCTTGTCTTGCAGCTGAGCTTGGTCCTGGCTCGATGCAACCCTCAATGCCACTATTTCCTCTGCTCCACAGAAGATAATTGAAGGATGTTTCTCCTCTTCTGCCTGATGTCAGTCTGCTTTGGTACAGCCTGACTCCTCTCGGGGTGTGAGCAATACCCCATGCTGCCTCCGGTTGGATAAAAGGAACTAGATCAGCTGGCAAAACCCATCCCTGTTTTAACCTTCTATGTGACTCTTCGGCTTTTTTTTTTTTAATCTGGCTCTGCTATGGAGATGGGAGGCTGTGGCTCTGCTCCCTCTCTCCCTCTCTTCTTTCAAGTGTTGGAAGAGAGGGATCTGCTGCCCTGCTGAGCTGGCAGGGCTTTTGCTACGTGATGAAGAATTTCTACTTTTGTGGCTCTTGGTGGCTGGGTGGTGGGAGAGAGGGAGCTCAAGAGAAACCTGGTAAAAGAATCGGTGTTTGAAAGGAGGGCAATGGGCAGATCCCGAGTGTGAGGAGACTGCAAGGACCACTTGTCACCCTATTGGTGCCAGCTGTGGGTAAAGTCTTCCCCTGTTTACAATGCAGCCTCTGTCCCTCTACAACATCTGCTTTGAGGGACTTCCATCTACTGGTCTCTCTGTGCACATCAAATCATATTCAACTTAGTCCCATTTTTTTCTTTAGTTCCCAGATCATCCTTTAATCACAGTTACATACCCATGCCAAAATGTTGCTGACACTTTTCCGTTTTGACAGTGGCAATAGCAGCTTTGTTTCAAATAGCTGCTGCCTTCCTCTTCCTGTCTAACATGGATTGGAGGTCTCCTTTCCCAGGTGAGGAGTGCTGACCACTGGTATTTATCTCCCTTCTCTGAAAAAGGGATTTGCTTGTTCTCTAACCTGTGGGCTTCAGTGCCAGTGATTGAAACACTTCTGAATGTCAGAGGTGGTGGGCATGTTGATAACCTGCCTGCTATGCTCCTGGAGGTGGACAGAATATCCGGGAAATGGCTGCTGCTCTTATGCTGGAAGCTGCCTTGGTGAAAGGGCATCCTAGTGAGTTGTTGGGGGAGGTCAGGTCTTGCTGTGAACATGGGAAACTGAGCCCCTAAAAAGTGGCACTCTGGCCTTGGGCCCAAGATCTGTAAATCAGCTCCCAGGGCTGTTTCTGAACTCTCCCACATCTTCATACTTCATGGTGTTAGCATGTCCCCCATCCCCTCTTTAAAGTCTTATTCCTACCCTCTTCCCATGTCAACATAATTTTGCAACCTGTTTCTGCTATCCTGGAAGGGAGGACAGCTTCTCTCTCCTGCTGCATCAGTGTGCTTTCTGCTTAAATTTACTGCGTCTTGATTTTTTTTTTTGTAAGCATTTAATAAAATTTGAGGAAGACGTAACGATGGCAGCTCTGAGGATTTTGTTGATGTAGGAGTTCCTGCAGCAAAGCTGTTTTCCAAGACCTTGCAACTCTCCGCTTGAGCAGAAAGTGGAGGAGAAGAAACATCAGGCTGAGTGACAAGAAGAAAAGGAGCTTGATGCATGCAGGAAAGGGGCTTTCTGTGTGCCTGCCCCATTTAGGACATCCTTGTCATCTTGCTGCATTCTTCATTGTTATTGGGGGTAATTGACTGTAAAATGGGAATGAGCGGTGTTTGGGTGAGAGATGGAGCAGCATACAGAAGACTTCCCATGGAGTGATCAGTCAGGAGAAGCACAGAGCTTAGCTCCCCAACTAATAGATCTGAGCAACATCACAGGCTTCAACCAAAATCACTGTCAATGTCAGCTATAAAAAAAAAAATCCTCTATAGACTGCTTATATGGCTTAGATGAAGTCAATCTAGCTGTCTGTACAGGAACCAAGCACTCTAATGAGCTGACTACCCTATCTGGAACCATCTAATGAAAAATGTTTTTATGGAGGTGACCTTCCAAGTAATAACATTTCTATGGTGTAGAGACAGCAAATAGTTTGTGCTATCCTTACCTATGCTTTCCTAAAGTGTTAGGAAGAAAAGTTCTCAGATATCACTTCTTGCTGTCATCTTTCTGCTTATTGGTACCCTTGTGCTTCAGCATCCTCTGCTTCAGCTCCTCCTGGAGGTAGGAATTCAAGGAGTCTGTGTTCCTCAGAGAGCACTGGGGAGCATGGACACCATCTGGCCCCATCTTCCTCCCTTCAGCCCTTCCTCTGTCATGCTGGGATTTTCAAGTGAGGCCAGAGCAGTAGCAATGGGGTGTATAGAGATGTTCTGGCTTGAGGTGAAAGCAGTGCTGCTGTGCCCTTGCATGCATGCAAACTGGTTGCACCAATTTGTTTCAACTCTGTTCTGCAGTTGGCTGGTGGAAAGGATGGCCAGAAACTTCTCCTGTTACTGCTCCTGTGCCCTGCCAGCCTGGAGAGCACAGAAAAGACCCCAAAGGCTGCTTATGTGAGATTCCTTCTCTAAGGAGAGTTAATTTGCAGGGCATATTTTCCCCACTTAAAGCCCACATGGACCTAGATGTGGTTTCAACAGAAACAACTGCTGTAATTCAGGTTCTGGTCACAGCACAGAAGTGAGCAGGTTACGTGGAAACTCTCCAGGGAGACTAGAGCACCCTAGTGGTGGTGAGGAACCAGGGAAAGACCTGGCTTGGAGCAGATGCGTGTAGCTCTTTATGAGGTACCTACATCTGCCAGGGGAAATTTTTCCACAATTAAATTAACTTTATGATGTGCCATTTCTCCTCCCAAAGTAACATGGTGCACACATGGTGGTGGGAGTGGCAGTGGGGTTACCAGAATGGTGAAAGACCCCTCCCCAGAAAAGGGATGCTGCAACCCAGATACTCTAGATGTGTATCTTGGACAATGCTAAGAGGCGATGAAGGCTCATTTCTCCCCTCAGCAGCAAGCACAGGGCGTTGTGGCTGATTTCATTGCTCACTTCAGAAGAAAATGTGGCATCTGTGAAGTGCTTCTGCTCATCTCTCGCTAAAATGAAAAGCTCCTGCAGGTGAATTTGCAGTGGAGAAACCACTGCGTGTGGTGGTGAAGTTATGCTGCAACCTTTGCAAAGCCAGCTTGCTTCCAGCTCTCCTGTGCATCTCTGCATGTCGCTGGGACCTCCACTCTCCTAGGGATGTGAAGAGTGCTCCTGGGGACTCATCCTGCTCACGTGAGTAAAGGAGAGCAGGCTGTGCCTCTCTATAGCAGTTACTGGTCTGGTCTTATTCAGTAGCTGACTGCTCCATATCCTTCCTACATGCATTTTTCACAATATTGTATTTTTTGCAGCATTGGCATCTCTGAGGCTTTCGTTATAAGACCTTAGCTCTATCTTTTCCTGTGACTTGCATTTTGAGCATAACAAGGACAAACTGAGGCATTGAGTGAGTCTTTCTTACAGGATTAAGCTTACTCTCAAAGCCTGGTGGAGAAAAGCGATGCTTTCCTGGTCCCTCTATCTGTTGGCTGCCTGTGTTCCCCATGCTGCCATGCTATCCCAAATTACTATCCCCTTTGCAGGTCAATGGTGCCCAAAGAGAGGGGCCAGAACCCCTATGTGGGCTCTCAGTGCTCTGACCTTGAGGCACACCTCAAGGTGTTGCTTCTCTCCAATTTCTTCTTTCCTCATCCTGTCTGTTTAGATTATGCAGAAGGGGAACGTCCTTTTGTGCAGCATCTACTCTTAAATAAATCTGTGGGGGCTACAGTAATACTAGAATGTGCTGCTTGTCTTTCTGTAGTAGGCTTCAGGGCTGCTTTTTTCTGAACAAGCTTTAACAGATGATTCTACATGAGCATATGCGAGATGGGATTAAAAAACATGGTCCACGACCATTGCAATGCCTGTTTCCTGCAGGCCATAAAACAGCATTGTTTAAACTTGGGGAAAGCTTAGCTGATGGAAAACCGAAGTCTGTTTTGAATGTTATGTCTTTATATAGCACTTGTTCTGCCTCAAGACTGCGGCTAGACTTCACCTGATTATCTTTCCAGGTATAAAATAATTATAGGTTCATTTTTATGACCATCCTTACATATATGTGTTGGCTTTAACAGATTAAAGATTAAAGATTAACAGATCTCTGCTCAACCCTCGCTTGCAGCTCTGCACGGGGCCTCCAGTGAGGTGGTGGACACCAGAGTCTAGAGTTTCCAAATGACTTTGTTCCTTGAAATGTGTCTGCAGTTTCTGCTCTTTGAAGGAAAGGTCAGACTCCAAGACACCTGGACCTGAATGTCAGAGCTTCCCCTCCTGCCACCACCACCTTAGGGAAGGAAAATAAATAAACTCAAAGAGCGGGGTGGCTATAAATAATGAGGTGGCAGCTGATAGGCTGCTGAACAAGGCTCTGAGGTTGATCTACTGGTAACTCTTGCCAGCTCAACACACTTACCTTAATGCTGTGTGTGATATTTTTTTTTTTTTTTTTTTTTGAAGCAGGTAACGAACGGATCTGACAGTGACAAGAAGTGCAATTGGAGCTAGCATTTGCTTCAGAAACAATGGACCTGTTACAAGGATCCTGATAATGAGACAGACCACAGGCGATTTCCCTGTGATTTTGCACTGGGTCCCCTGAGGATTTTGGTTGCAGTGGAACAATTTCATTTAGATCACAAATTTCAGAAAGGTGCTTAATCTCTTCATGATAACTCTAAGTAATAGTGGTTTAGCCACGCTAAACACATGCACTCTTCATCCTTCAAATAAATAGAGAAAAGTGTCATGGGCTTGGGGCTCTTGAGGGTGATGGGAAGAACGAGGGGGAGGTTGAAGCAAAGTAAGGGGAAAATATCATTGGGATTTATATGAGCAAGCACTTTAAAGCATGAAAGCAGCAAATTGCCAGTGTAATTACTGAATCAGAGGTGCTTGGTTGGGTAGGTAGTCGTTCCCCAAGGTTGTGGAGAGGCTGTGGGTGGTTGCTGTGAGCACCTTGGCTGGTCTCCTGCCTCACTCACCTCCTCTGGGGACAGCCCAAAACAGCAGCTCCAGGCATTGGTCCTGGCTCCCATCCTGCTGCTCAGTCTTCGTCCTCACTGTCTGACTGTCTCATCCATTTAGGTGTAAAGAGCCTGAGGATGAGACCCAGGCTATGTCTCGAATGGTCCAGCCTGATCCCTTATCTTCAGAGAGACATCTAGCCTAGATCTAGGGTGTTCAAGGAGGATCTCCTGAATCCCACAGGGATTGTGCCTTAGATGTCTAAAGCAGATGGAGCAAGTACATCTCCCAAAGCAAACAGCTGAGTGATGGAGCAACAGTCTACCACAAAAATCAGGAATCAATATTAACTGAAGAAAGATGAAATTCAGTACTTACTGATGTGTAATTTGTTTCCATCTGCAATCACTTGCTTATTGGGTGCATCATGTTACTCGGTTCGGTTTGCAAAATTAACAGGTCATTGTTCCTTTGAGATCATTTCGGGTGCTGTTTTCTTGTGATTTTTAGAGCCCTGTAGGTAAGTTCAAAACATCAGATGGAAAAGAGTATTTACAGTAACCAGTAAGTACAAGAGGTTTCTCAAAAATAAATAAAGTGTTTTCTTTTTGAAAGCGTGAAAAGTGCCATCAGCTAAAATTAGCGTGAAGAAGGGCTATCGAGTAACACCATTGCATGCTCCCAACTTTGGCCCTGCAAAGTTCGGCATCTAAAGTACTGGAGAGGTGAAGGGCAGATGATGGTGATGTTGCCAGGACAGATATTCTAGCAGAGTAGCTCCAGGCAATGAAACCAGTTGGAAGCTTTTCAAGTTTGCTGGTCAAATTTACTGTTTTGCAAAAGTCAGGGTTGCAGAATGCAAATTTGGAGCTGTGCTTTGATTGTTACTATCCCCGGAGAGGAAGAGCTCAAATTCTGTCTCTGTCTCTGCTTGTTCCTGGCGAGGGACATGCTGTATGCAGAGGGTGCAAACGTGGAAAATGCTGTGCTGGGAGCAGAGGGGGTTTGGAGTTGATTGGTTTGGTCAGTTTTGGTTGGGGGTTTGTGTGCAGTTTGACTTGAAGATCAGGGCTGAGACTGCTAAAGTGAGCTGGTAAGGATGGCACCAATATGTGCCTTTGCCCTGGCCGAACATGTGAGCTGCCCAAACACTGTGCAGTTATTTACTGGCTCTTGGCCCCAGGGCGTTTCATCCCCTTTTCCAGCTGTCATCCCAGTTTGAGCTTTGCTTTTTCACAGTCTTTCAGGAGCCTTTTAGTGTGGGTGCCAAGGCAGCTGGTAGGTTAAATGTGCTCACAGGGAGATGGGGGCCACAGGGAGATGGGGACATGCGAGAGCAGTTTCTTTGGAGGTCTACAAAGCAGCTTTACACCTGGGTTAAGCTTGGTCTGTTCCATCTGGCTTTTGAAATGCTGGTGAGCTACGCCAGAAAGCCAACTCTGAAGGCGAATTCTTGCTTCTTCTCCAGTACCACCCTGCTAAGCCTTGTTGCTCATTGACCCTGTGCACTAATGTATCTCTAATCCGATTTTGAATTACTCTGTCGTGGATCAAGGTAGCAAAGCATTTCTCGCATCCATGAGAGTTGTGGCCCATCTGATGAGGCCAGTTCTCATGGAAGGGATGCAGATGCTGGTATTTTTGGGTTGGTGTCAGAGGTGAGCTCTCCATTTGCTCTCTCCCTCTCAGCTGCTCCTTAGAGCAGCGCCGACCTGTGGAAGGATTGGGGGATAGGTGCTCAATCCTTCATGCAAATACCTTAATGCAATTAATTCCCCTTTGATGGATGACTTCAGCATCTCAAAACTGCCATTGTCTTTTAGGAGTGCTAGTGACTTTGTGTGTCTCCAACACTGAAAATGTTACTGGGAAAAAAAACAGACAATAACAGCCAGAGCCAACCCAACTGGAAACGGAGAAAAAAGCCCATTATGAATAAGAAAATTTCAACAGAATTTAAAAATGCCCAAGGACACATTGTACCCTGTTCTGCCACTGTCAACACCAAAACCACACCAGCCTAATGAGTGTATTTGCAGCATGCACTGTATGAATGACACACAAGGCTGGCTTATGTTTGCATCTGATGCTGAAGCAGGTGTTCAGATCCCTCCCTATTTCTTATGCAAAGATGTAGAGTTTCTGCTCTTACAGGCTAAGAGGGGATCAGATGGGGGCAGATTCTTCTACTGACCGAGTTTCTTAGAAGGGATGACACACTGGAGTCCTCCACGAAAGTGTTGATTGACTCCCTCCCTCCAGATGCAAGGAGGAGAACAGCAGTATCAGGAAGGTGTATGGAGGTGTACGTAGGTAATTTGGTCATTAATAAGAGAAAGCTTGTTTGTTGCCCTTTATTCTCCTTTTTATGCTCCTGAACCTTTGAGATGTCATGAAGCCACCATCAGGAGAAGGTGTTGACACCCTGAGGTTCCTCAGCCACCGTCCAGGATTCAGGTAGGTGAACCCACAGCCTGGCGAATACTTGCTGTCCCCTGTATCTGAGCGGCTGCTGCAAGACGTGCATCGCTGTGCATGGCAAGCACTGCACCAGGTCTCTTCTAGCTGGGGAAGGGAGAGACAAACGGAGGACCGAGATCCTGAGCCCAAATGCCAAGCGGCAGCCAGGGAGGAAGCATGGTCTTTGCTTGGCCCATTTGAGTTGTGTTTCAGATTCCTCAGGATCTCATCATCGCCAGTAAAATGGCAGCAGTCTGCTGGTACTTAGAGGAGCTGATTGTAAAGTTTAAAGCTATTCTGATCTCTGCTTGACTGGCTGCATAAAACAGGTCATTGGATTTTACCCAGGAACAGAAAATAATTAATTATATATCTATGCTGTCCTTTCTGAGCGTACTTACTTAGTCACTACCTGATCTGCCTTTTTATTGGCAGCTACTTCAATTAAGTTGGAAAGAGTGTTTGAGTGAATGTAGGGCATCTACTCTAACCTTGAACTGCTGATTAAACACCACTGCAGAATCCCTTTCTCTGTGGTGGGATAAAGAGAAGAAAGGGGGGGAACTGGATAAGAATTTACTTTTCCTTCCCAAATGGCTTTTGTGATTCCCATTTCCCACCTGCCCTGAAACATGGTAAAACGTTTGTAATTGTGTGTCACAAAGCAGAAAAACACATCCCCACCCTTCCCCAGTTGGCTTAATCAACACGTTTTCCTGGATAACTTCAAGGGTTTTAGTGCCTGTGTCTGTATAAGTGGCCAAACACGCCAAAACCAGAATAGCTGTATCATGCAAAAAAATCAAAAGATGTTGTTTTGAAAGCATTCAAATATGACTTGGGGCGTGGGGGGAATAAAAGAAACGTTCAGACTGTGAATGACAGAACAACTGAAAATATATTTTCCTTGCAAATAAATTCACTTCGGATAACTGAACTATTTTCGGATGACAGAAGGTGTTAGTGAAAGTTCCTCTGTAGCTGTAGCACAAAGGTGTAAGTGCAGAGTCATGGGCAAGTTTGAGTGAGGAAGGACCTCAGGAGGTCCTCTGGCCCAACTTGCCGGCCAAAGCAGGATCCACTTCGGTATTAGATCAGTTTGCTCAGTGTTGGTCAGTAGTTGGTAAATAAGGGATAGATATTGTTTCATTTCAGGAGTTAGATCTCTCCTGGGTTGTGAAAGAGCACCTGTTTTATGGGAAGGATGTAGCTGATTTTGTTTACAAACTCTGTAGTCTTTAATGAACGTGAAGCTGCAAGTAGGATTTCAGACTTCCAGGGCTGTAGAGGTTTTCAGATGCACTTTTCCAGTGCTTTTTCAGTTTGCTGGCTGAGTGTCATCCAGCCGTAGGAGGCAGTGATCCATGGAAATGCTGCCCACTGACTGGTGTGCAATGAGCGTGCAGGGTGAGGGTATAAAAAAAAAAGACAAGCATTTGGCCAAAGTACCCATCTTTATGCAATTTGTAAAATTATCAGGGCTAATGTGTGCGCACTGTATTTAAAGGCATCTCCCCCCGAGTGCACTGGCTGCTGCAATAGGTCAGCCAACAGCCAGAAAAGATGAGAAGGGCTGATTACAGCTCCCCTGCAAGTGGCCCTGCTATGCCGTATATTCCTGTGGCCCATCTCAAATAACCAGTCTGGGTGCTCCTACCTACCAAAAAGAAATGCGATATTGGGGTAGGTAACCTAGTGGAAGCTTCCCTAGATCTCTGCCCCAGCCTCTAGTTCCTACTCAAGGAGGAACACTGGTTTGCTGTATCCTCTCCCAGGCGGAGATGCTGTCATTGTAAAAGCATGCCAGGCTCTGGCTTGAGGTCAGCAGGTGGATGGACTTAATGCAGTTTGAGACGCTGGTTCGTGTCTGTGACCTGCACACATGCGCTCTCTGGACTTGGTCCTGTCTCCTAACCTGGCAGCTGGTGAGAAGGGCTTCTCCAAAGACAGGTGCTCACTGCACCCTTGCCTAACAAAATCTGATAGCTTTTGGTAGAAATGCGGCCACAGCCAGGATCATCTCTCCCTCGTCTGGTCCATGCGATCAGTAGGGAGCATGAGGTAGTTGTTGGTGGTTTGCTTGCTCTCTAGATTGGCGTGGCTGTGCAGCAGCAGCTCAAAGGTGAGTCCAAGGACACCTTGCTGCTGATGCAGGGAGAAGACATGATGTCAAGACAGCACAAAATACGTATCCTAGAGCAGGACAATCTACAGTAAAGAGAGGCAAAGCTGATGATGAAAATGTCACAGGCTGTGAATGAAACTGCCGTGCGATGGCATCAAGAGGTGAAATAAGGACTAGATATAGTGTATGTGTGAAAAGCACAGGGTATGCGGCTAAGGCATGAAAAAAATATTGGAGAGGATTATAGTTATGTGCCAAAGCGAATAGAGAGACCCAGAAAGGGAAAAAGGGCAAACATAAAATGGGCTGTGGGGAATGAGCCTCGGTTGTGAAGCAGATGACAGCAGAGCAAATGAAGGATGTGTGCATCAGATAAGCCCTCTTTCCAGAGGGATGGATCAGATCCCCTCAGTCCTGTGGGAAGAGGGAACCGGGTCATGCTGGGACTGGAAACAAGATGCAAGACACAGACATGAGCGTTCTGACAGAGGCAGCCCGTAGGATGCACAGACATCCTTTGGGACAGTACTAAGCAGAAGGACCATGCTCGCAGGGGGTGGCGATGGGCAAGACGGAGCATGAACATGATGCATAATGTAAAGATGGACATTGTCTGGAGCAGTTGCCCAACATGTCCAGATCAGGAACCGAGCTGAGCGCAGGCGTGTGTGTACAGGAACTAAGGGGATGCTGCAGGCAGCAATGCTTGCATCTCATCTATTTGAAAATAGAGCTGCAGCAGGTAGAAACATCTGGTTACCTGTCCCTCCCATAACCTGCATCAACGTCACGTTTGTCAAGATGCTTGAGGGAAATTTGAGTGATGTGGAGCGCTTCCCTGCCGCTGGTGCACAAGCAGCACCGCTCTGGCGGAGGCTGTGCAACCCTGCAAGATGCTCATGTTGCTCCTGCCAACCGACTGGCAGCAAATGGGCCAGATGGGACCATGGGAGCGTTCAGCCTCACATCTGCTGAGAACTGTCCTGGTGTAAGCCCAGGCTTCACACGCACTTGCAAACACATGCCTTCTTTTTAACTGATTGATCCAATCAGTTAAAAATGGACTACACACCAACTCAGGTATGGGAGACCTGAGTCGCGATGCCCTGTCAGCAGTGGGGACAGTCTATAACCAGCAGGCAGGCAAAGGAGGCTGGTGAATACCATTGCCAAAACGGGTCCACCGCAAACATAAAAGGAGAAACAGCTGGGGGACTCCCCTCCCATACATCCCACTCTGCTGCCAGTCTGGGCAAATACAGTATTTCTTGGAGACATGCCCGGCTGGTGGAGCACCTGAGGAAAATGAGCCAGTGGAAGATGGCAAAAATGCTTGATGATGCCGAAAATGCAGCATGAAAGCTGGTTTGCTGCGTCAGCGCTTTCAGCAGAGCTGGGGAGGGGGAGTGGAGGCCATGATATCTGGTCTGGCCGCATGTCCCCATGCAGGTGCCACTCTCCTTGGCAGCGCAGGGTGCCCACCCTGGCTCCCCCACCCGACAAACTCCCAGCCAAAGCCAGGGTGCTGAGGATGGATACACTGTCCCCCTCCCACCCGATGAGTAACAAAAGCATTGGCTCAAGCTGGATTGCAGGAGGGAGGCGAGGGGATAAGCTGCTGAACAGCTGGAGAATACAAGCTGGAGAGGGGATTTTTGCTTGCGCATGTTACCTGGTGAATGAGAGGCTGCAGCGCTGTGCTCCTGCTCCACGGCTTTAAAAGCTTGTCTCTACATCCTCGGTTGGGGACCCTTTCCTGCAAGTGGCAGGGAAAGAGTGGGCAGGAATTGATCTGTGACCCAGGCCAAAAATATCGCCTGCCCTGCAGCTCCTAAAGTTTTTCTCTGCTCCTACAGGCTGGGAGAAAGGGGGTGCTGGAGCTGTCAGGCAGACCGGAGGGCACGCTCTGCATCGCTGCGGAGCCCTGCCAAGGGGAGAGGGGCGGGAGGGAGGGGATGGGGAGCTGAAGCCTGCAAGGTTTAGTGAAATGGAAACTGTGAGCCAGAGGGTTGTGCAAGGCACTGCAATCCTCTGCCGGCATAGCCGTGCAACTGTGGAGGGTGCTCGGGCGGCAAAATCCCTCCAGCCACCCAGAGGATTCTAGGCGGGGTCCAGCCATCTGGGGTTTGCCCTCTCTAAGATGTCCTTACTTAAATAATGCTTTTGTATTGTGCTAAGAAAGGCTCTGAGTGTGGCTTGAGGTCAGACAAGCTCTCTTGCTGTGTTCCTGCTCTCTTGCTTTTTGTTCCAGGTCTCCTCAAGCCCTGATGTGTGGCAGAGCCCTGGTAGTTTTAGCGAGAGATGGGTGTGTGCCACACACCACTCACACACAAATGCACGTGACACGTGTGCTACGTGCTTCTGACTTCTCACACGGCCCCTGACTGCTTGTTTCCAAGAGCATCGGAGGGCAGAAGGTGCCCAAGCCCTCCGCAGGCTCTAACCCTGCAGAGCGCCCGAAGCCGTTTACATGTAGGGGGGCAGCAGGAAAGAGCCCCTGCCTGGCCGGGTGAGCGGAGGCTGCTGCTGTGTGTTGAGATTGGAAGAGCAAGGGTGCCACGACGAGGTTTTAAGCAGCGGCCATGCACCACGGAGCTGTGGGGGCCCCACAATTTGTTTCCGAGGTGCCTTTGCCTCAGATACCCCTCTTTAAGCTCTGCCTGCCTGGTGGTGGTGTAAATATAGAAACATGAGCCCTGGAGGTTTTTTTTTCTCCAAACGTCCCTCCCATCTTATCATCATCTGTGCAATTCCTCTAGCTGTTCCTATACATGGTATGACCTTTTTTTTCCCTTTCCCTTGCTTCCCCCTCCATCCCCCCACCCCACCCCCGCGATCCCTGCTCCCTTCCCTTCCCTGCCCAGCGCCGGGAGCCCGGGGCCAATCGGCTCTTCCAGACGATCAAATGTCACTATAAGTTGAGAGCTGCATCACCTTGGGACGCTTGCAGATCCCAGCCTGCCCGTCCTGTTCAGCAGGGAGCTCGGTGCTTCGCTCCGCTCCTCCTAGGTAAGAGGGAGCCCCTGCGAGGGATGCTGCCTGGGGGGTAAAACCGCAGAGGGGCTGAGCCTTGGTTTGAATGGAGGAGCATCAGAGGAAGGTTGGAGTCCACAGGATCTGGGATCCAGCACAGGATCCTAAGGAAAAGGCACTTTTCCTTCCTGGCTTTCGTTGGGTGTCGCATGAGGCTCATGTCACCGACAGGGATTCGGGTGCTCTGAACTCTCAAGGATTGGTGGTGGGAGAAAAGACCCTTCCAAAACCAAGGTGTGGGGCTGGGAATGAAGTGGCATCTCTCGGGGCACTCAGGAAAACTCCCTCCAGCAGTGGGAGGGAAGTGCTGACCTTCCTTTCCCTGTCACCCAGAGAAAGCGATGGCCGAGGCAGGGAGGGATGAAGGGCAGGACTGCTGGGGAGCTGCTGGCAGGCAAGGAGGGCTGTGGGGTGTGGGGCTAGAGGGAGACCTGAGAAACACAAATGTGGTCATGGAAAACTGCCCCCTCCCACAGAAAAGAAGAAAATTGGAAGAGAAACTCCCTGTGTGCGCAGAGGGGCAGAAGGAGGGGGTTAAATTCAGAGCGGTGATGGGATGCTCCCTATATGCATGGCTTCAAACCCCTGCGCTTTGCTGGCCTGCCCACCTAGTGCGGGTGACTCCCCCCTACGTGGGTGGCATCTCCCCCATCAGCCTGCAGCTGCCCTGCGGGGCAGAGCTCCTTGCTGTTGGGGTGAGGGGTATCCTGCAAAGGCAGGAGTGTCACCAGCACAGGTGGCTCTGATGCCAGCGATTTGGGTGGGAGCTGTGCCACTGGCGTGGGGGAGCTCCGGTGAGGCCATAGGCGATTGCCAGGGCAGGCAGCTGTTCCACATGGGCACAAGACCAGAGGAAAGGCAGGGGATATAAGCTAAGCATGGTCGTTGTCTTTTAGTCTCTGTCTCAGCCTTGTTGTTCCTAGCAAACCCCATGCAGGGATCAGACAGATCATATCACCCTGAAGACAAGGATAAAGGGCACGTTTTGGGGCAGAGAACTGGGATTTTGCTATGTGTCGGTGGAGCCTGCAGCACTGCTTGGGTCCTGCTACCCTGTTTCAGCAGCAGCAGCGCTGTGGTGGGTGCTTCAGTCTCCAGCCCCCGGGGAGAGAAACACTTTCTGCTGGAAAGTACTGAGCAGTTCAGAAAAAAAGGGAAGAGGCAGATGGATGGAAGAAATAGATATTAAAAAAAGTATATGTATATACTTTTTATATAGAAAAGTATACGTATATATTTATATATTTAATAGATACATATAATACATATATTTTTAAATATATATATGTGTGTATATAAAAAAATAGATGCTGTGGGTTTGCAGTGGCTCCTGCTGGGAAAGCGTGGCCGTGTGGTGCTTGGTAGATCATACCCCTAGTCCTTGCCTGATAGCTGACCCTGCCAGGTCCCATTGCCCATGCATGGCCACTTTTGTCCTCCCCCCTTTCCATATGGCTCTTGCTACCTTGCCTCCCTTGTATGGCCTGGCTTGGGAGGGGATGATTGACGGGTGGGTTATTTCAAGGGATGGCCCGAGGTGCAAGGCAGCCCACTCCCCCTCCCGGGTGCATTCTCAGCTGCTAAGAGGCTTCTTGGGATGTGCTGGCTCTGCTCTTTCAGCCAAGGGCAGGAGCATTTGGGGCCAAAAGGGACGCAGCATTCCTGCCCACCTGGGGCTGATGAGGATTGGGGTATTTGTCCTTCCAGCTGTGACCTGCTTAGCTTGAACAAAATGCAGAAAATAATAACCTTTGCTTTCACCTTTAAGGGGTGGGAGAAGGCAGGAAGTTTTTAGTCTGGCAAAACTTTCCCATGTGCTTTGATTTCCTTCCCAATGGTGGGCAGTATTAACTAACTGATTTTATTACATCCTTAAACCTCAGTCAAGTCCAGACCCCGTTTTTCTGCCACTGTACAAACAAAACCCAGTTATTGCCTTAAGGTGCTAACAGCCTTAATCTTAGGATGCATTTGCTGAGTGTAAAGTAATTTCCACCGAAGGGTAATCCTAAACCAGTTGGAGACTTTCCATTGCCTTCAGTGAACTTAATCCTAACGGCACAAAATACTGCTCTTAGCAGATTGCTTGCTTTATTGCCTTTTGGATGTAAATATGGTTTGGTTTTGTTGGCTGCTTTGATGACAGAGTTAGCTACGTGGACAGTGCTGGGCATCAAAGAGCCTTTCTTGTCTCAGGTGGCTGTTGCTATGATGGTCTGCGTTTTGCCCCTGGCTTTGAGGGACTAGATGGCTTTTGAATGCCACAAAATGGACAGACACCTTGTTCTTCTTGAGGCGAGACCTTTTCGGCCAGGGCAGTGGCAGCCAGCTACAGCCTTAAATGCCAGCTCCTCCCGACAGAGCAGCCAAACTTGTCTGAATGTTTGGCCCTTGCAAGGCTGAAATCTGCATCTCCCCCTGGATTTTTTTGTCCCCCCTACCCTCACCTGTGGAGTTTCTGTGTCTCGCTCATTTCTGCTCAGAGTCTGCCAATGCACTTGTTATTAATTCATTTTATCTGGGGCCCAGAAACCCCCTCAGGGTTAGGGTCTTATGGTGTCAGGGATGCTGGCATTCTCGCTCCGCTTTTATAGCATGCGGACAGATGCCATGCAAAATCCCATTCGCATTTGCAGCGCTTGGATTAACAAATATGGAAGGGTGTAGGGGAACAGTCAATGTGACAACCCTCGGCAAGATGTCCTTAGAGCTAAATTGGAGACTAGATGAGCTCATTCCAATAACTGTTAATGGAAAGCCTGATTGCAAAGACTCCCGTTGACTTCATTTGCCTTGGAAAGAACAGCATGCGCTGCGTTACGTGCCTACCCTACACCGAATAGACGTTTGCTCTCTGTATGCATACGCAGGGCTCTTGAGCTGATTTCTTCTCCATCATTGAGCAGAATTACTCTTCTCACTGGAGTGAGAGGGAAGGAGAGTTTAGCCCAAAGCCCTTTAAAAGTTGTCTTTTTTTTTCCTCCACCTTGGGAAGAAGGAAATCTGGGTTTATAAATTAAAGGTAGAATCCACGGGAGGATTGGCCATTGCCCTGAGTCTTTACAGATCATGCATTTTGGAAGAAGGCAACAGCTGGGCATCCGGCATGTTCCCTCTATGGGCTTTTGCCAGGAGAAGCTCTGCTGTCCCACTGCATAAACCAACATACTGTCAAGCATTATTACTAATGATTAGTTTGAATAATTTTTGGAGGCTGAAATGAGATTGCAAACCTGCTAGCCACTGTGCAGATAGCAAGTGGAAGTCTTTATCCTGAAGATTTGATGATCTAGTTAAAAAAGACCAGCGGAGAGAGACCAGAGGTGCTGTAGCATCCAAGTAAGTAACAGAAGAAGCAGCAGGAATCAATGCAGAAGAAAAGCCTCTTGCAGAGCTGAAATTCCTCCCAAACACGAAATTCCTGCCAGATTCCTCCTACCTGATAGGGTTAGAGTCCCCAAAGTACTCCTTGGGATGGCTGTTGCACTCGAGGAGTGGGCAATCACAGCTACCAAGTTAAAAGCAGCCTGGGACCAAGAGATCACTGAACCCAAATCTCATTTGTCCTAGCAATAAATCATCCTCCCATCCAGCTATTCAGATTGGGTCATAACACAGCCATTGCTGGCACTACTTTCAGGGCAATACTGAATTTCAGAAAGAGGATAAATAAGGAACTAGAAGAAAAAATGCTGGCTGTTTATTGCTGCTTAGAACATGGGGGTTTTAAATCCTGTTGGTGTTAATGCGTGGTGCCCAGGGTCATTGCTGGGGAATGGAGAGAATCCCTTATAGGGCAGGGTTGGAGCCTATGGGATTACTGCCTTCCTCTGAAATAGAAAGCTGCTTGAGCTGCAGTTGTTTCTTTTGAACCTAAGTCAGCCCACCTGCTCCTTCAAGACATCTCTCATATATCAGCTGAGTAATGAAGTCATGAAAGTAATGGTTTGGGTTTCCCGTGAGGAGGAGCCTGACTTTCTAATTTAAGACCCACCACAGATTTGGAGGAAGTTTCGGGGGGCCCTTCCCCACCTCCTCAGGGCAGCTGATGCTTTTAGGAGAGCCATAGTATTGCACCGCTGCCATCACCGAACCCAGCACAGCATGCGATATTACCACGATGCTCCCCAAATAGCAGCACCACTCCCTCTGACTCCAGCTGAGGCTCCGATACACGCATTTGGGGTCCAGCAAAGATCAGCAGAGTGGCCATATCCAGCCCTCGCACTTCCCTGGCTGCAGCTCTCTACGGGCGGTGGTCTGCACGCAGCCTCGACTCGGGCTGCGCAGAAATGCAAGCCATGACAGCGCCATGGATGGGTTAATTTCTGCCCTGCAGTGCAAGGATTGGTTGCAATAAATACAACTGGTTATACTGATGTGAATTGCCTAACCAGGCATTTGGCCAGTTTTAATCTTAAACTAATGAACAGATAATTGTTTGTTTGTTCATTCATCAGCTGTATAAACCAGACACACTTTTGAGTGCTGACAAATAAGTAGTTATCTCTGGGTATATTGGTAGTTTCAGTTATTTTTTTTAGCTCTGACTAATACTTTGGAGCTGGCGCCTTCCCACTTGTGGTACTGTAAAAGAAGGAAAAATTTCTCTGATCTTGCTGGAGCGATGGAAATGTCAGATGGGTGCGAGAGGACACCCTGGCCCACCTCCCTGAGCTCTGGGGGTTTTGTAACTTAAAGCCGGGTCCAGGTTTCGCCCCCTGGGTCTGCCTGTGGGAAGCAGCTGAGTTGACAGGGCATGTCTTTCCAGATGATCTTTTCCTCTTCCCCTCTCCTTCTCCTCTGACCTGGCGAGCAAAGGTCTGTGCTGCTCCCGAAAATGGCAGTGTTGGTGGGGGATTGGCTGCTGGGTGGGAAGGCAGGTGCCTGGCTTTCGTCCTCAAATGTCAACCCATCTGCTCCTGCCTTGGCATTTTTTAGGAGGCACTCTCACTAATAACACCTTTTTTTTCTTTTTTTTTTCTTCTCTTCATCTTTTGTCTAGAAACTCGTTGCCAACATGTCTGATACCGAGGAAGTGTAAGTAGAGAGAAAGCCGCCTGCGTGTTCGTCTGTTCAGCTTGGCTCCACGCAGCAGAGCGAGGGCATCCCTGCGGGGAGGAGGGGCTGGGTGCTGCTCTGTGCACAGCCCGAAGCCCCCCAAGGCAGTGGGGAAGGGGCGTCTTGGCTTTGAGTGTCAAAGGGTCCATCGAAGTTCATCTGACACCCTCCCTGTCCAACACAGGACATCCAAACACCTCCACCCAGCTCAGCCTGTCCTCGGTGGCCGTGGCACTACACCTGGAGGAGGGGGAATAAAACACACAGTGTAGTGGAGGAGCCACTTTCTGCCCTGGTTTAATAAATCCAGAGTAATATGACCAAACCCAATGGGGTCATTTGACATTTATGCATCAGTAGGTACAGAGGGGAGATTTAGGGCAATCGTGGGATCAGAGGCATCATGGACAGACCTGCAGTGGTCACCCTCCTCTGCTACAAGGCAGGCTCAGCTCAACCTGTGTCATTTTGCCCAGCCTGCTCTTAAAAAAAATTTTCCAAAGATGAGATTTGGCACCTTTTTCAGGCAATCTCTAACTAACAAGTCCCTCATTTAGGGTCTGGCCCCAGGGCTGCTCTGGGGTTTGGGTTTCATGCAAGGTGATGGCAGAGCAGGAGAAGCTGGCAAGTGGGGCCAAGGAACAGGAACAGACCATGAGACTGATGTTGCTACAGCCGTGGGATAAACATTGAGCAGCGTCTGGTTTATGCCAAATTTTTATTAGACAGCCCTTGGTTCAGGGAGCCTGTAGCACATCTGGGTTGGCGTGGGCCATCGGCTGCAGCCTGGCTTTCCTGGCACAGCGGGGCTGAGGTCCAGCTTCATCAGCCCCTGCAGAGCGCTCATGTGTGGGTATCATGTTATAGCCCTGTGGTGGTAGGATTATTCCTGGATATGGATCCATACACACCTTCAGAATCAGGAACACTATTTAAAAGAAAACTCAAACCCAGTCACTTTACTACTCTTAAAACCAAATGGCTCCTTGAAGAGCAGAGGGAGAACGGGGCAAAGAAGAAACAACAGACTAAACAACAGTGCATCAGGTTGCTTCTGTGTATGGTTTAAAGCTTGGCGATAATAGGGAATGGAAGAAATATTTATCTAGTTTCAATAACCTTTTTTCCTCTCTCGCAGGGAGCAAGGAGAGGGTAAGTCTTAAATCTGTCTTTAATTGCTTCCATGCAAGCCTGCAGCATTCACTGGTCGTGTCCGTCTTCTTTCTGCCCACTGTTGAGATTTTAACAAAAAGTGCCGGTACGGTTAGACAAATCTGAGGTTTGTTTTTTTGCGCATCTGTCTGTCTGACTGCCACCAGCTTCTGGTGATTTTACGCTACTTGTAGCACTTTGGCTGTCTTCGTGCTGCGGGCAGCGCTCGGGGTTTCAGCCCTACATTGATGCCCTGGTTGCAGGGGACGCTGCTAGTTTTTGTAGGGGCACTGCCATCTGCTGGCAATTTATTTTGAGGCTTTTGTACACATAATATTTTCTGTTTTAAAACATAAAACCCCACAATATATACAAGCAATATACATAGAAACATACATGTTTGTTTCTTTGCTGTTTTTTGTTATACCCGGAGGCCTTCCCTGCCACCTTTTTCCTTCTAATGCGCATGTACACCTGAGTTCCCATCGCCCAAGAAAAAATTCAATATGATACTGCCTTCCTCCCCTTTTTATGCCTCCTCTTTTTTCTCAAAGTCATTTTATCTGCTATTTTACTTGCTGATTTGGAAGCGGCCTCTCAGAGACCATCTTGCCCAGCATCCCTGTGAGCACAAAGGGCTCTGCCATGGGTAATGTCCTACCAATGTGTCAAGGCTGATGGTTGATTTGTCTGCTTTTTTTTTCCCTCCCCTATTTCAATGCAGAGGAGTACGAAGAAGAAGGTAACAAAAAAACTTGGAACGTAATTTATCTTTCTTTGATTCTTGGTCCTGCTTTTTCCTTGTCTATATTTCACCCTTCTCTTTGGTGCTTGCCACTAAAGGTGATCTGAAACACTTGATCGGTAAATCAGTCGGAAACCATGAAACCAGCCAAGTTGGGGCCGTGATGTGCAGAGCCTTCAGGTTACGGTGAAACGCAGTATTTGTGTGAGCCGTAGGGGATGGTTGTAAAGCTGGGAGCTAACCTGTCCATAAACTCGAAGCATTTTAGAGCAGGGACTGGCACAGAGCCCACACAACATATCGTCGGTGAAATCCTGCCATTCTCATTTTGGCAACGTCCATGGATTGAGTTTAAATTTTGAAATTGAAAAGAAGAGCAGGTTGCCCAGCTCCTGAGGAGCACCCGACAGGGCGCTGCCGAGGATGGAAAAGGTGAGGCAGAGAACCGACTGGCAAGGATTAAGTTTTTTAACACACCTTTAGCTGGCAAAAGGTGATTTGACAAGCTGCGAGAGAAAGAGCGCTGATCTGGAAAGAGGGAGCATGAAAAGCCCTTCTCACCTGAATTGTTTCAGCTTTTGTAGGCAGCAGGGAGAGGAAGATTTTGGAGATGTATCGCTGTCTTTGCTGGGCACTTTTGACACATTGGCTTCAGTTCAGACAAATGTAGCTGCTGGTTGTCCTTCATTTTCCCAAGGTGTCTGGGACAGAGATGAGGGCCAAACTATGGGGCTTTCTCCCAGGATCTGCCCTTAGTGTCCAAGATATCTTCTAAGGGGTCAAGAGCAAAACCGTGTCCTGGGAGGTGGAATATTTGCACATGGAGGGTATGAGACCAGCTCTGAGACAGAGACTTGCCCCTGTGTAGAAATGTCCACCTTGGGGATTTTATACACAGCTGCTTTTTTTTTTTTTTTTTTTGCCATGGATTCCCCCAAATTGCTGCAACCGGCTAATTCCCATCAGTGGTGGGGGAACAGAGGTGTGACTGTGGCCATGCTGAGAGCAGTTCCTGCCCTAAGGTACATTATCCTTATGTCTCTAATTCCCCCAGCATTGCTTCTGAGGGGGTCAAGGGCTCAAAAAAAAAAAAAGAAAATAGAGACGCCAAATGGGTTGTAGAGCTGCTTTCAGTCATCATCATGTCTCTAGTCCTGCCCGGAGAAGCAGAGCCAGGGAGGTGAAAGTGCTGTTCATGCTCCATCCTTCATGCCTTGTCAAATGTCCAAAGAGTAAGCAAAGGGTGTTGCTCCTACAGACAAGCCTTCCTTAAAGGAGCAGCATTTCTTGCCTTTCTCCTTCCTTCCCTAACTGTCTACTTTCGGGTTTCAAGAATTTAATGATTAATATGAAATTAATAGGCAGGTGGCTTCCTATTTTTTTAATCTGCATGACTGTCTCCTCTGAGGTGTATCTTCTCCTTGCTCCCCGCTTTTGTTTGACTTTTGCGTTCTCTTCCAAAGTCATCCATTTCCTTCCCATATAACTTTTCTCCATCACTTTCTAACCACTTTTTTCTCCAGGCCTTAGCTCACCCCAATACCAGTTTCTAACAGTTTTCTGTTTTCATTTTCCTGCTTGCTGTTGCTTCTTGTTCCATGACACTTGCCACCTGAAGCTCAGGAAGAAGGTATGTGACATGGCTTCTGCTTTCTTCCTCTCTCAGTGTGGAGGAAGAATGTGTGTGAAGAAATCCAGAGCAAATGGTTCACACCCAGTGGCCAGGACTCGGTCCCAAGCCACGGACATCAATGCAATAATGGACATTGATGTCACTTACTGAGCTGGTAGGAAATTGGGCCTGTTTTTTTGTTTAAAAAACCAAATCAAAACATTTTATATATATATATAAATATAAATAAAATACAGGCATATATAAAAACCAATGTATATAATATATACACACACATATAACTTTTATATATAACATATATGTGTGTATATAAGTATATGCATATATGTATATGGAAACAAATATATATATATTTGTTTTGGTCTACCTCTTTTACTGAACTGCTTGACTTTTTTTTGTCACAACTGTGTCAAGTCCCCTCCTTTCTCTGCAAAAGCTTAAATTGTTAGAAGGGAGGGGGACACTGTGCAAAGTTTATATCCATCTGTTGAAATTCAGGAATTAATTTCTTTGAAATTTCAAAAATTGCTAAATTCTGGTGAAAATTTTTCACCATTTGAGAAAAAGATTTAAAAGAAAAGAAATGCAGCAATTTTTATTTTTGTTTAAAAATTCACCAAAAGTCAGTTTTAGGAAATTTTAGCCAGCTCTAATAAAGAATAAAATATTGGATGCCTTTTTTAATGTGGTTTTCGTTTGTGGTCATATTCCCATATTTCAGTAACATTTATAACCCCATAATATGCCCATAAAATTGTTATTTTTAATTCTCTCCCACTCTGTAATTCCATCATTGTGTATTCTTACCCATAATGGCCTGGGAGCTTGGCAAACCTCAAGAACGTTCCAATAAGATATTTCTTGTTCTAATTTTCTCCTCACATTCCCTTTGCTGTGCGACGTTTCCCACCCACAGAAGAGGTTCAAGAAGAAGGTACGTGAAACAGCTTCTCAGCCCCCCTCTTTCCCGCAGCAGGGCTCAGTGCTGATGCGCGCCTCGATTTTGCAAGGTGGTAGAAGAAAGCAAGAGGCAAGAGGAAAAATGCTGGGACAAATGATCTGCAGGCAGAGGGCTTTTCTTGTCCCTTGCACAAGTTTCACCGAGGGTGCCCCATATCCTGGAGTATCTGTGCGGACACCTCTGCTCTGGTTTTGGGGAGGGAGCAGCAGGGGAAATGCAGATACCATCCCTTCATCCAAGCCACAGCAGGCTCCGAGGATGATTTTTAGGTCTGGGTGTTTGTAACGCCTGCCGTGGAATAACTGGGGTCTGGCTAGAAAGGTTTCTATCAGGTGTCAACTGGTTTCTCCTATGTAGCTTGGCAGATAATGATCGGATGGATTTTGAAATCAAAATCCATCTGTGGTAAGGTATGTGTGTAGCCATACGTTACATAGTACATATTCTATAATATGTAATATTATATATAGTATATTTTATATATTATAAGTTTATAGACTATAATATATCATATTATATATAATATAAATAATAATACTGCAGAATGCAGATCTTATTAATTCTATCTATGTAGATGCCGGCAAGTAACCCCAGCCGGCTCCCCACACTGCATGCAGCATTTGCAAGGTGGGACAGGCAGGGCAGAAGAGGGGCTGGAACAGATACCCACCCTTTGCACTTGAGAGATTTGGAATGTGGTGCTCCGGGTACGAGGAGCCAAAGGGTGTGTTGGTTCCGCATTTGCAAAGCTTTGTGCTATGGGCATATTTGAAACAAGGGTAAACTTGTTTATAGTGCCATGGGAGACCCACTCCACGTGGTTTTCAGGGTTTTTACAGCATCCAGGTCCTGAAGGTTTTACATGTCTTGTACCTGTGCATGCTTTGGTTGCCTGTCTCCATTTCATCTCCTCCTCTGTTTCTCTATTTCACACCCCCTGTGTTTTTTTAGACCCCTCCTTCACACACTCTTTAGTCTAACTGTTCTCATTTTCCATCTCATTGCTCTTGCTCCCCGCCACATCCCACCTGATGAACCTCACGAAGCAGGTACGTGCCATTGCCTTCTGAATTGCTCCCTGCCATCTCCTTGGCGGTGGGGGGATTCAAGGGTGGTGTGAGAGGAGCAGGACCCAGTTACTTTGCCTTATCACTTCTGTTGTCTTTGCTTTCCACCCTTCCTCTGTGACTGGCTCTGCCGCAGGCTAACACACGGGAATGGTCTCGGTGCAAGGTCCAACAGATGTCGGCTCGGTGGTAACCCAGCCTCTCTGCCCCTCCTGCCGTGTGCAGAGCTCGCCATAAAGCCCATCCAGGCAATGGCAGGAGGTTGTTCCTCTAAAACTGGAATTAGAGAGAAATTTCATTGTGTATTATTTGAGGTTACTGTGAGATTTTCCCTCTCCGATATATTTTTGCCTCTTCCCTTCACATGGTGAAATTGTTTCCCAACCACACGTGCCTCAAATTCCTTCCCCTCCTGGCCATTAGTGCATCCTTTACTGGGATAAAACTTTTCCTTCTGGCTTAACAGAGTTTTCAGCCTATGTAGTATCAGCCCATGTAATAATGTGTTTTTCCTAATGTTCCTTTGCATCCTGTCCTGTGGCTCTTCCCACCTAAAGAAGCTCAGGAGGAAGGTATGTGATATGACTCCTGAATTCCCGTCTTTCAGAGTAAGCTCTGGTTTAGCCAGTAAGCCATAAGATGGTAAAAGAAAACAGGAGTTAAAAATAGGCATATTAATATATAATAAAACTTGCCACCATTTTGGTTTTTGTACTCTCTTCCTTCATGTTCTGTCTTGACATTGAATGCACTGGCGATGCTACGTGGTAATTGTATGAAAAAAAAAGTATGAAAACTGCTGGGAAATGTAAATCTCTTCAAAGGATGAAGGCTGAAAAGCCTTCACTCTGAGACTGGTTGGGTCTCTCTGGAAGGCTTATTTTGGACCATTCGGGGTGGGCTGGGCCTCTGGACGATGTGCAGATGTGCCCATGATTGGTCTGCTGCTGCAGCAGCTGCTGACGCTGCAGCTGCGGCGAGGATTTGCCCTCCTTTACCAGGCTGACATTCTTACAATAGCCTTTCCACATGCCCTTTTTTCAGCTTAAACCCTGTTGTATAAAGCAACTGGTGATAATTTTGATGCTTTAGCTTTGCAAATGATTAAAGATGGTTTTCTTCTTCATGCAATGGAGTTTCTAGACCACTGTCTCACGGTAGTACGTGCAGCCACGTGCCACCAAAAACCTGCTGGCCTCAGGTTGTAAATCCACTTGGGCAAGCATCAGGGTTGTGAAACAGCATGCAGGACTGCAGGAATGTGCATATAAGACAAATGTCATTGGATACAGCCACTTAAATCAGCTTTATGTTTTTAATATCTCAGACCATTTGTACCCTTACTTCCAGCAGTGCTTTTCATATGCATATTAATTTTATTTTCTTGCAATATATTCTTAGGCTTTCCCTCCTCCTCCATTTTGTACAAGTGAAAAGTTGTTCTGATGTTTCTAACACTCTTGTCTTCCTTTGCATTTTGCTCTGTGACTCTTCCCACCCGCTAAAGCTCATGAGGAAGGTATGTGCCATGACTTGAGAATTCCTCTGTTTCTGTCGGGAGCAGTAACGCATGCAGGAATTCTGGAGGTGGTTGAAGAGGAGAGGATGCAAAAATATCCTCTGCACGCTCACTGACGGCTGCTTCGCTCTCGTAGGATAAGCAGCGTGATGAGTAATAAGTACTAACTGCTGTTTTGAAAACAATGCCCGAAGCACAGGCTGGGCATTGCTCATATATTCCCCAGCACTCTGATGTCTCTAACCAGGCTATCGGTATGGATACCAGTTGGTACGGGGATAGTGTTCCCAAAAGCATTTCCCCTACGCCATGCACTGGGGCTGAAGGTAGGACAGCTGTGCCCTGTGGCAATGCTACGTCCCTCGGTTGCCCACATCTCTTCCTCCTGTCCCCCCGCCACTGCGCAGAGACAAAACTTGCTTTTGCAGCAATGTATGCTGATGTGGAGAGACTTGCATCTGAAGTCATGAGCAACAACTGACACCGCGTCATACCTAGTTTTCTGTTGGGCTAAGGATTGGACCAAGTGGCATCATTTTGGTTGCAGTGTATTTGCAGAAAATGCCAATTCAGAGAAAAGATGTAGTTGCATGCTTTTTCCATAACTATTGGTATTTTTCTGGGTTAATGTGCATTATACAAAAACGGGGGTAGCAGGGTTGCATTTTTGCTTGATTTTATAACGTGAATTAAAGTCGAGATCTGGTAAGACAATCTGTGTGATTAGCAAAATAGTAGGTCCTGCTTATTAAAGCATCAGCCTGCCCAAACCCATTTACCTTTCAATTGCCCTTCTGCCTCCCCCTCTCTGCATGTCCAGCTAGGCTTTCATCGGGTACTTTATCCTGCAGGTCGGAGAGCAGTAACATGGTCATACTTACCTTCCCACATCGGTGTGCGGTCCTACACACCAGTGGTGAAATCCTGGGCACTAAGGAAATCAATGCCAGCTCCTCTGAGCCCATTGATTTCCACAGAGGCTGGGATTTCTATGCACATGAATAAGAACAGGTTGTCTATACCCTTTTTGCACATTCAAACCTATGGGTAATGGACTTGATTTAAATATTAGTAAATATTTTTGTCAACCAAAGGCTACCAATGGCACTTGTTTTATAACATTATGAATATATATGTTAGTCATCTGCATCTTTTATGTCCCAACACCCCCGTCCTTCCTCTCCATGATTTTCTAATTGACATCCATATGTGCCCTCTATTTCTCTTTTAATCTTTTTAATGGTTTTTATCCCTTTAACCCCTCCACCCTGGCTAAAAAAAGTGTAAGTTTTTTTTAATCATCCTCTGTTTCCTGCTCTAATTCTCTTATCTTTCTTTGCATCTCCTTCCCTGCTACTTCCCTCTTAAAGAAGTCCATGAACCAGGTATGTGACTTCTGAATTCCTCTGCGTCAATCTGAAGGGTTATTGTGTGCTGGGAATTCAATTGCGCTTGGCAATTTCACAATTGAGTTGTGTTCTGAATTGGGACAAAATGGAAACTTTTCAAACAAACAACAAAAAAAAGAAAGGAGGAACGCCTTGTTTGGCAGCTATTGAAAACTATTTTTTTTTATTTAGTTGAAACAGAACATTTTGTTCCAACATTTTATTTTCTTTTCCTCTTTCCTTTATGGAAGATTTTCAAATTTTGAAATGAAAATTCTATTTTAGATGCTTCTGAAACATTGACTTTATGGATAATGTAGGGTGTATATAGTGTAATGCAAGAACAAATCTGGAATGAGAGACTGTCACAAGGCAAAAAATGAAAAGGTTTTGTTCTAGAGATGTTAATATCTATGCAGCCTTTTATGGTTGTGAAACTGTTTCTATATTTTTAACCAAAATCTTAGCTAATTCTACATGAGTTTTGAAATATCGAAATATAATTGAAACTATGATTTCTGTTGGAAAATGACACCAGTAACTCTAATATTATACTCAGGAATTCAAAGATGGTGGAAGAAAACAGATAAAAATCAAATATTAATGATAAACTGTAACTTGCAGCTTCCTTACACCTTCCACCAGTAATAATTTCCTCTGCTCTGTGATGCGTAATAATAAGGATAAGAGCTAACTATTGCATGAAAAATGTAATAAATTTTTTGTAAACAAATGTATAAGCTGTAATAATAGCCACTGACTGGACTCAGAACCATCCTTACACTGTGTACGGGAACATTATAATGTTTATTATCTGGAAAAGCAGAAACTGAACTTGCAGCATCCTCTAAACTGTCTGTGAAAATTATTCTGTGCCATTTGGAGTAGCTTTATTAAAGCAGGCACATCTCAGCAGCTGCCCATCCCAGCTATTTCACTCTGCTGTCCACAGAGGGAGACCAGCCTCTTAGTTTAGATGAGATCAGTACTTTTGCCAGGGCTGAAGTCAGTGAGGTGAAAGCTGTCTGATGATTGATTTTTGCATGACTTCAACATTCATCTGTGCACTGCTTCTCTTTTCCCTCCTGTTCTCACCGCTTCTTGTTTCACATCTTTCTCTTCTCCTTTTAACCATTCATTCTCGTCTGTTATCTGCTTCTATGGTTTTTCTGACAATGGTTTGCACAAGTTAAAGGTCATTGCTACCGTCCCAGCTGCTTTGCCTGCCTCTGTACCTCTTTTCCCTGGTATTTATTGAACTGCTACTCAGTACTTGAGCGTTGGTCTCAAGCTTTGACATACATATGAGCTTGAAATTTGTGCAAAACACCAGATATTAACGTAATCTGATTAACGATAAAGCCATACCTACAGCCTCCTCATGTTTTCTTTTCCCTCTAACATAAAGCATAACAAAAAGGAAAGTTTATAAAGAAGATGTAAATATAACAAGCTTAAAAGAAAACTTTTGTGTCAGAGGGAGACTGTCTCAGCTTTTCATATCACTGTATGATTATTTAGTTTCTCTGTTATTAATGTTGTCTTTGTCTAACACATATTCTAAGTCACAGCTTTGGCCTGCCCAAGTTCAGAGTACTTGCTGTTGTGTGATTCTTGCTCTAATTCCTTTATTTTTCTTTGCTGACACTTTCCACCTAACCAAGCGCATGTATGTGACATCTAAATTCCTATGTATTAATCTGAAGCATTCCTGTACATAGGAATTTGAAGATGTTGAAGAAAACCAGAGTCATGAAGAATCAATCCATTCTTAAGATTCCCTAAAATTTATTAACCCTACAGGAAAGTATAATTATTGTTTGTAACTGAAGAGTCACCTTCTAAGAAGCTTAGAAGAAACATTTTAGTGCTCTTGGAAACTTTTAGGGCTGTGACTACACCACAGCCAGGGCAGAGAGCACGTACCTGAGCTGCAGAAACAAGTTGTTTCCACTCGCAGATACTGCCTGCAGCAGGATCCCAGCACGCAGGCTCGAGCAGTTTCTACCCCTTTGCAGTGGAGACAAGCCCTGTGTAGACCCGAATATTTCCAGTTCTGCAGAGCTAAGCCCCAGATCTGCCCGTGGAAGTTCGTAGATGGTGGAGCTTCAGATGCAGACACAGAGATACATCCAAAGCAGTACTTCCTTGCAGTAACTCTCATATCCCTGTACCTGTTCTGATAGCTAAAAGGGCATGTGCATAGCTGAAACATAGGTTACACTGCACACTTGTAAAACTCTCTTCTTGGGTATGTTTTCTTTCAAATTTAAGGATCGCCAGTGTTACTACAATTGCCCACTGTTAATATATTTGCATGATTTAAACTGTTGCAATTCATCAACATTCAAATTCCTTTTATCTTTCATTTCTATCGCATCCCCTCCCTGTCTACTTCACACCCTACTGTAATTACTCTCCTTTTCCACTCTTATTAACACTTTATCCCTATAACCTAGTGTGCAAATGATACTCCTTCAACCCGGTCTCACCACAGTTTGAGGTGATCCCCTCCTGAATAACTTGTTTCTAATTCTTTTATCTTCCTTTCCTATGTTTTTCCCCTGACACTTCCTACTAAATGAAGCCCCCCCTCCAGGTATGTGATTTAACTTCTAAACTCCCCAGTGTCTGTCTGCTGGGGTGGTGTGCATGGGAAGTGAATACAAGGTGACAGGAGATAACAACCTATCTGTTAATGATAGCTTGTATCTTGCATGCCTTTGGGTGGTTGTTTCTTTAGTTTAATATTTTTTTTTCTCAGTAAAGTGTAATCAGCAGTAAGGCGGAGGAAATTTACCTGTTGCATGAAAATTTTACTAAAAACTAGGGGAACACATATACTATTGTGAAAGAGTAGCTCAGCAAAAATTGTCCTTGTGGAATGGGTTAAATTCTGCACTGTGATATGAGAATGAATGTTTCTTCCTATAGGGAAAGCTTCATTTCAAATCTCGGGGCAGAATTTGACCCATTGACTGTACACAGGGAATATAAATACTGTGAGATTTTGCATTGTTTTTATGCCTGCTTTGCAAAATATTCAGTGGTGCGTGTATTGCTGAAAAGCAAAATCTGCCCTGCAAATCTGCATTGCTGATTGATTCTTGCTTTGCCAAAACACCAGAAGAATGAAATGTAGACCTGCACAGACTTTTAATGAACCTTTTCTTCCTATGAAGTAATCTGTTTGTAATTCTACATTGCAAATGGATGTGAAGAACAGCAGTAGATTTATATAGACATCAAAGTTGTCTTCCAAGAAGAAAGTGGCCTGAGCCATAGATCTAGAAAAGAGAACCGAGCTTCTTTGGAAATATTAGCTGAATGTTGATGATGAGTTACAGCAGGTATTTCAGCAGGTATTTCAGTAGGTTTCCGAACCACACTGTGTTTATTTCAAATGACTGAAATACTGCTGTAGAAAAGGATGGATCCAATAGTGCTTTGAGAGTGCTGACTATGTTCATGTGCATATTTCAAATCAAGGTAAACCTTGGTACACTGTGCTGTCAGGTTGTGCTTTATTTCATATAATGCTCAGAAGTTTTTTTTTAAGCACTGCACTATTATCGTAAATCTGCCTGTTTCACCTGACTGAATTCCTTTCCTGTCCTGTGACTTCTGTTTCAAATTTAATTAATTTATCTTACCTCAGGTTTACTTCTTAACTTTGTTCCCCTCTCCCCTTTTCCTCTCTGCCCCTCCTCCCCTTTGGCTCAAAAGCTCTTTTGGTGTGTGAAATAACAGGTTTCTCGTTCTCATTCTCTTATTTTCCATCGCATCTTGTTCCATGACACTTCACACCTGAAGTTCATGAGCCAGGTATGTGACATGACTTCTGATTTACTCCACCTAGTTGCAACAAGAGAGTGTGTGTGTGTGAGAGAGAGACAGAGAACAGGAGTCCTGGGTTGGTAGAAGAGAACAAAACAAGAGAAACAAATATTAACCACAATGATCACTTGTAGCCCTTTTCTCCTTTAATCTCCATGCTTACTACTACTTTAACCTTACAGCATCTTTAACTCCTGACAGCCTCTCCAGATACCTTTTCTCCCTGCCTTAATTCACTAATTCCTTTATTTTTTTTCCTCCTTTATTTTTTTTTTCCCCCTTCATGCATTCCTTGGTCTCTTTCTCAGGCTTCCAAGAGCTTTAAATATCTGTTCTGTTTTTTTTTTTTCCTATTTCCTGTCTTTCCATCACTGCTTGCACCACACCACCAACAGAGGAAGCCCCTGAAGAAGGTATGTGATGCGCCTACAGACTCTCATCCTTTTTCTCTTTCAGTGCTGGGGAAACAGTGTTAAAAACACTGACTTTGTCCAAGAGCAAAGAGAGCACGGGAGGGAAATGGTCTCTCTGGATGGCTTTGGATGAACATGGAGAAAAGGGATGTATGTTTGCCAAATCAAATCACCAAAAAGGTGTTTTTTCTTCTTGTTCGATCTCTGGAGAGTCCGAGGTTCCCAGCGTAGCAGGGAGGGAGTGGAGACAGTTGCTCTTAGAACAGTGCTGCTTGTGGATTGACTACTGTGCTTCTTCTCTTTTGCTTTTATCCCTCAACCTACAGCTGATGAAGGCGGCGAATACTATGATGGTAGCTCAGTGTTGTCTTAGGACAACAAAGTCATCTTTCTAACATCTCACTCTTTTTTTCTGTATTTGTTTTTGTTCCTCACTTGATTTCAAACTCAGGAACTGGGCCAAAACATCTCTGCCGCTAAGAATCGCTCACTGTGCATATCCAATCACCCTTGGGGGGTCACTGTTGTATTGAGAAGCCTGTACATCCTCATTAGGATAGTAGATGGTGAAAACCAAGATCTAGAAGCTTGCTCTGGACTTGTCTTTTAGCTAGAACCTGTTGTGTCATAGCTCTCATCAGCAAACCTTCTCTACCCCCAAAAAATCAGGAAAGTATCTCTTAAATCACAGTGGCATGCTTGAAAATGGAGCTGAGCCCTGCATAGATGTGCCTTCCTCACCCAACCTTAGAAGGTCAAGGTCTCCAGGCCTGAATCTACAGATATTTAAACTTCTGCTCCAGCCATACACTTAAAATTGTGCTAAACATCAAGCATGTGAATAAATTTATTCAGACTGGTGGGGCAGGCCATGAGCTTAAGATAGTGTGTTTGTAATACTTGGCTGAGTGGGTGCTGGAGCACATGGGTGGGGATAAGACTCATGTGAAAAGACCAAATCTAAATGTATGCAGGGTCAGTTTTGCTCTTGTATGTGGGCAAGATAACTTAGGCCCCCTGGGCCAAATTCAAAACTAGTTTAAATGCATAGAAAGACTCTCATGGACTTTTACAGGCCTTTGAAGTAGCTCGGTTGTGTTCTGACTGCCCCAGCCCCTAGAACACCTGGCCAGCTGTTTTGAAAGACAAAGCCCAACGCCACTTAAAATGACCCTGCATTTTCTGTGTTTCCTTGTTTTGTTTTGTTTTGCTTCTGTAGATTTTTTTTGTTCGTTTGTTTTAATTTTCTTGCTCACTTTTCAGGCTTTTTTCTTATTTAGGGAAGTACCCTGAGGACCTTTCTCAGCCCCTTTCTCACCTTCTTTTTCTCTTTCTTTCCTTTTATTTTTAATAGCATATTGCTTTTTTTTTCCCAAAGACACAGTGTGAGTTAGATATGTTGCTTCTGAGAAGTGGGATTAAGGGAGGGTGTTTAGGGATTTCTGAATGAAGTAAAGGCAGTTCAGATGGATTCACAGAGAGCGGGAGCACTGTGTGACTATCTCATAGATTGGGCAGGAGAAAGCGAGGTTGTATTTGTGGTGGTGTGTACTCTCCCTGCGCTAACCCTTTTGGAAACCAGAAACTCAGAGACTCTCTAATCACCAGGGTAGTGAACTTGGATTTCCAGTGGCTCTTGCCTTCTTTTGGCAGGGTTGTATGTGGGGATTTTGTCACAGCCCCATGGTTCATGGGCAGAATGACCAGAACGTCAGTCAAAATCCGCCATAGGAACAGGAATTTGCTATGACAATTCCTGCTTGTCAACAAATTTTGGCCCAGTTCCTTGACTTGGTGTCTTGAAAGAAGGGGCATTTCAAAATAAATCACATCCCTGGGCTGCTTTTTGTGCATACAGCATGGACCAATGCTGGGTCATGCACTGCAAAGGACAGATTTATTACTGTTCATTTTTTAATAAAGGCTCCTTTTTCTTTGTTATCCCCTTCTCTGGTTTTCTGGAGGTACCGTTAAATATTCTAACTAAAAATTCTTATTTCAAGAACAACTAACCTTAATTTTTCTTTTTATTTTTACAATTGTTTGTTGGCTTAATTAAGTTTAAAGTGCTGATTTGGTGGCAGCTGAAACCAAATTCAAACAGTTATTGACAGACAGGTGTCTATCCTGGCAACCAAGGTCAACAAAAAAAGGCAGTCATTTCCTGTCTACTTTTTTTTTTCCCCTGCTTTCTCTGAAGTGTTACTAACTGGCCACTTTAAGCTAAAGAAGAATGTTTCTGAAAATTATCTGGGCATGTCACGAGGGAAGGGAATCCTATGTGAATAACATGTCTGATAGACTGGTTAATTGTCATTACTTTTCCTCTCTCCAGATAAAAAAACCCAATTTAACTAATGTGTTAAGAAGCTCAGTGGCTATTTGAAAAGCAAAACAATTAAAAAAATAACTGGAGAAATATAGAAGTCCGCTGTTGGCTAATGGTATTTTTCTTCAGGAGCAATTTGTGGCTTCCTTTATATGAGTGCTCTAAAACACTTTTCTAATTACATGCTGTTTATTTTATTAGCATTGCTCTAGCATCTAGAGGCCTCAACTGAGATATGTTTTGGTAGGCGTGTTCTTGCAGTAAATGAGAAAAGTCTACCCCCCAAAATTTCATTACTGAAATTAGTATGGGAAAGTGTGAGAGAAAGGAAAGGTGGGTTTCTGATCTCTTTTATGCATCTCTCAAGTATTTTCTCTTAATTATCTCAATAACCCATTTCCAGCCACTTTCTCAATTTTTTATTATCCAACATCCTTGCAACTGATGTCTCCACTAAATATTTTCCAGTATTAGTTTTTGATATTTTTTCCTCTTATAATGTTTCATTTTATTTTATCCTACTCTGTTCCATTTGCTATTCCCAATTTCCTCCATCAGTCCCAAAACAGCTGGATGCAAATAAGCATTTGAAAAAATACAATACAATAGCTTTCTGTGTAATTATATGGATAGCAGGGCTCGTGCACCCACTCCTGAGGGAGGCTGGTTTTACTTTTACTTTACAAAGCTGGTTTATTTTTACCAGATTCAATAGGCTGTGAGCTTTTTACCTCAGTTCCTCCCGCTGAACCAACACAAGGAGAGTCTTGTACTGCAGAATCCAGCAGCATACCTAAAAGTTCAAATGTAGTGTGTGGTTATGAAAGTCAGCCTGGGTCCCTGTGAGACTGGGCCAGAACAAACACATAGGTTTAATTTACTTCTGTTTGTCAGAATAACAGTGCTGAACTTACTGGCATTACACTGGAGTTAATAACTAAAGTTTAAAAAGCATAGCAGGGAGGGAAATTGATCACAAGCACTAATGTTAAGCAAGTAACTTGTAAGACAGCACATTTCTGAGAGCCAGGCAAAGGTCACTTGTTGCAGGGGAACACTTCTGACTGCCAGAGGGCCTGAGTTGACGGTCTCTGTGGTGGTTTAGCCTGCCTATCAGGGCATTATACCTCTCCTGGAGATGCAAAGATCATTCCCATTAACGCCCATGGGAATTTTGCATGTACGTCAGCAGGAGAGGATGCTCACTAAGAGAGGATGGCCTTTCCAAGCTGGGTTTGAGGAGCACCACACAATGCAGAAGAATAAGCATCTTCCCCATGGTACCAAGGTATCTCAGGGACATGTGCCCTAAGCTATCTTGGGAGTCAATGAACCTGGAGAAAATGTGTGTCATGAAGCTTCTTCCCTCCTGGCCTCCATGTGAGGCATTTGAGCAAAACTGGAGAAGCCTAGTTATCATTGACATGACTGTGAATTCAGGTTAACTTTAGCAAAAGAAGTGCTGATTGAAAAAGGCAACATTTTCTTCTACCCTCCAGCCCAGCTGTCCTCCTTAGAGCTTTGGTCAGGATGGTTTGAGAAAAATAATTTCGCATTTACATGAAACCATTGCTTTCCAGATGCTATGTTTGGGACTTTTATACAGTCTCTTGATTCTTTTCTGCCAAATTCTGTTTCAACGGTAAAAACAGATTCGCTCCTAGCAAAAGGGGTGTGTGAGTGTGTGTATTTCTTTTGGAAGTGCTTGAGATTTAACCAGTTTCTCTGGGATGTTTCCCCTAAGATTAAATTTCCCTTCTCTCCTTTTACTTTAGCAGCTGGCATGATCTCTGTTGTTCTAACTGTTCTCCCTCTTTTTCCCTTCCTGTTTTGCTCCATGTTTCCAAATACAGAGGAAAAGCCCAGAATAAAGTAAGTATGAGGGACAGAGAGTTTCAAAACCCTGGCATCATTTTTCTGATCTAGCAGAAGCCGTTAGATTGTCTATTACGCAAATGGCCACTGGAAGCCTTTATCCAACCCTCCCTTGTGCAACATCCAGCTGTTCCTGCCTGCCTTTCCAGGATGTCTGCTTCTGCCAGAGGATGCCATAGCAGTAGTTACTGGCCAGGGTCTTAAGATCAGTTCCGGATAGAGTAGGAGGACTCGTGCACTGTCCAAGATACAGTGGTCTCAGCGTACCCCAAGATATAGGTGGCTCAACAGTAAATCCTCTGTGAGAGGCCGTGGCCGGGAAACTACCCATCCATCCAGGATTGCTGACAGTAGGAAGGGTGGCAAATGTTGGGCTGGGCTGGCTTGAGCTTAACTAAGGTTTCCTACGGACCTTCTGGCTCTGGGTCCCAGCACCTTGCCTTCCCACTCTGCCAGCTGCCCAGAACGGAGTGTGCAGCACTGCACCAACAGCCTCGTGGACCAGCGTCTTTCCGTGTGCTAGGAATGACCATAGGCTTTGGGAATGAAAAGGGTTTTTAGGGGTAACTCCCTGCCCTGCATGACCTTCCAGGAAGGACAATGGTCCTTAGTGCTATTCTGGAGTAGTTTTCCATTGACTTGCTGTTTCACCTCCTCCTTGTCAGCATCGTTCCTGAGGGCAGGGCAGGGCAGGACGTGCTATTTAAAAAGCTGCCTGTTCTTTAAGATGAAAACCCTTTTTTTTCTTTTTTTTTTTTTTGTTTTGTTTTTGACTCTCTGCAGACTAACTGCTCCTAAAATACCAGAGGGTGAGAAAGTAGATTTTGATGTAAGTATTCCTGAGACTGGCTGTGTTTGTCTGTCTGTACCCAAGCCATACACGTGTGCAAACCCACATAACTCCTCCTGTATTGGATATTTCTGAGAATAAAGTCAAGGACAAAAGTATGGATGCTTTGCCGACTGTTTTCTGAGTAGTGAAAGGCTACTCTCTGCTCCCTGAAACTCTCTGGATGCATTCGTTGCTAATGTGACTAAGCTAAAATCATGTATTTCTTTTTTCCTCCTTGAATCTTTGAAGCCAATATATGAAGAAAGGAGAGAGTAAGTGTTTTAGAAGATCTCAGATCCCCTGTCCCATTGTTGTAAATGGTTTGAAAGTTGCAGGTTGAGATAAAGCAGGCCTATACGCATCTGTTGCTGAGAAACACTACCTAAAATGACAACAGAATTTTAATAATAAACAGAGATCCAAATACCTTCCTAGAAAGCTGATAGAAAAATGAAGAAACTCTGGTGTTGAAAATCTCCACAGAAATATCTGCTTTGCCCAAAAATGTAGGAATATTTTCTAGGTAAGATTCATATCCCAAAGCAAAGAGGAGGCAGCTAAGTATATGCAAAGATAGGTAGCTAAGACACGGATAAAATATGGTGTAGGGGAATGGGAGATATGGATTCTGTTCCCTTCTGGGCTCCTGACTGTCACCTGGATGAGTCTCTGTCTCTGACCTGCATCAATAGCCACTTAAGCTAATCCCATAGATTTCCATGGATATCTGCAGACACTTTGTGCTTTTGTTTCTCTGTGTAGGCAGGGTGCTGGGAATGTCCAGGGCATGTTCCTAGAGCAATATGGGCTTACTTAATGCGTTTTCCTGCTCTTCTAGGACATCCAAAAGAAAAGGCAGAACAAAGACCTGATTGAACTGCAGGCCTTGATTGACAGCCACTTTGAAGCCCGGAGAAAGGAAGAGGAAGAGCTCGTTGCCCTCAAGGAGCGGATTGTGAGTCATTGTACTGCCATTTCCCTGTACTAGATTGACAGATCCTCTGTAGATGAGAAGTTGAATCCATTAGTCCACTGTCAGACTTTGGCAGAAAGCTGTATTGCCATGTCCAGAAGCGACTGCTCAAGTCACCACCAAACGGCTTCTCTCCACATCTGTCCCCTCTCTCAGCCTCATTTTACACCTGCGAATCGCACATGAGACCCTTCTGCATGTTCTGGCAAGGGAGCAGGTGGCTCACTCTCTATGAACCAAAGGTCTTGGTGGTGGGGCATAATACTGGAGGTAGATAAAGCCACAATGATGACTCAATGCCTCTGCCACTGCTTCTTGCAGGAGAAGCGCAGAGCTGAAAGAGCAGAGCAACAGAGAATCCGGGCTGAGAAGGAGAAGGAGCGTCAGGCAAGGCTTGCGGTAAGTGTCTTTGCATCTCTCTCCTTGTCTCAGCATCAAATTGGAGGAGATCTCTAGACATAGAAAAAAACTACAGGTTCTGTTTGTCTCAGTCCAAAGAAGAAATGACCACCTTCTTAAAGCAAGGGCAGGAAACAGGAGTTGTCAATTCTCATCAACATGCTTAACAGATCACATTCCCTGCAGTGACACTGGCTGCTGGGGAAGCTGTGAGACTGCCCTAGAGTAACTTGCTTCTATGTGTCGCACTCCACAGGAGGAAAAGGCACGGAGAGAGGAAGAAGATGCCAAGAGAAAAGCTGAGGATGATCTCAAGAAGAAGAAGGCTCTGTCCTCCATGGGTGCCACATACAGCAGCTATCTGGCTAAGGTAAAAAGCATGGATTGGTGGATGAAATATGGAAACGTTAAACCACGGGGTTGACTGGGAACAGTCTTTATTACAAGTTGAGAAAACAGCTCAACTTTCCTTCTTCCGGATCCCTAGCAGCTTGTCTTACATGCTCTGTCACTGAAATAATTTCATTCAGCCTGAATTTCTGCAGTCTGATGTTAATTGATGTTCTGAAAATAGGCTGATCAGAAGAGAGGAAAGAAGCAAACAGCTAGAGAGACGAAGAAGAAGGTCCTGGCAGAGAGGCGCAAGCCCTTGAACATTGACCACCTTAATGAAGACAAGCTGAGGTAACATGCTTATCCTAATTTACTGAATGTAATCCACTGAAATTTGATCTTACTGTCCTGGACTCTCCTTTAGTGAAAAAACGAGGCAGAGGAGAGGGCCTTCCTTGAAATTCATCACGGGACAATGTTAAGTTGTGCCCTTCCTTGATCTGGAGAATGGAGGGAAAATGGGAATGTGGGGAATTGTTGAAATGATTTGGTAGCCATCTAGCCATACTCCTGGTGTAGCTCCATTAGCCTCTCCTGCTAATTAGGATTAGTCATTTACAGGACTAGGTACAAACTTTAAACCCAGCTCTGAGATTAGCTGAACAAACCTACAGATTGGTATCTGTAGCATTGCCAGGGGTGAGTTAGAGCTGCTAAGGTATGAGTACGGATCTCCACGGAGGCTGGAGGCTTGGGAGCTGAGTGCTCTGGTGCAGAGCAGTCATCAGATGATAGTCTGGACTCCACACGTTGGAGTTTATACAACATTGAAAGATGAGGTTGGCTCACTTCAGCCCTGAAACAGATGAGATTGCACAATGGCAGCTGCTCTGCTCATCTGGGTGACCTTCAGAGTCCTCCTTCCTTCTTGTCTGATTCCCCTGGACTCTTTTCTTTCATTAAGAGTTAGGGGGAAAACTAAATCTATAAGGAATAGGTTAGTGTGTGACACATGCAAGAGTGCTAGTCTAAAAGGTTCTCGGGTGAGAAGGTGAGAAAAATTTGACCTTGAAAATGGTAAGTAGCTTTCAGAGAACGGAAAGAGTTTGCAGGAAGATGTGTGAACTGCATTAAACACAAAAAGCCTCATTACTAGTGATGCGAAAACCATAGAAAATATATGATGTGATGTGTTTCTCCCACCTTCCTTTCCCCATAAACACACAGGGACAAGGCTAAGGAACTGTGGGACTGGTTATACCAGCTGGAGACTGAAAAGTATGACTTTACAGAGCAGATCAAGAGGAAAAAATACGAGGTGAGTCGAGAAGCCATTTTGCTAACGGCACTGGATCCAAAATGTAAAAATCTCTGTGACTCCTCTGGCAAAAGCCATGTGGTGACATCATTTGGGTCTCCAATGCCCTTTTGCAATATTTAAGCAGCAAGACACCTGGAACTGCATTCCCCTAATGTACATACTTGGACTGGATTTCACATTTTAGGCTGAAATTGAATAGACCACTCTCAAGGTTTTCAGTGCCCCATGGAAAGGCAATCCCAATCGAAAATGGACTCCCCACCCTCTGCTCAAACACATCTTGTTCATTGTTTATTTATAGGTAACTGTGGCCTGAAAATTCAGTAACTCTCAATTCACTCATCTCCATTGCAAAGTAATATTTTTAAATCCATCTTTGATTTCACACTTGAACGTTGTAAGTTTTATTCCCATCCCAGACAGATTCCCTGTGGACTGAGCTCTCTGGAGTCACTGAAAACTGTCTCCAGACAGGAGCATCTGATTGAAGTGTCATATGGTAACAGAAAGTGGACGTGTTCCCTTCACAGTCACAGGACATGGCTGCACTCACCTATGTCAGGTTTCAGTGGCTGAGAAATCCTACTAGATCTCGCTCCGTCTCACTCTCCTTTTAATTCCCAATCTCACAGACACATGCTGACAGGGAATGAGCAACACCAATGTAACTATCTCAATCTCTCTTAGATTTTAACAATGCGTTGCAGGCTGCAGGAGCTTTCCAAGTTGTAAGTACAATGAACTTGCCTGTGTAACAGCAGCAGCAAAGGCTATCAAATGCATGAGCCTGCCGCATGGTCAGAGGCCAGGTGTCAGACAGAAACTGGCATTTGTTTCCAAGTGCAGAGAGAAAAGAGAAAACTGGATCTTGTGTCTCTCCCTTCACTTCCTTTTTCTCTCCCCTTCCATTCTTTGAAAAGAGATGAAGCAGTAATTTAGGAAAAGAGTCGGGGTCCAACACGGACGTGGCTAAAGCACTGAGCACGCAACCCACTCAGACCATCTCTAAAATAGTTCCCTATCGAAACCTCTGGTATTATGTGCATGGGCGAGTCACCCTGATGCACCTGGGATATATGCAGAAGCTTAGGGATGCATGTGTAATAGCTTGGACTTCACAGAAAAGAATGGTATGGGGTTTGGAAAGATTCTCCACCTTGTGGCCACATGCTTATTCAGACCCACAATATTGGAGAGGGCTAGCTTAAGGATAACAGGTCAACTGGATGCGGAAGAACAGGAATTAAGGCAGTGCCAGGGGAGACATACATGCTATGGTAATGAAACCTCTGCATAAACAAAGAGATGGGTGGCTGCTGATGAAAAGCAAGGAGAGAAAGTACAAAGAATGAGCAAAGTAGAAGGAAAATGCACAGCTGAGATGGGAGAAGAAACATGGAAGAACAAAGGGAAAATGATAGCAGGAAAAAAAGTGAGGAGAAAGGTAAGTGAAAACAGCAAAGGGAATGAAGGAGACTCAAGCAAGGATGCAAGGGAGAGACAAAGGAAGGAACTGGGACACACAGGAGTGGAGCTGTTCTTTAGCTCTAGTGTCTGTTGCTCTTTGGTGCTTCATTGGAGAGTGAGTGTTATAGTCACTATCACAAGGTTATCAGTGAAGGTAAGTCTTAAGGCCTTGGGTCAAACTGAAGACAGCTGGTTCTCCTCCACCCTTGGGAAAAATACTCAGCTGCAAAAAATAATTTAAACCACTGCTGCAGATATTAAAACTTCCATGAGTAAGTACAAAAGCAGGTGATCTGCTGATCTTTCCTTCCTTGTGTTGTCCTGTTCCTGCTAATGTTTCAGTCTCTTATTTTGCTTCTGTTTGCCATGGAAAGACAAGAACCAGGAAATACAGGTTGCTGGGCCAACCTGAATATATGACCTTTTTTTTCTTGTTTCACACACAAGGAATGTCAAGTGCCACTTTAAATATTCAAATGTTGGTTCATCAGTTCTTGGACCTGCAGAGCCAGTGGAGAACTTTGAATTACACCAAAAGCAGAAGCAAAGCATACGTCTTGGCAGGTGCATTTTTCCACCCCAGGAAAACTAGGTAGAACCTTGACTCCATTACAAATGAGAAGGTGAAGGGGCAAAAGAGGGCTCTCTATCACACCCTAGTTCTTGTGGGCTTTTCCAGTACCTGAGCTGGAAGAGTCCCAGAATTTCAGTAGTGAGTCCAGGGCTATGGGCCAGGACTGAGGTGCTAAGTCAGGCCCTAAGGTGCTCATCCTGTGCAAGGTAGGTGTTTGCTTTCCCATGCATCAGGTTGAAATATGCAGTTTATCCATGGCTAAACAAAGAGATGCTCCATCTTGTAGGACAGACTCTCTAGTGGCTTGCAGACATCAACAGAGCTTGGAAGGTGTTCAGAGCCCCAACTCCAACCTTTTCCTCTGTGGTTGCTCAAGCTCTCCTTGAATATTTTCTTCTTCAGTCCCTTTAAAAGTTGTCTTCTCTTATTAGATGAGTGGCTGGGAAGGTGGTGACTGCTGCAAGCTCCTCACCTCCTGCTCTCCCAGCCAACAAAGGTACTCCAGCAGAATGTGTGATCCATTTTCCATTCTTGAGCTCCCCAGCCAAAGTCCACCAAAGCTCTTTGAGCTTATACACTTCCTAATGTGTAGGAATAGGGGAAGAGTGAGAAGGCAAGGCTGACACATACAGGTGGATGGGGCCGTGCAAGAGCTTTCCAACTGGCCAGGGTGACATTCACTCCAGTTCACTTGCCTGCAGTTTGACATGTGAGTTCATAGGAGATTAATTTGTATACATAGGAACTCTTCTAATAAGGGTTATAAAATTCTAGCTCTTCTTTCCCTTGACATATGAAACTGGCTTGCAGATTTATTGCCAGGGAGCAACATTTCTCTCCTTCAAGCAAGGATGAGCTTTTATTTCAAAGGAAGTATTAATCCCTACCATAGGCACCTGTTTCCAGCACTTTAGCAGGTAAAACTCCCCTCTCGGTGAGGGAACAACGTTTCTTTATCTCTAAAAACCCTGGTCATGTATGTTGTTTGCAGATTGTCACCTTCAGGAACCGGATTGATCAGGCTCAGAAGCAGTAAGTACCTATATCCCCTTCCCAGCTCCTGGCTTGGGGATATCTTCTCAGTGTTCAAAGTAGTTGCTTCAGCCTCTACACCGACATTTTCTTGTTGCAATGAAATGAGGCTAGAGATGGAAGGGCAACTCCCATCCTGTCTCACATTGAGAAAATGAAGGGGAAACTGAAGTGAATGTAACAGCTAACAAGAAAAAATCATGTTTCTTCACACTATGTCTGCAGAATTTCCATCTGCTTATTGCTGGGGTTTTCAAATACCTGACTGAGGTGCTTTGAATACTTGAGGGAATACAACCCTTGTTTACGACGGGTAAACAAGTGGTTGCTAAGATTATAAGGAATGGTGTGTAACAAGACTAACATCATGGGATTACTGTTGTGAGCTCTTTTCACTCATCGTCTCTCTCCCACTTTCCTTCCCCACAAGACTTCTATTTCATTAGATTTTTTGCATCTTATATCTTTAACTACTCTAGGTGTTTACAGTGAACTTATGAGAGACCAGGGCTAGACAAAGCCTGGGGGCTAGGGCATGTAGAAAACTAACAGACACAGAGAAGGAACTGCAGGGAAGCAAGGGAGCAGAGCTCTGCAGTGGTGGGATTTGATCTTCACTGTGCTTCTGTATCTTCTTAGCAAAGTCCTGCCAGGAATGAAGTGGTGGCCTTTGGTGATATCTTTGGATGATAGGAGTGACCAGACACTGCCTTCCCACTTCCCCAAGCCACCCTGCCTTATCAGATGAATGTAACACTGAGGGCTCAGTTGTCCATAAATGCCAAACATAAGGCTTGACCTTCCCGTGGTATTTTCTGTACAGAGCTGTAGGCTGATAAACCTCAGCAGAATGTGCAGCTGCAGAAGGATGCCATGGTTTGTCTGGGTGTTGCTGCTCTTCTGAGGGGCACTACCACGCCACCCACAACAGGCTGTACCATTACTGCGTGCTTGTTCCCTCAAAAGACATAATACTCTCTCAGGACATCATTTGAAAAGGTTGCACTCAGAAGCCCACAGCTCGTGAGATTTCTGTGTACTTAAATTTCTATCCACACTAGACTGTATCATTCTAAAGCAATGTCTGCTAATGTGTTATACAAGGATCAAGTGATCCTTTTGCTTCAGACTTTATTAAGTCTCCTTAAGCACACTCTAAAGGTTAGGCATAACATCAAACATCACAGGTGCTTGTGGAGATAAAAGGACTCTGCCTTCATTTGAGGAGCTATGCAGTTCCTATAATGGGTTTTGAACCTGTGGAAAGGCTGGCAAAAGGGACACTGAGAGGAATTTAAGATAAGCAGAAAACGCTCTGCTCGCTCTCATGTAAAAGGTCAATTTTTCTAATAGACCAAGTCTAACTTGGTCAAAAGGTAAAGTATCCACTATGTGTACATCTGTGTGACTGTGCTACATTGTTCCACAAATATGGCTAGTGCTCTTGAACCAATCCATGGGGCAGCACCACAAAAATCTCCTCAGATGTGTCGTCCATACTTTTTTCTGCTCCCTGGAGGAACCAGTGGTTCTGAAGAAGGCCTCTCTTGATAGCAAGGCTCCACCACCTTGTGCTTGGCCCCCAACCCCATGCTCTGCCATGTCAAAGAGCTGCCCCCTGTTTGCATGTGCTTTGGTTCAAGAAGCAGCCTCATCATCGTGTGTGTGAGATGGAAAGGTTTGGTGGTGTGCTGAGCCCCAAAAGCCAAGGGGCTGCCTATGGGAGCCGGTACAGAATCTAACTTGACTAACTTCACGCCTGGCCCCTCTCTGACTCCAGGCGTGCCTGCTTCTCAGTCAGAAGGTAAGTGGCTTGCATGTAGGATTGCCCTTCTGTGTGCAAGAAGATACTATTTGGAGAGAGTTTGCCTCAGGTGCTTTGCGTGGGGAGTGTAGCTGGACCACTCCCACACACACCATGAGCAAGACGGGGATACTGATATGAGGGGAGGCCTAAAAAGTTGTTTGGACTGTTTTGGAGGCTCTTGCTTTTGTGATATAAGGAAGAAGCCACCCTGCCTTCGCTAAAGCAAAGCAATTCTTAGTTGTATTTAAATTATTGCTCAGCTTTTTGCCTCCACTACTAGATGACTAGAGCATCTGGGGAATTTGACCAGAGCTCCCTGATAATGAGGACATTTTCTCCAGAAACAGCTCTAAATCCTAAAATCCAGATCACAGCAGATTTGAATTCAGGAAACAACATGTCTGTGGCTGGATAGGCCTGTCGTTTAGTTTGGAGACCACCTGGACTTCTGTCCTGATAATGCAGGAATCTGGAAGAGTCCACCTCTTTCAGGCATGCACATCCTGGCCTTTCACTATGAGCCTGAGGAGGAATCTCTTTCCACAATATCGACAATATTTTTCTCAGGATGCGTTCTATGGCAGGTGTGCCCAACATGTGAGAAGTGAAAGCAGCTCGATCCTAATCTGAAAGTCAGAAATGCGCAGTGGTCACAGAGTCCCACTGCTTCCATCATGCTGACATGTTTTTCTTTCCTTTTGTATTGTAGCAGCAAGAAGGCAGGAGCCAAGGGCAAGGTTGGCGGGCGCTGGAAGTAAAGAACCAGGCAGGATGGCCCTTAGTGGCATGCTGAAACCCTGCTGGTCTCCTCTTTCTTTCTTCACCAATCACTTGTGTTCCCACGCCTCAACGATAACAAAAATCGCAACATCAGCCTGGGTTGGCTATTGCTGCTGCTTTTCTTTTTCTTCCTGGAGGGGTCTGGCGGCTTCCTCAGTCAAAAGGAAGCAGGTTCCCTATGGAACTGAGATGACTCCTTGCTGGCATCTTCAATTCCTGCTGAGCATGTCCTTTATCCTCCTGATACTAGCCCTATGCTGTCCTATAGATTGCTGTGTACAAATATCTGGATTTTGTAAATAAAGCGTGACCAGTACCTACTCCAATGACAGCTCTCTGGAACGGTGTTTCATACTTTATTTAATGGCATCCCATTTTGCAAGGATTTGGGCATTGGTCCAAATCCTTATTTAATGTCATTTGATCCAGCTGATCATTTGATCTTTCACTAGATCAGGTTGCTCAAAGCCCTGTCCAACCAGACCTTGCACACTTCCAGTGTGATGGGGCATCCACAGCTTCTCTGGGCAACCTGACCCAGTGTCCCACCACCCTCATCGTAAAAAGTTTCTTATGTCCAATCTAAACCTACCCTCTTTCAGTTTAAAGCTGTTGCCCCTTGTCCTGTCACAACAGGTCTTGGTAAAAAGTCTCTCTCTGTCTTTCTTATAAGCCCCCTTTAAGTATTGAAAGGCCACAATAAGGTCTCCCTGGAGCCTTCTCTTCTCCAGGCCGAACAACCCCAACTCTCTCCGCCTTTCCTCACAAGGGAGGTGTCCCAGCCCTCCCACCATTTTTGTGGCCCTCCTCTGGACCCACCGTAACAGGCCCATGCCTGTCTTGTGCTGGGGACCCCTGAGCTGGAGGCAGCACCCCTGCTGGAGTCTCACCAGAGAGGAGCAGAGGAGGAGAATCACCTCCCTCCTGTAACCACGAGGAAAAGACAGCGTGAAACACAGCCAAGGCTGCAAATTCCCACTGAGGCACCATTTTGCAGGCGCTTCCCCCCCTCGCCCCTTGGCCTTGCGGCTCCTCTGCAGAACTCTCCCCTGCCCCAAGGCTGTGTCCCCCCCCGAGTGGGCCCAGGGGGCGGCCGAGCCCCGGGGCCGGCTGTGGTTGCGGGGGGCAGCCGTGAGGAGGGGACCGCCGGGGCGTGGGGCGGTCAGACACCCCCATCCTCCCTCACAGCCCCTTCACACAACCCCCACCCTGCCGCGCGGCGCTCCTCCGCGCCAGCAGGGGGCGAGAGCTGCCGCCGCCGCCCCGCTGGGAGCCGCTCTGGCGCCGCGCCGCTTCCGAGCGGGGCCTCGGCCATGGCGACGGGGGCCAGGAAGGCCGTGTGAGCGGGCCGGGCCGCGGCGGGGGGGAGGCTGGGCGGGCTCGGGTCGGGGCGGCGGCGGTGGCGGTGGCGGTGTGGGGGTGCCGGTTAGTCAGTCAGCAGCGTCGTCGTCTTCCCGCAGGTACCCGCTGTTCCAGCTGGGCGGCCCGCAGCTGCGGATCTTCCGGCCCAACTTCTTCATGCTGGCGGTGCGGCCCGGCGTGCCGCAGCCCGAGGATACCGTCCAGTTCCGCGTCTCCATGGAGTGAGTGCGGGGGCGGCGGGGGAACGGGGCACGGCACGGCATAGCCCCCCGCAGCGGGAGCCGTCGCGGGTCTGGGCCTGCCCTGCCGCGGAAAGGGCCCAGCGCCGCCCGGGGGGTGCAGAGGGGCCCCCGCCGCTTCTAGAGCACACAGCCTCCCCCTAGTGCCACACGTCCCGGCACACTGCCCCTTGTCGCCTCCTCCTGGGCTGCAGCTTGTCTGGTGAGCTGAGGGGTGGGAAGACGAAATGCCAGATAGCGCCCTTTGGGCTGGGGGAAGGGGCTTGTGCATGGGAGAGACCTTTTAGAGGGCTGCAAGGGCACTAATTTAAGTACGAGTTTGCTTGGGTCCTCTTCCTGAGTGTTAGTAAGGCTCAGCCTTCCCAGGGACAGGCTTAGGAAGAAGGAAGTGCTTATGAAAATGATCCAGAGAAAACGAGGTGATGTCCAGGTATTTGTCAGGACTCTTTCATCCTGACCGATCTGATTGTACACAGTAAAGCCCACAAGCCTGTGGCAGGTCCTGAAAAGATTACAAAATGCTATTCAGAAGATTAGAAAGGATTCTTGGCTCGGGCAGTGAGAAAGCCTACCCAGTCTTGCTGAATACAGAATATATCTGGGGTTTTGACTGTTGAGGCTACAGAGGATAAAATATTTGTCATTGTTAGAGTTTATGGATAATGAATTGCTGTATCAGTGTGTGATCTATGTTGATTTTATACTTTGTGCAGGAAAGCTACCTTGGTTAAAAGGAGGAGACATATTTATTCCAGAGTATCAACCAGTCTATAAATACTCTGGCTCTGTTTTATTTTATTTAAATATTTATACTTTTCCTCCTTTCTTTCCCCAAAATGTTTTTGCATTGCCTAGAATGACAAAAGTGGATATCAAGAATTACCTTGAAAAAATATACAATGTGCCAGTAGCTGCTGTGAGGACCAGGATACAGTATGGTAAGTGCAGTTGAGTAAGCCAAAGAAATGAATACAGCATCCCTGTGGAGCCAGAATAGATTTTTCCTATCAAAACATCAATTAGATTTCAACGAACTTTTGTTCCAGATGCTTAGCTGGTGACATCTGTCAGCTTAGTTGTTTATTTGTCCCTTCAAATGAATATGCACCACTTCATATTTGAATGCTTTGATTAGATTGTGACCTAAGTTTAGTTTTAAGAAGAAAAATCTGAATTTAAAAAGCTTTATCATCTTGACAGTTATCTAGCTTGTCCTGTATGCTTTTGTAGTTGGTACCATTTCTCCTTGAAGACCAGTGGGTGTCTCACTTCAGAAGGAACTGCTTCATGTGTTTTAATAAAATTAGTACTTAAACTTATTTTCAGCAGTAGCCTTTTTAAAAAAAATATGTGAGTAGAGATTACGTGGCATGCACACAGAGGTGGTGTTATGGTCTAACAAAAGGCAAAGTTTGTAGAACAAAGAAAAATGTTCTATTAGACCAGTAGATAATGTCAGAAAAACATCTTGGCAAACTTTCAATTTTTCATCAACTGTCGTTACCACATTTCTGCTACAGACTTGTATGCTTCCACTCATGGTGTTTCTCCCCTGTGCCACCCCTACAAAAAAAAAAACCCAACCAAAAAATTAACGTAAAACCAACCCAAGAGCAAAAGAAAAAACATTCTTAGTTTAAGTTATGCTGAACTCTGACTTGGAGCAGAGGGACCCATCTCTAACTGAAATAAGCTAAATTTATATAAGGTCACCTTTACGTATAAATGCTTCCTTCCCCAGAGCTTCTCTGACTGCAGTTTGGATGCAGTGCAAAGTCAGAAATATAATTTTCATGTTATTTACCTTTTTGATCACAAGGCAGTGCCTTAATCAAATGGAGAGTGACTTGTTGGTTAGGACATCTTTGATGGCTGAGTTTTTCTTTTTTCATTCAGTGACTCTAGCAAAGGAATTGATAGATGTGTTTCTAATGGTAAGAGTAGGGGTGATTTTAAAAAAGGGACAGGAAAAAAGAGCTGTAATAGTGAAAAATGGAGAATGAAAGAAAAAGCTTCAAAATAAGGTTGTAAAACTCAGAACATATAAAAGAAGAAAAAGAAAACAGAAAGATCATCTGTAATATGCTTATGTGAAAAAGAGAATTAAATCTTAAATACCAAACACATGCAGTTCCAAACAGCACTGAAAAATATTTATGCTTGTCCTTATAACCATTTCATCCCCCACTGCTAATGGAAGTGACGGAAGAATGTGTATATTCAGGGATAAAAGAGGAAAGGGGGTTAGAATGTCTAATAATTGAGAGCTTTAAGGTCCACCTAACATGCAGGGAATAAATTGAACTTCCCACTCAGTTGTGACCAGCATACTTGCAGAAGGTTGAGATGCTTTAGTTTTTTTGGATGTGGAGTGTAATTTCCTGGTGTGTAAACAGTAGATCCAGCTCATTAGCTGGGTAGTAAAAATTGACAAGTTTGAAGCTGTTTAGTGGTCATTTCCTCCTTGTCTTCCTGAAGCTGTTGATGTTGGGAGGACAGTTTATCACTCGTGGCCCCCTACTCAGAAAACTTACCTCCTTGCTTCTTTGCAAACTTTGTGTGACGTGAAGGCACAATGGCTGTCAGCAGCCTGAGTCTCATGATGCCTTGGTTCCCTACTTGTAAACGAGGAGAGTAGTGTCTACCCATTTCAGTATGTTTTAGTAATTGTGATACTGTGTTGGTACTGAAGAAAGAGTATTCCTCTTAACAATAAATCAGAACTAGTGAAGTCCCCCTTCAGCTTGGCCTTGCTTTGGGGAACTTGGAAGTCCTGAGAAGTAAAAGGTGGGGCTCTCTTCATGTCTGCAGGTGCAAACAACAAGAGGAATCACAAGAATCAGAGAGTGAAGAAGCCAGATTACAAAGTTGCCTATGTACAGCTGGTGAGTTAACATGGATGCTTGTGGGGAAAGAGGAAGGGACTGTTAACCAGCCAAGCTAGAAGTAATGTTCAGTGAATTGTCTGGTTAGCTGAATATTTCTGCCAGTCCTCTAATAATGACATTTTCTTTAATACTTTCCACAATGTATAAAGAGATTTAAATGACTTAGTCTAAAAATCGAATTCAAACAAATGGTTAGTTTTCAAGTCCCATATTTGTTTGAGGTCTGTGTGTAAGTTATGATCTGATGTCATATGGTACTACTTTGCCAGTGAGTTTCATGCTGACCCTGTACTCTGTGTGCTGGAAGGTTGACTTGTGTGGTTGATTGCTGAAATGTCCAGTAAGTGAAAGAATATATTGTAAGGGTAGGGAACTTCTTATTAAAGCTTTTTGGATTTCAGAGAAGACTAAGGCATATTCCTTGGAGAGCTTTTAGTCATGTCTAACAAGCGTGCTTTGTGGCTAAACCAGGTTCTGAAACGTATGTTGGTTGCCCAGTGGAAAAGGAGCTTCATGTTCTTACGAGTTTCTTTCGTAACAGGAGCATATTATAGTTTAGACTTCTCTTGGGCTTACCTGTCTCTGTGTAAAAAAGAAATGCAACCAGTGACAGAAAACCTCTTCACATACCAAAATTACATTAAAGGAATGCTGTTTATGATTGTAAAACCATAAGCTCAAAATTGCCGTTGGCAACACAACCTCAGTGTTACTCCATCCTGGGACAAGGATTCAGTGTGAGGGGAGCATTGTGTGATCTTAAAGACTGCGTAAGACTTCATATGGACTTGGAGTCAAACTAAAGAGGCACATACAATGGGAAATCTGATTTTTTTTAATTTTTCAAAGTTTAAATGTGCTTAGTAAGCCCCTTCTGGGACGGGAAGTGGAAAGAAAAGTGAGGAGTGTGGTTTTTTAGACAGCTGGTACTTTTAAAAGAACAGTATAAAGTACAGTGTTAATAGAGTAACAGAGTTGTATTTAGATGAGGACTAACCTTGATTTACTGTGCTGAAGTTAAAGGCAACCTCATCTCTGTGAGGATTTTGCATTACGATGGCTAAAATCCACATTCCTTCTTCAAGGAAGAGTCTGCTTTGGTGGGCAAATTCTCTCTCCTGGATTGTCTGTGCTAGGTTTTTGTCTGCGAGAGATCAGGTATGAATGATTCATTAAGAACACAGCTGAGGAATTGAATGCCAGGAGTTTTTCTAATTTTTTCTATTGTTGTTGGTGTCTGTTAATTCCTTTAACATTCAGGTTTGTCTGTCCCTTTTTTTTCCCCCCCTCCTTTCTCTTTTTCCTTTTGTTCTTTGCTTTTCGTCACTAGCTCTGATGTCTCAGACAATGAGCTCCCAGTTCTGTGTTCACACCAGCTTTAAACAGTGGATGAGGCCAGAAACCTAGTGTCATTTCTGAAACTGAAGGTTTTGCCTTCATTCTCATTCATGGTGTGATTCAGGCTATAACAGGCCCCATGCAGTCCATTGTTAATATCTGCCTAATTTAGGAAAGTCTTTGGTAACCACTGTAAAATCCTTATTTTCATGAGAATTAGTTTGCATCTGCCGTGAGTCAGAGTAGCTGGGTTTTCCCACCATTTTTACCAGCTGTGTTCTCTCTCGTTAATCCAGTTTCAAGTTGAAACTGCTTATGACTGGAAAAGTAAGGATGTGTTTTTGAAAGGCTGTGGGTTGGTCTTTCTACTGCCCACTAGGTGGAAGTATTGCTCTTTCCAGCGTGACTTGGTAGCAGCTGTGGTGTGGTTTACCTGGATGAAATTGAGTATATTTGTATGACCAGTTACGCTTCCCTGCTTCATAAAACATCACCTTATGTGTCCCAGCGCAACATACGTATCCATTAACTTACTGCAAGTGTCTCAAAGGTGGAAGGTGTATGAAGTCATAGTCAACATACCCTTAGGTGTCAGATTAGTGCCCCAGCTGTTTCACATGTAAGAATTGTTGTCCTTTCTTTTCCAAATACTATTTCTTGGAGATTCAGAGCTGTTTACTTTATTCTCAGGCTGTAACTGGACAAATACATGATCTGTCCAAGCATAATATTTTCACACTAAAAAAATACCTCGAATCATAGAAGGCTGTGGATCAACAATATCTTGCCATTCCAGAGCCTGCCTGCCTTTTTTCCCATTTTGGAATGTGGTGAGAAAGGTTTAAGTTAGAGACTTACGGCCATGGGTATCAAATACTACTTTTTTACACTGTTTTATTTTTTTAATTAAAAACAAAGCTATATATCTTTGCGGAGTAGATAAAATGAATGTAATACAGCAACATTTCTCCTTACTCCAATACTGTTATAATTATCCTAATGTTATTAAAAAAAAAAAAAGTCAGCGGGAAACTTTACAGTTGCATCAACATCAGGGAAATTAAAAAAAAACAACATCCCCTCCTCCTCCTTCAGTTTTCTCACTGGTTTAGCTCAACAGGTGTTAGCACCCGTGGGAGCACAACTGTAGACAAGCCTCTGGAATCCAGACCTATTTTTAATTAAACCTGTTTTGAGAAATCTAATGGAGATTGCTGTAAAAAGGAGTCTGACCTTGTCAACATTAGGACTAACACCTATTTAGCTGCATGAATGATGGCACCGGTGGGAACATTTTTGCAAATGCTTTCTCCTCAAACCCTGTTTGGAGTGTCCCGTACATTCATAGTAATTAAACCATTTGCACATCAGATGTGACAGCAGTTTTCTTTTGACATGTAGTGAGTTCAGAGGAAACTTGGATGCTCCGTATGCTGTGTCATTCCTGTGTAGATTTTTGAAGTTGCTTTCTGTGCTGTTTTGCCATACGTTTTAACATCAGATGTTACCACTGCAATAGTAGGAGAATTGTTCAAATGCACTGGATTATTAAACTTAGCTGCATTTGCTGCTACTGCTGGACTGAATCCCGTGCTGTTGGGAGTCCAACATTTTTTTAGTTAACGATACTATAAACATCACTTTTCTCCTAATTCTGAAGGACAGTAGTAAGTGCTTCAATTATCTAAATAATCAGAAGATCTCACAGTTGTTTACATGATCAGTATTTGCTGCGTCATTCCTACACAATAATATCTGTGCTGACCTTCCATTCCTAAACTTTTCAGGGGATGCAAAGGTCAGAGAAGTGTAAGTGAGTTTGTGCCTGATAATCCTTCCAGCAATTTTCTGACATGAGGCTCAGCGGTGGAAAGGCTAACGCTTGAGTTCATAGGCCTAATTATGGTCACTTAACCTCTCATTAAAATGAGGCAATTTGTACCACTCGATGTGATAACTCCTTCTACAGACGCAGAGAACAAGCTGTGTTTTCACCCTTTCTAACAACAAAGGCTTGAAACGTAAAGGGAAAATACATGTTTGATGCTTAGGTCACTTTTTATCTTGAAGGATGTTAGCATTTAACAAATGAATCCTCATAAGGCCTTGTATATAAATCAGTTTTACATTTGGGTAATGCTGAAGCGAGGATTAGAGTTGTGCAGGAGTAGAAGTTTAATGTCTGCCATTTCTGTTATCTAAACACTGGACCACACATCTCACTTGTACGTAATCTTAGAATTTGTAGGGAAAAAGGGAGGTCTCTGGGAAGATCCTAAATTGAGAATAGCAATGCGTAAAATCATCATGTTGCCTTTGTTTTAGGTGTTTCAATACCGCCTCTCTGACTTGCTTTGTTTGTTTTTTTTCTTCTTTTTTTTAACATTGTAAGGGCTCGCTTAGATATAAGAGCATGTGGTGGTAGAGTTTATCCTGACAAATTCCAGAGTATCAGTGTATCACCTCACATTGGTGAAAAAGTTCTTTTGCTGGCAGTGCAGCATCCAGTTCCAAGACAGACTAAATTATCTGAGCAAAACGATTTTTTTTGCCAGTGTCTGTCTTTTTTACAGGATTTTCTTTTAGCACAGCTATGTCAGGTAGGAAGGTGTTCTTATTTTCTCCCCCTTTCTCTATGCTTCTGACTAAGGTAATTATGCTGGCAGAAGTTCTAAAGGACGACCAAGGCCTAGCCTTTTTAGAGCTTATTTCAGCTTATGTGAATTTCAGTAATTCAGTAATTGAAAGGATGACCTTGGTTAAATGGCTTGCAGAAGGTAAAACAGTGAACAAATGCAAGGTTTACAAATAAGCCCAAATTTTGCTTTCTGGTTGAATATGCCAGCATTTCATGACCTAGCAGTTTGCAAACCAGATAAAACCCTCATGAACTTGGTAGACATTTAGTTGTTTGCTTTATTTCAGTTAGGATTTCATTCTGAGGATGCATTTATCATATGTCAAATGGTTGCTGTATAGAAGGGAAAACTTTTACGAAGAAAAAGCATAAGAAAAAGCAGCACTGCCTAAAGGAGTGATGATCCCTCCATTCCTTTGGTAGGCATTTTTTTGAGAAGGTGGCATATGAGCTTGAACCTCAGTAGCCTCTGGCATCGTGTGGAAGATGCACTGAATGTAAATATGCCTGGACAGACTCACAATCCTTTATGTAAGCTGATGCCTTTTGGTATTTTTGAAATTTTGAAATACCCAAGATACAGGCTTCTTCTGAAAACTAGCTACTGAGCATGCACAACAGCTATTTTTCATACAGCTTTCATCACTCCAGAGTCTTACAGTGCAGTATTACTGCATAGTATTGTTACTTAAGATTTATCAACCTTCAGTTCTCAGGGTGTAATGTCTTGGCTGTTTCGAATTGTGTCTGGCTGCCAGCCAAAATCAGAATTTCTTCACAAAACAAGAGCTGGAAAGAGCCAACTTGTCTGTGCTGATTTTGATTTATTAAAAGACTCCAGATACAGATTGACATTTTCAGCTCAATATTTGACTTTCACCAGCCTTGAAATGGGAACTGTGAGCTCTTTAATAAACAGCTGAAAGGTTTGTCTGGTTTCGCTACAGCCTCTGTGCATATCTTCCCCCCCCCCCCCCCCCCCTTTTTAAAATAATAACTGTTTTGCAATGCTAGTGAATTACCATGGAAGTTGTTAGTATGCTTTAGGGACAGCTTTCCTTCATCTCCAGTAAGGGAAGTGCATTGGTCCTGGAAGCATACCAGAATGGAAGTGCTGCATAACAAGAACAGTCCCTTACTACACTGTTACCAATATAAATAGTTCTCAAATTTTCAGTGTAGGTGGTATGCCTACCATGTTAGCCTGAATTGTTTTCTGACTTGTTTAACTAAAATGGCTTCCTTTCTAGGGCGGACGAGTCCTTAGAATCAGCCCTGTCTGTTCTATAGGTACCACAGGGCTGAGTGACCCGCCTGCAGTGCAGTTAAAACGCAGTAATTTTTTGTAATATAAACAAATTCTTTTCCAAATGCTTCAGTGTGCTAAAATCTTGGGCAGCACTTGGCCTCAAGGGTGCTTGCTGCTGATCCTACTACAGGAAGAGTTTCAGTAGGCTACAGCTTTGGGATTGCTCAAGGACATTGATAAGGCCAGTTTCTGTGCCTTGAAATGGAACTATGCTTTAATTGTCATAGGACAGCTATTACAAGCATACCTGTTGGTAATTTAAAGGTACAAAAGAGTTGAAACCTCAGAGTGTACACCGTGGAAAGGAAAACCTTGATTTGTTCCAGTTGATCTTATCCAGGCTAGAATCAAGGAAAGAGCAATGTACACAGCAGCTCCCTTGTTGTTTTTGTAGTATGGTCAGGCTTTTAGGAAACCCCCAAGAAGTATGCACTACAAAAACAACCGGAGCGTTGCTGGGTATGAGTTGATATTTCCTAGATTCTAGTCTGGATAAGCTCAACTGGGATAAGTCATATTTTTTCTTTCCAAAGTGTATGCTTGAGGTTTAAATTCTTTCACACCTGTAAATTACCAGGTTGAGTGTATATGGCTAAATGAAACATAGCACACATTCAGTTGGGTCAGGGACATGGTGACGGGTTTTTTTGATTTAATTAAGTCATATTTCTGATCCCAAAATGTAGTGTAGGTAGCCGTGTTGTGGAAGGCTCCTTTCATGTCCTTTGTGGAACCATTTCATAACTGGGCCTCTTGTTTGATTATATTTATTGCACAAATGTAAAGAATGGCTGATCTGAACCCCCCCCCCGTTTTCATCTGAAGCAATTAAATGCTTTTGTTGAGATTTCTGTATGCGGTATTCTGCCAAATAAGTTAATGTCTGGTAATGTTTGTAAGTATTTTAAAGAGTAATTTTAGAGTTATGAGCTATCAGTTACGAGTTTTATTATGCAAAGTCCCATACAGAATGGAAGAGCTGATATTGTTGAGTTTAATGAAGTTGTGCTTAGCGCAAACACCACTAAAAAGTAAGTAGGTAATGTTAATGGGATAGAACATTTCCACAGAATAATGGTTTCCTGCTGTTAGATAAAAACCAGAGACCAAGCAAATGTTTATTTTCCAAGTGGGAGACATAGATCTGATGATGATGTTTCACTAAAATGACTTGTCTGTTAGGCAGAATGACTGATGCAGATGTAATCACTTTAATCTCATTAGTGATGTATTAGACAGATTGTTCCCACTGTAATTGTTTTACACTATAGTCTTTATTCCTGTTGATAAGAGATCTCTAATATCTGTTATTCTGTATTCTCACATTACACCCTACAATAACAGCTGCTAGGACTGTTCTCTCTTATCCTTAGCTGAGATCTAAACAACTGTAACCACTACTCATATCCTGAGTGTTAACATAATGCTCCACCATGTATTTCCCCGTGGTGTTACTTTAACGAAATAATTTTTTTTGCTCGTCTTGCTTTTACTGTATGACTCATACAACATCTCTGAGCTGGTTTAAAGGCTTTGAAGAGGTGTCCATCTCCTGACCATTCATCTGTTAAAAAAAAAAAAAAAAAAGATGTCAGTGTCTTAATTAGCACACGAAAGAGGAGAGGCTGAAAGTTAGCTTTTTTGGGGGTAGGGATATATGTGTGTCTTGGGGAGAGGGGTGGAAAGAGATCTTGGGAGGTTAAGAGGTACCATTTTGCACTAGCTGAAACTTCAGGGTGGTCTTTCATTGTAAGGATATGCATCATAGCTACTGCAGAAAGGCTGGAATGTCTCTCTGACCATTTGTTTTCTCTTTAGGGCCAAGGACAAACCTTTCAGTTTCCCAACCTATTTCCAGAGAAAGAACAAGACACAGAAACTCGCTCTTTTGATGACTTCAAGAATAAATATATGGAGAGAGAGAAGCAGAGGCAGAAAGGTGACCCCAGACGAGGTGGAGTCCCCGATTGGTTTGGACTTTGATGCAACAAGCCAGCTGCCTTTCTTTAGGCTCAGAGGGATTTTGGTCAGCAGAACTTGCACTCTTCCCTTCTCATAATGACTGAATGTTTATTCTTGAGCAGCCCTTGCTAGCATGTCTTTTTTCCTGGCTGTTTGTGCACGACTACAACAAAATGGCCCTAAAGAAATAAAAAGGTAAAATAAATTTGACTACATCAGGTCTTTCCTGTGAACTTGTGGACTATTTCTAAAATGTGGAATTGCTTGTTGTTGTTTCTGACTATGAGAGTATCATTGTGCTTACCTTCTTCCTGCTTCTACGGGTTGTTTTGAGTAGAAGTAGGAGGCATTTCATTTCCCAGGGTAAGTGTAGTTTGCATTGAATAGAATGTATAAAAAGTCAAGATAGGTCAGTCAGAGGTGGACATGAAGGTGTAGATAACTGGACTATAGGCTCAGGACATAGGGTTCCCTTATTGTCAGTTATTGTGTCCTACTATCCTGTGCATTGCCTTCCTTGCAAAGTGACCCCTCCTTTCCTGGAGATGTGTGTGTGATCTGATTGCACTCCTTTAACGGTTGTGTGGCACTTTGGAGACAGAGTTTATAGGGTAGGCTTGTGACTGGGCACGTGTGCGTTTGATCCCTAGAAGCATCAAGGAACAGACAAAGGTGGTGCACAGTCTCTGCTTGCTGTTGCGCAGTGCAGGTAGCTGCCTTCTGTGGCCAGTCTGCCCTAGGAATGTTTCCTGGCACGGTTGTGCTAGTATTCCTTCCCCTGTCCGCAGCTACCTTGCAGTGCTGGCAACAGTCCTGTGTGGACACAGTTGTATTGGCATAGAAATGCTTCTGCCAGTGTAGGCTGTTTTGTGCTCAGGACTAATAAAAAGACTCTTTTTACTTTTTCTGGTGCAAGTCCCTCTACTTCCAAGTTGCTGATGCCAGGGCAGTGGTAGAACTTTTCTAGGCCTTCAGGGCTGCCACGTTCAGGTTTTTCATTTCTCAGCTCTGTGGCTGTTTCTCCTTGCTCTGATGAGGATATTTCCTCTTTTCCATTGTCAAGTAATGTGCTCTGCTGTTGTGTCAGAAATGGTGGGGGAAAAGGAGGGCTAGGAAGGACTTCACCGCAGATAGAGGGATGTGTTTCTGCAGGCCATTGGCTCTAACACCAGCACATGCAGGGTTAAATATACAGCTAATGTTTCCCCTGCTTTTGAATTCTGCCACTTGGAGCAATTGGCAGGGTAGTGAATGAGCCCATGCCTTGAACGCTTCTACTCGGGTGCTCTCCTTTATTGTTCTGTGTCTGAACGTCTTGTTTGGACAGCTAGCAAGATGTTTACAAGGAAACAGCTGTTCCCCAGAGAGGCAATCCAAGTAGGATTTTACACATCCCCTTCTGTTCATTAGTCACCTCTTTTCCCCTGCTACTTCCCTTCTGCACGACAGTCCATCTCCTTCTGTGGTTTGTTGCTTACAACCCCAGTGACTCTCCCACCCCCCTCTTTGTCCAGTTTCCAAGGGGGATTGTGCATGATGATCTAAGTTAGCTGGTGCTTAAACAGAGAGATGCTCTAAGAGAGGAGGGAGATATAAGGGAGGATTTGCTACTCCCAGCCTGCCAGCAGAGTTACAATAGTAGATGTGGAAAAATACTGACTTCACTGAAAACAGTTCATATGTTTGGCATATCTGCAAAGCCAATGCTTCCAGAGTTTTGTAGTGACATGTGAAACTCCAGGTTAAATCAGGAGCTGGCCTGCAGTTTTAAAGTAGGACAACTGAATTTGTCCAGATGCAAGGGTCTCTCCTCTGCTGTACACAGCCTCCCCCTTCCCCCCTTTTTTTAAATATATTTTTTTAAAGGGGCTGTTTCTCAAACTCCCAGCTCAGTGTGGAGCTGATCCATATTGGAGCTGGGGTTTTGTTCCTACAGTATAGTATTATGGAGTTTGCTATTTTTTCTTCTCTTTCCTTTGTGGTCACCTCCAGTATAGGTAACTCCATCTTCTTCACCATGGTGAAGATAAAATGGAAAGAATTCATCTAGTGCTGCCATATATCTTCCTAACTGGTTGGTCAGCCTTGAGCAAGCAGGCAGTCAGGTATGTGATAGTTCTGGATAAATGAGGCCATATTCTGTGCGTTAGGTGTAACAGCAAGAGATATATTAACCATCAGCCTTTCTGCCTTCCCTGTTACAGTCCTCAGGGGAGGTTGAAATCACCAGCTTCTGTACTGGCATTGAGGACCCAGGCTGAGAGGAGTTTATTTGCAGACCCAAATATGCTCTAGGCTGAGTATCAAAAGCCCCTGGGTAGGTCTACCATGCTTTGCTACTCTGTGATTTCTCCATGGGTGATTAATTTCTAGCTCACGTTCAAGACAGGTTTCTGTCTGGAGTGGCACAAAAGGGAAGAAATAGACAGAGTATACCTGTATCTATATGAAGTTGCTGTGACCAAATTCTGGCAGATACTCAGGCTGCTTAAGAGAGCAATGTTACCAGCTACCTCTAGAATAGTATTCTTGTGAAGTTAAGGTAAGATTAAAAAAAGAAAATTCAAAGCCCCTGACCCACCGTTATTTTGCTTTAATGCTCCTGATTGCCATGGAAGCGGGATTAAAAAGATCTCGAGTCTTTCCCAGTCCCTTGTTGGCCAGTGTTTCTGAGGAAGTGCCAGTGCTTAATATGATCTGGTGCTTCACTGCTTCACAAATCCCATCCCCCAAACTGTACAGGTAGGCTAGAAGATAACAGAGATGATACTTGAATATGAAGGCAGAGATTGTATCGTGTACCAGAGAGAAGTACAGCGACTGGTGAAACTAGGACAAGGACTCAGAATTATGTAGTTTTGTTCACTAAATTGTGCTCCTGCCAGCACATCCGGATGTGTATTTTGGGTGATGCAAGGGATCAGCAGATCCTGTGAGGTCACATCTATCCCTGCTATCAGAGGTGTCGAGCTGTCCTTGGCTATGTCAGTAGCCATACCTGTGGGCCAAGGATTTGGATATACGTGTGAATAACTTCTCCAAGGACCAAAGTAATGACTTGGTTGAAGAGGCTGACGTTCACTGTGGTGCAGGAGAAGCCACGTCCCGCACTTGGCGTGCACAGCTCTGCAGCTGCTGGCTTCTCTGACGTGGAAGGAAGACGTTGAACGCGGTTTCTTTCCCCTCTGAACGTGTGCAACCCCCCAAAGAGAGTAATGTGCTGGAACAGTCAGTGGATGCGCAATTGACTGCGTCAGCCACTCCGGTGGAGAAAGGCATCCAACTACAATGAGCGTTGTCCGAGCAATACCAGTACACTTCAGAGGGAACACGCAATTGCTTTTTTGTTTGCTTGTATTTATTATTTTTTAAAACAAACCAGAATGAATTGCAGAGACAGTGAAGTGACTGTGTTAGTGGCTCTCCTAACATTACAGCTTTGAAATGAGTTTTGTGTTGTAGGTCATGCTTGGTTGGGTGGTAGAGACAGGTTCCTTGTTGGTTGAAGTGGATCATATAAGAATGTGCGGGTGTCTGCAGGTGACAAAATTACTGTGTCTTGTAACCGCTTGTCACCTGAGCCTTGCTACATGACCTCAAAGGGTGCAAATGTTTGTCTTCACAGTTCCCTTGAAGTAGGAAGTGCAGCTCAGCTGGTAAGTGGTTAGACAGAAAGCTGTGGTAGCTTCATCTTCTGTGTGTTAGCCACACTATGTCAAAGATTAAGTGTGGCCGGCACATCAGTGGCGAGTTTTAGTCCTGTGCATCATTCCCTGTTTGTCAGGCTGCTGGTGGTTAAAAGAGAAAAGGCTAAATAAAATAAATTATAGGAAAGAAGTAAGTACAATCTTGTGGTGGATTCCAGAAAAGGTATATGCTAATCCATTTAGCGAATATTCCTGCTCTGTGCAAAGGAAAGCCAAGTCGCAGGGAGGGTAGATGGCTCACTTTCATGGCTGAACATGCCTGAGAATGGGTAATCCAGAGTTTCTGTTACCTGCTCCCATGCTGGGACCCCCAAATTATGCATCTAGTGACAGAAAGAGATATTCAACGATTTGATCCACTGTTGACCCACTGTCGTTAGCACTTCTGAATGAATGAAACAGTAGGAAAATTTTGCTTACTTTATCCAAGGCTGTCTTGCTGTGGAAAATGTCTTCATGGCTGGGCAATTCCTGCTCCATCCAGGTTATCCCAATTACATCAAAGTTGGATTGTTTTTTTTCAGGAAAATTATTTTACTTATTTGAATTTTCAGGTTGTAGGACAGACTATTGCTTCTTCAGCTCTGGCATGTTTGTGGAACGGCTTGCAGAGAGCGGTAAGGGTTGGATAGAGGACGTCTGCTTAGTGTGTGAAAGAGGGCAAGGTACACAAAGCAAGCACTATTTTTGCTAGGAGGACTGAAAGCTGTAAAACCGTTATCTTGACAATGCTGCTTTCTCCTGAAGTAGAGTTCAAGAACTGCTCAGAGTCCAATTTAAAACAGTTGTCTGAGAATGGCTTTCCAGGGTGGCTTATATGCCAAGGCTCAGAGGTACCACGGCTAAAAAGGAACATTGTGATAATCCCTTTTGACCTCCTGAATAACACAGACCATAAAATTTCATGCTGTAGTTTCTGTGTGTAGGCCAGAAGCTTGCGGTTGAATGTTACCTGGAATGGATTTCAAGGCTTGAACTTGACAAACGTTGCAGGACAAAGTAAGTTTCCTTGAATAAGCTGGGCCCAAACAGCATGACAGTTAGCAGCACGTTGTCATCTGTCCTGTGAATTTCTTAAAGTGGGTGTAATAGGGAAAACTGAGCATTGCTGTTTAGTAATCATGTGTTTGCAGAGAAGAGGTAATTTTTATAAAAAATATTTTCTTTAAATGCAAAAGATTTTTAGACTAGCTAGGATGACATCCTGGCTGAGCCATTTCTTTTAGAGTGATTTATGGCTGTTTAGACAGAATTTAGCTCTTTGTGTATAGTATGGCTTATCAAAGTGTGCGCTGCTGTTGTGGACACGCCCAGCTTGCAGAATACAGGAGATACATCACAGTCGCTTATTCTGTGGCCTGAGAACACAGTAACTAGGGCCTGGTGCAAAACTAATTGTTTTTAATTACAAACTAGGACTAATTATCAGTCTCTTAACCTTTCCTGCTTTCAGCTGTTAGTAAATGCTGCAAATGAAAAGTGATTAAAATTTTGGAGAATTTGTGCAGTGTAGAATTAGGCACTGCATTGTCTTTTGTGGTGACTGGGACTTTAGAGAGCATCTTGAGGCCACACACAGTATTCTAGGTAGGTAGGTCTTGCTTGATCTGGCCCTTAGCGCTATCTGCGTTTCATTTTCCAAAGTTCTTGGTTTAGGAGTCAGACCGACGTCAGTGATTCAAGGCTTGGAAAACTTCCTTTCCTAAAAAAAGGCTTGGGAAGCTCCCTCCGTTGAATCAGTGTGGTTTAGAAGTATTTTGGCTGTTGTCTGTCTGTATGTACCTGGAAAAGAAAAATTTCTCGGAGGCAGAGCATAGTTTAGTGTAGCTAAGCAAGTGAAATGAACCAAGTAGAAAGGGAATGGCTGTGGGGTGGGCAGGTGATATCCCCGTAAGTGGAGGGAGAGACCAGGGAGTTGTTCTGATCATGTGGTGCGTTTCCTGTGAGCCTGTGCTGAAAACACAGAGCTGGTGAAGGCCTCTTAGGTCATGTGGTCCATCTCCTCAAATGAAAAGAGCCTGCTGCAGATTGAGCTGTGCCAGTGCCTGCACACATGGCAAACCCAGTGTGTGGTGTGTCACAAATGCTGTCAAAGACTGGTCGTCATACCCAGAGTCTCTAAACATCCTGTTTATCCTTGCAAGGAGGAACACTTGATTGAAAGATAAATACCAAAAAAAACCCAACCCCAACCCCAACCCCAAAATTGGTGCTAGGAACAACATTTGCCCTTGGGCTAACAAACCTGAAAACAAAAGAAAATAAACATAGGATGGAGGCAAACACATTTCCACACAAGGCCAGATTCTAAAAGGGATTTAGGAGCTTAGCTTGTTTTGGCATGCTTGAAAAAGAAAAAGCCGTCTGGGTGCCAGGATTCTTAGGGCTCCGTATGTGTGCGCATGCATCAGGGGAAGAGCATGGGGAAAGATGGGGTGTCTGTGGTGATGTGAGGGGGGAATGGAGGACGTTGGAGCTGCCAGAAAGCTTTGTGCAGGGTCACCCTTGGGGCATAGCTTGCACATTTTAATTTTTTTGAAAAATTAAACATGCCAAAAAAAAAATCTCCGAGTTGGCAGCAAGATTCCCCCCCCCCCCTTCCTCCTCTGTTTGTTGTTCATTTGTCACTGCATGGGAGGTCTGTTTACTTTGCTCAAGAGAATGAGGGACCCAAGAGACGCTGCTCTGCATGCAAAGCTTTTATGGAAGGGGCTAGGGGAAGAGAAGGGGAGGAACTTCCAAACCTTTTGAAGGAGAGCTGAAAGAGTTTGTGGGCTGTTTCTTTTGCTTCTTTGCCCAATGCATGTTGGGCCTGATGTTGCTACTGCTTATGCAGACATAGCTGGGCCATGGACTTCAAAGATGGGTCCTGCTGTTAAGGGCTGATCAGGCAAATCTCTACAGGGTGAGCGTGAGGAAGCCTGAGAAACCCTAAGACTTGATGTTGAAGCTCTGAGTAGCTGTCTAACACTGCAGTGCCCCCCACTCTGCCCATGGGATCTCTCCTGGTAGGTTGCTTTCAAACCACAGGTGGTGCTGCTCTCTCCCACCACCTCCCTGTTAACCCTTCTGAATGAACTGGCCCTGAAGTTTGGGGTGAGTTCGTCCATGCCATTAAGATACTCTCATGGATGAGGCAGCCCTTCATTCCAGGGATTTAGTGTTTTAAAGAGGACTTTTCGAGAGCTGTGTGGCAGCCTGCTGCTGATGATCTTTGTTGCTTTAGATGACTCAGTGAACTTCTGAATGCTTCAGTTTCCCCAGCTGGGCTTAATAGCTATTGTGACCTGACTGGAGATCCAGCAGAAGGAGGGGAAGTGGAGATCTGCATTGCTTTTGCTTGCTGGCATCTCAGTGGATGAGGCAGCTTTGTCCAACTGGATCTTCCTCATGTCTTACAATACTGAAACAGCTAGACAAGGACAGTGGGGAGAAAACTAAGGGTGCTGTGCAAAGGGACTGAATGTCTTTAGATTAACAGATGGACACATCCCTGGGGATACTTGTTTCATGTGCATTCTTCTAGGTTCTGGGCAGTGAGAGCACTGGCATGTGGCAGGCAACTTACTGCAGTGTGAGGGAGGTCAAGGGAATGGCTGATGAAAGCAATGGGTAATTCAGCTGGAGCAGACTTTGGAGCTATGCGGTGTTCTGCCATTTGGAGTTTTCTTACCATTTTTGACTGGTGAGAGAGGACAGGAACTGATGGGTCTGTCTATAGCCTCAGTCTTGTGTTTGAAGCGGCTGTTTTCTAACCCAAGTCAGTTCTTTTGTACTGCCCTAATGCATAGCAGAACAGAGACATTTCAATGGGCAGAGGGAGTTGACTCCTTTTATCTCCATGTTTCCTGTTTTAACCGACAGGAAAGCTGCTCAGCAATCCCGCGATGTCTTTCTGTGTTGTAAAGGTTCCCTTAAATACTGGGACACATCATGTTGTTTTGGCCACTTTGTCTCCAAGAGGAGGGGGAGTTCAGGAGCCAGCTGTGATTGCAGTTAAGGAAATAAAAAAAGAGCTCTTGTGAAAAGAGATTGAAAAGCCTGTAAATATTAATTCTAGAGGAGGGAGGAGGGAGAGGCAACATGATTAGAGATGGGTTATCCGGAAGTACCTCCCTTTACGATATATGTGAGTGGGGACTGTCAGTGAAACAAAAAAGGCCAAGATAGAAACTGACACAGAAATATTTTCACTCAACATTGGGTTAGATTAGTGTTGTGCAATTCTTTGCCACAAAATATCAGGGCCAAGAACTTTGCTGGATGCAGACACACTCTGGCTGTTTCTGTGGATAACCAAGATATCAAAGAGCTAATGGTAATATTAAAAGAACAAGAGTTTGGGGAAGTTGTCAGTGCCACATGCGTCAAGGCACAAGCTGACTCCAGCAGATGGAGGTGGGGATAGGAAGAGACTTATTTCCTTAGGAAGTGAAATAGCCTGCGAGCTGTCTCTTGCAGGGTTTCTTTTCTGACCTCTGGATCAGCCTTTGTCGTGTTGCAGAATCCCAGCCAAGATGGAGCTTGGGAAAGATGACAAGTTTGGCAGCTGTCTCAGCTACAGTACCTCTAGTTGTGTGTTAGACCCTGTGGGCAGGTAGAGCACCTTCTGCATCCTTCAGCTGTCAGTTGTGAACGTCTTGATTTCCCCCCCAAAAGAAAGGTAATTTCTGTGGCCTGGGAATCAGGAAAGTGACCTTAACTTCCAGACTGTATCCAGCTGAGCTTGGGTCAATTCCTTAACCTCTCTTTCTGCCTTCGTTTTGTGTCATAAAAATTATCTAGGGATGATCACTCTCCTCTGCCCCTACTTGTCTTTCTGGCTAATGTCTAGGGGTCCTTAGTGAAAAGTGCCCCCTCCATTCCCTCTATAGGTGAATATGACAGACCACAAAATATTGGTATACTGAGGTTGAAGACTGGTTTCATAATTTGGTTTTTTTTAATCACTCTTTTAACTATCTGGAAAAAGTAGTATGGGAGCTTTGAACACCTTAGCTGTAGAGCCATGCCATTCAGTAACAACTCCTCAGTAAAAGAGCTGTTTATTTTTATTGTATTTTCTTTTCACTGCTTTTAATAGCTATAAACAACCTCTATGTGGAGTGTGTCTTGAAACTTGTGACCAGCTGGGTGAGGGGCCTTTGTATCAGTTTCAAGCTGTGGAGAGGAAAGCATAGCAGGTCCCTGACTGCTCCAGCCACTTCCTGCCTGCCAAGGAATGCTGGAAACAGAGGTCGTTATTGCACAAGTAATTAAAGGTTCATCAGCCCTACCTCTCTGATTGCTTAAGGCCATTGTAGTAAGGGACAAATACTCCTGCTTGCCCACTGTTATTTGTTTTCTGCTTGCTCTGTTTTTCTTGGCTTGAGAAGAGGAATTATGAAGACTCTTGAGTAGGATCTGGGAGTGCTGCGGTCTAATGCATTTGGCTGTGGCCCTGGGTATGCTGTGGAACACTCTAGTACTGAGAAGTGGAGTGTCTTCAGAGCCCCCTCTCTTCCTGCTTCTCCCCCAAATCCAGACACCAGAGAGACAGTCCTCAAAAAACAGGTCCAAGTTGCCCAGGCCCTGGCACAGGCTGGGCAAAGAAGCCATACTTGGGGATGTCTGTAGAGCTGTGCCTCTGAATGGCTGAAGTGCCTCCTGCTCTCACATTAGCAGATACAGGGATTTTACTACAGCTGAGCTAGACTCCAAAAATGTGAGATTGGCTTGTAATGGGAGGGTTTGCTATGGATTTTCTTAAAGGGATTCTTTTCTCTTTCTGTGGTTTGAACTCTGAAGTTCAGATTTTTGTATGTTTTCTCTCCATTAGAGTATGCAAGAAATTACTTTCTTTGTCTTTTAAATAGACACTGAGACTCACATATGGGCAGGGGCCTCTTAACAACAACAAAAAAAAAGTAAGTGCCAAATATTGTGAGTCTTTGACAGAATCACAAGAGCAGGGCAGACTGAGCCACCCACCCTTTAACCATCTGTCCCTTGAGATCTGGAGCGTCTTTTATCTCTGGGGAGCACAGCCCACAGACATGGGAAGTCATGTTGCTGTCCTCCAGTTTCTCCTTCTGTGAATGAATGATCATCACAACCACCACCAAAAAAATGAGCCCTCATTGCACTGACTCTCCTTGTGCTTTGAGAACAGTGGAAGAAACACCTGAGAAGGAAAAGACAGCTGACTTGCAGCCCTGTTGGTCCAGTAGCATTGTGAGTGAACCTCACAGTATGGCTAGTACAGGGTGGGCATTTCACTCCCTCCTGGGAGTGTAAGAGGGGACTGAGCTTGGACTGTGCTTGCTGCCTGCACCCTGAAAGCCTCCTTGTTGCTGAAGACGTTTTGCCCCGGAGAGCCTGGCTGCAGGGGCTTGGCTGTAGCTCAGGAACAGCTTGAAGGGCACATGTTGGGTAGGCAGATGGAGCAGGTGATGGAGATGATCTGCTGAAGAAGGGGAAGTGTGGAGTGAGAAGGGGAACGATAAAAGGGCAGCTGCATGGGCGACCCTGTGGGAGCGGAGGAGGGCAATAACTCATCTCAAAAGGAGTGAGGGGCCAGCAGCGAAATTGCCTGGAATAAGCGGCTGAGGCAGAAAAGGGCTGGTGGAATGATTAGGTCTGGCAGACCTGAGGTTATTCTGTGTGTGTGTCTGTGGGGGAGTTGAATAACTTCTTGGTCAGTCTGCAGAGGCTGTCTAATCAACAGCCCCAGTGCCGGTCGCAGCCCAGGATGCTCCAAGGTAACACTAACCCTGCCGCAGAGCGGAGGGGTGTCTCCAGAGGTTCCAGAGGCACTGCATCTTGACACGTGAACGCAGCCCCCAGCGCAGCAGCCTTACAACAGACACTGCGTAATGGCCTGTTTTGAATTTGTATTTCATTTGCCTCCCATATGGGATCAGTTTTTCCCTTTTCTTTATTTTTTTTAATAGCGTTTTTCCTAGTCATAATAATCAGCATTTCCCTGCCTTCCCCCTCCTTCATTTTTCACAGCTGGCTTTGATTGGTTTCAGTCCTGCAGATGCTTCTTCGGACCAAGAAGAAGGGGCAAAGGTTCCCTTCCTTTTCAGCACGAGGCAGACAGCCTTGCCGGAGGGGTGAGGGAGGCCGACGTGCTCCCGGACTAGCTGACTCTTCGCTGTGGCCCCAGCCGGCCTCTTGTGAGGTTTGCCAAATTGTGAGATAATTTCTCTGCTGAAGGTCTGGAGAAGATCAGAAGTTGTTGATGGCGTGCATGCCCCTTCTCTTGCACTGTTCAAAAACAACCGTTCTTGCAAGCGAGAGGGGCAGGATCCCCAAATGCCTTGTGCTCGCAGGCTGTGGGTCCTAAGGGCCAGAGTGCATCTGTGATCTGCAAAGAGCGCGCCAAGACTGACTCAGATTTCTGTGTCTGTGTGCCATCAGGCTTATGGCAACCACAGCCCCACGTGTCTGACTGTGCAAGGTACATGGTCCTCCGTACAGGGCACAATTAACCTGTGCAACCCTGTGTAGCGCACCACCAAAAGGAACTGGCAAATGCGCGAGTGGAAAGTATCCTGAGTGCATGAATTGGCATGCGAAAAAAAATAATTATCAGATGGACAAGCAGACTTTCCTGATTTTTAGGGCATGAGTCAAACACGAATCGCGTGGCAGAAAGGAGAAACTCCCCTCAGAGGCAACCTAATCCATAATTGCCCGATGTGGCGTTTCTAGCAACTTCCTTCGAAGCAGCTTGTGCTGGTCACTGTCAGAGACGGACGGTTGAGTCAACAGTTGCTCCGCCGATGTGTTATGGCTATTCCTGCATTCCAGGCACCATCCAAGAGAATGAGACATAGCATTGCACAAGACCAAAAGAAAGTAAATGTTTACAGGCATAACGCACATTTCAGCTTGTTACATGTTCCTGAGCAGTGAAAGAAATGAAACAATAATTAAAACAGGTCCCAAGTCTCAGTGTGTATCTTGGCTCGCAGTGCAGTCCTCTTGGAGCGCTGCCTCTGCCTCTCTCTGATCCCAGTCTGAGCAGTACCACTGGGCTGTTGCATCCAGGTCAAGGTCTTTCCAGTTACTCCAAGTACATTGTCTTTCTGAGAACTGCAAAAGCCTTTTGGTGAGGTGGCTTTATGGCTTGCGATGGATTTGGGTGCTTGATGTTTTCCCCGCGCATGGCAGCAGTCATGCAGGGACCTCCCCAGCTGACTAGGAGATGTTTGCCTTGGGTATCCAAAGTGTCAGTGTGGGGGAAATTATAGATGGATTTATGCCCATAGGAGGAGGGTGGAGAAAGTAGAAGAGGAGAAGCGAAGTGGACATTTAAATCGTGTCTTCCCTGAATTATCCCTTTTTAATGGTCTAGCTTGTCTCTGTGTGCATTCAGGGAAGAAACTAGGGTGCGCTGAAGCAGATGTAGTGAAGGGCTGTGTTGGCACACCTGACAGCTGTGCCAGGAAGCAAGTTTGAGTAGCTACCTCTGCTTTCCTGCTCTGAGCACAAAGTTGGTCACAGCACAGCTTGAAGGCTGGGATGTCTCCCTGCAGTGAGCCAAGTGGGTGGATGAGAGAAGAGAGCCTCTGCTCTGGCTGCTCTCCCCCCTCTTTTTCCAAGGAGAAAAGTGGAGGGCTGTGGTGGTGGGAGTTGTTTTGCATGAATTGATGAAGCAATGGAGTCTTTCTCAGGACAAGGAAATAGGGAGAGAGTGGAGAAGTGACTGAAAAACCCTCTCCCCAGATATGCTCTGTGGGTGATGGTACCTCCTCCCAAGCTGTGAAACTCTTGTAGGATTGTCTTGGCCTTCATACCAAGAGGAGAACTTATGTCACCCTGAAGGTTAGTCCTTGGCAAGGAGAAAGGCCTTTTTAGTAATGATCACCCACTATGCACGTGGTACAGGAAGGGAGACCTTCACGCATGTGTTACACTGGTCTCAGGCGTAAACTTAATATCCACTTATGAGCCATAGCCCTAGCTGCTGACTCACTCGCATCACTTTTCTTGGTTCTCTCACTTGAGCAGTGAGCTGGCCAGATATTATTCATTTTACTTGAAATAATAACTGAGATGTCTACTGAAGGTATAAAAGTCTAGGCTTCCTGTAAGGAACAGAGTGAAATCCAAAAAGCATACAGTAAATTGTGCAACAGACTGTCTCTGAGAGCACACCTACAGCACTGGCTAGTGCCCATATGTCAGGCAGGACAAACGTCCACAGCCATTGCTGAGTCTGCAAATAGGTTGGATTTGTTGTTTAATTTGTAATATAAGGGTACTTTTAAGAGGTGGCAGCTACGTGGCCTCTTGTCTTATGTGACCGAGTTATTTAAAGATCATGTTGTTATGGAGAAATGCTGACTTTTCTATAAGGGAAGTTGCAACCTGCTTCTGTGTAATGTTCTGTTACAGCTTTTCTCTATCCTTGGGAAAATGATAGATTTCCCTTGATCTGAGACTTGCTAGACTATTCTGAAAGCAAATGATAATGTTTGAATGAAGTCAGGGGAAGAAAAAATTGGCCAGTGTGCTTGTCAGTTACTAAGTTATGAAAAACTATTTTCATTTAAGAATTAGATATTTGTGTTCCTTCTGCTCAGAAGCAGCTTATCACCAGCTCTTCAAAGTTTTTGTGTAGTTAAATCTCCTTAATAACTTGAATAGCGGCTATTGTTGAGGAAAATACAGAAAACCTGAGCACCATTATAAATACTTATTGTTGTAGAATGTGTAGAGAGTCTAGCCTGGGAGTTAAGGTCCCAAACCTAGTCCTGTCACTGATGATGGGAAGTTGTTTTGTCTTCTCTTTTCCATTGAAGTTTCCGTGGATCTAGTACACAGCAAAACAGATGGGCGTGATGACATTTCTCTAACGGAGAGCTATCAAAAATCTTGTTGTAAAAATTATCTGCTTTGGTCGTATTGGGGTAGTAAAGGCTTGTGTTTGTAAAGTGGAAGAGCCAGCTTTTCAGAAGTCTGGTTTTTTACAGAATGCTTGACACAAAAGCCATAATTCTGGGATTTTGGTTCCCATGTTAAGTCCTCATGCTTTCAAATTCTTGGAGCTAATTTTCATTGACAATAGGAACATTCCTTGAAAAATGCTGATGTAATGAAGTACGTGCTACTTGAGATTAAAAGATTTATTCAGTGACTCCTTTTTGAAACTTTTGCAAAGTGTCTTAACATTTTTATGTTTCTCCAACTGCCAACAAAATCACATTGCACCACACAGTTTGCAACATTAGTCAGATTTTGACACTGGCTCACGCAAGAGGCAGTTTTCACAGTCAGGAATCATAAAACGTTAAAGAAATTGCCATTATTTGAAAACTAGACACAGTTCAGTGAAGCAGATGGACTTGCTAACAGTGACTTAGGAGGTCTGTAGCACAGCTGTGTTGACACGGATTATAGACAATCAAAATTGTATATAAAGAGCATGCCATAGTTTTAGTTTTAAGCATATTGCTAACATTTAATGAAGTATGTAACCTTATATGGTTTATGTATTTTTGTACTGTAGCTACAAGTTATGCTAAGGCCTTGACTAAACCTTCCCAGAAATCTCTATTGCTATTTGTAATGCAGGCACACAGACTGAGAGTGCCAATAAGCCTTTGACTGAATCTTGATTAATGTAAATACGTTAAGCCTGTAGGTGCCATTCTAGCCTAGGGAGCTTCTTACAGCTTTTAACCATGTCCACATCAGAGCTAGAGCCCCTTTGCTTCAGATAATTTCCAAAGACCAACTGGAGAATGTTTGGACTTGCTTGTGAAGGATCAGGGATAGAGACATTTCCTGAAGCCCCTGGCTGGCTTGTTTGCAACACCATCCCAATAAAAATTAAGCCCTCAGACACAAAGTTAGGAAAGGAAAGAAGAAAACAGAATTCTGATATGTTTCACAACTGTACTCTCAGATCCCAGGAGAAAGGTTGGGTAAGAAACGCTGTCATCTTTCTTACATGTCTGTCTGTTTCAAAGTTTACAGTTAGTTCTCTTTTGCTAGTCAGGTCTCTTGGGTTAGGTGAACAAGTTGCCTAATTGTTTCAGTGCATTGCTTTAACTAATTGGTTCCTTGTCTAAGCAAGCAGAGAGGGAATGTAGGAGCACAGCGTGTAACCAAGCGGAAAACGGGATGTGTGGTGGGGGAGGAAGCCATCATGAAGCATGGTATATTGCAATGGGATCTAGATGGGTGAGATGGATCAAAGCGCTGGGTTCTCCTCCTGACTCTGGTGCATGATAACATCTGGTGCCTTAGTACCTGTTTTGGTAGCAAAATTTGTAGACTTCAGTTTGCCAAGGAAATGTGCTGAACATGCATAACTTCTTCTGTGTGTGGAATGGGAGAAGGCAACACCAGCATGGGGAGCAGCTTCTTTCAAAGTAAATCTTTGTGGGAATAACCCTCCTGATCTACACTGCTGCCAGCACTTGCTAGGAATTCTGCCACTGAGCAAACAGTAACTGCAAAGGCAAGTGATGAGAAAGGAGGAATAACAAAAAGAAAACATCCAGTGGCTTTTGTCTTTTCTGCTATGGTAGTGCTCTGCAGTGTCTTCTCCTTGTAGATTTCTTCTTCAGAGTAAAGATAGTGGACATAATTCTGCAGGTTGGACCTATATGCAAAATAAATTACTTGTATCCCCTCCCACACCTTTCTGTCTAGACTCTATATGTTACATATAACCATAGGCTAGTACTACTGCTGCTACCAGGAATCTGCTCTTACTTACCATGAAGGGAAGGATTTTAATCTGTCATTCCCTGATTTTACCTGTGGACAATTCCACCTCTTAATGTAGTGTCTTGTGAGGCGTTAATAGCAAAGAGCTTCTTTCCAACCTAGTTAAGCTTGCTCTTTCCTCAATATAGTTCATGTCTTTCTTTGGTGAGCTTCATCAGAGCTTTTCATCTCCTTCTTTTGCCTGTTGGCTGCTGTATCTGAATGCCACCATGGGTCTTGGTACCTCCTTGGCTTAGGTATCTTTGCACAGCAACAACAGACAACAGGCGCTGATATCCTGCCTTGTGTTTCAGGCTGGCAGGTGTTCGGCTCCTGAGGCAGCTCAGCTTTCGGTGGACCTCTTGTCCTCCTTGTCCAAACTATACGCATGCAGGCACTTTCTAAAGCCACATGCTGTTCTGCAGATGTCTGATCTTACCCACCTCCTGCCTGCTCCAGGTGTTGTTTCGGTGGCCTCTGGCTTAGCATTCCCTGTGCCTTTCTCTATGGCATATTTTGGATTTTCTATCATGTCAGCAGTGTCTAAGCATTGTCCGTCTACCACAAAGTTTGGGCTGGGCTGGCTGACAGCTAACCACTTTACCAGGGTGCTTTTCTCTGACTGCTCCAGGTGCCAGTCATAGTCCGGACCCTTCTCAGAGGCTTAAGCCTCACTATTGCAAGCTGAGTGGTTTAAAGCCCTGACTTCCTCTTGATTTGCACAAATGGGCAGATCGTCAGGAAAGCCTTGTCTAAACCTCTGTTTTTCCAGAAGGCTTTTTTTAAATTTGCTCCAGTCTTACCTTCCGTATATCTTAGTTTTGTTTCAGCTGTCCTATCGCATGTTGTTCATGTGTCACTTGGAGCCCAGGAGCCAGGGAGAGCCTATTTCGCTGCTTGACTTCTCAAGAACTTCAGAATAGGCCTGTGCAACATCAACCTCTCTATTTTTAATGGGGCCTGTCCAAGATATGGTTTCCTATCATCATCTGGCCTAACTGGGTCACTGTTACACGTACTGGTATAACAGTGCTGCAAACACTTGTAGACTGATGCCATTACTGCGTGATGACATTTCTCTGGCTGTCCAAATATTTCCTCTGACTTGTATTTTCTGTAACATCATTTTTCTCCTGTTTTCTATGGCTTACTGTACGTTTCTCTGCTTTCTTTTTCTTTCTTTCCTATACTCCAGCTATTCTTGCTACACGCACAAAAAAGTGCACAACTGTCAAATATTATTGTAGGACTCGCTGTGACTACCTATCCATTTTGCTGCAAATATGATAGTTCTCTTCACTTGCCTTTTCAAAATAAAACTATTTAATCAAAGAAGAAATCTTATTAAAAAAAGTAATCCTGTCAGCCTTTAAAACACACAGTGCCTTGATTTGTGGTTCCCATAAAATTGCGTGTCTTCAGCCAGAGTTAAGAGATGAATTATTGCCTTAAGTGGCAGAAGAAATGAAAAATGGTGGAACCTTATCTCCCTCTAACGCAGTGATGTCATACCTGTGGCTGTGTCCCTGTGGTCCCAGCTCTTTATTTTTAAGCAGAAATATTATTTCCTAATCTCAGTAAAACAATCCAGAGTGCATTGTGGTATAATTACTGTATCTTTCCCTTGGCTGCAGTTGCTGAGGTTCTGGCTCTGCGCATTGGAGGACCATCTTGATTGTTTTACACTCGCTTGGTTACGCTCTGCCGGTTGATCTGCTGCGTCATCATGGAGAGCCGGCTTGTCATGATGCCTACGGAGGATGATGTATGCATATTTGCGTACTGATGCTAATGCAGATCTGTCTCTTATTTTGGGGAGAGAAAAAAGGCACATGTACCAACAGCCTTAGACTATCGTAAAGCTGATGCTGACGGTGCTGCAGCTGGAAAGGTATCTGATCATACTTGGTCTAATAGCCTAGCAGAGTTTACTCAACATGCCCCAGCTCCTCCCAAAGACTTACTCCATGGCATAGTGTAGGCCAGGCACCAGTACTTTTGAAGCCCTCCTGTGCAGTAGCATTGCAGCCTGTACCAGGGATCCTTAAAGAGTAGTCATCTCTGGATCAGGTAGATTAGAATGGTAACACACAAATTAGCAGAGTGTTGATGAACTGAATCATCCTGCATGTGATCTGTTCTTTGCCTTTTCTGCCCAGTTCAGCGTAACTTGAGAATTTGATCTGATCTCCTCAGTGGCCTATAAAATCATAATAAGAGCTTTAGTGACGCCTCTCTAATTAAAGTTGAATTTTGCACTTCAAGCATGACTTAAACATTTATTACTCGTGAAAAATTATACCATATCCTCCCCGACTTACGCCAAGCATTCTTTGAGTACCAAATGATATTTCTGTGAGATATTTTTTGTTGTTGCTTTTGCAAGTAGGAATTAAAAAGGGATCTGCTATGCAATGCATGCATGCAGGGACAAATTTTAAAAACAGTTTGCCTTAAGCCACTAAGAAAATGCATCTCTAAACCTCCTCTCACTATGGTATCTGTCCACTTCCTGTATTTAATTCAAAGCTTATTGATTGTGATGGGAAGACTCCCAGTTACTTCACTAACTTTTGGTTAGGAATTCTTTTGCATTGTCCTAGCGTTCAGCTTTCCTTTGCTGAAAGTAGTGAAAAATATTGATGTGGAAGGAACTGCTCTCATTTCCTAGATGAAGTCCAACTTTTGTCTTCAGTTTAGATTGAAATTGCTGTGTGAGCAGTTATACTCATTAGAAGTACTGAATGGGAGGCTGGAGAACCAGGCTGTTTGATTCAGAGCTGGACAGTGATAGGGCTGGCAATGGACACAAGTTCCAAAAAGGGCAATTCCAATTAGATATTAGGAAAAAAAACCCCATCACTTTGAGGATTGTGGAATACGTGAATAGGGGCCCACAGGTGTTGTGGGAATCCTTGGGGGTATTCAGAACTTGAATGGATAAGGTCCAGAGCAACCTGCTCTGAGTTGGCCCTGCTTCGAGCAGGAGGTGGGACTAGATGATTTCCAGAGGTCCTATGTGACTTGAAATAGTCTCTGATACTAAGGTGTACCAATTTTTGAGGCGTAGGGGGAGAATGTGATGTGAAAATAGTAGTTAATTGCGAAGTTATACAAGGTTCAGAGATAGTTGACAAGCACGATAAATAGGATTAAATTGCTTGAGTGCTGGAATGATGTGAGTGAGAGGAACTAGATGCACAGGTTTTGACCTATGTTTGAAAAACCTACAGTCCAGGGGTGAAAAGTTGATAAGAAAAGATATTGTCTGCGAGTTTCCATTTACTGTGCAGAAGGTGTGTCTACTGGAAGAACCTTTAGCAGTCAAAAAGGGCTGAAACATATAGTAGGACTCTTCAGGCTGGGAAACAGTGAGCATGGTGGCCCAAATGACCCTGGTAAAGTGATGTGGGGGTGGCTGTTCTTATACACAGAAGAGAGAAGGTCCTTTTTTTTTCCATGAACATGTCTCTCCCTGGTGAGTCTGTGGTTTGACTATGGGGACAGGCAGGGGAGATGAAAGAGTAGAAGGTATGATCTTGGCTGGAAACATAAAACCCATGAAAACTGCTCGGGGCTGTTTATCTTATAGGTGAGTCTCTTCCGTGTTTCTTATTCTTTATCTTATTGGTGAGACTCATCTGTGTTTCTGTTCAGGTTTCATCTTATCAGTGGGGAAGCATGAAAGGAACTTTCCTGGTAGGGCCAGGTGGACCTGGATGCAGACAAGAACCAGATTATTAAAATATACATGAATTGAGCATGGCTGAGAAAATGCAGGGTTAATCTGCAAACCCGAAGGATGAATTTCTTCCCATTATTTCTGTTATTTCACTCTATTCTCATTGTGTGCCTTTCCTGCATTTGGTCTCTCCTTTTAAAAAAATCTTGTAAATTTTTCTAGTGATCTGGAAGATTCTTTTTTTTTTTCTTTAAAGAAAATAGTCTACAGAATAATCTTCCCTCTTAGGCAAACAAATGTCTTCTTCTGAATAAAACATGCATACACGAGAAAATTCCATTGAAGGGGGGAAAAAGCATACTTGGGTTGGGCCCTCTTGGCATTATCTGATATACAGTATTATGTTGTCCTTAGATCGTCTGTTATTGTCTTCCTCCTCCTGAGCAATGTGCCAGCAACCATATGTGTGCAAGTGGCTTAAACTATATATTGAACTCTCTGCTGGCAGACTGACAGTGTGGTCAAGTGGACAGCAGGCTCGAGTTGGGCGCGCTACCTGGCTCTGTGGCTGACCAGCTGTGTAACCTCAGGCAAGTTACTCCATGACTCTCTTCCCTTTCCTCTCCTCTGTCTGTTAGACTGTGATCCCTCTGAGCACCTCTACCCTGTGTGATGCAGCACTCTGCGGTGATGCCCAAGGTAACTCCAGCGCTTGGAGGGATGTAGTCGTGTCAGTGTGATACCGCAGCTGAGCCAAGCAGCTCGGGAGGCTGGCTGGGCTTGGCTGTGGGCCATGCTGATGTGGCTCTCCTTGCTCTTCAGAATATCTAGTCTCTCCATACAGGCCTCAATCACACTGGCTGGATGTCCCAGCTTGCTTGGAGTCAGCTCAGGGAAACTCTGTGAGGAATTGTTGCTCCTGTGAGCTGAGCATGTGAATCTCTGGTGGCCAGAAGGTGGTAGGTGATTCTCCTGGGCTGTCTGTTTCTCAGCTCAGTCTTCCAGACATGTGCACGTGCTAGACTTGATGCACCTGGGCTTGTCTTCACCACATCTGCATAGCAGAGAGCAACATCAGAAGGGAGTGTCAATTCCCTTTACCCTCATGATAACCATAAATCGTACCTGAACTTTCTCTGTATGACTACCTTGAAAGCTTTGTTCAAATCTAGGGCAGCTACTTGCATAGGATATAGACAGCTACATAAAAACATTGGCCTGTATTGATGGTTAGTGGAGATGAGCACCAAAGATGGTGGAACAACACCAGTTGGTCCTAGCCAGACATTTGGTAAAATGCATGTGTTAAGTCATGACTGGAAGAAGCATAGCTACTGTCACCTAAAATCTCCTAAAAATGATTTTGCCTCTATTTCCATGATATCCATCCAAGATGATTAATAGACAAGCAGGAGTATTTAGTGTTTTGTGTTGAGCCTGCGTCTTTGTCCCTCAGAAGCCATTCTTTTTACTGATACCAAGTCGTAACGGTGGGACTTTGCAAATGCTGTGTGTGCATATAAAATGCTCAACTGGGGACTGATCTCTTTGAAGTAGACCCTGGGCTGTGCAGTGTACAGTAGAGCTTCCTCACCTTCAGCTAGCCAAGGACTTGTGTGGAGTTACGTTTATGAGTGCACTTGCTTCTTCATGGACTCTCATAGACTGCCAGCGAGATACAGCCAAGCTTCTCATGCCAGTGAGGTCTTTCCTTGAAGGCTGCAGCTCTGAACCTGCAAAGGTTCAAAATTGGTCTTTCCCAGGCAATTCTGTTATTTTCCTGCTTCAGGGGAGGCCTAAGCACAGGCCCAGTAAGATCTCTGCTAGTTAGACAGCAATTAAAATGTACTGGATTTTATGCTAGTAAATTAACTGGAAAGACAATTTGGCATTTTTAACAAATGGCAGAAACGCTTTGGGTACTGGACTGCTTTTATCAGCCTGGCTTGAGTGCAGCATTTTCCAGAAAACAAATCATCCAGTGCCACTGTTGTATGGTGTCTTGGTTCAGAAGTAGCTGCTGGCCCCTGCTTTCAGGGAAAGGTCTGAGAGTTTGTGCAAAAAAGCTATACCACTCTGTTTGGGCTGCTGCTTTTAAAGCAATATAACTTCTCATCATGATGAAGTAACACCAGTATCTCACTGAGAGTATAGACGTGGTCTGTGTGTGCTCGGGATGCTGTCTTTATGCTAGAAACACAGCTACACCAGGGTATGCAACATACAGAGATCTTTCCAGTCTAGACCAAGCACTGGTTAGGACTGACCTATACACAAACTTGCATTTGTAAGGGGAAGTTATTGTTCAAGAACTCAGTTAAATCCCTGTGTAATACTCTGCAGGTGAATCAGGAAGTGGCTCAGGCCAAATTAACCCTGTTCAGATAGGTCTTTGCCCTGATGTAACTGAATCAATGTAAAATTCTGCATTAACTGATATTTAAATTGATGGCTAGACATGGCAGAATATGTGTGACCAGGTTTGAACCTGCCTAGAAAAGGAATGGAGATAACGAAGTACTATATGAAATTTCGAAGATTTTTGACCTGTTCAGGTTTGTACCTGTGTTGTGCTTTCATCGTGCCGGGACTCCAGTGCGGTTGGCTTTGCTTCGGAGCAGGGGAGGTGGTTAAAAGTTTGTCTGCAATGTGTGTGTTGGGGCTGTGAGGTTTAGTGTTCCCCATGGACGAGGGCTGCCAGACGGAGCTGAGAGCAGAGTTGCCCAGTTCAGTGAGGACAGAGACGATCTGGGCAGGGGAGGTGACCGTTCTCGGTATGCCGGGAATGCGAGGGAAGAGCCCTCTGTGGCACAACTCCATCTGCTTTTACTTATTTCTCCCTTTCATATTCCACGGGGTTTTGGTTGCTGTTTGTTTTTCTCATCGTCTGGACCTTCCTCTAGGCTTTGTAAGCACCGGAGACGCCCCTCCCTCGGTGTTTGGAGATGCTTCTCTCCCTCCAGCTGGGACCGTGGCATGCTCCATCTGCTGCAACTGGGGACGGGAACTCGCAGCTCCGCTGGGGACCAGCATTTCATCCTTTCCCCAGGAGAGCAGCCATGTTGCCTCCGCATTTCGGTGTGTCTGGGGAGGGGAGATCACTCCCAAACCCACAGAGCAATGCAGCTTGGTCTTGCTGTGCCTTCTGTATGATTCCGGTCCAGCGTAACGCTCTTCCACCTGTATTTCAGGGATTTCCACCTACTCTCAAATCCGATGAGTCACTTGTGAAAGCCGTGGGTTCCTCATGTTTCGTTATCATTGCTTTGGGGTCCTGTTCAGGTCCCACTGAAACCAGTGGAGAGCTTTCCATCAATGGAAGCCTTTTCCATTGACAGCGATAGGAGTTGAGTCAGGCGTTCAAGTAGCAGTGCCAGAGCCAGTCAAGGGAGAGCTGGTGGGTGCTTCTAAAAAAATAAGATTGTCCGCATGCTTTGGTGAAGTGAGGAGAGACCAATGAGAGGGTGGAAACATTTTTGTAATGAATACTAAAGGTCTTCCCCAGGCACCAGTTCCCTCATCTGGGATGAGGAGACCATCTAGGAATGAGGAAGTTCTCGCACATTGCCAGAAGCAGAGCTGAAATGTGAAGAGCAGCCTGTTTCCAATCAAGGTCTCACACGCACTCCTGCCCGGCTGCTCTCGCAGGATGCAGAGACTGCCTTCCATTGCGACATCTTTTGAGTGGGCTGTTGGAGGCAAAGGGTATCAGTAGGTCCTGCTCTTTGTGAACAGTGGCCAAAAGTTCTTGCTTACAGCGTGGTCTCTGCTGGACCACCCTCAATCATGCGGTGTACTTTCCTAAAATGCATATTGATTACCTGCTGTGTGTTTGCGAGTTGGAGGTTGTCCAGTTCCTGGGCTTAGAAAGGCAGGTGAGACTTTCAGGAGTCTGAAGACTCCTGTTGTGTCCTGTCTCCTGATAAGTTTCTTTTTTATGATGGACAACCCCACTTTGTTCAAAGCTGTCCTTGTGGGTGAGGTTTTCTTAAACCTTTGATTGTTTCTGTTGCTTTCCTCCAGACTGTTTCCAGTCAGTGCACATCTTTTCTGAAGTTTGCTGTCCCAAGACTAGATGGGATGCTCTGGCTAAGACCTTGCCCTGCTGACCAGAGCAGAAGGGTTACTCCACATGGTTTACAGGCTGGACTCATGTTTGTACAACCCAGGACAACATTTGTCCTTTGTTTGTAGCAGTGAGACATAGCTGACTCGTGTTCAGCTTGCAGTCTACCTCAACTCCCTCCATAATTTTCTGAGGAATTGTGCACAGCTTTTCCGCATCTTTATCTCTACTGAATGGGATCCAATTTTTTTTTTCAGATGTTTTCCCCACTGCCAAGATCAGAATTCAAACCTGTCTTCAGGCAGTCCTTCCCAGCTACATAGCAGCTGTGTATTTTACAAGTGTGCAATCTATCTCATAGCCCAGGTTGTTAGAGAAAACTTTGAAGAAAGCTGGACTCACAACAAACACAATACAACTCTGCTGGGTTAATCCCTCCATTTTGACAGTGTCCCAGTGATAGTTAGCATCCAAGTATCATATTTCCAGTCACTTCTGCATCTGCTATATGAAAGTTTATTTGAGACCATTTATTTGATATCTTAGGAGGATGTTATGCATCTGAAGTTTTACAAGTCAAGGCATGTAACATCAATGGCCTCTCTGCTATCCACATGGCCTGTCATAGAGGGACATTAGCTTGGTTGGATGCAGTTTATTTCTGATTAAATCCATGTTAGCCTAAGACTTTGCTTTGTTATCTTCTGTGCTTACAAATAGTTTGTGGTATTTATTCATTATTTATTTATGTTTCAGACTTTTTTCTGGGAATTACAGCTAACCTGACTTTTCCTCCTTCTGCAATCCACAAACTTACTTAATTCAGGGCATGAAGTTTGCTTTGTTCTCTCTATTGTGCACCTCGGCCATGCTTGACAAGAGACGCATAGGTAATTGCTAATTGTTTCAGCCAGTTCGCTAAATCCTGTGAGTTAAAATTCATCAGGTCCTGCTGCTTCCCCATTTTAGGTTGAGGTACTACCCCTCTGCCATTGGTTTTAGCTGTGCTTCTTGTATCTGTTTAGTGATAACTGCTTCTAGAAGTCCATGCATGTTTCAGCGTCTCATGGATGCAGGATGGGGAGAAAGTTGCATGAAAAGTAGCATAGAGATGGTGCAGTGCAGCTCCTTGTTACAGTGTGGAAATCAGGCAACAATAACAGACTGAAAAACATCTCTTGGAACAAAGCGTATATAAACAGGGAGTAGCAGCCTCTTCTTCCAGGCTGGAACGCAATAAGTAAACAAGGGAAACACAGGTTGAAGGGAGAACCTGTAGCAGCCTTTTAGCTGAAGGTGCTTGCACATGGTAATGACCCGGGAGGCTGTCTAGGGCTCTTACTCCAGTCCAGAGAGGGAAGTTGAGGCCTGAGAGTCCAGACTGGGGGATGGACAAACAGAGGTGACCTCAGTGTCTCTTGGAGTAAAGCGGTCCTGGCTTTTCTGAAACTTTCCCCAAGGGAAAGATTGTCCCTAGTTTTGGTCTGCCTGGGCACTTTTCTGATTGCTGCAGTGACCGGAGGTCCTATATAGCCTGGAGGTCTTGATCGGAGCCCTTGGTCGGACAGGGTTGTTAGCCACTGAGGCAGCAAAGAGCACCTCCTTTGACTTGTCTTGCTGTCTGAATTGGTCTGCAGTTCCCCACCTCCTTTGTTATCCAGGTCATGGTAACTGGAGCCAGATCTTTTATTCCACAGGGTATATTTGCAGGAGCAAAAACTGGATCTAATAGAGATGAAGAGACATCTACAGAGCTCCAGCTCAAAAGGTTGTCTGGGGGTTTGCACCACACCCACTCTTTTAGGAGCTGGAATAATATATACCCTGGCAGGCTGTAAATCAAAGTCCTGCACAGAGAGAATCCTACCATGCGCTATTTCTTTTTGTAGATGCAAGGACTTTTGGCCTCTTTCTTGCCTTCTTGCGCTTTCTTACTCTTCCGTGCAGTTGGTGATTTCTGGCTGTCCTCTTTCCCTCCACTGCCACATCCCAAAGCCATCACTACCTTTGCTGAGCCAAGTGGAGAACGGCTCCAGCAGTAAGGTGTAGAGTGGCCTTTCTGGCTGAGGTCTCACGCCCTTCTTGTGAGTTTGAGACCCATTCCCAATCTCAATTCCAGTTTTTGGCCTAGCTCCAAAGCCCATGGGGAGGGGCCAGAAATGTAGTTGTTGCAAAGCTCTGGGCCAGATAAGCCAAATAAAAGAGATAACCATTTAGGAAAAAAATAAATAGAAAACAACTCCGTCCCCTGATTAATTTTGCTCTGGGAATCCCCACAGTCTTAGGTTTCTAGGCCTGGCCTTGTTTCCACTTCATCCTCCCTCTCTGAAGAGCCTTTTTGTCCTTAATTGCAACTATAAATAAATCATCGTAGCCAGAAGTAGTATTTTTCCAAGTCTACAACTGTAGTGTCCAAACCCTTCAGTTTCCAGGAATTCGCTTCATCTTACCCAGAACTTGGGACAAAGAAGTGAAAACCACATTCAGCCTTTATAGTGCTAGGCTAGAGAAGTTTTCCTCCAGGTATTTCTGTCCTAGATCCAGACCTGACCTGCAAAATCGGATGAAGACTAGTGCATTAGCACCTGCCTGTCTCCCTGGACCAGCTGCTCCCAAACCTCTCCCAGGCAGCCCTGTGAGTGTATTCAGGTCTCTCTGCATCTCTTCCCTATGGGCATATCCTCAGGAAGCAAACAAACATTGACCATGGGGGACAGACCGCAACAAATCAACTGAGCCAAGGAAGGACCCTGCCCTTATGCTACCTGTGTGTGACCGCATGGGCTTCTGGTAAATTTAGTTTCTCACCTGCTGTTAATTAAGCTGATAATAGGGGAAGCAGTGACAGAGAGAGACGGTGAAGTCACAGCCCATATGCAAAAATCTCCAGGTAGCCTTAGACATGTCCTGGGTAGCACATGCTGGTCTACGCTGCTCTTGTTATCTGCACTGGCTCAGGTAAGTCAAAATTTGCAAGCGAGCTCTTCACTTGACAGTGCAGGGTGCTCTGGGCTGTTGCACAAGTGAGGCAACCTCAAGGAGCTTGTCCCAGAGGGGACACACTGCCCTCCCTTGGGACTGAGTCAAAAAAGGGTTTTGTTGGAGCTCATAGCGCAGTCTTCAGTGCATGAAGGTCAGTTAAGAGATCCAAGACCTGCCCTTGCAATGCTGCCAAAGCTCTGCTCTTAGGTTAGCCTTCCCCAGCCCAGAGGAGAGTGGTGGGTATGTACTGTGGGCCAGACACAGCCCAGCTGTGCTGGGAGCCAGGGAGGGGACTGAAACCCTTTTGTGCGTGGTAGGTGAGTATTTAGATATCTTCAGGACATGGAATAAGCTGGACTGATACTCGTCATAAGTTTATAACGTGCTTTCTTTTCTGCTGGTGAAATACTTCAGCTTCATTGATACATGAAGTTTGCCTGCTTGTGCAAATAGACCTTTAAGTAAAGGGGAGAGCAAACCGAGAGTGAAAACTGCCTTGTAAGGATAGCATATTAGTCTTTGTTTCAGCCTAATTCCCTCATTGTCACAGGAACATGTGTGATGGTGGTAGTCATCCTTGTGGATTGTCCTCTTGTTCTTCAAAGATCATTAAACACAATTACAGGAAAAGAGATCTTTGTTTCTGAGCAACACTCAGCTTTTATATAAGTGTTCCACATTTTCTTCAAAATGCTTTACCAATTGTAGCTAATTTTAACTGTTCGGTTGGTCTGAATATAAGCCAGCCCTTTTCTGCCTACTGATTCCCATTTGTTTTCATGGGAATCGAGTGTCTGGATCCTTAAGTCACCTTTAAATATGCCAGCCTCAGATTGCATTTGCTTCATATGGCTTTCTCGCTGCTTAGTGTCTCGGGATGAAAAACCTCCCATTTTGGATAGTGATGGTAAATTCCTAGGGGCCTCTGTGAGGGCTGAATTTCACATGTCTAAATGGAGAGAGGCTCTGTGTTAATGAAACCCATCTTCTTTCTCCAGCTCTGCTGCTGGTCTCCTAGTTGATCGTGGCCAAGTAGTTGCTCCTCCATGGACCTCAGCTGGCCCATGTGTCAAGCGGAGTGGGACTGCCTTCCTTTGCCAAGGGGCTTTCAGAGCCAAGGGGGAGATGTGTTTTAGGAAGGACTGGGCTTGGTAGCACAATAAAGGGAAGAAAATAGGGAGTTTCAGAGCCAGTGGCAGAGGGAGGCATGGTCCAGGCAGGGACTGGATGAGCAGAGTCAGCAGCAGGTGAGGTCCAACTCAGATTTGGCCCTGCAGCTTATGGATGTCAAGGCATCGACCTGTTGCCTGTATTTGTTTGTAAAGTACCTTTCCAATCAACGGGATTTTAGTGACGGTAGTGTTGTCCAACAAAGGCCTCTGTTTAGAAGATGCAGGCTTTCTAAGCTAGTAGAGGCTATGAAAAAACAATAATGAAAAGTATTAAAAACCTTGTAAGGCAAAGAGAGGCAGGGCAGAACTGGTTGGAAAGTGGAAAGTATTTCCCATGATGAATTATAAATGAAAAGAAATGTCTTCCTGTGCTTTGAAATTTCTGCAGCATTTTTTTTCCCCATCAGAAATGCTAAAACCTAAAAGAAATTAAGTTAAAAAGAAATAAATAAGATCTTAAGCAGCTCCTCCCTCCAGGAAATGAGCTCCTCCATCTCCCTTTTCTATGAAAATGTGTATTTAGAAAATAAACTGTTTTTCTGTTTGAAAATAAAACAAACTATCAAATATAAAAGGTTGACCAGCTCTAGGAAAGTCTGGTCTTGCACTTAAGGCACTGATTTTGGACCGAGAGACCTGGGTTTAATTTCCACTTCTGCTACAAACTTTTCCTGTGTGACCTTGGGCTAATCCTTTAATCTCACTTTGCCTCTGTTCCTCATCTGTCAGATGAGGCTATGACTTCCCCACCTCACAGGGGTGTTATGAGAGTAAACACATCCTCCGTGCCCTGCACCTCACCTTCCAGCCTACTCCTCTCCTGGGGCAGGGGGAAGGGAGGGGTATGGTCCGCACTTTGGGAGCCGCTGAGTTCGCTCCCTATGTGGCCATTGGATAGACTGGTGAAGGCAAGGCTGAGTAGGACTGCCAGCAGGTCCTAAGTGTCCTTGGGGAGCGAGGAACAAGGGAAGAGAAACGCTAAGCATGTGTGAACTGTGGGAAGGAGAGATTTGTTGTCTTTCTGTCTTGTATTGTTTTTTTTTCCTAAGATTTCCCTGTGCTTTTTTCCGCCCCTCAACCCAGCACTCATGAAGTGTCTGTAGCGCTCTGACGGCACAAGAACCGGCCCCGTGTAGGGCTGGCTGCTTCCTGAATTAGTCTCCATTTGCAGCAATTACCTTCTTTCCTTTCTAGCCAAATGTTTCTCCGAGCCTGAGGCCCAGCTAATTTTTTTTTTGTCAGCTCTGGTTGCGCTGGGCAGCCCTCCCTTCCATACGGGAAATATAGAGATGCCATTCAGGCACCTCTAATCCTGCTTTCACTGCTGCGCTCATTAAAACATTCCTTTATTTATTTTAATTTTATTCTCTCCTCCCCACCACCTTTTCTGAACAACTACTTGTATTATGCTTTTAATTGCCTTTAGATTTCCCTTGTGTAACTTCTCCGGCGTCCGCATAGCCGTAGGCAGAGCGCACAGCGCTGGGAGCCTTGCACATGGTCTGTGGGCTCGCTATTGACTCAGTGGCGTGCTGTGAATGAGTCAAAGATCCGTGGGGATCGCTGGGGGTGGACAAAAGGGCGGGAGGATCGAAAGCAGGGGTGGAGGGGGGGACGAGAGTGAAAAGCGAGCGAGACAAACATGCTCCACTCTCCCTGCGTGTCGGCGGAGCATCTTCCCTCAGCGCAAGGAGAACAACTTGAGCGGGGGACTGGGAAGCCGGACTGCCCTGCCAGGGTTGGGGGGCAGCGATGTCTGCATCATGGCTCCGTGAGCACGAGCCGTAATATGGCATTATACAGGCATGACTTCATCTGTTTCCATAAGATTGCTTTCTCCCTCTCCCTTTCTTTGGCTGGTAATTGAGAAATGCATGAGCTCACCTCCTAGGAGTGGGAAATGAGAACCGCAAGAGGAAACGAGCTGGAAAGTATACATGGGGCCGGAAAAAACCCCATAGATTAGGTGGGGGGGAAGTCAGAGATGGTATGGAGAAGAAAAGGGATGCCTCTTGTGTGGGCTTATCGCCATACAGGGCTCGCAGCACCTTCCTCTGCACTGCAGGCGAGGGCAGGGCTGAGGCAGCCCCGTTGACATCTGTGTGACCGCACTTCAGCCTTGAAGGCATCCCCTGGGCACAAAGGGCCCAGAGCTAGGGTGAAAGGATGGTTTAACATGATGGTGGTATCTCATCTGCAGTTTCTTGATGAAAACACAACCTGTCTTTTCTTATGGGACCTGCTGGTGAGGAGGGGTGTAGCCCAGGTGTAAATGGGAGCAGAGGATGAACCCACCCAGGTGGTGGGGTTTTAAAGGGCTTGGGGGAGAAGGGGGAGGCAGAAGGAGTGGTGTTTTAAGTGGAGTTAATCCCCTGAGTGAGGTCTCTCCTGGGCTGGCAGATCTCATGGTGAGGGCTGCAGGTTGCTGGTGGTGGGAGAACTGCTTGGTCAGGCCATGCTTTCTGCCCTTGGATCTTGCTCACAGGCAGGTAAGCAGCATCTGTTGCCAGCCCCCCATCTCTTTGTTTCTTGTCTCTGTTTTTACCTAAAGCAACCTTTAGGATGAGGAGAAAGAAAATGCCTCTGGAGGTAGGCTATTCTCAGTTTGGCTTCCACCTTTGTTTCTTGTGGTTTCCTGGCTTTTGAAATGGAGATGTGCGACAGAGGAGGTGGTTTAATGTGATCAGATTGGTGAGGAGAGCCTTGTTCCTGCAGTGCCCTAAGTTTCTTTCCTGGCACCTACTTTTCTCTTTCACCATGTGTCCTCTGCTTGTTTTTACGCCTTGCCTTAAGGATGTCTCACATCTTTCCCTGCTGCTGCTTTTGAGGTGCAGTTTTGGAAGAGACCAGCTGTCTCCTCAGATAGGGTTAACTTTTGAACCTGAAGGCCTTATTCTTCAGTTGATGGGCACTGATAGAAAGCCACCTTTCTGAGGAAGGGGTACCCAGTTTGTTAGTTGTCACCCAAACACAAATTACTGCAAGCAAGACACAACAGAAGAAAAAGAGGGATGTAAAATGAATGATGTTAATTATCTCCAGAAAGCTGGGCTGTTGGGAGTCCTACATGCAGCCAAGTGCAGCTGAGGGATGGAGAAAGCTAATGAACCAGCTGCAGGATCCGTGGAGAGTTTGCAGCATGTCCTGTTGAGGCAGAGGGCTGCTGCGATTCACCCAAGGTGGTCTGAGGGGCTTGGAGCTTTGCAAATTAGCTCTCCGTTCTTGATCTACATGACCTTGATTTCAAAGTTTAAATGAAGACAGGTCAGGATTTAGGACCAGCTGTCCTTGGCATGTGTATCTATCTCTTTTGACCTGTTCCACCTCTGTATGGTGATTCAGGATTTTTTTTTTTTTTTAAAAAGCATTTTAAAGGAACTTCTAGCTGAAGGGAAGCCTGTGCAATGTGTTAGGGCTTAGAAGGTCTATGCTGGCACAAGTGGGTGCCCCATATACGTTATATGCTATTTATGTTTCCATTGGATTTTTTCCCCTTCTCTTCACCTTTTTTTTTTTTCACAGTTTTTCCTAAGTGAAACACTAATGCAGTAATGTTCAAACCCACAATGTTTGAATGGCCTCTAAATTAGGCAAAACAAGCTTGCCCAACCCTAGTTGAACAGACTGGACTCATTTTCAAATTCATACACACTCTGTTCATTTTGCCCTAATAAATACATTTCTGTCCTAGACTAGGAGCACTGGGGGACCTTGGAAAGTTTGATGTTAGCAGAAGAGGGGCAGGTGACCAGGGGAGAAGAGGAGAGACTGGTTTGGTATCCACAATGTGTCTAGATGCCTAATAGGAAAGGCCATATATCCCAAACAGGTGTTGCGGTTGAAGAAGCCCATGTTGGAGATTCAGTAAGAAACAAGTTCCTTGGATGTCACTCTTGTTTTTCAAGGGCTTGTCTTTCACTGGAGAAACCCAGAAAGTTCTGAAACTACAGCTAATGAGCAGCAGAGCAGTCTGGTGGGGTTTCTGAGAACTCATTGAAGATGGGCTGGGTTTTGACCCAATTTTAGGTCTCAGAGCACAGGTCTAGTTTGCATTGGACCTGGTTGCTTTTATTCTTAATGCAGAGCATCTAAACACCAGCAAACTTGTTCCCTGCAGTGCATGTTGCTCTTCCTGTAAGGACTGAATTGTTTTTGTTAAGTGGAGTTTCTTGGGACTCTGAAAAGGATAGAAGTATATGGACTGCCGTTACTTACTTCTCCTCCTAAATATGGGCAGAGTTGTAATAAGGCTTGTAGCTGTGGCTTGCAGCCATGGCTGATCTTAGAAAAGGCTCGCATCCCTGACAAAGCTTGGCATCCCTGTCCCTGTACGTGTACCTAAACTGACCTATGGATGCCGCTAGAGCTTTTTGTATTTGCCGTTCTGCTTCATGCAGGTTGCTTGGAGTTTGGGAAGGTCTGTGGCCCAGACCTTGCAGTCCTCTTTCCCACTGTTAACTTGGGAGTGGGCCATGAAAAAGACAAATGATTTTGGCAGTGGGAGATCCCTTCTGACTGACATCTATCCCAGGGAGAGAGCAGACTATGCATCTGGAGTGTTACGGAAGTGCCGTGAGCTCACGTACACACCGAGTGACCTGACTGCATAGCATGTTCCATCCCATTACAGAGCCACAGAGGGGCTGTGGTACGCACCAGTTCTCTGCCATGGGGAGAAATTATATGCTTCGCCTAACCCGAAGGGTTCAGCCCTGATCACAAGTGTTTTTTAGGGCTCAGATGCTTTAATTCTAGATATCCAGTCCTCCGAGAAGGAAACTACAGGGCTCTGTCTCACTTGACTTGGAAAGTTAACACCGGTCAGTTGTTGCTGTGCAGCTTTTTATCCAGTGGTGGCTTATTTGTGGGACTCTTGCTGGAGACAGTAGGTTGGTATGTCCTAAATGCCAGTCAGGAAAAGTAGTTTCACTCTGGAGCCATTTTCTCTAGTGGCCTCCCAAGGAAGCAAACACAGCTTTAGAGTAGGGTACAGGTCTGTGGTGTAGTTGATACTTGGTGTCACCAGGTCTAGACTGATGATGAACCTATTTGCCTCTGTCTGGGCTAATAGTGAACACCCAACCTTTTCCGTGAAGCACACCAAATGATAGCATGGCCTAAAACAAATATTTATTCCTGCCTTCCATGCCTGTTCACCCTGCCTTTCTACCTTCAGGCCGTAGGGTATGAATCAGAACCTGTTTGCCTGGCATTTTAGGTCTTTGCTTTTCTAACCAATGTCTCAATACCTTCACTTTTGCCCTGCTTTCCTCTTCTTCCCAGCCCGGCACGTCTCCTTTTTTTTTTTTGTCAGGCCCTTTGCCTGGAAAAAGCAGGCTGTGCCTTCTCCCTTACACACCTGCCCTCATCTGCGTTGGCCACACTGGTATTTTAATTCCTTTTTCATTGGCCCATCGCACGCGTGTTGATCGGCTTCGCAGCTGAGGTCAAGGAATTTCCATGTCGTACTTGGAGAGAGGGTTTCCCCTTCATAGCCTCTGCCTCAACCAGGCACTGGTTCATGTAGAAGTAGCTTGGCTGCTCTTGGAAATAGGTCTGTGTGAAATAATATTGTCTTTTTGAGGTCAGGAAAAAGAAATGTCCTTTTATACAGTCATGCATACACTCTTAAAAAGAATTCCACAAAGCTTGGTCTGTTCCCCCCTCTCTCACTCTCCTCCCACCCTACCTTTTTCCTAAAACACTGGAGAATTCAGCCTTGGAGTCTGACGGCACCGAGCATACAGCATGTACTGTGCCTTTTGAAATGCTGGCTGCACATAAAAGCCTTGCTTAACACTGGACTCTGTTGCTTTATTATGTTGTGCGCACGGTGTGGTGGTGGTGGGGTTCCCCACTGGCAGACCCATGGTGGGGAAGGAGGGCAGGTGGGATTAGGAGTAGGAGGTGTGCAGCTTGGGCAATGGGTGATACGTGTTGTGGGTCGCTGCGCTGGGGCTCCCACTTCCCAGGCCAGCAGTGGGCAGCTTGATGTCAAAGGTTGTGCAAGTAGCCGTGGAGTTGTTTGGGGGTTTTGCATCATTGTTGTTTTTTCTTCTGGTTGTGATGCTCTGTGCTTCCTGGGAGAAGGGTAGGCGGAGGTGAACACATGGAGGGGAAGGAGGAAAAAAGGTTCCACTGTCCTGGGACATAGGGCAAATTCTTACCCATCTGCTGTTTCCAAGGGGAAAGATTGGCAAGAGCCATGCCTTTGGGGATGGATGGTCTCATTCAAGGACCAGGACTGCTGCTCGATGTGCACATGCTTGTAAATACACTACCATACATCTGTGTGATGGCTTGCCTGGTGACACGTTTCCAGTTCAGGCCTGTGGTGGTGTGCCTGGGTGGGCATCCACACCACCAGCCATGCACAGCAGAGCAAAAAAGCCCACTGCCAGGCCTGCATAAGCAGAGGAAAGCCCTGCTGCGGACATCCCATGGGCACATTGAGGGACAGAGGAGCAGGCAGCCTTGTGCTCCGTAATACATGTGGGCAGGGTGGTTGGGGCTAAGTGCTGTGTGGTGTCATGCTTTAATGCTTCCCATGTGTTCACAGTATCGCCCCGACCGCTCTTGTTACTGCAGCTGGGGAGAACTTGGGGGAAATCCCTGAACAAGAAGGAAAAATTGCTCTATTTCAGTGGCCATATGGGTGTTTCTGCCATTCTTGCCCATATACTCATTCTTGAAAAGGAAGTCAGAGCCATGTGCAGCTTGGGCTGACCCTTATAGCAAACACAGAGTCCATTCTCTGAAGAGGTTTGTTGGCCTTTGTAGTTAGGTAACTGCTATGATTGTGCACAGTGATGCGCAAGCTTTGCCCTAACAGCGGTATCTGCTGAGTTGCAGGCACGTGATGCTGCTCTGTGCTGTCATAGGTCCCTGTGTGGTGGAGGGAAACCCTGCTCTGTACCTATCAGATACACTCAAAGACCATGAGGCTCATGGATGGTGGAGCTGGAGGCTCTGTGGGTAACCTAGAAAAAATGGGTTTTCCACATGCTGCTCAAAATGTGTACCGCTGCTGCTGGCTAGCCTTTCTTGCTGGCCAAGCGCTGAAGCTGGTCTCTCTATGTCAGCTTAAATCAAACCATAGACTGAAAATACACAACACCGCCTGAAATTTCCCCATCTGCAGGATATTTAGATGTTGCCTGTTTACTTTGGAGGTTTGAATGGTGCACTGGGATGCGAAGGGAATGCGGTGACGGGATGGACTGGGATGCTGGTGTTTGGAGAGTGGCACGGCAGTGTTGAATGGGGCAGCTCTGTCATGGCTTGGCTGGTCTGTCCACAGCCCAGCTGGCTGCAGTTGTAAACATTCACCTGTGGCCAGCATTTACCATGCCTTCGTTTATCCAGAGCACTGGGGTACATGCTCTGATACAGCCTAGCAGCATCTTAATTTCCCCTCTGTCATGTGGAGAGTGAAGGAGGAAACCCCACAGAACACCTCCCTTATCTTTTTCTAGATTGTTACAAGTTTTTTATCTCCCATTTTCCTCTTCCAGGCACCTTTTTCTCCTTCAACCTCTCCCTGCAGTCCAGCCAGTATCAGGTTCCTCCCTGGCTTTCTTCATTGCCTTTGGTTACTGTATGTCTCTTCCTAGCCCGAGGAGTTCAGTGCCTGCCCAGGCACGTATGTATCATATACATTTCATTCATTCTCATGTGATGGCAGCGTGGTGAGAGATGACAGAACCCTCTCTGGATACCAGCTTAACTCTCAGCCTGGCACCTTGTGGCAGCAAGTTCCACGTATTAACTGGGCAATCTGCAAAACGTTGGCGACTTTTCTTTTTCCTGTTGTAATAATATTTTTGGAGTGTTTTAGGTGGCCGCTATTTCTTTAGCATAAGAAAGGGCAAATGGGAAAACCTTCACTGTCTCACTCATCATTTTATACACTTCTAGCATAAGCTATTTTGAACCATTTGGACCTTAATCTCTCCTCCTGATGACCTTGGAAACCTTTCTGTGCCTCTAACGATTTTTTTTGGCATCCTTCTCTGGCCTCTGTTTCTGCTATCCCCACTCTGAAATGGGACGAGCAGACTTCAGCTCACTTCTCAAAGTGTGAACATGTCATTGATTTATGTGGTGGCATTTATAACATTTTTGGTATTGTTCTTTATCCTATTCAACCTAACATTTTTTGGTTCTTTTTTTTTTTTTTTTTGATGGCCTCTGTGCATGGAGCAGATGTTTTCATTGAGCTGTCCGCAGTGACGCCTAGATCTTTTTCCTGAGTGGTTACAGTTAATTTAAAGCCCATCAGCGTATTACCTCAGCAATCCCTTGATGTCACTGGTTAGAAGATCCCAGCTGGCTGCTGCTCTTAATTCTATTGCCTGTCTGTTTCCTATTATTTTTTATTATGCTTACGTTTACTCGCATGCTGTGCCAGTTTTTAAAGTGAGGTGGGCACAGTCATTTACAAGTGGCTAACACAGGCTCTCAAATTCTTCTGTTCATGTACATAAAAGTAATGCTTGTGCTTAGGTGTTTTCACAGAATATAAGCACTTTTCCTGTAGCAGATACTACTGAGTAATGCCAGTACAAGAAAACAAACAAATGTGGCATATGTTTGCACATACCCATCTTTGAAAGCTCACCTCACTCGCTGCAGAGAAATGTGGATCCTTGCATGAAAGAGCAGCTTGTATAGCATGCCCTTCTGGATCATACCAACGAGCAACCCGTGCTGGGCAGCCCTGAATATTTGGCGCTACGCTCTTTTGCGTAAAATTGTGTGGCTTCAGTGAACTAACAGGGAAGGGGAGGAATCCTGGATGCACGGCAGGTTGAAAACCATCGGCTCAGGCAACATAATGGTGCCCTTTGAGATCTCTGCGTATGTGTGGTTTCATTGTTTATCTGTTGCATGGTTTTGAAGACCTTTAAAATATTGCATGATACTTTTTGGTGTGTGAAATAACTTAAATAATGCACAGAGTCCTATGGTGCTAAAACCAGCACACTGAGGGGGTGCTGTGGTCTGCTGTGGCCTCTGGTGAAGTCACGTAACCTGGAATACGGCATGCAGGGACATTGCACCGCGTTTGCATTAGAAAGCTCCATCCTCCACCCTGGAAGCCAGTGAAATTTCACTCTTGACTCCCAGAAGAGCAGTAGTAAACCGGTGTTAATGAGAGATACTGGGAGACTGCAGGAAGGAGCCAAATGCTGTAACTCTGCTTAATGATTGGAAACTTTGTGAAGTCCCATCTTGCTTTGAACGGCTTTGCAAACAACCTTTGGCAACAGCCATTTTATCTGCTGTTTTGGAAGCCATGTGCCTCAGCTACTCTGCCACTGAGGACAGAGTCACAGGAAGATGGGACGGTTTAAACAGAAAAACAGAAAGACAGCTGCAGTATGGCCAATTTCCTTCTGTGAGGAAGACGAAACCAGTCTAATTTTGCTGAACTATGACTCAGTTCAGTCCAGAGATTCCAATACCATGCAGTAAATGTTATAAGCTCCTTTGAGGGAGAAAAAAAACCCCTTCAATTCAAAGGCACAGGGAGGAAGTGCCCAGCAAGAGACAGAGATGAAATTGCCAGTAATGATGGATGAGGAAAGCCCAGTAGGGTACTGCTGAGCAGGACCTGAGAGCAGAAGAGATGAATGGCCCTCGGTGACCAGGCTGCGCTGAAGTCTTTGTGATGTGGGTAAGAACAAAAGCCAGCCACATTTGGCTCCATGTCGTGGGGAGGGGATGATGACGCGCTGTTGCCTCACTCCGCAGAGCTCCTGGGTGGGTGATGGATGGTGTTCTCGAAGGGCAAAGCCACAGTTGATTCTTCGGTTCCTGAAAGCAAAACTCAGCTGGTCCCTCCATGTGAAGGACAGGTGGCTTGTCTGGCTGCATTGGTGCAGCTTGTGCCAAAAATGATTGCGAGCAGTGTGCTACGCCCATTAACCTCGGTGGAGAATCGCTGCTGTTAATCTTAAGGTAGAGCAAGAGCAACACATCTGATAGGCCAGCATGCAGAAGAGATGAGCTGACTGAGTGCATACGCATAATCCCAAAGAAATGCCGTATCAGAGCTGTGCATTGCAGCTGAGGTTTTAAATGTGATGAGGCTAAGCAATCTGGGAACAGAAACAGATGCAAAGGTTTTTTGCAGGCACTTCAGTCCTTGATGTGCTCCAGCACATTGCTGGTGATCACAGCAAGTTTTGCTGATTCATAATAGCAACCCAGAAGAGTGGGAAATGGTTTCCCAATGCACTTAATGCTGGTAAACCTGACAAGCGGGTCTATGGTGGATGCAGTGAGGACATACAGGAGCCTATTGCCTGAGCCAGGTCTTGGATGCCAAAAAGCTGGAAATGGAAATGAGGGAATACCTCCTGCTACAAAGGGTATAGGATTACAAGGAGGGGGTAAAAGAGATCAAGGTATTTTGAAGTGTTACTGATGTGGCAGGAATGTCACTGAAAAGCCGTGTGTTACAGAGGTTACTCTGGTCTTCTGCAATGAAGGAACACGAGTGACTGTGCCTAGCAAGTAAAAGAGGGAGAAAGCCTCACTCTGGCAGCAAACAGGTGGACCAAAGAGTACAGGAACGGTCAGAAGAAATCCTCTTGCTCTTCTTTACAATCACATTTCCCACTTTTTCACTGCCCAAGGAAAACTAGGCTGAGGCTGCAGTGCCCTGAGTCAGCCAGGCTGTCCGTCAACAGGGATAGGGGAGGAACAGATATGCAATAAGGCCAACTGTATATGGGAAGATAAAAGGCAGTGCAGAAACTTGGAGGCAGTGCTGGCTTGTAACTGTACTGGAGGGAATAAATTGGCTTCCTTGTTAAAAAAAAGCCTACAGCAGACCAAGCAAACCTATGCAAGAGTTGTCAGACCAGCCCTGGCAATGATGAGGCTGAACTTTGTGGACTCAAAAAGCAATGGAAACTCTCATGCAGGCCTAGAGTGTGTGGTGGGAAGCACTCTGCTCATTTCCAGTCTGAAGTCTCTGTTGTTACTGGAATAAATCAATAGTCCTTTATCAGCTTCCTTTTCCTATAGACATAACTGATTTTGCTGGGGCAGTTGTTTCACAGATATTACTCTGGTGTAGCACGGTTTCCAGTTCCCTCTATTAAAACACAGGCTCATTTCTCTGTGAATCAGCTCTTTGCTAACTTCTTTGTAAACTGCAACAGAGCAGAATATTCCTAGTGCAGAGCCAGACTACTCATGCAGTTTTCTGGTTGATGACCAAATTCAGAGGCTATTCCTTTCTGCAGCAACCGATCTCCATGACACCAGGGTACTTACTGCTGTTTTCTTGCTGTGGAACTGCTTGCCCATCCGTTCTAGGATGGCAGCAGCCATTTTCAGCCTGCCTCAGAAAGGTAATGTAATAAAGGGCTTGCTGCGCTGCTCATTGACACAATTTGCCTTTTTAGGACTTCTTTATGAGCCCAAATCCACAGGAACCACTCTTCCTTCCACACCTTTGTCTGTCTACTTGGTAGGAGCCCTCAACCCCAGAACTGTGTGTGTGTGCTTAGCAAATGAGGACTTACAGATGCAATACCACAGGGAATGATGTGAACCAGGAATGTACTAAAGCCAGAGGCATTGTAACCTAGACCCGCGCTGAACAATGTGGAAGAAATGCTGTCAAATCTGTGTCTGTGTGAGCTATTATATCCCCAGCTAGCCCCCCTCCAAAAGTTTGCTCAGCATGCTGACTTTCCAGGAGCTTTCTTAGTGCTTGGAACAAGTTAGCTATCTCCTGCCAGAATCGAGAGAGGAACACGACTGGCTGACGAATACCATATGTTCCAGGCTGGCCAAAGGAAACCTAATTGTATTTTGTTTAGCTTGTCTACTTAACTGGGTTTCTGTAACAGGACTGAGTTGGTTGGGTTTGGTGTTGGGTTTTTTGTTGTTGTTGGTTTTTTTGGTTTGTTTTTTGTTTTGGTTTTTTGGTTTTTTTTTTTTTTCAGCTAATTTTCAGCTAAATGGGGCTGATGCCTTCTACACAGGAACTGTCCTGGGACGGTTCTGTATTTTTCTCTGGAAATGTGGGGCATAACTTTCTGCCGCTTCCCTAATGGAAGAGATCAGGAGAGAGCTGAGTAAAGAAAAGGCATTTGCCAACAGGAGCGATCAGAAATTGCAGGACTAAAAACTCATTCTAGGCAAGGAACATCCAGTTCTGAGAATGCAACAAAAATGCTTAGGCTGACCAAAAGATTCCCCCTCTTTTTTTACTGGTTGTTAGCACATCAGAATGGGAAAAGTGTGTGGTTTTGACCTGGGAGTGGGAGCACAGAACTGTGGATGTCTACTATCTAAATGTAGATTTGCTCTGTTGAAAGGGGCTTAAAATCAGAGCTGCATCAGGCTGCAGAAGCTAAAGACTGATCTCTGTTCTGAGACTACCGGGGCAGAGTAATGCCCCTAAATGGCACAGATTGGAGTTTCCAGAAGTTGAGGTTGAACTGATGCTGAGCAAGGTTCAGTTCCTAGAGACACTGAGCCCTGGATGGAGCTAGAAGAGGACTTGTTCCCTCTTGTCCCCTCTATTCTACTACACTACATCACCTGGAGTTGGTCACTTCTCTCTGATGTGTTTCATTGCCTCTAACCACCCTAAATGCTTAGGAGGAGGCACCATCTTACATCGCATGATTGTGCAGTGTCTAGCCCAACCTCCACTTGAGGAGGTGGAGGAGAGATCACTGGGCATTGTCATGCTGCATGTAACAGCTTTGGCTCACCTAAGACAGGAGCTAGCTGGAAACCTCGTACCCAATCTTCTCCTTCAGGTTGTTGGAGCATGTAGACATGTTCTCCCCAGTTTCCTGGACACCCTCAGCAGTGATGTTAACAGGGGCGTGCAGCAAGCTCTGCATCAGCTAGGAAAGAGTTGTAAGTGGTAAGTGTATACTGTCTTGGCAGGCGAGCAGAAAAGGGTGGGGGCCTTCATTTCTAGCTGAGCAGAAGAGGGAAAATGGAGCTAAAAAGCAACTGCCACTTTAAATAGATCTCTTTCCTCCCCATCTCTTATTTATCTCATGCCTTCCTGTTTACAGCGTCATTTCCTGCAGCTCTCATTCTGCTCATTTAGAGGTCAGGTCAACCCAAGGTCTGCCCCATTTCTGAGCACCAAATTAGTGCAAGTGTCTCCGTCTGATGCCACCCAGGAGATATGGGCTATTGGCCACTTCCCCCTTCATTAGCTGTACGCTGTTGTGCCACAGCGAAGTGATGGGATGTCCCAGGTTTAATGGAAGATAGAAGTTGGCACAGTTCTTGGCTTGTTCCTCTGAACAAGTCCCCCGCCCTGCCGTGTCCTTTCACTTCTGATACACTTGTTTATCCACGGGCTGCCTGTGCCCTGTTGTTCTGCCATGTGCTTTGCTGCCCACACAGGCACACTCAGCTGTGTGCTCAGCGACCCACCTATCTAGATATTCATACATGCTGAATCACCCTTTAATGTACACTCATAGCCATGCTCGCAGATGGACTCTGATCCTCGTCTGCCAGATTAAAGTTCTCTTCCAATCTGCCACCCCTGTGTCCTCAAGACAGGGGATGCTCTTCCCTCATGAAGGAAACATAGACCTTTGTAGTGTGTTTGCTCAATCACCCGTTTACTCTCAGGGCCGTGGGGAAAAGATGGTGATGCCTCCAGCTATGTGGAGAGAAAGAGTGAATGTTGACACCTCATTTCTCCAGCCTACCCATGCTCCATGATCTGCTCTTGAAGGATGCCAGCATGCTTAACTCCGGTGCCTCATTTTGGCAAGGTGAAAGACCATCTCATTGCCATTTTGTGGCTGAATTTCCAGTGTCCTTCCTTGGCCTGCCCCCCCCAGGCTATCATCCTAAGGTCTGTGATGACCACCATGAGAAATTGTGAGGCCGAGCCCTTGCTGGAGGCTATCTGTCCCACACATGCCTAGGACCACGCACAGTCCCACTGATGCTACGATATGCGCATGTTGGATAAGACGCTCCCTGATCAGAAACATCTTCCAAACAAAACAGACTGTTGCCTGAATGTCCCCTGTGACCGCCCTGTTCAGTGCGCAGCGCGTTAGCTCCCTTCCCCCAGCCCCCTCCGATTCCTCTACCCATGTTGGACCATTTAAGAATTAATGAAGGCCAGATGCATGTTCTGCAAATGTAGGATCACTGCATTTTGGAGTAGACGCTGGCTTGATGCCTCCTTGTCCTTCGAATCCTCAGTACAGCTAATAACAACCAGAGGCAGCCCTCCTCGGTCTGAGGTAGAGCCCACCTCAGCAGTGACGTCCCTGCAACCGCAAAGGATTTCTCAGGGACCTGGAGGGGGAGCAGCTTTCTGCCGTGGAGCCCCAGGATCTGGTTTCGTCTCTCACCAGCATTGGCGGGATGAACTCGGCGTGACTGAGCTGTCCAACAGGGAGGTGGCGAGCTAGGCCAGCGCTGGATTTCTAAGGAGGAAGGAAGGAATTCGGCGTTATTTTGGTGCATGTAAAAATAAGGGATGGATTGTACTAGCAGGAGCTGTCCACATGTTGAGATAACGGAGCAGATGTGCTGCATGACTATTGCAGCCTCGTACTACAAGGTCTCTCGTGAACTGCTAACCCTCCAAGCAAGGATGGGTCAAGGCAAGATATAGCGTTGTTTTTCAGACTCAGATCTCGCCTGCTAAAATGCAATTGCCACAGCAGCTGTGCTTCCTTTCTGCACAAGCAGAGCTTTTCTTCTCATGAAGTGTCTCTTAGCCATCTCTGCTGGCCAATGGATCCAGGAAGTTGTTGCAGGGCTGTTCTTTGGCTGTCTTCATGCAAACACATGGTATACGCTGGGGGTTATCTAGCTTGATGTGGATGTCTCTATGCAAGTGTGTGTGTGAGGGTATTAGAGAGGGGGACTTATACAGGTTGCAAAACTGATTTTGTTGCTCCTTGGAGTGAGAGAGCCTGTAAACCAAGTTTTTAAGCCTAAAACTCATTCTGATTTGCTTGTGGAACAACACAAGTTTTTGCACCTGACTGTTTTACCCAAAGTGTTGCCCCTTGGTGGGAGGCTGGAGGTTGGTGGGCATAGGTAACCTGCAGCGAGGTGTGGTGCTGCATGACTTTACTCAGCATAGCTCATCCATTCAGAAATAGTTGGGCCATGACCTTGTTATATGTTAATGACCCTAATTTGAGCTTGCAGTGATTTATGTGAAGGCCCTGTGGCTGCTTGTAGCAGTTCATGATGGATATTTCCGTCACCCATCAGTCTCTGGCATTTTGGGACTTGCACAGCTCCCTAGTAGTGGGTGGGTTTTCTGCAGAAAAAAACCCTCATCCCCAAACAAGCTCAAACTTCTCAGATATTCAGCACAGAACCTTCTCTCTTTTTCCCTTCTCTCCCAATCCCCTTCAAACATACCTGTGGGTAGAGGTAGTGTTATTGGAGCAGCCTATTTGACTGCTATAATATTTTCCACTCAGATCCATTGACTTCTATTTCATGTTTTCGTTGGATCAACACCTTTTGAGAGCAGTTAAAGCTGCTTGTATTTGAATAGTTGGAGACAGTGTGTCACCCTGCTATCTTTTCTTAGTTTCACCTCTAGAAGGCAGCGATAGTATGCCTATATACAGTCACCCAACTGAAATGTGTGTCTGTGTCCCTCTCAGTGGGAGTCCTTTACCTGTGAGCCTCTGTGTACTGCCAAATGTGCCCCGAAGTAACATAGCATGATTTTAGAGTGTGTTTAGGGCAAATGTATAAGGGAGGTAGGAATCGCCATTTTTCTAAGGCCTTTTCTCTTCTAAGGGAGAATTTTTGCTGCTCTAATGACAGAAACAAAAGAAGGTCTTTGTTCTAAATGTGGGTTGTTTGGTTTTTTTTTTTTCCTCTCCTTATCTATGATTGTCTGGCAAAAAAAAAAAAAATCTCCTATGCAGGGCTGAGAGCCCTGACACCTCCTGCTAAACACACTGTCTTGTTTTGAGCCCCCAAAGGTGGTACTGAGCCTGCAGTTCCTCCCTCTCAGGGTCTCTTCATTTCCTAGGAGTCTGCCTTCCAGTCCCCTCTCCCTATATATCCATCATCTGCTAGCTCAGGAGAGAGCAACCTAGGGGCACACAAGAGCTGACTGAGCAGTAGTAAACTAACAGAAAGGATAAATGTAGGACTCTTGTTGCAGCTTTTCTCATTAAGACCATTACTTGGGTTTTTTTCTTCTGTTGAACCACTGGTTTTCATGGAAGCTCCAGGATTAAAGAATTTTAAAAGCAATTGACAGATAGATAGGATTACACCCCCTGCTGTATGGTAAGAAATTGTTTCGTTTGCCCAGAAATAGAGTCCCTATAGGAAGAGAAAAATAGCCCCAGAATCTGAGGTGAGAAAAAGAAAATAAAACCAGATCCAGCGAGGTGGGAATTATCATTTCATGCTTCTGAATATTGGCATCTCTTGTTGACTATCATCATGAAGCTTGTGATGTTTGTGGATTTTATTTGAGACTTGTGGTCTTTATTTGAGCTCCTGGAATCAAGAGCTGAATGAGATTCTCAGCTTTCTATTTATTTTTATTTTTTTAAAACTAGCATTTCCAGCTCTCTTGATCCTGGAAGAAAACAACTTCACTTGAAAATATGAAGCCTCGAGGGTCCAAATGAGAAAACAGATGAAAAATACTCCAAATACTTTTGGGTTGGTTAAGTCTTATTATTTTGAAGCCTATATCGTTCTGTTCTAGGGCCACACACAACATTTTTGAAAGCTGAAAGCTGGCAACACTCATGCTTTTTATCCAAAGGATTTTACAAAGTGTGTGAATGTTAGTGGCTATTGTGAATATGGGTGTGCGGGGGTGATATTGCAAGCAGCGTCTCACAGGCCTGCGGACTCCTTGTGCACGGCAGCATGCAATCCCTGCCTTGCAGAGTTCATGAACTAGTCATGGTAGGCAATGGCGTCTAAAGCGCTGTTTTCTCCTCTCCTGTTTTCAGTTATCCGTCTATAAGGAGGCAGTAAGCAAATTGCCCTTGAAGCTGAGGAGAGAGGTAGGAATGTAAATCCAATTTGCCGCAGTTAGTTTTGTGACCCATCAACAAAGCGGTGCTGCAGTTGTGGGAAGAGTGGGGAGGTGCTTAACAACAGGATGGTGCCTTGTCGTGTGCTGGGACGGGATGCGTGGACGAATGTTGTGCGGGGCAGAGCAAGGGTGAGAACAGCTCCTGCAAACGGAGAAAAATAGGGGCTGCGTAGTGCTGATCACAGACACTCCTCCTTGCCACGGTGGTTGCTGTTGTTGTTGTTTCTGCTTTTAAAACAATATGCAAGGAACCATCCAATATCCTAGGGCTTTTGTTTATCTAGATTTTTATGAGGGAAAAAAAAAATGAGGAGAAAAAGAAATGAGAGGGGAAACACATGCATTCCTTCCAACCAGAAAGTCATGAGTTTTGATTCAGTCTAATTACACAAGTGATATTTTTATAACCTCTGTGAAGTCTCCTTGCTTTCTTGGTGTGTCTCCATTGTTTATGTGAGAGTGGCCAGGTAGCCAAGGCAAAGTAACGTTGCGAGAAAAATTCCCTTGGCCTTGGAATATGCTGCACTCTCTTTTTGGCTTCATAAACAAGCCTGTTTTCCTGGTTTCAGACCTCTCTTAGGTTCTTTTGTTGCCTCTTCCTCTAAACCAGGGTTACTCATATTCTGCCCAGCCCTGGGCCGTGTTGGCAGCCTCATAGCATCCCTTAAATATGCACAAAGTAGTACATAATGGGGCCAGATCTCCAGTAAATTAAATCACAGCTGCTCTCCCTGGTCCCCTTCTGTTTGCAGTGACAAAACATAGCCCATGTGGGCTGCTCCGCTGGCGGGTAAGGGCAGCCCCTGGCTAGCTGTAGTTTTCCCCAGCACATGCACATGGACTCCTTGTGTGGGTAGGGCCAGGCTGTTTGGGAGGCTGCAGGGTGGGAGGGAAGGTGTGAGGTGGGTGAAAGCCAAATGCTGTGCTCTACAGTGGCGTATCTTTCTGAGCAGCAAGGATGTAGTCAAAAGGTAGGAGTCCAGCTTCTGCTCTATCCATCCTGATCATGCATTGTTTGCTCAGTTGAGCAAGCCTCAGAGATTACTCCTGTACTAACAAATCGCCCAGCTGTCAGCTGCACACCGTTGCCTCTTTTGGAGATCTGCTTTTGCTTCTTTAAAGATTGAGGTTTCCTAAGACAGTTGTCTGTGCTCAGTGTCAGTATATGGAGATCCAGAACTAGTCAGGCCTGAGCAACGGCACAGCAGGGGCCTAGAGAAGGCACTGTGAGGAGCAAGGAAGTGAAGAAGCAGCAGCTTGGGCTCATGGATAGACCTGATGGAATAAGGTGGATGGAGCTGTTGAGTTGTCATGTATTCTGAGCAGTGGAAATAAGTTTGGTTTGCTTTGACTGGTCTTGATTGCTAGTGGTTTTTGTGGTGCTTGCTAATAGCAAGAACGGTGCTGGCAATGGCTGTAAGTTGGTTCTAGCTCTTTGGCATTTGTTTTTACCTTCTCAGGGTGCAGGTGACTTTGTGTTGTGGGTGTTCAGCTGGCTGGAGCTGCATTTAGTCACCACAAGGCAGTGTTACTCTGTGGATGTGCTGGGGGGTTCTGGGGACCTGGTATGGGGGGTGATAGGAGCTGGAAGGAAGATGTTCACCCCTGCAGACGGCCAGCATTTATCCCACAGGCTGGCTGCTGCTAGCATGATGGTAGAGATGTTTGTTGGTGATTGGCTGATACTGAAGTTCAGACAAGGTAGGCAAAATCTTATTCTTTGTAGAGAAGGTTCCTGTGACCATTTTGAGCTCTTCTTACTTGAGATGAGCAGTATCCTGGTTCACATAGTAGCAAGATGAGTCTTTTCTACAGGGACTGCCATCAGGAGGTGAGGGAAGAGAACATCTGCCTCAGGATTTCTGGGCTGTTATGTGTCTATATCCCTCTGCCCATCTGCTCAGGAATGCGGAAGATTTTGTGGCAGGACAGGTCCGTGGTATGCCTCTTCTGTGAAGAGTAGTGTTGCTCCCTAGGAAGGGGATACCCATAGTGTTAACCTATATAACCCGTATAGTTAGTTATATCGTACTAGAAAGGAAGATCCCTCTTTAGCTTCAGCTGGCAGTCAAGGTACTCTGCAGTCTAATGCAACTTGTACACCCTGCTCAGTCTTACATGAGCATATGCATTTCTCTCTCTGGTTGAAAACTGGCCTCCCTGCAGTTTTCACAGGTGATGGATGAGCTTCATGTATCTCTCCTTGTGCTCCTATTAATCTGGAGTGCTAATTCTTTTGGACTCATTTTAGGCTACATTGACTCAGCCAAAATCCTGAAGCAGTAATTTCCACAGGTTTGTCAAGCCAGGTCTTGAGGCTCGCACCCATTGCTTGAATGCTCTCCCAAACTTGTGCCATTAGCCCCTTGGGTATGCTGCCTTTCTAGGGTGATAGAGTGCAGCCTGGGTTCTTGGTGCTATGACCCACCTGCAGTGTGACTATGTCCCTTCTCTGCTTCTCCATCTACCTTTGCCTTTGCAGACTGCAAGGCTTTTGAAGAAGGCTTCAAAAACTGGCCTTGATTTTGGTTGTTCAGTTACTAATATAATGCCAGTACTAAATTGCAGATGCTTGTCGCCTCATGCTTGTTGCTCTTGAGGTATTGCCTGTTGCCTTGTTAAAGAAGACCTCGCTCAGAGATCCATCACTCCTTGTTTAGTCCCTTCCTCAAGTATTTGAGCACCATGGTCACTTTAGTGGTGTGCTGCTTGGACCTCCCTGTTGCTGTAACTGTCATGCCGCTGAGAGATTTGGAGAGTCCGAAGGTAAAATGGACTGTTTGTGTGCATGGGTCTGCATGGTTGCTTTGATAGCACTACTGTGCACCAACTTCACAGCAAGCCTCTCTGCCCCTTCCATCCCTCGTGAGAAATGAAGTTGAGGTCTCAGCTGGTGAGTGATTAGCAGTGGTCTCTTGCAAGGAGGCTGTCAGCTCCAGTCTAACACTCATGAGCTCTTCCCGCATCTACTGATGTTACTGTGTGTTTTTATGATGGGCCGTCATCCGTACATTGCATGTTTGGAACAAGCAGTACTAACTCTTCTCTTGGGTGGTGATTTGGATGATGTGGAAATAAGTGGATGTTCTCCAAGTGTAATTTTGTCAGGGGACTGCCTGAGGAATGACCCAAAGCTTTTAGCAGAGGCATGGGAAGCAGTGAAGGGTGGGCTCAGGAAAGAAAGACAAAGAAGAGAGGAGAAAATAGATTGGTAAAACTTCAAAGATGGCACTTGGGTTCCTGGGCTTGGACATGAGATGAGGGCACGTGTGAAGGAAGGCAAAGACTCACTCAGGAATATGGGAGAAGGAAGCTGTTCACCTGGGAGAGGGAGTGCTCACCTTGAGGAGTCCACAAATAGGAAGATTTGAGAGAGACCATGGTGGGAAGACATGGAAAGATGGTATGAGTCAGGGGTGAGGAGAGCCAAATTCAGCACTGCTTTTAAACAGAGGAAACTCCGCTGACATCTTACAGCTTCAGGCAAGTACCAGCAAAAACATCTGGGCTGGATCTTGAGCAGTATAAATCTGCTTGGGGGCCATTGACTTCAGTGGTGTCACACCGATTTATGCATGTGAAAGGTTTGGCCCTCTGCTTGCTTTCCTGCCTTCAGTCCTGCCTGCTTTTGGGGTCCCGGGGAGCTCTCTGGCTGAATTTGTGGGGGTTGATGCAGAGGGTTTCCTGGTAAATGAGAAAAACACTGTCCTTCCATCCCGCTTCATCTGCCTAGGATTTCCGACCGAAAGGCACTGACTAATTCCATCTGGCAGGCTGACCATGCTTCAAAGACGGCAAATCCTGAGACTTTTAACTTACAAACAAAACCATGCATTAAAAAAAAAAGAGGGGGGGTGAAAAAAAGACAGCTTTTCCCAGGGACAGTCTCTGCGAAATCCAAAACAAGGTCTCAGTGCCTGCCCTGGTGCTCCGGCTGACACCACTGTTTTTTCTGTCCCTTTTAAAACTGAGCTGGAGTGTTCCTGACTCCTCCATTTAACACCTCCAGCTCCCTTATTCCCCTTGGTGAGTGAGGTGGGGGGGAGGAAGTTGGAAGGGAAAGGCCAGAGCAGAGGAGGAAAGAAATGCCTGGTATTGATCCACCAAGGCTGGCCAGACTGCAAGAAATTCCGGTTTGTGAAAAATGTTGTGGTTTAGAGCATTTGTTTTCGTTCCACAGTGGGATGAAACCAAGACTTTCTGGAAGGAGGGGGGAGAGAGGGGGAGAAGAAGAATGACCACCCCCCCCCCTTTTTTTTTTTTTTTTTTTTTTTTGGTGGTTGTTGTTGAGGAGGGACAGCCTCCCTGCAGTACGGATGCCCACACCATGGGGCTGGGGAGTCAGTTCTCTCCCGACAGCCTCTCATTTGCAGCCTGTGCTCCTCTAGCAGAGTAGGTCAGGGACTGGGATGAAGCCCCCCTGGGAATAAGGGGAGACCTCCTTCTGCCTCCAGCTCATCATATGCTCTTGATGGAACAGAACCAAGGGGTGATCTTCAGGACAGTGACCTGCCCCTGTGACACTCATGATGGAGCTTGGCAGCAAAACTCTGAGTGCCCACCATTTGTGACAGTTCTGCCCTTGTAGAGTTTTTGTTCACTCAACTGGGCAAGTTTCACCAACGTGGGTGTGAGGAGCCAGCTGCACGGCTTCTGGGAGGTTAAGAGGGTCCCCTGACTTCAGCAATGTGAAGTAGGGAGGCCCTGACCTAGAGTTCATACAAAGGGGAGTTTGAAGCGATTACAAAAAAAAAAAAAGACTTAAAGACGTTGCTTTTCCCTTTTAAAATGAGTGTGTTGGCTTTTCCCACAGCCCCCTGGTCTTAGGTAATGGCAATTTCTTGCAGGGAAGTGTGGGAGGAGGTAAAAACCAGAGCAGAGCTGGGACTGGAAGGCTTGAAGATGTCAAATAGTAGGACATAGACATAGCACGTGGCTCTTGTGCCTTCCAGGCAACTCCTACAGCATGGTGAAGGGAGATCTGGGCTTACCTTTAGGTGAGCAAACAGTGTCTTTGAGCAAGCTAGTGGTGATCTAGCCCTTTTGCATCTCTCCCAAAGTCAGAGAGCAAATTGACCAGCAGAGCTGGGAAGGGGATGGGGCAGTGCTACCCTGGAGGGTGGCGTGAAGGCTGCAATCCAGAGGCACTCTCTTGCTGTGCCTGCGTGGTGTTCATCAGCTCCCAAATCCCACCGTATGCGCTTGCATGTGCCTCCCAGGCACAGCCTGCGAGAGCTCGCCCCACTGTCTGAAGAATCACCGTGGTATCCTGGTGCCTGACTTCCACCCTATCCCCACACCCCCAAAAAACCATCCCAAGCTGTGTCACTAGTTGACAAGATGGGGATGGCAGTCATCCTGTGCTTGCAGCTGGCAACCCTTGGGAGCTGCCTTGTCTGTTTTCCAGTAGGTAAAAACCCTTTTCTGGACGTCAGCAAGCAAACTATGCAGGGGAAAAGGCGGGGGGGAAGTGTCTGCTGTGAGTCAGAGAGCTCCTCTGGGGGCTGTGGGATTGCAGGGAGGGCGGTGAGGTGGAGGAGCGTGGCTGCTATAGGCAGACCTATGTACCACCAAGCCACAGGCATGAGGTCTTGGAGCTCACAGGCTCAGGAGCACAGTGGGACCTTCATCAGCTCTTTCCAAGGCAGGAGGGCTTGCAATAAAACCTGAAGTGTCTGGTATTTTGATTGTCAAAGGCCACATCTTCCAAGGTGAACACTTCGGAGCGGCCACAGAAGGTAGAGCCAAGGTTGCTAGGTGAAGGCTGCTAACAGAACAGGTTTATTCCTCCAAAAGGGATTTCTTGGCAATGGCTATATCCAAAGCTTTTTCACTAGTTGCGAGCTTGTCTTGTTGGTGAGTTCCGCCATTCCTGGCACCTACTGCTTTCACCCAACACAGTTCTCGGGACCTTCAGCCACACACCTGTTGCCCTTGCTGTTACTGTGAAGCAAAAGTGTCTCAAACCTGCCATGAGCCAGCATCTAAGGATTTCCCGGCCTCTTCAGCTTCCCCTGTAACGGTGTTGGGTGTCCCTTCTTATAGAGGAGGGCTTCCTGCTGAATGAGACCAGTTACAGTTGACGCTGTTGGGGTAAGAAGGCTGGGAGCCAAGTCTTGGCTGCCAGAGTAGCTTGTAGGCGGCTGCTCTTGAAGATCAGGGCTGTCTCAGCCTGGCGAGGCATGCGTGAAGCTGTCTGGTGTTGTCTGGTAGCACCCAGAAGTGCCCAGGATGTTGCAGGCTTCACAGGTTGTATGCAAGTTATTCTCTTCCATTTCCTACTGGTAACAAGAGATGGATACCCAGTGAAAACATGGATGGGACGCACCACCATGGCTGGGTGTTTTACTGGGGTAACCCTGGTGCCATCTCCATGTGCAGAATGGCACCAAAGTGGGCTCTTTCTTGTTCTTTCTCTTTTTTGCATTGACTCTAGTAGTAGGTTTCCCATGGCTTCACCTGGCTAGTGCCTGTGTTGCTGATGAGCCAAAGTGCTGCAAAGTAATGCCGAGTATCTGGTAAACCCATCACCACTGAAGCACCTGAGGTTAAGGGTGGAACTCCTCTCCCAGTGAAGCTGAAGGCAGGGGTGAGCCTGCAACACTGCATTTCATTACTTACTGTACTGACTTAGCTCAGAAGGGAGTAGGGGGAATGTTGTTTCCTTGGTCTTACTATCTTTTAGTTTCATACAAGAAACAAAGCTCACTCTTTTCCCCATGTGGAAGTAAGCAGATGTGCTGTGCACCTCTGCAGGCTGCATTGGAAGGAGTTGCTGTGATCTGTTTTAAACACTTGACAGCCCCCTCATTAATTGTTGGAAAGCCTGCCCAGTAATGCGGCGGAGTCTGGAGCCTGCAGAATGTTCCTGTGAGTGATACGTATCTGTATATCCTATAGCGCTGGAAGAACTGTTGAATCCTGTGAAGCTCTTGGCTTTGTAAAGTCGCTTTTCAGGCGCATTTTTCCTTGTAACTGAATTCCAAGTTTGTTAGTGTCTTTCCCTCCCCCTTATCTTTTCCCCCCCTCAAAAGGGACAATCGTTTAAAAGAAGATAGAACTGTCTTCACGCCACATTCTCCTCTCTGAAGAGAAATGGAGGTGACATACCGTGCATTGAAGAACAATTGCAAATCAAGGCAAGGGAGAGTTGCCTCCTTGTATCCTACTTGAGGTGTAGATGGGACCAGTACCTCTTGGGAAGTTGTTCAACACTTCCTGTCATAAGACCCAGTATTCAGTTGCTTATGACTTTGCCAATCTCTAACTGTTCTCACTGGCATCTTTGGTGCCACGCATGTGACTCAGGCTGGATTTTTCTTGAGATGGTGTCATCTGAAATGATTCAGCTATTTCCAAGAACGAGATGAAGAGAAAAAACAAATTCTTTTTCTTCCATGGTTGAAAAAAGACAAAAAGCAAGACTTTTGTGTGTGTGTGTGTGTGTCATTCACTGAAGCACTTTCCTGATTTCCTCCTTCTGAATGAGAGGCTGAGATGTCGCTGAGGAACCACGGGGGGGCTGGAGCTCACCTCATTTTTAACACTGGCTGTTTGTTAGGCATTCATTCCAGGTAATTTGTCTGAGCTGAGCTTCCTCCATCCTCTCTGGAGAAAGATGGGGGGGTTCAATCAGCCCATCTGAAAGTAGGTACCTAATAGAAGTGAAATGAATTGCACCCTGGAGGCTAATGACAGAGATAGTTTAGAAAAATTGTTTAAAGTAGACTCCTCATTTTTAGACAGATGAGCTCAACCCTCTGAGGTTGAGGAAGAGCCTGCTGCTGTTCCTGTGAAAAGCTGATTGTTTTCAGCTGTGTTATGTGTTTTGGAGAAAAGAAAAACAAAAAGATTCTCAGTTTGCTCACGGTGGTGAAAGTCTGGTAAATGCTTTGAGTCCACTCAAATAGTGCATCGTTGTGGTGCTTATCCCAAAAGCAAGAGGGTGTATTTCATCCATGAACCTTCCTAATGACTCTTATGGTACCATGATGCTAGGGAGGAGGTGAAGAAGCTGTCTGTCTCTCCTGCGATCTTGGTAGCTTCAGTTCTGCTGGTGTCTAGGAGGCAGGGAGGAGGTATGCAACCAGACTTCAAATGCAGAGGGAATGCTGGGAGCTGAACGTGGTGGAGAAGGCAGCAAAGGAAGCAGCTAGACACAAGAAGCCTGGCATGGGACCACAAAGGGGGAAATGAAGACTGGCAGGAGGTCTGGGACTTGAAATGCTACTGAAAGCCAGCAGGGAAGACGAGGTTGATACCAGGGAAGGAACTGGAAGGATGGGAAGACACAGTGAGACTGAGAGATGAGGAGAGCATATGTGAGAAGGGAAAGCAACTGAGGCTGTTGATGGGGCAAGGAACGTCAGGGTGGTAAGCAGAGGTTCAAAATTCAAGAAAGACCAAGTACAAGAGGACAAGAAACTCAGTTGTGGAGGCAGCAGCACAGAAGGAGGCAGAACAAGGACAGGCTGTGGGAGACAGGCAGAAAAACTCAGGCTTGGATGGGGACCAGGGAAGAATGATCTGGGATGTCCTTCGGAAAAAACTGGCTGTGTCACAACGACTGTGTTCAGGGGAACCAGTTACTGCTGCGTGAATAACCTGGATTTTGGCACTTACAGGGCTTCTAGCTCCTGGCATATAACATCCTTTGTGAATATAATACTGTGTAGACTGAATGTATTTTTTCATCTGTTTTTTTTTCTCTCTGCTCTATTTCTTGTGCTAACCTTTCCTTGGTGTTTTTCTCTACTGCTTTTTCCAGCCTTTCATGTGCAAACTTTGGGCCCAAGAAGGTTTATGCTGAAATCTCAAACACCGGCTGTTCAAGGGGTTTGAAATGCTGAGTGAAGTGTGTTCATCTTTCACTAGCTGGAGTAAAGATACGTAAGAAAATGGTTTCCAGGAAAAACACCCTTGAAAGTCTGAGGAAGAGCCCATCATCCATTTACTAGGACGTAGTCATTTCCTTCCAGCTGTCAGCCCTGTATTGGGTATCTGCATTATGCCTGGATCTTTGTCTAAATGATAATCCAGCAAACAGTTAAAATCAAGGGGGCTTCATCAACAGAAGATCTGGCTGTGATCTTCCAGCTCAATGAGACCAAGAGCAGCCTGTTACAAGGTCCGAGGTACAGCTTGATTTTAAACACCTGCTTAAGTGCTTTTGTACTTTCAGTTGCTGGGATTCCTGGGTGGCAATCTGTAATTCACACTCTTGCAAGGGGTCAGCAGAAATGGGCATTGTGCTTCTCCTGGCCTTAGACTCTACAACTTGATCTTGGTCTCTGCCTGGCAGTGCGTTTCAAACCCCAGCCGATATTGCGTCTATTTCTTGGACAATCTTGCCTTTTTACGCACTTGCTGTTCCATGACCCTCTGGCAGAGTTGCTTGCCCCCATTATTCATACTGACATGGTTTGTAATGCACAGAGCCAGCCTGCGGCATCCAGCCTGCAAATTTCCCAAAGGCTGCAAAAGAAAAGAAAAATATATATGCAAGCATAAGCACATGCACACAAACACACTTTTCATGTGTTTTCACATACTATATGTGCATGCATATATTTATGCATGCTCATCTGCACACACACATGCATTTTTTGAATACTTGTTTTATGTCCTACTGGATGAAAACCCAAGAATGGAAAATGTGTTGATAAACATAATGGAGCTTTTCAGAACATTTTATTTGAAGCTGCAGCTTGGAGTGTTAGGATAGGATATGGAGAGGAAAAAGGAAGAAGGAAGGGAAGGTAAAAGGGAAAGCGAGAGGCAAGGGGGAAAGGAAAGGAAGGGAAGGGAAAAGGAAAAGGAAGGGGAAAAGGAACAGAGTGGAGAGAAAAGAGCAGGAGAGGGAGGAGGAGAGGAGAGAAAACAGGGAGGAAAAGAGGGGAAAAGAAAGGAAAAGGAAAAGAAAAGAAAAAGTGCAGATAGCAATGCTGCCAGAGTTTGTATACCTTAAAATCTGAGAGGTCCAAAAGTTCTTGACCTACATTCCCTGTTTCAGAAGTGTAGTACAATAACACACCATGGTTTGTTTAAAACATGGCAACTTGACTTGAATCTTATGTTTTGGAGAAAGATTTCGCAATGGTGCTGAGGAGAGAAAGCGAAAAGATTTAGCTGTTCCCCTTCACTATCTCCCTCCCTCTGCTTTTTAGCATGCTTGGAATCAAACCCACTTGCTTCTGAAATATTGTAACAATGCTGTTTTGATGGAGCTAGGCTTGAATTAAAACTTAAAAAAAAAAAAATCCTCAAATCCACTGGGACAGGATGCTAGTATTTATAATAAAGTGGGTTTATAGACTGAATGGTTTGACATCTCATATACAGACTGGTGGAAGTACATGCTGCAGAGTGGTCTGCAAGGGGACAGCCATCACATGGTGTTCTGACTCATTCAGATGGATTTTGATTTCTGTTTGATTTTTTAAATTTCTTTCATTTCATTTTGAAGGGGTGGAGTCAAGTGCTCCGGTGCAGGGTCTTGTGCACTAATGGAATAAACAGTATTGTGGACATGTTGGCAAACTCTCAGTTTGACTTGGCTTCGCTGGTCTCCAAAGAGTTATATTATTGGTTATTTATGAGTATGCGGATGACCTCTGGGCAGTGGGGAAAATGTTTATGAATCTAAAAGGCTTCGCAAACTTTAGCACAAAAGCTTGTTTTGTCCAAAAAAATGTGAACTGTAAGTGACTACTTCATCATTCAGCTTTGCTTGTTCTTACTTTAAAAGCCTTTGGTCATCCAGTTGAGCTGTAGAATCAAACCATGTAGCGCAGATGAGCAGTCACATGCCCTGAATAGCAAAAAGTGAAAATCCAAGTGGAAAGCATGTGAGTAACTCCAAGAGAGCAGCTGGTTTTGTTCAACAGGCTGGTGAAGACTGAGTTATTCAAAGAAGTCAAAGGGAGTTAGGTACTGCTGACCCATTATGTTTGTGGACTTCCTAACCCGCAGGGGTATACTTTTGAAAGTTGTAGATTCACTTGGGAAAAATTAGGATCAGTTTGTGAACAATTTGTAAGTAGAAGAAAAAGCCAAGCCGGTGGCTGAATTTCCAATCAGTCCTACTGATAATGAATAACTTCTGCAGTTCTGCTTTCTGAAACAAACTTTGGGTTGTCCATTTCTTCGCATGTTATTTCAGGAAATTGAAAATACATGGGGGGAAAAACCCTCATTCTCTTCTTTTTGAAAGTCATCAAAGTTATTCTTTTCTATCCTTAATTTTTTTGGTGCTTTTTACTTTTCTGTTGCTAATGCCTCAGCATGATTTGAGTGCTGTTCCAGGGTCAGTATTTGCAGTTAGAAAAAGACTCACCAGAAGCGATTGGTGCATCCTACTTGCAAAAAGCCTGATCCCTTTTTACATGCTGTCTTAACGTGCTCTCTTTGCCCATTATAGGTGAAGCCCAAAGTATGCCACACTGGGGCTTTGTGATGTTTAGTGTGTTGCTCCCCCAATAAAAGCCAAGAAATGCTGGCTGTTTAACTTCCTTGCACCTGGCTTCAGCTCCCAGAATAAATCAGAGCAGCCTAAAGCTTATTATAAATTACTCCTGGTTACCGGTGACTCCTGGGTAGTCAGGCAAGGATCAAAAGGGAATAAAAAACAGCCCAGCCACAGCTTCTTTCCTTTTCTGCGGCTGATGCTAAGTTTAGGTATCACTGCAGTGGCTCTGTGCCCTGATGGTTTCTTTTTTGGGGGGGGGGAGGATCCTCAACCTATGGAGTAAGACAGCATTGCCTGGCTGCTTTGTGCTGTCCGGGTCTTGTACAACACTCTGCCTCTAAATTTCTGAAGGACTGCAAAGTTCAAGCAATGCTTAATCCTGTTTAAGGCACTCTGATGTCCTGTTTGTGGCCTAGAGAGTTTAGCATTGTTTCCTGGGGCAGAATGGATTTTATGCTCATTGCACCAGTGTAAGGCTGGACAATTTGTGGAGCTGTCTGGTGGGACAGTACCAGGAGTGAGAGCAGAGTCCAGCCTGATTTCTCCTGTTATCAGTGGTGCAATTGCAATGTTGGGAGGAAATTAGGCACATCCAAGTACTAAGAGGATGGATGTGGTGTACATGATCTTATCATGCATGATGTAGCTTGAAATAGCAGAAGGAGAGACACAGTTCAACAGAACATGTCGACTTTGTTATTCTGATATATGTACATGAGTGTTCTTCAAAACCTTGTCCCAAATGCTTGTCCTCTCTAGATAGCTGTGACCTGCTGTCAGAAAAATGCAAAATACTTTATTGGGAAGGAAGCTAGCAACCAGGGTTGTCAATTCTGGGGCGATCTTCCTGTATTTGGTGTTTTTAGTTCTCCAAAGACTAAGCTCCTGGAGTCATGGGATTTATATGAGACCTGTAAGTTTGAGCTCAGGAAAAAAACAACCCAACCCCGCCCTTATACATGCAGAGTTTGATGGCATAAATCTTAAAACCTCAGAAAAACAGATGGCAAAGAAAGAAAGGTCTGTCTTTTGGGGTTTTAAATAATAAAGGGCTTGTGATTATTTAAAGCTGGTCTCTCAGTGTTTTGAACACGTCTCGTGATATTTGGATGTGTGGAACTGATGATGCCGACCAGGCACCTATAAAATGCCTAGATCGCTCCCTAGAACACCCCTTGTTATAGGCAATATAATAAAACCTGGGGTATAACCCTTACCTATGTTTCATAGCTAGATTAAAAAACCTCTCAGAAGAGACCCCTTCCTGTTATGTTCAGTCATGCTTTCCACGAGGGAATCTCGCCATGGAGCTATTCAAGTGTAGGTATGGCTTGTTTTCCCTCTCTTTTTAACGAACTGTCCACCGACTTGAAGCTCTCAGAACCAGAGCAAGGAAAATCAAACTAGGAGATGAAAGAGAGGGAAGACCCCACGTTTCCACCTGCTTGCAGAAAAGGGGAGCTGGAGGGGAAAAACGCCCTTTGCAGCATGCCTCGGGGCTTGTCCCACAGGAGAAGAGGCAGCTTGCTGGATGGAGGGCTTTAATCAGTTCCTGACCACTGAGATATGCTTGCTGGTGCAGAGGGGGAAGGAGTGGGGGAAGAGAAGCTAGAAAGGATGGGAGGGAAGGGAGAGCTGTGCCGGGTTTCTTGGGGTGCCCAGGTTCCCCATAGCCTCTGCAGTTGGGCTGCCCTAACCTTCCTCCCTTAGCCTCCAGCTGGCCGTGGCTGGGCTGTGCCCACCACGGGGCTGAGGTCCATGGCAGGAGGGTGGATCAGAGCAAACTGCCCGATGCGTCTTTATTTTATGCTGGTTTTGGTGATGCCTAGCGCTGCCGTTATCTCGCACGCAAGCTGCTGCCCCATCTAGCCACTGTCCCCGCCTCCATGTGATGGGCAGCTACTTCTCTGCTGGTGGCACTCGAGGGACAAGGAGCTGCAGGCTGCCCTGAGAGAGAGGACACAGCTCCCATGAGTCTGTCCCTGTGCCGTGCAGCTGGCATTTGCTCCTGGAGCGTCTCTCCTGCATTGCTGAAGTGGCTCTACCCCATTAGTGACCGGAGAGAACAAACTGCTCTGGGCTGGCAGCAGCGCTTGGGAGCGTGCACGGCTCGTAGCCCTCGCCTTTCCCTCTGCCTGGCTAAGGTGGGAGCACTCATTGCCCTGCCAAGTTTTCCTGCTGCTTGCCACTGCCTGCACAGGTGTTCCTCGCAAGGATGTCTCATGCCACTTGGCTGTCTTGCTCCATGTTCGTGTCCCATAGTGCTACGAATAATTTAAAAGCTGTTCTCTGCCTCATCAATTCACTGCCATGCTGTACAGTGGCACCGGGTCTGGATTCAGCAGGATTCCTTCCTTTCTTCTCCTCCCTGGCAGATGCTGCTGAATGGTTTTCGGAAGTTATACACTGGGCTATAAACTTGTAGCATGGTGGAAACGGCTATTGTCAAGGCTTTTACTCTCTCTCCTGACTCTGTCAAAGCTTTTCTGCTGGTAGTTACTCAGGAGAGCCCTGGAGGAAACCATTCCTCACTTTCCTTTCAGCCCCTTTGTAATTCTTTGTATAATAAATGTGTTAAATAGCTGGTGTCTGAGAAGCATGACATTTTAAGTGCTTAACTTAACTAAGCCTGCTTCGAATGATGGCAAGGTCTTGCTGCACCATTTGGGGTGTTGTTCTAATACCGGGGTGACTCTGCCAGGTGTCACACGGATGCCAGTGAGGTTACCTCCACTTGGTGCTGACCTGTGTGGTCGTTCAGGCAAAGATCATTCAAATGTTAGAGTCTGAAATTAAAACCACTGGCGTTCATGGAGACCTTTCACAGACCAGGAGGTGTCAGGACTTTGGATTTGCAAAGGCAAGTAGCTCTACAAGTCTGCCCTCCCAGATCACCTTGCACGCAGCACTAAAACCTGGAAGGAGAGAGGTATCTTCCACAGCAGCTTGAAATTCATATACAGCAACTGAGAAAGCGATCTATCTTGTTTACAGGCAAGCAAGGGATTTGTGTATGCATGCATCTGACTGCTGGCGAATGCATCTATTTGACTGCTTGGCGGGTCCATCTTTGTGCAACGTGCTTTTCAGGCATAATTCTGCTTTTTATTAGAGCAAACTGGCAGCGAAGGAAATGGGGATGGTATGTTATGTGTTACTGGGGCAAGGGAAGGGAACTGGTGGTAATTCCTTCTTTAATCAAAACCAGCTTCGGAATAGACAGAAAAGACCTTGATAAACCTTTCTTTCCTGCAGAGGACTCTCTACAGCCCTTCTCTTGGATCCAACCCCAGGTTTTGTCGCAGTCGAGTTTTGGAGGCTGTTTTCCCCCCCATCCGCCAGGTAGCTAGCCTCATTCTCCACCACGGGGAGCAACGCCGAGGAAAATTTTATCTAGCCCTGCCTTCGCTATTTGAACCTCAGAGCTCAGGGTTTGTTATTTTAGTATTTCTCAGGGCAGTTTTCTGCTTGTGAAGTTTCGGAGAATTGCAAGTCGGGTATCTTCAGGCAAATGCTTCGTGAGCTTTCTGCATGGACTCCCATCACTACTGTCAGTGCTTAGATCCTTATGGTCAGAAGCGACCATGAAAGTCATTTAGTCTGATGTAGCGCAGCACCGATCACAGAGCAAGGCACATTCATATCAGGGTCAGGCAGTCTCCCTTCTGTTCCTACGTTTGTCCTGGGCATCTGCACAGCTGGGCCAGAGAGAAGGCTTTTTAAACATCACTGTTTGGGATCCTGGGGGAAGGATGCTGTGCTATTGTAAGGTAAAGGGAGATGGAAGACGTGGCTGGGTAGGTTACTGCTGCAGAGGGGTTGAGAGAAATCTGGGGATGGCAGGCACCCCTCCGCTAAGTGTCGGCGTGGAGAGGTCTTTTGGCAAGGCTGCCTTCTGCTAGGGCTGCATCTCCCTGCATCTGCAGGCTTACTTCTTAACCTGCTCCCAAAGCCTCTCCCTTTTCCTTTCTCTTAACTTCCCAGGATTATTTTCTCCTCCCCTCCCTGGGAGCCCAGTACAACTTAGGAACTGGTGTAGCGACTGTGTCTCTTCCCTGAGCTCAGGAAGGCGGTAGCCAGAGCAGGCAGGTGAGCTGCGGAAAGGGGGACAGAGTTGTTTAGTCTGGGATGCTATTAGTGGAGGCAAGCAGCAACTGGAGAGTATGCTCAGGGGCTGAGGGAGGGGAAATGTCTGTTTTAAGATGGAGCAGCTTGAGGGAATGGGTGGGACCATTTTTTGGTGCTGTTTTTTCCGCCCCCCTCCCCCCCAAGGAGAAAAGTAGAAACAAGAGTGGGCCCGTTTGTCACCTGTCCACCACTCCCTAGGGTTAACCCTATGTCTGAAGCATGTCGGAGGGATTGGGAGCTGGGAGGAAGGGAACTAGCTCTTTTTCAGGAGGGTAGAGGGAAAAGGAGGAATTTTTTTTTTTTTTTTTCTTCCCCCTGGGAGGGAGCTGGAGACAAAAGGGTCTCTGAGGAAAGCTGTTAGTGGATAGGGGAAAAGGGGGAGAAAACTGTCTCCTGTAGAGACGGGGAGGCAAGCTCCTGTCCAACTGCCATGGAGCTGTCTGTCTTGCTTTTTCCTCATTTACTTCAGTGGGAAGTCAAGGTTAACAGCACACACAGGGACAGCGCAGAGGGGGACAACCCATTTGATGGAGTGGAGACACTCATCCAAACCTGACAGCTGCCTAAAAGGCACTGTAGGAAGCCTGTTCAGGAAAGACAGCTGGGTGGAGAGAAGCAAAATTGAGCAGGAAAGGGACAGTGTGGCTGGAGCTTGGGAGGGGAGAAGTCGGGAAAGCTGTGAGCTAATCCCAGCTCCACCACTGGCTGCCTGTGGGATATTGGGTGTCACCTGTGTGCCTTCCTAGTCTGTTCTCTCTTGCCTGTCCAGAGAGCAAATCCAGCTCTCAGTTTTGTTGCGCGACTGGGTGTAGCAAAGTGTTTTGTTTGGGCTTCTCTGCGCAGTGGTCCTTTAGCACTGGGTCTGCAAACACTCACCTGCGCTGGGGCTTTTGGCACCACCACAACACAGATAGCAACAACGGTATCTTCCTGCCCTCCATCACATGAATGCAAGTTTCTAGAGATGCTTGATCGGAGATCTCTGAGAGGAGAGAGAGGGCACAGTTAGTGCGGATCTCGAAACAAAGTTTGTGCCCTGAGATTCAAGGTCACTCGGGGACTAATTAGTTATAATTAACAAGGGGTTCATGTTCATTGTAGTACAGTTTCACCTGCTTCTGCATCTGAGTTCTGTCTACATGAACAGATTAAATGCAACTTCTGGCCCCTTTCTTAAACGCAGGCTCGCTTTGTGCCAAAGCTGCAGCTGTGAGAGGGAAGCATACAGACATGGGGTACCACGAAGTTGGCTGGAGCTGTGTACCACTGGAGGCAGGGGAGCATCCTGGGGTGGAGTAAGTCCATGTATGCTCTTATGCTCTTTGCTCTATTTCTTTTGTTGGTCACCATGGAAGCTGGATATGGAGGTAGATGGACCTTCACTCTGAGCCAGTGTGGCTGTCCTTGCGTTGTTAACATATTGATGCAATTATAAAAGCCCCAAGCATCTTGGACTCTGTATGCCCCAAACCTCTCAAAGTGAGCCCGCATCCATTGAACCACAAAAGGGTTCTGGCAGTCTTATATGGAAGTGTGAGTTTTTGTATTGAAACCTGAACCCGGCTGTGTGTTGCACAACTCACCTGCTCCCCAGAGCCCTGCTAGCCCTACCAATGGGCTCACACACACGATATCCCCCCCTAGCTGGGTCGCTGAGCTGAACTGGCCACCCATGTCCAGTTCAAAGAGACTTTGCAGGCCCATCTTTCCTCCCCTGAGCTTGCAGAGTCCATGCTGACGTTCCCAAGGGTGCTGTGTATGTGTGGGGCTCTCCAGCCGCCCAGGGACAGAGTTTGGAAGAGGATCACTTTGGGAATGAAGTCCCATGACTGCAAAGGGTTTGCTGCCCTCCTATGGATTTGACCGGTGCGGCTTGGGCCGGGGCACCAGGGTGGAGGAGGTGGTAGCTGGTGGAGCCAGCTCCACCGTCCTGCTGCGTCCTCCTCATTCAGGCTCTTTCTGTGCTCTTGTGCAGCTGATAGGCTGGAGTCTGGGCTCCCATTCAACCGATTGCATAAATGTAGCAGAACAACAAGGTTTCCCCAAAGCAACTCCATCTGTGCAGGGCACTTGTTCCTCAGGACTCCCTTGGTCATGCTGTGCTTTGCTGGAGTTTGTGCCAAACCCAATACCCGCAGTTTAAAAATAACATTTGGGTGTGACAGCTCCATTATTTACCTAGGAGCCAACATTGTCTGGTAGGCAGAGCCAAACGGCTGGAAGTCTGGGGCAAGACATTATCTTCTCATCTACCACTGTGTTGTGTATTACCTCCTGCTGCCTCAGTTTCCCTGCTAGTGAATCAGAGATAATGAAAAACAGCTCATGATAACTTCTGCGAGGCTTAGTTACTTTAAGGATCTCAGTTAGGACTCTCCTCTAGAATCCATGAGCAATATAATGCTAAGGCAGACCAAATAGTTGCACCTCTTTGTTGGTGACCAAACTTTGAAAGAAGCTGTTGACACAGAAATATGTAGTAAAGGACATCCTGGAAGACCTATGACAATGGCATTGATATGTTGCTGGCTCATCCTTTACCCCCAGAAAAAATCATTGCACACTCCATTTCCCTTCATTTTCAACACTATTGGCTCTGTCTGTGCTTTTCACTTCAGTGACAGCTCAATGCCAGGCATCTTTTCTTCCTGACTCTGTACATTAATGATGTCTATGCAAACAACTATAACATATATGGAGAGTCACCTTGTATTGTTCGTTGCTTTGGGTTTTTTTTTTTGTTTTGTTTTGTTTTTAAAGAAGTCAAACCTTAGAGACTTTCTTCAGTGTCTGAGAATCCTCATTCAAATAATCCTGCCCATCATGGACAAATGTGGGCTAGGAGGCATGAAGGTTGTGACAGCTTCATCTGGCACAGCACAAGCTTCAGGAGATGTGAAAAAGGTGGCATCAAAACGCTTTGACTTCTGTCTGAAACTGGAAGCAACACGGTGTGATGGAGCACTGTCCTGGCTTAAAAATAGCTGCCTCCAAAGCCTTTCTTTCCTCTCCGCATTCCCCTTAAGGGAATGGTTTAATACCATGGGCAAAGACTGTCTGATAGACCCTCAAATAATGCAACTGATACAAGAGTGGAGGTTGTGTATTTCTTTGCTATTTCATGATGTACAAAGAAATGCCCTGAAAATTGGGTTTTTCAAGCTCTCTGGAGGAGGTCACCTTTTTGCTGTCTGCTTGAGCCACACCAAGTACAACAGGGGTCGAGTTCCCAGATGATGTGCCTGGGCAACCAAGCAATACAGGAGTCAGGAATCTGAGCTTGCTGGAGGACTTCTTGGAGTTCTCTCATGGGTACTGGGAATGTCCTCCCACTGTAAGCTGAAGGCATAGAGCTATTGCATTTTAATAAATGTCAAGTTTTCTGTCAGCTGTCCATTAAATCCTGGAGTGCCATGAATTTTTTTGAAGAAAGCTAGATTCTTGGGTGGTGTGAATCCATGTGGTTCCACTGACTGTCTTGCAGCTAAGCTAAATTTCTGCTAGCTGGGAAGCCATCCTGAAGAGCTTAAAGCAGCCTGCCTAGAATTCACTCCAAAGTCCCCCTCTCTTGCAATGACAGGTTTCCACTCCCATTTCCATTCTGCAGATGGGCAACAACTTCTGGGCCAGATGAAACTGGAATTTCTAGGATAGCCCAGATCAGACCTTGAGTTGGAGCCAAACGCTACAGATGTTTGAGGCTTCTGTTTGGGCCATCCAGTAACAGATCTACCTACTGAATCTGGAGCAAGCAGCAATGTTTGAAGTGGTTTCCCATCAAACACATGATGGGCATCTAGTAAGAGACAAGACCACCCTGCCTCGTCCATTGACTATGGTCGCAGAGCTGGGCAGGTCCCTGACACCGGACAAAGGATTCTTGATGGAGTAATTTTTCTTTTTCTTTTTCTCCCCCCCCCCCCCCCCCCCCCCCCCCCATTTGTTTTTATTGTTACTGAGGCAGGGAAGAAAGAAAGAAGAAAAAAGAAATTCCAGAGTGAGCAGGAGACAGGGAGTAAAATTAGCCAAGGAGCTTCCAAACAAATGTGTGGCTTACACTTAGGAGAGCTTGTTTTTGTTTACTCTTTGTTTTGAATTTCCACTCTTTGCCCTCAGATCAAGCTCCAGGAGAAGGGGGAGCCTGGAAGGATGCCTCAGATGTCTGTACAACTCTTAAACGCTGTGAAAGGAACCCTGATGAAAGGTTAGGGCAGTGGAATGGATGACACCCAACAAGAGGCGTGTGCAGAACTTTGATGGCTTTTTGCTGTAGAATCCTTGTTTCCAGAATGTTTAACCCTCCTTATGATGGCTAGGAAAGGCGGTCACCAGAGGAAGGCCAATTGCTATTAACGTCTTCAGTGCTGTGTTTCCCCAATGATGGTTGTCACCTGCATCACAGGAGAGCCTAAAGGCTGAGACCAAGCGGTCTGTACCTATCTGTACGTTGTATGACAGGATTCCTTCTTGTCTAGCAGACACAACAGAAGCACAAGACACACACTGAAAGTGCAAGAGCTCTCTCACTTCTGTGAAGCAAAATCCAGCCTGGATGATTTCAAAGCAATGAATTGATGAACTTTTAACACACTAATGATCCTGTTGGAGCTGGCTGCACATGTAAAATTAAGCATAAGCTTAATAAATGCTTAGTAAGTGCTTTGCTAGGGTGAGTGAGGAATTCTGATGTCTTAAGGCATAAGCCCACTCTGAGAAGACTTAGGAATAAGCAGCCTGAGTGGGTAAAATTTCTTACTGACTACCACAACAGAGAATTTTTGCATCCTTTTTGTTTACAGACTGCTTAGTTTCTGGTCCTGGTGACTGCTGAAACCAGGTTCCTTGTGTAGATTGCTCCCTGGTTTGAAGCCATGTGGTTGTTCCAATGTTCTCTGTCCTGTAAACATCTCCTAGAACATGGCACACCGCTTCATCTGTCTCTCGTTAAGTAGAGAATGTGATTATTATTATGCACGGAGTTGTCAAACCAATCTGTTGTCTCCAGACTTCACCAAGGATCAGGCAGTTTCACCAAGATGCCGTCGTCTTCTTGACAGCTGACACGGAGAAAGCTAAGAAAAGTTTAAAAAAAAAAAAAAATTAAATATACTGTACACAAGCAAAAGTGCCAAAATGCAGGCGGAGTGCATGTCAGGGAATTATTTACAGTGGCTGAAGTTTGAAATCTATTGAGGCTGAAGTTAAAATATCAGCTGGGATCCCAGCCCAAGCTTGGTCACAAACGGAACGCGTCAAAAAGTGCTCAGGAAATGAGCAGAGGCCCTGCTGAGCAAAGCCAGCTCTTCTGTGGCTGCTCCTTCCCCCCCGGAGCTCCAGCAGAGAAAGAAAAGCCCTGCTAAGAGAATGAGAGTGGCTGAAGGGAACAAGTGCCATTGCAGTGCAATGTCCTCTGGAGAGCCAGGGTGCTGCTAGGCAAGCGCGCTTCAGGCAGTGATGCCCTGGGGAGCTGAGGGCCCTCGTAGCAAAGGCGGGGACGAAATTTGCAGCAGACCTAGTGTCTATCTTGCAGTTATTGTGAGTGGTAATAGGACCAGAGTGCATTAAAACATCAGGCTAATTTTGCAGCTGGCGTAAATTGGTGTTTCTCCACTGATGGTGATAGTTCTGTGGTGGGAGAGACTGGATGAGGACCTGGTTTGTTGGCAGCACCCTGTAGAGCGCCTTAGACCAGGTGGGACCCCCTGAGCACAGACAATGCAGGAACAGGGCTGAGAAGGGGGTGCCATCTCAGTGGCCATGCCTTTGGCACAGTGGACAGTGAGTGACGTGTGGAAGTAGTTTTACAAAGGCAGGGAATAGGCATACACCGGTGGCATAGCTCACGTGGGTGTCATCACCAAACCCAGGCAGGAGATTCTGTAACTACTGCTTGTGTAAGAGCATGAAGCAAAGGAAGTGCAAGGGGAAAAGAGGGTTCACTTTATGGGATGCCTGCCTGTTGTTAAATTCCCACAGACACACACTTGTTGGTCCTCTCAGGACAGGCATGCTTCCCCTTCCATTTCTCAGCTCTTTGGTGTATGTCCCGAGACAGGCAACAGCAACACCATGCGTTTGTCTGCTGCTGCTGCCTGGGCTTCTAGTGTCATCCTCCCCACAGATGGATTCACCTTTCCTTGAGAGAAAGGTGGAGATTGATACAAACGATGGACCAGCACTTGTTCCTCACGGTGGAAAGAAGAGTGGGACCCATCTGTCTTCTGTGATCACAGCACGTCTATGATTGGACCTCCCCCTCTGAAGTGTTACATGGGACTTGTGTAAAGTGCCCTTCATGCACAGCTGCTTGAGCTCACCTCCTGCTGGGTCTGGGTAAGTTCCTTCAGGGCTAGCCACGACCACGGGAGGGACTCTCTCCATTTGCTAGTCCACTCTGTTACCCAGCACCCATACAACATCTTTAACTGACCTGAATAAAAAGCAGTAGGTGATCAGTTCATCTCATGGACTTAATGGTGAATGCTGATGCCTTTCAACCTGCTACTGTCCTACATCAAAGCTGGATACAGGTAGCAAAATCTCTGAACTGTACCATAGCTGCTCTGATCCATCCAGTGGCTTTTCTTCTGTTGTCCTCACCTGGAGTTGGAGAATACTCGCTGTGTAGAACCCCCCCTGGAGATTCCTCCCCATCCACATGCACAGCGCCCTCCCGGGAGTGCTAGGAGGGAGGCCATGGAGAGCAATGCTGTGTGATCTGGTGTGGAGCACCGCAAGCTAAATGAAGCATTTCTCCTCCCCGGGGAACACTCACATGCTCTGAACAGCAGCAGCAGCAGTGTGAGGATAACCCTAGCGTGGGCAGGGGGCTGACTCATCTCTCCAGAAGAGGCAACACTGTTTATTAATCACTGCTCCTTTGAAGTGGAAAAATGGAGAAAACCTCTCATGGCCAACATTGTGATTAACCATCTAATTGTTCTGCTGGTATGTTTGCTTAAGGGGTTTCCTTTGCTCTGTGTACATTAAGAAATAGTTTCTCATCCTACCGTTGTTGCACCCAGATGATAGTCATTAGCAGTGTACCAGACAGACCCATTGTATATGCCTTGTCCTGATGCTTTTTTTTTTTTTTTTTTTTTTTTTAATCCCTGGGTCCATCTCTGTTGAAGTGATTTCAGTGTTGGAGGGAGAATGACAGCTCTTCAAAGTGAAGTCCTCTGTTCCCAAAACATGCAGGGAGTCTCTTCATGGAACAGAATAAATTCCTTGTCCCTGCCAACAGATCCTTCAGTCATCTTTTCCATCATGGGAGATGGTGCCACAAGTGATGGAGAGTGCCTCAACATCCTTTTCTGGGAGAACACCCATCAGACCGGGCTGCAAGAGCTTGCTGGGTACTCGGCCCCAGCTGAAATGCAGAATCACAGCCTCTCCCACCAGCTCTGAGCATGCACATCCCAGATATGGCTGGTATGGAGCACAGGATTTTGGAGGGAGCTGGCACACCTAGCCCTAGCTGTGGGAATGTCTCCTCTTCCGTGCACACAGGTTTACACAAGGGCTTAAACTTTGTTGATGCTCTGTGCCTCCTAGAATTTGCTTGTCTTTGCTTGAAATACTAGACTGGACTTAAGTCTTGGGACTTGGCACAGGATATATGGGTGAGCTTTAGTTTGATCTGCAGTATGAGTAAGAAAGAAGATCACTTTGTCTTTGCCTGCCTTGATATCTATGTGTCTGTGAATATGGGAAAGCAGGAGAAGTGCATCTCAGTGACCAAAACATGAAAGAAAATGGTATCAGTGGAGGACAACTAGTTCTGGAAATTTTTGTCTAATTGTTCATTCCAGACCAGGTCCAGCTAAATGTTCCATTTCAGGTACAGATCTCATAAAAATACATTTCAGTAACATTTCAAGCCATTTCTTACTATATCCAACAAACCAAAAGGAAGTTTTGAAATGACATGTAGCTTAAAGCCAGGGAAGACTTGTTCAGTCTCACTGACATTGCTGTTCTACGCTTCTGTGCTACAGCGTACATGGTGAACTTTGCAAAAGCACGTATTTCCTTAACCCTGCTCCCGTGAAAGTCCATGCAAACGCCAGTGTGTTTGTCACCAGACCGCAGAACACCTTAGATGTTCCCCAACGTTGTGCACAATGCAGTAGTTCAATTCGGAAAGGTATTTTCATGTACTGGGCAACTGTGTTGTAACTGAAGTGTGGTGAGTGGCTCCTGCTCTGTTTGGTGCTGCAAGGCTGTGGACTGCAGCTAGAGGGGGTGAGCAGGCAGAAGATAGTTTCAGCTAAAATTTCACATTTGAAACTTTTCATCTTGCCCCTCTCTTTCCTCCTTCCCCTGATCTCAGTGGCACCTGCCTTAATTGCAGGTATACCTGTCTCCAGTAGACTTCTATGTGCATTCCTAATATACATGCAGGTATACGTGCTACGTGTGTGTATATATATGTGTTTGTGTCTATGCATGTGCAGCATATCTGACGATTATCATTAGTTACTATGATTTGTGGTGAGACATCATGTGAGGTCTCAACTGGTGGCTGAGGTTGGAGTGCATGAAGCGTTGTGCACACGTCATGAGTAAATGGCCCTTTCTCCAGAGATCTTGCAGTCCAAGTATATGATTAGGAACAACAGATGGATACCACAAACAGACAGGCGGTGTGGGTGGGGGAGGAGCACAAAATACCACCGAGATAATTAAGATGAATGATTAATGACTCGAATGGGTAAGAAGGGGCCAAAACATGCTAGCTGAACGTTCACTGGTGATGCTTCACAGGAGCCTCGGCAGAGGTGGACAACAGATACATCGTATTTTGGACTTGCTCATCATCCAGACTGCTAAATTTGTTCTCAGTCCATGTCTGTAGCAGTTCAGCTCTAACGTTACGCTGTAGCTACACTGTAAGAATGGTGTAACTACAGTGTATTCTGTCAGGAATGCAAACCAAACCACACTGAAACACTAGTCCTTACAGGAATTTTGATCTCGTAGGATCTGATCCAACACCCACCGGAGTCAGTGAGCTCTTGACCCGTATGGGATTTGGGACAGCCCCAGAATATTCAAGTGGGCTCGAAACTGGGCAAAACAATCAGGATATGTATTTAAGATATAAGATATAAGAAGAAACGCTTTGTATGAAATGCATTTAATATATTTCTGTTTGTTTCACACATTTTTACTGTGTGAAATCAGGCTGGTTTTATATCTGCTGCATCTATCTTAATATGTGGTGTATGTTACAGTGGACTGATCAGTTACATGGTTAAAGTACACAGTAAACAGATTCACAGCATGCTTAGCACTAGCAGTTTCATGATTTTGAAGTGACTTTTAACCCCAATCTTTTTGGTTTTGTTGTTGCTTGCTTGTTTTCCCTTGAGAGATTGTTCATTGGTTTCCTAAGTCAGCTCAGTTTGTCTGATGACGCTCCTTCCGTTATTTTTATGGTAGTTGAGTGGCCGGCTAGGCCTAGAGATCACTCAGCTTTCTCCCTACTCGGACAGGTTGGATGTCGGTACAAGAGGATCACGTGCGGCAGCCCCCCTTGGTGTGGATAAACACAAAATGTCAATGCCACCAGGCTGGCAGGTTCCACCACCATGGCATTCACTTAGAAGTAAATGCGGGGTGGCGGGGGGAAGGACGCAGAAGGTGCCAAGGAAAGATTTCTTGCTTCATCACGCAAAATTTAGTTGTGACTCTGGTGTGCATAAAAGCTCATGCAGGTAGGTGGCCAGGTGGGATTTCAGATCATTCGACTCCACTCTGGAGAGGGTTGCGTATGCACAACTTTGGACCGTTCCCCTGAGTAAGCTCAAATAATTACAAAGTCATTTCCAGTAAGTCCCTACCTCTAAGGCCAGGGTTGCTCTGACAACCACTCTGGGTGGATCATCTGTGGGAACTGAACCTGAAGCCTCTGGATCCGAAAGGACAAGCCTCTATTGTTAAAGCTAGAAGCTGAAATCCTTTCCTATGACAGTAGCAGCAGCCTCATTTGTGCACCCCTCTGCCACTCGGAAGGATGAAAGCTCCACCTGGGTGGCATGAGTTACGCTGCAACAGAGGTCACAGGGGCTGGGCCCAGCCTGGTGTCCACAGATGCTGTGTGTGTGCTCATTGTTTGGACTGTCAGTTGTATCTGAGATGAAAGCTCTGTATGTAAATGGATACATGTCTTTACAAGGACATGCATGCTTTACAAGGACTTGCACGCTTTCCTCAGTGCATAGGTGTTTGTTGTATCTATTGACATGAGTTATATTTTCACGTATCTGGGGGTCAACAGAGCATGGATGTGTGTGCATGTGATGGACCAAAGGGAAATATTTGCAGCTGTTGCCACATGCATGCAAAGAAATCTTGCACTCCTTTTCAAGCAGAACTTTTCAGACAGCCAGACTCGGCGTGAGGATTCAGAGAAGGATGCTGGCTCTGATGCCAAACTTGTGGTTTCCTCTAACTCATTTTGCAGGGCCTCCTTTTGCTGGCTGGAAAGCCTTCACTTGAAATGCAATTACCCAGATGTAGAGAAGAGAACAGGCATAGCCCAGCCATACCAGAAAAGAGGAAATTTCCTCAGATTGCCCCTTCACCATCAACAGTGGCACATTTTCTACACTTTCCAGATAAAGAGGGAAAGACTTGGGCTGGATCCTTGTGTAAATGCATAGCTGCACAGCCCTATTGACTTCAACAGAGCTTTGCCAGTAAATCTTAGATCATAAGAAGGAGCAGGTAGATATAGGGTCAGGTATAATCTTATCAGCAGTGCAAATTAGTAGTTTTATTGGAGTCAATGGAGCAATATCAGTGGAGAATCTGACCTTTTGTGTGCACCCAATTGATGGCAACACTGTAGTTAACTTTCTCCTAAAAACTGGCTTGCTTTTGTTAACTCATTCATTCTGATCTGCCATCCTTTAAAAAATTTATTTATTTTTTGTGATGTATTGAGAGGCTGGTCTCTCTTTGACATTTTCAGCATTTCTGGTTCTCTTTTGCATCCTTTCCATTCATTCAGTTCTTCACTTGTGTTGCCTCCTCTTCACTATTTCCCTGCTTCTTGTCTACCTCTTCATTCTTTCGCTGTGTTCAGCAGTGCAAGATGCTGGGATTAACTGAACTGGAATATTCCTATAGAGTGGATCAACACATGTACCTTTGTACTGTGGAGCGTCTCTTCATCACATCATTCTTCCCCTCTGATTCCTTCCTGGGTCTTCATGCAGCAATGGACACAGTAGTTACCTCTTCACTGGGGCTGTCTAAGCACCTGTCCGCTCTCAATCAAGTCTCTGCTCAGAAGGGGGCTGCTGACAGTGGTGGGCCATGCCAGGAATCTGGAGCCGGGGTACCTGCTTTCTCCTTTTCCAGCTGGAGATACTAGGAAGAAGTACTGACTGTGATGATAGTATTGAATTCTGAATATGTGTCAAGAAGACCATGGAGCTGGAAACAGTCATTTTCCTTCATCCCTGTAAACAAGAAGATCCATCTAACTCTGAACTGCTGGATGATGGAGTGGGTCTGAGTTGGTCATCGTGCTGGATGACGGTGCTGTATTCTCTGGTCTGCACACAGCAGCTGTTAGTGGAGGTAGAGCTGGTGTCATTTGTCCTCATTCATTCACAGGGTCAGCTCTGATGTCCACGTAGAGACATGGTGTGCACCACACTTATGCCTGTTTGCTCAGTGAGGAAGTGTCCCTATCACAGAGGGTACTGCTACCTCTCTGGTTCCCCCAATCAGAAGGGCCTGTGGACCGCCTCATGAAACAGAGATATTTCCTTGTGAGAAAGGACTGAAAGTTCCCATATATCTTTCCAGAAAACCTCAGCTTTACTTGTCCCTTCTGTGGCACTAAGAGGTAGAAAAAGCTCCAACCCATGAGGTCCAACAAGCAGGTTAGCAAGTGACGTAATGTTTGGGAAGGGGGCTGTGTGGGACTTGCTCTTGGGAACAAGGAGACAATCCTAGTTTAGGGGGATAGACAGGCTTGTCACAGGTCTGTCTGCTGGGTCTTTGGAGGGTGACAGCAGCCTTACTGCTGAGGCACTTCGTCTGCTCCTAGATGAGCTTAATTAAGGGGTGGAGCTGACCCAGGCAAAAGTCTTTTGCTACCGACTAGCTAGGGCTCATCGAGGGCTTGTGGCTAAGGGAGTAGGTAGGGAAGAGGATGGTGTGGCTGTACCTTTCTTTTCAAAAGAGGAAGACAATCATTATAGTCATGGTTATTGGGGAGGTTCAAAGGCTGGTGGAGCACAGGAGTGTGACTGGAGGAAGGTGCTGAGGGTTTCTGGTAGAGGCCATGTAGGCCTGGAACAGCTGGAGTGCATGGGGGAAAAGATTTGAAGGCTGGAGCTGCAGCTGAGACCACTCATCTTCAGCTGGTGTGCTAGAGAGGTGAGGAGGCTGCAGGTGTGATGGAGTTCTCCTGACAAGCAGGAGACTACAAAGGGCAGGTGTCCACCTAAGGTGAAGGACCTGTACTTGTGTGACTATGAGGGCGGAATGGAGGAAGGGGATTACTAGTGGATGGTTGGTTAATGATGGTTAATGGTTGGTTTTCCTGAAGAGGTGAAAGAAACAGAAACAAAAGAGATGTCAGTAAAGAAAAGGAGAAGAGCAACTAGCCCCCACAAGAAGAGAGGTGTAGCCCACAGTGATAGCTGAGGAATGGAGCTTAAGAAGGAACAAGGACACAGAGAAACTAGGATGTTGAAGACAGAGGAGAATATAGCTTCAGGAAAGAAAATCAGGTAAATAAGCATGTGGTAATGGATAAATATCAGTGGGTAGGTGGATGGGTAGATGGGAGAAAGCAAGGACTGATGCTTGTTTGTGTGGGTGATATGTTAGGGGTAAGATAGTGCCTAATCTGTTTAGGGTATGGAGTTGGATGAATAAGAGACAGCTGAAATATATCTATGTAAAATGTTGTGAGTCTGGATAACCAGATGTAGGAACTTGAATTAATCATACTAGGTGCAAAAGTGAGCATCTGGGGGTAAACAAAAGGATAGTGAAACATAAATATTGTTGAATGTGATTGGTTGCTCAGGGAAGGCAGAGATGGAATATAACCTTGTCCATGTATGTAGAAATGTTGCTATATTTCTGTGAAGAGACTGGTAAGGGTAGCGTGGGTGAAAACTGGATGTGTGTTGGTCAAAATAATTTTGGCTAGGAGTTTCTAGCACTGAGACTCTTCCATAGGCCCCAGACTCATTTGATGTCTTGTGGTGCCTTTGATTTCTCAGGTATAGATTGAAAAGCCTCAAGAAATTGTTAGCAACAATGGCTGATGAATTATTTTTTCAGATAGTTCTTCCTCCTTCAGTCAATTTTGATACTGCTTCTTTTTGGTACAGAAACTAGAAAACTAGAGAAGGGCTACTGACCATGAGGTGATTAATTTTTAAATGAAATGGAAGACTAAATAAAACTACCGTTGCAGCTCAGATTATCGATTTCAAAAGGGTGAACTTCTCAGACAGGTTAGCATGCTCAGCTGGATTAAGGGGCTCAGCCACTTGGATGTGGAGGAGTTCTCCAAGTACAGAGCACTGCAGCTATTGGAAATCCATGCGTCAGGTGAGGGCAGAGGGCTGGGGAAGCATTTCCAGGCTTAAATTAACACACAAGGAAAAAGCATGTGCTGGTTAGCTATGAAGAATGTTTGCCCAAGACAAAAGGATATGCATGGGTTTCCTAAACAGTCAAGAAATCGAGTTCTGGGATTCTGACACCAAAAATCAGTTTTCTGTTTGTTCCTTAAAAATAAAATAAGAGGAGGTTTATAAGGTAGTTGGTTCATACAGTAAGATTGAATTTCATGACCCAAGAGCAATCTGCCTGTGGTCTTAAGATGAAGAGGTGTTTGCAAATATGCAAGTTGTACAGTTAAGGATGGAGACAATGTTCAAGCTACTGTGTACGAGGGGGAAGATGAAAGCAGAGATGCATAAATAAAATCTGTCAAGGGGGCCCGATTGAACGTTGCATGCTGCAATCATTCCCCAGCCTCAGGCAGCAAGACAGGCTCAGAAGTCTCTGTCTCTCTGGGCAGCAGCCATTTTATAAATATATGGGGCCTTCAGCTGTACTCTAGCTGCACAGGAAAGTTGTTCTCAATCCCCTGTTTGTATGTGTTTGCTGTGTGACTCAGTACCCCACACCTGAAATGGCTGTAAGTGCCCCAGACACGCAGTGGTTGTTTGAAGTCAGACAGTCTCTCATCAGGTTGTACGAAGATGAAGGCACTTCTTACAGAGAGCAGTTTGTTCCCACTCTGCTCACCACAATGGGACTTTCCCTCCGGGAGGAAGTCGAGGATAGTAGTCCACACTGTGGACCTACTGTGGCCTCCTGTGATGGAATGGGTGATGAGGTGTCTCCCATGTATCACTGCAAAGTGGCAGTTGTGGCATCTTTTGGGTTTTATTGAGGAAGGTCTTTACTGCAACATGATGCATAATGTGAGGAGGCAGAATACTAGAGGGAGCCATTAGCCAGTCACTGTTTGGTCTTGTGGTCCCTGTTGTTGTCATTGTTTATTCACATATCAACTCATTTTGGGTGAAGAAAGATCTAACTCATGTGAGTGCAGCATGTGCCAACGGAGGAGCAGAAGTCTGCTGTGCATTTGTGCTGTGTTTGCATTTTAACTTCTTGCACTAATCTTTCTTAAGAGGTTTCTATTCTTTTCCGCTCCATTTTCTGGTTCCTCGAGGAACTGCTTTAATAAAATACATGACCCAGAGTTAGTCCTAGATAGAGTGACTCTGGCTGCTCTCCGTTAAGATCTTCATTTCTCATGAACTGTTAGCAGGGGAGTGTGACAAAGACATCTGTCACAGTGGACTGGTCTGCTTTTGGCAGCTGTTGCTGGTGGCTGTCATGGCTTGGTTCAAGTACTTGTTCCTCTGACTTGTGCATCCATGTCTATTGTGTATGTGTCTTCTGCATACTTGAGTGGTAGTCAAACTGCTCATTAACATGTTGTAAAGACTTATGAGAAGAGGGAGGCATTTCTTGGGAGAATCCATCTTTTTGGGGTTTTCCTGAGCTCAGTGCATAGTATTGCATCTCTTGTGATTGTCTTGTAGCATTATTACATAGCTATGTTGATTGATCAGGATAGATCTTGGTGTGAGTGCTTGGTGTTTCATGGTCCAGCTTCTCTTCTGCTGGAAACCATTTTGAAGGTGAACAGGGAGCGTGCGCCAAGTACCCAACTGTATCTGAATCAATCACTGATGGGGAGAATGGCTGGTGTGAAACTTTCCTACTGTACCTAAAGCTCTTGTGGATTTCTGGTTTAGCTTCGAGTGAGGAGGGTGTTCAAGCATGTGCATTGAGCTCCAAATCGGTAGGACCTACTGGCTTTAAATACACACGAAGTTCCCCTGTACCAAAGAACTGAATACATGCAACAGAAAACACACCACTCTACAAGCTTGTTCAGCTAACAACTGTGACTGTTGTGTTACCTACAAGTAGGTCATGAATACATCCACTGACTTGAAGTCTACAGGGAACTTAGATTTTTATGCCGCTAGTCTTCAAAGAGGTGAGGTAATGTACCCTATTTGTGTCAGTCAGTGCCCGTTTGTAATGTGTATCATAGTGCTGAAGTCCAGGTGTCCTGGCTGGAATTCAAAAGCTGTTGCTCCTCAACAGGTCAGTAGCACACAAGTCACAGAAGCACGCTTCTGATCCCTGTCTTGTGCATAGAGAAGGGTGTTGCCAAAACTAGATTATTTCAGGCATTCTCCTGGGTCACTACAGGCTGCTTTTGCTGCAGCTCTCTTCCTTGCTTTTCACCTTTGGCTTTGAATAATATCAAGTTTGCAGTTTTGCCAGTCTTCACCGTAGTGCTTCACAGGATGTCACATTAATGCTTGGCCCTTTTAAAATAAAAAATGGAGGCCTTTAGTGTTTCTTTTTCCCATTAATCAAGTTTTAACTGAAAGTCAGCAGCTGAAAAAAAATGTGGGTATGTGTGCTTACGCAAAAGACAGAAAAAAAAAAAAAGCGTTATTGATAGGTTTGCTAACCGTCCTCATCATGTTGAGGTTGCATTAGCAATATTTTGTATCTTTAAATCAATGAGGGGTTTGAATACGTAGTCCCAGAACAAGCCTGTATTCTCCTGCCAAAATACTGAAATGTTGAATCTACTCCTGCCAGTTACTTAAAACATGCAGTATTTCTTTCTGTGTCTTTGAGCTTTATACTATCACTCATTGTCACGATATGGGATCCTATTCAATCCCAAATAATTTGGCAGGCCTGGAATCACTGGCTTTTCCTCACTCTCAGGTTATAGTGATGTTGCTTGGAGAATGTGCTATGTCTAGTAAAAGTCATCTACTCCCTCCTTTTAGTCTGTCTCCAGCTCTGATAAGAGATGCTTTTCTTTTATGTTCCTGCTTAATAAAGCCTTTCTGTTGCGATGGTGTGGGGGACACCACTGAAAGAGTTAAGCGGCTTTGAGGACTTGCCGAGATCCCAATTCTAGGTTGTTCTAAGTCACGAATTCTGGGTCACTAATAATGGGAATTGTTCTGAATAATCTGATAATGTTCTCCTCAGTTGTGTTGCTTGGTTTCAGGGTGTTGTCACTTCATATCTGTCTGGAAGTGAGGTAGTGGAAAGAGTTCTGGAAAAATTCAAAGCTTTTTCTTAGCTCTTTATCCAAAATCTTTGGCCTGTGCAGATATGTGCTGGGATGCCCAGCCCTCCTGAATGCAATGGGAATTCATTCTCCTCTCTTCCCCCCCAAAGAACTTGGGCATCTAAGTCTGGGAGTTAGATTTTTATTGAGCTTTCCTTTAATTTGCATACATCTGGCCTGTCAGAGTAGGCTGAGCAGCAGAGAATGACGATGTTCTTAGTGCCAGAGAAACATCATCTCTGGGAAGGAACATAAAGCATGTGGTGAGTGCCACAAACATCTAGTAGATCAGATGGTTCATATGGCATTCCCTTAGGAAATACTTCTCATAACTTGACTCAAAAGAATATGTCTTTGTTGCTTGGAGCCATCCGATATCTCCTCTGATCTGATGATTGTTTTAAACTTTAAAAGCTCTTGTATTCTACCTGTGTGTGAGGGATGGGAGTTTGTTAACCCTTTTTGCTTTATGCAGCACTTAAGCACAGTCAAAACGTTTCCTCTGTAACCTCTCACTGAAACCACTGGCTCCACCAGATGCACCTCAAGTCTTCTATTTATTTTTATTTCTTATGCCCCTGGGGTCTGGTTGCTTCACAATGGTCAAAGGTTTTGGAGTTCAAAAGGCAGACCTGTGCCTAGGAAACAAACTTGTCAGCTGGAGGCCAGATTTCTCCCCTGCCTTAGATCAGTTTTGCACAGTAGTCACTCACCGTGGATTTACACCAGAGTGTTGGATCTGGGGCAAACTCTTGGCCATTGCACTCAAATCACTGAGAGTTTTTGCAGCCCTTCATGGAGTGTTTTCAGGATATATAACTGGTTTTTGGTGTTCTTATCTGGATGTGCAACTGAGATACAGTTAAGGTTTTCCTAGGAGGGGGAAATATAGGAGAAGCAATCTGATTTACAGGTGGTCTTGGCTCTTCTGGACATGCATTTTGAGTGCATTGGAGTTACTGCATCTGAATGCTTTATTGCTTGTCAGCTGAGCAAAGGTAACTGAACCCCAGTTGTGAGGCTATATGCATTAGCTCAGCTCTCACCAAAGCCCCTTTCCTCATAGTCCTCTTCAGGTTTGTGTTAGGAGCTCTAAATCTTTACTGGTGTATCTGCCCCCCCCCCGGACTTTACGGGACTTAGAAACAAATTCTGCCCTTGATGCTACATGTGAGCTCACTGCAAACCTGAGTTTCTCTTAGCTTTGCTATCTGAAAGCAAAGGCAGTCTACAACCTGCCAAGAGACACTATGAACTGTCTTCAAAGTTTTGACCATGTTTCTCCTCACTCAGGAAAACATACAGTGTGGAGAGACAAGGGGGAGACATGGATCTCATAAAATATATCTCCCCTTTGGCTTGGATTATAATAACAAAATGTCTGAGTCACCACATGGTACACTGATATGAAGCAACTGCCTGAAGAAAAACCAAAGCCATGCATTCTTCTGAAAAACGAGGAGGAAAGAAGAAGAAAAAAAACATTTATTTTCATTCTTTTGGCTAGCCTAATTTTCTTCTATTTCTCATTAACCTTTAGAAAATAAAGCTAGCTTTCCTGAGGGAAAATAGCACTTCTTTACCTCACCCCACTAGAGCTGCCCTTTAGCAGCCAAATTTAGCTAAAGGCATGCAGTGGTTTCTTGGCCTACTGAGTTGAATCTTACTTCTGGTCTGCAGGGGGCCTGCCTTTAAGCCCCACAAAAGCTCTTGCTGAGACTATGGAAAATTGTCCATCGCTTGGGCCGGATGCAAAGTCCCCTGGAGGCCACTGTATTCTTGTTCATGATGATTGCTGTTCAGATCCCAAGACCACAAAGAGATACCGTGTCCCTTTCAAAGCTCAAAGCATGGAGTTCATCTCTAATCTCAGCCTTTGAAGTTGCTTATCTAGGCTGTCTGCCCCCTAAGGAGAAGGGATGAGCACCCCCAGAGGTTAGTTTGTCTGAACTTACATGAAGTGTCCAAGATAACTTCCTTCTGTAGGACTTCATTTCTCCAGAGCTTATAACAGGAGACTAGCTGACTAGCACAGATATATATTTTTGTCAGCTAGAGATAGATATGATGAATGCCATACAAATTTGGTGGCTTCTGTAAGCGGTTTCTCTTGTGTCTTAGTGATCACAGGTCTCCTTATCTTGTATATTCACAGAGGAACATGGATTTTGAAACTCTGGTTTCTTTTTCTCCTGCTAACCACAGATTTTGTGTAATGGGTGGCTGAATTTTCATCTTGGGTGATGCAAAGAAGTCATAGAATAGAATCACAGAATCATTTAGGTTGGTAAAGACCTTTAAGATCATTGAGTCCAACCATTAACCTAACGCTTGCCAAGTCCACCACTAAACCATGTCCCTAAGCACCACGTTTACGTGTCTTTTAAATACCTCCAGGGATGGTGACTCCACCACCTCCCTGGGCAGCCTGTTCCAATGCTTGACAACGCTTTCGGTGAAGAAATTTTTCCTGATAGCCAATCTAAACCTCCCCTGGTGCAACTTGCGGCCATTCCCTCTTGTCCTATCACTTCTTACTTGGAGAACAGACTGACACCCATCTTGCTACAACCTCTTAGGTAGCTGTAGAGAGTGATAAGGTCTCCCCTGAGCCTTCTTTTCTCCAGACTAAACAACGCTAGTTCCCTCAGCTGCTCCTCATAAGACTTGTTCTCTGGACCCTTCACCAGCTTTGTTGCTTTTCTTTGGAGACACTCCAGCACCTCAATGTCTTTCTTGTAGTGAGGGGCCCAAAACCGCACACAATATTTGAGGTGCGGCCTCACCAGTGCTGAGTACAGGGGGAGGATCACTTTCCTAGTCCTGCTGGCCACACCATTTCTGATACAAGCCAGGATGCTGTTGGCCTTCTCGGCCACTGGGCATGCTGCCAGCTTGACTAATGCCAGCTCAACCAGCAGACTGATGCCAGCTACTTGCATTAAGGCTTCCAGTACACTTAAAGCTTTAAAGGAGGCCGTTAGAAACATGAAGTATAACTGAGTGTGTGTACAGAAGGGTGTAGAAGTCTGTAGTTTGTGCTTGAGATTATGTAGAGAATTTCTCTTCTCCCCAGAGCAAAGCAGTGTGTGTTTTGACAGCCTGGAAAACTGGGAACGTGACATGAAGGTGTACCAAAACGGCACTTCAGAGATATGATTTGGTGCTGGTACTAAGCCATTATCTTGGCTTGGTAAAAATGTGGAGGGCTGTTTCTGTGGGGTACCTGGAGGATGCAGTCTAGAACTAAACTGTGTCCTCTGTTAGCTTCAAATCTGGCCTTGCCTGGTGGCATTCAGTGCCACTAAAATGGTTGACCCATGCACTGGTAGTACTTAATCTCTTTACGTGTCTCTGAAGTAAATGGTCACGTGATATTTTAGGGGTGGCCTACGTGGCCCAGCACAAAGACTTGAAGAAACAATTAGGCTAACTCATCATGCACTAGGAGCATCACAGTTATGTTAGTGTAATACATTCCCTGGGCCAAGCATGGCTTTAGAGAAGTACCTATAATGATGGCTCTCCCCATCTTTTCTCAAAGAAAAAGGAGTAGAACTCATCTGGACTATTTCAGTGAAACAAGAGTTTTGTCAGAAATTGCAGATCTGTCTTTCCAATGGGGAGTATTTCAGGAATATTTCAACCTGAATGACTTCCAGTGAGGCAAATGGAAAAGGGTTGGCATAGACTATCCCATGGGCTGCTCACAGGCCAAGCTTTCCGGAGGCTTTCATGCTTGCTGGGTAATTGGTTTTCCAGGCTGTGGGATCTCATAAATAGGATTCATCCTATCTGCCTTCCTCCTCCATACAAAAGGATGGGATGCATCAACATCTGGTTGTATCTGACTCCTTATGTTAACTGCCATAGGAGTTTGCCTAGTTTACACTAGACACCTGACTTCTGAGCCTTAAAGTAAGTCACAGATCCCTTACCATGTGCCCAAATCCTATGGAGGGGAGATGGAGAAAAGGGTGATGGGGCTCAATGTTTGATTGCGGGGAGGGATGAACACCAGTTTTCTGTGGATCAGGAGCTTGTCCATGTCTGTGGTTGTGTAGGTGCCTAACTTGCTTAAGAGCTGAATGCAAGAATCATTTGTAATATGTTGTAACAACAACTTTATTGGTCATCAAGCTTGCAGACATACGACAGAGAGTATCTTCCCTGTAAGCCACTAGATGGTGATCTTTATATTTGTTAGCCACGTGCCCAGGTAGGTGAAGACACTACTTTTTCTATAAAACCTTTCCCCCCCACCACCACCCCCCAGAGAGATGTCAGTGCACTTCCAGCAAGGAAAGTGAACATGGGCCCGCTTGGTTGAAACAAAAACAATTTGCTTTTATTGTAGGAATGGAGAGTGAGATTGCTTTTGGTCAAGGTTTGAATGGAGAGGAGGTTGGTGATCAGCTCCCATCCTTCATCTGCAAACCAGGCTCTGCCCATTTGGGGTGGCAGGGTCACCTGAAGTGTGCTAGTGCTGGTCTGCTGGGTTCAGCCATCTGGACTCCCCCTTTGTAGGGTCTGGATGCAGTTGGGTACATACAGTGGTTGTGGGCTCACAGACTCAACACCTGGAGGTTTAATGCACTCAGATCTCTTATTTCAGCTCAACTGCTCAACTTCAACCCTTGGGAAGCAGACAAGTAGCACAGAGTTTGTTTTAATCAAAAGGTAACTACGGCAATATTTGTATTGGAAACCCCACAACAGGGGTGCCTCCATGCTGATGTTTGTACTTGGACATGAGGTACTGTACGTATCTTGGGCAGGTTCTGACATAGCCTTCCTGATCACAGACTAGTATAGGTTAGTAAGGACCTCCAGAGGTCATCTGGTTCAAGCCCTTACAGAGCAGGGCCAAATCAGTTCAGGTTGCTCAGGTCCTTGCCCAGTCCAATTTTGAGCCTCTCTCAGGATGGAGATCCCACAACCTCTCTGAACAACCTGTTCCAGTGCTTGAGTAACCTTAAACGTGAATCTTTTTTCCTAATATCTAACTAGATTTTCTCCTGTTGCAACTTGCATCGTTCAAGCACAAAACTACCTGTGAGTAACCAGTGCATAACTTAGAGGGTCTGTGGTGGAAACGAAATGATATCTCCTTTCAGTACCATCAGTCACTTAGGTCTAAAAGAAATGTTAAACTATTGGCCATTCCCAACGGGATGCTAAGGATCTAATTTATCATCACCCTGTACCTTGAAGCATCATTTGTAGCAGTTGAAACTTTTTCTAGTAGCAGATTTTAAATGCACCTTGTGTCAAGGAGACAGGGGGCAAGAAGCCCTTGGAGAAGCTGCCAGATCAATTGAATCCATACCAAATCTTCAGAAAGACTTGAGGTGGGGGAACTGAGGAATCCTTTGTAGAGTGCAGTGCTGTTTGCTGTATTTATCAGTGATGTCTGCTTTGTCTGGTTGTGATCCAGGCTATATGTAGAAATTCCAAAGTATAGTACAAATGGGCCCCTGTTATAATGCATCTTCTCTCCCCAAACTGGTGACAGGCAGTGAAGGGTTAACTGCCAGTCAGAGAAGGGCTGTGCCAGCTAGTCTTGATGCACAGCAGGCCAGTGAGGTTAGCAGAAGAGCTTATCTGGGGAGGTCTTTAATTCAAAGGAGCAACACACTAAGTAGTAAGCACCTGGAGTTCATGGCACTTGACCAACCTGTCCTATCAAGTACCACCAAGGGTGCTGAAGCTCAGCCAGAAGTGTAGCTGCATTGCTGCTCTCCCATGTGAGGCGAGAGCCATGGTTCGTTGGGGCTTGCAGCTGTGGCTTTAAGATTTATGTTGTTTCTTGGAGGAGAGGGCAATTGCTGGAGCGCTTTAGGGGACACATCAACCTGCAGCATGCCTGACTCCTCCTGGTGTGAAAGGTAGCAGAAAGCTGGATGGGCAGCCCAAAGAACAGACTGGCGTGGTCCTTTTAAGGTACACTGTCTCTCCAGAGGCCTTCCAACTGCGTTTCTGCTGAGGCCCACATATAGACATCTATAAAGGAGAGCTTGTTAGCCTTTCCCAGGCAGATGGATGTTCCAAAAAAGCTTGCCTCTCCCTTCCCCCGCGCTAAGATGACTAACCTCATTCCAGTGAGATCACGGTCAACGTGACCACAGAAGATCTAACACAGCCAGACCTATTCTGGAAGGTGAGGATTGAGTCTCAGCCAGCATCCAGGACCAGTAGCTGTGAGGAGGGCTTGTACAGGCTTGGACCAAACTGCATCTAGTTTGTGCCCTGTGCTGTAAACACACAAAACATTTGGAGATCCAAAGCACCACCCAGTTGCGAGACTGTGTTTTCTTCCATACTGTCAAACCAAAATGCTTGAGAAAGGCAGTAGCTTAACATGAAACTACCTCGAGCTGACTTAGGAGCGTGATTCCCAGAGCCAGCTGAAAGACAAGCATCGCCCGAGTCCACGTTGTGCCAACTGGGAGAGCATCAGGCGCTAGATCTCGGCCTGGACCTGCCTGCCACTTTCTTGTCCCTTTTGGTTTTGAGGATGCCAGGAGGTGACAAGGCTGGGACTGTTGTTTCTAGAACCTGTGGTCGTCTTCCTCTCATGCTTGAGAGAGGTGAACAGCTATGCTTTGCCAGCTTGATTAGGAATGCTTATAGATGTATAAACACTGGGGATGATGACTGTGCCCCCAAAACCTCCCCCTGCAAGCTGTTCTGCTCCATGATGGACCCCCAGGGATGGCTCCTGAAACCTCGGCTTGCAACCTCATCCCTTCCTTTCCTTGCTCTTGCTTTGCTTCGCGCGCTCTCACACACACACGCAGTGTATCTCTGTACACACCCCTCTCTGTTTTTCTTTCCTTTTTGGCTTCCTCTCGCTGTATTGTTTTAAGTTGGTGGCTGGGCTGATCGCCAGTTTAAATTTCATCTGCCTCTCTTCTCCTCCTACTCCTCTGCCCCCCTCCTCCTCTCCCCCTCCATCCCCAGAAGTGATACTGTTTACTTTCTCTGCTGCTTTCTCAATGTCTTTGTACGCACTGCAAGGGCTATAATCACCAGCTGCGGAGAGCTTTCTGAAACTCGAACTTATTCTTCAGTGCCCCAAGGCTAGTGACCTTGCCATTAAAAATAAATAAATAAATACAATAATGCTGTCTTTAAAGACAAGAAAATGCATTTTACACATCCCGGGCTGGATCTTGAACAATCATGCCTGTTTTCTCCTTCCCTCATGTGCAATTGTGGGGCTTATATATAGATGGATAGATATCTAGCTGGGAAAAAAAAAACCCAACCAAAAAACCCACTCCCCCCCTCCCCCACCCCCCCCCCCCAAAAAAAATGAGAAAACCCAGCCCCCAAGAGCAGCATTTCTTCCCCCCCACCCAGTTTTGTGGTGCTGCTGTTTCACTTTATTTCCTCCTTGGAGAGGAGGAGGAAGGAGAAGAGTCCAGCATGGAAGTGTCAGATGCCGAAGGGCACTTTGTCTGCTGGACAAAGCCTCCACAGCACTAAGGTGAAGAAAGATTAGAGGATAAAAGTGTTTGCCAGGATCTCATCTTCCTTTTCTTCTTCCTCTGTGTGTGTGCGTCTCTCCCTTCCGCGGAGGAGGTGAAAGGGAGGTCAAACCGTGCCTGCTGACCTCTGCCCCTTGCCCCCTGTGAACCAGAGGGAAGCCTTTGAAGTTGTAAAGTGCCCACAAAAACAGCAAACCAAACACGCTGCTGGCTTTTCCCTCCCCTCCTCCTGGCCGCCAGCTGCTTAATGGAAGGTGACAGTACAGAGGCAGCGAGATGGGGGCTCGGCGCGCCGCACCTCCGCCCTGGCCCCAGCGTGCACTTAATTGGCACCGTAAAAAGCCCACACACCCGGTGCGAGGGAGGTGGGGCACCAACGAAGGGCAAAAACAAGCCTTTGCCCATCTCTCCTGATGGCACCGGGGTGCCCCGCATCCCTCTGGGCAGCTGCAATGTGGCTGGGGGAGACCCGCTTCCTGGGAGGTGTTGGGTTGAGGTGACTGGAGCGGACTGGAAGGTCACTGTGGTGGCCAGGAAGAGGTGGGAGAGGTTCCCCAGGTCCCTGCTGGCCCTGGCGTGGCTTCTGCTGGTACAGTTTGTGGGCAACACAGGCAGCACCATTGCGGGGTCCCTCCTTCCTCTGCTCCTTCTGCTGTCACAGCCACAACAGGAGAGTCAAGGTCTGCTACTCCATGAGAAACAGGCAGAAGAAACTGGAAAAGTGCTTGCCTCTCCTTCCCTTGAAATTTGGACCATTTTCAAAAGAAGCCCCAAAGCCAACGGCAGGTTGAAGTTTGTTATATATTGTCTTGTGGCAGTAGGTAGGGCCCCCCAAGCAGATAGCATATTAGCATTGAATGAGAGGTGGGGTTTTTACTCTAATACTTAGAGCATGGTACCTGTTTTGTTTCTCCTGTTGTCTTTGAGGTCTACATATTACCACTGGAAAGTGTAGCCTGCAGCATTTTGGATGCCCTCAAAGAACAGGGAGGTTGTTTTCCTTATTTGTGTGTGAACACCACCTCTCTTCCCCGCTGGACAGAGGGTTGTCCCTGGCCAAGAGCAGGGTGGCTGAGCCCCAGCCCGTGGGTGATGCTGCGAGCCTCCACCTGAAGGAGACTGAGTCTGGCACAGTTTGCCATGAGCCCCAGTCTTCCTTCCAGCAAACCAGTGCCTTGTGTAAGGTGCCAGGCTATTGCTTTGGCAGATTGCTGCTTGCTTTTTTTATTTTCTTATTTGTTTGTGGTCCAACAGCTCTTTCCTCTTGGCACTGGGATTTGACACTGCCCCCACTCCCATCACATGGGGTTCCTGCCCTGGGAGCTGGAGAGCCCTAGGTCATCCGAGAGCCTCCTCCCACAGCAGGTAAGCTGTTAAACTTTGCTGTTTTATATGTAGGGAAACATCATCATACACCAAAACTGACCCCTAATACACAAAACAGCCCAACCCTAAACCTCAGAAAACCAGGCTGGGTACTAGCTGAGCAAAAAAAAAATCAGCCACCTTTCCCATCTAATGCAGGTAGGTTCACGCTGGCCTCAAAGCAAGTGCAGCCAGGAGCCATGCATGGCTTCAGTAGTTTGTGCTGCCTTTTTCCTGTGCTTAGTGTGGTTTTTACCCTTGGATGCTGGGCAGGAAACCCCAGCCCAAATGAAGTCAAACAGATTTGTCATTGACTTAGTGGAACCTGGGACTTTGCTTCTTATCTACAGTGGCAGCATTCAGGGATTCATATAGAATAAAACTCCTCTGGCTCTTGTTCTTCTTACGCTTCTGAGTGCCCAGATAAGCCTGTGGGTTCCAGCTGGCATTTCTGATCTCATGCGTCTGGGGCCTGATAAGGTGTTACAATGTCCAACGTACAAAATCCTGTTCGGCAGTTTTACCTCCTCTGTTCCTGTATATTTTTTTTTTCATGCTTGAAGAGAATGTGGCTTTCCTGGCTGATAACCTGTCAAGATCACAATAGTTAACTACAGCTAAATAATTAATGAGCTGTGTGGCAGTGGCAACTGATGCTCAATGCATCCAGAGCTGAAACTGCTCTTTTTTTAAATTCAAATTCATCCATGACCACCGCAACTGTTTGTAGGGGTTTAGTCAATACCTTTTAGTCTTTCTGAGCTCAATAAAATCTTCTGTTTCTTGTTTCCAGTTATTGTACACTCTCTCTATAGCACCTCTATAGAAGATCTGATTTTATCATCTGGTCTAGCTGAGCTTTTACTCTCTCTCCCATTGAGAGCAGGACTCTGTTTTATATGCGTGTCTAGTGATGGACAAAGTCGATTCTCCTTCTTCCATCTTTAGCGTGTGCCAGACTTCATCAAAGTTCTAAAATAAATGAAAATAATAAAGAAAAGCAGCATTTGCTACAGCTCTGCCATTCCAGCCTACAAGGCAGCATCAGCTTCCCCATCTCAGATTCTCCATCATTTCCCTCTGGGCTCATACCGTGCTTGCCACATAGAGGAGATTTCAGGAATTCACTGTCATTGTGTAATATTCGCCATTTAGCATAGGAGCCTAAGTCAGGCTGCCTAAACTGTGAGTGTGGACTAAGAAGAGGAGAAGGCACCTCTGGGGGTGGTTTGGACCACATAAGTAGAACAGGAGCTAGGTTCCTACCCTCTGGGCTCTGAATCATGTTCAAAAAATGTCTGTCTGTCTCTGTGGAGTTTGCAGGGAGTCTCAGTTTCTAATTTGGACATCTCAGCGAGGTCCACATGGTGAAATAGTGTGAGGACCCCCCTGCATGTTTACTTGAACATCCATCAGAATAAGGCTGTGCTCACAGTGTCCTCAGGCTCCTCTTTGAGGGGAGCTTCTGTAGGAATGACTGCTTGTTACTGTATTTTTCATCTCGAGGTCCAACTTTGAAGTAGGACCTGCTTTCACAGATTTATTTATGTATGCGTGTGTTTATTTTAGAGGTAGCTCTTTTGTGTCTCCTCTTCAGGCTTTGTTCTCCTTGCATATGTTGAAGAACATTGTTTTCTTGAGTGTGTCACTGCTGTAGTTTCTGTAACTGCCTGCTTGTTGCAGCACTGCAAGGAGCCTATGTCTCTGTGGGTCTCTGCTCTGGGTTCATCCTTGTACATAATTTGTCCTTGCGCCTTGGAGAAACATGTCTCATGCTTTAGTGCTGAGCGTGCTTGAGTTCCTTCCCTGCTAGCCAACACCTTTACTTAAGGAAGGCAGACAGCGCTGGCCCTCAGATGGTTCTGCCCATCAGGAAGCCAAGTCCATCTTCTGCAGTAACTTGGTTTGAGACTGACTTTGTGTTACAGCACAAATTCCTGGCTTCCTAAAGAGTCTGAGTATTCCCACTCCTGTGACTCCAGATTTGTGGCCTAGGATGCCAGGGCACTGAATAGCCACATTTTGCTCCATGATCAGAATATCAAAGCTCCTCCATACTTGGCTCTGTCACTGATTTTGCTGGTTGCTCTTAGGTAAGATAAATTCACCTCTGCCTGTCTCTGTGTGGCTGTCTGCAGTGCAGAACAATGAAACTTCCTTTGCAAAATCCTCTATTGACTACAGCAATGTAAGGATTTTCCTGTTAAAGAGTTTTCTTAATATTATTTCATAGCTTTGCCTGCTGTGTCCATATCAGGAGGTGAGCACTCCTGTGAGCGAGCTAACTCTACATCATGAAAATGGACCTTCTCCAGCATGGCTGGAAGCTTTTCCAAATGTCTTTGTTTAGCAGCTTGTGGTCCCCTCAATAGTCCCGTTGCATGGGCACCGCTGGTGCCCAGTGTCTCAAGGCTTAAAACCTATCTCAGTTCCAGTCCATGTGGTTTCATGTAGCACCTCCTTCCATTCGCCACCCTTTTTCCACCCAGGCATTTAGGCAGCTTCCCTTGTTCCCTTTTTGTCAAGCACTGATTTCATCTTGGTAGTGCGCATAATAAATAGAATTGCTGCAAATGACCTGCTTTTGGTTTTTTTGACCAAGCACTAAGCTGCAGGATATTAATCTCAGCTAAAATCTCCAGACCATCCTGCTGATGTGATGGTCAGCATCTTCTGATTCCAAAAGACTCTGTATAGTCTTTCTCTTCTTTGATACCTGTGAAGAGTTTGGGAGATGAAAGACAAGCATGAAAATCTCCTCCCTTGTTCTTAGTTCCTTCAGATACCTCTTCTAGTGCCCTAGAGATAGTGAGTTGCCCAGCAAAATGTTTCAAGATCATCTAAAAACATGAAGGCCATGTGGCTGGGCAGACTGGATGCTGAGCTATGGTACAAAGGCATTTTGTCATGATATTTTAGCAAGTGTTTCTCGCTTATCATTTTGGTACATATGGTGTCATGAGAACATAAAGGGTGAGATAATATTGTTAATGCATAGTATGAATGTAAAATCTCCGAATACTAGAAGCTTTATCTCGGTGGACTAATGTGACCCCAGGTAAACAAAGTTCTGGTTTGCTCTGCCCGATACTCCATCTTCAAGGTAGAGACTGTTGCAGTCTACATGGCATGAGTCTCAGTGTTGTCATGCTACTGTGTGATTTGTTTTTCTCTAAGTTTGCAGCTGGAACCCAAACCAGAAAAGCAGATTTATCTCTGCCTTGGATTTTCTCCTGTGGGATGACATTGAAATCACAACTGCCAGCCTTTGAGAAACAGATTTATTAAGCACCAGATTTCTCTTTCTTTTCTCAGTTTGTATCACCATCATAAGGTAGACAACAGAGGTTGTAACCCCGGCAGAGAGAGAGCTTATATTTCAGTATCTAACACTGGAATTCTTGTGCACCAGACAAACAGTGCGAGCTCTGGGACCAGCTGTAACAAGCATAGTTCTGGGAAGCATTGACTGCACCATTTTTAGTGTCCCTGCATTTAAAGGGCAGGTTGATTTCTGCTGCTCAGCATCTATCAACGCATAATACAGTCAGCCCATTCTTTTCTGAAATGTACATTTTCATTTCAGGTCTTCACTGAAAAGAACTTTAGCGTACACGGACAGAACAATGGGTTCAGTGCCATACATGGGCTCCATGATGTGCCATTCATTCTGTACTGGGCATGAAGCTTTAACTCCCCTTCTAGGAGGGACCTAAGCAAGCCAGAGCCCTGTTGTTGCACAGACATTCACACACACAGTCTGAAACAAGCCATCAAGGATTATTCCTGGAGTGATTAGGGACAAGTTCTAACAAGCCTTCATAATAATGCAGACTATTTAAAGCTTCTGAGGGCCGGGATCATATGGCAAAGGGCAGGGTAGATGAAAACAGGGTAATTTCTGATGCCATGAATGTGCTAAAATGGGAGGTGGGGAATGTGTGTCTGTGGGGGGAGTTGACTGGAAGGAGGGGAACATTATAATAATAGTTAGCATTTATATAACGCTTCACATATCTAAAACACTGCACAAGCACTGACTGGGGAGGAACCGGAATGCACTGCATGATACCCAAGAGAGAGCTTTTTTTTTTTTTTTTTTTTTTTTTAAATTGATCTAGGGTAATAAGTAGCTCCAGGAAGGAGCTACATGAGCTGCTGCTCAAGGAAGCAGCAGCATGGCTTGCCTGGTACATGAATGGGTGTCACTTATTGGAGCAGGGCCAGAGGGATGCAGGAAGAAATGGGCATGGCTGTGGTGAGTAGAGTATTCCCTGGGGGACAGCAGGGAGCTCTGGCTCTGTCATGCCTTCTCTTGTGCCCTTATTAAGGTGTGAGAGCCTTAAAGTGACATTTAAGGCTCCTTGAAGCAACAACATATTGCCCTTGGCTCACCATTAGCTTGGCAAAATGTGAACAAATAGGTGCTGTGATCAGCAGCTGTGATTTCTCTCCCCATGGGGTCAAGGCCAGCTTGGAAGGGTTCAAACTCAGATGGAAAAAGACATTTCCCCATAGCTATGACATGATGAGGTGAGGACAACTGCAAGTCCAGCTGCTACCAATAGCAGGCCTATGAAGGAGCATCCAAGGGTCCTTGGATAACCTCACTTAGGAGATGCGTGTCCTCCATAAGGTTGTCCTCCCTGCGTTGCCAGAGAGCATCTGTGGTGATACAACCAGAGCAGCAGCAAATCCTAGCAGCTACAACAGGCCTTACTTGTGCCTACCTTCCTAGCATTAACTCTGGGTTTCTTAGAGGTCCTGGTGCTACCTGCAGCCCCTTACACAGTTGCCGGAAGTTTTTTTGTCTTGTGGTTGAGAGACTCCTGTGGGTGCCTCAGTTCCAGGATGCCTGGGAAGCAGGTGCATCCTCTTTAGAAATGGCTGGGGGTTGGGTGGATGACTGAAATGGCAGGGCAGATGGGAGGAATCTAGAAACTTTTTTTTCTGGCTTCCTTGCTGAACTAAAAACTGTGAGGATTTTTTTTTTCCCCCCATGTTGAATGAAGCACTCAAGGTTCTGGAGTAAAAACTTAACACCAAAAAAAAAAGTGTATATCAAGATAGAAACTCATTTCAAATGGAAAATTCAAGTTTTCTTCAGCAAAACAAAATGGCTTGATTTTTACCCACTCATGCTTATCTTCTTCCAGAAAGAACCAAGTCACCAAAACCAGTAGGAGTATGATGATTGTTTTCATCCACTGTATAAAAGCATTGCTCAGTGAAAACATTTCCCTGAAACATTTCCCTTAGTGCTCCCTCTGGGCGTCTCTCTGTGCATCATGCTTTCTTCATGCAGGATGCATGACTGGGCTCATGCTACACCCTGCTTCCAAGATCCTTCTTTTGTTTTTGATTTTTCTTACAGACTTAACATAGGACTGCAGGAGTTGGGAAAACTGATCAACACCTTCTCAGTCCCAGTTCCTCCAATGGAGAGGAGAAAGCATCTTTTAATTTTCTGTTTACAGCTCCCATTTCTCCTGTGTCTCCAGAGCAGAGATGGCTTGAGACAGCTGCTCTAGTGTTCAGCCCTGGTTGGAGGTTCCCATATCCCACGTGCCTGGATTTAAAGTATATCTTGCTTGTTCTTCCTGAGTGATGTCTGAGTACTATTTTACATAATGTTTCCTCTTCTGATTCAAGCTGTTCCGCGGCACTTTGCTGTCTCTGCTGACTCTCGATTCTGAAATATCTTCTCTCAAACTGGAATGGCCTGTCTTTGTTCCTGAGAGTTTCCTGGGATGTTCCTACTTGTGGACTTCAAATTCTGTGCAGAGTATTTCTTCTGTTTTCCTTGCTTATGGCATCAAAATGGACTACATGCCTTGCGGTCTTTAGTACCGTCTTTAGTTGCCTGTTGTCAGAGAAGAGCTGTTGCCTTGAGTGTTTTCCTGTGCCAGTGCACCCGACTATTGCATATGTGATCTGAATATTTGAGGGCTACCTTTTCCTGCCTTCTCGTCTGTGCTCCATTGTTCAATACCCAACCTTATGGCTTGGAAACCTCACAAGAAGTGCCTTCGTCTCTACTGACAGACTTGGCCCAGGTTGCAAATGTCAACCCAAGGTGTCAAAGTGAGTCACTGTACGTGCATGTATCTAGAGAGGATTTTCCATGCAACATGATGAAGTCATTGACAGCCGCATTGTGCAAGCGTCAGTCATGAATCACGGGGATTACTGGCTGAGGAAGGCTCAGGCTGTGGAACCAACTCGTGTAATTATCTATAATGACATGAATATAGAACAAATTAATTAATAACTGACATATTCTTTCCATTCATTTGGCCCCAGTTGTCCCATTGGGCAGCCTTATGTTTTGTGCATGCTGTTGGCAGGCTCTGTTAGTAAGCCGCTGCTTTTGTGGGGGAAGTTGAACGAGTCTCTGTCGCGTAAGGGAGGTGGCAATGAATCTGGCTACTGGCAGGTAAACAGGGAGCAACAAGACTTCCTAGTGTGAACTCCGTTCCTGTCCCCCTCTCTTTCCTCTTGCTTCCTTTTTTTTTTTTCCCCCATCAGTTTCTTAATCCGTATTCCTCTACCTGCTTTTCTGTCCCCTTTCTTTCACCCTCCCCTCACTCCCCCACTTTTCCTTCTCTGTTTCCTGTTCCCTTTGTTATGCACAGAAAACAGTTGAGATAGATACTTTTCGCATTTGCCAGCCAAAATTCTGTGCTCTCTTCCTGTAAATATTTCAATTTCATCATGAGACAGCATTAATTTGTTAGCATTTTTTTGACTGAATGGGCAGCATATTCTTCTTATGTTTGTTTCTTCTGGGAGGTTTTTCTTGGTGTTTTTTAGTGTCTTAGTTTTTTATTAGCGTTTCCTCTTGCCAATGTTTTGCTGCGAAGTGCTGCCTGGTCTTACTATGAAAGTTTTGGTATGAGGCAAAGAGAATTCATATTTCTGGAAGATTCATTCCCTTGGTATGTGCTTTGGGCAAGACCCTGTCTCCATGAATGTGCCAAAGGCAAAAATTCTCGTGGATTCCTGTGAGGAGCAGGACTCAGTCTTTCTTTTGCACCCATGGAGGATTGCTCTACCGTGCGCATGTCCTCGAGGGAGAAGGCTGGCTTGGACAAGAGCAGGTGAGATGGGACTTGTGCGTGCTGTGTCCACAGGACAGTGCTCTGCTGAGATGCACAACAGACTTGACTTGCTCGCAGCGCTCAAAGCGCATGGTCAGTATTGCCAGCCTCAGCAGCATTGAAAAATCATGAGTCAAGTCTTGACAAACTGTGACACTGGATGAAAAATCATGAGGCTGAAATATGTACCTACTTCTTTACTGCTGCTGCCTGGTTTGTGAGCCTGTAACTATGTTCAGATGTCACCTCCAAATTTTCCTGCGCAAGCACAAAGGCTAGAAAATGTTTTTATTAATAAAAATTGTACTTTTCACCTGATTACAAGACCTGAGTGTGAGAAATTGATTGACTGTTGCAACAGTTGAGGTAAAACTGAGAGTGCTGTCATATGCTGACGTGAGCTGGCAGCCTGGGAGGGACACAAGTAGCGCAGGGAAGTGATGGGGGGACACCAGACCTTGTCTTCAGCTGGTTAACTCGGGTCTTTTGGCTGGAAACCAGGGGGCTGGGTATGTGTTTCTGCTGCTCATAAATGAGAGAAATGATGACTTTAGAGAGAAGGAGGCTGCAGACTGCGGAGGCCTGAGGCTGAACGTATGCTCTGCTAAAGTTGCACTGCTGTGGGCAGGGTAACTATGACAGAGGTAGTTCTGGTAATGGGAGATTGCGGTCGTGTGTTACAGAGACTGCTGGCTCCTCTGAGATCCAGCATTAAAATGCTTCACAGAAAAACAGATAGCATGTGGTATCCAGTGAGTTGAGCCACTGGACCACATCTGGGCTGTGTTTGAGAGCTGGGCATATCTGCAGATAGCAAGAACGTTTCTTGCATGGATAGTGTGTTAAGGGAGGCAAGAGCAATACAGAACGTCTCCTAATAGCGTTTCCTGCAAGTGCTTTTGAGCACTGCTCAAAAAAAAAAAAGTTCAGTTTTCTGATTTGACGGTAAAATGCAAGCAAGGCAAAAATTGGAAACCATCTCAGAAAAGCATCAGAAAACAGCTCTGAGAACTTCCAGTTTTAAAAGACATAAATGAAAATATTTTGTTAGTTCAAGTATTCTTTATTTTTCCCTCACCTTCTCATCAGCTTTTATTCTGTTTTGCCATGACAAAGGAGGCAACAGAGGAAGAAAGAAGAAAAACAAAGCTGAAAAACAGTTTGTTTTCTGTTTTTTACTGAAAAATTAGAAAAATTTGAGGGAGGGGAGAAGAAAATGCTCATAAATTAATCTTCTTTTGAAGAAAAACCACTGTTCATTTAAAAAAAAAAAGTTTTGAACAATTCTGTTCTTATTTGAGCAATTCCACACATGGAGAAAGAAGATTGGTTTCAGAATTCAAGTTCTGGATCCGTGGTTGTTTTTAAATACGAATGGAGGTAAACATATATGAGCTAAAACAGTTTCTGCAGAATAATGAGGCTATTTATTTGGAATAGCCCTTTTTCCCCCACATGCTTATGATGTGTTTAGTTTTCAGTGATTAACTGGAATGATGATTAAGACCTCTGTCTGTACAGCAGCCACTTGCCTTCAAGGGTAGTCTAACTTCCATCTCCACCATAAATAGTTAGCTATATACAATTTGCCACGTTTCTTCGAAGTTTTTTGGATAGTCTTAACCTGATTTTCCAGGAATCTCCTCTCCCTTGTACTTGGAAAGTGTTATTAAGTAGTGCCTTTCTCTTTCCATCCCTGTAACGCATCCCAAGGGTCTAGATGAAAGGCTAAGTCCAATGATTCAACACTGAACATAAGCACAGCTAAGTAACATCAAAGAAAAGAGAGGAGGGAGGAAAGGGTTTATGACCAGGAGACTGTTGAACAATGTGGCCGCCTTCATGTGCATCCAGTTGTGCTGTCTCTTCCTAGATCACTTTGGCTTGGAGCTAAAGGACAAATCCACGCTGTATGTGAGCCCTGGCTTTCGATGTAGTGCCAGTGTCTTGAGCTGCCATTCAGGAGACCTGAGGTGGAAATGGAAGCTGAAGTACACATGGCCCTTGGGCATATCTGTGTGTGATCAAGCAGGTCAGAGAAGCATCTTCTTTTGAAGCCCTCAAATAATTGTCCTCTCCTCAACAATTCTCAACTAATAATGCTTTTCTTTCTGTCCCAGTGGGGTGCACTGTGCCATTTCTCAACAATGCATGTATTTTCTTTCCATTGAAATGCTATGGGGTTACAGTTTTTCAAATTAAAAACTGAATGTTTTTGAATTTTTTTTTTCCCACACAAATGTTTGTGTTGACTTGCAAAATCATTTTCTGTTAAAAGTGTGAGTAGTAGATTTTTAACCCGTTCTAAGAAACTTCCTTCTGTTAAAAATTACTGACATCCTAAACTCTCTAAGGAACTGTTTGTCCCCATTTCCCTTGCTGAAAAATGATGATTTCTAGAATTGTTTTTCTTCCCTTTTCTCCCCTTAGCATTCTCTTTGTGTCTCCATAATTTTTCCCCATCCCTGTACAGCACTAAACTTCGGTAAGAGTGATATTTCTGAACTTGGAAAGTAACAGAAATGGCAGAGCAGTTTAGCCGGGATTAAAAAAATGATTTAAGCCAAGCCTGATCTATAGGGAGAAGTTTTCTGGAACCAAAAGCTGTCATGCTCCTGCAGCTTTTTTGAGCTTAATAGCTTTGTAAGTCCAATGTACAGTTCTACAAGAACTTCCGAATGGATCTTGTTTGCTAATAAATTCCAAATAATTCTTGCCGACTCTTGGGCTTCTTCTTCATTAGATTTTATTATAGGACTTTTTACATAATGGGAGAACACAAACAGGAGACTTGGAGCCACAATTTGAGAGCTCTTTGTTCTGGGGTTGGGAAATCAGTTTCCAGATGTGGACCATGTTGGCGGTTTTTTCCTTTTTTTTTTTTTTTTTTTCCTTTTCTTTTGTGTGTGTGTATGTGTGTGTATGTCTTTCTTTCTCTTTTGGCCAGGAGTGAGAGAGGGATATTAAGATGATGAATGAAATAATGAAAATAATAAAATAACAATGGTCAAAATCCCCTTTGTTCATGAGTCATGACTCGGCTGAGGGCAGCAGCAGGAGTGCTGCTGCAAGTCTGCTCTGATGTCAACAGCAGACATCACTATAGGGACACATTTAGGTACTTTGGGTGGAAGAGGTGGAGTCTGGGGGATGCATGGAGAAACTTGCTAAGGACTTAAAAGGATTCTTAGGTCCATGTTCTCTCCCACGCTCCGATTTCTTTGTGCTGCTCTGGAAAGACAACAGATCTCCCCAGCTGAGGGTTTTCCCAGCATGGGGTAGTCCACAGATGGCAAAGCTGGCTTCTAAATTAACTTCCCACAGCACAGGGTGTGGAGGGGGTGGGCTGTCACCAGCTGATGGGGAAGAGAGCCGCTCTGAGAATGACTCTCAAAAGCAAGGGTGAACCCTTCTTGTGTCAGTGGCACTCTGACTATGGAGCAAATGCTCCAGGTGTTGGTGTGAGTCAGGGTGTCTCCTTTCTCCCTCCTCCTTCTGTCCTCTTTAAGGGAAAATTAAAAGCCTGCAGTACCACACAGAAGTGACATTGTGTGCCTGCCCACCACAATCCCCATGACCGGCCAGCAAAAGGGACCCCCAGTCTGGCTACTGAAGAAGGACCTAGGGCTGGAGATGTCTGCAGGACAGAGCCTTTTGCCAGGGTTGCATGAGTGAGGACAGTAGGATTAAGATATATTAGTGTTGTACGTGCTGTTGCATCTGTTGAGGCAATCAAGTCCTAGTCAGTGCCATCAGTTCCATTGTTCTGCAGGCATCTGTTTCATTCCAGCATAGGGAAGGACACCAAAATGGTTTCTTGTTAGATATCTGTTAGCAGGGCTTTAGCCAAAGATCTCTAGGAGTGAATTCTGAGACAGTGAGCTGAGAGAGAGGCTTTAAGTATAACGGGGAGAAGAGGAGTTGCATTGTGTCTCTAATCCGTCCACATGCAGACGCTTCCATGGTGCGTTATTGAGTCCCCTGGAACTGTTCGGTGTTGCCTGCGCAGACAACCTGGGCAGATGCTGAAAGAAAGGGAGGGGAAGGGGGACTCAGCTCCGTTAGCTCTAAAGGTTTTTTTTCCTCTGAAATCACTGCTTTCAAGTTGTGGACACATCTGGAAGTAACAGCAAACACGTGTAGACTGTGGTTTTGGAGGAGATGAGATGAGATGCATATGCAAGGGGGGGATGACATCTCTGTCCTGACAGCATGACCTTGGACGCAACTGGAGACAAACTGAAGGTAGAGGAAGAACTCCCCAGATTAGAGAGAGATGTCCATCCATCTCTGCCATCCCCTCTGGAGGAGCTGGGAGGTTATTCTTGAATGTAATGGACATGCACAGAAGTTGTAACACATGACTCACTCTGGTGGTTGTAATGAGATTTGCACCCCCTACTTAGGTGACATGAGACAGAAGGCTCAAGTTGGGTGGGTGATGGATGCTCAAAATAATCCTGACTGTGTCTTTACAGCTGTGGTTGCAGCTAGGATATCTATCATAGCCTGGGAATCATAAACTCTTTTACCTAAACTAGACATTTAAGAGTACGGCCACAAAGAAAGTACAGCTCTGAGCCCCTTTGCTGGCTGTAAAGATCGTTGAGCTAGAGAGCTTGGGAGGTATCAGGTAGCTTTGATATATCATTAGATTTTTTACTTTAGTCCTTTGCGGTTTTTGGTTTCCAGGGGTGGAGCAACATTTTGGCCATGGACCAGACTGCTGATCTACCTTCCTTTACATTAGTTTTACGCCACTATCCATCTTTATGCTGTGTGAAATGCTTTCAGTCTCAACAGTGGGGTGAACTCCATGTTGGAGTCCATGGATTCCCTTGTCTGGTCCTGCTTTTGAGGATTTCAAACTCTGTTTTGGAGATAGTTTTATTATTATGCTGTTTTTTTGTTTGTTTTTTTTTTAAGATTTACTTATATTCTGTTTAGAATGATTTATTTCAGGAGGCCTCTTTAAGATTGTTCGGCATTTTTTGGGTAGAGGAGGAGTGTGAGTAGAGCATCCTTGTTCTTACAACAAAAAGGTTCATTCAACAACAAAGTTTTTCTGGTGTTTCCTCCTGATTACCGAATCAGAGGGGCCACTAGGATGGGGTAACAAGTGAAAGAGAAGATAGTGTTTGACCTTTCTGTCACAATCTTTTATCTGATGGGGGTACATGCTGTCTTGTAATATGATGGACAAGCATCATAGAATGGAGTAAAAATTTTCCATTAAATGTTTGCCTCAAAATAGCAAGAGTATGCTTTTGGGTTTGATATCTTAGTATCTTGGGGGACAAGGAGGAACCTGATTTTTGCTGTGTCAATGTCTGTGGTTTTTTGAGTGTTCTTTCCTTTTACGTTGTTTCCTTTTGACTTTCCAATGCTATGAGAGAAGTCAAAATAGCAAGAGAAGCAGAAGTGACAGTTCATGAGATTGCCACTGATTTCCAGCTAAATCTCTGTGCCTGGTATTTCTTACCTCACAGGCACTTCCGAAGAGCTGGTGCCAGCAAACGGGAAACTCTGTGTACATGGAGTTTGGCAATAGCCAAGGCTGAATCTGCATTTTCATTTGTAAAGATGAGCTGACTCCTGGAACTGGGTTACTGTGACTTTCAAAGGTTTTTGACAGAATTAGACCTCGAAAACCAGAGAGAGAGAGATGCCTGGTTTCTTTCACTGTCCGTCTTGGTGGTGCAGTAGTCAAAGGAAACATGGTGATGCTTGCAAACGTGAGCAGGTAGGAACAACGCTTGAGTTGGAAGAAACCAGAAGGTAGCTGACCAAAGATATCCATGCTGCATGGGCCTCCTTGGAGCTATAGCCAAAAAGGAATCATCTGCATTTCATTTCTCTCATTTGCATCCAATCAGGACACATTTCTTGAGGATCTGAATGGAGAATAATTTCTCAGAGGAACTACTGTTCCCTAAGTCATACAAAACAGGACACAGAGTCCGTGTCGATGAGCAACCCAGCTTGGTCTTTAAGCATTTTCATGAATCTTTTTTATCTTTGAGCTGAATAGCTCCAATTGCATGGCAACATGGAATGCTAGAATGAATGAAGAGGAAAAAGGAGAAACAATAACCTAAACCAAGCACTTATATTGAAAACAGGACCCAGGGAAGAACAAGTAACTGCTGGCTCTGTAGGCCAGCTCACTATCTCCTGGGAATTTCTGTCATTGATGAGACAAGGTAGGAATAAAACAGAAGCATGTTTCAGATTGCAGACAGCACGTTGGCAGATGAATGGACACAAGTATCAGAGATGACATGACTGACCTTAGACTACAAATGTTACTCCAGGCTCGTATTCATAAGCGGACTTCTGGTAGTTTGGTCAAGCAAGGAAAGTGAGTGCAATCATCACTCCACCACCAGTGCAGCTTGCACAGGGTAATTGTCCTAGCATGCAAATCCCAGATGCTGTCAAAGCCCTGCATTACCCAGCAGAAAAACCGGAGTGGTAACACTGCTTAAAAAAACAGAAAGGAAAAAAAAGAAAAGAAAAAAACCCAAGAACAACTAACTAATTGTCTTTAAAAAGAGAATTACTTTTGATGTCTGCACGGCCAGCTGTGACATCCATCTGCTTTTCTCCTTCACAGCATGTCCAATGTTGCTGAAGGTATGGGTGAGAAATCCATGTGGTGGTTTAAAATTCAGCATGTGCCTTGAAATGAGAACTCAGCCAGGCAATATCAATGTGGTTGTAGAAGCATCGTTTCTTTAGCCTCAATAATGGGAAGACAAAAACCTCAGTCCATGTGTTTCAGTAACCAATTGTTAGTTAACAACTACTCACAGTCTTATTTAATCCTCGAATGCTAATAGAGGAGCGGCGACATGATTGTTTAAAAAACACAGTCTTTCATTAAAAATATTTTCTGAGGTTTATTAGTTAAGAAACAAATGTATCTAATGGGTCATAAATAATATATCTGGGCAGACAACATAAAAAATAAAAGCAATGCATAGGCCACATACCACCTCTGGTTATATTGTATAACCCAATGGAGAAGATAAGTGCAAATGAGAACAAGACGCAGTCCTATAATTGTAACTATATAGATTCATAGAGAGCTTTGACCACAAAAAAGTGACTGAAATTGTCAAACTCCTGACTCCGTGCCAGATACCTTGGGGCTGAATTTGGCATCCACTGTGATGTGTTGTTTAGGGAGAGGACTCAAAGGAAGAAACATACCTCTGTCCTGAAAACCCCTGCCTTGAACTGGGCTGGCTGCCTGAAAGTGGTGTGCTGTATCACAGCATCTCTGTCTATCCCACCACAGTTGTCCTCCCATGGTTTTTATTGATCCTTTGCCCTTTTTCTCCCTCCCCTCAACACCTCAGTCTTGAACCTACTGAGATGGTGGTGTTGCTGCCTTTGAAGTTGAAGTGAGTCCTCCCAGCTGTCGGTACTGGCATTTTGTGCACAAGGCACATGTGGGTTTCATGCCAGTCCTGAGCTGCCAGCGCTTTCTCTGCCTATTAGGACACTTGAAGTTTGGATCCCTGAAGCCACAACCTTTGCTCATTTGGCTCAATACAATGGTAGGAAAAAATTTGTGGTGCTACTCCCTTGAAGGCTGATGCTGGCAATGAAAGGAAATTCCTGGATTTGAATGCTTGTCTGTTTACTTATTTATTTACTTTTGTGTTCAACAGTGGGAAAATATTTTCATCTTCCTCCTTGTCTTGTCAAACCACTTTATTCATCACAGCGGGCACCAGAGTGCAAAACCGGACTGTAATAATTTCTCCTCATCCCTGATCTCTCTTGGTCCTCAGTGAAATGCTGCAAGGCTGGGAGAAGACCCGCAAGGGATTTGTGAGGAAGAAATGGCCACCCTTGTTCTCCAAGGCCACGACAACCAGCTTGTTCCTCCCATCGCCTTGGGACGTCGGCTCCATGCCCCGCAATGCTGGTCTGCCGCACATTGTTGATGGAGCTGCCAGCGCTTGCCCTGCCTCTCTGAATGGAGAGGGCATGCCCTGCCACCCTGCCTGCTCGCCTTGCCTTCTGCTTTATCCTGTCTGTGAACTCCTGACCTTGATTGCTCCCGCTCCTCGCCCATGCTCCCCTCCCTCTTCCAAGCTCCAAGATGGTCTCGTGTTTCTTGGAATCCGGCAGCGCGAGGGGTTCTTGTTGATTGGTATAAACAATCTTAAAGGTCACATTTTCCCCCCCCTGCAGAGGGAGTTGGGGTGTGTGTCTAAAATAAAAGACTTCTCAAATTAACAACCACAAGGATGTAAACATGGAAGCCAAAGGGAGCTGTTCACCAGCAATGTGAGCTGTGCCAAAGAAGCCCCTCGGGGCTTTCTTAGGAAAGAAAATGTGGGCACAAGATGCGGCATGCTCTTGTGGCTGGCTGGGAGGGAGGGGTCAGGGTGCCAGGGGATGGTGGCAATCATGCCCTGAGTGAATGGTGATATCGGATTTGAGCAGCTGTGTTTGCGTGAGGGCTGGCACTGGTCATCCCACTAAGCTGGGGGGAATGCAGGGGCAGGAGGCCTGGAGCTGTGGGACAGTGGATAGCGTTTCACTCGGCCAGGCGCTGGGTGCCATCCAGCTCCTAAAGCCAGTCAGCCGCCTTTGTGGACTTCAGTGGGAATTGGGTCAGAGCCCTGTCTGGGGAGAGGCTTGTGGAAAACAAGCAGAAAGCAAACGTAGGTGCTCAGTTGCCTGCTCAGAGCTCATGTCTGCTTTTTGGCTGAATTGCAGCCAGGTCTCCACTCCAGAGGTTTACTTGCTTGGTTACATCAGTTCAAGTACGGCAGGGAGTCACAGTCTCGACCACCTTGCTTGTGCCAGGAAAACCCTTCGTGGGTGCAGCCTACACTGGGATGAGGATCCTTTAACCGGGTTAGTTTATCTAATCCAGGGAGAGAGTTTAAATGCAAAAGGGCAAGACCTCTTCTTATCTTCATAGATTGTCTAGTGTCTGAAAGACTTTGTAGGTTTAATTCTTCCTAGCCCAGTCTAGCTTGAGGGTTGTTAACACTGTGTGCTGCCTGTGAGTTGTTCTCTGGTGCGCTGCAGGAGAGCAGGAGCAATTTGGGATGTGGCATGGTAGCTGTTGCCTCCTTGCCAAGGCTTCAGAAGTAAGCAAGCTGAAGAGCTACGTTTTCAAACTGGCCCATGTCTTCCGCAAACCCAGCAAAACTTCGTATACCAGCAAACTTCTCTGAATTATGAGTTTACATATGTTCAAGGGAAGAATTTTGTCAAAGAGAAATCCGTAGAGATTGCTAAGTGCGTAGCAATTGCATTCTTCTCAAGAAGTTGCTGAGCAAATATAGTTGGAAGCGAAGAGGACACTGGAGGAAAGTATCAAGTATGTCTGCTGAACTTTATTCCTCCTTGGGTGTCTATTGTGGCCACTGCTAGAGACAAGATACAGAGTTAGATGAACTTTCAGTCTGGCTTAGTAAGGCCACTCTTTATTTTCTATGTCTGCCTCAGCTTTCTGTGGCCTGATCCCCTCTCTGAAGGAGATAACCAGGCACAACTTCTTACAGTGTGCATTAGTGGCTATGTTCATAACCCTGCTGCTTTGGCTGGTGGATGCAGGCAAATGAGGCCAGATGCAATTCCAGCATCCAAGAGCTGAGAAAATATTTTGCATATTTTTCTAGCCAATTTCCTAAGGAAGTAAGCTTTATGCGAATGTATTCTGTGTATGAACTTGTGCTCCTGCTTGTCCCTCTGTCTCCTTCCTTAGGACTCTTTAGCTGGTTTCAACCTGATTTGGAAAGGGGGTAGAGATCTCAAGGATAATCCAGTTTCTAGAAATATAAATGAAATTTAGAGCTGGTGAGAAGACATGTCCCACTAATGAGCGTGGATCTCAGCAGTTACTCAGACACGAAAAATCACACAGGGAGAAAATCTTAGGAAGAACCTCAGCCATGGGAAAGTCTTCCCATGCTTTTTTCCAACTAAAGCAAGCATGTCAGATACCAAGTTTCATTAGTTCTACTGCTTTTTTTCTTATTTGTGTTATTTCCCTGGACCCCTACTTATCCAGGTTCAAGCCCCGAATGGAAGCAAAGTCTCAGAAACAGCAGGAAAACATTTATTTTTTTGACTTGTATTACAATAGATCTTAGATGCCCAAACAGAGATCAGGATCCCTTTGTCTTGGGTGCTTTCCATCTCATACACAATAATAGGCAATCCCTGGTCTGAAGTGCTTAAAACATCAAAGGCAGGCTGAGGAGCAAAACTGGGTCACCAGCTCACACGCCAGGTTTGCATCCAGGCTTGAGGACTTTGAACTTGCTTGCTCCTGAGCAAGAGCCCTTGAGGCCACACGGTTCTAGCTGCCCTTGTAAGAACTCCCCAAAGGCTTGCCCAGATTGTAACTGAGCTTATTATGATGCTGGTGACACTCTTCTGCAGTTAATGCTTGAAAAATTAGGTGCTGAGTATTTGCCTCCATGTCTAAACCAAAAATGATTGCCTACATCCCTCTTGCTTCACAGAACTTTTGTTAGATGCCAAATAGTCCATTTCTGTCTTCTGTGGGGTGGGAAAGGAAGGGTGGTGGCAGGTTTGAGAAGATATGTTTGTGTTTCAAATGGTATGGGTATTTTAACTATTGTCTGCTTTGTTGGTCTGTTGCTAAAGGGCAACAAACTTCATTCCTGTTCCCAAATGTTGAGTGGCTGGGAGATGAGATCACACTGTCTGAGGGTCATTTGCTGATACATCACCTTTGTTTAAATACCTAGCATATTATGTTTTCTAACAAAAAAAGTGCCTGAAAGAACTACTGGTGGCCCAGAGTGACTGTAAATTTTGAATTTGTCTCAACACAAGTTTGAAAACTGGGCGAAAATTCCTCAAATTTAAAGTTTTGTTATAATTTCAGGCCTGATAAGGACTTCAGGGAGGTTCATTGAATACTTAGTGAATGGTTAGAGAGGGAGGGCTCCAAAACAACTAAGAAATAAATGACTGACTTAATAGTATGGCCTTCAATGCTACAGTGGACAATTCCAAACTATTCTTGCTGAAAACAACAGGTTTAGTTAAATCGAGCACTTCAAGGAGAATAATATTTTTCATAAGCAATAAACTGTTGTAGGAGCTGAAATACTAACCCCAGTCACATAAGCACTTCTCAAAATTTGATTTAGTTTTAGCCAAGACTTCTGAAGGACTTTTAATGCTTTCTGAGTCAAGCTCTTGTAAGATGCTCCAAAGTAAGATCCGTAAAACTACAATTTTCCATGAAAAAAAGAGAGGAAGAAGACCAAAGACTGCTTTTTGAAGCACCAGTATCTTTTAAGAGATACACAGTGAGGAGGACTGGTCTGGGATCTTTCTCCTAAAGGAAATGTTGACTGTGTAGAAGAAAGAAGGAAAAACTTCATGCCCAGATGATATGAACCATTGTGGGGTTTTTGCCATTATTTGAATCTTCGGTTTCAAGCAGTTGGGAGAGCTGATACTTTCTGTGACACATCTTGTCTCATCAAACACTTTATTTTCTTCCTGTTGAAGATTTCCACAGGAAATCTCCAGCCAAACCATAATATTAGGCGTGATTCTTCCCTCGTTTCCACTGCACTAACACAGTCTGAGTGGCAGGGGTAGACCTATTTTTGCTGAAAACTCAGGCTGTCAAGAACTGGCCCTTCTTTCGGAGTGGAGTGGGAAGCAGTTTGGAGAAGTCTGCATGCATATTTTCATAAGAGATGTCACGCTTAGGGGGAAGTTTGGATCCACAGGATATGGAGGCAAGGCAGCCCACTTCCCCCATGGCAAAGCTTCTCTTTTTTCGGAAAGTGTCCCTCCCCTGTGTCCTGGCAGGACTTGGGTCACGTGCCAAATTCCATCCTGTCCCTCTGCTTCCTGCCCTTTCACCCATCACCAGAGTGGTAAAACACCCATCTGAACTGATGGGAACTGATTGCTCTGCTATACTTTCAGAAATTAAAAGTAATGTTGCAAAAGCTGTTTTTGTGGGAATTTCAAAGGGACCGTATTGATGTGAGCTGCCCAGAATCTCGAGAGTTTCGGTGTCTGAAATCTTTTATGCTCCAATGAAAATCCCAGCCTCAATGCTTAGATTTTTTTACATAGACTGCTGTTTAGCAACATGAGAAATGGTCTGGACTGTCATGTTTGCACCAACAAAAATGTCCCTCAAGGAATGGATCCTTCAGATTTGGGGTTTTGGATTGGTAGGCTCAAGCTGAGAAGTTGGTCTGCTGGCTTCACAGAAGCAGAGGAAACTGCCCCTAGGAACAGATCACCAGCCAGATACAAAAGAAAATCCACCCAGATGTGGATTTTCTGGTATTTTTGAAGCATCTGATCTTGGTCACTGTTGGAGGTAGGATATTGGATTAGAGGGAGAGTGGTTTTCTCCAGTTTGGTTGTTTTTCTGTTTCCCTAAATCCAGGGCTCCACAGACAGAGCTCTTTTGTGGGTCCAGTAGGAAAAGTTGATCTGTGCGATATTTCTGTTCACAGTGAACTGTGGGACTGCTTTGATAAGCCAACTTGTCCTAGAAGCGTCGCTGTAGCTGTGATTGTCTATGATCGTAAGCAAGGAGAGGTTCGTAGCAAGGTCAGCAGTATCAGTTGGTCCAATAAAAAATACTACCTTTGCCTTCAAATCTTGCCTCGCTTAATAAACTAAGGTACTCCTAGAGCAAGTTAAACAAAAAATAATTCTGAGCCTGGAAAAAATAGCTTGGTGTACATGTTTCAGCTCATATAAGGAGAAATCTACCCTTCGAGCTCCTGAATGCTGGGGAGGGAAGGAAACTGGCTATCCTGATGGCGAGGTCTGGTAATCTTGAGAGCAAGGATGTTGATTTGAAAGGGGAGTTTTAATCAGCAAAGTATGAATGGAATAATGTGTTAAGGCACATTTGCTCGTTGCTTTCCCCATGTTGCCACCCTTCCCAGCCCTAGCCCATGTTCTTCTCCTGGTGTGTTCTTAAGATTGTGCTTTGGAGGTTGGAGTGCTAAAGATTTAGAGAGGAAACAAATGGGGGATCTCAAGGGTTGATAAAGGTGGTTGAAATGTCAAGCTGGGTGTTGTGGTTTAACCCCAGCCGGCAATTAAGCACCATACAGCCGCTCACTCACCACCCCCCCCCCCCACCCCCCCAGTGGAATGGAGGAGAGAATCAGATTTAAAAAAAAAAGTAAAACTCGTGGGTTGAGATAAAGACAGTTTAATAGGACAGAAAAGGAAGGGAAAATAATAATAATAGAATATAAAAAACAAGTGATGTACAGCACAATTGCTCACCACCTGCTGACCAATGCCCAGCCAATCCCCAAGCCACAGTGCCCCCCGGCCAACTCCCCCCAGTTTATATACTGGGTGTGACGTCATATGGTATGGAATACCCCTTTGGCTTGTTTGGGTCAGCTGTCCTTGCTGTGTCCCCTCCCAGCTTTTTGTGCACTCCCAGCTATTGCTGGCAGTGCAGTATAAGAAGCTGAAAAGGCCTTGACTGTGTATAAGCACTGCTCAGCAATAACAAAAACATCTCTGTATTATCAACACTGTTTTCAGCACAAATCTGAAACAGTCCCATACAAGCTAATATGGAAAAAATTAACTATCCCAGTCAAAATCAGCACATTCTCCACGCCTTATTCCATACCATTTACATCATGCTCAGGTCCCACGCTATCCAATACATCCTCATTAACCACCACTCCCCTTCCCATCCTTTGATATAATACACAGATATCATTCCCTTAGTCTATGGACCACCACTGTAAAATGTCCATAAAATGCCCATAAAATGTCCACAAATGTCCAGAAAATGTCCATTGAGCTCATTTAGTCCATGACTTTGGGCTTCATCTGTTATGGTTGTCACTCAGGACAGGAGAAGTGGTGTGTTGGGTGGAGTTATTGGGCACCAAAGCCAGCTCAGGTCGGGTTGCTGCTGCACTTGTACTGCTTCTTGTAAGACTTGTCCTCCAGTGGTTCGGGTGGTTCCTGCTATACTAATTCCCATAACATGCAACTCAAATCGCGGGTTACAACAATTTAGAGGTATTTCCATTACAATCTCCACCCCTGGTCCCTTTGGACCAGGCCATCGGGTTTAACATTGCAATGAACTCTTCACCTTGCCACTGCTCTGGCTTAGACTTACCCACAGACTGCAGTCCCTTAGGGTTGTACCTGCTCCAAGTGGAGCCTTATCTATGAGCCACAGTCTCTTCAGGGGTATGCCTACTGCAGCGTAGACTTATCCACAGCCACAGTTGTTTTGAGGTGCACCTGTTCCACCGTGGCCTTATCCATGATGTCATATGGTATGGAATACCCCTTTGGCTCGTTTGGGTCAGCTGTCCTTGCTGTGTTCCCTCCAGCTTCTTGTGCACTCACACCCTCCACTGGCAGGGCAGTATGAGAAGCTGAAAAGGTCTTGACTCTGTTGTAAGCACTGCTCAGCAATAACAAAAACATCTCTGTATTATCAACACTGTTTTCAGCACAAATCCAAAACATAGCACACTGGAGTATAGAAATGTGCTCACATTCTATTTCTGGTACCCTTGAGAGGAGGTTATGGAGAGCTTTTTTTCATTTTAACTTCTTCCATGCTCTCCAAACATGTGGCAGTGTCCCCATTTCCCTGAGGTGACTGCTAGATACTGCACAAGTGTTTCGTGGCCATTGAAAGTCTCCTGGATTTTTTTTGAGACAGTTGGACACATGGAACAGCTTTCTCTTGAAGTTCATTATATTGTCCTGGGCAACCTGCTCTAGGTGACTCTGCTTGAGCAAGGTGGATTGGACAAGATGACCTCAAGAGGTCCCTTTCCATGTTAACCATGGTGTGATTCAGCCTCGTAACCTGCAGTGTATTTCTAAGTCTGCAATGGGTTAATCTGGATACTGGAAGCAGCATATCTCCAACAGTACCACGTAATTACCTTGTATTAATCTTTTGATGTTCTACCTAGCTCATTTGTACATAATTTCCATGTTCTCTCTCACTACACTTCAGTCTAGACCAACCAAGCAGGATTAGGAGGTAATGTCCTGCAAACATATCTGGCAGCCATCCCTTCCAGGTCATGTCTTTAGAGCGGCTCCTGCCCGTTTCTCAGTGCCTCCCAGCCCCTTGCCATCCTGTCTGTGGTGCTGGCCAGGCTCAGCATGCCAAAGGAGACAAAGCCTCCTCCCGCATAGCTTGGGCATAGCTCAGCCGCATTCTTCAATGACTGTTTTTCCCCAGTGACCTTACTCTACAGCTCTGGTGGTCAGTTGACTATTATGCTGCGAGCTTGCCCGCATTCCTCCACCCACTCAGGCAAGCGCTGCCCGCTGGGAAGGGGCGGCGAGGCAGGGAGGAATCCGACCGTCTGGGGACTTACTCAAGGGAAACAGAAATTCCAGGCCTTTGGGACTGTTTTGCCCATCACTTTTCCAGCGACGGGGAGGTTGGAGCAGCTGTGTGAAGAGGGTCTGACCTCTGCGGTTGCCACACACCCTGCAGTGACAGGCATTCCCATGGCAAGCCAGCAGGCTCCCCTTGTTGCCACACTAGTTGGCTCTTTCCTCATGTCGAGAGGAAACCCCAAGGAAAACAGCCTGGAGAAACCTTCTCAGAGCAGTTGCCACTTGTCATGTTTGTGGGAGCCTTGCAGTAACAGGTTTAGTTCCTCAGCTCCCCCCCTTTGAAGGCTGTGAAGGCTGCTAAGCTAAGGATCTTTAAACACTGTAAATCATACAGCTCGTTGGTTTTGAGAGCCTTTTAATTTTGGCCACTTAATGTGCAACTTCTGAAATAACAGGTTTATTTTCTTATATATGTGTGTGAGAGAGAAAGAGAGAGGGACTAGACATGAGCTGGATAGGGAGTTGCAATGCAGATGATTTTTCAGCTCTGGAGCCAACTCAGACAGATTACAGTGGAGAAAGGTTTGTACAGTAAGAGGAGAAGGTTAGAATCCTGGTATTTTATTACTGCCATGGTTAGATTAGAAATGTTAAGGATTTGTGAAGAAATGACTAAGTCAGGAAAATTTATGATTCTCATAGTTCACGCAGCCACTCTGCACATCCTGTATATTTTCTGACATACTTCCAACAGCATAAATATTAATAGAGTAATATTGACATTTAGGGCCTGATCCAAGTCTCATTAAATTCAGTGGAAACACTTCCATTGTCTTCAGTGGAAGATGGATCGTGTTCTTGAAAAGGAACAAAGGAGGAGAAAATACCAAGTGGGGCTTCGTGGGGCTACATAATGTTGTTATCAAATCAGAACTCCTCCGCTTCCTGACTCTGAGCATTTTGCTCTGTGACCTTTAACGTTAAATTATTGCCAAAACAGGAAGAAGAAATTAAGTCTTGATAAGGGTTGAGATGGTCACAGATTTTACCAGCCTCACTGATGGAATGTGACAATTTCTTCAATAGGAATGAGTTGGGCGTGAATTGTTCATCAGTCGTTTTGATTTATTCAACCTTTCAGCCCTATAGTTTGCAGTGGCAGGGATTACTAGAAACTCTGCAAAAGGAATTCTTTGTCCCACTTAGTTTATAACCTCTGCAGGTGCATGAAGAGTTACAGAGAGAGGATTAGCTATTGTAAAATGGCTCCATTTACTTCATTGAAGAGGTAGCTCAGAATCGGCTCTGTGGATACCATGTGAGGATCTATTGCAAAAGCTTTTTTGGCATTGAAATATCTCTCCTTTTCTAGATCAAAATCTTTTCCCCAAACCTTTCTGCACAGCAATTAGTTACAGCTGTGTTTTGCAAAGCCACCTAGGGAATTTGGATGTCCAGTTCCCATAAAGTTTAATGTGAATTAGGTTTCCAAGCAGCTTTGAAAGTTCAGCTGAGTTAGGGCTGGAACCTCCTGGTTTTGATACAGTTCTGTACATGGAACCCCTGCATCTCAGATGACAAAAAAAGGGACATCTGAGTATTTGTCATCACCTTGCAGAGCACAGGTCTTGATGAAACAGCTAAATCAGAGTTTGCAGCACCTGCAAAAGTCACGCTTCATGTCAAAAGAAGCAAAAGTAATTTTTCCAGCATTCTCCATGATTGTTAGGACCATATTTCCAAGAGAGTTCCTCTTTGCACCCAAATACAGTCCATGTTTCCAAAGGGTCCTTTTGTGAAACCACAAATGCTGCATTTCAGTGCACTGAGTTCTCCTGAAAATCTGGAGTGACCAGACCTTTTCTCCTGAAAAAGGATGGAGTGACCACAGAAGACCCTGTACTCAGGAGTACCTGGCAAGTTGCAGGCCAGAACAAGCTGTAGAGTACATTTTCCTGGAGAGGTTATCAGTGAACATGTGAACTTTCCCAACCACAGCCCCCCACAGAACTTCCAGTTCCTCCTCTTGTCAATTAGGAGGTTCACGTCTGATCTGTGAAGTACAAGTACATGCAGACAGCCTGTCATCTCTACTGTTTGAAGAAAAATATACAGGATGTAACAACTGGAAGAGGCAAGTGAAACAGCTCAAGAATTGCAAGAGTGAAAGTTGGACTTACACTTTGGCTCCGCCACACGACGGTCTCCTAGCTACCAACATTTACAGAGGTGATACCTTCACTATCTCCAAAATAGGTCTTAGGAGGACAGAGAGGTGGAGAGGAGGGAAAGGAGAGAGAAAGCACTTCTAGTGCAACTAGCTGATGCAGAAGCCTCATGGAAAGAGATGGTTATTTAAACTGCAGTCTTCTCAGAAAAGGAACACGTTAGAAATATTTCCTGTAGCTACACCAGGGGTCTGCAAATCTTAGCCAACAATCTGGAGCCACATTGGTAAACAAACATGTACTGAAAAAAAAAAAAAAAAGACTTTGAGAAATAGGTCCAAGGCAACTTAGATGACTAGCTTTCCAGTGCTAGTACTCAGTAGCCACAAGACCAATAAACCAAAAAGATTTCCCTCTTAGTAAAAACCAGAAGCAGCTGTTTATGATCAGTCCTGTTTGGAGCCTCCAACATTGTAAAACTAAACCTGCAGTGACCTGAGTGAACGTAAAGATTTTACAGGGCCACAAGGTATATGTGTGTTTGCAATGCTGTAATAGAGAGGAGAAGCCAACTGGAGGACTTGAACCAGTCTCCCCACACCTTCCGTTTAAAAGCTATGCTGCATATTAGCCTTCAAAGGACAGGAACGGTATGCTGCATTTTTTGAACTCTTGTCCTACCATTTGCAATATTTGTCTGCCAGACTTTTTGCTTTGCTGCATCTCCACCACCTTAGTCCTGGAGAGTTCATGGGGTTCCTCAGCAGTCATGAAATTAGCAGGTACTGAAGGAAATGGTGTTGGGTACTCAGAGGTGGCTTTCTACCCAGGCATGACCTGAGTAAAGGGCTTTTATGCCGCTGGTTGGTCAGATGAAGTACATCAGAGAAAGCAGAAGTCCTGGTCTCCCATTCTTGGCGTTCTTGATGACACCAAGCTGAGTGGTGTGGTGTATCAACCACACCACTAGAGGGAAGGGATGCCATCCAGAGGGACCTTGACAGGCTAGAGTGGTGGGCCCGTGTGAACCTCATGAAGTTCAACAAGTGCCTCCATCTGGGTCAGGGCAATCCTAAACATGGATACAGGCTAGGCGATGAGTGGATTGAGAGCAGCCCTGCGGAGAAGGAATTGGGGGTATCAGTGGATGAAAAACTGAATATTAGCCAGCAATGTGCACTCGCAGCCCAGAAAGCCAATCATATCCCGGGCTGCATCAAAAGAAGCATGGCCAGCAGGTCGAGGGAGGTGATTCCCCCCTCTACTCAGCTCTCGTGAGGATCTGCCTGGCGTACTGCACCCAGCTCTGGAGTCCTCAGTACAAGAAAGACACGGACCTGTTGGAGTGGGTCCAGAGGAGGGCCATGAAGGTGATCAGGAGCTGGAGCACCTCCCCTATGAGGACAGGCTGAGACAGTTGAGGTTGTTTAACCTAGTGAAGAAAAGAGAAGGCTCCAGGAAGACCTTATAGTGACCTTCCAGTACTTAAAAGGGGCCTAGAGGAAAGATGGGGAGGGATTCTTTATCAGGGAGTGTTACGAGGGGTAATGGTTTTAAACTGAAAGAGGGTAGATTTAGATTAGATATTAGGAAGAAATTCTTTACTGTGAGGGTGATGAGACACGGGAACAGGTTGCCCAGAGAAGTTGTGGATGCCCCCTCCCTGGAAGTGTTCAAGGCCAGCTTGGATGAGTCTTTGAGCAACCTGATCTAGTGGAAGGTAACCCTGCCCATGGCAGGGGGGTTGGAACTAGATGATCTTTAAGGCCCCTTCCAACCCAAACCATTCTATGATTCTATGATTCTGATGGCCTTCAGATAAATAATGATGACGGTTGGATGCTGTAAGCCAAATCCTACTTCGGTCACTCATGTTGTCAAATATTGTCTTACCCTTTATCTCCAAAAGAATGTCTTTTTTGTCCCCTGCAATTTTTTTTTTTTTTTTCAAAATTCAAATTTTTTTCCAAAACTTTTTCAGAAAGTTTTTTTCAGAGTGCTGCTTGATGTGATCTGGACATTGTCAGGTGGGTGCAAGTGCTTGTAAGCCTTAACCTACTGCAGGAAAAAAGATCAGTGTGGCTTAGGTAAAAGCACATGCCTCGTCTGAGGGATGCGGTGCTCGGTGGCTCTTTGTTCAGCTTTACTCAACTAGGAAAACTCCTTTAGTCCTTAGAAGGCTAGGATGGAAAAAAGAAGTGGACTGGTCTGACCGCAAGGTGCTCACTCCATGAAGGCAAAGCACAGCACTGCCCGGTGCAGAGGTGAGCCACGGCTTCGTTTGCCATGCAGCCCTTTTCCTCTGCATGAAACAAAAGTTCCCTCTCCCCATCCCCCTTTGCATTGTTTCCTCTCCTCTCTTTTTTTCTCTTTCCGTCAAATATTTAAGCAGAGGTTTCCTTTCTGGTGGTGTGCCAAGCAGCATTCCAGCTCTGCCCTCTTCAAAAATAAAAAGGCTGACCCCTATTTCCATAACCAAGGAAGAGACAGGTAGCCTTTGTTTGTGTTCCAGACCATGACTGTTTTTCTTAGGTTCACACCAAAAGAAGAGAAATGATGCTGTTATTCAGAGGAGGAATTAGCCGGTGACCCCAGCAAATGCAGTAGCAACAGCAGTGAAATGGGTGGTACGAGCCGAATGCTTTTTGGTGATGAACCTTTGGCTTTGGCCAATTCCTTCTCTCACCCTCTTCCTCTCTCCTCTCTCCCCACAAGATTTCCCTTTTTTCTTGTGTTTGAGGCACGTCAAACCCTGGAATAGCCCTCACAGGCATTAGTCACCAGTGATTAAAATAGCCACTAAGCAGGCAAGAGCCTGTGATGATTTGTGCTAAATTGGGTGTATCTCTGTTTGTAGCAAGGGTTGCTAATTTGCAAACCTCCCTTGTTATTATCGTTGTTTTTATTAATAGCGCCAAGGGGCTCCAGCTGACATTAAAGTTTCATTGCATCCACTGTTGTACAAAAGCGGGGAAGAGAAGAGTTTGTTATCTAGATGGGCATTGTAAAAATCGTGAGAAGTGAAGGACTATCTGGTCCATACAGCTGAAGCACAAGAGGTCCCATCAGTGGCCATCCAGGAGAGGGAAACGGCAGACCTGAGAAACGGGCTCAGGTCCCCCCGGCTCTGAGCAGGTTCTCAGCTGGGTGACTGCTCATCACCTCCCTGCTGGCAGCAGGGGACTCAGTGGCTCAGTGCAGGCAGAGCTGCTGCCAAGATGAGTGCTGTGCTGGGGGTGAAGGTGGTGCTTCTGGGAAGCAACAGAGTGCACAAAGATGGAAAGAAATCAGAAACATCAAACAAAAAGGCCACATTGCTGGGTTTTTGTGACAATAAACTCATCTGAAAGGGTGAAAATTTCACCTTGGTCCAGAGAAGTATCCGAAACTGTAATTGCAGATGTGTACTTGCCTTTCCTCACCTATAAAATGGAGACAGTAGTGTGACCTCACAGGGACCACATGTGGTTTAAGGGTCTAATTTTATACATATACATGATCTTGGACCACTCCCAGTGACCTGAGTGAAAAACCCATTTGTTAATAAGGATGACTGATGTAATATAGTGACCGAATCTATTAGTTAAGTACGTCAGGTTCCCCTATAGTCATTAGTATCTATAGTGGTTAAGGTTTTCATTTCTAGCACCTAGAGGAAGCTGTAAGGATTTACGCCATTTTTTAGCCCTTTAACTCCAATAGCAAAAAAACCCCTGTGGTTTTTATTGCTCAAAGTCTTGGGTTCTGTCCTTGCTGATGGCTCATTGATAATACATGTCTTTGATGCAGAACAGAAATTGGAAATCTTGTAAGAACAACTTAGGTCAGGCTGCAAGTATATCAGAAGGGTTTTTCCCTCTGTGTATCTGCTTCCAGCTGAGAGGAAGTAACAAAGAATGTGTTTAAAATCAATGGAATTAGTTGAACTTCTCTGACTCATAATAAAGATTTGGATTTTTGGAGATTTTAAGTGAAGCTTTGGCTCAGATTTTGTTTTGTCTGCAATAGTCACATATCTCTAACTGTATAATAAACTACAAGATCTAAGCAGGATTGCTAGAGGTCTGTGTCACTGCAGCGAGTGTCACTCCTGCTGCCCACACTGACAGTAGTAGCAGTGGCTTTACAGAGAGGGCATGTTTTAAGTATTGGTTGTTAATTTGCGTGTTAATGTGTGGTGAATTGAGCTAAACACAGAAATCAACCTGCAGTCAGTTTAAAGACAGCGGTACATAATTTGAGGCAGCTGCCACCAGATTAAAACTGTGAGCACTTTGCTCATGGTGAAGGGGATCGCTGATTCAGGAAAGCTGCTAATAAAGCATTGAACGCTGAGATGCTATTAGTCTCCTTGCCATTGACAAGGCTCGAGCATGGACTTCAAGCAAAGTGTGTTTTTGGAGTGCAGGGAGAGCATGTGGGAAATGCTGTACCAAGCTGTGAGTGTGGAGAACCGAGAAAGTTGAGTGATGAGGCTTGGGAAGGCTTCAGAGTGGCTGCAAATGGATGTGCAGGGGAAGGACAAAGTGAGAGTGAGCTGTGAAAATTAGTCAAAACATCTCTTGCCTTCAGCCAATTTATTTCGGTTTTCCTGTGAAAATGTCACAGGGATAGAGAACAGACATTTGGCTGCTGGCCTCTCCAGCAAGCAGCATGGAGGTTTGGGTTTGGTAATGCCATGGGACCAGAGGTGAAAGTGGAGGTGGTGGGGCTCACTCCTCCCAGCTGCAGGATCCGGGGGGCAGTGCCTGCTGGGGCACTACCCTGATGTGCTGACACTGAGCATCTTGCCAGTCGTGCTGTTGTAACTTGGACTGTCCCTTTGGGGTTTTATCCTGCCTGGTGGTTTTAGCTCTCACTTGATTACTGAGAGGCAAGGATGCAAAGAATCTGTGAAGCAGCAAAACTACCTTTTCATTATACATTTACATCTGAGAATCTACCCCAGGGGAAGGAAATCTCCAAACCTCCTATTAAGATACTGCCACAGCACCTCATCTTAGCAAGTTAAGAGCTCTCATTAGATCCTTCCCAAGCCATGTCCCAGCTACAGACTTTCTTCCTTGAATACCCTAGATGGTGGGGGGGGAGAAAGAAAAAACCTAACCCAGCCCACTTTCCAAATGCTGTTCAGTCTGCACTGATTATATAATGTGATTGATAAAGTTGAGGAGTGAGCTGAGGTCAGAGCCTCAGGATGCTGGCTCCCTGTGCCATGAAGGAGCTTCTTGTGTGTACGTGTGTGTGCATTGGGGATGAGGGTTGCGTTTGTTTCTTGAAAAACCCTCAGACACTCTCCAAAGAATTCCAAATTTAAAGCAGTGTAAAATGCTCCATCAAACATGTTTTACAGTCTTGACGTCACTGCCTGTTAAATCTACCCCAGTGGCTGTTTCTGAGAGTTTTTGAATAATCTCTTGATTGCACTTTTCTTGCTGCTGGGCAGAGTCTTCCTGGAAAACGGGGACAGTTGTTTTATAGTCCTGTCTGGATGGGTGAACCTTGGAGGAGGCTGCTTCACCCAAGGTTGCTCAAAACATGTAAAATATATACTGCCTCCAAAAATAAACAAGACAGATAAATATGGCTGGGCCAGGGCGTGAAGCAGGAGTCAATGAGGCATCTGGGGCCGAGGACTTGCTTTCAAATTGAACAGAGACTGCAGCATAGTGGTCACATAGAGGTGTTTTCCTGAAGCTTTTCTTGTTTCTCCATAGGGCCCAGGAGTGGGACCAGGCACGTTGGAAGCCAAAAGAGAGATTTCTGTAGGAGATCAGATGGGAAATCACTCTCCTGGCTGGATGCCCTCAGAACTGGTGAGTTCCTAGAGGCTGCAACCATGCTGTTAGCTTACATGGAGGTACTGCATCCCGGTCCCTTGCCAATGGTCTGCTCGTTCACGTAGTAAAGGGACTCTCTGCTGGTCTATTTAGGGCAGCTCCATTGTATTTCAACCATTTATTCACCTACATTGCATCTTGTCTGAAGTACCCAAGACTAGGACTTTCAAATCTGCCCAAAAGACTGGGGAACTGGACTGCCACTGGTTGATTGGGTCTAGGTGTGGTACTGGTGCAGCAGAGTTAAAATGCACTGCGATAGGACATGATCTCAGCATCACTGTGCCCCGACAGGAAAATAAACATCTCAGCTTTGTCTCACTATTAGCCTTTATGTAGCAGCACGAAACCATTATCCTGTGGCATTTCTTCCTTTCTACAAATAAACAGAATGGAGTGGAGAGGAAGTATGGCCAAGTGCTAAAACGTTAGGAGCAATAGGACAAAATTAGACATGGCAAAATTGCAGTTCAGTCTAAGGGAAGAAAAGTTATGATGTGTAATGCTTCAGCCATGGCTGGGACTTGACTGTGGTGGGGCTGTGCTCATAGAGAGACAGTTCCTGCCTTGAATCTGTTTACAGTCCAGAGAGACAACAAGTGAGATATGACAAGTATTGTAATCCTTTCTCTTCAGAGGGAGAATTTGGATACAAAGGGTTAAATTTTTGCCTTTGTAAGTCAGCAGGACCTTTGCTGCAGCCAGGAGTAGAGTGTGTGTGGCGTGTCCGTCTCAGTGCCTTACCCATCCTTCTGCATGCAGTCCAGTTTTCACCTCTAAAATGTGCATGATCATTGTAAAGTAAATACTCATTTTAGAGGTAACCCAGGCTTGTGTGTGAGTGTTGTGCCTGATCTTGTACATTTGTATGTTGTCTCTTGTCCCTTTGTGCGCTCAAGCACAGTCATACGCATGCCACTGCAGACCAAAACCTGTGGATGGTCTGTGCTATAGCTGGCAGCAGATTGTCCCTCCAGGGAGGAGACACCCCAAGCCACGCTCAGCTCTGATGAGCAGGACGTGCTCTGGAAATGCCTTTGAAATGTGGATGCAAACGTGCGCAGGATGGCTCTCACATCGGGGCCAATTCAACCCTTACGTGGTGTGAATGCGGTCAGGTCCTTGTGCCAGGGAGCTTTGAGCAGTGCAGCTGTTATCCAGGTGGTTTGGGACATTTTCGTAGAGATTTGTCTGGTGGGGATATGGAAACTCAGATTTTGCCTTTCAGCACTAATGCTCACTCCCGGGCTAGCTGGCTTGAGGTTGGAGCCAGGCTGCAATCACCCAAGTTATTTCTGCAATGAGGAATATGTGCAGAGTCAAGCAAAAAACATCTCGGAAGAAATGAATTACCAGCCAAATATAGATTATTTCATTTTGAGGGACGTCATCCAATCTACTTAACTTCTCAGTCATTCAGCAACTTTTAATGTGTATTAATGCCTATATTTATTATAACAATGCATACTAAAAGCCCAGCCTGTATTACGTCTTTCTTTCTTGGTACTGGCATATAATGTTAGACAGGGCAATGCCTTTTCTGTTTTCTGAGGCACTGAGTGCACAAACTTCTCATGTGTAAGTATTCCTCCATTGATTTTAGCCCCTTTTTGTGTTGCAATAGGCAGGAGAGGGTAGAGACAGAGTGGGGTAATTTTCACGGTAGGCTAGTTTCTTTTAAATGCATCTTCTGGCACAGATTCAGCAAAATGTATAGATATTTATTTGTGATAGCTTTGATGTGATTTAAGCGTGTGCTTAAACTTAAAGGTAAGCTTTGTATTTTGCAGAGTAATTGTCCTAATGCCTTATTTGAGGGTGCAACTGTGAAACTGCTCAATTGTGCAATCTGCTTGGGCCAAAGTAGTATGGCAGACAAAGGCAGCTAAACTCAATTAATTACAAGCCCCACATAAGTACAGCAAAACTCAGAGACTCGCTAATAAGCATCTTAGAAACCTTGTTGAAAATTGGTAGTCACCAAGTGATAAAATATGGAAACTTTTTCTCTGATAAAGTGGTGATCTTTCTTCTGAAATACTGTAGCAGAAGCACTAATGAGATAAATGTATTTATGCCATGAATAAAACGCCTGATGAAAACTAATCCGAGAGATGGAATAAGTGATTGAAGTGGGCCAGGATTGTCAGTACACTCCATCTGCTTTGCATCATTGGGCCGGGCAAAACATCAGAGCATATTGGTGAATCTGGCAGACGTCATGTTATTTTTATGTCATCCTTATTCTTCCAGGGCCTGATCCAAGCCCCACTGAAGTCCATAGAAATGAGTGGACTTTACTTTACATCAGCGAGCTTTGAATTGGTTCCTTCCTCGCTCACTGCTAACGTCAGGAGTCCACGATGGGTCTTGGAGGCATTTTGACAGAGCAGTCGGGCACAACTGTGCTTTTGATTTTTAATACTGCATTTTGATGATCTTGTTATTGATGTATAGTAATGGCTGGAGTCCTGAGATAAAATGAAACGGGGAACATAACAAACTGGAAAATGCATACTGATTTAGAAGCTAAAGAGACCATTCCCAGAAGTGCTGAAATTCAATGGGATTTAGAATCCCAAGGACCCTATTATTTTGGAAAATGTACCATATGCTTTCAAGGTGTTTGGGCACCTCTGAAAACTTTATCCATCACTTCTATGAAGAGCAGTGTAGACCTTATGTAATATCACAGGCGGCAGCCAGAACTGTTGAGAGTAAAGCCCGCAAAATGGCCTGATCTTCTATTGTTTCTGAAGGTGCGAATTCCTCTTTTCCTGATGTTAAGTAACTTTCGGGTGTTGTCCTCTTCTGTTAAAAGAGGAGTCTGCTGTATGTTGCAAAAAGATGTTTATAAATTCCCTCACATGCCTGTCAATCCAGACATCCCTCCTTATTCCTGTTATGTTTATTTATATAGACACATATAAAAACAACAATCTTACACTTATTAATCAAGGTGATTCAGCCCATGCCTCCCACTGTCTTTCTTTGATTCCAATCTTATTCCAAAAAACAGCCCTAAATATCACTGGGGTTACTCATAAAACATGGTGCTGCTCTGCATGAGTAAGACTATTTGAATCTGGCCTGGAGTAAAGTTACTAATTCTCAGCGAGAAGCAGAGCTAGACAAAGATTGCAAAATATTGTCCATTAATCTGTTCTTGAATTTTTAAACATATTTTTTGGTCTCTGTTCAGTCGTGGATCTCTGAGCTAATGAACTTGTTGACAGGAATGTTCACCATAACAACCCATTTACAGCAAATATTGCAAGATCTTCGCACTCTTTCCTTCATTCAAAATAATACCAGTCTCCCTCCCCAAGAAATGACCTTCCTGTTTTAGAGTTTTGTCATTAATTGTGAATATTCACATTGATAAGATGTTTTGTTTGTTTTTCTAAATCCTCCTCCAGCGAGAAAACAGAATTAAACCTCTTGAAGTAGAATTTAACAAAGAAAGACCTTGGAGGTCCAATGCAAAGAGAAAGGATGGCCCAGAGGTTGGAGCTGCAGGGAGATGTGGAGGTCAGTCCTCTGTCCACCAAAGGCTTTGTTGGGTGGGAAGTCAGCAGTGCTGCACCTCAGCTCCCCATGTAGGAGCACTCTACCTTGCAGGGCACTGAAAGGTTAACAGCTTTCAGGACCTCAGATACACTGGGGTATGCAAGAAGGATGCATAATACTGACAAATCATCTGCTTGTGACCCAGCTATAAAAAAAAAGGTGTAGAAATGATTTAGTTACAAATTCTTTACCTAAAGATGTCCTTTCGTCTGCTGGTAGATATTTTCTTCGAGGAGATTATTCATGGAGCAAGGTTCTAAAATAAAAATTGAGGAGGATGGAGCAAAGCTGGGCTTTGGTGAATACATCCAAACCCTAGACACATTGCAAACAATCTGAGCCTGTTCCCAGGCAACTCCCAAGTAGAAAGTAGGCACAACTGTTCCAAACTCTTTTCTCTATGATTTGTTTGCCTACCTGTAAGGTCTTCTTCAGAGCCAGGCAAAATCAAAGGAGGCACAGTTGTTGACCCCAGCTTGCTTTGGATCTGGCCTGTAACAAGAGCTATACCCACACCGAGCTTCAAATTTCAAGCAGTTTGATGTGGCCTTTTACAGAGAAAAAAATGGTTAGAATTTTTATTACAATAAGAAAATGCAATTTTTCATTCTTTCCTCGTTTCAGAAGGTCTGAAGGGATTTTACTCAACTTCCTCTTCTACCTTCAGGCAGAGACCAAATCTGAGAAATTGCAGCCCAATTTTGGAAAGTTCTCAGGATGTGCAAATTAGGGGCTCATGATGGGAAGCTGCTGTTCAATGCACTTTGTTGTCATGCGTGCTTCTGGGAATCTGCTGCAGACCAGGTGTCCCCTTCAGCCCCGCTTTATTCTAATTCATATCCTTCCATCAGAAAAAGTGTCTGATCAAAACGATGGGAGTTTTTGCCCTGTTGGGACCGAGCTGGCTAGAAGGTAGTCAAGATCTGGCCTTGCATAGCTGGGAATTACCTACCAACTTCTAGAGTGCGATGTCCAGTAGAAAAATGTGTATCTTTAAGTACGTTGCCCAAAGCTTGGCAAGGTCAAACGCAGTGTTGCTGTTTACTCAGAGGGCTTTGCTGCTGAACCTATCAGCCCCAGACAAAACTGCATGGGTGACTTGGGGAGGAGGAGAGGAATGACAGCTGAATTCAGGGATGCTCTCTTTAGGCAAAATCCTGAAACCTAGGACAGACTATAGCCTGGACCTTTGATGATGCAAGACTTAATAGAGTTAGTATTGATCTGCTTTTGCAATGTTCAGTGTTCAGAAAAGTCTGGTGTGCCCTTACCAAGAGCAAATGTGAGCCTTATAAATATCTGAATGCAGCTGGTATTATTTTCAAGCCCAATTTAGATGCCCGTGTTAGACATTTTGGCAAAATACACCAGCAGTATGGAAAAGAGTCCATAGAACTGGAAAAATTTGCTGTAAATTCACTGTTGTTACATCCACCGATTTGGAAAAAATCAGCGTGAAGGCGCAATCCCTAAAATAAATGAAAGAAAATGTCTCGTAGCTGCCGGCAGGCACTGGAGCTCCCCAGCAGAGGCTGCCTGGGAACAGCAGAAACAACCGCAGCCACAGTAAACAGCAGCACGGCGTTCGCACGTCTGGGGGAGAGGTGTGCTCTTTGCCGTTGGTGTAGGATGCTGATGCTTCGATCTCTTCCTTGGCTATAGACACCTACCCCTAATTTGGGATCCTGCGCTGCTCCAGGCAGAGCTGGAAGAGACAGAAGGCATGAATGGACAGCCAAGACCGAGCGCAGCCAAGGGACTGGCTTGGCTCCGGAAGGCAAAACGCAAGCTGAGCCATTGGAGCCGGCTGTACACAGATGAGAAGGAAAATGCACAAAGTGATAAATAACTTTGCTCAGGCCGCCAGGAAGGGCTGCCAGAACATTCTCGCTTGGCTATGCTCTGACTTGGCTCGCCTGCCGCCACTGGCCCCCCTCCTGCACAGACAAAGTGCCGGGCCAGAGCCACGCATGCATCTCAGGGCTGGCTCGCCCCATCCCCCCGCTGCCCAGCCTGCCCCTCAGGCAGCCGCCTCTGCCCGCGCCGCTCCCCTCCAGAGCCCGCCTTCTGTCTGGATGGGCAACCCAGAGGTGCACCCGGCAAGAAGGCGTGGAGATAAAAAATCGGGACGTTTTCCATTAGCTTGGGTTGTTTTTGGAGGAGCCACCTCTCCCGTTGCTCCCCCAGCAATCTGGACGGCATCTGCCTCTAGTGTCATCGTACAGAACTGCCTCCCTGGGCGGCAAAAAAACTCTTTCTCCAAGGGTCAGCTCTGCACCCTTTCCTTACAAATGCGAGTAGCGCACACAAGTGATCCAGGTGGTTTCAGCAGAGGTGATCAAGACACCTGCTTTCTCACCCGTGAGTACCTGGCAGTTTGCAGAGCAGCCTCAGACGGACGGCTGGAGTCACAGCATGGGGTGTGCAGAATAGGGATGAACTGCCAGTGCCACGTGTGGCAGCACGGAAATCAAAGCAATGCTTCCTCTGGTGCCCCGTGGTGCTACTAACTTGGTGCCTAAGTGGAGTGGAAGGAGAGGTCGATCTTTTAGAGGATTTATCAGGGAAAAAGAAGTGTCTGCATTTCTCAGTTTCAGCTGGCAGCTCCAGCTTGAGAAAAGCTATTGTTGCAGGATTTCCAATGTCTCGTCGCCTTTCTGATCTGTGATGCACATTGAACATATGTCTTTGTTTAGCTGCCCATTATTTAACCTAGATTTTCCCCCCCCCCTTGAGAGATTACAGTGAATTCAGGGCACATGAATGGTTTAATTTATCATTTTCCAATATAGACTGTCGTGCACTTGTGTATAGTGAAAATAATTTGTTGTCAAGTTATCCAGTTACCACCTCATTTTATATGCTCCATAATGAGCTATTTGTAATGATCCATACTCGTAAGAAGTCTAAATAACCCAAAGATTGCCATCTCACTACAGATAACTACTAAACATTTCCAACAGCCCTGAATCATCCTGATCTCTGGGATAGCTATGTACACATTTTTACAGAAACGGTTTGCTACCAGAAAATCCCTTTTTAAAGAGTACCCAGTTTGCTTTTGAAACCCTGCAGACTTTGGGAAAATTCAATTTGAGGGGAAAAATACTATTTTATTGGAATTTTTTTGTTGTTCCAAGTTGCATTTCTTTTCCCTTTTTCCTCTTACTGTCATGTATTCCTCTTACAATGGGTATGTCGTTCCGTGGGATGCTCCTCGTAGCAGTAGCACGTTGAAGGTTATGGGCATGTCCTTGTGCTAACTGCAAGTTACTTTTCCAATATATTAAAATGCCTAGAGTACTCTAATTAGTACATATTCACCCCGGATTTGTCCTGCATGCCATAAAATGCCCAAGGATCCCTATAGTCACTGAAAAGAGAGGGGTGCTCTTAGAAAGTGGTTCACCCCCCCCCCCCAGGATCCACATGACCCTTGGCTGTAGCTGTCTCACTTCCTGACAGCTGAGACAGTATATTATTCTCCTACTTAAATGAGGTCCTCAATTAGGTAGATCAGTTAGGTGCCTAAAATGGCTTAGGCTGAGCCTGGCTCAAGCACTTCTTTTGTTCTTCTGTTGTTTGGTGTTAAAACGTTTCTCTCCTGTGCAACCAAGAGACCCAGCTACCATTCCTTGTGCTTTAGCGTCTGTTTTCTAATCAGCCAGCCTGATGTGGTAGCTGCCCTCAGGGATTTAAAACGTAAGTTATTTCTACTGTTATTTTATGGCATGACTTGGCATGATGTGACATCCCTGTTTGGCTTGAAAGAGGGACCAGTGACTTGGACTGCCTGACAGACTATAGTCAGAGACTAATGACTGCCTGCATACTGCTAGGAGGAACCCCCTGGGGTGGCAGGGGGACCACTGCCAGCTCTGCTCTGAATTAACATCTTCACTAAGGAGCAGGCCGGCAGATTAGGCAGCCACAGAAAGAAGGAGAAGCAATACCAAAAACCCCAGCGTTCTAGCTGCTGAGAAGTCAGCCTTTTGAAAATATCCTGAGTAGGTTGTTCAGGTCGATCAAACAGATAAATAATCAGGAACCCACACTGTTCCCCGGTGAGCTTTAATGTTTCAGATGGACATAAACATGAGAAGTTGTTATCGGGGAAATTGCAGTAGCTGAAACTGAACTGAAATTGTTTGTACACAAAAATGATCTTAAGGCATACAATTAGTGTATTTATAATGTGAGCTGCTAGCTGCAATTTCTGTGACTGCTGAAAAGAAATGATGAGCTTAGGTAGAAAAATCACCACCCTGCATATTCTCAAACTGCTAAAGCAAGGCTGCGGAATAAAATGGGGTTCCCTACAGTAGTAAAGAAACAACAGGGTTTTTTGAAAGCTGCTTTGAAGCACCTCTCTGGAGGAGGAACACCTCAGAAAAAATCCCAGGTGACAAAAGAGCAAGAAATTAACGCAAGATAAACTCTAAACTTGAGTCTTTCTGGTTTTCTAGCTCTTCTTTTACAATGGTATTTCCAATCTTGTAATAAAAAAATGTAATGCTTTTTTCAATTAGAATAACATTATTTTTCTTCTTTAACCTTAAGTGGGCTTTTGAAGGAATTCAGATAACTCTGGAAAGCACCAGGAACACTGGGTTTTTTAAAATATTTCTGAAACCAGAAACATTTTAAAGGGTTTGACTTTGCAGAATACATCATTATTCAGTTCTCTGAAAAATGGGTCTGGTTCCTCCTCTTTTGAACTTGCTGTTGTCTGTTGTTGGGTTTTTTGTTTGGTTGGTTGATTTTTTTGCTTTCTTGGTCAGAGAAGGCCCAGGTATTACAGTCAAATTATGTAATTTGACACTGGAGGGGGATACCTGGTCCTCCAAAGGTTTGCTTTGGGAAACCTGGTCTACATTTTTAGAGAGTAACAAATGGCAATACAAATGGACATAGGAGACAAACCGGGAATCTCCTGTTGTTTAATCAGCTGTGCAGCGCTGGCATGAAACGCCAGCTCAGGAGTGTCATGGCTTTCTTGGGCATCAGTGCCATCAGCCAGGAAAGCAAACTCTGGTTGGAAACATCACCAAGAAGTGCTGTCTGGAAGCCTCTTGGGTTTGCTGTCTTGCTTCAATATAGGAGACTGTGCTAGGCCTCCAGCAAATCAATGCTGAGCCATTGCAATATGGTGTCCTGGAAACTTGGGCTCTTTTTGTCATTTTGCTCCTGGTCTCTTCTCTGTCCATGGTCAAGTTACTCCATCAGCTGTGGCCATGGTTACCTCTGTCCTTTATTTGCATTGTCTCACCAGGAAGAGTTCCTGAACTAAGTGTTTGTTCAGGGCTGGTAGCGTTTTGTAACTTCTTCAAATCATGTACATCAAATTGTGATACCTAGGAAGCTATTAGTTTTTTAAAAGGTGGTGGTGGGGCTGACAGAGAAGCCACAGACACCTTCTGCTCCTCCTCATTTTGTCAGGCAATATTCTCGCTGACTGTTCACACGTCATGCTCTCATCCAGGCCAGCCCTCCTTGCAGGGTACATGAGAGGTGTGGGGTTACGGATGTTGTAGCCCCCACTTTCTTCCCAATACCTTCCTTAGGAGGATATGTACTGTAGGTGAGATAAAGGAGAGACGGCTGTTCTGCACCTGTGAACTATAGCCCGTCTCTGTGTATTTATTTTAAAACTGTGACATTGTTTTAGCTTGACTTCTCTACATTTTCAGGCAGAAGTGCAGTTAACATGATCTCTGTTGAAATGAATGTGGGTGTTATTCATGTATCAAATTGCACTCGTTTAATGAAATCGCTATGAAATAATGTCTTGAGCGATAGCGGTATGAACTGGGGTAGCCCTGAAGTGATGTGAAATAACCATAGCGATAGTTAAGGATTCTGGGCTGTTGCCGTGGCTACTAGCCTATTTGACTTACCATTGCAGTGGAAGAATATTAGCCAGGAGACAACTCATTCTGAGACTCCCACATGACAATAGTACTTTCTGCCAAACCTCCCTCCCCCCCGCGGGATTGAAACAAGACAGACGTCAAACTGTTACTATCGTCGATTCTTGCAACGTGTCCCAAGTGGTAAATTAGATTTTCAAATGTCATTAGAAGGGGTATTTGAAGACATATTTGAAAGTTTTCACATAGGCTGCTTTTTTCTCCCCACAAAAAAAAATAATTGGTTTTTAATAAAATGATTAGGTGTATATAAGTGAAAAATTGTCGGCTTTCTACAGAAATTCTTTATATTTTCCAAAAGATAAACTATCCCAAACTGAAGTATTTTAACCAACCCCCCTAATATCTGTTCTGCAAAACAGCACTGTGGTGCCCTTTTGGAGTTCAGCCTGAACGTTCCCCTTATCTCATATGGATCAGAGCGGGTGATCCGAGGAGCTCTCCCAACATGCGCTGAGATCCAGTGGTGCTATATTCACACTGTCAAATGGCTCTTGTTGACTTACACCGTGGAATAAATGTCCAGTCTGCTCTAGTCCTTCAGGAGTCCTTTTGCTTCTGGCAGCTTTTTCCACTCTTAGTTCAAGACGCCTAGGTGGAAAGCTGTTAGCAGAAAGGCAGTCTTAGCATAACCTGAAAATAAAGCCCTTCGGATGTCCTCGCCTTGGATGTGTAAGAGGGAACCCACTCACATCACTGCCTGCTCTTGAAAATCCAGACCAGGGTGTTTTGCTGCATGTCTGAAAGGACTTTCCTTCCAAGAACAAGTCAGCAATGCTTTGGACAACAGCTATGAGGATTTCCTCAGATGATATTTGTAGAGATGATGTTGAATGTAGGTAGTTAACAGAGTGGTGCTTTTTTGGCATAAAACCATGTGCATCATTGTAGTTATAAGGCCTCACAAAACCACAGGGTTGCAGTTCTCAACAGCAGCATTTTAGGGATTCGAAAGAAAGGGTGAGAATGGCAAAGTGTCCCAGTATCTCAAACTTTTCACCACAGATGAGTGTTGTGCTTTAGATGTTTTGCTTGGCCCAGTTTGTGAAATGTAAGAACACGACCATAGAGCCCTGCATCCCAGCACTGAGAGGGCTGGAGTTTGTACAGAAATGCCACCAGCTCATGGGCATCTGTGGGGCAGTTACTGGAAAGGACAGTGGTCTTCAGCTTTCCCCTCTCTGACTGCTCCTGCCATGGAGACTTGTAGCAGAGGTGCTCCCTGGTCTGAGTGAGGCGGAAGCGGGTGTCCGGTGTGGAGGCAGCAGCAGAAGGGCTGTAAGAAAGCCCCTCGATTAGCAGGTCATCAAGATCTCAGGATATCTATGTGCAACTTCTCAGGATGCCCAGATCGGGAGACAAAGAACAGTGAGTAAATTCGGATGACTCACTGAGGTGGGACAAGATGGAGAGGCTAATCCCTGTCAGTTCCTAAAGAGTACAAAAAGGCAGTTCCAAAATAAGTGCATCATCACCAACCTCCAAAGAGCCCAGGAGACATGAGAAGATCACAATAGCTGGCATCTCTCATCCTTGGAATCCTGGGCTGGTCGCTGGAAGACAAGCGTCTTGGTGGCTGCTGATGGACTGGCCGCTCGGATATGTCTTGGTGCCTGTGAGTATGTGAGTGTGAGGGAAATCGTTTTTATTTTAAAATAAGATCATCTCCCCCTCTTCGAAGGTTCTGCAATGAACTTTGCTGCATTGTTGCAACATTATTTCCTTCATTCGTTTAAAGAGGAAAAAATAGTTCAGGACCCCGCTTTCATCCCAATGTGAGTCAGTCCTGTGTGCACATAGCAGTGTGTGACCTTGGTCACATCCAGCAGTGAATCCAAACCAGCACTCGCGGCGCTTGAAGGAAGGGTGTAGTTCTGGAGGGAGTCAAGAAGAGGGGATCTGACAGGAGAAGGACAAAACTGCTCCCAGCCCTTGAAGTGGTTGCAAGGAGGTGTGAAGGTGAGAGATGCTTAAGAGCCAGCGCTCAGTGCTCTGTCTCAATGATGGCCGGAGAAAACCAGGACGCTAGGGGTGGTCTCTGCTGCAGCAAAGTGCGTACTTGGAGCCTGCTAAGGAGGAAAGGCAGCTTAGATGTAGATTTGTGTTGTTGTTGTACAGTTGAATCAAAGCATAAGACACCTCTCCCCTACCCCTGCCTCCCCTCCTCTTTTCATGTCCCTTAATACATAAAAATAAAGATCCTTTATGTGAATAAAAGTAGAAGGCACCTCCCCCAAGCATGTTTTAAAAAAGCCAAAAATAGTCCCAAAGTCTCAACCAAAAGCGAACATAGCCAGGATTTCTGTGGAAAATGTCTGTAGCTGGAGGGAGGCGGGGGCAGGGAATTTGGACAGGGGCTGCCTGGGCATTTCGCCTTGCCCCTAGCCCTGCTGCCTGCTTTACCCCCTGCCACCCTGCCGCAGTGGGGGGCTGACCCATCCGGAGAGCTAGGACTGGGTTGCTGGCCGGATGGCTGGCCCCTCCGGGAGGCAGCAGAGCCTCCGCTGTGGGCTTCCCTGTCCTTCGTCTGACAGTTCTTGGCAGCTCTGGCGCAACGTGTTGTTAACAGCGGTCCTCCTAATTAATGGGGAACATGTGTGTGTTGCTGAAACCTTTTTATTTTTTTTCTTCTTCTTCTGTTTGGTGGAAATACCGTAAAACTGTTTATATCTACTATAAAAGGGGCGGGGGGGGGGGTTTACTATCTTCCTATCCCAAAGGTTTCCTTTACCTCAGATCAACCCATTTTGGGAACAGGCACTTCTCTAATCCCTGGGTGTCTTTTCCTAAATGCTTTCACACATCTGCACCCCTCTGTCCTGCATTCCTGCCATACCATCATCTTGTCCTAATGAAAAATAGCAGCCTTCAGCCCTGCCAAGTCCCTCTTTTTTTTTTTAAGACAAAATCCTGTTTATCAAAAAGAATTTCAGAAGTTTGTTGATTTTTTCCATTCATTAACTTAAATTTTTGCAAAAAATGAAGAAACTTTTGCTTTCCCAACTGTTTTCCCTTCTTGAGTAATAAGAAAACAAATGTTTATATACCATCTGCCACCAGCATGTTCTACAGATGATCTGGCAGACTCATATCTTCAGTTCACCTCTAGCTCAAAAATAAGGGTCCCATGTCATAGGTGACTCACTCTCCAGCACAAAGAATGTTTTGGTTGGCTTAGGAATAAACACAGGGAGAAGAGAGCAAAGCAATGCATAGATCTGTCCTCAGTTGGTGCTGAGCACCAAGAGGACAACTGAGCCCAGCGCAATGCAGAAGGTCTCTAGTCCCCCATGAATGTGCTAGGGCCCAGAGGATAGAGGTACCTCTATCTCAGCTGTGCTGAGATAATATACTCCGAATAAGTTGGACCATGGCAGCCCTTCGTGGTGTCCTGTTATGGAGAGCACACGTACCCACACTGTTGGAGCCAGGCCTCAAGCAAGGACCACTTTCAGACCTCCCTAGGGTAAATAATGATGATATAGGACACACCTATAAAGCTGTGCATGGCCCTTCCTTGAGGCTCAAGCTATAGTGACACCTGTAGGAATCTTTTCACAGGGGGGTGAATAAGACTTAAGACATGGGAAGAGAGCCCTAATTACTCTGGTCTCCTTAAAGGGAGGGAGATGATACTCCCATTCCCATTTTATAAATGTTGAAGTAGAGGGAGAGAGGGACAAAGAAAAGCACTGCTGGTGGAAGCTGGTGGAGAAAGCCATAATGCGCACCTGCCCTTTGAAGTCTCCTACTGCCAGGATGAGGAGAAGCAGCTGATCACAATCTGGATTTCCCCAAGATCTGTAGAGGCTTTCACAGCTCCAGTACTGGAGCATCATCCTTTGGTGGGTTCTCCTGCAGCCAGATAGGTATAGTGGGTTGTAGGCTTGACAAACAGCACACGTGCTATGGAGCTGTGCTTTGGACTTCAGGTTGCATGCATGCACTGTTAACTTGGAAAAAACCTGTCATATCCTGACAAGTCTGGCAGGAAATGTTATTCTAGCCTGTATCCAGGTTCCTGGATGTGTTTGCTGAAGGTCCTGGGAGACTGGATATCAACAAAGAACAGCTGTCCAGTCCCTTCTGGAGAAGGACGTTTCTGAACACAGACATGGGGAATACCTGTTTTGGAAGGAGTGGTTTCATCCAGCTACTCCTTGAACCTTGACTGCCATGGTAAGGCTTTTGAAGATGTATGGAGTACATAGGAGGGGAGCAGAATGATGAATAGCAATCAGTATGTAATTTTGGCTTAGGGCAAAGTTAAATCTTACATTTTCCAGGAGAATGTTATTTCTGGTGGTTTTGGTGTTTTGCATTAAAGAACAAGTTCTGAAATTCCACAGATAACACATTTTCCTACATTTGCCCCAAAAGGGGGAAAAAAGACAAAGCCATTCGTGAAACATTGCCCTTTGTTTCTTGTGGAAGACAGCAGAAAATTTGAGACCAAAGCATCAGATGTTTCACTTCTCATCAAACCCATGGAAATGTCATTTTTTCCAGGTTTACCAGAGCCGCAAATATGTTCACATAAGCTGATACTACCAGTACAGCTAATGGACGAGATCCACAGCCAGCATTAGTTGGCATTGCCCTGTGGTATACTTGTTACCTTAGCAGCTTGCCAACCGTGGTATCATTTTCCAGATGATTTGCATGGAACTATGACAATTTATATCCACTGAGGATCTGGCCAACTCAATTGACACCCACCCGGGAGGACTTGGTTTTGCGGAGCTTTACTGTATCTTACAAACCAACCTGATTAAAGTGCCTCACCTTTATGTCAGGTCCTCAGCATCGTGTCACATGACATTTCCTCCATGGCAATGCATTGCATGACTTTGTGACATATCTGGCAAAGCTCCACTGAGAAGGTCCAGTCTTGGTGAAGCTCCAGTGAAGGAACGTGGCAGCGGTGTTTTGTTTTGCAGGACAAACACAAAAAGGAAGAAAAGTGAGAATGGATGAAACTAGTGGAATCCCTAAGATGAAAGAAGAGATGGGGTCATTTCTGAATGACTATAACAGACCTTGACTGAGGTTACTGATCTGTGACAACCTTGAAATCTTATAGACACTGTGTTTTTTCCCCACAGCCTGCCAAGACCTTGCTGACACATCCAGCATAAAAAAAGAACCAGCATACACTATATCCTGAAAGGTTTCTGGATAATCCTCCTCTAACATATTTAATGCTTTAGCATGCAGAAGCAGAGGGCTCCATCTTTTTCTATTTTATGAGAAGCCAGTTAGTCTTTCTACTCCCCGTTTGGTTCCCAGACTGAACCTATCCAGTTCCCATCCTTTGTGCCTTCAGGCAAGGGGAGCTTTTCTAAGTGTGCTGTTTGTGATGCCTTCAGTTTAGGCATCTATCCTCCGTTTAGGGCTTTCTTATCTATTGAAGGCAAGTCTCAACTTTTTCCTCAATTTCTTTGATGCTCTCTTATCAAGGGCATGACAAGCATCCAGTCCTTTAGTGAGCACTCCCTTCCCCGGTATAGCTGCAGTTTGTACTTATATGTGCATTTAGTCTGCACATAGCTTTAAAAGAAATACCCTTACCAGCATAAGCCATTGTTTTTTGGACACTGGTGTCTAAGCAAATAGTGTTGCCAACTTCAGGTGTCACAAACCCCATTTGTTTTTAGATAAGCAAGCCAGTACTCTACTGTAAAAGCTGGGAATTAGAGTCAGAAAGATAAGGAAAAGTACTGCTGGTGGGCTGAGAAAGCCATGGCACGCTAGCTCTCAAAAATGTCCACAGCCAAGCCGAGGTTCACCCCAAAGAGGGTAAAAATCCAAAATGGGTGGATTTGGGGAGGCTCACCCAAAGAGGAGAACAAATCCACCCATTCTGGATTTTCCCAAGATCGAGAGAATGTCAAACGATGTACATCAACTATGTGCATAGTTGGCTCCTCGTCACCATCCCACCCAAGCCTGCCTGTCTCCTGTAGCACTTCCCTCCACCAGCAAGGTACCTCTGCTGCAGCCGAGGAGGAACTCGACGGCGTAAGGGAGCTGCTGTCCACATTGAGCACGCGTGGCAGGGGTTGTGCTGTAGCATTTTCCCACCAACTCTTTGTTCTGGCTTGTTTTGGCCATGTTTGTAGCTATACATACCATTTTTTTGCTGGACGCTGCCTTTGAACTCCACATAGCCTTTCTACTTCAATTCTCTTTACAAATGGCTCTGTTCAATCTAGGCCTCCCCATATCCCCTCTCTGTTTCCCTTTCTTTTGGATCTTAACCACAATTGGGGCTGCAACCAGGGGCTTTGACAGACATCTTCAAAGCTGTTTCAGTCTTCAGCTTGAGATCAGTTGTAAGTTATTCTGTGGCCAGCCTTTTTTGTGCAATCTTTGCTTTAGAGCATATTACGTATATGTTTCTTCTTTGTGGGTAGAGAAAAAGGCATTCTTCTGATTTCTGGCCTGTGGTATCAGAGCTAGCTTTTCTCCCTGCCAAGTAGATCAAGCACCTCAGGACTAGCAGCTGTCAGACATAAGGCTGCCTGTCTGACTCGTCCCACAGCGATCCTATAGCTTTCTAGGTACAGCATGGAGTACTGTAAAAGCTTTCATATTTTTAGTACTTCAGCCTTGGTAAAACATCCAACTACTTTGTTCAGTCACTGACTATGGCCTTTTTTTCTTATTCTGGTGTTCAGTAACCACCTAGCACTTGCATAGTCTTTAGATAAACCTGTCTCATCTACATCTCCTTCCAACAGTAACAACAGCCCTTGACAAGGGCAGCTCCCCCTTTGAAAAGGTAGGTGCAGGGCCCCTTTGAGAGCCTGGCACATCCCATCTGGACCTGATTAGGGTGGTGGGAAGGGGTGACACTTGGCATTAATAAAAGGAGAAAGAAGCAGTGAGAAGGGCTTTTGGATGTCTGTGTGATGTCCTATGAAGGAGGGAGTTAGGAATGGGGGTAGAGGAAGAAAGCAAAGCAAGGTGTTTTCTGGGAAAAGGATGAGGGATGGTGCTGTGGCAGAGGTGTTTCTCTGAAAGCTTCCACAAATCAGGACTGAAGAACACTGTAGTTAGAAATATTAGTGTGTTGCCTTCCTAAGCTGGTATAGGCATAGGCAGATGAGGAAAGGTAGGGATGAGATCTTCAGAAAGATGCCTCTCTGTCTTTCTCTATCATGAGAGAAAATATATAGGGAGACTGGATGATGTAAAGAATTACAAATAAGTAGGAGCTCTTCCATTGTGTCTTTTATGCAAGTCTGCAAGGTGAAGGCCTGCAGGCTGAGCCACAGAAGGCAGTCTCTAGGCAAAGTACTTCAGGAAATTGTTGTAGAGGAGAGCTGAAGTGGCTGATGGCACAAAAGGCTGCAAAAGAATTTGGGTGATAACAAGAGATGCGAGAAAAGTCAGACGTGTATCTCAATGCACTGCAATTAGGAGTTAAGTAATATGAGGAAGCTGTATCTACCTGAAGCACCATGTTGCTGGGGGTGGACTGTCAGTGCTCCTCAACAGCCCAGGAGTAAATTGAACTCTCTGATTCCCTGTGCTTGGCAGATGGGCAGGAGGGGTGAGAATTGCAGCAATTCCACAGGTTTTGGAAAACAAGTGACCTGGGAGAAGATGGGAGAAGGCAAATTTCTAAACCTCTAAAAACATACGGGATTGCTGTTTCTCCTTCATAAGACTGATTCAAACCTGCTTGAATTGTGTTAGCTCTTATTTGTAGGCTGTAGCTTGGCTTACCAAAAAAAAAGAAAAGAGGGAAAAAAAAACCCAAAAAACAAACGAGGAGGGGAACAGACCCAAATCCACAACACATCAAGTGGCCGTGTAATAGCACATTGCAAATGGGTTCACCATGGGATTGCAGATGACTTAATAGTATATAACGGCCCACAATGCTCAAGTGACTCATTGCCTTTGCTATATCTGTTCAAGCTCACCATATTGAGTAAGAGAGATTTGCCATCAAAAAACCTCTAATAAATTCTGTTGCTTTGAAATATCCATGGTGCTTTTGAGAGAAGTATGGCATACCTCATGCTCTGAGAACGTCTCAACCCACTCTGCAGGGCTCTGGTAGGATGTGCAGGCAGATCAGTGTCCTTCAAGCCAACTAAAAAACACACTAAGCCAAAAGTGACTTGAGAGAGCTGCCCTGGATCTTCCCAAGGGGAGCTAAGTGGATCATTTTGGGTAGGAGCATAGCAAGTTGAGGTGTATTTCTCACCTTCTCCCACTAGCCAAGGGATGGGAGATGCAGCATTTGTTGATTCTGGGTACTGGGGAAGGAACTGTAGAGCTGTCCCATGCCAAAGATGCCCCCGTGCCTTGCACGTGTGAACTGCCACCAACATCCAGCCTGTTCCCATGAGGGGCTGATGCTCCACTGCATTGTTTGTGCTTGATTATGTTGGACTTTGACTTCCGTAGGGGTGTATTGATACAGCCCAGTGCAAACTAAGGTCCTAAATTCCCTACCTTTCCCTCTGCCTCTTAACTCCATTTAACTGTATTTCTTGGATGTATAGCAGCAGCTTATTTATTAGTGCTGTTAATAAAATAATTGCACCGATGACATTAGTGCAAAGAGCGCAAGTCATGTCAAAGGCCCACTGTGCACGGTGTACATACACATACACAAGAGGTAAGGATGCTCTGATCTACAAGCTCTTGGCTGTGGAAACAAACTTCCTAAAATCACTTTCATATGGAATCTTTTATTTTTACAATTCAGCCCAGACTCAGATCTGTCAGCTTGCCTTTTTCCAGTGAACTCTTTAGATGCTCAGCTGAATTAATTGTCACAGCTGACCTCAGGTTCTTAATTTTCACTAATTATCAAAATTGGCAATTTCTCTCTGTTGTCAGCATAGGCTTTGCTTGAGGAATAACTAAATGAGACCCTCAGTATACAGTGCTATATAGGTTTTAGGAGAGGGTTTTTTTGTGTTGCTTCAGTGAGGGTGTGGGAGAGGGTTTGATAGAAAACTTTCTAGCTCAGCTCTCTTCGGTTACTTTTTCCATGAAAGGTAACAGATGCTCATTGTGACATGAACATTATTTCAATATCTGCAGAGGAGAAATGGGGACCAGTGCGATCCAAACTTAAAGGTTAGTTTATTTCAAATTATTTTGTGATGTCAATAGGCAACGATATATATAGCAAAATATTTTTCCTCCTTACCGCAGGGCCTTTAAAAGGATATCTTTGTTGTCTTAGTTGCCATAGCAGTGACTAATGTGGATATATATACATATGTACATGTATATATGTGAGGAGGGATTCCCCAACCCTGGGGTTGATTGTGTTGGCTTCTGTGCACTTCTGTGGTTGTATTTCCTCTTCCTTCCCCTGCTTGAGGTGCTCTGAGGCATTAAGACAGCTTGTGAAACATCCTTGAGTTGGGAAATGAGTATTTTCAGTCGACCATCTTGAAGTGTGGGCCTTATTGTGTTTTGCAGAGCTCTGTTATTTAGCGCTTATCTCCAAAAACAGGTAGCAAAGTCTGGGAAGAGCAGAGCTCCCACACTGCTCCCCCAGTGCTGGGGCGATTCGTGTGCAAAGCAGATGATGGAGATTTGCGAGGTGATGGGACTCCATAAATAAATTAGGAGGCTATTAGTAGTAAATGCACTGTTTACTATTTAGATGGTTTGACATATGCCCAGATTGTGCTGAAAGGCCTTTGACATATTTAGCTCATCCTCACCTTAGAATAGATTTTTATCTCTGTGCTCGTGTTTCAAAACTGTTCCTCCCTTTCAGCAACCTACTAACGTACTCCAGAGATCTTCCTGTCCGTGGTGCCTGTCGTGGTCCTTCCCTGCGTTTTCCATGCCCTGAGCTCTGCGCCCTGTAAACAGTGGGACTGTGATCCAGACCTGGAATGACCCCTGAGTGAAGCCCTTGGGAAGTGAAACACTTGCAGAGGGTTTCTTGATCTCCTTTTGACTGAGTTCAGTTGTCACCTAAATTTGAGCCTGTCGTGGTTTAACCCCAGCTGGCAACTAAGCACCACGCAGCCGCTCACTCACTCCTCCCACCCAGTGGGATGGGGGAGAGAATAGGAAAAAAAACCCCAAACCTTGTGGGTTGAGATAAAGACAGTTTAATAGGACAGAAAGGAAGGAAAATAATGAAGACTAATAATAAAATGACAATAATAATACTAAAAGAATTAGAATATACAAAACAAGTGATGCACAATGCAAATGCTCATCACTCGCCGACCGATGCCCAGTTAGTTCCCGAGCAGCTATCTGCCCCTCCCGGCCAACTCCCCCCAGTTTATATACTGGGCATGATGTCATATGGTATGGAATATTCCTTTGGCCAGTTTGGGTCAGCTGTCCTGGCTGTGTCCCCTCCCAACTTCTTGTGCCCCTCCAGCCTTCTTGCTGGCTGGCCATGAGAAGCTGAAAAAATCCTTGACTTGGTATAAACACTACTTAGCAACAACTGAAAACATCAGTGTGTTATCAACATTATTTTCCTACTAAATCCAAAACATAACACTATACCAGCTACTAGGAAGAAAATTAACTCTATCCCAGCTGAAACCAGGACAGAGCCCCTCTTCTATTTTTATGCTGTACTGTATATCCTGTTCTTGCACTGGCCCCAAAATACTTGATAAACACATTAAGCAGCGTGCTTGCATCTGTGGCGTGCTGTTTGCACTCTCTCTTGTGTCTGTAGCAATCCATACATCTGCCCTTTTTCCCTTCTGTGCCCAGCAAGGCATCTGACAAAGAACAGCTACCCCAGGGAAGGGAGTGAGGCTCTGCCTGTGGTTTGTTCTCATCTTGTTTTCTAGTGTTTCAGGCCAGGATACCCCTCCTGTCTAGAGGCACTGCATAGGAAAGTTTCTTTTCTCAGGGACTCCTTCGTCTTGGCTCTTGGCTAGGTCCAGAGCTCCCTGGTCCATCAGCTCCTCACCGCAGCCAGGCAGATGGTGCCTACTCTGGTTTTGTGATTGCAAGTGGGAACCTGTTTGGGTGCAGAAGCAGGACTAGGAAAGTGGGATGAGGGGAATGGAGGAGTCTGTAGGCAACTGCCCCTTCCTTCTTGTGCTTCAACAGCTTCGCCAAGGTCTCACTGCCTTTCTTCAGCTTGTTTGGGGAGGAAGTGGTGGCACACTGGGTGATTTGGGTGCAGGGGTGAAGCTGCCTAATTCCTCTGTGCTGCAGTCCTGTCTCCGATGATAACATGTCACATTCCTGATGTCTTTCCCACCCCCTTCTCCTTTCCTGCAGTCAGACAGCAGAAAAATCCAAGCTGGTAACTGCAGAGAGGGAGTGACTCCAGTTTCTTTTACTCTCTGAATATCTTTTGCTTCTCAAGTGTCAACAAACCTCAGGGCGGTCCTGGATGTGATATGGGTGTAAGCTCCCTCCTCACAGCTAGCAGGAGTAAGAGGGGTGGGAAAGGGAAAGGTTAGTGCTATCTGAGAACAACTGAGTGAACATCTTCAAAAGAACTTGCAAATCCCATGTGTTTGTTGGAGCTGCCAGTCAAACTGGACTTGGCCATGTGTTGGTGAAGGGAGAGCATTTATACATAACACCATCCCAAAGAGCAGAAAGAGGGGAATCTGAGAACCTGAACCAGCCTGCTTTTTTGTGTTTAAACTCTTGCTTTCTTATGCTTCTTTTTCCCCAGTGATTTTCATATTGGGGCTTTTTCACTTTACCTATCCAAACCTATGCTTCTGCATCCCCGCAGCCAGCCAAAATTCAGCTTTTCTCTTTTTGCCTGTGTTTGTTGTTACCAACAAGTAAGATGCTGGAATGAGAACTTGGCTGGCCATTGTGTTGATGACAAATGAAAGAGAAGCAAGCACAGCTTGCTTGTCTGCAGCTACAGTGGTTCAGCAGGGCTGGCAGTAGTAAAGACACGTTATTTGTTGATAAAACACACAACGCCAAACTCTGAGAAGGAGCTGACATGATAGACTGTATCTCAGTGCGATCGTCTGCCTGTCCTGCCTGCACCTTCAGAAATCCCAGCTTGTTGTGCTGGCTTAACCTGGAGGAGCTGAAATGGTGCATGGTTCCTGCTGGGTAAGATCAGGAGTGACGCTACACGTGGGGTTGTGAGCACTTGACAGGTAGCACAGAGCAAATCACAATGTGCCACTTGCAGCGGTGATGTGCATGTGCACACACATTTAGTCTTTGTCAACATAGCATGCATGTATGTCCATGTGCTTAGGTAGTCTTTATATATATGTATAATGTACACACACATATATACATGTGTATGTTGATGTACATGCATGGAAGTGTCATGTAAAGGAGTGAAGGCAGAGTGCCCCAGTGTGCAGGGCAGCTAGCTGGTGCTCTCTGAGTTTTAATCCCAGCTCCACCAGTTCCCTGCAGGGTGATCTCACTAATACTATTTAACCTCTTTCCCTTTGTGTCACTCCTCTGTTGAGACTGAAAGGTCTTCATACAGGGACTGTCCCTTCATGTTTGCATGCCTAGTGCCCAGCACGGGAGACCTTGACCCTAGCTGGGGCTTCTGTAATATCAGAGATAAGAGTTAGCAGCTACTGAGCATGCTGCTGCCTTAAGGCATCTTGAGGAATGGCCTCCAAAGAGATTTTGGAGCAGAAGGAGGACCTGCTCTCTTAGTGGTGTGGTGACTCCTGGAGTTAAGGATCTTTGGTGCAAAACAGTGAAGAAAAAGGTCTCACTACCTAGTTGCAAAAGTCCTGCCTCTGGCACAGCAAAGGTTTAGCCCCAGTAAAAAGAGATGCTAGTGTCATACCCAGACTTTCTCTTGATGCTTTGGGCTACACTGTTCAGTCAAGAAAGGACCCTGTAAGTGCATGCAATACAGTACCACTTGCAAAAGGTGCATGCATATCAGGCTGCAGGGTCCAAGGGATTGACAGAAAGCTCAGCAGCCCTCCAAGGTCAGGTATAAACCCTTGCCTTACACAAGCAGTCATAACAAATGCATGCCGGGGTAGAGATGCACCCCGGAGCACAAACCTCACGTTTCTTGTGCTTCAAGTGTATACCTTTGCATTGCCACTGCTAAACAGTGCCTCTCTGGGTCATAGTCCTTTTGGGGCTGGATGTTAGGGTGCTTCTGGTGGATGATGGGGGCAGGTTGTACCTCACAGCACATGTAGGTCCCAGGAGGGGATGGTAGAAGCTGGCATGGTGTCCCAGCTGGGCACACGTGAATGAGGAGAACATGTGAACGCAGTAAATGCAAATGACTCCAAGGGTTGTTGGATGGCAATGAGAAATGTGACAGGGATGACAATGTCCCTGGGTGCGGCGCGAGTACAGCGATGTGTCTAGATGGGGGTGAGAAACCTCCATGGAGAAAATGCCTGAACTCCCATCTCTGCCCTGCTGCTTGTGAAGACAGAGCTGCTCTAATGAAGTTCTGTGGGAAGAGGTGCTGGAAAGCAGTCTGTATCAAATTCTCATAATCATGATGGTAGCTAGAATAGTAAGAGACAGACCTTGGACCATAAAGCTGGCAGCCTAAATAGCCAAGAGGTGCAGGATGGCAAGGAACGTAGAGCCGTGCAGGGGAGATGTGACTTTCCAAGGTTACACGGTGGGCTGGCGGGGTAGCCAAGAACAGTGGTCTGACTCCCAGGCCACTATCTTAGCAACATGACCACATTCCCCTCAGTAATAAGAGCCACACTGAACCTTCGCCAAGAACCAGCTTGGCTCTGCTCTGAACGGTCACCATTTTTGAGGGTTTTTTGGGGGAAAGAATAGCAGTTCAACAGTAAATAAACCCATTCTTTTCTAGTTCTAGAGGTACTAAAAGCAGTAGTGTTGGGAAACCAAAAGTATTGTTGGTTTTCTTCATTGCCCCAAACCTACCAGGAGGCAGAAAATCTTCACCTCTGCTGGTGTCTTTCAAGAGAAATGTCTCTTCTAAAGCTGCTGCCTCTGCTTTGAAGCATCCCAAGTGCTTCTACAAGACTTCTGAGGTTTGCTTACTATAGACACCGTGGTGGGGAAACAGGACCATAACAAACCTGGCTCCTCACCAATTTGAAAGGTTGCTTTGATAAGTCAAAGCCCTCCAATATGCAGCAGTAAGTAGTCCTCATCTCATCCATTCGTACATCTGATTTTAATGATTTCATTTACTGATAATACACAGCAATGACCTCTCCCTTGAAAATAAAGCATCTGACCCTCAGTTACTTTCTACACGAAGATAAATAGATTGGTCCGGAGTTTATGGATGTTAGGGACGCTGGTCCAGGCTCTGAACAACAGAGCCCATTTAATTTCAAGAGCTGAATCTCCACAAAGTGTTCACAGCAAAGCCCCAAACTAGGTGCAATAAACCTAACCCAGCCAAGTTTGCAAACCCAGGCTGAATTGCAGGAAAGTCCTGGGCCAGGTTTGGAAGAAGCCCTGGGCCAGGTTTCCAGTTAGCTTTGAAGCCACATTTTTAAAGAGGCTCCTGATCAGGTTTTTGATCTTCTCACAGGCTATGCTTCAAGTGATTTCCACCAGCCAGGATTTGAGCTCACTGCTGCCAAATCCCAAACCTGCTTGGGACGGAGCAGCAGCAATGTCCAGAGGCAAGTTTCAGCCATGCCTAGCCCCTGGTCCTGTGCAGGACTGGTGCCCTGGGGAAGGTGCTCTCGGCCCGGCCGGCAGCGCAGGCGGGCCTGAGTGGCAGGCAGCTTCCCCTATAGATTGCAGTGGTTTCATTTTCATCAGGATTCAGCACTTGGCGTTTTGGGCTGAATTTCACGCCAAGTTTTCAAATCTAAGAGGCCCGCAGGCCTTGTGGACATGCAAAACCACCAATGTAATGAAAATTGGTTTAAAATTGATTTAGTTAAAAAAAAAAAAAATTCAAGCCACCATGTGGAAACATTTAGAAGAGTCAGTTACAAAGTTTAGCTAAATGGAAGTAAATGCCTTTGAATGTGTCCATACAGGGCACTGGAGAAAGTAAATCTATTTGCCATGAATTTTAATTAAACCAGTTGAGCTCTGGTTTAATAACCATCAGTGAGTAAAATTTACCAAAACACCGATATCCCTGCTTAGACTCCCAGAAATGCGGAGAGTCTCCCAGTCACCTTTGTAAACTTTCCCAGACACTTAACATCTTTTTTTTTTTTGGGGGGGTGGGGGGGGTTGGGGGGGAGGGCATTGGTGTTTTGGTCCAGATCCTTGAAGACACTTATTAAAATGTCTAAGCACCACTGATTTCAAAGAGGATCTAATGCCTTTGAGGATCTTGGCTCACAGACCTCATTCCTATTAACCTGAGGGGAGGTTTCTGCTCTTCTTGGTCAGCTGAATAACTTTGAGCTGTGGGATCCTAAATGACTTAAGCCTGGTAGCAATTTATGGTATCTTTTAGGTTTCGAGGCTATGGAGTACTGTAACTGAAACACATAGGGCAGGGAGATGCTCCATAACCCCAAACTCTCCAGTCTCTTGTGGGCTTGTGGAAATCATCTCCATGCACGGCTGCTTGGGACTTAGCGGTGCTTGCTTGATGTCAAACCTGTTTGGTCAACACAGCCCATCAAGTTGAGTGAATGCCCTTATTTTGGGTTGTTTCTGTGTAGCCTGGGTAATTTCCCATTGAATAAAAAGCACTTGGCAGTCCTTGCACTAGGTTTCAACGAGGCGAAGAGCCAGCTGCAAGTTTCCAGGTAGCTCTGTCCTGACAGTGGTGTGGAAGAGATTTGTAGCTGATGTTGCTGAACTCTCACAGTAGCATCACTGGTCTTTATCCCGCAGTTGTTTCATCCTCTGTTTTTCGGCTTATGGTTTGAGTTTTTTTTATTGCCGGTGTTGTCCTGCAAACCCCACCTGCGGTGCCACGAGCGCAGGATGCCTCTGCTCTCCGTCTTTCCCTTTCACATCTGCCTGCGTGCACAGCTATGCACATAAACGTGGCAACCTCAGAAGTGACGTGATCAAAAGGTTTCAGAAGGGCTCTCTCTGCGTGTTATGAAATGTTTTGAGGCTCAAAGCCCAAAGGGGGAACTCCATCATGAATTCTCCATGTATAACTAATTTGGGAAAACGGATTAAAATGGGACAGAGCCTCTTGCTTTTTCTCCCCCCTCCTCCATGGCCCCTTTCAGAAAATTAGGGGGCCCCTCTCCAAGGAGAAACTGTTGAAAATTGCACACTGCTTTCCCTTCCCCTTCCTCCTGAACATAGCCAGAACAGCAATATACATTTCTGAGGTTTGGCAGCAGCATCTGAAAGCATGGTTTTTTGCCAGAGAAGGACTGGCTGATGGGGGCCAAAGTGCATGTGGGCTTGGGGGACGCTCGGGGAAGGGAAGGCACCTGTACCCTCTCTTCCTGCCACTGCTATTAGGGATCTTACTCCCACCGTTTCCCAATCAGTGTCTGATGATTGCGTTTATTCCCTGGATTGTATCATCGGCCGCTGGAACGAGACCCATCGGCCAAGATTTGTGCCTGAACTTTGGTTTCATAACAAAAGTAGAGACAGTTGTTCTTGCGACAGACCTCTTTTGGACTGAACAAAAACATGTACGACCCATGTGCGGTCCATACAGCCGAGAAATACGACGTTAGCTAAGCTAGTCCGGAGCTAGCAACAATCTTGTTTTATGTTAAGCTTTCCTCTGTTGTAACATCACTGCCTTCCTCCTCCCAGCCTCGCCCCTGTCCACCTCCTGCCTGATGTGGCACCAGCCCCCTTAGCTTGCTGAGAGCCCCCTTAATCTGCTTTGGTTCTTGTTACTGCGATGTCTAGACTGGTATCTCGTGCCGCAGTATGCACACGTGTTTTTAGCTCCATGCTGAAGTCTAATGATGTCGTCTCTTACGGCTCAGAGGAAGAAATTTCCATTTCATTTTAGAATTTTTATGGAAAGATTTGAAAAGTTGGGGGGGGAAGGGGAAGTTTTGATGCCCAATGAATCTGAAACCCAAAGTATTTTCATGTCTCACAAGCTGAAAAGACCTTCCTGCACTTCCTCCTCTGCACCTTTCTTTTCTTTAAAAGGAGAAGGGAGAGGAAAAACAGAAGAGGATAAAAAAAGATATTCTCTCCCCTCCTGGACAAGGGTTGCAAAATGTCAACCCATAAATGAAACTTTGTCTTGAGCATTTCATTAGAGCTAAAAACAAAAGGAATATTTTGTTAGAAAGAAATCTTTATTTAACAACAAATCCAGACTACTTCCCATTATTAAATGTTCATTTATGGGCACAAACCTGTCTTTTTTTGCCCATGTTTGAATAGCATCTAGGCCATGGAGGCTCTAGGGCATGCCTGAAGCCTCTGAGTGCTGCAGCAGCGTGGGTGACGTACCTCAATGTTAGCTTACAAATATTTCCTTGTTGTCTATCATCATAATGCAGAGCATAAATACCTACATTTAGCTTGTCGCCTTCCTCAGCTTGGGATGCAAGGAGGCATTCATGCTCCAGTGAGATATTGCTCCGTGGTTAAAATCTGCTAAACTTCCTCCGCAAGTCTATGGCAGTGGGGTAAATGGAGCTATTCCTGCTGCCCCCAAAGTTCAAGCCCCCATCAGCGGAGCTGCAGCCATCAGCGTGGGAGAGGAGAGAGGGGCTGCTGTTATTCATGTTTTTACATGGCTGGGTTCCACTTTGGCAGACGGGAGAGACTGCAGTCTGAAAGCCGTGGGCTGTTAAGTGGTTTTTGAGAGATAAGATATGAAAGACTCTGTAATTCTGGATGAGAGTGTTGAGTAGTTTATATGTGTAAGTCCAGATGTTCAGTAGAAGGAGCTGTTCCAGCCCTTCAGCTGCGTATGTCTGCTTGCACGTGTATGGTCTGGTGCGCTCGTGGCACTGGCTGAGCAATGGTCCCCAGTCCCCAGGAGCAGTGAACGGGGCACTGAGTCCCCTGTGGGACTCAGGGGAACCGCAGGGTTAATGTTCAGGTGGTGTTCCATTTCCATTTTGCTTTGACACAGCCATATTTCACTGAGAGGATGAGGATGCTTTCTGATCACAGAAGCTGCATCTAAAGCTACAGCCCAAACTGGCAGGGCAGGGGAAGCCCCAGAGCATCTGTGCCATGAAGACACTGCGACTCAGGCATACCTCTTGGTCACAGGGGCTGCCTTGCTAGTCCCAGGGGACGCTAATTTACTACTGGCCTACTAAATGCTACCCACACAGTACTGGTGTGGATACCTAAGGCATCCAGAGTACGGAGAGGCTCGGTTATAGCCTCTCTGCTTTCTCCCCTGACTCCCACCTGAGTAATGAGCAAGGTGGAAAGTAGCTCTCCACTTGCATCTGATAGAGCTAAGGCGACAGTGGTCACTGCAAGGCAGAAAGAGAGCTTGTCCCTGCCTCTAGCATCAGGCTCTGGGAGCACAGTTCCTGGTATTTGAGTATATAATTTGGTTACCAGCAAAGCTGCGCGTGTACACCTATTCCAGAAAGTGCATTTCTTGCAGAGGGCAGGCTTGTGTCCAGAACAGCTGCACTAGTTAACTGCTCTTAAATGTGAATCATCACTGAAGGAGGGCTGCGTTTAACTAGAAGGGTATCTTATCAGCAGCCCGTGTCTCAAACATGCAGTCACAGGGTAAGGGCTGTTTTAGTAAGAGGCAGACTCAGGGCCAGGTTCCCAGCATCTGTCAATTGGGGGCAGCTTCCCTAAAATGGATGTAGCTGTATTGAGTTAAATAGGGTGGGAATTTAGCCCTGGATATTCTGCAAGTACATGAACCATCAATGGCCAGGATTTTTCCAAGGACACACATCATTTTTTATCGTGAGCGAGATCATTGCAGACAGGGAAACAGATAAGCAGTTGGATTTTTCTTTGGGCTGTGATTTTTGGGGTAGATGCATTGGTTCATCTAATGTGAGCTTGTTTAGTCGACGTTTGAACAGGAACAGGTAAACATCCGTACTTAATGGAGCCTTCTCAGAACCAACCTTCTGTAATTTATCTGTTTGTCTCTAAGAGCAAATTGTATGTGGGGCCTTTGGATATTTTGATTGGTAAGCATCACCAGCTTTTTCAGGTGTGCCCAAGGTTCTCACAGACCTGGGGGGGCCTAAGTGAGGTGGTGAGGACCCCTCTTCAGTCTGCAGGGTGGCATATCCCCCAAGAAGGCCTTTCAGAGTCTCACCTGCCACTTGCATGCACACCCTGCTGACTCTGCCTTCCCCACTGGCAGGATGGTGGGTATGGCAGGCAGTGGGTGGTGATAGCCTCTTGAGCACACGTTGTTCAAACCAGGGCAGTTCGTGTGTTGGAGACTCGCATATCGTGTAGCGGCTAATATTTGCCAGTGAGAATGCCCTGCTGAGAGCCAAGAGAGGCATGGTAGGCTCATGTGGGAAAGAGATTTGGCTGCAAAGAGCTAAGGCAGGAATGGTTAACGTAGGGTGGGGGAAAGACTCTTAGGCCCAGGAGCGACCTGACTGTTGGCAGTACGACCAGCTCACGGTGCTGCATCGGCATGTCCCTGCCCTGCTGGTACTCTACCTACGTACTGAAATCCTCCTCGCGCACCACAGGCTTTCAGACATCACCAGCAGCTCCTGCTGGCCACAGCCACAGAGGAGCACAACCACAGTGCTCTTCTGTTCCACATTACAGCCTGGGATCCACCTCTGTTGCCGTTAGCGCACATTCTTCGCTCTGATTCACAGTGGCATCTCTCTCTGCTTCTTATTCATTACCCAAACATCTTGGCAAGCAGGGGCCTGTTAGTGGCTTTGGCCACTTGGCACAAACGGCGGAATCTTATGGTAAACCCAGAGACACTTTATGGAGGTGTAATATCTTGGTTTTGGTTTCCATCCCATTTTTGTAGTGCAGAGGCCAAAAACACATCAAAGAAGTGAGTCTGGCAGTGAGCACCAACCCTAAATTCATTACACTCCAATTAGGCTGTTAAGAAGAGATAAAAGAAGCAGCAAAATTGTATATTCTCCTCAATTGCTGTTTGCTGAGGTTCCTTCTCTCTTTTGTGGCCTGGGTCCCTGGGTATCTTAGTCCACCAGCACCAGCGGTGTTGTGTGCTTGGGGACAGCTGAGGCATCCTTCTCATTAGAGCCAGGATCAGATCAAAGGGCTTTAGCCAGTCCCTGTGGAAGAGCAGAGGGGTTTTTTTGTGCATCTCCCTTTGTGACTAACTGCTTTTTTACCATTTCACCTCATTGTTCTGATACCCTTCTCTCTGCAGTTTGTGATGGATTAAACAGCAAATGCATTTCTGAGATGTGGATTCCTTGCTGCAAAGCGTGAAGGCCAACACATTGGGCAGCTGAGGCAATGGGTATCGTCTCTGCAGCATCCTTTGCTTGGGGTCTCTGCAGCTGTCCCTTGGTCAAGGTCATTCCTGTGGGAACAGGAACAAAGCAACAATTGCTAAGCTATAGGTATCGAGAAAGAAAATCAGCAGCTTAGTTGCAACTTGGGTATTCAGGCAATGAAATATTGCATTCCAGTGACCCCTCTCAATGGCTTATTAAAATGGCATATCTCTTTGAATTGTGTATCATTACTTCCCATGCTGCTGAGTGCAGAGGCTTGCAGGAGCAACCAGGGACCCGGGTGGCAAAAGCATCCATGGCGAAAGCTGCTGTTGCAGTTAGCTACTGGAAGAAGTAGTTGCAAATAATGTAATCTTTTGTGTATTTACCAATATTTTATTTATGAGCTAGATACCTACATAATTGTTTAGTCTTGTAGAGACAATCAAAACAATCTTCCAAACCAACAAACAAGAATCACATCTTTTAACCAACATTGATTTTTGTAGTTGTTGTTGAAAGTGATGGCAGTTTTTCCCCACATCTTGAAATGTGAAAACCCCCTATAGTCAGACAGAAAAATGGGGATTTCCCCTCCCTGTTTCATTCCCAAAAACCTTCAGGAGCGATTCGTCCAACTCAGAAAACCTGATAAAACCTGTGAAAAATTCTTGACAGCTTTATATCTGAGTCTATCCTCAAATGGATCTGGCTTTGACAGATAAAGAATATTTCTGCTAGTCATTATGTGTTAAAGCTGCCTGTTCATGGAAAGTGGAAAATATCCCAGCAGGGCCATGGTCACTCTGTGGGACCACCTGGGATGCCCAGAACTTGGCTAGGACAGACAGAGAGGTGAGGTCATGAGTGGTCCTCGAGAAGCTGCTGCATGTAAATGATGTATCCAGATGAGATCTGTCTTAACTAGAGGATTTGGGACTGCGCCTCAGCTCCCTGACTTCATGTCAGGGCACACACCATGTTCTCTTCTCCTCCACACGTCCCAGTGGTCATGGGAAGGAAACCTGTGCATGTGGGCTGGTCCTACTCCAGCCATGTCCTCTGTCCCGGATGTCTGTGGTCACCACAACCTCAGGCTACATCATGGCATGAGTCTGCCATGCAGTTTAGGTACAGCCTCAATACACCCATCTCTGAGTCAAGGGACAGCCTGTTCTTTCTGAATATTGTGTGACAAAAAGGTCACAGACCCAGTGCATGAAACATGTTGGGTAACAGTTTCCTTAACGGCTGGGACAACTGACAGTTTGTCAGATCTTATTAAACAAAGAAAATGAGTGATCGGTCTCTCTTTTTCTTTCTCATCCACTCCCTAGCTGTAGCCTTGACGGCAAGAGCTGGCTTTGTCTTCACTGGGAGAAAATGGGATGGCACATGCTGAACTTGTGCTAAGTAACAGGTAAAAACAAACAAGAGCTGTAATTCCAGGGAAGTCATAGAAATCGTATTTTTTGACTAATTTTCCAAATCAAGACAATGCTGTCTTTGGGCTGGCCTGTTAGCTCATCTGAAAATGTGTAAACCATCCTGTCTTCCCAAGGCACTTACTTGGTCTCACCCACACTAACTTGTTTTCATTAATCTTAGGTAATGCTCTTTTTTTCCTAGCAAAGATCAATGTCTTCTGTCCTGGCTGGAGACCACAGCCAGAGAGACCGCAAAGGCAGGCAGGCAGGTGATCCTTCTGCCTGCAGACCTGAGCAGCTCTTTCCTCTGCACGACCGTAGGTTCGTAGGGGAGCCTGGGTTAGGTCCTGGTCACTGAGAAGCAGGGAAACCCATGCCCCCAAATAACAGAAAGCAGTTGATGGCTTGGGGGGGAGCCAGCATCAGCAGCCTCCTCTTAGCTGGCTGCCAGGGAGGAAAAGGCTGCAGGAAGCCTCAAAGGGATCCTTCAGCACAGCTTAAAAAGGGTTTCCTGAGCTTACTGCAAAGCCACAGGGGAGGACAACCTTTCAGATGCTTTTGATTCAGCACGCTCTGGCCTGAACCACGCTCTCTTCATGTGCTTTTTCAAGGGGAGCGTTGAACTTCTCGCCGGTGTGTAGAGCCTGCCCCAGCACTGCACATGTGGGTCTGACCTCTGTGGCAGTACCAAGGCTGGAGAAAGGCACCCCAGAGCCCCCTTCCTTCTCGCTGAGGAGAGAGCAGGGTACAAAAAAGGGATTGAATGCTCTCTTGGACAGCTTGAGATAGGACAAGTATCTCAGGTAGGACAGGAACAAGCTGGCCAGCTCTTTTGTTCCTGCTGACCAGCACATAAAGGGGAGAAGAGGGAGAAAACTTACTGCTCTTCTTTGGCTGTGCCTAAACTGATGGGTCCCGGGTCCCATGATGGGTTGGGATCCAATGCACAGCACTCCTCCCTCATGCCTTGATCTTTGGTGTGCGGGGAAAGGAGACCTGGTGTGAACGGACACCAGAACTGGGTGGCTGGAGGACCTGGACCCTCATGTGGGCTGGGGCATTTCCCCATCATTTGGTCTCTGTCTGGCTCTCTGAAGGGCTGCAAGATAGCGCCATCTAGGAAATAACTTTTCTCCCCCCACCCCATTATCATTTTATTTTTGAAGTTTTCAACTTCTTTGTTGTTGTTTGAAAAGCTGGTCTCTCAAGGGTCCCCCCTCCACATTCATACATATGATCAATAAAAAGACTTCCAGAAGAAATTTGGTTTTGGCTAGAAATTGCATTCAAAACCTCTCCCCTTGGAGGAAGACAAAAAGATTGCTACAGAAGGTTTTCAACTCTTCTGCCAGGAACTGTGGTTCTTTGGACCTGCTTGAGTGACCCATCAGCTGGCAAAACGGCTTCCCATACTCCCTGCTCAATCTGTGTCACCGTTTTCCAGCTAACAGGCATCCAGTGCTCCAAGAAAGTGTTGTCAGCTGGGTTACAGCAATGTCAGGAACTAAGGACAACCCCTTATTGGTAAGGCATTTCGAAATCAGTGCCTCATATGGTGATAGTCAGAAGCTTCCCGATGGGTCCTGGATGCAGCCCTTCTTCCATTGCACGTGCCTTGACGTAGCTATGCCCGCAGTTGGGGTGAGGCGTACCAGGGCATCTCCTGCCTTGCCAACAGCAGCCGGAGTTTTAGCCTCGGCAATGCAATTATTAAGCAGGTGGAAGCCTTGCTTCTTCCCGTTTGTAATGTCTATGCTAGAATATTTCATTAATGAAATCACTGATGTTTATTACCTACTAAGTGATCTCTCTCTCCAACAATCTCTGAGGGTTATTACCACAAAGGCTTGCACAACAGATGTTAAAAGCCATCAGTTTAAATCAACATATACTTTTATTAAAAACAAAACTGAATGGTTTTTTTTTCTAATCCCTGCATTCCAGTCGCTAAAGCTGAGATAATCTTCTGGAGAAGCTAATGGATATTGTTAATAGCTGGATTGAATTTATAAAGAGCTAGGAGAGAACAAACAGGAGAGCAGAGACAACCTTTAGCAGCAGCAATGAAGGCAATCTGTTGTGTTTTGCTAGCAGAGCTTTATTTGTGCCAGCCATTTCATCCATGCAAAATGATGCACAAGATGAAGTTGGGTATTTATAATTATTCCTTGCACTTCTTTTCTCCTGACTCAGGATCCCAGATTTAAAGGGTTCAACAACTGTAATATTATGAGTGCATATTTGTTGTCAGCCATTTTTCATTCTTTGTGGTTTGCTACAGAAATCTAGACAGGCTGTTGTTTATGGTCAGTTTATTGCAATGTGATACTTTTGTAAAGGTGACTAAAGATCTGACATCTCCAGCCGAAGCTTATTTTTTTTCCCCACTCATGAATGGAGCTAAATCCAAGCAAGAATGCATAGCCTAGATTCAAGTCTCTCTGATGTACTGATGACTGCTGAGGATGAAAGATTTGCTTAATTACATGAGTGACGTGAGGAGCAGGTGAAAAGGTTTGGATCCTGATTGCATTGAGTGAGCCCTGCAGTTGGTGTGGTCATTAACGAGCTCTAAGAAAATAGCGATACCCCACCAAATTGAAATAATTGTACTTTACAGTGCCACTGGTTGTATATAATCCATGCTAATGTGCATAGTGATACAAGATAAGCAGGGCAACATGAATGATGGTCCCAGTGTGGACTTGCTTTCCAATTTCCACAAAAAGCAGGTTTCCAGTTGAGGCTTATTTATATATGTGACTTTCTCAGAACATCTCCTGTGAGTTGACATGTCTCCAGCTGATCTAAACTCAGAAATCAGTTCTAGCATGTAGACTTCAGTGGAAAATTGTGTAATAAAACACATCTTGTGACATTTCATCAGGTACTAGAGAAGGACTTTCTCCAAGAGACTATTTCCCTGATGCTTTTTTTTCCTCACTTTGGATAATTTTGTTTTAAGACCTGCCGTGAGTCATGTCCATCATAGTGGATTAGGAATGGTGCCTTTGGCATGTTTCAGAGTACTTGGTTTGGAAATAACGTTATGGTTTCTGCAAACAGTGTAAACTGAAGATGTGCAGAGCACTCATTCCTAGAGCTTCAGAGTGCCCTGAGGGATGGCAGGGCTGGCAAACATGCCTCCCTAATTTCAAAACAGGGAGGAGGCAATCTAAAACCAGGGTGCTCTTCCCACCCCAGTATCCGTCCGTAGTCATTTCCCTATCTGGCTGCCCACCATTTGCAACAGGCATCCAATCTGCCTCTAAAGGACCTCCTTCAATGTCTTCACCTTTCTTAGATGAAATAATAAGTGGGAACCCCTGTTTTCCTCTTTTTTTTTCCTTCTTTCTTTTCTTTTTCTCTCCCCCCATCCCTCCCCCCCCCCATTCCTTAGCACTGCAGAACCTGATGTCACTCTCTCAACAGATATGCAGGAGGTTCTCACTGGGGTTTTCCTCCCTGGGATAATGCACAGTGTTTACTGTCTGTTGCCTTTCCGGTGGTCTCCCAGCCTCCAGCAACGGGAGTCATGAGGTCCTTTCCCCCCTGTCCCATGGTCTGCGGTATCTGTTGTTTTCTGAGCGCTGGAATCTTTGTCCCTGTTACGTAGCCCCAAACCTGACCTTGTCGGAGACCACACACGGGTGTCTCTGGATGAGAGGGGAATGTATGGAATGTTTTTCAATGAGCAGTTTATGAAATTCCTTTCCTATATGTTTCGGAAATTCTTTAAGTTAAAGAGCACAGACATTTCTCCAAGGAAACTAGAGTTCGCAGCAGCTTAAATGCAGGCACTTGTTTTTAGAAACATTCTTTATTAAGAAGGGGGAAAAAAAGGAGGGGGTGGGGAAGATAAAAAGAAAAGAGGAGATGTAAACAAGGAAGCCTAATTCCCTGCTCCGTATACGCACAGGCAGGAATAACAGCACAGTGGGGCTGCACGCCTCTGAGGCCTGGCAGCAGGCTATGTCCTCTTCCCAGGGTTGCCAGCCAGCAAAAGTGATGGAGAGCTGAACTGACCCTGTGTGTCTGTCATAGGGTGCAAGGGTTGAGACCCAAAAAGCCTCATCCTGACCCACTGAACTGGGGGCCTGAGCCCTCTTTCTTACAAAACATGGGGAAAGATAGGAAACAGAAAGGCCAATGCTGATTGTGGATATGCCTGAGACAAGCAAAAGGCAATGCTGAGGGCAAGGGGATGTCTTAAATCCGAAAGCCTCTCCTGAAGAGAAAGCATAGGGCTTTTGGGTCTGTTTTCCCTCTGACAGTGCTTTATATATTCACATGTTGAAAATAACAAGATCAGGTATTTAAACAAAACTTGGCAGAGGAAACCAGGGCCAAGAACATCTTTTTTGCATGCGACTGAAGTGCGGGGGGAAGGAGAGGGAGGGCTCCAGCTGGGGCACCCTCTGCAGCGCGGGGCTGAGTCCTTGCAGGCAAGCAGGAGAGGGAAACCAGCTCTGCCTGGGTGTGTGCTCCAAGTGCCGAGCTATTGTATGATAAGGTGGTACCACCTCTTCCTCTGTTTGTGTTTTGGAAGAAAGTGGAGTTGCCGTTGCTTGTTTGAAGGGCCCTGGTGTTGGTGGGCATGCTCCAGGGGAACCTGGGAAGGTCTAGCTGGAGCTGAAGAAGAGAGGTGGGCATGGAGCTGCCTGTCAAAGTTGAGGTGCTTTGGGGCATGCTCCAAAGCAGAATTATTAATTTTGAAAACTCAGTGGTTTCCAGGGACTGAGGACCTTTGTCTGGGACTCGCATACCTCAGTCCCACTTTAAGTGCCTAGGTCCCTTTTTGGATCTGCGCCTAATCTGCTAATTCAAATCCAGCTTGCATGCGTCAGAACTGTAAGCCAATATAGAGTTGGCAGGAAACGGCTTTCCTATCCTGTGAACATTTTCAGGATTTTTTTTTTTTTTTTTTAACTGAACCTGGGTTTAAAACTTGGGCCAACAGCCAGAATTTAAAAAATTTTTGCAAAATGAAAACCCAAGTTCTGAATCTTTTTCCTCTAACATCAGTTAAAATATTTGATTTCAATATTGATGACTTCTTTGTGTTTTACTCTTTTATTACCAGTGGTTTAATTTTAAAAACAAAAGTGAAATTTAAAACTGGAGGGAGTTGGTTGAACTCTCTCGCCCCATCAACAGTCTTGGGTTTGACGAATTGATGTACTCTAATCTGAAAAGCACTTCATCAGAAACAAGCATAGGCCGATAAGCTACAGCTGTTGGCATCTGATGGCAGTGGTCTGTATTAAATATTTATGTCAGTGTAGTAGGACAGATGAAAAACACAACAGCAGACACACACTGGCTATCTCAGCAGAGACACCAACTCATAGGCACAGGAGATGATTTTTCTTCTTATGAGGCATGGTTTCTTATCTCCTGGTTGAGGAACGTGTGCTATGACTTGTAGTATCAGTGTATGAATCATGGTGACAGAGGTTTGGATCTGGGACCTTTCACCACTGCGGACCATTTGAGCAATAGATCCATAACAGTATCTTTTAACAATCTGCAGTATGGCTAGGACTTCTCCCACTGTATATAATTTTGAATTTGAGTTTTATTTTTTTTGCTTTCTTTTATGTTGCCCTCTGTGCCTGGTGCTAGTTCCTCCCTCCTTGGTTCTGATCCAAAGACCATTGGAATCAACCGAAGTCATTCCACCAGCTTCAGTGGGCTTTGGAGCAAATCCCTTGCACGTTAAACCTCTATCTCATCTTTCAAGTACTTCCTGCAAAATACACTTCTTTCACAAAGCTTTTAAGCATGGCTGATCCTGTGTAACGTTTGTATTGCTTTGCGATAGACTTTCGGCCAGTGAACTGTATGTGGGTCAATTAAAGGATAAACAAGATTCACTGATCAGGTTTGCTCCGTGTTTGCTCTATAAGAGCATGCAAGCAAGAAAATACATTGTTTATTAGTACTGAGGATGAGTTTAAAAGTGTGATAAATACCATTTAGAAACAGGTCTTGTGTCATAACTCTTTCACCGTCATATAATATTCTTGAAGTGATTTGTAGTATCTTTACACATAGTTATGAGAGAGTTTTGGAAATACAGTGTGGAAATATAATGAAAATGTGTGGGTGCGGGGTGGCTCACTTCAGTGTCTTCTTGATTCCAGTGGCCAATAAATAAGAGGTATCTTGCAATTTAAAAAGCCCTGTGAGCAGAGAAAGCCCGAGAGGTGTCAGATCCGTATTCTTCCATCATACCAAGTGTCATCTTCCTTTGGAGGATATTTGCTTCCTTTGGAGCAATTGCCATTGGCTGGCCATACAGCAACTCTTATCTGTCACTGTATGACACTGTGCAGACAGACCTGTTCAGACTGTGCTGAGAGAGTTTTCCACCATCCCTTTTCCATTCTTCTCCACCCTTGTCCGTTCTTCATCCCACAAACATGTGCTATCTATGCCACCTTTGTTCCCCCTCCTGCTCTCTGTCCCTCCCATCTCCATGATGAGTGCTAGTACTACACTGACATTTACTGGCCCAGAACTCCCTTTTGGGTAGCACAGATGACATGCAAGCACAAAATAATAGACAGCTCTTGCCCTGAAAAGACTAGAAAGGGGGAGAAGATGCATCAGATTCAGAAAGGTGCTTGTTCAGGACTGAATGGCAGGTTGAATGAAGAGAGAAGCCAAAACCAGTAATATGGTCACCTTTTCTCCGTATCACAAGAGCTAAATTGCATCATCCTTCTCTCTTCTCAGTCCCCTTGTTTTACTGTTACCCAAGCGATGGTTCACCTTACTGTGGTCAGTAGAAATATGAATCTAACAGATCCTTACCCCTGGGGCCAGCACCTTGCACCTTCACAGTGTGTTGAGCATACATTTGAATCTGGTATTCCTTCCTTGAGTAGCTGGTGATCTAATCAGGTGAACCACAGACACTGGGGTGGGGAGCAGGGCAGCCTCCAAGAGCGTGAAAGAGCTGTTGGTGGTATTATGAATGGTTAGGGTTGATTGTTCCTTCAACCAAAATTGTGGGGATCTGTTGAGGAGGAGGCGGCCAAGGAAAGGTGTGGAGAGAGATGGTTGTTTGGAGTTTACACAAGAAATGGAGCTGTTAGGAGGACATGTAGGAATGGGAGGAGGCTATGAAAAGGGTTAGGAGCCTGACCAGGTGTACGCAAGTAACGGAAGGGGCAGAGAACAGAGACTGACAGCGTCTGGGACCCTGGTAAAATTAAGTCCTAAGACCAAAGCAGAACATCCTGGATTTATTGAAATAAGGTATTGCTACTGATCTAACTAGAATTTGCTGGCTTGAAAAATGTTTGGAGATTTAGCAATTCTCTCTCCTCCACTGGGGGGGGGGGGGGGGGGGGGGGGGGGGGGGAATCAGAGATATTGAAAAAGAAAAAAACCACTGATCTCAGAGGACAACATTTTTTAAGGTGACAGAAATCTTTGTTCTCACTGAGCTCCTACCATCCAAAAGCCAAACCTGTGGACATTTCAAGAGCAGCAAATGCAGTTGAAAAAGCCCTGTTCAGACTTGCCTCTCCTCCCCATCCTAATCTGCTTCCAGATCCAGACTGCTGTATCCTGAGTACAACCTATGTCACTGCAGTGGGTTTGTTGCTGTACAGTGAAGTTGCGAACCTAGAGAGCAGTGACTCCCATCCAGTTGTCACCACAGTTTTCCAAACCAAAAAAGAACAAACAGAATGAGACCCTCAGCCTATCTAAGAGTAGTGAACACAACTTCACTTTTAAAGCCATCTGTCAAACAGCTGGCTTCAGAAGAAAAATTTACCAAGCAAGAGTGTGGAGGAACTCAGGGTGTTTGTGTTTGGGTTTCTTTTTTCCTTCCCTTCATCTGGCTAGGATTAAGTATTTTGTTTTTCTCTTCTACATGTATCAGCATGCCATCATGGGACTGTATTACTTCATACGCAGATGAACAAAAATAAGAAAAAAGAGTTACCAGTGCTCAAGTGGAACCTCAGCTGGGTTGAGGTAGAAACCACTGAGGACTGAAGCACAGGCGTGAGGAGCACAGCACTGACTCCTAGGCAGGGGGGAGAAGTCAGCAGCTTTCTCTGCCTGTTGGGGGAGGATGTAAAACTTCGGGTCATTCCAGAGGTGCGAGGGTGAATTTAGAGAAGAGTTAGAGAACAGAGAAGGGAAATTTCACTAGCTGATTCAAGGTTGGCTTATTACAAAATCATGGGAATCAGGGCTAGAAAAGAAAACATGTTGTATTAAGTCATCTTATCTGGTCCCTGCGACCAACCAGTGTACACTTCCTCCCATGGGCTTTCCAGGCAATGTTAACCCTTAAAGAATAATGAATGCTCATTGCTGAAGTACAAAATGAAGCTGGCTTCTGGATTTCTGAGCCCCCCCCACCCTGAAAAGGCATCTTTTCCTCTTTCTGATCCACATCTCCACTGTCCTCCACACCCTGCTGAGAGCCCCCAGACATATCTTCTTCCAACTCGAAAAGCAGGTCAAGAAATACTGGTATCAGGAAAGACAAAGATTTAGGAGGAGACTTCAAAGATGGGTGGTCAGAGAAGTTCTTAATCCCTTAGGAGAGAAGTTTCTTTCTTTTCCTGCTCTAAAGAAACCTTCTTCCTGCCCCCCTACCTGCCTTTGCAAACGCTTAGCAAAGATGATGATTTACCAGTTGTTATCTAACTTAGAGCTGTCGGTTTCCTGAGGACAAAGGCCCAGTGCACAATACGACAACGAGGTCTTCCATTTAACTGCAAAATCCCTTGACACTGCAGCGTTCCAGCACAGCAGGCTGGAAAATGCGTTACAGCTCCATATAAATTGAAGGGAGGGAATTAAAAAAAAAAAAAAAAAAAAAAGGAGGAGAAACGTAATGAATTAAATATGGAAATGAATAATATACTCAAGTACAATCTCCTCTGTGTCATCTTGGTATTCAATTCCATTTATTTCATGTTGTCCCTGCATGATCGACTTGCAGAGTCACACAGATTTATGTGTAGTGAATGTGGAACTGTTTTGTAGAGATTATCCGAAAAAAGCTGGAAGCTCAGCCATGGAGGAAGAGAATAGGAAGGGCTTGTAGGGCTTGGGAGGCTTAAGAAGCAGCCTAAGAACAGAGGGAAGCGTGTAGAACTGGCAATTGTTGCTGGGGTAATTGCAAGGACACACCAACCGCTGTTGAAATTAATGCCTTTAGGTTTTGCCAGACCATTGGTTCAAACAAAGGAGAGTTCCCATCCGTCAGAGCTGCTTCTTCAGGCAGACATTATTTTGTGTTTATGAGGATATCTAAGATCACAAAATGAAGTTTGGCATCCCAGGAGGGTTTTTCAGGAGGGTGTGGAGCTCCTGTGGTGCAGAAGACTAACCTTGGAGTAACGGAGCTGTCCACCCTCACCCTCCATAAGTGACTTTTACTGCTTTGATCGAAAGATGTACAGCCTGTTTTTTTTCCTTTTCCTAATATCCCATTATTTCTAATGTAGGCTTCTCTTTCTTTGATTCCTAGGTAAGTATACACTGTGGTGAGCCTCTGTATTTTTCTCCTCATGTATAGTTAGGTTGCATAATTTTTTGTAGGAGCTGTTATGGAGTGAATATTTTATGAAGAATGTTGATCCAAGAACAGGTTGCCTTAAGCTGATGAGTTACCATGCATCAGCTGCTCTGCAATAACTGTCCAAGCACATGCTCTTAAACCTAAGTACTCTCATGTAATCATATGTGTCAAAGTGCTAAAATGTCCATTTGCATCTGACAAACTCCAAATGGTTTGTGATTTCATTACATCTCTAACATTAAACTACCCGCACAGCGAGGAAATCATATCCTGCTTCACAGTTGCATTTGTCTAACATCAGCCTGAATTCTCTCTGAATCTTTTTATGTCTCTGGCTGAAAGACTTGAAAGGTCTGTCAGGTGTCTGTTCCATGCGAAAGTACCTACATATAAAAATATCAAGTCATGTTTTGACTAATCGCAGTAGATTAAAGGCTTATACTCATCGCATTGCAAGACTTGTTTTCTCTTGCAAGATCATTTTTGTGGGTTTAGTTTGAACTCTAAGATGTCTGTATCGTTCCTGAAGTGGGGATGCCAAGACAGAAGATAACATTCTTCTAATGATTTTAATAGTGGCCAACCCAGGGACAAAACCACTTCCCTGTTTCTACTCGATAATCCATTTTTTATACACCTGAGTATTGTATTAGTCATCAAACACTGCACTGAGATCTCATGCTGAGGTGGTTAGTTTTGATGTTCTTTATGCACGGCTTTGTAAGACAGACTTCAGCCCTTCAGACTTCAGCCCTTCAATCTTCAGCCGGATTTCCCCCCCTGGAGGTGTCATCTTTTCTTCATTGACTGTAGAGGAAGCCTAGGCTAACTAGGCTGTTAGTTTAGATGCCTCTATTAGGGGCAGGAGATGGGTGGGGTTGAATCTCAGCCTTTGTTGCCAGGTGTGATACGTTTCACTTGCCTCTAGTAAAATACACGTATTGAATTGTGATAATTTAAGCAGGTAATTCTTGTACCCGCCTAATCCAGCCAGTCCTCTTTCTTCTTTACTATCTCAGTAATTTATACACTATCTGCAAATCCCACTATCATAGATTTTGTATTATCTAAATTATTGCTGAAAATGCTAAACCTTATTGGACTAACAACCAGTTTTCTAAAGCATCTTGCTAATAATGGTCCCATCTATTATAATGCCTCCCCATTAATAATTATGTGTTGAAAGTTATCATTGAAACATTTTGGTAAGTCTAATACATGCCTTACTATTTCCACACAGTGCAAAGTATTTGTTTCTTAACTAAGATCTCATGAGATATCAAATTATATGCCTTGGGGAAAAACAAATATACTCTGCTAGTGCCATTGCCTTTATCAGGATAGACCTTTGTCCAAAGAAAGGTGGCAATCCATGCTTCTCCTGAGTATCAGAGCAATTTCACACCTCTGTAGGTCTGTTTCTAAGAGATGTTGAATTTACTGACAACTGGGGTTTAGCAAAAGTCCCATCACAAACGTCTGGAGCTCAAATTTACTGCCTTTATTCCCATCAAGAGATGTTGGCATTCATGTCCTGTTGTTGTTGGCCAGCATGACCATAGTTGTCCATATCTTGCATTTCAAAGAATGTGACTCCGTTGAGGAGGTCTCAGATTTCCTTGAAATCAAAGACTGTTCCTCTCTCAAGGTCTTGAAAACTTCAGCCCACACTTCAGATACTTGTCAGTGTCATCTGCCATGTTCCCCAAATCTGGGGGATTTGCTTATTTACTTCCAGATATTCAGTGGAGGATGGGTTGGCAGTGGACAACCTGGGAGGACAGCTTGCTCCCTCTAATCAGTGCTGGATGTATTTTACCTCCTCCAGAGCCATTACTGTTATCCAACATGATGCACAGGCAATAAGGAGTTATCCGAGTGTCATGCTTTTCATATGTTGTTGCTCTTGGAACCCATCTTCCCATCTTCTCAGGATTTGCCTGCCTTGCTCAGTCATGTTTAATTTCTCTTGCTAAGGGCCTTGGGGCAGGGACCTGTGATTTGTCTTTTTGCCCTTTTTTTCTCATTGTAATTGTAAAGGCCCATAAAGTCACAGACCTCCTCTAGTACTGAATAAATAATGAACAATGCTAATCCTTTTCACTCCAAAAACTCAGTCTGCAGATTCTTAAGAGAGAGAATAGCATCAATGCAATCGCAAAAGTGCACATCATCACCAGATGGAAATCAATACATGGCATCACTGTAAGAGTCCACATGGTAGCACTTGTCAGTAATTCTCTTCCAGTCTGTCAACGCAGTACTCCATCACACAAACAGGAGGAGTATGTTGTGGGTTTGTATATTTGAACCTCTCTGGGGACACCACTAATATAAAAAGCATTGCCACCAGAGGCTTCTTCTGCACTTAACGAAAGGAAATACATTTTCCTTCATTCTGTCTTCGAGCTTGTGGAGGCCTGGACTCACAGAGCTCAGCTATACTCTTCTTTTGTGGACAGCAGCACTGCAAGAGCTAGTGGCAACTGTGATAACACAGACTCCTACCCCCTGAAGGCTGACCTAGGACCAGACTCTTGTTTCACATTGGTTGCAGCTATACAAAACTTTAATATCAAGTCTGCAAATCCAGGCACTAAAGCAATGGGTTGATGTTGCCCATGTGTAGGACCTCCAGGCCTTGCTTGGAGCTCCCGTGCTTCACCACTTGGAGGAGAAATAACAGCAATGTGTAGTGGCCCATTCAGTCACAGCAAGGGCACAAGTGCTTAGCCAGCCACCGACATACAACAATGGGGAGACATTCTTGCAGCACGCGATGGCCCGCAACTCGTTAGTCAGCCATCTTTCTTCATTCATCTCCAGTGGGAGCTCTCCACAAGGTGGCAATGTAACACCACACATTCCACCATTTCCTCTGGCAGATGTCCTCTGTTGAAGTTTCCCTCATCCCAAGAGCGATTCCTTTGGTTGCATGAACCCATCGCAGGGAGGAATGCAAGCCCAGCTCAGATTGAGGTGAACGCAGGTGGTCTGCCTGATGGTTCTCTGCCAGGTCTTCAGAGATAGAAAGCAAAGTCCAACTACATGGCTTTGCCACCCCTTGTTGGCCATGGGAAAAGACAAGGCATGAGCATTTGGAGTCACCAGGCCTGGAGAAGGATGGTGGTGCTCTTTGGAGAAAATGGCGGACTTTTAAGAGACCAAATCTGGTATCTGTGTAATACTAAATTGTACTTAGTTGAAAAAATAATCCTGCTGCAGAATGTAGGATATCTGTGAAGCACAAGACCACCTTGACATGAATGAGCAAGCCAAAAAATGTCTGTCCTAGCTTATACCTGCTTCCCACTAATGTAAAAGCAGACAGGAAAGATGTTAGCTGAAAATGAGATGTGATCATGAATAGATTGCTTATATCTGTTTAAATCTGGCAGCAATAACAAAAGAAGTACAAATGATAGATATATAACACTAGCTTCCTTCTACACCACAGGCCAGGATTTTGTGAATTATCCCCAGATTTCAGTACCTCCCCTCCGGCTTCTGTTCTGTCTCTTACAATAAAGATTTGCTTGCCAACTTTTTTGAACAGGGGAAGCGAGCCAAGGCAGTCCTGGAAGGGGTTGAGCTGTGTTTGTTGTGTTATGTTTTGGGAAGCCCTCTTTTGATATGTGTCGATGTACTTTGTCCCCCTTAAGTCTCTTTATCCTTGTGGTAGGTCTCTGCCCTTTAGTTGATTCCTTGAGGAGCCCTCCCAGAAAATCTGGGGCAGTTCAGAGTGGAAGTGGGAAGGATGCTTTAGCAGCTCCTCACCCATTCAGAGAAAGGACTCTGTCTAAAGCTGAAGTGTCCTGTTGCCACTATGAAGTTGTGTTGTCTTCTGAAATACCAGGTATTGGTCATGGCTGGAAAGAGGAGAGCAGATTAAATGGATGCAATGAACTGATCTGGTATGGCAGGCTTTAAGCTCTTTGAAGCCTACGAGGGCATTTCCATTTCCAAACCACAAATTATTTCCAGAAACTGGGAAACAAGAGGAGGGAAACAAGAGGAAGGAAAGCTTGCATATGGCAAGCTCAACAGAGAAGAAAAATCCTTTGCAATGAAGTCATTGGACAGAAAGTAAACTGCCCACAAGCCCTTTTACCAGAAGAGTTTGGATTGAGAGTCCACTGAATAGGAGAATTATACGTAACATGTAGTATATGAACTGTCAGGGCAATAAAGAGGTATTGTCCATGGGTTGGTCTCAAAACTTCCACTGGACCCTTTAGTGCATGAGTCAGTCATAGAGAAGATCAGTGTATGTGGTCCCTGTTCCAGAGCTAGGTTAGAGGAAAGGTGGAACTTTTCACAGAAAATAGTTAAACCTTTTCTTTATCAGGCTTGCTAAAATTTGCTTAACTTGTGCAATGATTCCTGGCTTCTCCATATGGCCTTCACCTTTGAGTATTATTGATTAACTAGTACCTAGTTTGCCATATGATCTGAGTTCCTCTTACACCTTTCTCCTCTTTATCTAATGGAGTTGGTTATTTTAACCCTTTGACTGGGAACTTACTTGGTGGCTGGTATCTCTTCTGAAAAGCTTTATGCTAAGGAAGCAAGTAAGAGAGTGAAGATCCTGGGAGCGAAAGCCAAACTCTTTTAAACTGTTAAGGCTCTGAATTCTTTGTGTTGCAGTAGCATCTAGTAGGCGTACTCCAGCTAGGAGGGGGCGGCCTGCTGCATGAGGCACAGGACCAGCATGTAATGAGAGGGCCGCTCCTGCCCTAAAGAACTTGCAGCCTGAATAGAAAACACAAAGAATGGGAGGAAAACTAGAGGCACAAAGAAAAGAGATGACTTGGCCAAGATTGAGCAGTAAATCAGTGGCAAAACTTCGAAGAGTTCCCTTGAGTCCTAATCTGGTGACCTTTCTAGTGGGGCAGTCTGCCTCTGGCTTTTCACTGAAGCATTGGCTTTTGATTTGCAAATAGATTAGAGCATACAGGATCTTATGCCAAAAACTTCAGCACAAAGTTAACATTGCCTAATGGTGTCTCATATTGTTCCAGAATGCATAGAGGATTAATCCTCAGCAGGATATGAAAAATTAATGCAAATTTAAACTTCTGAAAAGTAGGAAATATAAAAGTTCGTGCTACACTGTCAAAATAACCTTAACTCTGCCTGCTTCCAGAATTGCTGCTGTATATGCTCATACAGACTGAATCTCAGGGAAAATTCAAGAAACAGGGCACATGAAAGCATCTAGTACAGACTAGTATTGTCTTTGTCTGAGCATATCCCACCAAGAGAGATGGAACAGGCAGCAGTGTGTTCTCTTAAGTTTCTTCATACCCGCCTCCTATAAGTTCATAGGGTTTAAAGCCACGAAGACCTCACTAGACTGTCTGACCTTATCTATACCAACCTTCAGACTTCTTTTAATTCATCTGTATTGAGCCAAATACACTGTGATTGTCCACAGCATCTTCAACAAAGGCACAAGTTCAGATCTTGAGTGCAGTAGTTTCAGACAGAGAAACTATTGTCTGGTTGTTTTCAGGGGGTCTTGGCTCTGGTCCTCCCCTGCACAGTCACCACAAATTTGGCTTGCTAACCTTGGCATGCTCAGCAGAGAGGATGCATTTTGGGATGCTGAGGCATGCTGGTTTAGGAGTACTTAGAATAGCCCACCTAAAACCAGAAAGTGATGCTTGGTTTTATCTATAGCAGAGCTGAGATTCCTCTAATACCTGGATGAATTCAATCTAGTGTCCCTTTTACTTTTGGGAAAAAGGGTCTAGCAGTGATGCAAATTGGTAGCAGTTTAGAGAATGGTTTGGCTCTTCAGGCCTTATGATCCCTCCCCATCTATCAGCAAGGTGTTTACAGCTCAACTTCCCCCACCAAGAGCAAATCAATGTATTTGTTTAGTCATGATGCTTTCCCACGGAGAGAAAGGGCTAGCAGGGCTCTGTAGACCCAGCAGCACCTGAGGAGATGTTCTCAGTAGATGGCTGCAGGGGACCAGGCAGCTGGCAGGGCACTTGTGGTCAGTGCTCCCGTTGTGATGGTGAGAGACTGGGTGCAGGACTCCCAAATGTCCCTTGGACTTTACTAGCACTTAATCCCTGTGTGTGCCTCAGCTCCTCACTTGGCAACACTGCTCCCTTTGCCTCTCTTCCTTATTCAGCTTGTAAGCAATTTGGGCAGGGTCTGGTGCTTACTCCATATGCCCTGGGTATTACATTTAAGCGTAAGATGCTTAAGTATAATATGCTAGTATAAGCCCTATTCCCTGGTTTTATTGAGTCAGGGCTGGGAGGATGAAAAATCCTCTTTTCCCATCTGCAGCACACCTAACTCTTCTTACCCACTAAGCAATGAGCTGGGTAGGGAGAGCTCAGGCTCTTGTGTTACTTAATCACATTTGATATTACAGCTGGGTGAAATGTTTAGGGGGGGCCGTTTATTAGATGTCTTTTCCCTTTATGTGCTCAGGTGCTTTGAGGAATTTCCTAAATTTACCCACTGTGCAACACTTGGTCGAATCATTCCTCCAGATGAGTTTCAGCCCCAGATTAATAATGACTTGAGTGCAAACATGATTTACTCATTTTGACTGGAGGCTGAAAGTCTTGTGTCCTTCTCTTGCCTGGATGAAGGCAGCTGTTTTTATCTTTCTTAAAAAGAAGAAATAGCGAGTAAGGGAGAGAAAATAATGTACAATGGATGGCAATCACAAGTTATTTGTGTAATGAACAATGTCTTTGCAATGCTTCCACGTCACTGGGACTAAAATCCAGATGCCAAAGGGAAAGTGACTGAAAGGGGACACCCATACAGCCTACCCATCCGGAGTTGTCCCATCTGGTCTTCATCCCTCACACCTCAGGACTTTTCAGTCATGACATGGTTTTATTGTCTCCATCCCGTGGTGATGCAACATCTCTATCTCATGGTGGGAACTGAGGCACAGGCTAGATGAAATATCTTGCCCCGTGGTTAGCTGGAGCCAGGCTCCAAGTTGTTTATAACGTTTTCTTCACTGCCACTGGGCACATTTCCCTGGGTGACTTTTGTTTGTTTGTTTTTTGCAGGGTAGGAGGAGGTTCCCTAATGTGTCCTGATATCTCTAAGGGACATGGACAGCCATTTCTGCTTGGTCTCTATACTGGTGTTTCCTAGAAGCTAAATATCTGTCCATGCCCTGTTCTTTACATTCTTTCCTACATACCCACTACTGGCTACTGTCAGACCCAAAATATTGCACTGCTTGGACATTTGGTCTTATGTAATATGGCATTTATGTTCTTATGAGGTTTGGGAGCTTTCCTGTTTTTCATTGTGGTCTCCACTGAGCAGGCAACATGCAGAATGACCCCAGCAAATTTGGCGTTTTTGCCAAATGTCTCTTAAACACTTTCTCTTCCATGCAATCCTGCCTCCAGCAGGGTCAGCAGTTGACTGAGCTCTCTACCACCCACCCAAAAGGTCTTTACGAGGTGTATGTTGTGCGTTCATCATAGGGCTACTAGTCCCACTAGTGTAAATAAGAGTTGTGCAAGTGAAACATCTCAGACCCTGAAATCCTGATTATTTTTAATGGCCAAAGGAGCTGCTACAATCACAGAACCTGATCTTCCATGTAAAATGGGCCTCAAAATTTCTTCCGCTAATTGTTGCTTTGTTCCCAGCCACTTTTGGTTGTGGTTGTGAAGGTATGTGGATACCTCCTCAGCAATGGCCAGGAGGGAGGTATAGGTCTTTGGCAGAGGAGAGGGCAGTGGAAAGGAAGAGAGGCACACAGTGGAGCCGAGGTGGTACAGCAATGGCCTTTCAACAGGGATGTGGTTTCCAGAATGTCTCCCTCTATTTCTGGCAGAAGATGTCAGGGCCAATGAATCCTGGAAGCCCTCAAGTGTGAGTCTGGATATGTTCTGTCTCCATTTGCCAGCTCTGCTGAAGGAGAAATGACTGCCACACCACTGTCCCATCCCTCAGCAGCTACTTGGCAACCTCCCGCTTACATCAATGCTGCAGCTGGCTTGCACGCTATCTGCCGACCATTTTCTTTTCCTCAACCCTTGTGCCCCAAATGGATCAATTTTTAGAATTTACGAAGTGTTAGATGTCCCGCTGAGAACTGCATGCAGATGAAAAAATGCTGGAAAGCTGGTGGAAATTGCTAGAAAGCAGCATTATTTATCCGCTGGAAAAGTACACCACGGCCAGCATCAGGGCAAGTACCACGTCTCCTGGCTCCCCTGTGGTCCTCCAAGCCCCTGCTGAATTTCATGCTTGCTCAAGGTCAACTGGCCACTTTTGGCTCCTGGGTCTGTGCTGCATCCCCTTGCTGATGGGCATGATCTGCAGCAGGACCAGCCAGCTTCAAGAAAGAAGGGGTAAACTTCCCTTGCTGGCACAAGCATTTTTGCTCAGGTTCAGTTCAGACCCTCTCTCTTTCCCCCACCAACACTCTTGGGTCCACCAGTTTCTTTGGGGTGACCAACACTCTCAGATCCAACCAGTTTCAGGGGCTGGGCAAGGTCAGAAATTTATTTTGGTGCATCTCTCATCTTGAAAAGTGTTACAAAAACATGAAGTCATTGCTAGAGCTGGTTGGAAAATTTATTTTACATGTTTTTTTCTGCCACAAAAGGCAAATACATTCAAACTGAAATTGTTTGTGGGAAATGGGATGGTTTTAACAGATTTTCCAGCTTACGAAAAGGTTGCAAGTCTTCTAAAATAATTTTCCTTTTTTTTTTTTTTTAAATGATTAGAGGTTTGGGGTTTTTTTACATTGAAATAACATTTCATTTTTTAATTTAACTTAATTTTTACTAGAGAAAAGAGATTATAACAAGGAGGAAAAAGTCCAAATCAAATATTTGAAAATTATTTTTATCTGTACCAATTTTTGTTTTGCTTTGATTTGTTTTTGGTTTTTGCCTGGTGGTCTGTGAACATTTTTGAGATTTCCTTCCAGTTTTGTTTCTGATGTGGAGAGAAACATCAATTGAAATTTCAAAACCTTTTATGAGAAAGGGAAAGTCTTCCCTGCCAAGCTCTAGCTATGGCCTGAATACATCTTAAAACACTGACTGTCAAAAGCTGTGATCTGATTTACCAGGGAGGGTTTTCTTATGTTGTCACGCCCCTGCATAGACTCTGAAGACTGAATAACAGGGAGCTATTCCTGATGGGTTCCACCTGAGCAAGCTCTTAAACTTCTCTAAAATAGAGTATATTGTATTTTGGAGATGGAGATGTGTTACGGAGCTTAGAGTCAGCCAGGAGGATTTGTAAACAGAATTATGCAAGATGGGAGTCAATGAATAAGAATAATGACATGTACGAAAGGATTGGGAAATACGAAGTTAGGGATTACTCGGTGTGAAAGTCCACACCGAGCAATTGCCCGCGACCAACAGCAAATGCACAGGGGAGCTTTGAAGCAAAGGATGAGCGAGTCTCCAGTGGAGACTCCAGCCTCTAAAGGTTTGCAGCTCAGGGACTTCTTGAGCCAGGAACTTCACATTTTTGTTTAAAGGCATGGCTAGGAAATCTCGAAATGCAGTGTGAATACAGATAAAAATCTAATAATTGTGAGTTTTTTGAAGTCAAGTGGAACTGCCCACTGGGGCTAATGGAAAAGATCCTGTGGCACCTTGTTTGTTAGATCATCTTTCTTTTCCCCACCTTTCACTTATCCACAGTTTGCCTTCTAGACCAAGCACACCAGCCCTGTGGTTTTGATTTTTGTCTGAAAAATGGGGTTTTTTTGAGTAAACCTTCACCCTGTCTTCCACTGAAGTTTCAATTAAAAAAAAATATCTCAAACTGCAGATTTAAATCATTTATTCCACCCCACCTTTAACCTTATGTCTACTCTCTCCCTAGCAGAGTAGGTAATTGGAGAGATGAAATGCAGTGTGGCTTTGTCCCTGAAGAATATCATCTGCTCTTTCTTCTCCTGCACATAAATCTCACTGGGGTACCTTGCCCTTTACAACGTGGTAAGACTGAGTGACCAACATACACTCAGCAGAGGAGATGAGGAGGGTGTAAGTACGGATCGTTTCCAAATGACCCCAGAGAAGTGTAGAAATCATGTTGTTAACAACCATACTCTACATGGCAGTGATCCAGGGCCCTGTAATTAGATGTGAATATTACAGTTGGCTTCAAAACGCTATAGAAATTAGAAATTGCTGTCTGTTGGGGAATTAGAGCATCCTTTTATTGGATGGGGGGAGAGCAGATTCGTGGTGGGCTCATTTCATGTTTTTGTATTCCAGGCAGTTTGCCCGCTCGAGAGGAAGCTATTTATTGATCTCTGACTGCAAGGGTTAATAAATCTCTGTTCAGACTGGATCATACTCTGGCCAGGTCAATCTGAGGCAGATGATAACTGCTTCTTAACCAGAGACACTCTGCAAACCAGCTGGGGGAAGCTGCCCAGGTCTGGTCTGCAATAAGAAACCGGGGGTGTGCAGACCCTTGACCTTCCCTCAAGCCTCTGGTGTTTGGGTAGTTTGGATTTAATGCATATGGAGTCCTTTTTTTTATTATATGGCATTGCGGTCAACAGCATTTTTTCCCATCCCTTCACATCTCCTGTTATACATCCATGCCACCTTCGGTGGGGGGAAGCATCTGCTTGGCAAACAGGCTGGTTTCATTACCCCATCTCCTCCCCTCGCCTCCTGAAGGACATCTTCATTAGGAGCCTCCGTGTGTGGAAATCAGCTTATGCTCCACACAATATGTGAAAGCCCCCTGGAAGGATTTTATGAGAGGTCACACGCTCGAGCCTCTCTGTCACTGGCCACCCGGGGGTGGCCACTCCACCCTCCTGCCTCCCTGGGACTTGCCCTTTGATTCCTCACCCTGAGCGGCAAATGCCTCTGCTTCAATAGACGTAATTTCCAATTGTCTCCATGCGCTTTGGAAGTCTCTCTATCACACCCTGAACAAATATGCCTTTTTTTTTTCTTTTTTATTTGTTCTTCTGAACTCGCTGCTGAATAATCGGTTCTTTCCCCACTGCCATGTTTCTGCTCTAATCAAGGACAGATTCTTGTGAAAATAGATTGGTCTTCCTCCTCCCCCCGCCCCGCCAATGTGTGTATGTCTGTTTTTTTAAAAATAATTTCCTAGAACTGGTAGGTTTGGCTGGCCCTCGGGTCTCTGCTGATGCAGGAGGGTTAAAGGGAGAGCTGGGTGGCCTGTTTGCTCTTGACTTTAACCATTTCATCATTTGCAGAGAAAACCCTTTCCCCTACTCCCCTTCCTCAAGAGGGTCGCTCTCGGTGCATGTGGTGTAGGAAGCCCCACTGAAACCTTATCAGCAGTTTTGGGCTTGGCTAATGCCTCCTACCAGCCCTGTCAGGCGGCCCTGAACTATGGGTTGATCCTGAGACATGCTGGATGCATCCTGTTGGGTGCTGAGTGCCCTCGGCTCTCACTGGCGATGCCAGGACTCGAGGCAGAGACCCTTTTCCAGGGTTGTGTGCAAACCCTGAAGGCCTGAAGCTTCTAATGATGAGTTTCATCATTGAGGACATCGCCTTCCCTGGGCTTTTCAGGTTCCCTGGCCTCCTGCTGGGTGCAGAAAGGACCAATTCTCACCTTCCCACAAGGGTGCTGGGTGCCTGGCAGTGGCACAGCAGGGCCAGATGTGGCCTTACATCTAGAGGAAGGTGAACTTCTGCAAAACCTGAGGAGGGCACTAGAGAAGTGCAGAAATGTCGAGGTGAGGGCTCGGCCAGCCAGTGCATGTGGCTGCCATCTGCAGAGCCCCCAGCTCCTAGTGCTGGGATTTTCCTGGGAGGGTGAGGGGAAGAGAGAGGGGAAAAAAGGGTTCTCAGACTTTTTTTTGTGTTGTGGAGCAGCTAAGGTCTTATCAACACTCTCCTCCCCGTCTGATCCATGATTACTGAGCCTTCACATGTACGTGCTGGGTGTATGTGTGTATAAAAATATATGGCTGTATAATTAGAACCAGCCAAGAATATTTGGCTGAAATGGTGGTGGAGGGGGGGACTCAGGGGGTGTCCGAATATACCGATTTGTTGGAGCCAGAACTCTTCACAGGAAGTGTCAGGTTTGATGAATTTCCCATTTTCAAAAAAAAAAAAAAAGAAAAAGAAAGAAAAGGTTTCGACATATTTTAAACATTCCAATGCAGCATTTTTAAACCATCACCTCCCAGCCTCATTTTATTCTGCTTGCAGAGGTTTTTGAGATCATTCTGAATCAGGCAGAACGGGGATTTGATGTGTGGCCAATGTCCTAAACACCAGCTAAATAGCATCAGTCAGTCTCTCTCCTTTTCCCCAAGAAAAGCTTCCTGATAAAACCGGTTGAAGCCAAAATGTTCCACAGGGATGTGTGAACTTTAGCCAAACAGTATATTTGACTAGATGAGATGATAGCCACCTCTAATTAAAATGTTTCCATTGCCCATGTACTTTAATGACTCTTCCCATCCCCAAGATGCACCTACCATCCTGCCTTAAAGCAGCTCTTTGGTCAAGTCCCTTAGCTGAGCTGGTCTTTGCTTAGTCTCCACATTTCCCTGTATCTTTCCATCTTCCCAGAAAGGCTCCCTGCCTTTCTTAGTGCTGCAAAACCTCAGCCTTGCCATGGGACCAGGAGGTCGGGGGGATGGCCGGGCTGGCGAAGGCAGAGACGAGCAAACATCAGGACGTGTGGGAAACCAATGCAGTTCAGAGAGGTTTTGGGGAATTAGGACCCACCTGCCTGGAGCATCTAAGCCATTAATTAGGACCACATCCATCGGGGGGGGTCGGCCTGAGGGCCATGTGGCCAGCGCTTTTGCCCAAACTATTATTCATGCTTGTCTAGGTAGAAAGCCCTTGCACTGGAGCCCAGATCCTCAAAGGTTTGGCTTGACTGGGGAATCAAATGCCTAAATACCTTTGAGGATCGCAGCCTTAGTCATTACATCCACAGCCAGCTTTAAATCCACTCTGGAGAACTTATAAATGCTTCTTTATAAGCTTTTTGAGCTGGACTCTGACCCTGACTGGCTTCGTCCTGGCGGCACTGAGCGCCTCAGTCTCCCTCCTTGCTCCCCCTTTCCTGTGCGGAGAGGCTCTGGGGGGGCCAGCGGCAGCTCCCCTCTTCCTCCAAACCCTTGAACAAAGCGATCACCTGAGCCGCTGTTTCAGTAGGTCACTGTGGGATGGGCTATAGCGGAGGTCAGCAGTGTGAGCTACAGCTGAACAAAAAGGTAATGTAAATATATAAGTATATTTATATTTAAATAATACATAGATATCCCTATAAGTTTCTATATATTTAAATATACATATTATTCTCATCCTGGTGTTCCTATACCTTGAACTAGTTCAAAGCTGGGCTGAAGAGCTGGGGAGATAGGATCCATTCCCGGTGTCCGTCTGTGCTGGGTGACACCCTCATGGGTGACAGCAGCTTGTCACTGTACCAACACCTGCATTTGGGAGCAGTGGGAGGGACACAAAACATCACAGTTTGCTCCCTTGGGACCTAGGAAAAGGCTTTCTCCTGTAGGTCACACAGGAGCTGCCATCTGCAAGGTTTCCTGCACCTTCCTTGCCACTGTCAGGTACAAGCTCCTGAATTAAGCAGAACGCCAGATTTGATCCAGCTTAAATATATATTATTGTTCTCTTATTTTCTGTCCCATCCATGTCCCCCTCAAAGCATATTTCCCTTCCCGCGTTCTTTTGCATTAAATTACAAAGGACAATCTCTTTAGATATGGTGATAAAATAATGCAAAAAATAATGCAGGCAAGAAATTATAAATGCACTGTTAAAAGGAACTTATACTGTAAAGTATTCAAATGTTAATGGAATACTTGTAAGCATTGATAATGTTTCCCCAATCTTTGGAGTGTTTGGGATCAATGTTTGGATTTATCTTTTTTTATATTGTGACAAACTCAAGTCCAAACCCAGGCAGAATTCAGAGGATTGGTCTGGGACCATCCAAACTTAAGAGCAAATCAAAGCACTGCAGTACTGGGAAGCCTTCCTGTGAGGGTGCCTGACCGAACCCCAGCAGAGCAGAGCTTACCTCACCGGCATGCAAACAGCAGTGACACTTCCAGGGGAGCCCAACCACCTAACTTCTGGTGGCCCCACAGCCTGGGTAGGCTCAGCATTGCAATGCCAGCTAATTGTGCCTCCATACATCCCCCAAAACACCATCAGTCCCTGACCTACTTTTATCTCCAACAAAACCTTTTCTATTCTTATTTTTCCTGCTCCTTGCCCTGGTTTTCTGCTTGCTTTCCATGCCGTGCCTCTGCATGTACATTCAGGGCCTATATTCTTTTTATGGACATTTTCTTGTAAATATGTTTTTTGGCTTCAACTCACCTGTTACACATCCAAAGGATGCTTGATTGGCAAGTCTCTCCAAATCAACAGGAAAATTGACTGCACGCTACTCTTTTATTTTCTTCTCTAGAGATCCGCTTGGACTCCCTCCTCCATCAAGCCAATGCTCAGGCCTGCCTGCTCCCCATGGACATTTAGGGGAGCTTTAAGGGTTCCCCGCATTGATTTTTAGGTCCCAGGGAGCCCTGGGAAGCAGAGGGCTGTTGAAGCGCATCACACCTTATGACGGGGCCACGTGTAACTGCCCCGGAGCTCTCACGTGAGATCCATGGCGGAGCTGGCTGTGCCAGGGGATGCGCAGCCACACCGGTGGCATGCACGCAGCCACGCCAAGGAAATGTGCTGTGACCAACTCTGTCTCCAGAGCAGGAGAGCATCCCCTGAGCCAGCAGAGGCAGCAGCTCCTGGCTGCTCAGGCGGTTGCACGAGCTGCATGGTCTTAATGCTGCTGCTTCTCATTTATTCACCTGCTTTTTTTTATCTTTTTCCCCCTCCACCCTCTTGCAGACGGATTTCCCTCGGACAGGACCTCCCCGCAGCTGTCTCTGCACATGTTGTTGCCTCTGCTGAGCTCTAGGCACTGCGTAGGGGTGGGCTGGGGGCTGAGTTTGCCTGAAGGGCATTGCTTTGTACCTACCAGATGTGCTGAATTTCTCACTCTGGCTCCCTCTGAGCAGCCCCCTGCTTCCTCTTGACCTTGCTGTAATTTAGATTCTCAGCCTTTTGCCAGTCCCTGCAGCTGATTTATTCTCCTGATGTTTAATGTTGGATTTGCCTCTTTGGAGGAAGGTTATAGCCACCTTGGAAATATTTGCAGAGCAGAACTTCTCTTTTTTTTTTTTTTTTTTCCTCACTCCTTGAGAGCAAACTAGTGTTACGGTATGTGGCTAGCTTGCAGTTCCCCAGCTAGCAAATTCTCTGCTGGTCAGGTCTCTATGCGAGCATTTGCGTTCTGTCATTAAGCCTTTAGAGATCTTGCCAGCCATTGGTTTGGCATCCAGTCATTCTCAGCAGGACTGGTTGCCTGTATCCTGTCTTTAGCTAATGCTCTGTCAACCACAGGGCGAAACTCAGCCAACAAGATCTCTATCAGCCTTTCAAGGACCAACAGTTCTGCCATGTGGACTGGAGTCCTGCACTCTGGCCTGATCTATTTATTAAAGACCTCTGCCAATCAGTAGACCTTGTCAAAAATAATGTTTCCCCTTCTCGCCTCCCTCCTCCCTGGAAAATGTTGATGTGAATGACAAAATGTTTGTTTTCATTGACTTATTCCATGGAAATTTACAGGTTCCATTGGAAAATGAAAGATACGTTTTCAGCTGTTGAAGATCTTTCACTTCAAGGCTTTTCAGATTTCCAATAAAAGAAAAATAATTGAAACTAATCACTGTGAATACATGGATTTCACTGAATGCCCAGCTTTCCAGCAAGACTGCTCTTTGCTTACGTTCACTAGTGACTGAATGGTTTTCCTATCACAAGGTGCACCTGCAGGATGGCTATAAGGCTTGCTGTGACATACATTGCCATCTGCTTTTCTGGACAGTGTTGGTTACCTCTTGCCACCCCTTTAGGACGCATTGTTGTCCTACATTGTTGGTTGACTTGACACATACGAAAGTAGTCTCTTTTCTTCATGGAGTCTCCTGGCTGTCTGATCATCTAGATGGCCTTCAAGCATTGCTTCAGAAGGGGTGTTAGTTATTTGGAAGACAGGTGGAATTGTGTGGCTTAAATTCTTCTCAGCAAAGACCTTGATCTAGTTACTGTTTCCTTGTTCCAGTGTGGACTAGCTGTGGTCATGTGAGCCATAACCAGAGTCTTCACTCATTTGTGTTTAGGAGACAATGTCTGAATGGAGAGGGAGCCCTTCTAGCCACTTCGCACCTGAGACAGGGGGTTTCACTTCACTTGCTCCTGAGATGTGCAGAAATCTGTGACAAAGCCAAGCAGTTAGCACAGGTGTCTAGTCTTGCATTTTGACCACAACATCGTCCTTTCTTGCTCATACAAGCACATCTGGTCCTGCCTTCCCCTCCCACCAAATCTTTGGCCACTGTTACCCTTCCAGTCCTAAACACACACGCAGGAGCATGTCTTTGTTTTTATTCAGGCCATGGGCTTCCTACTTTATGGACCAGAAAGTGAGGCATGACATCACATCCAGCTCATTAGGCTCTGCTCTGCTGTACAAGCATGAGGGAAGGTGGAGAGGGTTGATCAGATAAAGCCTGGAACTGCTCCATTAGTGAGATGTGCTCACAAAGCCACTGTGATCACTGGAATTAAGCTTTAAAATATTCTGAGCAAATATTGTCCTAGCCCAGTTCCGAGAATTGCCCTTGTGTGTGTGCGCACACATGTGTGTGTGTGTGTGTGTTTTAGCCAGATGCTCTGGCTCAGCCTCCTTGAGCTTGGCAGAGGGCTCTTTTCAGAAACTTGGACCTGTGGCTTCAGCACCTAGTGGCTTCCTCTGAGCTGGTCTCCAGCTTGGTTGGCAGGTATCAGCCAGTCATTCAACCACGTGGCCGCTCTGGGAGCAGCTGCACTGGTAGGACAAAGCTTTGGAAACCAAAGAGCCTTGCCCGTACCTGTCAGCCGTGAGAGATGCATCTCTCCCTCTTGCCTGCCCGGTTCTGGAGGTGCAAGCCTCCAGGAACAAAATACCTCTTTCCTGCTGCTCCCTGGCTGTATGTGCTGCATGGTCTGTTGGCCACAGGGCTCCTTGTTGTCCCTAGAAGGCATGGCCATCAGCTGTCTTCTGGCCTCCAGTACCTCTGGAGTAGCTTGACTCCAAGACACTGATCATTACAAAGCCGGTAGGAGAGGAAGAAGGATAGGCACCTCTCCTGCTCCATGCTTGCTTTATCCCAGCCCCGTACGAGCTGCTCTTGTGAGGGGAAGCGGGTGGATGCAGAGTACCGGCTGAAGCAGTAAGAGAACAGGGAAAGATGGCACATCTCACCACATCTCTTTGTGTCTGACCACCCTCTTCTCTCTCTGCTGGCTAGTAACTTCAGGACTTATCACATGGCAGCACAGGTAGAGGGAGATGGTGGTTGAGCTGCAGACTGACATGCTGGGGAGGGCATGATGCTGCAGACCCCCCACCCACCACACTGCACCAACGGGGAGAGACCCACGGGACCATAAACCAGATAATGACAACCAAATATGCCAGAAGTAGAGCTGACCAGCATGTCTTCAGATTCCTGCCTCTTCTTCCAGTCTCATGTGTCCGTGTCCCTGTGACTTGCACTGGGAAGGGGACAGGAGAGTTGGTTTTGGTTAGTGCGAACCTTGGGGCGGTTGGTGCTTCTCTCCAACACATCTGTTGTGCTGTGCACAAAATCACCAAAGAGCTGGTAGGGGAAATGCAGGAAGAGTGGGTTTTCCTGTGGAGAATGCAGTTCTGTCAAAACTCCAAATGTCTTGAAACATTTTTAGGATGAAAAGTGCTGGTTTTTTAATCCTGAAAAAGCTTTTTAAAATGTGGTGCATTAGGTAGTACAAAATATAAAGTAAATAAGTTCAACCAGTCTTGACCAGATTTGAAAAGAAAGATTTTTTTTTTTTCCCCACAGAGACTTTAGTTTATCCTGGCTTTGAAGGGAAAATCCTTCTGATCTTGAGTGAGTCTAAATTACGGACCCTCACTTTTTTGGTGAAACAAAGTCTTGATCCACCATGGAACTTAGTGGGAAGATTTTGCTTTAGGATCACACCCTATTAATGCTGCATAATCATGTTGTTCAGCTGGAGTTCTCTTACAAAAGGCTCAGTCCCCCAGCTGGAAAACAGGAAAAGTGCCATGTAGCTAACGTGACCGATCATGCAACACGCAGACCGAATCAAGTGTGATATCAGTGAGGAAGAGGAACAACCCTGTGGGTAGGGCAGTGGTCTGGGACATGAGATCCGGGTTCTCTGTTCCCTGCAAACTGTCCCTGTGGCCATGGCCCCATCACCTGAGATCATCCTCATTAGATAGCGGTCCCCCACGGTTATTATTGCCTTGGCAATAGCTGTCAACATGCCATTAGTACCGATTAAGTGCACTATGTACGCAAAGCCCCAACCTGATGACGAAGGTGGCCAGAGGTGATGAAGGTGACTTGGTACCAGGTATCAGCTCTTCAACAATAAGGAAATGTGCAAGCCTTTTTCCTCTTGGCTCCTATTGCGTTACAAAAGCCTCGGGGGGAGCCAGAAAAAATGCAACTATGGGAAGTCTGCAGGAAGCTCATCAGTTGAGGGGCTGGTGAGACACAAGACCTGATGGACTTGGGAGTGAATAGGAGTAAACCCAGCAAGGGTTAGGTGAGGCCAGTGAGTTTTATTTTTGAAGCGGCACAGAGAGAGAGGGAAGAAGGGAAGGAGGGAACAGCTGTAAGGACATTTTTGTTGCTGACTGGTCCAAAGGAATGTGTATAAACACCTTTAGATGTATTTTTCTGAGCGTGCTAAGTGTATTTTGCTGCCTGCTCTAATTGGTCCTGCCTTAAGTTAGCCAGGACTAAGAGTTCCCATGGGAAGTACGCTTCACTGACTCAAACAGTTTGAAGACTGGTATTCGCAGTGCAACCTGTGTTAATGATTGCCCCTGAGCTGTCCTTTCTCACAGCCTCCTGCCAGAGCACCCAGGGCGAGCATGGATTTGGCCCTGCCTGAGGGTCCACCGGCCAGGTGGCTTTATCGCAGGGCAGCAGCAGGGCCTGGCTGGCACCAGCGCTGGATCTGGCAGCACAGGTGTAAAGGGCTACATCTCCCTCCCAGGAAGGCTGGTCCATGTGGCCAAGGCAGAGGATGCTTGAATTTATTTCCTGAGCTGGCCGCAAGCTCCTTCACTCAACCCAAGCAAGTCACAGGTGAAGGCTCCCTGAGTAGGGGCTGCATTTTCCTGATGTGCCAATTCCCTTGCAGGCACCAACAACCAAAGGTGTTTTTGCACGTGCAAACGCCCCTGCACGCGCACAAAGTGTTTTTCCCCAGTATAACCCAGACAGCCACTTTTTCTGAAGAGTTCAGTGCCAGCAGTCAGCAAAGGGGGCGGGGGGGGGGGGGGGGAGGGAGGGGCATAAACCAGTTCCACATTGCAAAATGTCATTTTGATGGAACTGACATTTTTGGCAAAGCCAGTATAAATTTCAATGTTTTGTTTTGTTTGTTTAAAAAAAACAAACACAGAAAATGTCCAAATATGTAATATTGACATTTTCAGAACCAAATGCTTTGCTACTTCATCCTAGCACAGTTCTTAAAATTTGAATTAACTTTTTCATTAAAATACTACAAAGAGACTAAAGGAAAAAGAAGTTCTATGTTCTTCTAAAGTACTTGGGCTTTCCACAAATTTTATCTTTTTACTCTGGCTCAAGACTTGAGCCCATCCATCAAAAAGAAAATGAGATGCCCTCTTTTGGGAAATGCGTGTTTTACCCCAATGGCTAAGCCAGTTAGTTGTGAAAATGTTTCCAAAGAGCTATGCCTGCGGTTGGTGATCTTTTGGGCTGCTGGCATCCTCCTGCAAGCTGAGCCGTGCGCACGCCTGTAAAATGCATCCTTGGCAGGGTACCAGAACCATTGGCTTCCCTGCACAGGGAGAGTCAAGGCAGAGGCAGGGTACAACCCAGGCTATCACCTCATGTCCGAAAGCAAGATAAAGAGAAAATTTAATCAAGCTGCTGGACTTCTAAGAATTGCTCTGTCTGAAGGTGCTCGAGGGCAAGAAATGTTGAGGAAGGGAGGAATTTGGGGAGGGTTGCTGGATGCAGAGAGTGGTACAAGAGTACAGCATGAGGACTGCTGCTGCCTTGCTTGTTGCCAAACAGTGCGGCCAGCAGAAGGTGTTGATAGGAAGCACTGGTGTAGCTCTGACTGTTTTTAAGCTCCTGTGTAAATACTGGCTATAAGTATTGATTACGATTGCAATTCTCCGTTGCCCATTATATTGCTTTGGATATACAAAGAGAACCAAGAGTGAGTGAAAAACTGAGCAGTGGGTTTGCGTTTGGTGACTCTGGATGCTAAGGTGGGCTCGGAAGCTCCAGCAAGACTTGATTTGTAGAGGTGCTGAGCCTCTGGTTTCTCTTCTCTTTCACTGCCACCTTTCCTTCAAAACTCTCTTTCCTTCAGTGTTTCCCGAGTCCCACCAGCCTCTGACGTGTTGGACACAGCTCTCGGGACCTGGCAGCAGAGCCTCCCCACATGCCCAGGAGGTGATGCAAGTCACACTCGTCATTTGGCAGAAGATGTTGCAATAGGATAATGAGGAAATTTGCCCAGGACCACTGAAGGGAATCAGTGGCAAAGGAGAGGCGGAAAAATCAGCCCCCAGAAGAGACCAGATCACTCCTACCAGGAAGGTTGACCTTCAGGGGGTGCGGTGGGTAGAGCACTGGAAGACGCAGTGTCACGCATGACACACGTGCCGACCCTCCAAGAGGTTTCCAGGGGCTGTTTTTATTTCATGTAGAAGTTGATGCTCTAAGCCCTGATGACCCCCTGTTCGGTCGTCGAAGCTAGCAGGGTTTGCTGCACACAGTCCCAAAGAGGTCAGATTTTAAAGCTGGCTGGCAGGGCTACGAAAGCCTTGAATAAGTCCAGTCTGCTTTTGACTTCTTTTCCCTTGAGCTGTTCTCCACAGCACTTTTTTTCCCTTGCCATCTGTCCCATGACATCTCTCTCCTCTCTCCTGCTGTGGCCCCCCACCAGCCCCAACTCCACCCTTTCCCTGAGTGTCCCAGTTAGGAAGCAAAGAGGTAACTACGTGCCAGCTAGTACCTTCTTATCTAGTCACAGTATGTTCCCCTAAGGGAATTTTTGGCCTGGGATTGTGTGTGTGTGTGTGTGTTTTTATATGCTTTATTTTTATCACAGAAAGGATAGACAGTACATTATGTCTTCAGTCCAGGAGGTTACACATTAGATAAGAGACAGGCAGATATACTACAACTGCTCCAGCCCATGGAGTTATGTTCCTGAGATAGCACTGGGAATGTAACAGGTAAACTGCTTCCAACCCCCCACGTTCAGGCAGTGGATTTTGTGTCAACAAATCCAGATCCCAGCAGAGATTTCAATGTTGATGTTCCCGCAGCCAGAGAATAAAGTTCACAGTGCTCCCTCCGTCTCTGCCATGCTCATACCTTCTCGTCAGCCCCAGCCTCCCATCTCCTCTGTCGCATCCGTTCCTCCTCCAGCTTCATCCTCACCCCTCTCTGTCCATCTCTGATCTGGACGCGTGGTGCAGTTCAGCAATTGCCTTGGGCTCCTCTGAAAATACAGCTAGGTTCAAAAGGGAATGGGGGGGGGTGTAGGAAATGGCGGTGCCAACAACTTCATGATAGCAAATGTTAACAAAGTTGGGAAAGAGAATTTTAAAAAAGTGATATTTTGGTATTAACAGCTAGGATCAGAGATGGTTTATCTGTGCCTACTTCTTGCACCTTTCTTGAACTATCTGGGCTAGTTATAATGCTGGAGACTGCATACTAATTTTTAAAGGATTAAGGGTGAGCCACAGTATGGCAATCCTTTTTTCTGTCATTGCAATAACAGTGTCCTTGCCACTGAGCCACAGCTGTGGCCGGCTCTGGTGAACCTCCAGGGTCTGGTTCACCAGTATCACCACCCCTCACAAAGCTCAGGGGCACCTGGCCACTTCCACAAAGCTGTCTCTAGTCTGGCAAGGGAGGTGTTGAAGGGCCTTTGAGTCATCCCACAAATTCGTGCCCTCCCTCACCTCCCCACAAGCCTTTGTCTCACATTGTGAAGATTAACAGCATGTTGCAGCATCACTGTGCTGCGGTGGGGATGGTGGTGCTGGGTTTATTTTCTCAGGAGAAACAGATAAAGGTGGCACCAGCTACTACCCAACACCAAAGCTAAATTAGTAAATTTATTATTCTTTTAAACCTGACAGACGTGACAGGGGCTGTTTTGGATTTTGATCCAAAGCTTAGCAAAGCCCGTGACCTCTGTATCAGCCTGACAAGGAGCAATTCCGGCTGTGCTGCCCTAGTATCCATCAAATGCAATGATTAAGTGGCTTGACTGGCATGGCAGAGATAAAAGTCACTGTAACTAAACATTGTCACAAGATCGATGTCTCCCACTTCAAAAATATTGTCTTAACTTAGGCTTTAGTTTCTGCGTGTTTCTGTGATAGTCTCACCCTAGTGTCTGCATCCTTTACAAATATTACCCAGACTTTAATGAATATATCTTTGTGGCTTACCTGTGAGATAAGAGCAAAATATCATCCTAATTTCATAGTGGGGGAAATGAGGTACCAACAGATTATCAGCGAAGTGTAACCACTCATTTTGATACCTAGCATGAGTCATATAAATTTCAATTTTCCTGATTAGCTTTTTTGTAGCTCTTTATGCATCTTCAGCATGGCTTTGGCTGGCCCCAGGTCCAGTCCCAAAGGCTGTCAACCTCTGCATATCCAATCTCTCATATCTTGCACTTGGCAACTTGAAATGAGGGATATGCAACACACATCTCAATTCTCTAATTCCCTAACCTGTGAGGGCTTGACATTGCCTTCTTGGTGTCCTGATGCTTCTGTTCATGCCATAGATACTCAGTATATGTTTAAGTTTAATGTAAAGCTGGCATCACCTCTGAACTGCTTATTATTTTCAAAGACTCCTGTGGTAAGGCTAATTTGGCCATTACACATATCTTGCAAGAGCTATAATAACTGAGCATATCAAACAAATCTCAGACTAAGCTGTGCCTATGCCTCCCTCCCGTTTCCCAAAACTCTGCACCAATTTCTCCAGTGCTATTCATGTAATACAAATGTGGGACCATGTGTTTTCTCTTCTAGAGTTTTTAATGTGAGGAAAAACAGAGCTGCTGGAACCCAGGTCAGGAAAGTCCAAGCAGTTCTTACAGCCTTCATCTGCATGTGTCTCCCAGTCCCAGCCAGCTGCTGGGAGTTTGCAGGTTGAGGAGATGGGAAGGGAGGATGGTCCCTGCCTCATCACACTGCTGGGTCCAGTTTGAACTCCTCAGCGACAGCTACGCTTCTGCTGAGCCCTTCGACAGCTTCTCACCTCCACCCTGCGGAGCCATGGGCAAAAGGGACCTTGGGAGCTCTTTGCAACCTCTATTGCTACATCATCTATGACAAACCATGTGAGAGCAGTGAAACCAGCCTTTCCCCGTGTTATGAAGTAGGGAGCCATGCAGCACCCCAGGCATCTTCATTCCCTTCTGCATTTGCAAGTCTTCTGCCACCATTGCAAAAACGAAGCCTCGTGAACGCTGCCTGCTCCTATGTCTGCTCTCCGTTTCCCTCCCCACAGCCCTGTGGTTATTTCCTCAGCTGCCAAACTGACCAGGTTCAAAGGTCACAGCAAGGGTGAAAGGGCTCACAAAAGACCCATCCCTCTATCTCTGCTCTGCGTAATGGGACTGGAGGACACCTTCACATTTGCTTTTATGGAGATACTGCCTCGGAGGTCATGGCACCAAGCCTGGGCTCTGCTTGCCTGGGATTATTCACATGCTGCCCAGAGAAAGTGGTCTTTTCCCTTCGGTACAAGAGGGACTTCAGTAATGAAAAGCCTTCCCCATTCCCAAATGAGCTAGCTGCTTGATGTCAGAGACCGAGGGTACATTATTAGCAAGGAATTGCCAAAATTGGCATGGTCTGGAGCAACAAATGCTATGTGAAGCCCCAGAGAGCTTGGCTTGCACACGTAAGAGACATGTAGCGTTGGGTTTGGTAAATCCAAACCAGCCCTCCCATCCTAGGGTGATCAACTCTGAGCACTGAGCATGTGCTGAGAAGTTGCCGCAGTGAAAACGGAGCTGGTGTGCCCAGGGCTGGGGACAGAAATGCTGGAGCTGCCTGGGGTGACTGGGTCCCAGGACATTTTGGTGAATGACACAGGTGCCCGCAAGCCAGCTTATTTGGAAGAGGTAGATGGGATGGGCAGACGGACTCATCTCTTTGATTCTTCCTTTCTGCAAAGATCCCCTTTTCTGGCTCAGATTTTGGCACAGCTTCTCACTGGCTGATACTCAGCTCGGACACCAGGACACTTTAAAGGTATGAATGAAGTTCTCAGCAATTACTTCTGCTACTCTTAAGCCCTGACAACTGATTGGAAGTGCTTCTCCCAGGTCTCTCAGCCCTCCCAAACATCCCCCTCACCCTCCGTGAGGTCCCCTGCAGCTGGCTCCTCCCCGTATGGCAGGGCTTTGCTGGGGCAGCACCGCGGAGGCTGGCGAACACACGCTGCAGGTAAGCCATTCCCTTCCTGCGCTGTACAGCTCTGGGACTGTCAACGTTGGCACATTTCTGAGGCTGAGCATCTCTCAGTGGTTTTGGGAGCAGGTTATTCTGCCTGCCTCTAGCTTGCTTTTTTTTTTTCCCAGGTCTCCCAGCTGCTCTGCATGGCCAGGAGCAGGGCTGGGATCTGCTTCTCCCAGTGTGCACGGTGGGGCTGCGTCCCTGCTCTGCCATACAATCAATAATTAATTGTTGTCCTCGGTGAGGAGTGCCTGTGCCAGCAGTAGGCAGCACCGGCCGGGAAGCGAGCAGCAGAGAGCTGCACACTGTGCAGTGGCACAACCACATCGACGAGGGTATGGCATTGACCATGGCTTCGGTACAGGGGTGTTTGGAAGCAGATAATCTCTGCAATGAGGGTTCTCTGTGGGCTTTTGTACCCCCATCATGGCAGGGCAGGGCAGACCAGGCGCGTGCTTGGGCGGGGGGCTGCGACCCGGTGGGTGCATGCACCTGCCAGGCTGTCATGCAGGGTAGCGGACGCACTTTCGTTCCAGCTAAGCTGTGTCAGAAAATTGTTTTCTTTTCATCCTCTTTCTAATTTTGGGCTCTGAACTCAGTGCCCAAAACACACACACACGACTCAAAAGTCTGGCGGGCCAAGATAGGTGTGTCATTATGGGGACTGTACAAACAGGAGCAGGAGGGGAGGGAAGAGGGGCCAGTGGGGTCTCCCCTCTTGCTGCCCAATATTTTTGGTGATCGTCATGTGCCTGTCCCTGGCTGCCTTCAGTGATGTCCATGGTAGCTAGGGCTGAGCCGTACCTCCCTTGTTTAAGCTGGACCTCCTCTATCCACTCCATTTGACTGTTTCTCCACTTTTTAAATCCATTTGCTACATTTGCAGTGATGGAAGACAGCCCAAGGAGCATCACTGGCCTGCAGCGCAGCATGCTCCTGCATGTTTGCAGGCTAAGGTAATGTCGCTACACCTCCCAGCATCTGTGCAGCACAAAAATGGGACCGGAGTCCTCTGTGGGGAGAGGATGAGGAGACAGCCTGCCCACCAACTCAGCCCTGCCTGCAGGATGCAGCCCCAGGACCAGATGCAACCACACAAGTAAAAAGCCAACAATTGATGAAGATATTGCAGACAGATCCGAAGATGTTTGGAAATTCTAATAGAAAAAACATTTGACAGTTTGAAAGTTTGTGATAATAATAATGTATTTTGCCTATGTGACTTTTTCAGCAAGACGGGCAAGATATCACAGAATTGATAATATTCTTTGCACTCTGTCCCATGCCCTTATTTTCACCATCTCCCACCTTTTATCCCAATCACTCATGAATTACTTCCTCATTCACCCACATATTTAAATGGACAAGAATACAGCTCCGTTGGACCTTGAAAATCAAGATTTTGTGTTTAATGTATTTCCATCTATGAGGCAAGATGCTGATATTGGCTGAAAGCAGATGCTTCCAAAGGGAGTCTCATCTCTTACACTTCCCCAAAGAGACCCCTACCCACCGTCTTTCAGCACCTTGTGTGTCTGGACTCTGGGTACCGAGCAGAGGTTGTACTTGCAGCAGTGGGCAAATACTACATTCAGTGCACCAAAAAAAAAAAACAAAACCACATCCTGAGAAGTTCCCTGAACATTCTTAAAATAGAATTTTCCATCATTTAGGGTTGCATGCAGAACCCTGGCTGATGAGGTCTGGGAATCTGCTGTTAATTTGCTCATTAGGAGGTGTTTTTACAGTGGCTTTCAGCACTCGTGAGTTTTGTGCTCTTTCTAAAACTCTCACTAAACTTCCGATAGCAAACTTCACGAGGAGGGAATCACCCACTTGGTAGGTCCCATCAATCCCCTAAAATCAATCCTAAATCTAAAATCCCCCCCGGCCCCCTTCTCTCAATATGGTGCCAAGGCAAAAATCAAACACATGCACGTCCCCAAATCTGCCATGATTGAGAATTCCTGGGTTGAATAGATCTGAATGAACTTTTACTTATCTGTCCCAGGAATGTATCCCACTGCCTCTGACAGCTTGCATGTGCACCGGCAAAGAGTCCTGGGCAGTGACGTACGTGGAGGAGCAATGCGGCTGGGAGTGCGGTGGGGAATGCCGAGGATGCCACAACAGGAAGCGCGGAGACATAACACATCCAAGTGGGGTAACTGAGGCAGACGGAGCAGGAATGCGATTAAATTACCCCTGCGGGATTTGGCTGAGACGCCAGGGCGTGCTGAGCTCACTCCCCCGTCAGAGGGAGGAAGCAAGCGGAGCGGGTTTCACTGTTTGTGTTTTGTTTTATCAGATAGGACCAAACTGCAGCAGCAAACATTGCGGTTTGGGGAAGGAGGTATTTCAGCACATTCCTCTGCTCCTTCTCCATGGCCTGAAGTGCAGCTAGCGGAGGGAGAGAGAGCAAATGAAAGTCTCCCTGGGCACGCCGGCATAGGAGATGGAGCCACCTGTGGAGACTTGCCAGGAAGCCGGCAGACGCTAGAGGGGCAGAACCCGCACATCCCAAAGCAGTGGCCACAGCCCTGCCAGGTGCACACGGAGCCACATCCGAAGGAGCTGGCATATGCCTTTTGTTTTGCATGTGCTTCCCCCTCTGCAGCACAAAACCTGTCTGCTCTGGCCAAGAAACGGGTCCTGGTTCCCTGAGTTCCCTCCACAGGGGTCTTGAGTAAGTCACAGGGATGACAATGAGGCACAGCGAGCGGCTCCTCTACAGCCAGTCTGAGCTAATCCTGCCCAAGGGAGTACGTTGAAGCAAACCTTTGCAGGCTAATTCAGTGTGCAAGGTACTGGGCCCTTGTTTGATCTCATTCTTCGATGCGGTCAGGAGTTTTCCTTTGAAAGAGTTTCAGGTTTTTAACCTAAAAAAATGCCATTTACTCCAAAACTATCTGCGGAAAAAAAGTAGAGTTTCAATATCAGCGAATGCAAATAGTCTCATCAGTGGTTTCAGCTCTGGGCCATCCTGCACTGAAAATATTTTAGATTCAGTAATAGTATTACAAATACAGTGAACATGGAGTAAAAAAGTTGGGAAAGGTCAACACTGAAATGTTTTGCTGCCATTGATCTTCTCTGGACATATTCATTATAACTCAGGCTTCGATGAAGTCTTCCAAGTTCTGGCTTTGTCCTGATTCAGGAAAGAGAAAAAAACATTTCTGATATTCTGGAATTTTTCACAGGATTGGGAAACAGAGTTTCCCACTTAGTCTATTGATTATCCACCAAGCATCAAGGCTCTTTGCCCTCATGCTGTGCTTCATAGCAATACACGCACGTATTGGATCAGAGCTACAGCTCTTCTCATCTTAATAGCCAGCTGCTAAGCAGGCTGAGACCTGTGTCACAAAAATAGGGCATGTTTTCAGATGCCACTTGGGAAATGCTAGATTTTATACAAGGCATGAAGATTGTCTGCATGCTGATAAGTGTTTTTAAAATACAACCGTATTTTGGGGTGGTGGTGGTGGGAAGAGCTTAAGACTCTTTTCTGTATTAGTAAATCCTCTGAGTGTTCCTTTCTTAGGTTTTGCAGGGATCTTAAGTGCCTTATATGAGGCCCTGAGAAAGCAAGACCACCAGTCTGTCAATGTAGCGTGGCTTGCTCACTCTTCTTCTTTCTGAGCCCAATTTGGGATTATTCTTATCAGGCCCATTGCATTTTAAGCACAACTTCCCAATTTCCATCACTTCATTAGGACACAACCATGTCCAGCAACACCGACAAGAGTAGGAGCAGGTCTGTGGCTCACACAAAAGCTGGGAACAAGGTTTTCAAAAATTTGGAAAGCAATTCTTATAGCAACTGGTTTTGGCCAACATCTGAAGCATCCCTCATGACAGATCAGAATCAATAAAGAAGACCTCAGCAAAACTGCTTTATGTCCCAGATATATTTCCTTTGAATGACTCCTGCCTTTACCAGGTTGCACGCTGTTTATAGGTTAAACCAAGGTAGTTTTTTTCCCCTACCTGGCAACGCTGCAAGTCTCACATGGTATCTGAGCAAGAAGTGAGGTTGCTTCCAGTCTTCTATGTAATTCAGAAGTCAGGATGTTTATTTAAAAGTTTCCAGACTACATGGACCGTGTCAGAGCTCTGAACTTTGCTGGAATTTCTGAAATGGTTGATTATGGGTTTCAGTTCACATCTGAGAGGAGCATTCAGGTGGCTCTCGGTGCGTTCATATTCCTGTGCTTGTCCTTCCTGCTTTTAAGCTGAGACCTACCAAAAACATGCTGAGGTCAGGATTCAGCTGGTGGCCTTGCTGGTGGGAGAAACAAAAACTGGCCTGCAGTTCCGTCTTTTAGCCTTGCACAAGCTTGGGAGTGCTGACTTCAGTGAAAACTTGTTTTTGTCAGTGTTCAAAGCTGCTTGCATGTTACTCAAGAGGCAGAGAGGCAGTAGACCTGAACTGGTTAAAGTCACTTCTCTGACCACAAACTTTGACCCCTCCCCAACATGCTAATTTCTAGTGCCAACCCCAAAAGAGCTACCCAGCTTCCCCCCCACACCCCCACCCTGCTTTTTGACAAGCATTAGATATTGTGGCTTTTTTTTCTTTTTTTTTTTCAGATCAATGAACCCAACGATCTCTCTCCTCTGGTTGTTATGTAGCAACTATCAACTCAGACACAACCCAGAAACACATCAGAGCACCTTTTTTATTTTTTCTTTTACTAACAGGCTGAGGATCCTAAACAGACGGATGAAGAACAAACCCAGGTTTTAGTGCCAACAAGTGTTACTGTATGGATCCTGGGATGTTTCTGAACAGGTTTCTTTGAGAAATGGGGGAAGTCCTAGGGATGGTTTTGCTGCAAGTATCTTTGCTGGCTGTCCTCCTTTCTGTGCAGCCATGGCCAGGCAGCCACAGGACCAACCATTCCTGTGCCGTGAGTACTCTGAGCCCTTTTCCCAGGAGGGACTGATCCAGATGAAGGCAAAGGATGGGAGGAGAAGCTGCAACGTGCCTATGCCCCCAACAGCCTTCAACTGAGTTCAGCCGTGGCAGCTGGATGTACATTACAGTAGCCCTGAAATGTCTCTTTCTGATGACAGCTGAAGCTGATGTTGTGTTGGGTCAGACATTGCCTTTGCCCAAACAGCAGTCGGTTTGGCCTAGATCTAAGGCATGCTCTTCCTTGACGGTCTGCTGAGAGGAGAGCCAGGGTTGCTCCAAGCTGTGCAGCCGTTCAGCAGAGAGCCAGCATTTCAACCCTGATCATGGCCATGCTCCTGCACACGGTAGCCAAGAAAATCTGTAAAGACCGTAGGCTTGAAACATGCCCATGGGGAAGATGACTCTCCTCTGGCTCATTAACTCCTGAAAAGACTTTAGCCAGGGCCAGCTTGCCAAAAAAACCCTCAAAACTCAATGACACGGAGGCAAGAAGCCAGCTGGTTGGGTATAATCAGAGTACTTAGCTACCTCCCTAACCATTGTCTACCCTTATTAATGGTTAAACTCTCTTCCTGTCATTGCTTTCTGTTTCTGGCCAATTCAAACTCTTTCAAGTGGGAGGGAGAGTGAAGAATGGAGGGAAAACAACACCAAAGACCTGCTTGTATTCCTCAAGACACCCATTTAAACAGCACCTCAGGTTACCTGTAAGTGGCATTTGCTTTCCTGTTAAGGGATATTTATTTGAATTCAGAAGTGCATGAATGAGCAGGGCCCTTAGCCTTGTCTCGAAATGGGTGAACGTGTATTTGTGCATAACTCCCATCCTTCGTACTTATGTGGCATCCTTCCCTCATCTCCACAGTATCACAGAGCCTCAGTTTTCTGCTTATTTATCTCCACGGTCTCCTGAGGACTTCTTAAAAAATGAAATCTGAAAAGCCTGCACAAAGTCACACAAAAAAGTGGTGGCAGCACAGAGGATTGAGTTGAGGATTTGTCAGCATGGCAGGTGGGTCACCAGGAAGTCCTTCTAGTGCACCTCAAATCTCACAGCACCCCTTTGGCCTTGGGCACCTGCCCTTCTTCTTGCACGGGGGGATGAAGCTGTGCCAGCCTCATGCCCTCATGGGGTTGTGTGCCCCATGGGCGCCCATGCATGGCATGGCTGGAGTCACAGGGGCTTTGACTGGCCATGGGTCTGCAGACAGGTAATTCATGCCCCTGCTCCGCCGCTGACGTCTCAGCCCTTTACTGAACTGAAACTGCTGAGAGTGACAGATTTGCTAAACCATGTATTTTTCCTGTTGCAGTCAGATGTTCCATCAGGATTAAGCTGAGTCCACTTCCTTACCGTCCCTCCTGCCTAATGGCCATGATGTTATGTTAGAACCAGGTGTGCATGAACCTCCTCCAGTAGATGAAGACCCGTACCCAGCCTTACCCTGAGACTTGAACCAAACTACACTTGACCCCTCTGTCGAGTTTGAAAACTTTTTTTCAACTTTCGCATTCCTCTGCCCTCTTTGGGATTTAACTGGAGGTAGAGGCACTGAAATACCCCAAGAAATGCTGTCTTGCAGTAATTTCTGACCCTACTGAAACCAGTCTTTCTGATTCTGGTTGACTCTTACCATTTCCAGGCCAAAAAAACATTTGGGCAAGGTTCAAGCAGACGTCCAGGTTAGCAGCTTCGAGTGCTCTCATTCACAGGTGATCAGTCAAAAATCTCTCTGCTCAGTTTGGTGACACCGACATCAAAGGTACACCAACAGAAGATTTGGGCCCAGCGTTTTTCATTGCGTGTCCACACTGATGTCGCCATTTCAGAGCCTGATGTAGAATGGAATGAGTAGATCCTACCAGTTTTCACTGCCTGTGTTTGGCAGCAGGCAGAGGTTTTGCGATGAGCTTTGCTGAAGGTGAGGTGATGTTGGACAGCTGTGGCAGCCCCTCAATCAGATGTGGCACTCAATAACCTGACTGCAGGGACAACACTGAGACTTTCTGGGAGTCCATTGCTGAACTGCCATGCTACTTAATTAGCTTTATGCTTTCTTTTTCTTTTTTTTCTTCTTCTTGCTCATCTATGTGGCAGACAGGCTGGTTCACAGGACAGTACGCTGGGAAGATGGGCTGATAACGAGTGCTCTTCCATGCAAAGACATCTCATATGGCATAAATGGGGTCTCTTGCGCTGTATTTCCTATTCCAATCCTGATCTACTACCATATGCTACTGCAGATGCTGCTGTGATCCTTGTCTTGCCCTGAGAATCGCCTGAGCCTTGGATGGGCTGAGGAAGGTCTGAGGGCATCAGGGCCACCCAGGGCATGGGTGGCACATGTCCTTAGAGCAGTCGAGCAGCTGAGCAACAAAACATTATGCAGGAGATAATGAACCTTTTGCAGATAATTAACAACATCAGCCAGTGACATTTCAGCCAGCCGGGATGGCTTGAGCGGCTTCCACCTGCCTAGCCCTGCCATCGAGATCAGGCCCTCCTTGCACTGCAAGAAAATTAATTGGGAAGTAAGAGGGGAGTGGAGGTGGAAGTTCTTGTGTTTAACATCTGTTAATGAAAGATCATTTAATCAACTGCAAAAACAAGAATAGTCACTTCTCCAGCTTCCCAAACACGTGTTCACGTGATGCTGCAGCTCTTCTCAGAAGTGTGCTCCCTAAAGGACGACACTGCTGGGAAGGGAGGGCAGTTTAGTTTCAGGAAGGTTATTGCCTCATAGCACAGGGGAGACAAGGGCTTGAGAGCTTGAGTCTGAGCTTGACAGCCCCTCACGTGCACGTCATGTCCTAGTCCAGCCTTCTGCCCTCCCTCCCTACCACAACAGTATAAGAACAAACCAGCCATAGTTTAGTAGAAGACAATTAAAAAAAAAAGGCATATAAGTATTATGCTAATATCCTGTCACCTAAAGGAGTAAAGGGAGAGCTGGCCAATACCATTTTGATGGTGAGGTACATGCACCTGGATGGATGCTGTGTACAGCAGGACCCTCTGTTTCCTGAGAAACAGCTGGAAGATGAATTATGGAACATGAAAGCAGTGATGCCTCCAGTGGGATCAAGACAACACCAGATTCAACAGCTCTGCCCCAGGCAAAGAACAGGCAAGTCCCTAAGGATGCTGCTTTGCTTCCTTTCTGCCTTTTCTCAGGGGAGACAGGGTGAGTCCTGAGATTATCATCTCCCTGTAAGCAGCAGCCACACCACCTCCACCACGCTCTGAAACCGTATCGAGATGGTCCATTGCCTGGTTGCACTCACAGAAGATGCCTCTTTGGGGCCTCACCAGCTCCTTCATCTCCCTCCAGAGGGAAATCACAATGGAGCATGGCTGGTTCCTTACTTCATCTCAACTCACTGCTCTTTCTCCCCTCTCTCTCCCTGCAGCTGCCCAGGCTGCTTGTCGGCACCTCCACTGTAGTCTCAGTGCCAGTGTGCTGCAGGAGGGGGATCTCATCTCCAAGCCATGCTGGCTTGGGGACTGGAGCCCAGCACCTTTCTTCCAGCAGATACTGTCCAACTTGAACCCCACCATCCAGATCTGCAGATCAGTGACCCAAAGCAATGCTCTTCCTTGACTCTGATACTTCTATCCAGATAATGGGTTAGTTTAGCTAGTCAAGAATTTTTCTAACATTACCAATGTGAAGAAACAAAGACCTAGCAAACCAAAATATAACTAGTGCCCAGTTGCCTCTTTATCTGGCTGTGCTTTATTTGCACAAGCTGAAGAACTTCATGGTGCCAGGAGGAATGTGATAGAAGTTCTTTGTCTCATAAATTATTTTGGTCCAGTCTTCCCCAGGGACATAGGGCATGAGAGCAGGAGCTGGCAGCATGGGTTCTGCTCCCAGCTTTGGCACTGACCTGCTGCGTGACCTTGGACAACTCACTTCACCTCCCCTGAGCTTCTGTTTCCCCTCCTCTCCTTTGTCCGCCTTGTTTATTTGGACTGTCAACTCCTAGAGAAAGGAATTCAGCCTCCCTGGCTGCTTGCAGATTGCATAGCATGATGGGAGCCCGATCGGACTTGCTCCTGGGAGGTACTACAGTAAAAAATTCATAACGATGACTAAAAACTAGCATTTGCTAAACAATTGTATGGGAGTTTTTAATTATTAAGTGGCATACATGAATTAGCGGGACATCTCTGGCACTTCAGAGCGCTTGTCCAGGGGCAGCTATTGCTGTTTCTTTCCTTTTCTGTGGCCACACCGAAGGCTGTATCTACCAGCCCCGTAAATTTTGACATCATCTTGTCCCTGTCCCAGCTGCACAGTGGGAGGAGTGGGAAGCATCTGCCGGAGAAAAGGGAGAGTTTGTTGGAGGTAATGAAGAAGGCTCCTCTTGGAGTCCTCCCCCTCGTGAACATCTGGACAGATAACAGCTCTTCCAAGAAAGATTGAAAGAGCCGGGGAGGCCTCCTGGAAAGGGCAGGGAAATGCTCCGCCTCAGAGCTGGTCAATGCCAAGGGCAGAAAGGCTGAGAGAGGCTGTGGGGGCTAACGCAGACCCTGTCACCTAGAGGTCGGGGATGGAACGGATGAAACCAAGGCCATCAAGAGCCTACAGGGCAGATCGTCTTTGGGTGAAACCACGACAGCCTTGATCCCACAATATACCTCTTTTAGGCAAGTGCTGCAGCCTTGAAATCCGTTTAACCATATGGATGGTATCAAGAGGTGTAGTAAAAGGTTTGCCATTGCATTCATGGCTCTGGAGGAGATTCCATGCTTGCCCGCTGGCTTCTCCGCCACTCAGCGAGTCCCCCTGGCAGTGCCACTGCTGTCCCTCAGCCAAGAGCATGCCCTCCTCCTCCTGCCGAGTGACCCATGACTGGCACACAAGGACATCACAATATGGCAAGAATTGCATCGTTTACTCTACAGGCCACTCCACAGCAATAGCTAAGAGCAGATTCTTTCTCTAACATGCCGAGGATGCTTTCAAAAAGGCTCAAATCCCGCTACCCTTCCAGCAGCAGCCTGCAGCTTGGCAAACTCCACTTGTGAACTCGTCTGTTTTTAAAATGTCTTAAACATATTGCATGCATTGGCCTGGCATTGGCTTTCTCAAGCCCCAGTGATACAGAGGGGTCTGCTGGGAGCTGTGTGAAAAGCAGCTGCTGAAATGATATTTTCTAATTGACAGGCCTGGAGGGCAGGCGCTACCTGCTGTTAGGGGAGAAAGCCAAGCAAGCCGTTAAGGCATCAACCAGAGGCCAATGCAGGATTGTTCTCCCCAGTGCTGTTCTCCAGTGCTTTGCCCATTTACAGCTGCCCCAGTGAAGGTCCTTTCCCTGCCTGCCCACCCCTGGCCAGCCACTGCAGGAGAATCCCTGCGGCATGAGTCCTTCCTACCCTGGCAAAGCCTGGGAGCACGCAGGGGCTTCTTTTGTCTCCAAATGCATCAGGTGGCATGAAGCAGGCACAGACATAGGAAGGATGATCTAAGAGCATAGACTCCACCTGGCCTTAATTCCCTTCTCCCCACTGCAACAGGAGCTTAGGAAACTCAGGAGAGGGATGAGGACACGTGGAAGAGCGATGCTCAGGTGCAGGGCGAGCAGGAGTGAGGATCTCCCTGTGCATTGCCATTGAGGGTGTTTACAGATCTGTGTTTTGCCACTGGATCCAGCTTGCTGCACACCGTGAGGCCATCACCACATAAAGCAGGTGAAGGGCAGCAGCTGCATATTTAAAACAAACATAACAAAAGAAGAAAAAAATCTTTTTTTCAGAGCTTGCAGGTTGCTGTGAAGCAGCTACTCCTTTCCATGGCAGTCACTGTGGCTCAGAGACCACTGCAGACATGCAGTTGCCAGGGTCTGAAGGGCAAAATTCCTGCGTCTCAGTCTCCAAATTCCTCAAATAAGTCCCTCCAATTTTTATGTTTTCATAAAGACATGGCCTGCTGCCGGGTGACCTGGAAGAGGCATCGCAGTGCTTTGTCAGCACACTCGCCTCACTGCAGAAGCTAAGGACCAAAATATCTTATTAATCATTTAAAATGTGGGGAGGGAAAAAAAGAAAAAGGCACAGTTCTGGCTAATTGTAGGGGGGGAAAAATGAGGTCAGAGTTCATTTTTCTCTCCGCTGCCGCTTCAACAGTTCACTGGCTGACAAGGAAAGCAAGATAACAAGAGACTGGAGATAGTTCAGGGAACAACCTCCGGCTCCCAAGGAGAAGTGGGGGAGTTCAGGTTTCTGACATGGATGGAGAGGCAGCCACGCTGGCTGCCGAGCCACAGGACTTGGCGGAGGGGATGCCATGAGCTACTCCAGGAGGGAGTGGAGGGTTTTGGCCCCGGCGCATGTGCAGCAAGGGGGGAACTGTCTTGTTTTTTGTCACCCCATAAACGTACTGACATCGGTACTGCTCACAGGGAAGTCTGAGCTGGGAGGAATCGGGAGCCTCCCATCACCAGCAGCCGATGCATTCGATTCAATCTCAGCCACAGGGTTTATCCACTCTCTGTTTTTTGGTTTCTTTTTAATTTAACGTCTATGCAAAAGTATAGATTGGAGGGGAGAGCAGAGTCCTGGTGCTCCTTCCCACTCTAACACAGGGGCAATGATACAGCAAAGCAGCAAAGCCTGCCAAACCACCCTTCCCTCCCTCCATCCCCTACAGTCGCTCCCGCTACGAGCGGTGACTGCTGGAGTAACCGAGACCTCCTCATGAGCGTGAGATCCAGAATCATTCATTTTATGGGGCCCTCCTGCGAGAGCAAGGGATTTGTTACCCTGACTCCTGCTGGGGAAGCGCTCCCACAGCCAGAATGTGAAACACAATACAGCACGGGCTCTGACATTCAAGCTGGGTTATTTGAGGCGAGTTCGTTACACGGGGCCTACGCAGCACAATCCCAGCAGTAATTATACGGGCTCCTTGCACCATTCTGACTAGTTAAATGCTAACTCTAGCCTGACATCACAAAGCTGCCGAGCAAAGCCAATGTGCTCTGGCTGGTTTTAGGGGTGTAGAGGGAGGAAGGGGGTCAGGAGAAGGAATCGCAACCAGGGGGTTGTTGTTTAGTGAAGATCCCTGCGCTGGAGGACATATGCTAGGATGGGATGTTTGCTTCTGCGAGCATGAGCAGTGGACTACGGCAGGTGGCTTGGGACCTTCTTCAGCAGTGGCACTCGCAGTAATTCCACTGTTAATGCTAGTGTTAAGCTTTCTGCTACAGAAAATGAAGTGATGGCTAAAACTCCTAAGTCAACAATGCAACGTGCACCAAAATCACTAGGGTTGTGTTAACAAGACAGGAGAGTTTCAAAAGGATGTGAGCAAACAGTGCCAGCAAAATGTCACAGGAATAATGTCAAGATTGCTTCAGGCAAATGGTCCTGTTTGACTCTGGATTCACACAGGCGGTTCACCATCGCTTACTGATGTCCTTACCAAGTATAAAACTTATGGCTGCAGTTCAGTGCTGAAGTCCTTTCCACTATGATTTCAGTCCAGAAGTGGGGAACCCGACATCAGGCATCCTCTACTCATCCTGCCTCACTTCAGCTGTCTCCACTGTAGGTCTTCATAAATGAGCTGGGCATGCAAACTCCCATTATAGTCACAGGTGGTCTCATCAACACAGAGAAGTTTGCAGAGTGTTTCATGTCATCCTAAAGTGGACACCTACACCTGGTTGGAGGAACTGTCCCATAACTTTGTGAAGAATAACTGTATCCGAGAGGCTGTGGCTCTGTCATCACCACTGCTAGATTTGGCCAATACAAGAGTGGTGTCTCACATTGTCAGTATCGGGACTGTGTTCAGAAACAGAAGCTATCATCTCCTGAGGCAGAGTCTTTCAGTGAAGCAAGACCTCACTCTTGGACCATGGAGAGTCTCCAGGTGGCATCTGAATTTCTTCTGTGATGTCTTTAGTAGCACATTCGAAAATAAGGACATGCATATTGGACACCAAACACTGGTAGCCTACAGAGCTAAAACACTGCTTCCAAGAAAATGAGGAGCTGAGGTGTCTCTCCTGAATGTGATCCCTGGTGGGTTGTACACAGGTGTTGGCCCACACCTTGGGAAAGCTCTGATGAGAGTGGAAGGTCTCATGTACTTCTCCCATCGCTTCCACAAACCCTGGATTTTCCCAGCATGTACCTCCATCTTCCTGCATCTTTGCTCTTCTCTTTACCCTCAATCAGATATGCAATAAGAGGGAAGGAAGGGAGGGAGACTGGTCAAAGTGTAGACCCAAAGGTTTGCTGAGAACATTTGACTTGGAGCTCTATCTGAGGTGAGTTCAAGGCAGTGTGAGTGAACAGAGCAAGGGTTACGGGCTCCTTGTATCTGCTTTGGATGCCAGCAGTTATTCAATAGCCTGTGCTACGAAGGTCAGGCCAGGTGATCACAACAGCCTGTGAATTTCTGTCCGTATCAAACACAGGGCTATTTGGCCTAGGGAGAGCTATCTGGAAGGTAGGATCAAAAGGATCAAAAATTAGGTCCTGAAAGTCTTTTTTCCTCCTCAATCGAACATGTGCAGAGCAGGCAGGGGTCGCAGGGGGAGTGTGAGATGAGAAAGATGTTGTTAAACCCCTGTGAGAGGTTAGCCCGTTTCCTGAAGGCTGCACAAGTCCCCACCAGCATCGCTGGCAGTGCGGCAGCACTGGGGGCTGAGCAGGTAAAAGGCAGGTGGGCCATTTGGGCCAGACACGAGATAAACATGAACAACCTCCAGCACAGCTGGTTCCACCATGCTTTGAAACACAAAATGACTTAAAACTACCCTGAAACAGTAAGACGCATGAGAAGGAACAGTGGGTAACAAGGGCTGAGCAGAGGGTTATAAATGTCTCCAAAGACAACATCCCCAGCCCCTCCAGACAGACTGCCCATCCCTTTCCTTCCCAACCCTATTTTCCCCTAATGCAGGATAATTCCTAATTGCTTCTGCTATGGAAGTAACAACGTGTCATTTTTTTTCCTTTTTTTTTTTTGGCTGGGACGTCAATAAGGACTCTTCTGCATTTAGACATGAAGGAAGAGAAGGAAAACAGTCTTGTTTTCTGTAAGACAGGGTCTTTTCCTCCATTGCTCAACTGCCCATTTGCACAAGGCTTTCTGGCCCTGTAGTAGCCTGTTTCCCTGGAGAGTACCGTCAACATGGGGAGGCAAGGCAGTGTTGGAAGGTAGCCTGAGGATAACAGGCGTTATAAAGAGGAATTTTTTTCCCTGCTGTTTTTGTTTGTTTTACCACAGAGGCTCAGAGAAGCTGGCCAAGAGCCTCACACAGCAGGTGCTGCCTGGGAATGCAAGGGGAGCAAAATTCCTACTAAATGGAAGCATTATTTGACACCACTGCCTTTCGCAATCTTTTTCTTTTGTTTCAGACAAACTCCAAGGCCTCCTGGGCTTTGCGGTCAAAGCTGAGTTGGACTCTTCTGCAGGGGAGGAAAGGGAAGTAGTAAGGGTGTCCCCAAACATGCCAAAGACTTGGGTGACAGAGACCGAGCCTTCTGGAAACAATACTGCTGGGTTCCCACAGAAGTAGCGAGAGGGCCAAGAAAAAAAGAAAAATCCCCTTTGGCTCCCTCACAGCAGTTTTATATCTTTTTTCTTTCTTTTTTTTTATGACGAAGAGGTTGAGCCTGCACACCCGCACCAAAATGCTTTCGCCATTTGGAGACCTCTAAGCCCAGATCCACAGGAGCAGGTCGCATCTCTGCCCGGCTTGGCTATTTCTCTCCCATGGCTGTTGCAAGAATGGAAGAGAGAGTAAGCATGGCTGGGGGAAAGCAGGCTAACTCCTTCCTTCACCAGAGGCTTCCCCTGCGGCTCAATCCTTCAGCTCCTCTCATTTTCTTTTGTACCTCATCTCCTCGCCTGTAAAACTGGTAGGAGCCATGCGGGGATTGTATATTAGCAGCATGGGATGTGCAACTATTTCATAAGTGGTGGATCGGTAGAAATACCCAGAAAGAAGGAAGTCAGAATTTTCCAGAAATGACAGGCTTTGTCACAGAATTTACATCCTTTTTTTATAAGCAGGCATGCTGCCTCTGTCCAAACACTCTCCTCCTGCCAGAAAAAATGTGGTCTCAGGCAAAGACTTGTTTTTCATAGCCTTGTATTTGATACCCTCAATTGATGAAATGAACCCGCAGAAGGGCCCAGTGATAGCTCATTTCCAGAAGCCTACAAACATGCAGTAACTGACCATGCCTGCAGTGTTCAGGTACATCCGTCTCATGATTGTCCTCAAGCAAAGGGACAGCATTCTTGTTTGTTCTGCGCCTTGCGTGCTGGGGTCATGCTCGCTGATGGAACCCTGGGGTGCTCCTCCAAGGCCAATGCTATTAATATTAATGATTTTCTTTCCCTTCCACACTCTGTGGTTCCTGGGAGGCCAGGAGGCAGGCCTGTAGCTCCTGCCCCAGCCTGGATGCTTTCATGCAGTGCTGTATGAGACACAGCCACATTCCTTAGCTATAAGTCTTTACAATCATGCACCAGCTCTCCAAAACAAGTTCAGAGCATGACTTCCAGCTAGACGGATGACGTGGCTCTTCAGGCCTAGAGGTAAAAGCTAGAATTAGCAGCACGGCAGCTAGGTGGTACCCACATTCCTGCCACTAACGTCACCGGCATTTCTGCCTGCCAGCGTGCAGCTATTGCATTCCTCAGCCCAAACAGCAGCTTTTTTTCCTTGAACTTCATGTACTGCAAAAGATGGAGAAATCCATGTGAGACAAGTATTTAATTCTTCCCAGCTCTTCCACTGCTATTTATTAAGTACACTAAAAATAATGAAAACCAATGACATTTGGATGGAGGGGAGAAAGTCATAGAGTTCAGAAAATTAAATTGAAATGAGCCTCTTTCAGAAGGCCATTCGTGTAGCATTAAAATTTCTGCCCACTCAGAAAGAAGAAGGAAGGATACTACTGAACAAAACTTAAAAGCTTCTGGTGTAAATTGGCAATGGTAAGAAAAGTATGTCCTTGACAAATAGCCAGAAGGACAAACGGTGGCAATGATGAAGCCCTTCAGGATCAGGAGTCCCAGCGAATGGTATAGCTACTGAAAAACAGAAAGGATGCAGAATAAGATTGCACAACTAATTTCAGAGCTGGCAAATATGACTTGATGGTGTGAGACACAGATCTGTCTCCATCTCCATGTCAAAACGGGATGGGGAGAGAGTAATAACGTACAACGCATCTGTGCAGGGAGACAGATGAGGTGTTCAGAAGCCCTTTGGCAAGGCTGGTCACAGCCCTTGTTTCAGCAAGGAACATCAGTTTCTTTTTTGCATCAGCAAGTTCAATTTCTGTTCATTTTTCTAAATGAAAATATTTTTAAAAATATGTTTTAAATATCCCAAGTGAATTTTCTCTGTATTATTTAAGAACAAATAATAACACAAGCAGCAGTGCAAAAAGTTTTTAAATAGCCAAAACTGCAGTAAAGTTGACTCACAAATACTTCTGATACATCAGCCTTTTGTCCAGATGTCGGGCAAAAAAAAACAACTCCAAAGTTTGAAGAATGTAGCTTGCCAGGCAATGCTGCTCAGTTATGAAGTGCAGAAAGGTGCAAAACTGATAGCTAGATGTGAAGCCAAACAAAAGTGGATTAGAAACAAGGCACATTTTTTAATTAATGTGAGCTTCAAAATCAAGTGAGGTGGTGAGTCTCCAACTTCTGATGTGTTCACATTCCCATATCTTGGTATGTCCGGAGCTGGACGTTTTTCTGGAAGATGCAGCAAAGCTACTGGGCTTGGTACTGGGCTAGTTGGCTGCAACTGAACGGCTTTGAAATATAGGAAGTCATACCAGATGTTCTCATGGTTCCTTCTGGCCTTAAACCCTGTGAATCTATGAATGAGTTTCTGAATCTGTGAAATCCCAAGTCCTAAGAATACAAACATATGAGTAGAGTTATATTTCTGGCCTCCAGATCAGAAGAAAGATATTGAATGTGCATTGTTGCGATAAATCAAAGAAGCAGCTAAACTGGAGCTGTTATAAAAGTCGACTGCAGATCTTTGTGCAGAAATTGGTCATATGTCATGTGAGGACAAGCTTTAGAGAAGCGATTTCTCAACATCTGAAATGACTGCTTTTTGGAGCAGCCCCTTCCAAGCACTGTGGTGGAGATCCTCCTCTGGACTTGGTCCTCAATGCCACACAGGAGCTTGTTTGACAAGTGACTATCAATGAGGCACTGAATGCTGTTGACCACAGTGTAATTGAGATGGGCATCCCTGCCATGAAAACCAGCAGTGTGACATTCAAGTCAAGAGAAAGGGGTTTTGTTTTATTGGACTTCCTTAAGGGGAAGCTTGTCAAAACTGAGGAAATTGAAATTCATAGTCAGCAAGAAAGCTACTCAGCCATGGTCTAAGCACGGTCACACCAAGCATATATCCACCCACTCCCCTCCTCTGAAAAAGGAAGAAGAGCAGCAACCACAAAAAACCCCAAAAGAATTATGATACTTTTGTATCATTTAATAGCACTTTTAAGTAATCTGATTTGTTGTGGGAGGAAGTCCTCCGTATGCCCCAGAGCCGGATTCAGGTGACCAAAGTTCGAGTCTCATCACTGAAATGCCTTCTTGCCAAGCTCTGAGCATCTCACTTTCCTGCCCTCGCCATCTCTGTCAGCTATGTCTCTGGCTGGAGAAGGCATCGGAGTGGGCAGCAGCCACCTGGGACCCAGTGTGCCTCATCAGCACAACGTGGGGTGATTCCTAAGACGCACGATTTGCCACCGTGATGCAAACCTCACTTCTCCATCCATGAGGGTGCTGGAGCCTTGCACAATGGGCATGTTTAGATGGCTGCTTTAAAGCTTCAAGAAATGGACACCTCATTTGAATGAAACGGTCAGAAAAAAAGCATGTGCTGCCAAAATTCTCCAGTGAAGCACCCTCATTATATAATACTGAGCTACATGTGTCATGCAAAGTACTGTATGTCATTTGCAGAGGGCCCGTTGATACTCTAACATCACCACCAATGTCACGCAACACTGGGCGAAGCAATGAGCATGGCAATATCACCAAGCAATACATAATGCCCATGACAGTGGAACTAATGTAGAGACGATTATCCTTACATTATTCAACACTTCCAATTGCTCTCTGTTTTAAGTGGCTATATGATGTAATAATATATAAATACTGTAATGAAGGGTTTATTTATAGCCATCCTCAGTGTTACCAGTGAAAGTATTAATGCATTTTTCCCACGCTATGTTCATTGACCGCAGCAGAGCAAACCATTTTCAAGGGACTGTGTCAAAAGAGTGTTTAAGCCATTCCTCAGTCACAGGAACAGTTGAATGGCTAATGTAGCAGGCAAAGTAATCAGCTTTAAATATGAGAATAAAAAAAAAGCAAAAAAGTGAAGGTGAAGAGAGGACATGCCTCAAATGGAAAAAGAGGGTTAAAGTGTCTCTAAAGCTGGCAACTACTTTCCAGCCTGGGGACCAAAGGACTCCCTGGAGCAGCAGGAGCTTGCACCCAGCTCTCATTTAAGACATGAGCATTGAGCGGGGGAGTGATCAGACCTTGGGGCTGTGTCAAAGATAGGAGCAAAAGCGACTTCAGGTCTCAGAAATCTGGAATGATGCCATTCACACTGCCAGAGTCACTCTCGATTTCTAACAGCATTGGCCTTAATTGAGCTGGCGTTCCTGTATAGTCCTCCACATCCTTCAGCTTTCCAAACCACCCTGGAGCCACCAGTAGCTTTCAGATGTTTCTTCCTCCTCCCTGAGGATGGTATGGAGAGGAAAACAGCAGGTCTTGAATGGTTGAAGATGCAGGGTTTCAGAAGGACTACATGGCATTTGCAGAGACACCACAACGCTCCCATTCCTACGCTCCATCTGCAAAGAGAGTTCCCTTTCATTCTGAACACAGCAAAAATGGGAAAAAGCAGAAAGAAAAATACTCCCTTTTCCCTTGTGGGAGAAAAGTGTGATTTCATCATTGCAAAGTGTGGGTTTCTTGGGGTGTGTGGGAGAAGCCACAATTACCTGGAGAGACAAAGCGGTGGAGATGGGGCCACTGGCTCTCTGGTCTGCCTTCCTCCTGTACTGCACCAGATCCTGCCCCACTCCTGAGCCCCTCATGTCCCTGCAGCTTTATGCTGGCCCAGGAAGAGCTGCTTTTCAGAAATTCACCTGCTACCTGCATTTCCCCTATTTGGGGATGAGCTTTCCCTGCCTTTGAATCTACTAACACATGCAGCTCATCATTCCTTGCAAGGTGTATCATGTCTTTCCATTAATGGCTCTTTGAGCAGTGAAGCCATGGCAAGAATTGCAGGGAAAAATGTCAAAATTTCTCCACCCAGTTTAGGACTTTCCCATTCATCTTTCTTACAATTTGCCACTCTCAGAGCATGAAAATCCTGTGTATCCACGTGGGCTTTTAGTGCGAAGCAGAGCAAGAAATGGGGCATCAGCTTTTCGTGCAAGAGTGACAGCAGGAGGGGCTGTACCTTCCTCCACGGCATTGGCATGCTGCAGGCAAGTGCAAGAAACTGCCTTTTTTCCCTGTTTCACAACAAACAGAGCTGCACTGTAAACAGCATTCATCACACAGGGAGTTCCACTTAGAACTGGGTGAATGCTAGAAAAATACTATTTACAAGTCCTCCCTCAAATAAAAACCATGAGTTTATTTTGGCACTGACAGTGATTCTCCTAGTGATTGCTTCTGGCAAGCGATCAGGCAGGTACAACAACACTTGCTGAAATATTCAGAGGATGGGGACATGTTGCAGATACTTGTGTAAATATGAACCATTGGACAAATGCTTGTGCGAATCTGTGTTCATGTGGGTCTGTGCAGCGAGGGGTTTGCATAACTGGTTTTGAGAGCTGCTTGTGGGTTTGAGACTCCTCGAATCAAAGTGGAGAAGCTCTGCCACTTAACGGAGGTAAACAAGGACACATGCATAAACTCACCGAGAAGAGCACAAATGAAAAAAAAGGGCAAATAACAAATAGTTGAACTGCAGTCAGGCTGCATAGTTTACAAGCAACCCAAAGACTGAGAAATGGCCAGAGAAACCATTCACGTAATAATGGCGTGTCAAACACATTTGTAAAGTTCCTGCAGCATTTGCAAACATAGGCCTAAGTTCAACAGGATTTACTCAGAGCAGTTCATACGATTAAATTTAGGCGAGCATGTAAATATCTTACTGGAACAGGGCTAAGAGACAGGACTACAGTTGCGTGGTTAATTGAGTTTGGCAAGTGGTTGTCCAGCTATATTTCCTCCAGGATTGACGCGTGGAGCGGATCAATTGGTACTGGAAGAATTAAGGATGGGAATTGCAGGAAAAGGAAGAGCAATGGGAGAGCTGACTGGGCTGATGTTCAATAGGTGGCACCTATGAGCAGGGACCCAAGGCAGATGTCACCTCGCACCCCCATGGCTTCCAAACACTTCTCCTAACGCAGCTGGAGACTTAACCGTATGCTGGCTGTAACTGATGTGTCCGCATGTGAAAGCAATTGCGATGGCTGGAAAGGCTTGGGTTCTGTTTTGTTTGCGTTGTTCATTTCCTACAAATGCAATTACCAAGGGATAAATTAAATTAGGTTGTAACATTATTTTGAACATCTTTTCTGGTTTGCTTTACTTTAGATTTTCTGAGAGGCCAGTGTTTATAGTTAAAAGTACAACTTGGCAGAAGTACAATCAGGAGTGAGCAACACGTACCACAAACAAAACCATTAAGACCATTTAGAAAATTTTTGCAAAAGACAATCAAGGGTTACGGGACTGATTTCCCACTTTGTCATCGTGATCTTATGTCAACATTAACACCATTGACTTCAGCTGAGCCCTACAGGCACAAAGCTTGTGTGATGGGGTAGAAAACTGGCCCAGTTTAGGATTATGTGTACCATATTCTTTAAAAGACAAGCGAATCCCAGGAGTGTGTAAGTACCCTGAAGTCTCTGAATGCAGCCCTTTTCCCACTGAAATCAAAGGCAGAACATTTGTGTGCTGGGAGGGGCTGGAATCAGGTGTCCCCTACCTGCTATTGGGAAGGCATGGCCACCAGCAATGCACTTTTTTGGGCTGGATGCATCGTTTAGGACAGGATGCTCTGGAGAATGGAGAGATGACTAGAGAGAAAGGTGTGTCTTCCTCCCTACGCACATCCTCCCCCAGCCACCAATACCTTCTTATTTCTCATTACTTCATGTTTCTCCATTTTCAGAACAATATTTAAATTACTCCTGGCAGACTAGGAACTATTTTAAAAGCTCCTCAAATCAGTCAATGTAATTTTTTTTTGTCTATATGTGTATGGATAGAGAGATACGTAAATAAAAAAAAAGACGGGAGGTGTTTTTTACCTGGTTGATCATTGGGGGTTTTTTCATTTTTAGGTCTTTTAGAAAAGCAATTATATTAGACATGTTGGGTTGGCCACTAGGATGAGTAAAACAGTTTGGTAGAGGAAAAGGTTTGTGAGTATTTCAGGGTAATTACTAACAGTTAGTCCCAGAACCAGAAAAAAAAAAAAAAAGGCAAAGAAAAAGAGAGAACAGCTTTCGCCTGTTACTGATTTCCTTTTTGGTTACAGGGGCCATTGTTTTTTTTTAATGACAGGAAAAGAGAGCTGTCAGAAGACATTTGCATAGTGCAAATAGGGTCACAAATCAGAGGGACTGCACAGATCATTTAGCAGTGAGCCGGCAGCCATCCGTGTGCCACTGCGAGAACAAGATTGTTTTCTGGAATATGGGGAAAAGCTGATAGTTTTTCCACATGCAATTGAGAGCTCGAGCAAATTTCGAGGAGAAAAGCTTCCTGCTTGCGGCAGGGTCTGCCGGGCTCTTATGAAGGCGTTGCTGTTTGTTTATTTTCCTAGCTGCGTGCTTAAGATGCATTCTTTGAAAATGTAGCTGATGGGTCTGTTTGTATAGGCTGCACTGCTGGTGAGTTAGACCAGGGGTTTGTGTTCATCTGGGAAAAGAGAAAGAATCCTGGCCATCAGAAATGTTTACTATATCAGGAAATGAATTCACTATTTGAGGGTTCCAGTGGATATAAAACAAAAATTAAAACAAGAGCCTTGTATAAACCCACTTTGTATTGTCTCCTCCATAAACAGCCCCATACGTGACAAAGCTTGGAGTGAGCGAGAGAGGTAGTTTTATTGGGGCATGTGGAGGGGAGTTAATTGCTGTCGTGTTTTGATTTTTTTTGCACGTGTTGGTGAGTTTGAAGTGAAATCTGGTCTTCTTTTCTTCCTCCCGTTCCAAGGAGAGCTGAGCCTTTGCTGAGAAATAACACTAGGAAAATGACTTCAAGCTGTCACCATTACACAACCTAAACTTTATTTCTTCATTAATGCATTACAGAGCAAAAAAACAATGAGAGCATTCCTCTGGAATGTGTGTTTACTGAGCACAAAATGATATGTTTACTGAAATAGCAGTTGCTGCCGGGTTACCCAGTGGGACAGAGCTTTCTCTTTCTGCACCGGTCCGAGATCCCGGTGCCGCTCTGCTCCAGAGGCTTCGGTGCTGGCGATTTCCTCCTGCCGACCCGGTCCCCATGCAAGGAGAGGATGAGGGAGTCCTGCAGGAAAAAGCAGTAGTGGTGCTGACCCAAGCTGAGGCTCCGCATCATCCAGTGGCACCTTTCCGGTGGATCTGGCAAGCCCTGGAGGAAAGGAGAAAAAGGAGGGAGATTTTGAGGCATCCCTTCCTGGAAAAAGCATGAGTCAGAGGAGAAGGGGCTAAGCCCAGGATTTCAGGGCGGATGGCAGTGCTCCTCTTGGCACGGGAGTGGGAGACATGCTCAGGGCAGAGGACAGGAGCCGGTGGCGCGTGGGCAAAGGGTCCCGCCCCAAAAAGCGGGCAGAGGCAGTGGCCGGGGACTGGCAGAGCAGCTCCTGGGTACAGCAGCGCTGGGGGAACGCACCGCAGGAGGAAGGGTGGGAGGGCAGGCGATGTCCTTTGTGGTCACAGTAATGAAAACATCATTCCTGATGGCCGGGATGTGATGGGCACGTTGCAAACGCCCCAAACAAAAACAGCCAGGGGAGGGAAGAAAGGGAGTCAGATAGACAAAGGAAAATAAAACCAGTGATGGAGCTTTCTCCGTTATCCCAAGAGTCAAAGCAAACTGTGTGTGTGTCGGTACATGTGTACACATGCAGGTGCACACACACGCACACCCTCCTACGCACCCAGTCTCATAAATTCAAAGGTGGTTGTTTTTTTCTCTTTATTCCACCAAGATTCAGGCAGCAAAAACAATAATTAAGGAACTTTTGCTCAGTACAACTGCCAAGCAGACATCAGGTTGGCTGCAGTGCTGTTTGGTGTGGATATGGCTCTCCAGTGATTCATAACCAGCCCAATCGGAACAGGGTTCATCGGTGCCCCAACCAACAAAAACACAACTGCAATGTTTTCTATTCATTCCCTTCTCCTTTAAAGATAAATACACACACACGCGCGGAGGAAAAACAAAACCAGAGAGTGCTTTCTAACCTGGTACAGCATATTACACTAATTAAGGGATGCTGTTACTCATGCATCATTCACGACCCTGCCAAAACTGGGAACAAACAGTCCCTACAATCTGGATAGGACTGTCTGAGCTGAACTTTGCGAAGTTTTCTGATCTGAAAAATCCCAAATAGGAAACATCCTTCCCCACTGCTAACTCCGTGCAGTTGGCAGTATACCAGGCAGTGCTCTCGCCCTGATCTGCTTCTTTTCGATCACACATTGATATTCTTGTCCAGCAGTGACCACAGGGCAGGTGAAGGGACCTGCACAATGTCACATGCTATCAGCTTTCCACTGGGTTGCAGCAAAGACCTCGGAGGCTCTGTGTTGGGTCAGCACCTGCTGTGGTGGGAACGTCTCTGGAAACCCAGAGGAGGTTATACCCGAGCATCGCCTCTGCCCTGGAGGTAAAAGCATCTCCTTGCTGAGATGCTCTTCATCCTGGTGCTGCAGTGCTGCAGGGTTTTTGATGTGCCATATGGCAGCGTGGGGACACAGGGGCACTGCTGCCAGAAAAGCCAGAGGTGTCGTCCCCCCAGACCCTTCTTGCTGAGGTCTGGAGGAGGGCTGGGGAAGTCCTTCAAAGTGTTTCCACCCATGGCTGAGAGGGGCCGGGGAAGCGTGCTATTTGTGTACGTGCCATGTATGCGTCTCGGCACCGCACTGAGAAGGACTGACAGGAGCTGCAGAAAGGCTGAGTAAAATTTTCCAAAATACCTAAGTGATGTAGAAGCCTCCCGTCCTATTTTTAAAACGTGACTGAAGCACGCGAGTCCCGGAGCTTTAAAGGTACCTCTGCAGATAGCTCCTGTAGAGCTGGGCACCTAAAAGAGCTGAGCACCTCCATCCCACTGCCCTGGCGACCCGTCCTCCCTGCCAGTCTGGGGTCCCCTCCCCTCTCGGTCACGTCGATTCAGCCCCTACCGCCCAACAGGTTGCCTCTTCTGCAAGTCCTGCAGGGACCTGCGCAGACCGCTGTCAAGAGTCTGGCCCCCAGGGGAGATCTCCTCTCTTTCCTTCCACCAGTCCCACCAGAGCTGCTTCATACTTGGGTTTTGCTCCCAGCCATGATGCCCCTGTTTTTTTCTCCTTCTTTTCTTTGCTGATCTAGAAGCCGATGCCAGGTGGTAACTCCTCTCCAGCCCAGCCAGCTTCCATCCCCGCCCCTCCCAGCCACTGCACACAGGCATGTTGCTCTCAGCAGACCTTGTAACTCCAGGATGGGTGGCAAGGTGACTTTAGCGATGTCTTTTCCCAATGGCCAGCGGGCTCTGTAAGCCCCAGCCCGGCTGGCTTGGTCCAAAATATCTCAGGCTGCTTCCACAGCAATGAAATGTCACCTATTTATTGCTGCTGATTATTGCTAATGACAAAGGCAGGTGGCTGGGGCAGGCAAAAGGAGAATGGCAAGGCTCAGAGAGATGGGAGAAGATAAAAAGGTCAAAAAGCAGTTATTTTAGCTGCCGGCTTTGTGCAATTTTGGAAGCAGAGGACTGTTTGCATTAGATGTAGCAAGCACAGGTTTCAGCTGCAACAGCACACTCTTCCCACTCCGTGTTTTTGCAAAACTTTCTGCCTATTTGTAGCACCTCCTGCTGTATTGCTCACACCAGCCCTTGCTCAAGAAAGATACTGGAGCCATACGTCGGAGCCATATGTCTCATCGGCACAGCGAGACTCGAGCAGAAGCTATTGCCAGAGGCAGAAATAATCTCATGGATGCAGCCAGTAGAATAGGTGGAAATTTTCCAAATTTCTTTTTGCAGAGGGAACATTTTTCCCCATGAAAAATGTGAAGGGAATGAAGGGAAGGCTTAATAATGACTTTTACGACATGCCCTTTCCCATTTCTAACTTCTTCTAATTGTCTTTTCTATCTTACGATGCCCTTGTGGAGCCCCGACTCTCTCACTGATGTCAAGGCAGGAATAGTGAGGAAAGAAATATTGTCACTCAAGCTGCGGTGCTGAAAGCTCCTTCTTGTCAGCGCTCTGATACAAATAACCGTATAGATACCAGGACATGCTCCTAAAGTTTCTGTCTTTGCACAAGAGCCCTTCTGGCCTCTCAGCTGCTGTGGCAGTGCAGTGCTCTTGACTTTCCCATGTCTCTCGCAAGCAAATTCTTCCCCTGTGGACCAGAAAAAAAATGGCATTGAGGGTGCTGCTTTGCAATGCTGCTGCGGTCGATGAGGATGGAGCAAGAGGCAGGTAGGAGAAGACAAGGGTTTGTGAAGCACCAGCAAGAGGCAGGCTGGGTGCTGGGAGGGAGCACAGGCACCATGTGGCATTCAGGCTGAAGCGACCCCCATGCTGCATGCTCTTCGGTGGGGGAAGCCTGAACCACCCAATATTGCAGCGGGATCCCTAACATGGTAAGGGGAGAAACCCATTAATAGCGGGATGTCAGTGTATCGCAGTGAGCAGCCCAGGAGCTCGTAGTGATGCAAGCACCTACACCAAGGACAGGTCCAGAAGAAGGATGAACTCCTGCATGCCCTCCAAACACCATCCCTACAGTACGAATTCACCTAACTTTTAAATGCCGGGATGTCTATTTTGCTTTCCTTTGAAGTTGCGAGATGCTGGTAGAGCCATCGGTGATTTGTGAGCTTGTGTCTCTGCAACCAGTCACCTGCTGAACCCCGGGGACCACCGCACATCCTTCAGGTACCAACAGTTACTTCCCTTCTGGTGTGATGCAGCGCCGGTCCCCGCACCAGGGAGCTGCGGCCATGGGGAAACCACGACCGCTCAGATGAACACCTTTGATAAATGGCCACCCTCCCACTTCCCTGCTGCATGGACCAGATAGCTGCAAGCCAAGGCCATTACTCAGCGTATCATCAGGTGCATAGCTGTGTCCTGTGCACTTCAAATTGGCAGTGAGATGACTATTGGAAGGAAGCTGAAGCCAAAAGGGCTGTGGCATCTGGCCAAATCCGCTGTCAATTTTAAAGCTGATTCTGCTGTTCCTCCTGTGGAGCAAAACAACCATATTTTTCATTTTGCAAAGGACAAAGCTCAACAGGGTTGGGTTTTTTTTTTCTTTTTTGGTTTTTTTTTGGTTGCGTTTGCTAGGATTTTATTGAACACTGTTACATTATTATTCTTGCTGTTAGGAAACAGGCTGACTCCCCTCCCAAGTAGCAAAGTTTGGCTACTGAGCAACCAGGCTGTATGGGGCTTTTTGGCCACTGGTGAGGCTACTGTCTTAGATGGTGGCCTATGAACGTCCTTCAAACACTTGGCGTTGAAGAGCTTTGCTGTCAGCCTCTGGAATTTGCCCAATCAATGGGCGGTGAGCAGGTACCACAGCTCTTGGGCCCAGAGAGCAAAACCCTGCTGCCATAAAATCTCTAACGCAGCATCTGGTTTGGTTTATACTCTATGTATGCGCTGCATTTCATCCCAGGAGAGTCACCCCGAGCCACTCGGGACATGTGCTGCGTGGTCCAGGGCTGTTGGGGAAGGTGCCCTGCTCCCCAGCATCCACAGCCAGTCCTGCACGCTGAGAAATGCACAGTCCCATGGTGGGAAATTTGGAAATCTGAACCCTCCTTTCCTATTCCTTCAGTGGAAAGTATGGGAGGAAAAAGCCTGCAGTATTTTTTGTGAGGGGGATGAGTGGCAGAAACGGGTCGCAAGAAGGGATGAACGGAGTGGGAATTGGCACTTGTCTTATGTCCCCTCCTCCCAGTTATCCATTGTGATTATGCACCTGACCCATCCACCTCCATCTACACTGAAAATCTGACTCTTGGCCACCCGCCAGCCATCTTCTTTCTGTGCTGGAGCAGGTCTCGTTCGAGGGAAATTTCCCCATCCGTGGAGAAACCGGAGTGAGAAGCGATTTCCCCGGGTTTGTTTTATTATTCATCATTATCCTCCCCTCGGGCTGCCCTGAACAATTTCCTTCCCCTCCCCTCCGTGTACACCCTTCAAATGGTTTTAGAATATGGCACTGAAAAATAAAGTTTAAAAAAACCAAAAACCCAAGGCATTGAAAACAGTCAAATATATTGCTCAGCTCTTTCCTCCCCGCACCATTGTCTTAGGAGGGCTGGCGCAGGACCAGACTTCTTTCTTATTACCAATCTTAACTACTCCACTGGGCATCGAAAAATAAAGCCCTATAAATGTCACTAATTAAATAAGTTCTCCCATCTGACCTAATACAAGCAACATGGGAGGTTGCATGATTTTTATTTTTTTTCGAGTGGGTTTTTTTTCTTTTTCTCTCTCTTTTGTGGAGCCCACTTTTCTGACGGGGATTCGTTGTTTTTCTGGTAAAGGAGAGGGATTTCAAGGTCACAGAATGAATAAATGATGATAATGCGCGGCCGCGGGGAGAAGCAAGCACAGTGAACGCGAGGTGAGCGAGCGTGGCAGCAGCTGAGGTGCTCACTGCCTCCCCGGTCCCCTCCAGGGGGACAGGGCTGGGGTCGTCCCTCCCCGTGGCAGCTGCGCGGGTGCTCAGCCTCCCTGCTATTGTTTGTCAGGGCAGCCGCTTCTTTTTTTTAATTATCATTACTGTTTTCTTCTCTTGCGACTCAGGAGCGCATGATTATCTCGTCTGAGTGTCCCCCACCCCAAGGCTCTGCGGGGCTCCCCAGCTCTGGGCCTTGCGGGGTGCATGCCTGCCCCAAAGCAAGCGAGACGGAAAATTAGTGGCTGGATTTGCTGTTATTCTTGGGAATTTCAGATGGATTCATGCAGCTAGATATTCGCCACACTCGGCCGTGGTCATTCCAGCACTATGCGCCCACTCTCTCTCTCTTCCTCCCTGCTCCTTGGGCATGAGCCCACAAGTGAGATGAGTTGGGTGGTCTCAGCCCACTGCCCCACCACCGGCGCTGTGCGGGACAATGCTTTTTTCTTTTCTCCTGACTTGCTCACTAATAAGCTCACCTCTTGGGAGAGTGTCCCAAGGTTTTCTAATAACAGGCAGCGATGCGCTGCCTGCCCTGGGGTCCAGCCGCATGCAGGAAGAGGTGTGGCTGCCTCCAATTTCGAGGAACACCAGCGTCACGAGCAGCCCTGGTCTCAGCGTGCTTTCTCCTTGGCATCCTCCTCGCCACCTGCAGCACTATTGCCCTTTTTTTCACTTCCTACCCGAAGTGGATAGTGCAAACCCAAGGGATTGCAACCAGGATCAGCCCCTGCAGAGATGTCTCGAGGGAAAGGGTTGCAGCTCCTGAAAGGTGGCAGGTAGGGGTGGGGATGCTGAGCCCAGGGAAATGTGTGCCTCTGCTGTTGCTGCCCTGTTTCGGGTTGCCAGAAGTCCTGAAGCTGGTGCTGCAGTGAAGCGGATGCCGAAGGGTTTGAGCACATACCACCAGAGGATTTCCCAAATCTCTTTCCCTTTTTTAATGCAGAACCTCTGGCAGTGAAGGGTCTTGCCCTTTAACAAAGCGACGGATGGGATCTGCCGAGCTAGACAAGCTCTTCGGCTGCTACTCTTGCCTCTCTTCACGCCTGGAGAGCCAGGCAGCGCAGACCCCCGGGGACGCCTCCCGACAGCCCTGATTTAGCTTATTCTAGGCCATGCTGAGAATTATTAGTTGCAGAAGTCTGCCTCTCTCCCCTCCTTGTTGAGACTAGTTTTCTTATTTTAGCTTGGTGCTTTGCTTTCCCCCCACCCGGGCTATTTATTCTATAGCTTTTACGCTATAGCTAGGATAAATAAACAGCAGCTGAGAGGGGGCTGCAGCTATCAGGGAGGGCAGTGATGGGTGCATGGGGCTGGGAGAGGGTGGTGGGAGCCTTGCCCAGCACTGGGCACTTTCCTAATGCAACCTCCCAGAGTACGATCCCTGGAGCCAGGGCCACGGGGAAGACATGCAGCATCCGCGGCTGTCGTGGTTGAGGACAGCTGTTGGTTTTGAGTGCAAGGCGCTGCCGGGCGGTGCAACCTCTCTGCAAACCTGCACAATAGCAAAGCAAACCGGAGCAGCTGCGTGGAGCCAGCAGGCTCATTGCTTAACCCATGGAAAGACTTCACATGATTTTTCTCTGACCAGTCGCTTCAAATCTTCCAGCAAATGCCCTCTGGCTATTAATGTTACACGAATATTCCTGCATACTCTTTTATTAATGAGAGGCCCGTGGAAATGACAAACCCTAAACAAATGCAGGAGACTGTTCATAGAACAATTAAATTTGCTTTGCACCAGCTTGTGGCCTGGAAAAAACATCCCTGAATTGGGCTCATGTCAGTCTAGTCATGAGACAAATATGTTGTGTGACTTGGCTTAAATGACGGGGCTCTCTGCTGGCTTTCCGAGCAGCGGCGAGCGCTTTTGGTTAGGGACCGGGACTCAGTAAGTTTCAATTCAGTTGACACTTCACGCCAAGTTGCATTATTTTTCTGTGCACCATCTGTAGTCTCGAAAGGCTTCCTGCCTCATGGGTCTTGTGCTGAATATGTTGTGGAAAATATCAGAGATACCTGCACAGGCCTCTTAGGAGCCAATTTCAAGAAATGAAGAGCAAATGAGCTGCAGACCAAGAGCCAGGATGAGAAGGGCATGAGCACAACCATGATGGAGCAAGCTCATCTCCAAGCTTCATAAGACACTCTGGCCAAGGTGTTAGCAGGACCTAACTGGCTTCTTACCCTGCAACTCAAGGAGGAACCCCTTTAAATTTCTATGTTCTTTATATATTAAAGATATGAGACACATGCACTGTCACTAATTTATTGCCTGAGCAAATTTGATTAGGAGAGAGGCCAAGTCTTGAGTGCAGAGAGAAACTGTCCTCCAGCAATAGAAATGATTGCTGAATATTTAATATGATGTCGAGCATCATAGCGCACCTGAAATGGGAAAATTTGGAGACTTGGCCCTCTCTCTGGTGGCTTTCTCTGGACCACTGAAGTCTCTTGTTGCCATCCTACATTGCGAACACCCTTTGTGATGCCTATGTTCCTGCAGGCTACCCAGTGGGGATGACTTTCATTTTTCCGTGAGTGAAGACTGACAGTAATTACAGGTGTTTGAGGACTGCTCTGGGAAAAGCAGGAGATGAGTCACGTTGCTTCTCCGACCAAGAAAGGCCGTGGATAAAAGATAATCATTTAGTCTTCTGCAGGTGCTTTCATTGGGAGGCATTGCCTGTCTCCTGCAACCTCTTGCGCAGTCAATGCAGTTCAAGCTAAAAGCATTTTTAGTGGGGAACCTGGCACCAGACAGGGTGGTGGGAATTAGTATACTGTGGGGCAGGAGAGGGCTGCGGGGCTTGGGGTAAGTAGATAAACCATTTGTTATTGAGCAGTAAAGAAAACGATAATTGCCACAAAGCTTTTTCTGCAGGGCAACGTTGGCTCATGATGGACGGCCAGGTTTAAGGCAGCAGGGAAACTAAATGGATCATAAATATATTCTAGTTTAGTCTCTAACAACAAACCTCCAGAAACAGCTTTTGGTTGTTTGGTGCTTAGGGACTTTAAAAGACAAAATAACCGAGATCTCCCCCACAGAAGACACACAAATGGATCACAGTATAATACAGTCATATTTAAAGACATTCATATAGAGTACAGAATATGGGGGTATTGTCCGGTATTCATTCATAGCTTAAATACATCAATTCAACTGTATATTTGCATCAGAATAAATCTATAATCAAAGGCTTGGTAAAAAGAGCTTATCTTCTTTTTCCTTTTTCTTTTTTTTAATGCTTCAATGGAAATATGGCCATGTTTCTAGCTTGTTAAGACACAGTCAAGAAGGGAATAACCCATTACGTACTTCATTATTTTCCAGAGAGCAGAAGAAATCTGCTAGGAATATTTGAAATGTAAAGGGTATTATAGTATCTAAAATCAAATGACATGAATTTTGATGATGTGTCAGCATTTGCAACTAGTAATGCTAATGCTGATTTTTGGGGAGCCATTACTCAATCTGCACCTCAATAGCAAATGAGATGAGGATTGCCTTGCATGCAGTTGCTCTGTTCATTTTCTAAATAATACCACAAAATAAGGCATAGATAGACTCCTCTTTTTTACCTTTCCTTATTTGCAAACCAAAGCTTCAGGATTACCCCTGATATTTTGTAACATCAGCCTCTGAGACACAGAAATGTTGAAGCAAATCCCTACATATTCAGAGCTGCAAGCAGTATTCAATGAGCTAAAATATTCTTTGTGATAGTCTTAAAATCAGAATTACCCAGTCTAGTACATGCTGAAATTTACAGTGGTGCATTAAAGCTATGACAAACAACCTCTGACAAATAATTTGGTCATAACTCTTATTTCAGCACACATCATGGCAAAGCAGTGCAAGCCGCAAGGGATGCTGTTGGGCAGCAGTGGACACTAGTTTTCAGTGCCAGACTCCAGATTTCGATTTCAACAAGCAAAATTATCTTAACCTACTTCATCAATTTTTCTCTGAAAAAAAAAGCCATTGTTTTTTTCAGAAACTCTCTTGATTTTATAAAATGTTTGAAACTTGAGAAGAGACTGGATATGCTTTGTCTCCATGAGAACTACTTCATCCTGATAGATTTAGTGGAGTATGTGTCTGTGCTCCATGAATCTTCCCTAGGAAATAGCCGAATGTATTGTTTCCAAATACTAATTCTCTCAACTTCTTAAAATCCCTTGGCACTTATTATATTCATTCCTCGCAAGCAGTAGTGAAAACAAATGTTCTTTGTGTAAACAGACTTTGACAGAATGTGGGAACTTAAATAAATATGGTAATAATATGGTATAAAAATCAACTTCAAATATGAAGCAAACTGAAAGTGCACAAGTAAAGAGTCTTGTCACTCGACTTCAAAAAAAACCCCGAAGTATATACTGAGATGTATTAAAACAGGTAAATATCAACTCTGAGGCTCCTAACAGCGTCATATGTTTGAAGACACTAGAACTGTGCAAATATACAGTGTTAAGTAAAACAGTTGCTCCAAAACGTCCTTTCGCATAAAACATGCTCTCGTATCTGTTATTCCCCTCCAAGAAAAATGAGCATCCTACCGGTGCTGTTTTCCTCAGCCGGCCAGAGACACGGGGCGTAGCTCTTCATTGGGGTGGGCAGTGACGTCGTAGGACCGATGGAAACCAAGGATATTTTGAAACGTTTACGTGGCTTATTTAAGTTAAGGGGAAAAAAAAAAAGTACTTACTCCAGAAAGCACAACTGGCCACAAAGCCTTTCTATGAGATCGGATACCCTGGGTGGTTTTCTGAGGCATGAGGCCAAAGGCCAAAAGAGCAAAACCACCCAAAAAGTGTAATAATTACCCTTCAGGGCAACGGCTGCATGAAATGGAACTTATGAATAAAGACAAGGAAAACCCATTAAGTAATATCATTGACATGTGTCTGACGTCGCTGATAGCCAACCAGCGCTCGCCACTTGTGCTCTGGATTTCTGAAATCATTTCTTAATGGAATAAGGGTTTTTTAATTCACAATGTCTTTCTACAGATGCTAGAGGATGCAGGTTTGCCAGCCATTCATGTTCCCAACCTGTGTGCTGTTAATAAATCCAAGGTTTAGTTGAAGCACAGTAGTAGCCCTCTGTTATATCAGTGTTGCAAACAAGTTTCAGCTTCATGCAATAACATAAAATTGCCATATATCAGCATTTCTTAAGCACCTGTCCCTGACAGTGCCAAGCCACTCTGAGAATTACAGGGGGAAGAAATGAGAGAGACCATTTTCCATGCGAGATGTAGTGCTGCAGCGACAAATATACCTTTTGATTACATAGTGCAAACAGACTTCAGTGCCAATTTCAGAGGCAAAATAAAGGAAAACAGGGTTCAGACGATCCTACAAGCCTGAAAAATGTGTCTGGACCACATAAGAAAGGCATAAATGGAAGATTTGTGACTCTTGAGGTTTTTAAGTTTTAGGATCCAAATGGCTGCTTCACTTCCATGGTTTAATAGCAAAGCAGTTTTAAGGAGAAGTGAAATCAGAGCTGAGAGAGGATCAGCTGAATAATGCAGTTGTAGGACCAAAGCTGGATACCAACTTACCGGAGGGTGATATGGTGGTCATGAAGATGGGGGTAGTCCCGAAGCCAGGTAGTATCTCCCCCTCCAAAAGTATCTCACCTGTACACCTTCTCCTCACCTGTGTCATGACATGGACACAGTTTCTGTTGGGCTGGATGTGAAGAAGACATTTTTCTAGAGGAAGGCATATCAGCAAGGTACACTCACACTGCCCGGGCTTAGGGAGAAAATGGAGTCCTCTGTCTTTGTAGGTACAATGAGGTGTGAAGATACTGATGGCTCTAGACTAGAGTCGATCCTTTTATTGGATCTTTTTTTTTTCATCATTACAACTCTGCAACTTTAAAAGTGCTTCTTTTCACTGCTCAGGGCAAATCTGCATTTGCCCAATTTAAGCAAGTTGACCCTGCCTTTAAGAAGCAACATAGTATTGTGACAGATAAAGAACAGGCCATTAGTAACTCCAAAATTCAGATATTAATCGCAGCTAAAAGAGGCACTTCAGAAAGTGCCTGGGTGTTAATCTTTTGGAGGTTTTTTGAATGCAGAAGTAATTGTACATCTGCTGACTTGAGTACAACTGTATGTTGGGATGGACAGTCAATCACAGATGCTATTTCTGAGACTTCAAGAGTCCCCAAATGCTTTTATTTAGCCTTCCTTATACATATGCTGTACCCGTCTTAGCACATGTCCTGACGGTATTTCCATGTCCCTTTGATCACTGAACCAGGCTACACGATGTGACGATGCCTTACGCACCAGGAGCAGCCAAAGCACAACTTTTCTGTCTTGCCTATACAGTTGTGGTTGGTGAAATGGCTGCAGATGGAGCTGGACGAGGTCTGGTATGCTTCATGGGAGTTCCTGCTCTGCTCCATGCCAGGCAAGCTTAGCTTAGGTCCCCTCTGTGCAGTCAGGCACGCAAGTCACCAAGGAGGGGCACAGCCCTGCGGAGCAAAGTGTACAGGGGTGTGAGGCCCCCCGTTTCCTCCATGGGGATGCCCAAGCAGATGCCAACCCCAGCTTTTCATGCCAAGACCCAGGGGCTGCACAGTGAAGGGTGGCAGCTGCTCGCCCATCAGTACCCCAAAGCCATGCTTCCCCAGGGTTTCATGGGTGGGAAGGGTCCGTTGAGGGAGGAAGCTGGGGCTGCCTGGCGAGGTGAGGAAAGCCAGCTCTCGGACCACCCCACGGCATGAGGTGAACTTGTTTATCAGCACAGCTTGCCTGGTGCCACCCCTTTTCATTTTAGACTGAGTCAACCCTCCAGACACCAATGAATGTGTTCTTGTAAACAAACACCATGGGTTGTTCTTTTTTTGTTGTTGCTGCTGCTGCTGTTGGGTGTTTTTCTTTCTTTTCCAGCTAAAACTGCTTTGCCTTCAGAGAGCAAGGCAACATAACCTTTGCAGGCTCTTGAGCAACTTTAAAATGGTCCCTGTTGGGATGGGAGCCTTTGCTTTCCTGGTGAAAGAGGCATGACCATGGGCAGTAAACAGCTCAGGGACAATCGAGAGAGCACGGTGCAGGCAGGAGGGCTGCCCAGAGCTGCACCCCAGTCCTGCTTTCCCAAACCATGGCATCGCTGAGCCCAGTTCAGGGGCACCCAGTGAGGGTGCTTACTGCAGCATTGGATGGTGTGTCAGCATTGACAGCACTCAGAGGAAGGCAAAGGTTTCACCAAGGGCAGAAGAGCACCAGGTGCATTAAAAATACAGAGAGGCTCAAAACTCTTCCTTGATGTCACCATCCTTGGTGGCATGTGGGAAGAGATGCAGCAGGGATGGCCAGTGGAGTCCACAGCTGCTTGTCTGTCTCCTTAGGGTTTCCCCTCTGTTTTCCTCTTTGTTAAGTGATTTTTTTTTTTATTCTGCTTTTTTCATGCTTCTGTAGCCCTGGTCACACTGATGGCTTCCCCTTGCCCTAGTTGAGCATTACTGGGTGACAGCACAGCACGTCCCACCAGCTGGCATCTGGTTAGCCCTGGAACCTACCAATGGCTGTTGAAGGTTGCAGTGTCCCCTTCCCTGCCACTGGAGGGGATAGAATGCCTCTGGCAGCAATGTCGATGTAAGTCTTTTGTTGTCCCATTTTCTCCTTTCCTGCCCCCTCTGTCAGGTCTGGTGGCCCAGGAAAAGTGGTTAGCTGCTGGCTCATCCCAGCCTGTTGCTCAGGTGCCGGATGCTGCTCTGCTCTGTGTGGGGAGGAACTTGGCTCTCTTTCCCAAAAATGCCTGCAGATGTCCTTTGTTCGCCTGGCGACAGCAGCAAATTGGAAGTGGTGGGACCATCTCAAAAATCAGAGGGAATTCTGCCTCTGCACATCACAGTTTGGAGGCTGAACGTTATGAAACTGAAGATGACTAAACTGATGTCACTGGGATATTTCCTAAGGATGCTGTCTTCCCGTGGGTGAACACGGTCCCAAGGGTTTGTTTCATTCATGCATTAAGCTGAGTGACTTCAGTGTTGTTAACTGTAAAAAACCAGCTTTTCTCCGCTTGCTACAATAGCCCAGCCACAAACTGGGCATTTTGGTAAAGAAATTACACTTTGCTTTAGGGTCAGCCAGCAAAGTTTCTTTGCCACCAGCTTTTCTCTCTTTTTTTAGTTTTTCCCCTTGAAGCCATTGGAGACCAGTAGCCCCAGCTCACAGAGTGCTTTTGGTGCCAGTGGACTCCTCCTCGCCATGCATCGAGCAAGCTTGCAGCAGCATGGCAGCTCTGCATCCCAACACAGCTACGTGTGAAGGCGTAGGGACACCAAGGAAAGCAAGCTGCATGTTCCCCTTGCCTCACCTCTCCTACCATTGCAAGATGTAGAAGTTGAAAGTTAAGCTTTTGAGTTACCAGCAATTTCCACTTTGGTGCATTATTGGCTTTCCTGCAGCACTTTTATAAGTCTGTTTTTAACACAATAGACAATGGGAGAAGTTGCTGAGGCTCCCAGTGGACACATGTTGACAATAAACCCCTGTAACAGAGGTCAAATGTGTGTTCCCAGAATAGCAGAGGGTAACTTGCTGCCTGAGGAGCAAATGAACTGATACAGAAGAGATGTCTTATTGTCCGAGCTATTGAGTCAGCTTGGCCCAAGAAAACTAATTTTCCAGAAGATCTGATCTCTTTACTTACTGCAAGGATATGACAACATGTCTCTTCCATTGGTAATGCTTATGTCTATGCGAAGGTCCCTGTAGTCATAGATATAAAGCTATTTAAAATGATTTGAAGTGTAAAGAGGCAACACCACCCTGAATGTCATGTTCTTGACCAGGTGCCCCCGTTGGTGGAAAGCCTTTCTCTCCAAATGAGGCACAAGAGTGAGTGAGTCAGACAGCAGTTTCATGTGGGTGGGGTGGCTCTGCATAGTAATGGGGGGAGGGAAGGAATTATAAAGTGCTATGTCCTATTTTTAAGAAGTTGTAACTTAGCTTTACTTTTCCCTCGTATGAAGTCTCCTTGAGCAGGAAAGCATTTTTGACACATGGTTTGCAAAAAAAAAAAAAAAATTAATGACCAAGTGGAGGTTTCTTCTTTCGCTGGTCACTGTATTGGGTTTCCAAGATTTTGGTAGCAGGGGAGCTACAGGGGTGGCTTCTGTGAGAAGCTGCTAGAAGCTTTCCCCATGTCCGATAGAGCCAATGCCAGCTGGCTCCAAGATGGACCCGCCGCTGGCCAAGGCCAAGCCAATCAGTGACGGTGGTAGCGCTTCTGTGATAACATATTTAAGAAGGGGGAAAAAACCTGTGCAATGGCAACTTCAGCCAGTGAGAGGAGTGGGAATATGTGAGAGAAACAACTCTGCAGACACCAAGGTCGGTGAAGAAGGAGGGGGAGGAGGTGCTCCAGGTGCCCCAGCAGAGATTCCCCTGCAGGCCATGGTGAAGACCATGGTGAGGCAGGCTGTCCCCCTGCAGCCCATGGAGGTTAACGGTGGAGCAGATATCCACCTTCAGCCTGTGAAGGACCCCACAGCAGAACAGGTGGATGCCCAAAGGAGGCTGTGACCCTGTGGGAAGCCTGTGATGGAGCAGGCTCCTGGCAGGACCTGTGGACCCATGGAGAGAGGAGCCCACACTGGAGCAGGTTTGCTGGCAGGACTTATGACCCCATGGGGGACTCACGCTGGAGCAGTCTGTTCCTGAAGGACTGCACCCCATAGAAGGGACCCATGCTGGAGCGGTTCATGAAGAACTGTAGCCCATGGGAAGGACTCACGTTGGAGAAGTTCATGGAGGACTGTCTCCCATGGGAGGGACCCCATGCTGGAGCAGGGGAAGAATGTGAGGAGTCCTCCCTCTGAGGAGGAAAGAGCAGCAGAAACGTGTGATGAACTGACTGCAACCCCCATTCCCCATCCCCCTGCGCTGCTCAGGGGGAGGAGGTAGAGAATTCAGGAGTAAAGTTGTGCCCAGGAAGAAGGGAGGGGTGGGGGGAAGGTGTTTTAAGATTTGGTTTTATTTCTCATTATCCTACTCTGATTTGATTGGTAATAAATTAGTTTTCCCCACATCGAGTCTGTTTTGCCCATGATGGTAATTGGTGAGTGATCTCTCCTTGTCCTTATCTTGACCCATGAGCCTTTCGTTATATTTTCTCTCCCCTGTCCAGCTGAGGAGGGGAGTGATAGAGCGGCTTTGGTGGGCACCTGGCATCCAGCCAGGGTCAACCCACCACAGTCACTTTTCAGCTCTTTGTAGGTGCCAAAAAAGAATTAAGAGCTTCTTTTTTTCATGTGTGGTTGCAGATAAATTGATTGTGCTCTGATAGCCAGAGGATGACAGGATGACTGACTGAATAGGACAACCCATGGTCGTTTGTGTCAAAGATGAATTGCCGGCAGACAGACTGCTCATGATGGGTTTCAAGTTTGAAAGCCTGGCACACGAAGCTCTCCTTCGTGCTACAGGAGCTGTGTTGACTGCAAGGTGGTATGAATAGCAATGCGAGCATGTATGTGAGCACTTGGGTTGACAGGAAGGTTTGCACAGGCTCCAGAAGCATTTTGGCAAACAAAAACTCTCTCCTTGAAAAAGCATGTGTATCACTCCACAGAAAATATATCCACCTACAAAGTGATCCAAGAAAGGCTGTGGGACAGCCCAAGTCTCCTCCATGCACCATCTCCGCAGCAGCAGGGAGGCGAGGTTGCTATCATGCAATGGCAACAATTGTCCTATGTTTAATGCTTATTTTTACTCTTCTTGCCTCCATTTTTCCTGGCACGCAAAGGGCTGGAAGCAAAGGCACCGCACCCTGGAGTGGTGGGGGATATTACAGCGGGAGCGCGGTGCCAAGGTTATGGTTAGATCCTAGGCTCCCCTTGATTGGCGTCGCAACAGTTTTATGACTGACTTTGTCTTATGAATACCCAAAGCTCTGGGCCAAGAGACAGTTGGGTTTTTTTCATTTCGGAGCCCATTAGTGAGCAGCCAGCAGTGGAGACAGGAAGCAGCTGCTCTGTAAAGGTCAGATTGGTGAGCTAAATACATTTTCTTTTGCAGAATACCATGCCACCAAAGCCAGTGGAGTCACTTAAAGACCCCGAGACCCAAACAGTGACTGCATGGCCAAGCTAGCAGGGGACTCTCCACCCTGACCAACCCACCATGATGTTGCACAGCTGTGCCCCATCCAACTTGCACACTAGGCCTCCAGTTCAAATGGGCGTAGACTGGGGTGTGGAGGGTGAGAGGGTTAATGGCACCTCACAGAAAAACTGCATGTCTAGTGTTTCCAACCAAACCAGTGACTTGAATATTTCCCAATCAAAATATTGATTCTTCTTGGTTACTGAACTTCTGCAGCCAAATTCACAGCTCAGCCATCCAGCCCAGTGCATTGACGTCTTCGCAGTGACTGGCTCATTTTGAGCAAAGTTCCTTGAGGGTTTGTTTTTTATTATTTTCAACTGTCTGGCCTAGAATACATAGGAGGTAAGATAATTAATGGATATCCCTGGAAAGATACATGTGTTCCTGGAAATCCTCTTCTACCTTCATGAATTCCATTGCTAGCGGTAAGTTTTGCCTGAAGAAAGGAAGCTAGCAGTGACAATCGTGACCCTAACACCCTTTTGCTAGTATAGTAACACTCTTGAAGGTCTTGCTCAAGGAACTATTTATCTTGCTCTTTTAAATGATGTGCATGTTGGTTTGATAGGGACATTCACTTTCTTGAAGTCTTCACTGTCCAGCCATGTAAGGCCCTTCTCCGCTCCTGTGCAAACCATGGGAGAGGAAAACCCTTATAATGCCATGCAGTCAAGTACTAGCAGGTTGCTGATAAGTCTTCACATCCTTCCTAGTTTCTGTGTCAAAACCTTCATGTAAACGGCAAAATTCTAGGAGGAATGGGAAAAATACTTGTTAGGACCTCAAAAGAAGCAAACAAATAAGAGTAGACAGTAAATACAATCTGAAGACCCAACTAAAACACTGTCCTCCATAGGGGATACCCAACTTTATGTTGTCTGAGTTGGAAATAATCTTGAGATGTTTATTCTCCATTCCCTAGTAAACAGATAGCAATGAAAATGTTTGGCAGGTATTTAGACATTAATAATGTAAGGAGTTTGGAATTTCTTTGCAACTGTGTTGGAAGGGAGAGACGTAGGTGAATTAAAAACAATCAGTAAAGTCAGCATTGTATCATCATCTTCAGCCACACACATTACAGTGCACTAAAAGCTCTCTCTTCTCACTTCCAAAATGGACTTCAGAGATATTTTTATTTCTGGGACACCACTATGGGCAGCGAGTGTCCAACCAAAGCCACTGATTCAGTTGCCTCATTGGCTAAACTGTCCTGTAAATAAGAAAAGCAAAATCTTCCTCTACCCCACCAATGCTTTACGAAGTTGCTCAGGAAAATTTGTAATGCATGAGGCAGCAGCAGTCCCATATTAACTTGCAGACTCCAGACATTATGCAACCTGAAGCTTTCCTAATTATGCTGTCCTCAACAACTCCTGCCTACACTCACACGTCCGCACACTCTTACAAGCGTGTGCAAAATCCAGGGTGATTTAACCTTTACTTTTTCAAAACAGAACATTTGATTTGCAATCAGCTAGGAAAAAAATAATAGTTCCTGACCTTAGTAAGGCAATTCCTTCAAACCCAGATCATGGACTTTGACATTCAGCCTCTAGGAGAAGAGGCACAGGGACCTGGTGCTGGTGGACACCTTGCTGAAAGCCACCTTTGTCCACCACTGGTCAAGAGTCAAGATAAGGGTGCCACTCAGCAGTGACCAGCAACCACACCTTCAGCTGTCTATTTGAATTTTGCTCAAGAAAACACAATCCTTGGCTTGCTCAACTTGGATGTTCCAAGTGCAAGTGCTGTAACTGTGTGAACTGAAATGTCTGTCTCCTGATTCAGTCTGCTGAAAATGACTTTATTTTTAATGTAGCTTAGCTGATTTGCACCCATCTATGGCATATTATTGTCCCAAAGCCTCTGTAGCCGGTCATGATAAGGCGATCCCCCAACTGATTGGACTATGCTGTTCCTCTTTCTTTCTCCTCCATTAGTTGTAGAGAAAGTGAGGAAGAGGATGGGTAAAGCTTTCTTGCACTGATCAAATGAACATGAAGTATTATTTCTTGAGAAGTTTTACCGTTGCTTTGAGCCTCCTAAGTTCTGACCTAAGTTGGTTCTGCATTGCTTGTCATGGGAGTAGCTAAACCTTGGTTTAAGCAGATTCTCCTTCCAGGAAACTAAGCTGGCAGCAGGGTTTCCACAGATGGAAACTGGAATGCTTCATGGTCCATGAGCAGTGAAATATTTGGATGAACTGGTTCCTACTGGTTCTTCTGCTGCTACCTCAAAATCATCTAGTTGCCTGCTGTGTTACTCACCTTTTGGCTGAAGGCATCAGCCCCTCTATTCTGTCCTTACCTGCTTCTCACCATCATCTGTTGGAAGTTATTATCTTTTTTGATATGCTGTCTGAACTGCCTGGGCGGTTACTTTCTAAGCTACTTTCAGTTTGTTGCCAACCAATCTGGAGGGGCAGCATCCTGCAGCAGGAGAGTGGTTGAAGATAGTAAGTTGTCCAGCTGGCTCAGTTGCTTTTGGAAGATGTGTGATGAAGCTGTAAATAGAACCATTTCCTGTGCTTTTCTTCCCAGGCTTTATCTTGTTTATTCATGTCTACGGTACCTGGGGAATAGCTGTGCCTGGCCTTGGTTTTAATTTGTCTGTATTTCAGCAGCATCATGTCGTTACATTGGTGCAGTACCAGACTTGGAGGAAATTCATGTGAATGACCTATTCTTGATAGCCCTTTAATTATGGCCAGATGGAGCGTGAGCCGCTTGTGGCCACACATTGCACGGTGAGGAGCACATGTTAATGTGCATGGCCGGGAAGACGTCAGAGCTCTCATCGCAGCTCGCTTGATAGATGGTTTTACTCCGCGAAGCATAAGCCAGAGCAACCAGCTAAAAAGGTGTAGGGTGTTTCTTGGAGGTCTCCAGTGCCCTGAACAGGTGAGGAGCTGCTCTCTGCTTCTTCCTTCCAGAGACGTTTAGGGACAGTGGGGTGCTAGGGGGAGCACCAAGAAGCCTTACGTTAAGCAGACGAGGTGCAAGCACAACTCTGTACAGCAGCGGGTGCAGTGTGCTTGCGTGTTCACAGGATTTCCACTCTACTCTCTTGTCCCTGCTCATTGTGGCTTTGGAAAACTGCATTTCACCATGCTGGTTCCTCACCTGTCACTCATAACGCTTGCAACATGCAGTAACCCTTAATAGCTAAGCCATCTGCTTTGTTAGCATCTTTCCTGCAAGGATCACAAAACACGTAATACAGGGAAATGTTTCTCTCAGTTTTTGCCAAAGGGCTACCTGGAGCCAAAGGATAAAGCGATCTTCACAGGAACACTTTCAAACCAAGCTTCCTGACTGCTTTTCCAGGAGCTGTTAAAGAATAGAGCTTTCATCCATCAGCGCAGTCCAGTTCTGATTCTTGTGGCCACTAAATTTTTTTTCAGCTTCTCTCTCAGTGCGTCACTGAGGGCCCTCCACTTTAGGACTCAGGAGGACACAACTCATTGCTTCTTCCATGGTTTAGCCCCTTGGTATCACCACTAGCCTCAGGCTGAACAGGGAGAAAGTGGTCTGAGCCACTCAAAGGTGAGGGTGAAGCTTCACCGAATATTTAGCTGGGGCAATCCAAAGAGCCGAAGGATGGCCACCACCTGCTTTGGGAGGCAGCAGTGGGGTGGTGAGATGCTTGGGGCTGCTGAAGTGTGCACCAGTGTTGAGGCACACACGGATGCCTTCTCCTCTAGCCAAAGTTGGAGACTCAGGGTTGGAAGCAGGCTGGTTGGTGTCCGTGTGAGCATGAGGCATGAGGTAGCCTCTGGGCATTGTTTCCCATTTCATTACCACATAACATAAAATGTTTCTAAAGAAAATCTTGCTTTTTCTCTGCCATTTATTAAAGCTGTAGAAAGGAAGAGCAAGTCCTGCAGCATGTTGGGAGATGGGGTTAGCTGATACTCAGCCACTCCAGCAACGCACTTGGCTCAACATCCCTCGCAGCTTTACGTGATCTCCAGGGCCTGAAGGTCTCCTGCAGCTGGGCCCATCGCCGTGGTACGTCCCAGGTGATCGTAGCAAAACAAAACTTCACTTTCTAGGATTAAACTCCAGGATTTCCTCTCTCTTAAGCAAGTTCCAGCTCTCTGGAGTCAACAGCAACTTGGCCAGATCCTGCTTTCTATTACATACAGATGTAAAACGCAGGGTAACGCCGGGCTCTGCTATGCCCCCTGGGCTGAGCTGCTCCATTGGATGCTGTACCTTCCCGCACCCACTGGGAGGCCAGAGGGAACCCCCAAAACAGCGTGGTGACCCACTCCCCAGTTGTCACGCGCCTTCATGCTGTCTGGCTCCTCCGTGGCTGGGAAAGGGTTTGGATGCGATTCATTCGTTGCAATCAAAACCCAACAAGTACTGGAAGAAAGTTCAAATGTATGTGAAATAACTTGTCCAAAAAGCTGGCAAAGGCAGCTTATTTTTCCTGTCTTACAAGAAGTTATGCAATCAAGTGATTAATTACCCGTGGCACGGTCTGAGGGGTGAAAGACTAATATTCCTGGAGACTGCTGCTGTTGACCTTGTGTTATACCCAGGATGGGAATAGCCCGAGCTTCCCAGCAGACTAAACCTTGCCCAATGGCAAGACTGTCTTCTCCATAGCTGAGTGAAGAGGTTAAAGTTCTATTTTTCTTCTTAATTCTGTCCCTCCAGCAGGAAATAGTACCATCGAAAGACTCCCACCCATCTCCCGGATAAAAAGGAAGTTCAATCTTTTATAATTCAAGGGCTCTGCCTCACCCAGCCACGGCAGTGCAGTGGGAGCCCAGCCTTTGACACGGGCGCTGTTGGGAAATGGCTTAGCAGCATTGCATGTGTTAACTGGTGGGGTGTGAGCCGCAACCCAGCGCCTGCTGCAGACAACGCTGGAAACCATCTCAGCTGGTTGCAGTTAGCCCTGGGGGGGCAAACCTCAAATTCAGTCACAATTTTAGACGACGGTTCTTGCCTGCACTGAATGTTCGTTAATGCACATTGTAATATTATTTCTTTCCTGGGGAAAGAACCATTTCCTGGGATGTGACAGAAATTAATTCTGCGTGTGGTTGCAGTACTCATTCATTCATTCTGCTCATCATGTGCAGCTGAAGGGTGCCACGCTTCTGTGGCGTAGGAGGACATGCCTTCTCAAGCACATTGCTTACCCTACCTTCCTTTCTCTACACAAGCCCATGTGCAGCAATCACTTTCTGCTGAAAATCCTGCACCAGCTTGCTGTCAGCAATGTTAGCTTAGACCAGAAGTTATCTGGTACTTCTGTTAAAAGGTTGCTTTTCAGTAGTTTTTAACTTTGCCAAACTAAGTGTTCACTTCAAGATGAAGTTATTTTCCAAGGGAAGGGTACAGCAAACCTTCAGTCATTTTAGTCATTGGATGTGCAAGGAGTAATGTGTAGCTTTCCCTATGCATAAAACCTTGCCCACTTTGTTATTAAGCCTTTACAACCCCATTCTTTGGAGTATATCTTAGCATATCCTACCTCTCATGGCTGAATTTGCAGCGTTAAACACTCTTCTAAGCAAACAAACACTCATTCAATTTTAAGCTATACTCAGTATAGGAAGAGGGAGTAGAAGAAAGGGCTTGTACAATTTCTCTTTCTCAATTAGTGGTTTCCCTCAAAGCAACCTGGCATTTGAAAGCTCCTAGTGAAGGAGAGAACCAAACATAAGAAAGGAAACCAGGAAAAACAGGGCGGGGGGCGAGGGGTTACTTCATGTGCAATAAATAAAACCTCCCATAATCTTTGGTCTTGTGAAAAGGTCAATAGTGCTGGTGCCAAATAACTCCTCGCAGCAGGAAGACTGGACAACAGCGAGGCTGCTGGGGCCAGTGAGCACCTCTCAGCTGAAATGAATGGAAAGGACAAGGCTGCCAAAACAGTGAAACGTTGAACGGGGGCTGAGTGGAGGGCTTGGAAATGGATGGTGTTAATAGCCTTCAAAAATGCTGTAACAGATCTGACTGGGTGCGAGGTGGAGCTTGCAGCTTCTTGCATAGTCAATGATGGCATCAGCTGTATGACTTGTGTCTCACCACCAGTCTGGAAGAGCTCTGGTACCTCATTTGCTCCTGGTCCTCCTGTTGCAGTCTTGGCTTCACAAGATCACAGAGTAGCTAAGGTTGGAAGGCACATCATGAGATCACATAGTCCAACTCCCCAGCTCAAGCAGGGTCAGCTAGAGTGGGTCCAAAACCCTGACCAGTTGGGATTTGAGTATCTCCAAGAATGGAGACTCCACAACCTCTCTGGGCAACCTGTGCCAGTGTACAACCACCCTCACAGCTAAAAAAAATATTTTTTTTTAATGTTTAAATGGAATTTCCTTTCTTTCATCTTGTCCCCATGGCCTCTCATCCTGCCACTGGGCATCACTGGGAAGAGTCTGGCACCATCTTTCCTCCCCCCATCAGATATTTATACATAGCGATAAGATCCCCCCTGAGCCTTCTCTTCTCCAGGCTGAGCAGTCCCAGCTCTCTCAGCCCCTCCTCGTATGACAGAAGCTGCAATCCTTTAATCATCTTTGGGGCTCTTTGCTGGACTTGTTCCAGCACATCCATGTTTTGTACTGGGGCACCCAGAACTGGACCCAGCTCTCCAGTGTTGGATCACCTCCCCTGACCTGCTGGCAACACTCTTCCTAATGCAGCCCAGGATGCTCTTGGCATCTTTGCCATGAGGTTCATGGTCAGCTTGTTGTGCACCAGGACCTTAAGGTCCTTTTCTGCAGAGCTTCTTTCCAGATAGCTGGTCAACCCTCAGTTCATACTGGTGTCTGAGGTTATTCCTCGCCATGTACAGGACATAACATTTCCCTTTAAACATTGTGAGATTCCTATTGACCCATACCTCCAGCCTCCTGAAGTCCCTCTGAATGGCACCACAACCATCTGCTCTATCAAACATTCCTCCCATTTTTGTATCACCTGCAAACTTGTCAAGCATGTCCTCAGTCCCGTCATACAGATCATTAATGAAGACGTTAAACAGCGCTGGCCCCAGTATCAACCCATGGGGTGCACCACTAGTGACTGGCCTCCAGATGGGCTTCATGCCACTGATCACAACCCTTTGATTCCAGCAGTTCAGCCAGCTTTCAAGCCACCTCACTGTCCATTTATGTCATCCATATTTCCTCAGTTTGTCTATAAGGATGTTATAGGAGACAGTGTCGAAAGCCTTGTTAAAATTGGCATAAACAACATCCACTGCGCAACCCTCATCCACTGAGCCACTCATCTCATTGTAGAAGGCTATCACGATGGCCAGGCATGATTTCAGCATATCAAATTCACCAGAGTGTGAGGTTTTGAGAAACTGGAGAAAGGGAACCGCACCTCGTCTCCCTCTGGCCTTGGTTTTCATAATAGTTGGAGGGAAATTGATGTTTTAGCTTTTGTTGTAACTAAGAATGCCTGTCTCCCTTCTGGGGAGTTATGTAGGAAAGGCAGAATTTACTGTAAAAGCTTAGTTACATGTGCTAGAATTTTAGTCTCTGCTTTGGCATGGACTTTTAGAAAAATAATAATCATTTAAAAATAAACCTAGCTATTGTATTTAACCTTGGCCCGTGCAGCCAGTGATATTTTGTGAGACGTTCCAGCTATCCACAGATTCTTTTCACCGAAGCTTCCCTTCAGGAAACAAAATAAATTAATGATACAAACAGGAAGCAGCTGTCTTTTCCTAAATAATAATTAAAATGGGGTCCCCTTAGCGAAGGGGGGAATAAAGGGGAGGGAAAAGACCTGAAATATTGTCGGTTTAACTTTGACCAGCCTTCAGAGGACAGGCTTAGAATAGCGACACAAGCTGTGAGGCTGGGAGGACTTATTTTCTTATGAGCCATTTTTGGATTTAAAAAACAGAGAAAGGTCTGCGCGAAGGGCAGATGAGCAAGACAAAGGAATGCTGCACTCTCAAGGCACACAAGCTCTCCTCCTTCGGTAGTATTCACATGGAAAGAAACATTAATCATCGTAATCATTGATGCTGTTCTTCAGCGGCTTTCATCTGCTATCAGCAATCACTAGGAAATTCCAGGGTGTTCCTGATGTTGTTTTTTTTTGTCTTTGTCCCAGACTGTTGACTTGACACAGTTCCTTGAAATTCCACTTTAAGAAGGAAGAAGGACAAGAGAGCTGGAAACTCTTGGCTCCTTCCAGCCGGCTGGGAGGAGGAGGTGGTGGCAATGAGTGTGGTACCACGCAGGGGCTCCTGCTGTGGCCCCAGGGCTTGGTCTGCTCAGGGCTTCCAGAGGTAGAGGGACCTTGCCCCTGTGGACTTAGCAGCTGAGCCTGTGGGTGACCACAAAATCATATTGGTCAGAGGCGAGGAAACCAAGGGAGATAACCATGGCCAGTAAAAGCCACAAGCAGCACAAGAGCTAGGACTTTTTATCTTTTATTACAATTGGGTGAAGCAGTAAGTTGATACAGCGTGGCAGTGCATTGGGGAAGGTTCATTTCTTAACAGCGTGAAATAACACTTTATTAAAAATTAGGTTTGAGTTTGCTCCGTCTCAGGAGATAATGTTAATACGTAACCGTGTGACATGGCCCTGAGAGAAGACTTGGTATGCACCCTCAGTTGGTGCTCTGCCATTTGCTTGAGTAGGTGGTACTGGGTGACTGGTGGCGCTGATCCTAACAGGAGTGGCTTAATGGAAGTTTTTATGACTGCCAGAGAACCAATGCGGAAAAGCCTGTGCCATAAACCCAGTGGGTTAGCGAGTGCCACCTCCCAAAATATAGAGCAGGTGGGATAAACAAGCTTTATGTTTTATTTGTAAGACTTCGAGACTCTACTTGGCAGGAAAAGAGCTTTCTGTCCACTCCCAAATATATCACTGAGTTGCTGAATGTGGCAGGGATTTACAGATGAAAAAGGAGATAGCAGAAAAATTGGTGACAAGCCTTATGACTCCTTCTGGTATTTGAAAGTACCGTCAGACTATCATAGATACCAGTTTCTATATCCTTTGAGGTATGGAAACTCCAGAAAGACCTCATGCCATAGACTCTTGTCCACAAATCAGAGTTGGCACCAATTTTGACTTAAAATTTTCTAGAACTGGTTGCTTTTAAGATGGGAAGGCAATAAGGCATCTGGATCTGAAGAAGATTTTGACACAGTCCCTTTACTCTGCATTCAGTGACCCTATTATCTATACAACCTTTCTTCCATCTTTTTCTCATTATTTCTTGTCCTAAAAGCTCAAGTTGGTATCCTCTGAGTGAAGTGAGCAGTAATACATGTTCATTTTTAACTGGGCACATCAGCCTCCTGCCAGTCCTATATCTGTAACGCTAAAGGGACAGAGCTAATCTCATGGTAAAACTGCAAATGCTTCTTTTAGCAGCACAGAGCTTAAAAGTGTAAGAAAGTTCAGTCTGGACTGTCCAAGACACTTAGCAGCCTTCACCAGGTCACATGGAAAACTTTTCCATGGAAAAGTTTATCTTGAGTTACCTTCAGATAAAGATGGTGTCTTCACAGTCACCATGGAAATTCCCATCCATGTCCCCTCTGTGAGAGGGAAACCTGTTATGGGTCTCTGAAGGAAAGTATAATATTTCAACGTGAGGATTTTGCAGTTCCCTACTGGAAGTACAGTTTTGTCCCTGGCTTCATTTGCCTTTTCTCATCCAGGATCTCTGCTGTAATATCCATTAGTAGATAAGATGTCAAGTGTGCATCTTTCCTGCCATGAAGCACACTGGAAGGATAACACGAACCAGGTGGTTCTCCTTCATATGCTCAGAAGGAAGTCAGGAGAGCTGATGTATTCTGGGGAAGCACAGCTATTAAGACAGAAAACTTGAAGGACAACAAAAGAAGGAGTCAATATTTCTCCAGTGGTACACAAATGCCTCCACGGTGTCCCAAGAAGCTGAGCAGATGGCAGTGTGGACATCACCTTTGGTTTTGTGTGCACTTGCACGTGATCAGTGGGGTTGCTTGTAGTGGTAAACTTTTAAAATTTTGGAGAAATTTTGGAGAAAACACATTTTAATCGATGTTTAGACTCACCAAGCACACAAAAAAAAGGATTAAAAGGGAGACGTACGTCATTTGAGGCCTCTTGACTCCCGACAGTACACGTGCCCTCATTTTTAGTTCAAACTAAATTAATCTATTAAGGTACAGGAAACCTAATTTCACATCTGACTCTTCTCAGGCAGACGCTGGAATATCGAAAAAGGCAGCTAGGTCTTTATCACAATGTACAATTCAAGGGAAGTGAGAGGTATTATTCATGTGGGTGTGACCTGATGGCCATGCTGATTCATTCTTCCACTCCAAAGCCCTCCCTGTCCTTCCTAAGCCTTGCAGCACTCAGGGCCGCCTTTACAAGGGTCCTTATTTGGTGAAGAGGGCTACATATTTTGGCCTACCCTCTTTCCTCCCTGCTACAAGTTATTGTTGTGGAAATGGCTCACAGAGGGGTGGCTGTTTTTTTTTTCTTAAAGATTAGGCTCCCCGCGGCTAAGAATAGCTTCTGCCGTTATGTGAGCAGCAGCAAAAAGTAAAAAGAGTATCAACAATGTGAATGTCACTGGAGGGAAAAATCCCACTCCACCCGTCGCGACAGCAGTCCACTTTTGGAGATCTCTGGGTGGCACTTGGCTAATTTTGAAGCTTCCTCAGTGGGATCCACAGTTGGTGTGACAAAAGGGATAGCAAAGTTAGGGCAATCATTCTGCATCAAGTGATCCTTGCAGTACTGCAAACATGCTGATAATCAGACATCATCAACCCCAGCAAGTTTTCAACTGCGACAGAGCTAGGTGTTTTGTTTCCACAACAGATGGCTTGCTATGAAGTCCCCAAAACCTTGAACTGATATATTTATCTCAGAAGATAGCTCATGGTGTAGCCATGCATGCTTTGCCCTCTAACTGTTTGGGAGAGAGAACAGGATCAATGGGCTCCAGGTATACATCTTTTCTCCTTTTTCTTTTTTTTTCCAGACCATTTTTTCCTAATTCCCCTTCAGGGGTCACTGTCATCCTGATAGCTCTTGGTTTACAGCAGTTTCTCAAAGTCATAGTGAGAGACCCAGGACAGGAGACCTCAAAGGAGCAGCTGGGAAGATGTGAAGGGAAGGCTAACAAGGCCACTCGGTTGTTATTCAGAGACTCATCTTTCAAATACTATTTTCCAGGGAAGAGAGGGCTGAGAAAGGCTCTGACTGTTATCACTACAAATAAACCCTTTAAAATATATCCCAAGTAGGATGAATAAAGTCCCAAAGCAGTTCATCTGACATATGCGCTGTCTCGGCAGCTTCAGCATTTTTTAACACAGATGCCAGGAAGGACTCAATTTCCATATCCAAACTTGGAACCAAGCGGGCAAACTGGTGACCAGAGCAGAATTATAATTTACTGCAAACAGCTGGGTTCAAAACAATTTCGACATCGTTTGCTGAGGTGGGAACAAATCGGACAACAAGGAGGCAAGAGGGTTAGCAGTGTCCGACCTTAATATTATTGCCAAACACTTGATAACATCAAACCCCAAGAGTGATGGACTACTTGGGGATGATGTGTATGACAGGCACCACAAACCTTAAGTTGTTCAATAAATTTGTCTACCAGCAGTCAGGATCTTAAGCTGCTTGGTCAACTGCGACCTGGAAAAAGGTGTGTGCGGTGCCTGAGCTGCAGTGAATGTAGAGTGGGTGAGGATGCTTGAAGATGGTGACCTTTGGGAAGTAACCATGCAAGAACAGGATAAAGCCATCCGTCGTGGATATGAAGGTACATAAGGACATAAAAACAGTTCCACTGGGTCAGACCAAAGGTCTGTCTAACCTAACATCCGGACCCCAACAGAGCCCATGAGTGGAAGCCTAGGGAGAAGTAAGAACAAGGGCAAACATATACAATGCTTCCCCTCAGTGCTCTCCCAGCCTCCAACTATTTTCAGCTCAGGAACTTCCTGAGCCAGATACAGTTTCTATGTATTTAGTAACTCTCAGTGGATTTCTCTTCCGTGAACTCTCCTTGAATCCATGTAAACTTCTCATACCCACAACATCCTTTGGTAAGAAGATCCACAGATCTGCTACCTGGTGCATGAAGAGCCATCTCCTTCTGTTTGTTTTTCAGCCCGGCTCCTACTAACTTCATGTAACGCTGCCTGCTCTTGTATGGGAAGAGACAGCAAAGCCTGCCCCATCCCTGCTCCCATGCTGCTCACAAGCTCAGAAAACTCTCTCATATACCTCCCAGTCATTTCTTTTCCAACCTGAAGATACCTATTTTAGTTGGTATGGAAACTAAGCCATAAGGTGGAACTTGTGAAGGACTTGGGCTATTTTTATGTATGGCCTCACTTGCCCTCAGATTCCAAAGGGTCTTGTTGTGTCTTGCAGTTGTGAATGAAAGCCTCCAGCTTGCTCAGAGCTTGAGTTCCAGCTCCAATGCTGCAAGCGTCACACATTGGCAGAGCTATAGGAATATAAATAATAGCCTGCATTCAAATCCCAGGGAGAAAAAGTTCCTAACCATGCCGTATGCATGCACAAGCCATTCCTTGTGTGTGTGTGTGTCTGTGTGTGTGTCTGTGTGTCTGTGTGTATGTGTGAGTGTCACGGTGACCTCTGAGCACGCCATCTAAAATAACCCCCAGGAATAGAAAGAAAGGAAGGATGCATTTTATGTAAATGTAGTCAGAAAGTCTGCAAGACAAATTGCTTGAAGTGGTTCGAAAGATGAAGAAATATGACTCACTTCCAGAGGGAACTGTTTTTGCTGGGGTGGGCTGAGGGTAGTATTGTGTCTTAGGCAAGTACATGGTTGCCATTAGGGCTTTATTGACATCCACGTGGATGGGTTGGACATCTAGTAAACTGTATGATGGGCATACAAAGCAGGTGTGCTTCATGAACACTGAGGGAGGTCTGCAAGCGGAGGATGCACCTGTTTATCTGCAGCACGGATTTACACATAGCTTTGCAACCAGTGTCACTAACATAAGGATGCTTGCCATGCTCTCGACAGAAAAAAGTCTACGAGGCACCTTTGTCCAGGCAAGTAGGAACCTCCCAACTGGTTCAGAGCAGTGGTGTATTTAATTAAACATTCAGCTTCCCATGAAGCCAGTGGCAACACTGCAGAGGATGAGGTAAAAGTGCTCAGCATGGGCAGCCATGCCCTAGCAAGCTGCCAGCAGAAGTCTCCTCTGCCCTTTCTCCCCCCGGGCTATCAGCACTCAGCTCCTCCAAAGCATGAGGGTTTAGTGATATTTATCAACACTTCCCCTGTGAAACGCAGCTATGTGTATCATCACAGAGATAGCATTCTTTTCCCAGTGTTTTTCTTTCACTAACTCCTTGCAGCAACGAGCAATTTCACTGAATTAATCTGTGGCTGTTGAAGACATTGAGTATTTTATTTCAGACCATCTTTCCTCTCCATGTGTCATCGCCTGCTGAAACCAGGGCCGCTGTTGCATGCAGGAGAGCTGAGAGATGCTCTTCACATGCAGGTCCATGACGTGCCCCAGCCCCACCACGCCGAGGGGACAGCAGTGGTAGCTCCTTCCCCCTTGGCCAGGCATGCAGTTTTGGCAGCATAACCCTACTAGAAGCCCAGGTGCATTTCTGAGCAGGACCCAGCTATCGTTCATTGCAGGTTGCATTGCAGCAGTCCAGACTCTGAATTTTCCAAAGCCCTGCTCCCATCCGCATCCATTGAGGACAGGAATGCAAGTTCACCTGGAAACCACCTTTCCCTTTTAAATGAGCGCATTTCTGAGCGGGTTTGGTATTTCCCATCTCTAGATACCACATTTTTTCCACTGACTCTGCAGGCAGCGCCAGGAGTTTCAGCGAGAGCCTAAATCTGTCAGCGCACCAGGAAGCGCAGGAAGCCAAACACTGAAACTTCCCATCCCATTTTCAGTGGAGGGGTCAGAGCCGTCTCTGCCCTGCGGCGCGACAACCGATTTACCGTCATCCCTTCACTGCTGGGACAGGAAAGCACTCGCAGACGGGCTCCATCCCCGGCGCCCCCCAGGCCTTGGCGGCAATCCCTGCCCCGGCGTGGGTGCACCCACCAAGGTGCGGGCGCTGCCTCTCTGCGGCCAGGGGCTTTTCCTTTCTCTCCGCCACCCCTTCCTCCAAAGAGAATGGGTGAGCCAGGCTTGCTCGCACGTGCCGGGGCTGGTGGCAGGGTGGCACAAAGCCTGCATTGTGCATGCTCACCGCCCTGAGAGGCGATCTAATTGTCTTCCCCAGCTCAGAGCAACAATTTGCTGGCAGCCAGACTTGTGTCATTATATAACTGGAGATAGTCCGACTTGTAAACAGATCTCCAGAACATGTCTCTCTTCCCTTATTTTGGAGAAACAATAAGCTCAGGGCTGGCTGACACCTTGATGCTGTTTGCAAGGGCACGAACTGAGCCTTTGCAGGGAGGGATTCATCCAGGGCATTGCCTCCTCTTTGTGCGTGGCAATGGGAAGTCAGCAGGGGAATCCCAGGAAAGGCAGGGGCTTTAACAACAAACCTGGAGACCTGCAAGAGTCCTTCAGCTGCACCTCGTGCTATGCAGCGGGCTTTCCTCAGGCTGGGAGAGGAGCTGTGCAGAGAAGGTTTTCCAGCAATCAGCCTGGAGGAGCCCAGAGGGTTAAAGAAGAGGAATTTGATTTCCATGCTCACTTTCCCTCCTACCTCTGCCCAGCCCTATCCTATGCTAACCAGCTGGTGAGGGAAAGGCAAAAGCCGTCCTCCTCTGCTTCAGTCCCTGAAGGAGCACATTTCCATGCATGACTTCCAGGTTGGTGAGGGATGCCCAAAGGCATCTTCTCCCAATGCTTGCCAGAGTTGAAGCTGAAAGCACCATGTTGTCATGGTCATCTGTGTTCCTCAGGCTCCTCGGGCTTTCCTCCCCACTGAGGATGCTCTGCACTGGGGCTTGTATCCTCCTTGGGAAAGAAAAGAAACTACTCTCCCTTTCTGAGTTTCATCTTTCTATGCTTCTGCACATGGTAACATCAACGGACAAAATTTCTACTCTGGAAAACTGTTTCTCATTGACTGCAGGGTGCAACTTAATCTTCATGTTAACTTTAGTGCTGGGCTTCCTAGACAGCCTTTTTGCTGCCTAAGCCTGAAACAGGGAGCAAGGATGGGGCGTCAAAAGGAGAAATTATTTCTTGGGCTGGAATTTCCCTCTGATTTTCCAATGTAAAGAGCAAAAAGATTGACAGGAAAGGGCTGCTAGAGCCTGATCAGAGCCTGCCTGAAGGCAAGTGTCTGCAGTGCTACCCCTACCCTATACAAGGACTGAACCTGAATATCCCAGCACCAGAAAAAGGCTATTTACCTTGTTCAGGTCCTCCCTTCACCATACCTTTCCTCTGCTCTCAGTGCTAAGCCTGCCTTTTCCATTTGTCTCTTCTGTCTTGCTTTTCCTGGGCCTCCGAAGCTCTGGGCACCACATCCCTCCCCCAGAAAGAGGACAGAAAAATATTGAGAGGTTGCTGCTCTATTATAACTTGGCAGCTGCTAGCTCTGCGCGTCCATCTTCCTCTGCTCCTCTCTCCCCCACTGTTAGATTCGATTTCATAAATAAATACCCTGCGTATTGACGTCAGTGTAGGCCTTGAGAAATAATACTCCTGCCGCTTTCTTTGCTAAGCATGGGGAAAGGAGGGGAGAGGGAGGAGGAACAGAAGCAACAACATCTTGGAAGATGAAGTCTTAATATTCCCTTTATCACCTCCCTCCCTTTGCAGCTATGCCCCAGCTGTGAAGAAAACGAAGATTACCATTATCGGTGTGCCCTTCTGGCTTGAGATAGGAAAATCAAATTTCCAAAATTCCTGTTCCTGGTGATTTTTTTTAGTGAGGGGGGATGATGGAGAGATGCGCTGTCCTAGAAGTTGGAGGGGTACCCTCAGAGGTCCCTGTGCTCCTCACAGGGAGCTTAAGAAAATTGTACCCAAAATGCTGGCAGAGCTTGGATTAGCACCTTGGTGAAATGAAGGAGATATAGATATTTCCTCCACCTAGGGAGAGAAGACAAAAGACAAGGCTGTCATTAGAACAGATACCATCATGGTCTGATCATTAGGAGATGGTTTCTAGCCACCAGAAGTAATAAGACACCATTGGCCTGCCAGTAGAGGCAAGGAGACAAAAAATCTGGGTGCTTTGGGGGAAGATATCTATTAATAAATGATTTAAATTTTTTTTATGTTTGTTTGCAATAACCAGCTTTATAACAAGACCCCTGGGTCTTGAGTGCCTTCCTAAATCAGTTCCTTTTGAGTTTGACACAGCTGAAGGATGTGGTCTTGTACAGAAGGGCATGGCCTTCATCTAAACAAACTGGTGGGAGGACAGGGAGGCAAAGAGATTGTCCCAGCACTTCTCCCATGGAAAAGCATGCAAATACTTTGCTTTACATTATAATCATTGGTATTATTTCATCTCACTGTCCTAAAATTGTGAGCTATGTTCTTTCTAAAGCTGGCCAACAAAGAAGCACAAACATGTCCATGAAATAGATGCGAGAGCTTTGAAAAGTTAGTACAAGCTGAATTTATCTCTAGTAATTTTGAAAAGTGAAGCAGGTATTTTATTGCTGGTGACAGGGTGTGAGTTCTGCACTTGTCTTTGCTGCTGCTACCTCTGAATTACGCAGATATTTGAATAGTGTCTTTTTTCCATCCGAAACTGTGATATGCTTAATGCTTTCTGGCCAATGCTGTTTGCCATGTTGCTCTTTGGAGGACACACATGGAGATGGATGCTGTACCCTGGTGCTCACCTCCGATCACTGCTGCATGCTGTGCCTGTCCTGGAAATCCAAACCCAGAGCTGCAAGCAGCTGGCTTAAGACCAGAACGGCCCATTTTGAGTGTCAAGTTTGACCTCCCATGCTGCCCAAGCCAAAGAACGCCCGATTTCAGAAATTTCCTGCCTCCAGGCTACTGTTGGTCGCTGAGCTAGAGCCTGGCAGGTTGGAAACCTCAGCTTTCAGTCCACTGTTGGCAGACACAAGGAGAAGGCAGGGAAAGAGGCTCTCGCAGGGCTTTCTGCAAATGCTGACACGATTTTAATGAGCAAGTGCATTCCTCGGGACGTGCACAGCTGGGAGTGCAGCAGCGAAGTGGGCCAAGATTCCTGTGAGGACCCATGCCTTTCCGGCAGGTTGAAGTCATGTCTGCCGCAGCACGCTGCCTGCTGACAGCCAGAGCATCCTTCAGCACCCTGGGGGGGTGAGAGTCGCCCCCAGCCCCTCGGTGGCAATGACAGACCCCTCCTAGGACATAGGGTCTGTTTGTCTTTGCAAACCGGGGTTTCCCCTCCCCTGCACTGGGAGCCATGGAATTGCTGTACTACCCCAGCCTCGGAGTGTTTTACGGCTCACCTGCTTTTAAAAAAAAAAATAAAATGGGGGGACAAAAGAGATATCAGATGCCAGAAGGTTGTTATAACTGCTTTGCTTTATTGATACTGCATTACAAATGAGAAGTGCAATAGGTACAGAAACTGTCTGAGTCTTGCCTACCCCTGAGTGCACGCAAATGAAATAATCCATGATACATCAACATCTTTCCCAGGCCTCCCCACAGCCATGTAAAACATCAGTGGACAATAATACACACAACAAGGAAATCAGGTATATTTTAAAAAACAACAAATACAGTTCTTCCCTTCATTTAGTGCAGCTAGGTACATCACTGAAAGACCGAGCTTTTGAGAGCAGGTAGAATGAAAGGGATGAAGCTGCTATTAAATACAGAGGTAGTGGAACCAGTTTGGAGGCTCAGTCCATCCCGATGGCACTAGTACGACTCACTGAAAGCTAGGAAAACAGCTGAGCTGTTTTCTGGATTAAAAAAGCTAAGAAATAATGTAGAAGGGGAAAAAGAAGGGAAAAATATTTGTTGGTTGGTGGGGTTTTCTTCCCCCGTATCTCCCCCTATCCAGACAAAGCCAGAGACACTGATGTACGCACCTTGCAAAGACTGTGGCCACTTCTATACAGCAAGTTGCACCTTCCCTCTTTCCCAGTATCCCTGTGTGTATTACACTGGAAAAATGCCCTCTGAAGAGATGCTTTATGCAAAAAACATTTGCCGTTTGCGTCCTGCAGAGCTACATGATAATACTGAGACACAGGGGCCAGAGTTGGGCATGGGCTAGGATGAGGGGGTGACTTTCCAAGTCCTTCCTTGGGCTCTAGGCAGCATTTAGGACTTCTCTGCTGAAATTATCCTGTGCCTCCCCACCCTCTTGCGTGTCAGCAGAGCAGCGGGTGGAGGTCCCTGGACCAGCTGGGCTGGACGTAGAGGTGCGTTGGGTGCCCAGACCTGCCAGTTGTCCCTCCCCAGAGATCACTGCCGGTCACTGCTGCAGCCTCCCATGCTTCTGTGATACAGCAGCTAAGCACTTGGAGCTGTGTCTGCATGTAGAGGCATCACAACAAAAATCAGAGTCAATTCTGCCGATCCATCTGAGCAAACATGGCATCTTGGGTTTGTTCTCAAGCCTGCAGTCTGAGATTTCCAAGCTAAGCCCATAATTTCTCTGCCGACCTGCAAAGAGGCTTTGCAGGCAACAGAAGAAACTTGAGTCAAAGCAAAGGTCCAGTTTCACCCAGTCTCCCACCCACTGGCCAGGACCAGGCTCAGAGGTCCCTGTGGCTGCTTGGGTCTCTCCTTGCAAGTGAAGGCAGTCCTTGCCAAGCCAGAGGGCACTATGGCACATTTTGAACAGTCTCTTGGTATCCAAAAAAATGAGCTGCTCTGGTCTGGCCCCATGGTGACCCGCGACAGGATAAGGCAGAAAGGAGGGTTAAAGATGAGCCATGCTTGGAAACAGCATCATCACCCTTACGGTGCTTCTAGCATCGCTGCTTTGCTCCCTGGGGGACACAGGCAAGAGATTTAGCTGAAGTTTTGCTTGGTTTTTAATCATCTCTAAATGTCCCCCATGATAGCAGTTTACACAGCAAAGAGCAGAAAAGGACCAAAGCTCCCAAAGGCAAAATTTCCAGCACTGGCCACCAGAAGCCGCAACGAAGCCAGTCCTCACCCTTCATAGGGACACCTTTTAGCACAAAGAAAACTAGAGGTCTGTGGCAGGTGGCAGGACAGGGACAGGAACGCAGACACATCCTTTCTCCACCTGCAATAAAGCACATGTCCCAAGGAAGCAGCCAGCCCTGCATCTGTACAAAAACCCTCCTGACCAACAACAAAAATCCCAAGAGGAAAAACTTTCTGAGAAAAAGTTAATTTTTTTTTGCTTACTGCAAAATTTTTAAAGAAACTGGTTTAAAACATGTATTTTTACGTGCCTACGTCAGCAACTCCGCTTTTGAGGTGGAAAATCTTGTCCAGCCCAAGTCATCTGGGGCAGGAGGTTGGGCTCAGCAAGGTCCTTACTCAAGTCCCTTACCCCACAGCGAGACAGAGGTCTTGAGCATGCCAGCGGGGCTGCGCAGACAACACAGTGTCTGGCTGATTTGGGGGATTAGGGATGCTTGGGCACCGTTTTGCCCAGCAGTTGCTCTGCTACCAAACTGGAACTGCAATATTTTACCTCCCATTTGCACTGGTGCATGATGGTTGTATGTGATGAAAAGCAGCTCATCAGGATCCCTAAAAACTTAAGGGAGGGTATATCAACCCTGAAAAACCAGAGAAGCACTGTCTACCAGGAAACCTAACCTAGATATAACATTTTTTTTCTCCTTTTTGCCTTTGGCTCATCTTCAGCTCCCATCCAGCTTTTAGGTCTCTGGGAACAGCCCAAACCAGTAAAAGCTAAGCAAATCCCAACAGCCGCTGGGAAACACCCCTAAATCTCACCAAGAATTGCTGGGCACATATTTATCTTGGCAGGTTTGGGGGCATCTGCCATGGGATTCAGGTTTAAGGGTTGTGTTTAAGGGCACCTCACCCTCTCTTGCAGGTTTGAGCCCCAAAAAGAAGAGCTGCAACACACCCTGTTCCTCCACAAAGAGTGGCACTTGGTGTGGCCTTCTTCCCACCCAGCTCTCACCCCAGGAGCAAAAATAAATGAAAAGTAAAAGAAAAAGTCAGGCTTCATATTCTGGATGGATATTTATTTGCTTAACAGATTTTTTTTTTTTTTTATTTTTATTTTTTGGTACAAAGCATCCAGGAAAGCTTTTACTTCTCTTTTTAAAAAATAAAACCTAGGTTTCTTTTAAAAAAAGACACATGAAAAGGAAAAAAAAAGTCAATTATTTGCAATTGCTCTGTTTTTATTCTGCCTTCCCCACCCCACCCACTTCCCTTCCCCCCCTCTTAATTTGGACTGATTTTCATTCTTTTCCATATATATTTAATAAAATAAATAAAGGATTTTCTTTGTCGTGTATTGCAGTGCCATTTTTTTTTAAACAAAGGCTTCATGGCTCAACATTGCAAGGTAATAACAAACAAAAGGATTATACATTAAAATCCTCCCCCTCTCAAGACTCCCCCTAGCCCTCCCCTCCAAACCATGAAATAGAATACAATTCAAGTAGTCTTTTTTTTTTTATGTTTTAAATGTATGGATATATAAGACAAAGCAAGTACAGAACTGGTTAACAGAGTGTCCCCATTTTATTAGCAAGTGAGAGTATATCATAGGGAGATGTAATTGATTCCCCCCATTTTACGGTTCCTAGACAGATAATATATATTATTTTAAAACCAACCTATTTTACAGCCCTCTGCCCACCTCTCAAACCCATCCACTCACCGAGTCCCGAGCCTCAAGCCAGAGACTTGCCTTTTCCCCCCGTCCCATGCAGCGGTCCCAGCCCTGCAGCCGCCTGGGTGCAGCCCTCCTCCTCTGCAGCCCCGGGACGGGGTGAGGGGAGGAGGGCGGGGGGCGCAGGGCAGGAAGGGGGGGTCTGGCGAGAAGGACGCAAAGGGCAAGAGAAGGAAAAGGAGATGATGGGGCACGGAGCTGGTGCTTCTGCAGGGCCTCGGCGGCGAGGGCCACCCACTCGCCCGCTCGCTGGAGCATCGGCGCGTGAGCAAGCCGTCAGGGTGGGGAGGAAGCAGTAGGTCCCTCGTGGCTCAGGAAGCCAAGCTCCACCGGCGGTCCATGCAGAAGCAGGGCCTTGAGTTGTAACTGGCAACACCTTCACCGTTCAAAATAGTTTGTCTCTAGAACAGTTCCCTTTTAGTCTAAATTGTGGTGGTTTTGTTGTTTTTTTTTAAAAAAAAAGGATGCGTGTCGATGTATTTCTGTGTGTGCGTGCATCTGTGTACATGAGTAACAGCCAACTAGCTCATATGGTCATGACCAAGCTATATTTCAGAAGAGAAAAGAAACACATTTATCACACTTTTCCTAAAACGAAAAGCTAAAATTTCAAGTTCAGTATTCGCTATCTTGTCCTTCCCTCCCCACCCTCCCTTGCTATTTCTGGGTTTTTTCCCTTCCAACTTACTTTAGCACCATAACACATTTTAAACATTACAATCCCTCTTCAGATACTACACAAAATGTCCCATAAAAATAGTGCTTTTTTTGCCAAAAAAGTTATATAATATATTATATATATAAATCAACTAAATCCGTGGCAAATGTGCAATGCAGACGCCTCCTCCATTTAAAGTGAGCATCAGCTCACTTTTTTCTTTTTTTTTTCTTCTTTCGCCTTTCCTTTTTCTTCTCCCTTTCTCGCTTTCTCTCTCCTCTTCCTCTCTTTCTCACGTCATCAATGATTTCAAAAAGGTGCAAGTCGATTTGGAATCTTGTAATGAAGCACACACACAAAAATGCAGATGGGGGCTCCTCGGAACTTCTTTTCAGGTACGTTTTTCTTTTAAAGGTGCAAAAGAAAGTTATAAAAATAAGAAAACCAAAAGAAAAAAAAAAGAAGAAAAAAGTGGGGTGGGAATGAGGCGAAAAAATTATATCCCTCAATATTTCTCCCCATTTTATTTTTTTTTTCACTTTATTGTCAAGAAAGACACGGAATGGACTCTTCTTCTCGAGAAAAAAAAGATTTAAAAAAAATTTTAACTTCATACCCTTTTTCCCTCTTGCTCTTTCTTTTGTCTTCTGGCGTTGGCACCAGGGATGTCACACAGCGCCCGGCAGCAAAAAGTTCAAGTGCCAAACTGTCCCTTTGCAAGTACAGGCTTGGAAATACTGGGGGCGCGGGGGAACGAAACAGGCCTGGGAAATGAAACAACCCTCCCCCCCACCCCGAAAGGACGATGCCGCGGGAGCGGCGCTGCTCACTGCCGCCGCCACGGCCGCTGCCATCCCCTCCTTGCTGTGTCAGTTGTTTGGTTGGGGCCGGAGCGGCGTGAGGGTGCCCCGCCGCCCCGCTCCTCGGCTCGGCGGCCCCGGGGACGGAGGGGCTCGGGGGCCGGGTTTTGCCAGTCCTCCCGCCCTCCCCCGGGAGATCAAAAATCGAGACGGCTGGTCAGGGTTCATTTCTGGGGGCCAGCCGTTTCGGGGGAGGCTCGCACCGCCGGGGGCCTCTGGCTGGGCAGGGAGATGAGAGGACGGTGCAGCACCTTAGCTTCCTCGGCCGCTTGCAGCCCCTCCGCCTGCCACCGGTACTGGCGAGCCCGCAGGATGCCGGGCACCTCCCGCTGCAGCCGCTGGGAGCTCTTCTTCTGCCACACGTCGTACTTGGAGTACTTGGCGTGTGAGGGCTTCTGGAAGCTCTCCTGCAAGGGGACGGGATAGCAACGTCAGCCTCGCCACAAGCCTGCCCGCCCTCCAGATGGGGGTTCCCCTCTGAGCTCCATCCCATGGAAACATTGCTCCATCCCTGGAAACATTCAAGGTCAAGTTGGATGGGCTCTGAGCAACCTGATCTAGTTGAAGATGTCCCTGCTCATTGCAGGGGGGTTGGACTAGATGACCTTTAAAGGTCCCTTCCAACCCAAACTATTCTATGATTCTATGATCCAGTCCACCTCTGGTCCCCCACCTTATTAAAAGCTGACTTTCTGCAGGGTATTTGGCATGAGCTGCCAACGGTCGCCATCTCTTGAAGGCTCTGCGGAAGCAACAGACCTTGCAGCTGGGGTTTGTCCTCTCCCACCCATGGCCTTCCCATCTTTTCTCTTGCTATTTATTTCAGAGAAGGGCCACCATCCTGGCACAGCCCCCCTACCTTGCTGAGCGCCGGCAGGCCCGCCAGGGAGGTGGCGGAGAGGTCGCGCTCGGACTTGACGGACTTGGCGCAGTAGGTTTCCAGCAGAGCCAGGTCGCAGCTCCGAAAGCAGCACTCCTCCACAATCCCCCGGTTGATCCGCCGGTTATTTCGTCCCACTGGTCTACCTGCAACAGCAGAGACCCCGGCGTTAGCCGCCAACCTGGACTGGACCCTCTCCCCACCTCCACGGCACCCGTCCTCTTGCAAGCATCCCTCCACCAACCACCGGAGACCGGTGGGTCCCACACACTTCAAAAATAGCAGTGCTTCTCCCAAACCAGCTGACACGCGCCCGCAAACCGGCCGAGTTTCACGTTAAGACTTTCCCAGACAAATGCTGTTGACGCCAACAGGGCTCCCCGTGTGCGCACGGCACTAACTAAAGGCACTTTATATGGCGGTGATTTATTCCCCTGCTATACCTCCGACACTGGCTGCCTTTTTGGGCGCAGCTAAAGCGAGGAAGCTCGAGCCCAGCCCAGCCGCCAGCGCTGCGCCAATTACTGCGACCGTCTCCGATGTTGATCCTGGCAAGCGAGTTTTATTAGAAAGAAGCAGCGCGGCGTTGTGGCTGCCAACCTCCCTCCGTTGGGTTGACGCTTAGGCAGGTGAAGCGAACCAAGGCGGCTAAATTTTACCAGATGGGACAGCTCTGAGACAGCTGCAGAAAGAATACAGGCTCCCGCACCCGCCAAGAATAGCTATTAAACTTAATCTTTTAATAAGGGTTCCTCTCCCGTTTCTGCCTGCAGAAGGATGCGAAAGTCCGTGTGGTGCAGCAACAACTGAGTGCATTTCATATCATCACTTAATGACAGCCAAAGTCCTCCAGAGGAAAAGCTTACATCAGTTTTACTGGTTTTCCTCCCCCTCTTGAAATAAAAGAGATGGGCAAATTTGAATTTCTGATGCAAAACAAATTTGCTTGGGAATTGTGACTTCCAAAATGTAAACCAGCCTGAAACGAAAGGATTTTCTCTGCGCTTTTGCATGCGACGTTATGCACTTGTGCTGTTGTGGGGTTTGCAGCCAGGGCTCTGCATGCTGCCATGAGCGCACCTCTTCCCAGCACAAGGTGCTCCGATGGAGGGGAGCAGAGGCTAGCACCAGCGGGGCTTGCAAACAGGATCTGGTACCGCATCCCAGCCAGAATTTGGGCATGGGAAAAACTGAGAGCGAGCAGTGGAAGCGCGATGCCTAACGCTGCTCACCGTGCTGCACCAAACCTCCATCTCCCAGCCGGCCTGCGGGAACACACAAAATAGTCCACGTTGACCTCGTGCACGACCCGCGATCCCCCCCTGCACTCTGGATGAAGCAGGCACTCAAGTATTTGGCCTTGGTGAAGATTTAAGGGCCCTGGCTTGCAAGGTGCTGAACAATTTTCCTGGGGGACACCCCATCTGGGTGCCCACCCAAAGTGTCTTGGGACCAAATGCAAAGCACAGGAGTTTTCTGTGCATGCAATGCAACCCCATATGTGAAAAGCAGCCCCATATGTGCAATGCAAACATGCATGTGCAATGCAGCCTTGCGTGTGCAATGCAGATATGCATGTGCAATGCAGCCCTGTGCCTTCAATGCAGCCCTGTGTGTGCAATGCTGGCACGCAAAACCCCGCGACCGTACCTTGCCACGGGCTCTGCAATAGCGAAGCCCCTGGCAGCAGGGCACCCGCTCTCTGTTAAAATCAGCCATGCCCCCATCGGCGGGGAGCCCTCTGCTCCATGCTGGTGCGTTGCCGCTGCGCTCAGAGGTCGCGAGAGCAAATGTAGCATCAGGGCACAGGGCGATGGGGCAGCTGACTCATATCATGCAGCCCGCCTTCGGGAGTCATTTCAAATGCTCTATTTTCCACATTCATCCCCTCTGCGCCACCACCCTCCTTTTCTTTTTCTTTTTCTCCAGAAAAATTTCAGGCACAACCTTTAGCCAGCCCTGCAGGAACGTGAGAAGGACCATTCCCTCTTGGTAAAGGCTCAGCGAAGGGAGCACTGTTAGGAGTTTAATTTTCTCTCTATAAATGCTTGTGGCCAACAAGCACACTGGATTGGGCTCTCCCTTTAAAGGCACGGCAGGTGTGTTGGGTGCCTGCAGCCGTACAAGTGATGCCAGTGCAGGCAATCTGGGTGGCGATGCCCAAGGGAGACTGAGGAGAGGAGCCAGCTTGGGGCCAGGTGCATGTATTCTTCTACATACATGCAATGCCCAGCGAGGTCCATGGGAGACATGCACTGCCACCAACATCCTGCACCGCATGTGGCCCCCGCTCAGCACCTATCGACCCCAGCACCCAAACCTGCATGGGTGGCAGGTTGCTGAAGCATCAAGCTGCTCCAGAAAGGCCTCCTGAGCATGGGCAGAAGGAGAGTTTAGAAGGAAAAGAGAAAAAATTCAAGTCACCCCCTCTTGCTAGCACATCCCCAGAGGGCTGCATTCACACTCCCGCTGAACAGAAGGTTGCACAAGTGACGACATGCACGGTTTGGGGAGAAGTTGAGGTTTTGAAAGGTTACATGTCTCGTCTTGAAAACATAGCTTGCAGCTATGTGTTTGTTTGGAAAGAAGAGGGGGGAAAAAAAACAACAAGCAAAGTGGGACCATTTTTCCGCCTTGCCATCAAGGGCACTTTCTGGCATGGGAGCGTGTGAGAAGATCACGGCAGCACGTGTTTGCAAATGCCCAGGTGTGGCACCACCAGGGTGAGTTCCCGGCAAGGACCACCACAGTGGCACAGCCCCTTCCTCCCCACTCGCTGCCCCTGCCCAGCTGGTGGGCACACATGTGGCCCCCGGCCCTGACACGCTGCCCCTTCCCTCTTGCATAAAGCTGCTGCGTGCCGTTCCCCTTGCTGGCACCGCTGCCAGCTCCGCTGCGACGGTCCGATAGGGCACATTTCCCATTACATAATTGTCTGTACGGATCTTGCCAAATGCCAATACAATCCTCTGTGGGAGAGTTACTTTAGGAAAAAAAAACAGGCAAACATAACAAACAGGGATTTAGTCCCAGAAAGTACCTGGAGACAACAACCCAGGAAAGAGATGCCAGGACATTGCTGGTTAACAGCAATATCGCTGCTGACCTGGATTGGGAAAAGCGTTTGTTCCGTAACACGATTTACGCACGGACTAAAGGTTGAATTTCCTGGCTTTTGCCCACGGGTGGCATCTCACTTTGCTGCCACTGCCAAACCCAGGGAGGGTTTTGCCACTCCGTCCCTGGCCCGCAGGGGAGAGCTGTGCGGGCAGTGGGCTGCGGCACCGCCGGGGCGCGCGAGCCACTTCCCATTGCAGCGATGATCACCTCCTCCCGAGGAAACACGCTTCCTCTTGGCCTTCAATGAATGGCTATACTCTCTTTTTCCCCAAATTGTGCTCCACCAAAACCTCCCACAGCTCTGCTGAGGGGCCGAGCCCCGCGATGCAAAGCCCAGTGATGCAAAGCCTGGCAGTGCAAAGCCCAGCAATGCAAAGCCCAGTGATGCAAAGCCCTCCAGCTGCCCAGGGTTATTCCCGTCCGGCAGCAGGCTATCCTGACAGGGAGAGCTGGGCATCCCGGCGGCGATGCAAAGCCAAACCCGCTCCTGGGAGAACCCGGAGGCCGTGTACCTGCAGCTCAGCTATGCCTCCATGCCAGAGGCTGAGGAGGGACAGGAGGGTCCCTTCCCTGGCATCGCCACCCTGCTGCTCCGGGCTCCCCACCCTCACCAGGGCCGGATGGATGCCACAGGGAGGGGTGTGCAGTGCTGGTGCCACCCTGGCCGGGTCCCCTCTCCTCTGCTCAATCAGGCGGCAAGCCGAGTGGAAGGGGACTCTGGGTGTAAACAGTCCCCTCGCCCCTGTCGCAGGAATGTCGGGAGCAACAAGGGGGCCTTTGTGCAGCACCGGGCCCCGTCCCAGTGCCCCCGGCCTGGCCCTCCCCCACCCCGGCACCGCACTTTCCCCCCTGCTTTTTCCTAGTATTATTTGGAGGAGCGGCGGGCGCGCAAGAATGTGCCCCGTCAGCACAAGCGGCTGCAAAGAGCTAAATTCTTATCAGCTGTTGGAAAGGAGGAAACAGGAGCTGTTGTTTACAGAGAAGTCGGACGCCTCTCCCCCTGCAGCCCCTTCTCCCCTCCTTGCCAGCACTGCATGACAGCAACTTCGTGGCCGGGGCTTCATCTCGACCTGCCCCACTTTTTTCACTCAGGGCTGTGCTCAGCACCCCTCGGCGGGCCGTGCCACCGTCCCTGGGGTGGGTGCTGGGAAGCAGGGAGAGGGGGTCCCAACCCTGCAGCAGAGCCACGGTGGGATGCCACCTCCTTGCCGGCACCTGCAGGCCAGCCCCAAAAGCCTTACAAGTCACGGAGGGGAGGAAACATGGCAGAGGCAGAGAGCAAAGCATGCACGGCTCCAGCTGCAGCTTTCCCAGGCACCCCTGGGATTCGGCGTGGGGCTGGCATGGTGCACGTCCCTGGGCCCACCCTGCATCCTGTGGCTGGGTAACCCTGGCGCTGCCGGCTCCTGCCCCTGTTGGTGCAGCTCTTTTGCAGCCTCAGTTCTCGGAGGCAGCTTCAACATCCTCAGCCCCAAGCACCTGCCAGCTACGATGCCTCCAAGGGCACCCTGGGGGCTGGCACTCGCTCCCCACGCCAGCAGACAGATGGGCATCCTGGTTATCAGGCGGTGCACCCTCCTCAGTCTAGGTTGCATATTTTCCCGTCCCGATGCCAGGGGGATGAAACGCCGTCAGTACACTGCATCCCCTTGCATGGATGCAAACAACGCTGTATTTCAGAGCTAGCTTCTCTAGCTAAGTGCTCCCTTGTAAGAATGCAGAGCATCGTTTAAGTACTTAAATCACCGCTGCAGCATACCATTTTTGTTTTTTCCAAGATTACCAGTCGGATGCTTGCAACAAGCCCCATCCAGCAAGCAGGGCCCACCTGTACCTGCAGGACAAGGCTGCCCAAGTCATTTACCTCCTGTACAAATGACTGCGTTAGCGCAGGCTGCTCATCAGGTCACACGTCCCATGCTACGAAGTGCTCATGACAAACCCAGGCCTGGTTTTAAGACGTAAACCCACGATCGTGCGACATAACCATGCCCTATCAAGCCTATATGGTGACAATAGTGTAGCCATGAGGGTTTAGGAGTGAAGATGAATATGGTCAGGAGAATTAATCACTTTATGAGGCCAACTGATAGAGGTAGAGGGAAAAAATGAGGCGAGCTGGGGATGTCCAAACCCTTCATCAAGTAGAGCCATCGCCCAAACATCTTCAGCCCTGCACGGCACAGGCTGGTCAGATGCTGAAGGGGTTAAAATATGGGACTGGGGGCACTTTGCTTCATCCCCCAGCACCTGGGTTCTCCAGAAATATTCAAAAAGAAGAAGGGGGGAGGGGAGAGGACAAAAAAAAAAAGCAAGAATCCTCTTGCAAGCACCAGACTGGCCACTTGGCACCAAGCAACTTATCTGCCTTCAAAAGTGTTGTTATTTTGGCCTGGGTGGCTGTGTTATTTGAGGTGAAAGGAGGTCAGTTTGTCTGTAAAACAAAAGCCCCATTCCCTTTCATCCCCAGAGAGGGGGAGGAGGGAAGAGAAACCATGGGAGGGAGACGGATACTCCTCTATATATAGAGGGAGAGGAAGAGGTGTGAGAGCAGGCCGCGCCGGTAAGGCCAGCCCCGGACCTGCCGCCTCTGCCAAGCTCTGGCATGGGACTCGTTGGCGGAGGAAAGGTGGAAGGGGGAGATGAGAAGAGGAAGGGCAGCTGACATGCAAACCCTCGCTGCTTGGCTCGGCAAGAGGAAGGAAGCACGCCCCGTGTGTCCTCAAAAGCGCCGCCTGCCCGCAACACCCGGGGGGCCATGAAAACATCCTGCTGCTCAGCTGGGACAGGGCAGGGTGATCGCCCCCAGCTAGCTGCAAAGCCACCTGCAGCCCAACCACCTACCCAAAATTACACAGCCCAAACCCTGGCTGCTGCTGGATGTGGGATCCCTGCACCTCTCCCTACCCAACCTCAGCAGGCAGCGTCAGCCAAGTCTGGCTGAGCATCCAGGTTGGGAAGGGACATCCAGGGTCGTCTCCCAACTTTGCAGCGCCCCATTCCCTGCACAGGCAGACTGGGATGAGAGGGAGGCTGGCTCTCGACTCCACTACTCCAAAAAACACTCTGTTACTTGAAAGTGACTTTTTAATTCATTTTCCCAAGGCAGAGGCAAGACTGTCAAATGCACAGCACCGTGTGCAGCTGGTATCTCCATCCTCTTCCTCCCTGTTAGGCTTTGCATCTTTCCTGTAGTCAGTCACTCTTGCGGTTCAGTCCTTAGTTGGCAGGAAGACACAGGGTATTCCCTCTCCCAAGCAGAGCAGGGGACCGAAACACCAGAACAACGTGTCACACGTGAGGCACCTTCGCCCATAGATTACTGAGCATCCATCACTACTGGTTTACTCTCCTCCTCCCCGTTCACCAGCTAAGCCGTTGTACTGCTAATGCCAATGGTCCAAACCCCGAAAGCATCCTGGTGGAAAGCTCGCTCCAGCCAACTGCCCTGAAGCCACCTGCATTCTGCAGACAACAGCAACGCTGCATTTTTTTGCACTAGCTGCGCTGCAAAAGGCTAAGACATCACTCTTCAGCAACAGGTTCACCAGCAGGTAGCCAGAAGGCCACAAAGCGTATTTTGGGAGCAGCCTAGAAGCTGCTGCTATACCCAACCAAAGCCTGCCCAGAAAGGGGGAGCGCTCAGCTCCCTGCCTGCTCTCAGGATGCAGCACTTAGGCAGCAAGGTTTAAAAGTAAGCTAGGGCCCAAGCTCAGCAGAGAGCTGGCTGCAGACATCCTCGTTATTTTAATGACTTGCCCACATCACCAGTGAGTCAACCACGTATGGCTCCCCAGTGATATCTGACTTTCCCGAGCATCAAATGCAGGACCCAGTTTCCCCATGGGACTAGACAGTCCCCAAAATCGGCGCGAGGTGGGTGCATGTCACCCCGAGCACATCGCTTTTCTCGCTCCTGTCCTGGCCTACTGCCATGTACAAGGCAATCACGAAAATCACTAGGCTGGGAAACCCCTCCTTTCCCTCCCCATCCAGCTCCACCCAAGCAAGGCGTGCGGTGGGGGCAGCATCCTGCCTGCTGCCGGTGGCTGCCTGGCACTTACTGAAGTAGAAGCCCCTGTCCCCGCAGACGAACTGCAGCGTGTCCACCAGCTCCCCGCCACAGAGGGTCTCCGCCGTGCCGTACGCCGCGGCCGAATCCAGCGCGTAGGCCAGGAAAGCCAGCAGCAGCAGCAGCATCCGCCTCGCCGCACACATCCTCTGCACCTGGGGACAGAGGCACAGCGTTAACATGGCACGAGAGACCCCTCTCTGCCACCTCCCCCTAGGCAATGTCCCCCTGCCCACAGCACATCTGGGGTTTGACGCCCGGGCATGTCAGGATGCTGCAGGGAAGGACCGGCAGTGCTGAGCCGGCCACTGGTGTGAGGCTGGCTCCCTGCGCTTGCCCCGCCCGTCAGCCGCTCCGGTCAGACAAGGTTTGCATTGAAGCAGTTTTTCCATTGGAAAATCCCACTTCAGCCTACCTCTGAAAGGCTTTTATTCCCCCTGCTCTTTCAACAGCGTGATTTTTTATTTTTTCCCCCTTTTACATGGGAAATCATTCAAATGATTATTGGGAGGTATTTTTTTTTTTCATTTCTGATGACAGGTTTTCATGCCCTACCTGAACGCATGTTCCCCCAAAGCAGAAACAAATGAAGTTTCAACCTGTCCTAGAGCTGCTTTTGAGGAAAGCTGGGTTTTGCCAGGGAGCGGTGACCTTCGCCCCGGGCACGCGAGAGACTCGTGTGGCCAAGGCTCGGGCAATCGAGGGGCTCATTGCACAAGCCGTGTTTGCTGACAAGAGCTGGGACCGAGAAGACATCCCTCAGGAGCAGAGTGGTCCCATGGGAAATGCGCCTGAGGCTTCACCAAGGAGGGCCAAGGGGGTATCAGCCAGTGCGGAGGATTAAAAAAGAAACTCCCTGGATATTTGCTAACTAACCCAAAGATTTCCCCTGACTCGGCTCCAGCAAACAGCTTTACCTCCGTGTCAGCTTCTGCAGGTGTAAAGCGAGGGTGCTATTGCCTCACTGGATGAGGCAAAACCCATGGATGCTTCAAGGTGTTATAGTCCTTCAGTGATGAGCGTCACTGTATATATACAGCCAAATAACGATGGTGGCCAGACAGGTCAGCTCAAAATGAAGAGGGGAAGTGTGGAAAAATAGCAGCTGGTGTGGGGCAATGCTAAATCTCACACAGAGCATCCCCTCTCCCTGCTAACACTCAGCCAAGACACTGGGTTTCACATCCAGCCTTCATCACCATAGCATCTGAGCAACTCAAGAATAATATCAGTTAATGAATATTACCTCACCCCCCGGGATGCTCAGAGATGGAGCCAAAGCCCAGGATAGATTAAATGACTCGCCCAAGGTCACGGGGGAAGTCTGCAGCGCAGCCAGGAAATTAGCCCAGCTCCCCTGGGGCCCCGCTACGGTCCTGCCAGCAATAAAGCCACCCTTGCTACCAATTTTTTACCAGCATATAGCTCAAATCGTTGCTGCTAGAAATGCGCCGTGCTTACAAGTCATGAGCTCTTCTGAGCAGCATGAGGACAGGGATCAGCAGCAAGAAAAGCCAAAACAGAGGCTGCAAGGTCTGGGTGGGCTGAGGGGGGCATCCCCTCCAACACGAGCTTCAATGCCCATCGTATGGCTCAGCCTGTGCTGGCAGAGACCAGCAAGGCTGGCAAAACCTCTCCAGAGCTCTGGACAAGAGACGCAGCAGCAGCCCTGGGAACAAACTGGGCTCAAACCACCAAGTGATGGGACCAGGACCAGCTTTTCCAGTAGCGCTGGCCCCTTCAGCACACTGGGGGGGCTTTGGTCTATATTACACTAGAAGCAGAGGGATGGCACCGGGCTGTTATTGCACCACACTGCCAAGCTGCAGTGTTTTGCCACCAACACCTTTTCATCTTGATTTTTTTATTGAGTGGCCAACAGGTAAGTACTGGGCCTCCCTGGCATGACCACAGCATCACCTTCACTGCTTGAGTCATGCCCCTGCTGTGGCAGCATCAGCAGCCAGATCTCCAACTGACAAAAGACCAATGATCCTGCTCCCTTTCCTTTTTTTTTTTCACCCCCTTTTTCCTCTTTTTTCTTTTTCCGTGCAGCTCCTGATTGCTGGTGTCCCTGGGGCACAGGTAGCACCGGCAGCTCATTGCCAGGGCGGCAGATGTGTGCCAGCCAGTGCCACTGTTGAAGCCGCTGACGTGGGACTTCAGGACATCCAAATAATCCCCCGTCCCCAATTAGGCTCATGCTGGCTGTGAGCACTGCAGCTAATGAGCAGACTGCGTGCCGGCCTCCCCCAAGCCAGAGCCAGCCCCCCGGAAGGGGCTTGCTTGGTGGCACAGGTGATAAACACAGTTTTTCCTCCAGATTCAGTCTAAAGAAAGGGGTGAAATGCTCTGAAGCAAGGGGAAAGCGAGGTTTTGTCAGCGGGGCGATATCTGATGCTGGGGAGACCTGATACCTTCTGTGGAAAAAAACTTGTCCTCCTTGGAAAATGCCCGCTCCTGCGCAACCCGCACCACAAGCACAAGGCAGCCCCTGGCAGCCTTCCCTGGCTCCACTGCGAGCTCTTTTAGGGTGCTCACACACACTGTGACTCTGGCCAGGAAGCCCCCCTGAAGCCGCAAGGACAGGGACAGCCCCAACGCTGTCATCCAGAGCCAGGCCAACATGGAGGTGTGCGATGCGATGAAGTCCCCCTTTGCCCACACATCAACTGCCAGCCCTTTCCACCACTGTCACCTTGGCGTCTCCCCACTCCCTCCAGCAGCCATGTAATGAGAAACCAGGCAGCAAAGCAAAAGGCATCTTTATTTACTACCCGGTGCTACAGTTTCTTTCCAGCTTCATGGAGCTGCAACCTAACTCAACCCTGTAAGCCCTTCCCTCTCACTTTGGCTCTATTGACCCTGCAGAGGAAAAGCCCCCAGGCTTTACCCAAAGGCTAGACAGGCACCCAGGGTGCCATCACCGGCTCAGTGCATCCTGATGACCTTTCAATCTTTCCTTCCCCCCTCCCCCCCCTCCTTAGCAGGGATGAGCAGCACCCATGCAGGAGAGCTCACGCCCGCCCCGCTGCGGCTGTCAGAACAGGTGCTGCTCCCCAAAATAGGGTGGCACGGCACGACTGGGTACCCGCAGCCCATGACCTGGTGCAAGCACCATGCCAGCTGCACAGGTTGTATGTGGCTTCAGTTGTCATGGCCAAATCCTGCTCAGCATCCTGAGTCAAAGCCCTAAGAACCCCTCCGAGCCTTCATTCTCCACTGGAAACGTGGGACAGCACTGCTTGTGGTTTCTAGGCCAAGCATTAGGACAGGGACAGCCCCCTCAGTTGTGGGACAGGAGTAAATTCACACCAACGGCTGGAAAAACCTTCAGTTTTTATTAGGAAGCCTCTCTCATGCAAGATGTAACAGCAATAAGGCAGCAAGAGGTAAGCAGGGCGCTTTCCTAAAGGACAAGGTCCTGTCTCTGCTAGGAGAGAGGCTATGCCCACTGAAGTTTCATTCTTGCCAAAGCGGGTTGAATCAGCTCTGCCGACTGCCATTCCCCCTCACGTGCCCGCGGAGAGCTCAAACACCTCAGGATGCAGTTTTAACCAGGGGCAGTGCAAGACATGCCCAGTGCCCAACAACCTGAGCGCCGAATTCCTCCTAACTAGCTCCTCTGAATAACCCGCATCTGAGAGCAGCCTTCTCGGTGCAGAAGAGACTCAGACAAGCCATCGGAGCACACCACCGGCCTCTCCTTGCCTGGAGAGGGTCTGCTTTGCTCTCCATCCTTCGTGTCCCTCTCCTGCCTTCCCCCACATCCCTAGGTCCCTGTGTGAAGCCAGGCTGCTGCCGGAGCCAGCTTGGCTGCGAGCTGCCACATGCGGGACGCTGCCGCTGCCTTGGGACTCCTGTGTAGTCCGCCTTGCAGCACACGCTGCTGCACCCATGGCCGGGGACCCCCAAACACCTCTTGGCAGCCCCCAGCCAGTGGGGACACACCAACGGAGAGGGTCCTTTCAGAGTGGCTGCGGCGTGCCAGGAGCGAGCCCGAGGGCAGGTCTGCAGTGGAGCCACCCTCCCGTCTGAGGCAGTAAAAGGATTTTTTCAGGATTTGCTGCAGAATCAGCTGGATTGGTGATTTCTGTCCAGCTGCTGGGGAGTCGGGGGCCAAGAGGCCACAATGTGCTAAAAGGCCCAGTTGCCAAATCTCAGAGGACAGCTCAGGCATCCCTTGCATCCAGGCTTGTGCTGAGCCAACCAAACCACGGTGCCTCTCTTGGGCAACAAACATCTCCCCAAAAACGGAGACTAAACCTCCTGTCTGACCCAATTCCTTCTTCAGTCTGGCCTTCATTACAATTTAATATGAACAGAACAACGTAGGAGGGAATTGACAGATGGCCCAGTCTGCAAAATTTGGATTTGGACAGCAAAAAGAAAAAAAAAATCTCGCTTCTTTGTGGAGCAGTGCAGTGTTTAAAAGGGAGCATGGCGAAAAGTCATAGGCCCAAACCCAGCGGGGAGTGCAGGAGGGGAAAACTCCAGTTTGCACATCGCAGCCTCCATCGCCCTCCACTCCTCCAAAAAAAAGTGGGCAGACTGATGTTTCGCTACTCCGATGACTGCTTGTGAGAGATGCTGAGCAACTATCTGTCTGCGTTACTCTTCTCAGTGGGCTGCCCCACGAGAACAGGGAGCTGACCCGGTTTTGAGCGTGGCTCTCCCGAAGGGGCAGGACGTGGGTGCGTGCCAACCTCACATGTGCCAAGCGAATGCTACCCCTGGCTGTGGGCAACCTCACACAGGGTGTCAGGCCACAACACCCCGAGGTGCCGAGTAGCAAAGGGCTAGCAGAGGCCAGCGGGGAGAGGCAGGTGCCTTGGCAGCCGAAAACCACCCATGGGCTGCATCATGGGCAGAAGCACGGGGATGACGCACCCAGCAGTACCTGAAGGGAGAGAAGCCACCATGTGCTGTGCTGCAGAAGAGCTTCCCTTTTCATCTAAAAGAGAAAGGAGATTTCCAACCCACAGCTTGGAAGAAGCAAGCTTCAAAACACAAAACTTTCGACCGTCGAGCTGTCAGGCAAATAAAACCAACTCAGGACCAGGGGTTCTGCTGTTTAGCTCAGGCTTGAAAAAAATAAAAAATTCATGATTCTTGGCACCTGGCTCACATGACATTTATATGACTGAGGTTGGCAATGCTGCTGCTATTTCTAGCCCTCACTTCTTTGTCTTCACTGCTCATCCACATCAGCAGCCCACTCCACCCCGCGCCGGGGGTCACCTTTCCGCCTCCCATCCTGCGAGTGCGGAGAGACACCTGACTCCTCTGCCTGCGGGACAGCGGCTGGGGCAGGCAGGGGAGCACTGCCCGCACCCCGCGTCTATATGTGCCGCAGCAAGAACTACCATAGCTGTGGAAAAATCAAGCTGAAAAAGGTGAATGGGGTATTCAGTACCATTTACTCACCCCACTGGGGAGTAAGAGTGTATTGCACAAATTTTGGTATGCAGCCCAGAAACATTTGATTTATTGCATAAAAAAAAGGAAATGCAATCTTGCTTAACTCTTCTAAAGACAGCTGGCAGGACCCAGTGAAGGGATTTAAGTCCATTTTAGTAGCCTCACTTAACTCCTTTCTTTATTGTTCCTCTCTCCTTTCTGCATTCTCGTCCAAAACCTGGAGTATATCAGGGAAAGTTAACAGCAAGTTAAGCTGTTAAATCAGAAATTGTAGTGACTGGAGTCAACTGGCAACTGATATTCCCACAACATGCTGAACTTACTTTATGTCTTGGCAGAGCGGCTTTAACCCTTTGAGAGCCAGGCTGCAACCCCAAGGCAGATTTCTTCCCCGGGTGCCCCCCACCTCTCCTGACCCCTCAATGCAAACGTGTCAAGGGAGGCCGGTATCTCTTTGCCCTGTTAAGACACACAGCAGCCTTTAAAAGCAAAGACAATCCGAAGAAGGATCGGAGAGGTCAGCCCCAGGACACGAGCAGGGAGAGGGTGGGCCACTTACAGTGCTCGTATGCACTGCTGGAAACACACCAACTCCTCGGTCCCTCTAAAAATAAGACTTCACCTGCTGTGTTTGATTGAAAAAAAGAGAAGTACAGAAATGCTTTTCTCTGGTGCTCCATGAGGCAAGCCGGGCTCGCGCCGAAGCCTATAGGAATCAATGGGAAGACACGCACTGACACCTCTGGGTTGCTTGGTCAAAGCAGCAGCCCTCCAGCTGGGCTGCAAAAAGGATCACCTGTCAGAAAAAGCGCTGGGACACACACGCAGACACATTTTGGCTCTCAAATTTCATGCGGCGGTGGGAGGGGACCTGCGGTGTCAAATCTTTTATCCCTTAATGAATTTTCACAGGAGCCGGGATAGCCCCTTTGAAAGGCTGAGTAAACTTGTGTGGGTGTCGACAACATGGAGCAAGATTTACAGCTCTGACCCATTCACCCCCACCAAAATTGTCAACTTGGGTCCAAAACAGCTCAGTGAAGCTCAAATCAGAAGTGTCAATCAGTTTTATTCCTCCAGATGTCCTTAGCACAAAGTCACCCTCACAAAACCCCACGACCCAGGCTCCTCAACTCTACTCTAAATCAAGGCAAGAGGAGGAATAAAAAACCCAACATGCTGAACTGTGCGAAGTAAAAGGAAAAACCACACACACACAACCTGACAACAAATAAACCCAAAGAAAACCAGGCCTTGGCCTCCCAAGCACATCCCGGCATTTGGAAGAAAACTACGGACTTTGTATAGGAAGCCTCGACTCAAGGGTTGAAAGCAGCGGTTCTCCCGAGGTGTCTATTTAAAACCACCCACACATACCTTGTTTTTACACTTGATTGCTCCACGCCGCCTGAGCGAGACCTGGCATATCGGAAACCCTGCTAAAGTACCACTGGCTTGACGCAAGGCAGCCACATCTGCTGGTACAGTTACGCTAAATCCGAGTTTCCTCATGTGCCCCAATTCCCTACTGCTCAGCAGAGTGCTAAAACCTTTCCAAGTTGCGCTCTTAAAACAATTACTGTAGGGAAAAGCAATTGGGAAGGAAGAAGAAGAAAAAAAAAATAAAAATCACGACGTCGAAGGCTGCATGCCAACCATTAACTCTCACTCCATTTTGGCTTTGCTTTCTTGTTTTTCCTCTCTGTATTTTTATCCCTCCGAGACCGAGCACACCGCAGTGTTTTGCAGAAGAGAGTTTAATAATCTCCCCGGTCTCCGAAGCCGGAGAACTGTCTGTCCCTTCCCCGCGCCGCGCCGCTACGAGCGTCTCCCCGCTCCCAAAACAACCCCGCGAGCGGAGGGAGCGCCACGGGCAGCCAGGGGCCGCGCAGCCCTGCGTGACCTCGCATAGCCCCGGCCCCGCCGCCGGGCCGGCCCGGCCCCCGCACGACCGCGGCTGCCCGCACACGCGCGCTGCTGCCAGCCGGCCCCGCACGCCCCGCCGCGGCTCCCCACGCGGGACCGCCCCGCGCCGCGCCGGCTCCCCGCCACTGCTCGGGCGCGCCAAGGGCGCGCAGACCGCGCGCAAGCGGTCCCGCTGCCAGCATCCCCCCTGCAAGGTGCGGGGGGCCGCAGGCGCAGGCAGCCGGCGGGCTGTCCCTGCCGCCGGGACGCGGGGCGCCCCCCGGGGATACCCCGCGCACCCCACCGCAGCGGGCCGCCCCGCCAGCCCGCGGCTGGGCCGGCTCTCGGGGTCCCTCTAGTGACACGCGTGGGGACGGCGGGCAGCGGGGACGGCGCGGCGCGGCTCGGCATGGCACAGAGCGGCATGGCACGGCTCTGCCCGGCGTGGCGCGGCGCGGCACGGCACGGCGCGGCACGGGGGAGCCCTCCTGCCTCTGCCAGCGGAGGGGCGGCGCGGAGCGGCGCGGAGCGGCGCTTACCTTGGCGCTGCCGCTGCTACTCTCAACTTCTGGCGGCGGCGGCGGGCCGGGGAGGAAGGCAGGCTGCCGGCAGCGCTCATCCGTGTGTGCCCCGGCGCTTGACATGCTGCTGTCCTGCCCTGGCAGCGATCGCGGCTTTGGCTCGCCTTCCCCGCGCCCTGGCTCGCTCTCCTCGCCTTGCCTTTTTGGTATGTCAAGTCTCTGCTTGATTTTGTCTGAAGGATGTTATTTGGTTACGATCAGGTATTTTGTTATTCTAGAGAGCGAGCGAGCGAGCGCTTTCCTTTTCTTTTTTTTCTTTGTTTTTTCCTTTTTTTTTTTCCTGTTCCCCCCCCCACCCCTTTTTTTTCCTTATCTTTCTCTCCTCCTGCTTTGGCTGCCCCTTGGGTGGCTCTCACTTTTGTGTTTATTGACTGCGTCCCCCTGGCCGGGGCGGAGGGGCCGGCTGCCTCACTGCCCGCTGCTCCCGGCTGGCTGCCCCACGAGCGAGGAGACAGGCAAGGCGCTCCGGCTGCCCCCCTTTTATACCCCCCCAATGGGCATGCTCTGACTTCCCCAGCGAGCACCAGCCCGGCCACGCAGCCAATAATGTTGCAGAGCGGTCTAACCCCCTCTCTTCCCTCCCTCCCTTCCTTTCTTCCCTCCTTCTCCCTCGTAACCCTCCGGAGTCCAGCTCGGGGAGGGAAGAAGGGACAGAAAGTTTCTGCCGCACGATTTCTTCGCGGGCGGCTCCCGGATGGGGGCTTTGACCCACCCCGGCCGGCCCCGGGGGGAGGGGGGCTGCGCGCATCCCCCGCCGCCCCCGCAGGTGAGGGGAGGAGGTGGGGGTCCGCGCCCCGAGCCCCTGCCCAAAATGCTGGTGGGCACCCCCTGAGCGCCTCTCGCTGCTGGATGGCGAGCCCCAAGCCCTGGGGAGTGAGAGGGGGCAGCAGGAGATTGCCCTGCCTGCCCCGCTTTCGGGGCTCTCTCTAGGTGCGCACGGGGCACAGGTGCCTGCGCCATCCGCCTTGCCCTGCGCCAGCCCCCAAACTGCTCCGAAGGGCTCCCTGGTGAAGGCACGGGCATTCAGGGGTGCCGGCCGCACGGACCCCTGGACTCGCACACCTGCCCCAGAGCCCTGTCCCGTGTTACGCACCCCAGTGCGGGCAGGCAAGCCCCTGCTTCAGCAGAAGCAAGCCCCTGCATCCACCCATGCATGTCCGTGTGGACAATATGGACGCTCCCCCTCCACGGGGCAGCGGCACTCGGATTTTGCACCCTGCAGAGCACCTTCCCGGAGCAGTTCCTGCTCGCTAGGTCGCCTCTGCTTCCCGCGGGCTTCTGCAAGCGAGTACTTTAAGCCAAAGGGACTTTTCCCAGGCTTCGCCGTGCTTGTACAGCAGCGCGCGGGCTGAATGCACTACCGCTGCTCTGCCGGTGCTGCATGGCAGTCACGTTGTGCTGCATTAAGCAAAACTCACCTTCTCCAAAAGACCTGCCCGTCAAGTCTGCCCCACCGGGGAAGTGGCTGCCCCAGGGGAAGGGACCCCCTCGCTTTCCGCCAGTGGCAAAGGCAGCCCTTGCCAGCCCCCAGGTGCCTGCAGCCTCACTGCTGCCCGAGTGGGTGACCCCTTGCAGGGACATGCAGCCCAGGTTGCGCCGCGGGCACGCACCCTCCTTGGAGCGGAGAGGAGCAGAGCTGCCTGAGATTGGGCAGCAGGTTGGTCCATCTCAGGCAGAACTTGCCATCGGTAGTGGCATGAAAGGGCAAGAATGCAGCAGCCCTCACCCCACCATGCAATAAAGAAAACTTTTTTTTTCTCTTTTTTTTCACATTTGCACTTTTTTTTTTCAAGGATGGGGGGCTTGGTGCATCTCTGAACAGTCAGAATTGCCCTAAACATGCCCAAGAAAACATGGGCAGGACTTGTCCTTTCTCACTAGGCTTTGGTCATCCTTCCCTCCCCAGCATCCTTCTGTTCTCAGAGCTGTCCTCTGGGCGGTGCTTCCCTGGGCTGTGTCGCTGTGTATCACACCCAGCAGACCTGGTGTCAGGGCTGCAGGCTTCGACCGAAACACCGGCACACCTCGGGGAGAGAGGTGATGCTGAGGAAGCGGTTCTGTGCACGCCAGACTCAAACACAGGCATCAGATCTCAGCTTCTACATTGATATTGAAGCATGCAAAGAAGTGGCCTGACTGTCAAAGAGACTGAGCATCTGCCAGCACGTGGCAGGGCTCCAGACTTCTCCCAAAAAGAGGAATCTCCATCGATGCTTACCTTAGGCTTTAGGAGTTTCTCCTAGATACCCCGGACTTAGTAAATCCCAATCGTGGCTCCTCGCAAACCGCTCAGCAGAGCTGGTATCCTTAACAAAGAGCAACCACCTTTCCTCACAGCAAAAGCAAAACCCCATCAAAGGAAAGGACCCAACCTTGGCAGGGGGGTAAGCAGGGCTGTAAGCTACTGTTAATAGCTGAAGGAGCCCAGCTCCCTTCCCCCAGCTCACCACAAGGACCTCCTGAGAGTAGACAAAAGAAAGCTTGGAGGGTTAATCTCCCTGAGAAAAACAAGTGATTTTCCAGTAAACAACTGCAATAGCAAACAATGGGGGTGAAAAACAGCGATCATAAAAAAGTCTGCTCGGAGGAAGAGGCGACCCAGTAAGAGAGGTGTCTCTCTGGCTGGGGGAAAAACAAGGCAGCAGTTTGGTGAAGCTTCAGCAGCAGCAGCAGCAGCAAAATAAACCCCACAAGTTGCCACTGGATCTACTTGTGTTTGTGCCTTTTGATCTTTTAATTGCTTCTTAGTTATCCTTCAGTGCAAATAAATAGTGCATTGTGTCAAGAAAGAGGAGGGGGGCGGGGAAGGAAAGAAAGAGACACAAAAGAAAGAGCTGTCGCCCAGAAGAGAAAAGGAACAGGTTCTTTCCCCCCACCTTTAAAGGAGTGAATATATCTGTATTGGGGGGGGGGGGGGGGGAGAAGGGGGAGAAGGGGATAGGATTAGAAATCAAAGCAAAATTGGAGAGAAGCACATTAAGCCTCGGGCATCCTTACAGTAGGAAGAAAAGAGGGAGGTGGTAAAACCCTCTGGGAGTTTATTCGGTGAGTTATGAGAGGATCCACGAGTGTAATATTGTTAAAGGTCAGCCTAAACCTAATTTAAACTAGGGATGTGTGACCTCCGCCCTTCATTTAATACAGTCATAAGGAACATTACACTGCAGATAGCTGGAACAATAGCTGCCTCCACCCCAAACTCCAGCCCCTGGCATTGCCTGCAAGGAGGGCCTGCGAAGGAGAGCAGGAGGAGGACCAATAAAGCCAAGGACACGGCTAACCTGAGGACAAGGAGGCAGAAAGAGAGGGAGAGGAAGGCCTCTGGACCATGGCACTGACCGCCAAGGGGCTTGCAAAAACACAAAATCCCAGGAAGCATTTTGGTTTGAAAGCGGATGGGGCTGCAGCAAAGCATCACCTGAAACCATTGGAAATGCAGTAAAAATAGCCCACCACGTCTTGCATTTGTGTGACCTCCGTGGTCATCGGCATGGTTTGGGAGAGAAATCGCGGTTGTGGGTTCCCGTTAAATTCGCAAGGAGCAAGGACAGTGTTCACAAAGCAAAGTCAGCCAAAGCGAACTGCAACTAAATGAATCTAAAGCGGGAGCTGGAATAAAAGCAACATCTGAAAGATGCCCTGAAACGGACCAGGGAATGCCTGGCACTGGGAGAGAAAACCTCTGCTGCTGCAGCAGCTGTGGAAGTGTCCGGGCAGACTGCAAAGCCCCCTGACAGCACTGCCCATCTGAGCTGATCAAAGCGGCTCGTGGGTGGCCACCAACATGCGGCAATGGGCCGGAAAGCTTTCCAGGGAAAGGGGGAAGAACAGGAAAGCTTGGGCCAGCCTGGACCTTGCAGGCAGGGATGTGAGCTTCAGCAAAGGCAGAGGAATGTAAATAGCTGCAGAAATACAGTGGTCGCGGGCCAGGGTGGATGTTAACGATGCTGCCAGGCAGCTGAGCCAAGCAGATACCTTTGGGGAAGGGGACATTTACATGACTTTTCCCTTCCTCTCCACCTATAATCCAAAGAGGGGAGAGGTCACCTAATCCCAGCCCAACCAAGACACCCTGTGATGCTCGTTTGGCTTATTTCACAGTTACACCATAAATGATAAGGTGAGCAGAACGGGGATTTCAGGTGCAAGGTTCAGGTGCTGTGCCTACAGCATTACATAGGTACCCCAGTTTGTAAAGCACCTTATATTCTCCTATGTGAAGAGTGAGGACAACCAGAAGATATCAGACTATTTTACTGACATGCCCAACAGATCTGGGCACTGCAGGTTGAGATGTCCAAGATGAGACAAAAGGAGGGTTAGGGTGGGCCATGGGTTTGGGTCTCCTGTCATTGAAGACTAGGAGAAAAAGTGATCCCTAAATGGAAAGTGATTAGCCGGAGTCCTATACACAGCTGTTTAATGGCAGAGGAATCATCGTTCTTGGCCTAGAGCGTTTTTCAGTGGCTTTAAGAAAGCGATACCTTTTGTTTTGTACAACCCAGTAACCTGGCAATAACACTGTGTCCTTGCATGCTGCTAAAATATATTGATCCTGGGGCACACTAAACTGTTGGAACAGGAGAGATTCATTGGTGAAAGGGGATGTGATATATGGAAGGTCCCTGTGTGAAATTGAAATCAAAGAACGAAGAGTGGGAGAAATAACTCACCTGGGGACCCTGGTCAACAAGGAGCAAACAAGAGCAGAGGCTGGGCAGGTCTGCTCAGAGCTACTGGCACCCCTGGGTGGGGAGAGCATTTCTGCTCAGAGGGTTTCTGCTGCAGGATTGTTATATGGGCAGGGGAAAAGCAGGATGCCTTTAGGCTTTTTTTGGCATGTTCAGAGCGAAAGAGGGACTCTTGTAGCAACTCGTGCCCAGGTCTACGGATGCCTTGCAGCGCTCGTTGGACTTAGGTGTTCAGGAGGGGTGTTGGCAGATGCATCCTGAGGACCTGGAGTGTGCTGAGCATAGCAAAAATGAAGTTATTCCAAGGTTAAGTTATTGCACTGTGCCAGAGGAATTTGTGACAGTGGTAAAAGGCACAAGTGTTTTCACCCCTGTTTATATAGAGGACAAACTATGCATTTTTTGTGGGCTGGACAGACTTGGTATTCCTGTAGCGTCTTTTAAAATTCAACATCCCCAGTGATTAGAGAAAAGCTCCAGCCTGAGCAGCCTCACTTGGCTGCAGGAAGGAGGATGCAGGGTAGGGAGGTGTCATGGTGGCTGAGTGCAAGGTAGGAATTGAAAAAGCACGAATGGTGTTCAGCAAGTGAAACTCGGTGCGTCTGCTTGTTGGGATGCCGTCCGCAGCATGGCCCAAAAGAAGGAGGCCAAAAGGTCCCAGGGTCATATGATCCCAGAAAGGAACAGAAGTGTCTCCCTTCTCCCCATCATCTGTGGAACACCAAACATCTCTTGGTCATCCCTGGTTGCCAAAGTGGACTCCGGCTCAGCTAACAACTTCCCAAAAGGGATTTCCAAGAAGGGTGGAATAGAGTAGATAAGGAGAAATGCCCGCCCTCTCCCCAGCTTCTTTTCATTGCAGAGGGAGCCTGGAAGGCTCCAAGTTTTGTCTCATTATTTGTATCAAAAATGTGCAACAAATACAGTAGCAGAGAAGGAAGATGGGTCTGTGCCTATATTAACAGCTAAGCACATCACCATTTCCTGTTTTCCTTATTTATTTATTTTTAAAGCATTTCCATGAAAATACTCACTGGAATGTCATGGGGAAGAAGAGGTCCAAGCTCGTTTAAGGACCAATAAAAGCTCCAGCAGGTACAATTAGTTCTTCCAAGCACCAGGGGATGAAGTTGGATCTTTATAGCGTTGTGCAAATATGGGTCTGTCTATGGTGCAAGCTCTGAGTCAAAACAGCTTGCGAATGAAATGTGTTGTGGGAGGCGGTGGGAAACCCTTTGGACTAGAAGCTCTTTGGGGCGAAGACTGCATGCCATAGCTGTGTGCCTGCAGGGACAGTCTGATGAGGATGCTGTGGGAAGGCAGCACTAGTAGCGGGCATCCTCGTGTCCCCCGGGGAGGAGCTGAGCAGTGGGAAGGTGGGCTGCAGGGATGCCACTCGCCTCCAAGCAGGAGCACGCCATACCGTCTAAGGGTGTCTGTGTCTCACCCCCCAGCACAGCACCCTCACACACACTGCTTTGCTCTGCCCTCACTTGGAAAACTCAGGGTTCACCCTTAAAAATGTATTATCCTGCTCCCAGGAGCATCAGTATGAACTGGTCAGTCTGGCTGCATGTTGCTGGATTCATGAGCGAAAGCAGGAGAGCTCTTAAATTCTTCTTCCTCAAAGAGACACAGCAGTTGTTGCTGAGGTCCTCTCCAGCAGCTTCAACAGAGCAGCCATCGCTGAGTGGCCATGGCAATGCCTACGATGGGCTGTGCCAGAGGGGGATGCAGTCCTTGCGCTGATTTTTCCTTGGTGCAGCCTCTTGGAGAGCTTCCCCTCGGCCTTGTCGTGCAGTCAGCTTGCTCAGCAAAGCTGCCCAGGTGAGCGGGGCAGTATTTCCAGCCCTCTGCCATGTCCTCCAGCATTCGCTGCTGATGCAGCTCACGTATTTCAGATGCGCCCTTTGGAGGCACATGCTTTGAGTGCCCGTTCAATATTCCACAGAAAATCAGACACAAGAGCCAGCTGGAAATATCACCCTGTGATGGGTTATTTTTCCAAGTGCCCGAGAGAGGTGATGGCACTGAACACAGAGGGCGATGCATTTTAGGGAATGTATGTGGGGCCCTTATTTGCCGCGGAGAGGTGGAGTGGTGCAGATATGTCTCTGTTGTGTAATTAATGGCTTTGAAAAAAAAACCCGAGCCTGTTGGCTAAGCCCGAATACCTCTGAGGGGTTCAGGAATCCCAGCTATGTATCTTTCAGGCGTTTCTTCCTCTGTTTTTTTTTTTTTTCTTTTTGCATTGCTGCTGTGCTTCAGTGCAGGTCTTTGTTTGCAGCTTTCATTGTCTTCGGGCAGAGGGTTGGGTGGCAGTATCTCCCCCAAGCCAGGGCTTCACCCCTTATCAGGGATCCCCATCTCCACCTCCAATTGCCAGCCCCAGTGGGGGCCACCCCATCACTCCTTCAGGCTGGGGGCTTTTTGGGCAGGATAAATGGGCTGCTGGGCCCAGCCACTGGTGCCCTTGGGTCTGAGCTGCACAGTGAAAACCCCAAAGGAGGACGTGGGGCTGGGGTCCCATGGGTAGGCGGCTGTGGACATGGGGAGAAGGGGCAGCACGGGGCTCACACAGGGCTCCTGCGCCCCAAGTGCAGCCTTCCTCTGCCACTGCATCCACACATCACCTTGGGCAAGTCACTTAATTTCCCTCTGGTTTGCATCCTCATCCATCAGCTCGGGGCAGGAATAAATCTGTCCCCCGTTGCCTCATTCCCTTAGGGGCTGGGACTTTCAATACCTATGACTGGCAGTGGGCGTATGGGAGTTTGCAATAAGGGCCCCACTGCTTGCATCCTCCCCTCGTTCCCATTCCTGAAGCAGATGACACAGGGGTACCCTGTGCCCACCTGTGCTGCCAGCATCCCCTCCAGACCACGCTGCCCTTGCCATGGGTGATGGATGCCCACGGGGAGGTAGGAGGTGTGGGCAATTTGTTTTCTCACTTAAACAAAACACTCTCTCATAGTCATAACGAAGGAGGGGAGGCAACAGCACTTGGCAAAGCAACTTACATTAAGTGCACTTCACTAGAAATGTTTATACTCCGCCGCTGAAAAATCCACCAAGCACGGCGATAGTGTGGCATGGCACTGGCAGAGCAGGGGCAGCTGAGTTGGGGATTGCACCCCGAGCCAGCTCCCAGCCAGGGTGGGCTTGGGGATGTCACCAGCTCGTCCTGGCAGGAGGGTCTCAGGGTCTTTCACATGGGGACAGTGGATGGAGGGACAGGGGAAAGTGCATGGGGATGGCTTTGGGCTTCCTGCGCATGGCTCCACCTGAGACTACGCACCCTCGAAAGCCTCATCTCTACTGTCTCCTGTTGGCCATCGGGACTATTTAACCTTCAAGGACAGGTGTATAGATGGGATTGGCATCTCCAAGTAGTGTCGCAGGGCAAATAGGTATAATGCAATCCCGTGTGATGGGGGGGAGCTTTTTTATGGTGCCGGTTGTACTCCAGAAAGGCTCTGGTGGGAGAAACAATGGTTTTGTAGAGATTCCAGCACTCTTGGAGCAGGAGACCTCACAGGGTAGGACCCTTGGGACTGCTAAGCTAATTACTAATTACTAGGAAGGTAACCCCCACCAAAAAAAATACATGTAGCTTTTCAAAACAGCAGGTGGTATGCTTGCATAGCACGTGCAGGCGTGCGTGTGTGTGCACACATGTATTTTTGTGCTGAGGGGGAAGCAAGTGCTTGGCTAAGTAGGTAGAGCCAAATGGCAGGTGATTCAGATGCTACCCCCTATTTCTGGCACCACTTTGGTGGTGCCACTTGAGTCCCCGTCTCTTCATCAGCCAAAGATAACAGGCTCCAAAAAGGCCCTCCATGAAGCCCCGGTGCAAGCCCTGAAGTCAACAGGCAAAGGGTTAACTGAATTCCCAAGGCAGGTGGGAGCGCAAGTCAGGCTGGGTGATATCACAGACATGTTATTTGAAAAGCTAAGAAATTGTGGAATTCCTCACCTAATCCAACTTCCCCACAGTTTAAAGAAAACTGCGACGCAAGATATTGCTACGGCCAAGGGAGACCCCCCACGAACCTTTCCCTGCATAATCCATGTGTGGATATACACACCGTCAGCCGCCTCCTGTGGTGCTGGGCTTCTAACCTTGGTGAGTTTGCTGCCAGTGAAGCTTGTGGGATGCAGCCCCTATGATCAACCCTCTAATGCCTTGACCCATACCAGCTGAAGGTGGCTCCTCCATCCCTGTAACATTGCTTGTGTGCAATGCATGGCCCTCCCTCACCCTGCAATGGACCCTCTGCCTTTATCTGAGCTGAGCACAAGGACATGCTGCTCATGCCACAGTAGCCAGAGAGTGGTTAAAACACCTGCATGAACAAATGTTCGATGAGACAACATAAAAATTAATGGAATTAATGCTCTCGACTTCAGCAGGCCCCAGTTTAGGGCATCCCTAGTTATGAGAGGTGACTGCAGTGAGCCTCTGTAGCTATGCAAATACCTGGACATGACTAATGATTAGCAAGTGTAATTACAGCAATGGAAATTGCATCCTTGGTTCAAATCTACCTGCCACTCCTCCCTTTATTTTTCCAGGTGGGTCTCCTGCTGAGCCATCTCAGTCCACCAGGTAGATCTTCATGCAGAAGAAGATTTTTTTTTTTGCCTGGAATTAAGTTGCATAGATTTTTGTTTAGATTTTTTTTGCATTAAAAGCAACCATTTCAAATATGTACAGATCACACGGGTGTTTTTTAGTCAAAATAAGCACAGTAACCACAAGAGGTGCCAGACTGGAACAACCTCTCCTCCGCTAACCTAATCCAAGGGGAAAAAAAGAAAAAGATGTTTTCCAGAGATAGAATGAATTCCTTTGTCTCTGCATGTGATATAAGGAGAGAGAAAAATCTAACAACGGTTAGCAGGCATCCCCTAAAAGGGACTTTTAGAGGAAAGTTGCTTTCCTTCCAAGAAACCTTAGTGTCGGAGCTGGGGAATGATTTCAGGCCAGACCTGCTGGGTCCCACTCCAGGGCTCCCATCATCAGAGGCGATGAGTGCCTGCAACTGCTGTTTCTTACAAGCTGCTTTGGTATCCCTTTCTGGGTGAGCCTCGCTGTTTCCAGGGAGTCAGCCCAGGGACTTCAGGCTCATTTGGGCAGGTTGAGTACTGCCCTTGCTCCCTAATTAACTTACATGAGTGTCATCTCATATTTGCCCGAGTCATTGGGGTGTTTCAAGAGCTCCCATCCCTATCCCTTGTTGAGACCCCACTTGTGTAGGGCAGCAGGTCCTGCCCCAAGCCAGAACCTTCATGGGGGAGGGCAATATTTCTGGGGATGTCTCACTGGTCCCCCCACATGCAGCAATGCAATCGGGGCACGAAACCCCTCCGGTGGCTGATGCCTGTTTCACGGCCGCTTTCTCCCACCCACCGCCGCCCTCGCCGTTCCTGGAGACCCACATGAAAGCAGTAATAGCACTGTCAGGGTATACAAAGTAAAAGATGACTCACTGCGAAGCCTTTGCTCCCACCTTCGGGAGGCAACCAGATAGGGAGCAATCTCCTGGGAAAGGGGGGTGGAATTTAAGTCAGACTGATCTTTTTTCTGAAAACCTTTCATTTAGTCTAAACAACCGGCTTGGGATGTTGGCACTTGGCTTTTAAATTAAGCGTGCTTTTCTGGGCACGATTCTGCCAGGATAACAACGGCCAGAGCCAGGTTCTGGTCTTGGGAGAGAAAACAGCCCCAGATCCCCGCAATAAAATGGGAACCCAGCCCTTGAGCTTCACTAATTGCTTTGGAGGGTCTGCCCTGGCCAATGGGTAATTCATGGGGAGGCAAGAGCCAGGGAACGGTGCTAGTTTGCAAGCAGGCTGCATGATTTGCACGAGTCCACTGCAGAAGGCTGGGGCAGAGGAAGTGATTTCCACCATGCTTGGAGGGTTTTGGCAGTGGTTCCCACCTTCTGGGCTGCTGTTCTCCCTGCCACTGGCATGTGGCCTCTGGTTACAAAACATGATGGCCCCTGTGACCTACCTCTCTCTGCCCACCAGTTTCCAGCACCAGGATTGATCCTGTGATGCTTTTAAAAGACCATCTGCTAGGGGCAAGAGCATTGCAAGCTCTTAAGCCCAGAGGGAAGATGGAGCTCCCTTGCAGGCAGCAGCATCCCTGCATCCCAAACCCAGCTGCCCCAGGCACAGGGACTCCCACAGCTGCGAGGTGGGAGGCGGAGGATACCAACACGAAGCTGCAAGAGCCACTCAGACTAGACACAACAGACTATGGGGTGTGAGCACTTTGCTTGGTTTAACCTGGCCGTGCTCCAGCCGGCTTTGGCGTTTGGTGCCTGGCTGGGAAGGCACCACTGCCACACGTTTACCCAAGCAGCGGCTACTTTCTCACTTGCCTTTTCTCTGGCTTTGCCACAGCGCAGGCTGTGGGGATCCAGCCTGCCAACCACAGCCTTTTTTTTTTATAATATGAGCTGCTCCGGGGCTCTCTGACAGACAACCACTTCCCCCCAGGGCTTCCTCCCAGGGGCTGTTCGGGGGCTCTGGAGCCGCCCTGCTGCAGTTTGCAACTTTGTCAGGGAGGGAAAACAAAGCATGCAAGCCGGATCCTGAATGGAGCGGGGAAGGACAGCTCTGTGATGAAGCTGGGGGACCTGCAGCCCTGGCGAGAGGTTTCCCGCAGGACCTTCTCTGGTGCATTGAACGTTGCTGTGACCCAGCGAGTGCCCAAGCAGGGCGCATGCGCTGGTACCCACATCTCTGCTGGGCTGTCCGGAGGCTACACACTTTGGTGATCAGAAATAGCCAGATAAAATGGTTTGCAGCACAGGTTTTGTTACAGAGGCACAGTGTCGAAGCTAAGGGGAAAGGCATCGCCCCAGAGCTCCCACCACCCTGGTGGATGAAGTCTTCTGCTTCTGCACTGGGCATCGAGTGTTGTCAAAAAGGGAATTTGTATTAGCACATGTGGACGATATTATAGACTAAGACTGATTTTGGAGGGCTGCTCATATCTAAAATGGATTTGCTGACAGCTTGGTTGTGCTTGCTGATTTGGAGGTAACCATAACAAAAGTCCAAACAAATCACTGCTTGAGCCATTTTGCACTGATTTTTTTCCCCTATTCCTTCACTGAACCCATCGCAGCTTTTACCATCCCATCTTCCTGAAGGCCTCCCAGTCCTGGTTTGCTGTGAGTGAGACAGGCTCAGGTTTTGAAGGAGTCACCCACATCACAAGCAAGTGATGGATGGATGGCTCTCCTCTCAGATTTTATTTTGAATAGCTATAAACTGGAAATACCAGGCTGTCTTGGGTCAATGCATTGCCACCTAAAAGCTGGGACTAGCACATGACATAGTCGGTGAGCCAGTGAGCGTCTTCTGCTGCAGAGCTGCATGAGATTTCTCATGACCCAGGAGGAAGATTAATTGGAGAGCACGTGCAGGGAGGAGGGAACTTTTCCTTCCCGAGGATTTATTCTCCTCATTTGATCCTGGCTTTGGGAAGGGAACAGTAACATCAGCAGGCTGCCTGGACTGGTGGCAGGGTTCACTGCCACTTCTCAGCTGTGAGGGGGTATGGGCTGCAAAATGGGATTGTTTTCCAGCAGAGATCTTCACTGCCCATGGCTCTGCCCTCATGCATGTATTGCTTTGCCCTGCAGAGGAGCCCTCACAGCAACAGCATCACTCCCCGGTGGCTCCCACACCCCCTCTTTGTAGGCTGTAAATACTCACTGCCACCCTCACCACCTTCTCAGGGGATGAAGCAGAAAGAGGTGCAATGGGTCTGAGGCACCAGCGAGAGCATCAGGCGCATGGGAAGCCTCAAACACAGGTTTTGAGTGGAGAAAGGGGGATTTTCTACATGCCATGGCCAGGGAATTGTACCCAGCTGCTCCCAGAGCAAGCACCTGATGCTGAGGTGAGCAACCAGGTCCCACAGAACAAGCTTCGTCTTCCATGGATTCAAGCAATGCAATCTTTTGTGTCGACAGCTGAACTGTCCCACTAAGTAGTTGCCTCTTGCCCACCAAACACCACTCCAGTCCAGACAGGCTTAGCTTCACCTTCCAGACATTAAATCTTGTAAGGCGTTTGGCTGCTGTATACCATGAGGACTCTTCTCACACCCACCGTCTCAGATGTGAACAAGTCTCTCTCAACCTTTTTTTGGATAAGTAGAGTGAGCTTCCTTGCTCTCCAGTAGAAAGGCAGGTTTCAGGCAGGGCAGGTCATTCCTGTTGCTCTTTCCTGCTTCTTCCCCCAGCTCCCTTTCATCCCTGATGTATTTAGTGGTGAAAATGTGACCCATTGTCTTTTATCAGGCTTGCAATAGGCTTCATAAGGGGTGTTAATCAGCCCGTGGTTTTGCTCACCATACACAACATCCTCCTAACACTCAGTGCTCCGCTTTCCCTACATAACCTCACTCTGCAAGTGATTTAATGACATATTTATCTCATCCACATCACGATCCCCTCGCGGGCTTGTCCTAACTCAATCCCAGAGACACCTGACTTAGTTACATTACTCTCTCTAGTTACTGATCTGCTTAGAGACAAGTTGCAAAATTGCCCATTGGTGCTTGAAGAGCCTTCGTTTAAAAACCTGGGGGATCCACACAGTTAGGAGGGGACCGGGCACAAGTCTTTGCTGATGTGCATTTGGGTAACTAATTATATTTCTATTATTGTATGTGAGTGGAGAGGCCCCCCACCACTGAGGCATTTCATGGAGAATAATTTAGACCCTTTTCCTAAGATAAGAGGCTGTTATAGGTACTGCCAGACGTTAAGTCTTTAATTCACTAAAGTAATACAAATTATCTGTGTGTTGCTCTGTTTGGCCTAAATTCAAAAAAAGCTCTGCCAAAAACACTTGGCCGGTGGGCAGAGCCAAGCCCAAGCTTCTGACAGCTCCCAGCCCACTGGGTCCCTCCTGGCTCTGGCACCAATGTGAGGCACAAGGACCGAGCTGGTGTTGGGATGGTGGTATGAATTGCTTTGGAAATAAAATGCTATAGGAGTGATTCCTTAATAATTGAGTTGCAGCAATGACTTTAGTTGGAAAGCAATTGTAAAAGCCCAAAGCCAGAACTGAATTAATGGGGAAGTTTCACTTGACAGCCTGGAGCAGGCACTGCAAAATGGCCCAAGTCTAAGAGACTCGAGTGTGTCCCTCGCTGGGGATCCTCATCTCTGGCTCACCTGGTACCCGAGGTCTCCAGGGGGGTTCGTGGTAGATCCATTCCCCCATCCTCTCCTCTCTCAGCTCAGCATCACCAGGCTGGTGGCTGAGCCAGGGCAAACCTTTGTTTCAGCGCCCTATCGCTCCGGCCAGGTTTTAATAAATTTTCCCAGCGCTTCCCAAGCCATCCCGGTGCGCAGCTGAAGCTCTGAGCGCTCCCTCTGCTGGCTACAACATCATTTCATAACCCCTCGTTAGGGCCTCATCCCCGCTGGGAAGAGATGCCAGCTGGGGTAGTGGCTATCCCCAACAGCAGAATAGCTGATCAAAGTTGTGTCACAGCTAAGGAGGAGGACCGTGATGCCATGAAATGCCTTGTGAGCCGGGCAGTGAGGATTTGAGGACCAGCCCAGTAGTAATGCTGGGTGGGGAGATGTCCCAGCTTTGTTTGAAATATTAATATTTACATTCAGGATATATATCTACACTCTGGCAGTCGTTCAGTGCCAGGGCAAGCAAGAAGAGCCCAGGGTTTTGTTGCACAGCACAGGTTCTTTGGGGCAGCAGGTTATTGTGGACCTAAACCTAGGTCTGCTCAAAAGGGGATTTCTGACTCGAAACCACATGCCCATCTGACCCAAAACACTCCATAGGTACATGCTGCATCAGAGGAAATATTGGGCAGGTAAGGTTTCCCCAGAGCATACGGCAGAGAGGTGCGCTGCAGGGTGGCAAGTGAACCAGTGGTGAGGGTGCCCTGGGGTGTGAGAGCCGGGCTGGCTGTCCCAGCTTCAAGAGCCCGGAGGTTCAGAAAGGCGGCCAAAATCCTCCTTGGAGAAATACCACCTTTAAACAAAGACCAGAGCAAGAGCAGCAGCAACCCAACTTGTCATCACTCCAGGTCACTGACCATGTCAGTGAGGGCTGGCATCACCATCGGGAGCCGCGCGTGGGTCGATGGGCAGTTTGCTCGCATTCCTCCAGCCATCTCTTTGCTGCCCCAGCTCTGTTGGTCCAATGGCCTTGGTGCAAAGTCTTACTCCAGCATCACATCTCCAGCGAGTTTTTCTCCAACACCTTGCATGGTCTGTATTTCGCCCCTATTTTCGGGGGTCTTTAGTGCCCATGCCACCTTGCCCTGCCCTAGACGGTGCTGCCAGGCAGCTGCAGGCAGGGGTGCTGGATCCAGTTGTGGGCTGCCCTGCGCTCCATCCCCTGGCAGCAGCTGGGACTGCAGGAGAAGGGAAAGCCGTCTCAGGAATCTGGCTTTAACAGATTCCCAGCATTTTTGTGGTGCCCTATTTCGGTGACAGAGCCACGTATAATTGCTTTGCTCTGAACAGATATGTGAAACCTCAGGATCTTTTCCAGGTTGTGAGGACTGTGAAGTCCAACAGGAGAGGATGAATTCCTCAGGAAAGATTCCAAAAGCTAAAACTGCACACAGGCTAAAGGAAGAAATTGGCATGCAAAAAGCCTTTTTGGAGATGAAGAAGGCACAGTGATGTGAGGTTAGCAAGGGCCAAGGTGAATGGCTTGAAAGTCGCTCCCAGTACGATGTTCTTAAATGGGATGCACAGCGAAACAGGGCAGTCAAAGCAACAGCTCCGCGGGGTGAAGATTAAGGGCAAGCATCTTGAGAATGACATCGGGGCTCTGTAGTCAAAACCATAAAGGAAAAACGGGCATGACGTCAGTGCTTGGTGCCGCTTGGTGTCCCCAGGGTGAGGACAGCGATCTTGCAGGAGCAAAGGAGCTGCTGGAGGAGCGCTTTCCGAGAGGAGCTTCAGCCTTTGGCAGTCCTCCCACCTCCTTGGCATAAGCGAGGCTGAGCCAGGTGCTCCCTCCTCACCCCAGCTGCATGAGCCAGAGGGCAACCTTGTCCCCTCCCTGCCACTGCTTCCTCACCACTGAGAAGCACCTGTGCTTCGGATGGCCAAAACGCATGTGGGTGCACAGGAAGGCACTTTGGACACCTGCCTTGTAACATCTGCATTGGGACTAGGACTGAAAAATAACCTGTCTACATTTCATCAGAATTTTGTGGGGTCAGTTTTTTTCCTCATTTGGGGTTGAAATTTATTATTTTAGGACAAGGTGTCAGCACTTGGAAAAATGTGGCCAGTTTTAGGTTGTAGGCATTTAAAAAGTGACTGAAAAAGCAATTTCAGAGGCAGGACAGGAGCACGCTGCGGTTTGCACCCTGGATGTGCTTTTACTAGGTGTGGGTCAGGTCTCGAGCTGTTTTGCCGTGATTTCTCTCTCACCACTGAAATCAGCGGAAACCCAGGGGCCAAGAGAGCATTTACTGGGGATAAGTTTTAAAAATCCCCCCATATGTTCCCATACCAGGTAGGAAAACCTGGAAAAGTGGGTGTGCAAGATCTGCCAGCAGGCACGTCTGCAGAGCCAGGACCCTGCTCGGTCCCAGCCTCCAAAGTGGAGGAGGTTTCTGATAAGTGGAAAAAAGGGTAGAAATTTTTTCCATTGAAACTTCCACAGAATGGTTTATCATCCATGTAGGGTGGGTGGGATCATTTATATTTAATTTTCCATTTTCTGATTAGAAAAGGGGAAGCTGCATTATTTTCTGACAAAAAGTTACATTTCAGAAGTTGACAGTTCTGTAAAACACACACACCCCAAAATGCAGCATTACAAAGCCCAAACGACAACAACTTGGAAATCAAAAGCCAAATTTATTTCTGTTATCCATTTTCTTCCAAAATCTGAAAACATTTCATGGGAAATTTCAGTGTAAGCAACCGCGCGCATCCTGGAAATCCTGGCATTTACCAGGCAGAAAAAAAAAAGCCATATTTTTGCCAGCTCTTTCAGGAACAGAAGGGAGGTCAGAGGAGCCCAAATGGTTCATCCACCTCCCGCTGCCACTCCTGAAGCCGGCTGAGGATGGAGGGAAAGGATTGAGGCTCAGATCATTTCCTTGTGCGCTCCTACGGGCTTGCTTCACTTCCCGTTATTGTCCCAGATCTGCTCTTGCCTGCTCTGCCCAACAAGACCAGGGAGATGCAAGAGCCAGCCTGGCATTGCGCTTGGAAAAAAATTATCTCCTTCCTCCCCACGGCACGCAGGAATAATTCACCCAGAGACAATGCGCTGGCAATGACTTTCCAGATCAATTTATAGCCTGACCTAAAGCTTTCTTCCTGCCCAGGGTGAAAGGAGATGGAAGAAGGGCTATTTTTTGTTCAAAATAGGTGTCTTTGGTGAGGTCAGTCGAAATCAGAGGGAATCTGGGGTGTTAACACTGAATCTGCTCAGTGCATGCTTTCCAACTCAAGTCATCACTGCAAGTCAGTTATTAAGAAATCACGCTGCAGACAAGGAGAGAGGCTGTAAGCAGGTTTAAAATATCCTAAAAAGCTGATAAGATGGTTAAAAAAAAATAAATCCCAGGGTATAGTCTGGCTATTTCGTATATAAAGTGAACCTGTGAGTTCCCAGGGTAATAGACAGTGTTCTTCTATCTGTGGCTTCCTGGAAAAGGAAATAATACAGTCGGATTAGATCTGGGAAAGTGGCAGCCTTCCCTTCCTCTCCAGATAAGCCGGAGCAGCGCAGCCCATCCAGCAACCCAGAGGACATGGTCTGTCACCCGGCCACCGGGGACCCCGCTGGTTGGTGCCCCGCAGCAGCTCCCCTCCATTCCCATTTCTGTGCGCATCGCCCCCCTTTCCTCAAAACCAGAGTGGAGCCCTTTTGGGTAAGGGTTCACACACATGGGAAACAGGGGCAACTTTGGTCCTTTCTTTTCTAGGCAGTGTTAACAACTTGGCAGCTCAAAGAATTTGTCTTGCCATCCCCTCTGTGTCTCAGCTTTCAATTCGCTATTCAAGTAGCATGAATGAACCGAAGCCTTTATTTGCATTCTCTTCAAATTGCCCTCCACCGCTAGCATGAGACCTTTGGAAGTTTGTTGCAAGAGTAGCAGAGCCAAGATATTTTAGCCGGGCATGGTGCCCCACCGCTACCGCAAAAATCACTTCAGAGTAACTGCTGAGTCAGAATAAAGGGGGCTGGATACATTTGCTTCCCAAAGATCACAATGCAAAGCCTGGCAGGAGGAGGAGTGGGGAGGGAGGTCAATGGATGCAGCATTCCCTGTCCCTGAGTCATTTATTCTGCAGGAATTCATAAGAACTGGCATCTCCCAAGCACATGAGAGCAGGGAATGGCCTGGACAAGGGCACAGGAGTTTGAGGGGGGCTTTATAAAGAAATCCCATCCTGGACCACAGTTAAGGACACCCTGAGCTGTTGCCCATCCTCAGGTTTGGGTGGGGTAGGGGGCTAAAGATGCCCGCCCTGCCACAGTGCAGGGTCAGCGAGCTGGCAGCATCACATTTGCAAGTCGAGGAGCTGTGTGCTCCATTGTGGAAAGTGCGTAGGGTTGCCTTCAGGCTTCCTTCCCTGGAGTCCCAGAAAAAAGGGGAAAAAGTACCTTTGTTCTCCTTTGGCCTTCACCTTGCTGCAGCTTTTAAAAAGTGAAGAGCTGGCCCTTTATGTTATTTTCAGCTCTGGAAAGCAAAGTGTATTCATAAGGACTTTTTTTTCTTTTTTTTAGGTTTTCTACAGCTTTTAAATTGATGCAGTATTTTCTCCTGCACCTCCTGGAGAGCAGTGTAGCTCACCATATGCTGTACGCCTCCAGGACAGCTCTTGCTTTGGGGAGAAAGGGGAGGAAGGGAGCAACGGCAGCTGCATGTACTCTGCAGAGAGCTCAGACTGCCTGGGTCCCCAAAGTGGACGTGGGGCCATTCTTCCCTCCCCGACCCTAGGTGGTCACCATTCTCTGCTCTTCCCTTCTCCACCAAAGGACCTGCTGACTCCTTTTCGCAGGAGGCACAAAGGCAGGGGAATGGTGGGGAATGTCCATCACGGCCCCTTTCTGCTTCTCATCCTTCTGTCTTCTGCTCCAGCCCCAGGTAATCACCAGCTAGACCCACGACGTGTCCAGACCCCCATCTCACCTAGCATCCAAACCTGCCGAGAAAATATCAGACTGCATCTTGAGCTGGGTAGGAGAGGATCATCCTGCCCCATCTTAAGATTTCAAAACAATTCCCACTCTGCATTTGCTGAAACCTCCTGGAATTTTTCAGCAGAAGGAGACGAGTCCACCCCGGGGTAGCCCGGAGCCTGGCGGGTAGCATGTGGTCTTGGGCAATCGGGTGCAGAGGATGAAATCCCTGCTCTGATGCCTGCAGAGTGGGCACCTGAACCTCCCGCGTCCCTTCATCCCTTCGAATCTTGCCTTGCTAAAACCAGTCTGGTCCTGCGGGAAGTGCTGATTTTGATGAATCAACATTTTCCAGCAAAAAACGTGGCATTTGCAATTTCCCAACCAGTTCTAATTGAGAGCATTCAGAAAAAGCAAACAAACAAACGAGCAAACCAAACAGTGGCAGAGGGCAGGAAACGAGCTGGGCGTCTCTGAAGAGCTGTCCTCACCTGAGCATCACTGTCAGGGCAGGAGTGTCAGCAGATGAATAGCTCTGGGGCAGACGCAGGAACTCTGTTGCGGGAGCTTGACCTTGCTGCAAGTGACTGCTGGTCCCTTTGGTGCTGAATACGTGTAGGGTATCTCTGTAACGTAAGATGCAGCTCTGATATTACGAATGAGGGCTCTAGACTGCTCCAGTCTGTGCCTGTCCTTGGCATGACCCATGTGCCCCATTCCTAGAGAAGCCAGAGGTATCCCCACAGACTTGGCTATATCCCTCTTCTTCCAGCTGTTTCCATCACCACTATGCAGTACTTGAAGAATTGCTAGTACCAGTCTGGCAGTCAGGCACTCAAGGCTCCTCCTACACCACCTCTTTCTCTTCCAGTATTCATACTTCCAACCTTTCCCATCAGCAGACCTGTACAATTTTGTCAGGTAGGTACAGATGGAAATCTCAGATTTGCACTAGAAAGTCTCAGGCTTGTCTTAGAAGAGCCTCTCTGCTCACTTGCTTTCCATGGACCCCTGACACTGAGTGCGGGATCTCGGTCCTAGGTGATGCAGGATAAGTCCGGGTGGCTCCAACAAGTCTTGGGTTTTCAGCTGTGGAGGGGAGCACTTCTCTTGGATGTGCTTTCCCTCTAGAGCATGCAAGCAGACCCGACACTCTGCCTTTGGGATCAGGGTGGCATCTCCTTGGGGATGTATGGGATTGCTGGAACTCTGTTGCATGCCTGAATATGATGGTGGCCTTACCATGAGAAATAGCTCTGCTATTTTTACTGCAGTAACACCAGTCCTGATCTCATGGGGCATCAGGACAGGTAGGAGAGTTGTTTCTAGGGAGTCCCCTTTAGAAACCACCAGAGCTATATGCTGTGAGGTTTGGTGGGAGCCAAGTAGCTCAGAAACAGCAAATGTCTTGCTGTGCTTTCATAACCACAAGATTTTGGCCCAAGGCTGCCTGTCACAGTTGCAAGCTCTGCTGCTGGGAATATTCAGTGGGGCCTAGAGGAAGGGGCGATGGAGAGGGATAGAAGGGTCGTCGGGGGGAGCAGCACTGGCAGAGCAGCACTGGTGTGGCAGCTGCAGGAGAGGGCCCCTGTCACGGGCTCTTGGATGCATCAAGGGAGCCCGTATGGAGGGTCACCGCGGGGAATCACTGTTGCTTGCTGATTTCCTGTTTTATGGCTGTGTCTTCTTCTCAGCCATCATCTTCTCCGGCTGGTCTTCCAGCCCTTCAGTTTACAGTGGTTTTGCCAGTTTTGTGCTCATGATAGGAGCGGGAGCAACGCATCCTGGCAGGGATGAGATGGCAGCTTCCATCTGTGCGGCTCTGATGGAGGCAGTTGGATCTGGTTTGGGAAAAGAGGCTGTTAAAACCACAGCCTCCTCTCAGACCAGCTTTCAAAATCTGCCACCAGCAAAATGTAGCCCTGGCTGCTGCCGCCACCTCTCTCAGGCTGCGCCCATCCCACGGGGACCTCTTGCATGGCTTCCACTACACCGGCACAGCAGTCCCTTGGCAGAGAGGACATGACCCTTCCCCACACTGTCTGCCACCCTGGCCAGCTGGCATTGCCCTGGCAGCTTTTCCTCCCAGAAAGTGGCAATTTTGAGGACAGATACTTGGAAGAGGTTTGCAGCAACAGGAGCAGGGATGCTGCCCTGACATGCCCAGCTCTTGGCCAATACACTCAAAACTCCTTTTGGATGAAATCCGCTTTCTGCACGTGACTTGTCAAATATGTGTTAATGACAAGCACGTCCCACAGCAGGGACTCTGCCTTGGGCCTCCCACCAGCAGAAGGGGGAACTGGACACACTTTCTAAATTGGTCATGGCAGTCGTCCACGATTTTTCTGGGTACAATTAATAGGTGACTTAATTCTTTGCTTAATCTGAACTGTTTCCATTACGCAGCTGAGGAAGTTCGGTCTCGCAGCTGCCTGGCTATATTTGGACTGTGAACTGCAGGAAGTTGATCAGCAAGACATTGCCACACATATTCCCCCATAACGTTTCCCTAGAAAGAGAAATCTCGTTCAAACCTCTCTGCCCTCTCCTCCTCATCCCCCAGGCACCAGGGGTACCAGGTGCTCTGTGTACCCACTCCAGCACTGCATAATCCTCCTCCCTCCCTCCCAGGGAGTTCATCTGGATGGCAGAAGGATAGTGTGAAGTGATGGGTGGCTCCAGGACCTTTTAAAGCTGCCTTACCCGAGCACAGACGAAAACACCCTGAAGTAAACATCAGTGCCCTCTCCCCAAGATGTGGATGCATGAACCAGCACAGTCCTTTGAATAGATCCACAACATTTATTCAATTGCTTTGAAGGTGCAGTAGCGTAAGTGCGTGTTTCTACCTGTGGCCTGCGAGCTCCCCACCGCTGGCTTCGCCACTAGTTGCAGTAGTTTTCCAGTTGGTAGAGGGAGCATGTGTTGTGGCAGCATTGCTCAACGATCCCTCGCTTCACTTTCTCAAACTCCTCCTGCTGGAAGGGCAGCTCTCCTACCTCACCGTGCAAGGGACCACTCACTGCCAGGGAAGAAAAAGATAAGCCATGGAACATCACACGACATCAGCGCTGGCTGTTGAGCCCTGCAGACACCCCCTTTGCAGACAACAGATTTTTAAGCCAGAGCTGGCTGGAAAATGGGGAGGAAGTTGTAAAGTTTTCCCTGGGTTGATGCTGCTTGTAGCACCTTCAGGCTCTGTGTTTCCTCTCCCAAAACAATCCTATGGTGCTCAGAAGGAGCCAAGCTGAGTGGATATCAGCAGTGTGAGGGACAAAGGAATACAGGGTCTTTATTGAGGAAGGTGTGTGGAGAAGAAGAGAAACCCTGCACCCTCCCTGGGGTGAGCAGCTAGCAAGTAAGATGATAAAATGGGCTGGTCTGCTCCATAGAGATGAGTTGCTTGGGACTGCAGCCCCCCTCAGGCAGTTACCCACTCTTCTGGGAGCCTGGGCAAACAACTGTGATGCCCATGGGATTGCAAGGACGGTCCAGTCCTGGGGCTGGTTGCATTTCCCAGCTGGTCCTGAACAGCCTGCTCCTGTTGGTTGCCTGGATGTAGCCTCCAGCCGATGGCAAAAGTGTTTGTGTGTGTCCATGTTCACAGCTGGGGAGGAGTTTTTAGAAGGAATGATGAATTGGGGTATTTGGACACAGACAAAACTCAACAGAATGTCTCGTTTGATGGTTGGAACTTTAAAACTTGTGGACAGAACTGTTCAGGTTTTGGTTGCCCAATGAAAACATAGAAAATGGCAAATAAAACAGTGATTTTTCCTGAAGGAAGAAAAGAGCCCCTAACAACAAAAAGAAAATGCCTGGAAAGTGAGAATGAGATGTGGTTTCTAGGGCAATATGAAAGTACAGCACAAGATGCAAAATCCCCAAGCCCCCAAAGCGTGATGCAATGAACGAGGCACAGGAGTAACAAGAAATAATTATGCTAGTGTGCTAGGAGGAAAATTTAGGGAAGATTTAGTCCAACATTAAGTAGAAGAGGAAATAACTAGTCAATGTTTTGTGATTTACTTGTCTTCATCCTTCAAGCCAGCTGTGAGCAGACAGTAAACACAACCAGCTTGTGTGACAAAGAGATGGTGGCTCAGGCAAAAGTCCTGGAAAAGGAGGTAGAAAGTCCTGAGATACTTTCAGACTGGTTGGCCCTGATGAAATTCTCCATACAGTATTAAGGGAATTTGGCTAACAAAACTTCCAACCCATTCGTGGTGGTCTTCAGAAACAAATAATCAGAGAAGGGAGCAACTAACAGCCCAGCTGGCCATTCAAAACAAATCATGGCAAACCCTCTGCTATGACATTACCTTGCTTCACCTTCCGAAGACCTCTAAGACTATTTCACAGGATGGTTACATACACAGGAGAAGGAATCAGATACAAATTAAACCAGTGTGTAATGGGAAAAGAAATGGTGGGAGAGGTGTATCGTAGTCAGGGGAGGTTAAGTAATGGTCCATCTTGAAATGAGAGGGTTGAAATGGCTGCGATTTGGCAGGGGTCTCTTCTGCATCTATTTACAGTCTCCATTAGTAGCTTGGAAGACAGAAGAGAGAGTGTGCTTGCAGGGTTCATAGAGGAGCCAAATCTGAGAGTAGCTTGGAAGACAGAAGAGAGAGTGTGCTTGCAGGGTTCATAGAGGAGCCAAATCTGAGAGGAGCTGCAGGTACCCAGCTCCAGGAAAGACGTCATCCTTGCATTACAGCTGGAGCATTCCAGGTCCTGGCCCCATCTAGATACAAACACCATGTTGAAGGGCAGCTCTCTGGACTGCCTCATCCCACCTGCATCGCCATGCAGACACAAAGTGCTGGACCAGGGGCAGTGACCCAGCACTGCAGAGTGTGCAGGCAGGGCTGTCATCTCCTCCTGCCTCCTGGCTCTTGCACTTGTCAGTGGTCCAGGAGTCCTAAGAAGGGGAACCAAAGCAGCTCCACCAGCATTTCACCACCATGAAATAAAAGATGATATAAAGCTGTGGGGGCTGCAAGCCTCTTGAAGGGCAAGATTAGTACTAAAAATTACCTTTGAAACTATAGAAACACAGAAAAGATGGAATGCTGTTCAGTAACAAACGGGAAAGATGCTAAAGGTAGGCAGGAAGACTGCATTGCGCATCCAGTATGAGGGCTTGACTGTGGTATCGGTCCTTCAAGGGCTGCTGATCCACCTGAGGGAGGACCAAGGCATCCAAGGGAGACAGTGATCACTATCAATCAACAGTACAGTGCTGCTTTGAAAAAGGCAAACCACCTGTGTAGACATGAACATGGTGTGAAAAACATGCAATATGGTTCTTCCAGTTTGCTCACTCTACTTGGCACTGGCAAGGCCTCAGCTGGGGTCCTGTACACTTCTCCAGGCATCACCAGTCAGTAAGGATGTGGACCAAATGCAGAACAATTTGCACGGACAGAGATCTAGCAAATATGACCTAAGAAGGTAGTGGGAGGGTGTAGAGGGGATTTAGCTGAGAGCAGGTTAAAACTAGACATGGGAAGAGTCTTCAAATATTTTGAAAAGCAGCCATAAAGAAGAAAGGAGTAGACTCTTCCCCATGTCCACTATGGAGAAGACAAGAAATGATTTACAGCAGGGGATGTTCACGTTAGATATTAGGAAGAAATCCTCAAGAAGAAGGTTAGCTAAGCATGGGAACAGGCAGCTTCAGAAGGCAGAAGAAGCTTTCTCACTGGAGGTTTTTGTGAACATACTAGACAAGCATGGGTCAGGAATAGGATGAGGACAACTGATCCTGTCTTGGGGCAGAAGGAAGCTTCCTTCCACCTTTATTTTCTATGAACACTCCCAGGCGAATGTAATGGCCACACAAAGAAACAGACAAGTTTGAGCTTTCAGGCACAATTCCTTTTGCCTCATAAATCCTCTTTCCGTGCCTGCCCTCCCATCTGCCTTTTTAACCTGAAAAGCTTTTCATTGGCAATGTGATGCTGTTGATATGTTAAAGGTATTCCTGGCATTCCCCATCAAGGACATTCCTGGTGTCACTGTCAAAGATAGGCAGTTGTTACATTTCTCATTGCATAGCATACGACTGCGTTCACGGTCAGCCTGACTTACCTAGAGGCTGCTCAACGTCCCGTCGGGCTTTGGGGGAGTAGAAGAAACCCCGCTCTCCACACACAAGGTAGAGAGCCTCCACCAAGTGGGACCCACAGAGGTGCTGGTTGGCAGCTGCATGGCTGGTCCCGGGGCTGGAAAGAGCGAGAAGGGCCAGGAGAGGCAGCGATCGGATCCAGAGAGCCATGGTGAGCAGGGTAAGGCCTAGGGTTAAGAGGCAGAGGAGACACAGGAAGGTCTAGGAGGGAGAAATAGGTTATCATCAAGCATCTTATGTCCTTCAGCTCCTTTGGCATGAAAATGAGACCAAAGTAGCAGATGGACCTTCTAAAGATGCCCTAGCTTGAGAGGGAAGGAGAGCTTTCTGCATCAGGCTTTACAAGTCACAGTAAATGACTAATGATTATAACCAGAAGTCCATCTCCATCCACATGCTTACATCAGTCCTGGCCTCCCTGCTGTCTTCCGCCAAAAGGCCAAACTAGACTGGAAAAGCCATCCCACCGAGCCCTGTAGCATACGTGCCCAGGAGAGCTGAGATCAGCAGACACCTTCAGAGGAAAAACCCTCTCTGCCAAGTCAGAAGGGGCTGTTATTTATGGTGATGGCCCCAAAACAGCACAGTGTGCTCAAAGACCTGAGGAGACCTCATTTTCTTGGACTAGTGAGCCAGCATTTGTCACCACCAGCTACATCAACTTAAGAAAACAGCTCTGCCAAACAGGTAGAAGCTAAAAGGGTGGCAATCAGACTTACCCAAAGAAGTGGCAGCAAGAGATGGAGAGAAGTTTGCTCCGAGAGATGAAGACTGTTTGGTTGGTAGTAATATCCCCATTCTCTCTTTCCCATATTTATATGCTTTACACTAGCCCAAGTGACACAAGAGCTAGCGTGAGCCCCACCTCGTTGATGACACTCTAGCCAAAATTTTTGCTGCTTGTGCACATTAATTTCCCTCTACGTAGCATCCACAGGTCTTTATGCAAGTTAAGATAGAAGCAACAGTTTGCAGTTTCCATCTCATTTCATCCAACCTGTTTTTGCTTCCCTGAAGCTCTGTCCTGAGCCATCAGTGACCCTTTTAGCAAGAGATAATGGTGCTATTACAGCTGCAATGATTACTAATGACACTAATGTTGGCAATAGACACTGCTGGCATTGAGGTGGCTCAACAGCTGTTTCTAAAATGTAAAATTAAAGGCAAACATGTTAATCTGTTTGATTAATATCACCTTGGAAAGTATGCAGCAATGGGACCAAGTTGTCAGTGAGACCATGCTACTGTCAGGTGTTAGAGGAAGGAAAACACATTATTGCGCTGAGGCTATCTGTGGCCCCACTCGCTGGCCATGCGGCACACAGTGAGAGACACGCGTCCACAGCTTGGGCTGGGGGAGGAACAACATCTGCATTTTGCAGGAGACCTTGGGTGGTCATTTTAGCTCAGCACGGGGCCAGAGTTAGAGCATTTGGAATTTTGTATGTGAAAAAATAAGCCTTTCCCCCTTTGCCCGCTGAAAGGTAGGTCCCCTCCTTCATCTGCCAGGTGCCCTTTCAAATTCCTGTTTGGGATTAAGCAGAGCAGAGACTCAGTCTCTGCCGTTTGCAGGTGAGAGTTCTGAGCACCTCAGCTCTTCTCTCTGGGGCTCTGCCCAAAATTGTGTCTTCAACACCAAGAAACATTTCTGGTAAATCCTAGTGAAAACCAGGAGATAGCTGATTATCTCCATTCTGGCTGGTAAGCTCGCTTTTAATAGGAGATGATGGGCCATGGGTGGTCCACTGGCTTTCATGGGTCTGATTCTGGCAACAGATCTAGCTCTCTCTAACAACTTTACCCCATTTTTTGGATAACTCTGTGCTCAACTGTTCTGCCACCAATAGCATGCTTGTACCTTTTTCTACTTAAAGTATACTTTTTTTTTCTTTCCTGCCTGAAAAAGCCCATTTTAAATGCTGGGGATGAGATGATCTTCAAACTTCCCATTGCTCTAAATTTTGAGACTACAACTGCTCAGCACCACTGAAAAGGAGACATTTTCATCTGTTTGAAGTCTACTGCTTGTTTAACTTAGAATAAGTCTGATTCTCCATACACAGTATAAATCAGAAGGAAGTTCACCGAAATCAGCAGAATGCCTTGAGACTCGAACCAGACCCTTGGTTTCTTGAGTAGCCAAAGCAATTCCATCCATCAGCATCTAGGAGGTAGGAAGTCCCATATGCCCCTGTCATGGCTTTAAGTGTGAAATATCGTATGTTTGCTAAATGACTGCGATTGCAAAAGGGCTCGTGAGAAGTGCTAAATCTCTGATGAGCGTACAGGGAGGGGACTCATTTGCTCAAACGGATGCGAGACAAGGTTATCAGTTACATCCCTTGCTATGTAGGTCTTTTGGCCTCCTGCTAATAAATCCAAGTTGTGATGCTCACCTACAGTTAATAGCATTTCTGCACAACGTGTAACACTATCTCTGTCTTCCCCTCAAAAAAGATATTGAATGTGCTTGAATGACCTAGTGGTGTACCCATGAAGCGGGTCTCAGGTTTCAGCAAGATATGAGTACAGGGAATTCACTTACTCAGACCTTCTTTCTACCAGGAGAAGATGGGGAATTAGCAGCTACACAGGATAAAACCTGGCATTTTACCCCATTTGAAGTAGGTTGTCAAAGCCAGGAGCTGAAGCCTTGTGCCACTCACACTTCCTGCAGAGCAGGGGGCCCCCACCTGGCATCTCACATGAAGGGGACAACTTGCAGAATTACCCTACAGATCCCCTTAGCAGTTGTTTTCCTGCGGTTGCCACACTGCATGAGGTCCAATGGACCTCAGTCCAGTGGTCGCCTTGGAAAGGCTCCGGAGCAGGATATTCCCCAGGTTAATCACACACTGAGATTTGCCATTTAGGGTTTTCCTTCTTGCACTTTTGAACGTCACCTGAGCTCACCTGAACTCACGTTTTATTGACAGTGGGACTTTGTAAGGAGGCTCCTCTATCCACTATCTTCTCCATTCTGGGTCGCTTCCCTGCTGGGCTTCCCCTTTCCCTGGGGCTTACCCCACTGATGTAGAAAAAAAAGCTATTTTACTTTGTGTTGGAAGTGCCATGTTATTAGTCTGTTGCTTCTCTTACTCTTGGCTAACCAAATCCTGGCGGTAGCTTCGAAAAGTTCATGGCATTTCTGCGGCATGCCCCAGGCAGGGGCAGGGCTGACTGTACCCGAGCGTTCAGGAATCCCTCTTGGCTCGCTGTAGTTTGGGTGCAGAAATAAGCCAGAAGATTTATTGGAAGGAAAAAAGATATCACACTGGCTCAAAGTTCAGCATGGGCCAATTTTTTGTGCAAAAGTTTCCTACTATGATTTTTTTTCCCCTTCCAAAATATGATCACTTTGATTATTTATTGGAAACTGTATTTTCTTACCATAAATGGTCCTTTGGAATATGAAAAATGCTAGCAGTGATATAAATGGATATAAAACGGATATAAGCTGCGGAAAGTTTTGTCTTAGAGGGAAAACTCCCATGTCAGCAGCGAACTGAGAGAGGGGGCCAACAGGGGAGCCCGTTTCTCGACAGAAAAGTTTTTTCTACAGAAAAATCTCAGCTCACTCCTTCCAGGTTGGGCTTCCCCATGATTTTCATGTGATTAGGCAGCGATGGGCCAAACACTTATCCATCATTTCAGCTATGCGTGCCTCCTGTGACCCCCCCAGATCCTCAGCTCCACACTGGGCTCACTTGGCTGAAGGGTGGGAGCGGCTGGGTGGGAGTGGGCTGCTCCTGGCTTCTGGCTAAACCACCTCCAGACGTGACTCGAAACCACCTCCCTCCCTCACATCCCCCCAACCCCGAGCAGTTGCATCAGTGGGAACGAGGTTTAGGCAATCCCCAGTGTCATGTAATCAAGTTTTACAGTCCATTGCCAGTACAATAAAATCTTTACTACTGTAGATGTCTAGCATTTTCGAACCCTGTCCTGAAAAAATAACAAGCCCGCTACGGGGGAACTAGTTAACAATTACAAGTTTGTGCAAGTTTTACTGACAGCAAAGGTCAGGTCTGGAGGCAAGTGAGTTCTCGGAGAGCACCCGGGGACCCTGAAATGCCACCCGTGTCCCTGCCACTGCTCTCATGCTCGGCAGCCACCGCTGGGGCTGCTCTGCCCGCCCCGGGTGTCTGTTGCCCCAAAAGTGGAGCAGAGAGCATCATGGCGGTGACCGCGTACCTCCTTTTCCCTGGAGGGCAAATTCAGTGGCTTGTGAAACAAATAGCCCCGGAGGAGGCGCCACCTGCCAATGCACCCCTGTGCTGCGCCAGCAGCCTGCTGAAACATGGCCCCGAGGCACCCGGAGGGGTCTGCACCCCCAAGAGCAGCTTTTGGGGGTGACCAGCCCCTGAGATGTGCTCCAGTATGGCCACTGGTAGCTGGGGATGTGTAGTTGGGGCAATGCATTCAAACACATGGGCCGTTTGAGCTACAGAGGCGTAGCTTTTCTCTCGGCACGGGGAAATGGGGACCCCCCCCAGGGCCCAGCGGCTGCCCCCTCCAGGCTTTGCTCCGCTCCCCATGTGGGGTGCAGCAGCAGCCCGCGGCATGGCATCTGCCGGGAATTCCCCAGAGCGGGGAAGCCGGCATCCTCGGTGCTCCTTGTCTCCGTGTGGTTTCCAGCAGCTGTGCTGCCATTGGCATGTCCAAGCACCTGTGGAGTGGCAGCATGCGACTGCCCTGCCAGCGGCAGTGGCATGAGACGAAGGGTGGGGAGGTGAACCTGGCACCGAGGAGGGTGCTTAATCATGGGAATGCTTGCAACCAAATCCTGCAATGCCTGCAGAGACACGTGGCAGGTGGGGCAGCTGCCGTGGGCTCGGGCGGGAGAGGGGCCTGCTATAGCAGAGGGCGAGGCTCTGTGGCTTATCTGGAGTCACACAATGAGAGATGCCCTTGCTTCAAAAGGGGCATTGTGCAAGCAGAGAAGGGGGCCACTCACTGGGTTACAAGTAATCTCAGCTGCTTCTATAAACTAATCCGGGCAGCCGCCTGGGTGCAGGGCATGTGACCCGTCCCCATCGCCCCGCCGGCCACCGGGCCCAAGGAGACGCTCCTGCCAGACTGCAGATTTCACAATTTTCCTGGCTCTTCCACGCCAGGGCCATTATCTTGCCACTTAGAGCACAAAGGGTTGATTCATAAAATGGAGGGTGTAACCTAAAGCCCGGTGTAACCAACCAGGTCTGGCCCATCAGTTTCCGTCACCTTTGGGTTAGCTGCTAACAATGGAGAGGGTCATGAGTACATGTGCACCTTTGGAGATGCAGCTCGCTGGTAGAAGATGACCCAGGGAGCAACTCCAAAGAGCCAGTAGCTTTCATTAGAGGATAAGGGAGTTTCCCAGGTGTGCTGTGGCTCTGAGAACGGCCTCCTGTGACCCAAACCCTCTGGCCACCCCTCCTGAGCACATCACGCCTCTCGGCAGGGAAATACTGACCTTTGGCCAGCCCAGCTCACCGGGGACCATGGAACCTGCAAATTGGTTTGGCTGCACCTTGCTCAAGCCTCACTGGCCTCTGCAGGCTCAAACCTCTACACAAGTACAGCTACCCAAGCAAAATAGACCAAATTTAATGATCTCTAGAGTAAAGCTCCCAAAATCTTTCCCATCCACCTTGGGAAGAGCACACACAAGGTTACAAATATAGATGGAAAAAACAGGTATGCTCCTTTTAACCCCATTAAAATATTATTGGCCACATATTTTTTGAGAAGGTAGAGGAGAAAATAGCACCTAAGAGCTGCTAATAGTTCCTAGACACAGCTATTAGCAGATGCAGCAGAACAAATTAGTTTGTTTATCAATGAGGAGAAGATGAAATCTGTGGCTATTAATGGCCCAAAAGTAATCCTCAGCATAGACAAAGAAACATTAGAAGAGGTGATGACACTCTGCTAGAGGACAAGTAATGAACAGCAAAAGTAACAAGTAACTTCCACAGAGTGGAGAAGCTCTGGAAAAGTAGCCTGATCAGCACCAATCCAAAAATACACATTTTCAGCACTGATACCACATCTGTCCTTCTTCATGTTGTGAAAGTCCCTGAGAACAACCAAAGAGGATCTTGACCCGGTCCTCAGGAAACAACCGTGAGAGGGGCCATTGAGCCCATCAGGGAGTTTTCTCCAATGTCCGCAATGGTAGGCACTAAAGTCTCATGGTGCCGCCACCATAGCTTCCACAGCAGGTGGCATCGCAGGCACCACTTAGAAAGCAAAGGCATGGATGACCTGGAGAAGCCTTTGGTAAAATAGAGAAGAAGACCTGGTCCTTGGCCACAATGCTGGAATGTATGGGCAGGCCACCAGAGAGCAGCAGACATAGCAGAAAATGATGGGTGCTATACCCAGATGAGGCAGCAAGGGGGTGAAGAGAGAAATGCCAAAAAATTAAGGAATGGTTTTCGCTGGCTCAGACTGGATTTGTCCCCTGCCGTAAAGTGGTCTCATAGATTGAAAATAAATGATCATGTCACATACTTTTGTGTTTTCTGCCACTGCTCATCTCTGCAGCTGTGGGTGCACTGTGAACATCCGCCACGGTTTCGCTGATGATAAAATTGGGGGCTGCAAGTGATATTGTAAGAGGACATTGAGGAACAACATACTCAGTCTTGCACCACACTTTCTGCTGAGCTTAAATATGAAGCTTTGAGACCCCATTTTCTAGAATAAACTTTACTTTAAAAGCCCCTGGTTTGCTATTAGGGTGCTCTTGGAGATTTTGGATAATGCTGCCCTGATGCTGCTGCCCTGAGGCCCCACTTTTCTCCAGGAGATGTGGCTTGCCATCTGGAGGTTCTGTTTGCTCCTTCGCCTTCGCAGGGTGCTCTGAGCTTTAGCACTTCAGGTGCCTCCAGCTGGGTTGGGACCTGAGACAGGAGCTGTGATTTCTTCCTCCTTCACCCTCTCTCCCACAGTGTCACCTGTGTAGGAATTGGTGTTTTGCTGACCGGCACAGCTCTACGCCAAAGGACCTTTCCTAACACGGCATCCGGCAGCAAATAAAACCCAAGCCACCATTGCTCTTGTGAGCAGTGGCTGCTCCCAGGCATCCATCTGCCTGGCATTATCACCAGCTACGCTGGTTATTCCTCACTCCCAGGATGCTCTGCCGGGGCCGGGAGGTGCCAAGGACTTGCAGAAGGGCTGACTCCCTCCCTGCTCGCAGTCAGCCAGACCCCACTGTAAAGTGCTCTGATCTCCCCTGCCAGGGCACGGGGACTCCCAGGTCCGATATCATTAATTATCACTGGGTAAGTGGATTGTTTTGAGCACTTAAAGCTACTTTAAGGATTTGGATGCACACCAGTAACCGGTCCGTAGGCTTGCCTACAGGTTCCTAGACAAGGAGGTGTAAATCCTGCTGATAAGGCTTGTTAGTGTTAGGGGGCTGGAGAGGGGGAGGCAGGGGGGTGTTTGGAGCCAGGCACAGGGATCTCCAGGGGCTGGGACGGGTGAGCCCGCCGCTGCAGCCCCCTCCTCCTGCCGGGGAGCCCCTGGCCAGGGGGAGGCACTGGGGTGCTGCGGGCAGTCGGGATCAGGCTGATTTACAGCAGCAGAGGAACTGGGACTGTTAATTCAAAGTTGCCGCTTATCGGTGTTTAGAAAGCAAGCTCTGATCTGTTGGTTAGCGATTTGGCCTTTGCTGTAAATAGAGGGGCCCCATGCTTTGCTCTGACATTTTTGTCCTTATTATCTTGTCTCAGCCTCTGAGGGAGGTGGGAGAGTTATTTGAGGCTGACCTTAGTGGAAGGAAAATGAGCAACTCCCTTACCCCACCCTGTTTTTCTCTCTGCTGTTCTGGGTAACAACTGTTGCATTGAACTGTCTGTGTGAGATACTTAATCCTCCACCATCCCTGCAAATATTTTGTAGATCAATTCATCCTGCTGTGCCCAGAGAAAATAATCACAAAGAGACCAAGTAGAACTAATGTCAGGAGTGAAAAAATGCATTTTGCATCATTATCCCTCCAGGAAAATCAATGAGGATGGGGCTTGACCCCATCAGGTGCTGGAGCTCACCACTGAGCCTGTCTGGTCTTGCATCGCTGTGGTTCAGGTCTAATTCAAACCTGTGTTTCACATGAGTTTCAAAACAAGTTGCTCCATCCCAAGCTAAACCTCTGAATATCACATACAGAAACAGTGATAGTGGCTGGTTGGAGCTGGAAGGAGTATTTTGGATTTGGAGAAATTTAGATCGGGACCCAAACCCTCTACAGTTCTGGAGGAGAGGATTCGGGGGATGCACGAGGAGTCTGGGTGGGTCCCATCCCTGTTGGGTTGTATATGGTTTTGGGAGGCTTGCAGTACAGAAGCCAACATGTGCATGTGCTGCAGCTTCTCCTGGGTGATATACACCGTGTACAAGATGGTCGAAGTAACAGATACGTGAAGAAACCCTCATTCATTTGAAGCACAGCACTTGCAAGTCTGAAAAAGTGTCTAATCTCCAAACGCTGGTTTTATTGACCTGCCACCACCAACCCTAGCAGCTGTACAATGAGTGCTGCAAGGCTATGGTAGCACATCTGGGGTACAGTCACATAGGTTTAAAATCCCTTACCTAATCTTTGCAAACCTCTCTATTCAGTTACAAAAAACCCAAAAATCTCCTGATCAGTTTTCAAGACATTTCAGATACTTTCTGCTTTCAGCCGCGCCAGAAAAATGTCACAAGATCATCTTTCCCCTGGAAAACCTAGCATTTTCCCAAACATTGTAATGGACAAGTGTAGGAAAACTGAAAACAAATTCTTTGCAGTGGAAAGTGCAGTACCTTTTCTGTGCAGTACCTTTTCTGGTCCCTGGGTAAAAAAAACGAGTCTGATTTGAGCTGGATTAGCAGTACAAGTGACAGCTCAGGTCAGCCGCAGCCTTATCCGAATCAATTCCGGTCTCTGGGGGGGTGGTGCGTGTGTGCGCTCTTACCTGTGGCTATAGGATTTGTAAATAATTGAGTTGTTCTGATCCGTACCATCACAGCACAAGAAGAAAGATTTGGTCCTGAAGGGGCTGACAGAGGTTCAAGCCCCAGATCTGCCACTTAGATGCTTCTTCCCAAAGCTGTTTAGGCATGTAATTACTTTTCAGGCTCTGCGCCTGGTCTGAGTCTCTCTGATTCTCTGCCTCCTTTTATCTGTCAGCCTTTTACAGGGACAAGAGTACTCCTCTACCTCCCAAGCGTGTAATGAAGATGAATTCATTACAGCTGTAACACTTTAATGAGCACTGTGAAGATCCAGGATATCCTTACAAGTCCTAAATGAGGAAACTCCCTCTCAGACAGTGCTGGGGTGCCTGGATGCATGGTCCAGACCTGTGCCAGCAATACATTGATCCACCTCCGTCCGTGATTCTGTGGAAGGGATTTAACCAGAGAAAGAGTCTGGCTTTCATGTAAAAGCCAAGTTTGCAGCAGTGACTGGAATTAGTTTCCTTAAACGTAAGGATAACTCTGGAGTAGGAAACACTTATATGGCCTTGGGCATCTCTTCTGGTCTCCGGGGGTGCATTCTAGTTCCTGGGCATCCTGTATCCCATCCACCACTCCCACATGGATGCAGCAGATGCCTTAGGTCATCTAAAATAGTCTCTATGCTTAAGCAAGCAAGATCCACCCCTAATTACTCTTAGAAAGGTGTTCAACACATTTAGGATTGGGGTTGCATAGCCTGGTTACGCACAAACCAGACTACGTTACCAGGCACAGTGCATATGCCGGCATTCCTACATGGCCAGCATTACTGGAACTGAACAGAAATAGTGAGAAATGCTGGGAGAGAAAGCATGTAGCGAAGGCAAGCCCCCTGGCATGTTACTATTTAAAAGAGACCTCCCAACTACTGTTCCATGCATAATTGTGCAATTGGTAATATCCTGGCAAAGAAAGGCTTAGATCAGCTTGTCTGCAAACAAGGGACCATTTTCCACCTCCAAGTTAACATTTTGCATGAGCGCAAGTTGCAGATCTCCTGCCGTAACGGGCCCCAGGTCGGATTTTGCATACAGCCTGCAGGCAAGACGGCTGACTTGAATCTGGACAGCAGAAGGATGCAAGAGCCAAACTCAGGATGCTAGACCAGAAATATATTTTTTTTTATTCTTAATATCATGTCAGCAGCAGCACGATTCCAAAATGAAAAATAATTCTGTTTCATATTTCTTTACACAGAGAGACAGACAGATAGATCCACCCACAGCAGCAGCAGCGACAACAGCGAGAGACCGCTCAGCGAGGCACTGGGACACACGGATACCAGAGGGTACAGTGGGGCCTGGCTCCGAGGAAGGCTTTTCTTTCTTCCTCCCTCGCCAGCCCATGCTCCATCTATGGGAGGGTTTAACCTGGGCTGACCCGTCACTTTGGCTTTCGCCAGGTCACTTTTTAGAGAGCTTGCAGCCACGTTTGATGAGGTGTGGGGAAATGGCATGAAGGCTCCCATGACCCACCCAAAGGACATGAGCTCATGCTTAGACCTAAGCAGCCACATAATCCTACAAATCTGCTCCACTGTCAGGGAAAGGGAATTTATAACATCTTTTGGTGGAGGGTGTGACTGGGTAGATCGTCAAAACTTTTCCTCTGAGCGATCTCGTTCAAGGCAGCTCTACAAATCTGACCAGCCTTGTGCACACTACTTAAGGGATACCTTAAGATGAAATTGAAAGCATGGGAAAAATCTAAGACGACTCAGGAAAAAGCCTAAAAACAGGAATACTGGAGGGCTACAGGAAGTCCCAACAATATCAGAGATTACAGCAGGGGCTGTGGGCGCCTCTCCAGCCCACAGGAAGCTGATGGGTGATAGAGACCAAATGCTCCCCGATACGGGAGGGTGGATGAAGGGAGACTCGAGGATACGCTGCTTCTATTAGTGGGACTGGTATGGGAAGCAGCAATAATCTGTGCCGATCGAGCCAAGGCAACATCAGCATATCAGCTGCTTCAACGGGAAAATTGTGTTTTAAAAGAGTCTATCAAGTGACTTGAAGTAAGTTTGTCTTAAGAAAAGGAATACCATCTAGTGGCCCAAAAAGGCAGTAAGGAGGTGCAACGGCAATTAGAGAATCAGATGAATATAGAAAAAGATAAGGAAAAACTGCAGAAGTAAGGAGAGGGATTAACATATATAGTGCAGTGATTCACCCTGGAGCGAGGGAGACCTCAAAAGGGACCTGATCATAGTAAATGCAAAGCTAAAATTAGACACTTGCAAAAGCAGATTGGGATGCAAAAATTAAAAATAACTGCTGTAGCTGCAGGAAGTGGTGGAGAGAACTGGATTGGGAGTCGTCAGAGGAAGATGATTTCAAGGATGATATGGGCAAATGGGAAAAGAAAGAGAAGTTGAGAACAGCAGCATATCCCACAAAGACTACAAGTGCTGTCCCAGGGCACACAGGTACAGCAGATCAAACTGCTGCAGCTGTTAAAATGAAAAAAGCGACGCTAAGGCAGGTAGCTGCAGATATGAAGCCACTGAAAGAAAGCACAACAGTACAGTGGAGTGTAGGACTTAGAGAAACTGCTTCAATTATGAATTAAATGGGAATTAAGCTGTAAGTTGATTAGAGCGTGTGCTCCACCAGCTTTTATTCATTGCACGTTGGGCACCTCCTTGATGAACATTTAATCATGCCATCGTGGGCATTTAATCAAATTGCCTAGCAGAATGGTAAGACAAGGATGCAATTGGCAGCATTAACATCAGTCCATAAGCTTAAGGAAGATGGAGAGTCTTTAATGAACTGATGGGGAGCTGCTCTAATGTCAGCAGGACATGATACCATGTACCAACCACCCACTCCCAATGGAGCACAGGTATCTCCATTGCCCCTGGCAGCCCCAAGGCTGAGTCAGGCTCCTTGGACAGCAGATGAATTAGGAGAACTAGCAGCACAAACGCACCCCCACGATTCACAGCAAACTCCCATATGGCAAAATGCAGGGGAAGAAGCAATTTACAGAGTTGCTTTCACATTAAGAGACAAACAATATACTTTTACTTGCATCCCACAGGGCTGAGCACCTGCCCTGCTGCACACGCTTGTGTTAGGAAACTGTTTGAATGATGGTATCTGGGGGACAAAGAAAAGAAATTGTCTTATGTGGATGATATTTGGGGGACCGCAGCTACAGAAGAAGAGGTACAAGAGAGAAGTAGCTGAGTTTTAAAATTAATAGACCAAATGGGATTTACCACCAATTTGAATACGGCACAATTAACGCAAACCCAGGTTAACTGCTTGGGAATTGGAACTGATGAAACAAGAAGATGGATAGATGCTAGAAAGGTTAAGCTTTCTGTGAAATAAAGACTCCTACTAATCAGTCCCAACTCTGAAGAGTGCTAGGAGAATTTCATTTCTTATGGTAGCATATCTATAACTGTGCTAGTATCTTACGGCAGCATATCCATCTTTGCTAGTACCAGCAGAGAATTATGGAAATGACAGAAAAAGAATCAGGAAGGGAGCTGGAGCAAAGAGCAAGACAATGCTTTATCTAACGTGAAAGAAGCTGCTTAAAAAGCTCCTGCACTAAAATTCCCAGTCAAAGGAAAATTATTCATAATAAGAATTTCAACATGAGCTGATTCTGTGGGAGCAGTACTGTTACAGAAAAATAGTGAAGAAAAACGGATACCCGTAGCATATGAGTCCTTCCCTTTCCAGGGGCTGGACCAAAATTTTCCTGGCCATGAGAAAGCTTGGTTAGAGGCAGTCTGGGCTGTGATGGTCTTCGAGGCTTTCCCCCTCGATAGTCCAGTTGTACCCCAGTCTACTCATACTCTGCTCTTAAGTACAAAGAGAAGAACTGGTTATTAATGTGGATATCGTTTTAAAGGAAACCGGTAATAAACCGAAAGTATTGTGCACTCATGGGAGTGCTAAATTTGAACAAGGAGGAAAAATAATCCAAGATACTCCTATTAGTGGAATGAGGGAACAAATAGTGGGGAAACTAGAGAAAGGATCATGCCAAGGTGCTTACAGTCTGTCAGTAAAAGACAAACCCCTCTACACAATATCTCTCTACAGATAGCTACTATGCTGATAATAGACTAAAATACTGTATGCATAATAGGGAGAAAGGTGATGGCAAGCACATAATGGGACACCCATGAAGAAAACAGGAGGTTTATTTTACAAGCTTAGAGGGAGAGTGGGAATAAAATATATGTAAAGGATGTTAAAGTACATGGGAAGATTGAAAGCAATACTGAGAAACAATTTAGTGAACAAGTAGATAAATTGACTCAGAGTGCACTTACTGCAGCCCCAACCAGGAATCAGCTAAAAGGGAAGATGGGATGGATACTGTGGCCGGCTGAATGACAGCAAGTTATCTTAGACTGTCATAATAAGTCACATAAAGGAGTACAGGGTACTCTGAAAAGAGTGCAAAGAATTTATATTTGGCCCTAAATGAAGCAAAAATAGAGGACATAAATAAAAACTGCATAAGGTGTGCAATGATGCAGAAGTGGACTAGTAAAAGAAAGCTGCCAACTCTACTGCATTGGCTAAACCAAGGACCTTGGCAAATACTGCAAAGGGATCATCCAGATAAACTGTCACAAACTAAAGAAGGGTATCAGTATCTCTTTGTCACCATGAATATCTTTCCAGGGTGGGCTGAGGCTCTTCCACCTAAAAGGAATACAGCTGCTGGAACTGTAAAATACTGTTAAAGAAAAATGTCCATAGGTATGGAACAGCAGCTGAGATAGGATGAGATGAAGAGCGAGGGGTGTTGTAAGTGAAGTAACTCGAGCCTTAATGAGTAACCTGGGAATTAAGCAAGGACTGCATATACCCTACCACCTGCAATCCTCCAGACTGGTAGAAAGAAATGAGTCAGACTATTAAAAATAGACTAAAGAAAATTGTAGGACAATATCCAAAATGATGGGCTGAAAAGTTAACATTAATATTAGTAGCTTTAAGAAGCAGTGACAGATCAGGGACTGGTTTACAACCCAACCATATTTTGTTTGGATAGCCCATTCCTTGGTGGCCCTGTGTCCAAGACCCTAAAATATTATGGCAGGATAAAGAAAAAAAACAAGGCTCAGGTAGAAGAAGCAACATGAGAAAAATAGGTAAAATGAGAAGGGAAGAATCCAGTTCATATATGGCTTATGAAACAAGGGGCCAAGTAATGTATTTGAAATCAGATAAAAAGGAACAAGCTTTAGAGATAAAATAGAAGGGGACCTATTATGTTACTAATAGGATAAGTCCTCTAAGATATTAAATAGACAAGGGCAATGGTAAATACAAACGGGTTCATGTTTCTCAGATGTCCCCCTAAGGGGCTAAAATATTCTGGAATCTGTCATGAATTTGTCAAGAACACAGACACAGAAAATGCCCCAGAGAAAAGCCTCTGGCACCTGTTCAGCCTGAGCCCCCGCACTCACAGCACACCCCAGCGCAACCTCATCTCTCAGAAGCAAGGGAGTGCAGCTCGCGTGATGTTTACTTCCCGCGTAGCTGCAGTAGATCTGTTTACATGCTTGCATACTAACGGGACTGGTTTATGCTTCGAGTTTTGCTTATTTTCTATTTTCATAGGGCAACAGATTTTACTACAGCTCGTTGAACAAGCAACAGCTGACAGAGTCACGGAGCAGCAATGCAAACTCCGAGGCGAGGCGGAGGAGTTGAGGGCTCCTGCAGTTGCAAGGATTTTTAACTTGGCTTTTCACTTCATATTAATAGCTTTGGTCTTTTTATAAATTGCATTAATTTTAGACATTTAACAAGGCAGATAATGACTGTGAAGTGCTTTGGAGACCTAGAGGCAACCACCTTCAGACCTTTATGAGTTTTGAGGCCAGACCAGAAATCAAATGCCTCCACAGAGACTCCCTGCTTGGTCCTGATCAGGAGCCTGGAGTTGCTGCAGGGTTTGCAGCATCCTTGCTGCACTCACGGGCAGTAACCCAGGAGCTGGAGACTACCAAAGGAGAGGAGGAACAGTGACCTGCAGGCCAGTAACATGGCATTGCTATCACTAACAAGGCCGTAAGCTGTGCATTAACTATACAGGCTTCATGGTTACATCTTGCCTGTTTGGAGCTTTATTTTCTTTATTTTAGTCTGTTTTACTGGGGATAGCAATAAGATTTTCATGCTAGATAGCTAACCTATGACCTAACCTGCCTTAGTCCTACATAGCTTGCTCCAGCTACTTAATCTAATAGTAATAACTTAAGACCCCAAATTAAAAATTGTTACAGCTCTTAAGGGAGCCTTGAGAGTTACAGCTCAAGATCTGGATCCACCCAGATTGGGAAATCATAGCTGAAGCTTTGGAAAAAGTGCTCTAAAATTACCATAACTGAATGAACTCAGTAGTTTTATTCACTTACAGGACAATCCTCCGAGAAGGAATAACTTGAGGAGAAGCAGCTAGCCCTAGTGTTGAACTGCTGACTTCAGTAATGGCCTTTTAAGCAATTTAGGAGGAATTTAGGAGGGGGGTCGAATAAGAAAGGAAACAGAAAGGAGGGATTGAAGCAGGTGGGAGACTAAGTGTTGTCAGTAGCTAAGTAGTTAAAATTTGAGAGAACTGGGGGTATGTGAAGGTCTGAAATGGGATAAAGTGTAATGGATTGTAAACTATCATGACTGAGCCACAGTAGAAGTAACACTGGAGAGTGATGGTATATATCAGTATTGGAGGATACTTACACCTAATAGCCAAAACTTAACTGCTGAGCCTTGCATCTCTTTAAAGAAGAAATTATAAAAGTTGTATATAGTGGATAAGGATAGTAAAAGTCTATACAGAAATGTTATAACTGATCATGCAAACAACTATGTGTAATTCTCCCCTTCACTGTCCCCCACAGCTGTTTAGCTGCCTTCACGCATCCCAAGCCCAGCTCTGATACTACACAGCTGCATAACCTTGGGCCAAACTTCTGAGCAAACCGCTAAGTTATGAGACAGCCTGCAAGAAGATAAGAAGGGCAAAAGCAGGGGGAGGAAAACTGAGAGCTTCGGGTCAGATCAAGCCATTAATATCTACAGTGAAAGCTGGATGAAGCTGGGTTTGAGCATCCTAACCATATGTTACTTTCCTCAGAAATGGCCAGCAATAACATTAGTCACAAACCTGAGTTACATCAGGTGACAGTGATATTGAGATATCTAAGAACAAAATGATGCCACACCTGTGTAATAGACTAGAAAAGTGAAAGTGTGTGAAATCCTCCCAAGGACTGGCAAACTCAGGACACCAGTGGCCCCACTCAGTCTGCAATAACCAATAAACTCAGGACACCAAGAGGCTGCTGAGGCTGCCCAGGGCCACCAGCACACAGGAACATCAATAGCTGTGACTGCTATCTGCTGTGAAGGATGGCAGCTGGGCTCTTGACCACTCCCTGCTGTGGGAGCTTTTAAAAGAGGGCTTGAAGGGGGTGCTCATGGTCTGGTCTGGGGTGGCCAGGGCTTGCTCTGTGGTGCTTGTGCTGGAGAGGATGCAGGTAGATCAGGGCTGCTCTATGCCAGACAGGCAACTCCTGGCTTAGGTCAATTTAGAGGTTCAGGGAAGCTACGATGCTTATTGCAGCCTGGTGGGGTGGTGCAGCTCAGGGGTTCGTGCCTAAGCATCCCCTTGTGCTAGAAGCTGAGAGGAGGCTGGGAGCTGAAATTTCAAACCTCATAGGGTTGGTTCAGGCAGAAAAGCTTCTTGAGCAGCTCTGCATTTCCCAAATGTACAAGGCGGTAAGAGGCAGGAGATGGTGGGGACTGAGGGTCTCCCCTGAAGTTGCTACAGGAGTTGCTTTGGGGCTAAAAAAGCAGAATAATTTATTCTCTCAAACTGCAAAAAATAGATTTTTTTTCTCTCTCTCTTTCTTTTTTTTTTTTAATAAAGCAGTTTTTCTCTTCTTCCTTGCACCCAGAAGCCTAGCACACAGCTCTTGACTTCAACTTTGTAGCTTGGCCATGCTTTTGGTCTGTGCTAAGCCTCTTCCAGCAGTCAATAGAAAAGCTACCCAAAAAGCCAGCAGGCCTTGGGTCCGTCCCTCTGCCCTCCTCTGAGCTGGCCCTACATACAAAAGTGTAAAGCTGTTGGGGTCGCATGGTGACAGGCAGCAGTGCAAACATTTGGAGAAGACAGGTAGGAGTTATCAGCTGGGAACTAGGCGAGGGCAGAGCAGGCGGTTTTGGGGCTACGAGGAAAGAGGGGAAGGAAAGAGCTCAGTTCTCGTATTAACTGATAACATTGAGCGCATTAATCAGCGAGTGAAGCTCATCCCTTACGCTCTCCAGGGAGTGACAGATCATCTGAGGGCTGTCCAGGAGCTCGATGCTGTGGGTGTAGGGCTCGTATTTCACTGAGAAGGGCCGCTTGATGTGTGCTGCATACCTCCTGCAAGGAAAGGGTGCAGAGGGCTAGGTACATGAGATGAATCCTGAGTCTCCCTCCTACCCATCACCATTTACCCAGATCACAACAGGTTAATGCCTCCTTTAGGCAGAGTTTCTAGGTTAGTGCAAAAACTCTGGTTTCCCACCTTTCCAGCTCCACAGGGCTATAGCAGTAGTTGAGATCCCTCCTGTTCAGCAAGGAAGACCATGAGTTTGACTGCAGATTTCCGTGGGCTGAACACATGGGCTTGCATCAAACTGGAGGGTACACTGAACTGGTCACCTCTGAGGCCATTGCCAGGCATCCTCTACTTCAATTTCTTTTTTTTCTTTTTCAAAAATGCCAAGGAGATTTAGAAGCTAATTGCAGGGAAAGCCCATGGTATTATAGTATTATATTCCTAAATCCTTTCTGACATTCATTTATTGACTAATCTCTGCTTGGGGAGGGGAGAACTAGCTGCAAGCCGTATTAAGGATAGATTTGTCAGGCAGTGGCTCAGGCCTGGGCAAAAGGATGGGAATAGCATCACCGGAGCCATGTGCTTGAGTAAAGTTGCACTACTGCACCCAAAGCCAACTGGAGTCTAGATCTCAGTGATGAGCCTGACATTACCTGATACCTCTCAAGAGCAAGACCTTGTTACTACCTTTCTAATGGAGAAGTACATGGTCAAGTGAAAACAAATCAAGGGTAAGGTTTCCCCAAAGTTGCTCATGTTCACCTCCAACACTAAGTTTTGTACATTTGACAAGATAGGGTTTCTTTTCTTTAGTGGCTGTGTAAATATGGAGCTGGGAATCTATATTTAGGTACTCATAGCTGCAGTCTCATGCTGGAAAGGCCTGGGAAGATGGGGGACAAACAGCACTAGCAACAGGCATGTTCCTCGCTTCTGCTGAGGCTTCACTCTTTCACTCCTGAATTGCTTAGCTTAGGGTACCCTCTTGTGGCTACCGTGGGTCTGCTCTGGCGCAGGGCTCAGGGAAGCACATCCCTTTCTCAGACAGATGCTCCTCTGGCTGGTACTGCATGCCGCGGGAAAGCCTAGTCCTGAATTGCCGGGGTTTGGGGGAAAACACCAGACAGGGCCAAGGGGCAACATGGTCAAAGCCGCAGGCTGGCAGCTGCAGGGAAACAAAACCAAGTGCAAACGGAGGGGGTTTCTGCATACTCACATTTTTCACCTCCTAAAAGATGTGGCTTTTCTCAGTTCTACCAGGCAAGGTCCAGTTCACCTCACTTATTAATCCTATCAGCCACAGCGATGACTTGTAGCACAGCTGCTAATGGTTAGAAACTTGCCCTCCAGCACAGATGTGTTCACTTGACACCTTTTTGAAGCATACAAGTTTGACATGGGTGCCTGGAAGGGCACTGGGTGGGTGTGTCCACTCTAGAAAACTGGTGGAGAGTTTTCTTTCTGGGAAAAAAGGCTTTTCTTGAGGGATAACACTGATAATCAGGTCCATGGTGGCAGCTGCCAGTAATGCAAAAAATATAGATGTTTTAATGTTTTCGCTGCATAGAGTAACATCTGTGTGGTCTCCGAGCTCTTTGAAGAGGATCATTTACAGTGCTTGTCACTGTCAAAACCCCCTAGCCTAATCTTAGCTGTGTATGTGGTGTATTTTTCCTTTTTAAATGCAAGGAAATGACTCATTAGGCAACAGTTGGGTATTTTTTAAAGCAGCCTAGTGTGTGTAAGAGGATGGGCTCCCCAGGTGCTTGATTTTGAGCAGCTGGACTCCAGGTTGTATGAACAGTGCAAGTGAGGGTAATAAAAGCAGAAGTTGAAATATAGCAGTCCTCTCCACGTTATTTATATGAAATACCCCACTTGCAGGAACTGCAAAGTCATGCACATTGTGTAATACCTCATCTCATCCTATCCCTTTCCTAAGCTAAGATAAAATGGTATAGGCAGTTTTCCTCTGTCAGTCAAATGTTAAAGGACTGAGCTTTCCTCCTGTGGGCAATTCTGGGTATGACCAAGAAAATGCTCTTCTGAACAGATGTCCGTGGGTAGAGCTGCCCCTCTCCATCCTGTTTGCAGTCCCATGGGATGGGAAAACCCAGCTACACTGGTGGGATGCTGTCTGGGGTCCACTAACCCACGTTAACCAGCCTAGGAGGCAAAAGTTCCTTTTTTTCTATGGATAAATCTATCCACGTCAACCACATCTTTTTTGTTTGTGTACGAGCTACTAACAATGCCTGGGGTTTTTTTGCTGGTTGAATGATAAATGGATAAGTTGCCCAGCAGCTGCTCAGAAAGACAAACATCTTTCTGCACCCTAAATTCAGAGAATGCCACTGTTTTGAGCAGCTCTTCACCCCTCTCCTAAAACTTTCACCCACAGAGCAAAATTTTACATGACGCAGAAGCCCGTGTTTCAGAAGGACACATGCTGGCGAGATGCTCCCGTGAAGGACAGCCAGTACCTGACCTGTATCACTTGGCCCTTCTGCAGCAAGGAAGCAGAGGGGGTCCTGCTGGGTAGTTTGGGTCTCCAATTTCTGGACCACCAGCCCTCTGTTATGTTGCTTGGCCTCCCCTGGGAACTGGAGTTTGTCTGTAACTCCTTCCTATGAGAACTAGGCAGACGAGCTAGATTTGTCCCTTCTCTCGCTCCCTCAGTCTTGTCTCCAAGAGTGCCTCCCACTCCATCCCACTCCTCCACACCCACGCCCTTGAGTTCAGCATATTTTGGGGGGCTCTTGGGCAAATCCAAGGGACGGAAGTTGGACCCTGTAGGAACTGGAGAATCACTTGACTTTGAAAGACCTGACAACAGTTTCCAGATTACTTCTGACCTTGAACTGAAAGCAGCCATGGTGTCAAGCCCTGTTTCAATAGCTTCATTTCCTTCTGTTTGGGTCTCTCTCACTGCCCAGTCCTACCTCAGTTTACTTTTGGCGTCACTGAAGCTCTCGGACACAAAATATACAGGCTGGTAGTTCTGGTCCTGGTAGGGCTGAACAGCAGCAGCATCAGGGTCAAAGTCCCGCACCTCTGGTTCATCTGACAAGGAGTGCTATGGACACAGCAGAAAAATGCCGGCATGAAATTAAGGGGATCGGAGAGCACATATGTGATAGACAGAGGTGGAGAACAGATCAGGTAAAGTCATTGGAGCTGTGCAGAGGAAGAAGGGGTTTTGCTGTATAGGGTCTAGAGCAGAGAGACAAGTTATGCTGGGACTTACTATGAGCTCCCCATAGGAAGACAAGAGCCCGGCTCCGTAGGCTTTGACTATCCCATTCTGTCTGCAGAGCCCAAACTCCACTGTAAACCAGTAAAGCTGTGAAAGGAGAAAGAAAAACGCATAGGGGACACAGCTCCTCATCTTCATCTCCCTGTCACTTCCGAGCCCTTGCGTCGCAGCTGGGGTCTGGGGTTATTTAAATGAATGGGCGCCTGGCACTTTGTCCCCTCTCCTTACCTGGCACCCATCGCTGCCAGAGCAAAGTGCTAAACTAAGTTACTGCCACACTGGGACAGATGGAAACTATGTTCCTGGGCTGGTCCCCTGCGTGCCCGGCTGCTGCGCGGTGCTGCCGTTCGGTGCCCTTGGAGCAGGATGGGTCACCTTGCTGAGGGAGAGCCAAAGGAAGCAGATGTCATTTAATCCCATCCCAAAGAGTCCCAGCAGTGCTGTCATTAGAAATACGATGCTTGATGATACTCTGGTGCCCGAGAAAATTGGGTTAATGCGTAAGCGATCTCAGCTGTTTAACTGATCTCCGCTCTGCACAGTCATCATGAAAGAGTAGGGCTGGGGCAGCTCGAGTAGGGGCTCTGAGCCTGCAGATCTGGGGAGACCAGGCTGGACCAGTCCCCTTGATACCACAAAGTGCTGTTGGAGGTGCCAGGGCCCCCATCCAGCAAAGAGGAAAACTTACCGTTGCAAGTTTCTCAATTTCTTCGTCAGTTGCTCCCAGAGATGCCAGCCCAATGTCCTGGGAAGAGAAGAGAAGGGGCAAACGTCAGGACAGATTTGGTCTGAGGGCCTTACGCATGGATTGGTCTGTTTTATTGCCTTGAGACAACAGATTTTGTTGCCCTGCACTGCCATGCATCTGCTGGGGCTTCATCGTGCTCAGACTAAAAACGCTTTGCTGCAGAGTCTGATATTTTTGCTCTGTATTAGGGTTCTCGGTCCATTACTAGGGCTCCTGAATATCATGTTTAATATAAATAAATCCTATAACAAGAAGGGTTTAGGTGGCAAGACTGGGGTCAGTTTGGGTTCCCACCTCGTGCCTTGCCCTCTCGAGGGCAAGGAAGCAGACAACCACCTTACCTGAGAGAACTGGGCAAACGTCTTATCGGCCAGCATCGGGACATGCCCCAGCAGCTCGTGACAGCAATCCCTGCCAATGCCCGGGGGAAAGGAGGAAAACATGGTGAGCAGCAGACAGTTTGTCCGTTAGGGAGAAGGGTTAATTGCTGGCCAGGTGGGATGCCTGGGCAGGGGAGGCCATTGGGGCCAGGCGATACTCACGGCTCGGGGGAGTGCATGGGCGAGGATGCGTGGCGGATGTACTGTGTGCACTGGAAGACACGGAAGGCCAGGCTGGCGAGGAAGTCCCGCGCCGACAGCAAGCCAGCCACTGGCCGGAGCTGGAAGCCAGTCCTCTCTGAAACAGCGCATACCATTTCTGCAGGGGTGCATGGCCTATGGGCTGTGCTGGTGTCCCGTGTTCCCAGCATCAGTGCTGGAAACTAAAGGGCTTCTGCTGTGCCAAGCCTAATCTTTTTGCTCCTACTAGGGAGCAACATCCGCTCTTTAGGTGCTCAGTGTGATTATTTGACTATGGGCTTGACCTTCAGTTGCAGCCCACTGTGTTTAGCTGCAGTCCCCACCGCCTGGGGTCTACCACTGTCCTCTGTAGGCAATGCACAAGCCTCCACCAGCTCTCCTCCCAAATTTCAGTTCCCACGCTCCTCCTTCAGGTTCAGGTTTCCTGGCTGTAGCTGCCACCACCATGCTGGAGCCCTGGCAGACCCTGGACCTGGGTCCCCAGGCTCATACCCACCTTTCAGGAAGCGGGAGACCTCCTCCAGCTGAGGGATGTTGTTCTCGTTGTAGCCACAGAATTTTTCCAGTAGATTGAAAGCTTCGAGGTACTCCTTGCAGGCATGGGTGGGGTACAGGCTCTTCAGGGTGCTGTACACCTCCTTCCTTCAGAACAAGAGGTGGCAGATGTTCAGTGGCTTGATTTGTCTGGTCCTCTCCTGTTCTCTGGTTATACACTATCAAGGACTCATGCCTCTAGGTTTCTTGTCCTTTTGCCTTTCTCCACCACTAAGTCTATGTCTGTGTGCATTATAGGGGTATGTAAACTTACAGACACACGTTCAAATGAGCCTGCAAAGTCAGCAGTTGTATCTGCACAGACCTATATCTGACCTTGAAGGTCAGAAGATTGTATAAAAGGTATTAACTGGAATTAAAATATTCCCTGTAGGTTAGCTCCTGAAGTTGCACTATGAAGACAGTCCAATATAACCAGGAGATGACCTTGTTTAGGAGCCTGTGTACTCAGCTCATATGAGCTGGCCTTGTTTTCAGAGACACTCCTGCAGCGATGCTCCTGGAAATAATAATGTTCAAAGCAAACGTTTTCTGAAGTGAGGCCAGCAAGGTACCATGCAGATATTCACCACGGGCCTCATACTTCTTTCTGCAGCTATGATAACTGCCCTTTGTTTGGAGGCTGCTACTAATCCAGGTCCCCTTAGAGAAGTGGGACTCCAAATTATCTACCTTGCTCTCTGGGGAGGCTCCTTTGGAGGAAACTCCTGGCAGCTGCAGCGTGAAAGTGCTCTCAGTGCAGCCCCAACAGAAGAGGAGACAGAGCATTACTGTTTTGGAGGTAGCTTGCTCTCCCAAATGCAGTCTGTACCATAAAACACAGTGCAATGAGTTACTGGTTTTTATAACAAGCCATTAAGTAGGATGCTTGCACTCCTGATACGTTTTTCAAGAGGTCACACCCTAACTGTTTAGGTTTTGATTCCCAGCTTCTAGTGGTGAAGCCAATAAAGGTCACAGATTATATCAGTGCTCACCAGGTAGCGACCTCCTCTGCCGTGTACTCCACATGAGGGATCGGATCCCCGCTGCAAGGAAAACACACCATTACTGACAACAGCAGAGCACAAGCCAGGCTCCTCTTCCCTTTGAGAAGGAAGCACTTTGGAGAAGCTCTGCATGATGTTGATCAATCCAAGCAAGGGGGTTACAGGAAAATCAAAGCCTTAGTACTGGGTGATTTGTATAGGTGCAACAAATACGCAGACACAGAGAAAAGCATTAGTCTAGCCAGAGGTTGTAAACAAACACGGGATGAGCAAAAGCTTAGCAGGCATAATATTTTCCAGAAAAAAAATGGTTTTCACTGGAAAAAAATTGAAACTTTGTGTGAAAATAAATTAATTTCATGTGCCTGAACTTCAGGGGGCTGATGGCTCCAAGAATGAATCAGTGGCTGGGAAATAAAAGCAGCTAATAAGGAAAACTAAACGCATTTGAACTGCAGAAAAATATATTGTCAGTAAGATTAAGGACGACAAGAAAAGAAAATCTTAACATTGATGTAAGTGGGAACTAAAGAAGATTGACACTTTTTCCTTTTCTGCATCATAATTAGCAATTGTATTTCCTAAATCCTTCTGTTCTGTATTTGAACAAATGAGATATTCACATATTACAGTGATAAAGCATAGTTCCTTTTCCATTAACAGCCTGAAGGGATGCTACATAGTGGCTCATAAATGCTAACCTGCAGATGAGATGTGAGAGAAGACATCTTAAATGAGTGCATCATCTTAGGACAGTATTTCTTCCTGTGTCCCTCAGGACTCTCTTGCTGGCACAGTGACTTTCTGTGCATTTAGTATTAGTACAGAATAAAAACATCAATGTCTATATTCCGGGCTTCAAATCTGCAAAGAACATGAAACCTAACAGAGCAGAAAGGCATGCTGGGATCACACCGGTTGCAGGGGTAGCTCAAGAAGGTGACCCATGTAATTACCATAGCCTGCTTTCAGCACAACTCACTACAGAAATCTATATTTTAAGTCCTGCTCAGAGAGGGAGATGCTACGGTGGGAGGCAGTGTTACTGAATAGGATCTAGGGAATATTTTACAAACCCAACTGAATATTAGAGCTCTGTTTGATCTTGTAGTGAAGAGGCTGAGTGCTATCACTGCATATATCAGAACAGGAGTATTAAGTAGGAGTACAAGAGATAGTCTTAAATCTATATAATACAATGATGGGATCATTACTGGAATCTATTTAATTTATCAGAGATAGTTAGGAGGTAAACCATTTAGTCTATAAATACTCTCATAGCAAAAAAAACCTGATAGCAGAATTCAATCTAGCAGATGAAAGGCATATATGATCCATTGGGTGAAAGCTAAAGCTACCAAATTTCAGTTTAGAAATAAAACCCACATTTTTTCACAGCCAGGATAATGAACCATTGGAACAAGTTTTCTGGGTGCATGGTAGCTTTTTCAGTACTTGAAACACTGAAGTTGAAACTAGATGTCATTCTAAAAGATGCTACCTTTCAAAATGAAGTTTGAGGTCTGATGGAATTATATGTGGCTTTTGTTATGCAGGAGGTTTATTCTGGCTTTATCAATGTATGAATTAATGACCACAGATATTTTTTAATTAACAAGAGACTGGAATACATAGAGAGAAGAGAGACACAAAAAGAGCTGGCAAGGCTGAATGGTGAGACAAAACATAAAAGAAGAGAAGTCTCACACAGGTAGCACAATGACTTCCCAACAGGTTGCATTGACATGGCATTATCCCTGCATGGATGTTAGGAAAGAGACTTACTGCTTATAGTGAAAAGCAATTTCTGCTATTGATTTCCTTCTCTGGCGATATACTTGGTCAGAGTAGCCCTGTGATGACAAATAGGAACAGAGACAGGATTTTTAATCAGTTACTAAAATTTCTCACCCAAAAAAGTTCATCACTGACTGGAGAAACTTCTCTCATGGTGGTGATTGCACTACAGTTCCCTGATCAGCTGCACAAATAGGTGTTCTCCAGCTCCCTGCTTCTGAGGGAAGGATCAGGACTCCAATGTGAGGATGTGCCCACACAGACTAACTCACCGGGTGATCCAGATCCAAGTCAGGGTCAAACTTGGTGACCAAATGGTGGCACTTGTCCAATTCACAGATTTTTCTGGGAAACCAGTGAACTGTAGGGAGAGAGAAAGAGAAAAACTGGCTGTGGAAATGAAGATAGAGCATCCCCTGCTGAGAAGGGGTTGTGAGGTTGAATAAGATACATCTGACCTGGTGTACCAAATGCACACACACACACCAAACAGCACATGACACAGCTGTGCCTTCCGGGCAGTAGTCCCACACTCTCAATGCTCTTCTCCTAGAGTCAGATCTAATGCCATGATCTGCATCTCATGACTTCCCTGCCCATCTCTCAGCAGAGTATTTTGTGACAAAAGTAAACAAGAAGATGAAAAATGGATTTTATTTAAAGATTCTAGACTTGACATTAAAAACAAATCCAGAGGTCCAGCTGGTTGTAGAGCGATCACTGCAGATCTCCAGGGATATTTTACAATAAGAATCACCCTGTCTTCAGAACAAGATGGCATGGGGAGTGTCTTGTAGTATAGTGCTGGATCTGTACAGAGTTCCTGACACATAGGTAGGAAACTACTTTACATTTATAATAAAAAACACTGGAGTAGGGATGGAGAACTCTGTAGGAGAGGTGTGAACAAAGCACGAAATTTCATCTCCTATTTCTATTTTTTCAATCTGGCACCAGAAGAATGGGCTACGGACTCTGGAGTCTATTGAGAAATGGACAAGGAGGGAAGTGGCTTTCAGGATTCTGGTGTCCCAGAGGCAGTCTTTTCTGTTTTGCTCAAATTCAGCATACAGTAGCCCTTCCCATTTTCTGGGAGTAACAAAGTCTCCACCCTGTTTCTACAGCTCATCCTCTCCGCAAAAGTGAAACAGTTTGTAAGTTCCTTACATTTGTCTTCCTTAGTGGTCCTCACGTCTTCTGCTACCCTCTTGATGGAGCTAATGAAAGTATTGAGGTCGGAGCTGTGGACTTCACAGCGCACAAAGTATTCCAGTTCAGCGGTCCCTTCACGGGGCTTTCGGCTAAGCCTGGTCTCCAGGTGGTGAATTTTAGCTTCAAATGTCTTTTGGGACATGGAAAAGGAGAACAAAAGCATTAGGCAACACTTGAAACACCTGCTGGTACTTCCCAAAGATGTCCATATGGATACATTTGGGAGGGACTCCCTCTTGCCTTTTTCTTCTTCTTTTTTTTCCCCCCCTGGGATAAACACTCTTATCCATTAATTCCACAGTTTTTCCTTCTAGACAAACAACCAGTGGGGCTGGTCAATAACTATCAACAGAAGACTTCCACAGTGGCAAAGAAGATTGTATCAAGAGGGGAAATTGATGTGGCAAAATGCCACCTCCTATGACCCCCTTTCCTTTAATCTCCCACTTAAGGCAAAGGTGCTTTTTTGCTGGTTGGGGGGGGAAGGGGTTTGCGATGACGTAGAAGGGGCGGGCGCTGCCCGGGCGTGGGCAGGTGGCGCGGCGCTGGCCATGGTGCTGAACCGGCGGGGCTGAGCCGTACCCAGTCTGCAGTAGCGTTAATTGGGGCTCACTATCAGAACTGATCTCATTGGGGCTCATTATCAGAACTGTCCTCCCCCAAAGAATAAGAAGGAGACAAAATGGAGTCTATAGTCTTCCAAAGGGTCCTGGTAGATTTGTGGATATTTTCTTTAACTCAGTGAAAACTGGCAGTACAAGCCCAAGTCCCTGGGCAATGACCCAACATTTCCAAAGCCTCTGCAAGATCTTTGGTAGAGGAAGGGACATGATTTCTTTTGTTAATCAGAGGCAGAAAGATGAGAAGGAACAGATGCGATGCCACAGGTAAATTAAATTTAGGACCGTGTTTTTTAATGTACCTACCAACTTCACTATTACATTGTCCCCTGAACAATCAATACCTTTGCATTAATCTGACAGCCGTGATTGCATTACCTATGCTTTGGCTGCATGTAACACATACAGAAGAGTGAAACCAGCTTCCCTGCAGCATGGTTCATGATGAGGGAAATGTCATTATGCCCGTCTGCTTTCATATCTTGTACCTGCATTGCCAGAGGGATCTGGGAAATGAATCTTCCTCTGTTGTGGGTTGACATGCTTGTCTTTTTATTATATTTAAAGCTCTCTCTGCGACAAGCTCAAAGATTTTTTTTTACTAGGAAAGCTCTTGGTGCAGCAAGTAAATTGCTCCAGGAAGAAACAGATAATATTTGAACATAAACTGCCCCTGCTTCTTGCTTGATGTTTTAAAAAATGTTTAAATTATAGACTTTAAATGCAGTGTAACATAAAATCTACCAAGTACAACAGCCTACACTTCTATGTTTCATACCCACTAAGCAGTCTGTTGCATTTGAAATGTTACACTAATGGATTTTTCATGCCTTATCTGGCAGCTGTGCACTTCTAGGAAGGAGACCCCAACCATGGCAACACCAAGGCCTTTGTCTGACAAGCTTGTCTTAGAGATTATTTCAGTCTTGAGACAAGAACCATATGTTGCCAGAAAACAGCTTTTCTTGCAACAGTCCTCATAGAGGAGATGCAAGATATTTTGTAATTGCTGAAGATCTTGAACACTTTTCACAATATTAGCAGAGATAGTACTGCATGGGCAATGAATAGCTAGAATGCCCTACAATTTCAGGGAAATACTTATCCCCCAAACACACTTTTTGTATGTTTACAGCTGTTAGGTAGTGGTTTTGCTGTATAGTGTTGCTGGTGATCTGTTTTTACCTCAAAAGTGGTTGCATTTCATGGGGAAGAAGGTGTTATATAATTATCATGAGTATTAATATATGAGCTAGCAGCATGCCCTTGTGACGAGAAAGGCCAACCACATACTCAGTTGTAGTAGCAAGACTGTAGACAGCAAGTCAAAGGAAGTGATTCCTCCTCTCTATCTGGGATGAGGGAGACCACATCTGGAGTACCATGTCCCGTAGAAGAAAGACATTGATGTGCTGTAGCAGGTATAGTGGAGGGCTGCCAAGATGCTCAGGGGCCTGGAGCACAATGTTATATGAAGAAAGACTACAGGAATTGGATTTGTTCAGCCTTAAGAAGTGAAGGGGCAAGGGAGATTGGTTCACTGTTTACTAGCATCTGGTGGGAGGGTGTAAAGAAGACAGAGCCAGACTCGTCTGAAAAGCACACAGTGAGAGGACAAGAGGCAACGGGCACAAGCTGGAGGCAAGGACATTAAAAAGAAAAAGAAAAGAGAAAAAGCTTTTTACCATGAAGGCAGTCAAACACTGCTCAAGGGGTCCAAAGAGACTGTGGGATCTCTACCTTGGTGATACTCAAAATGCAACAAGCACAGCCCCAAGCAACCTGCTGTGACTGGACCTGCTCTGAGCAGGAGCTTGGACTAGAGACCTCCAGAGGCCCTTACCACCCACGTGACTGGTTAATAGGAATGAATTGTCCTCTCCTCTCACTGCTGAAGTCAGTGAAATTAAACTACTGTAGGTAAAACATATCTCAGAACCTCAGTTTGCAAAACACTTTTGAATCCTTTTGGATGAAAATGTGCTACATAAATGCAAGTTGTCATGTTTTGATTACTGTTTAAATAGGCAGCACTTATCTCAGTCTTTCCATTCATGGTACTCAGATCCTCAGTATATTGCTGGCTAGGGGGAAAAAGCTCAATTAGTTACCAGTTTTCCTTGGTATTAAAGCCATATACAGAGCACATCTCTGGGGAGAACCAACATAACCTTTAACATGTGAATCAAATTCATCCCTGAAGTAGGGAGGTAATTTTGAAATCAATATACCAGTTTTACACCCAGGGTGAAGCTGTTCCCATAATTCTTTGACCAAGGACCAATGTGGCAATGCCATCCAGAGACTGCCAAAGCCTTGACCCACAAGTAAGGTGGGTTTGGTCTGTAGCCATGCAGGGCACCTGGCTTGCTTTGAATGTGGGATCAGAGTCCTGCGCATGAAGTTGAAGTGCTGAGCAGTGGAGGGGTCTGTCAAAGGGTGTGGATTGTATGTGTGAAACTGTGTGGTTGGATCCAGTAACTAAGCAAAGTTAAGCCCAGAGCTTATCAGCACTACCAGACAGATGTATGGCTCACTCTTAGTGATGGAAAGTGAGGGCATGCTGGGGCATGAGCAAAGCATGACTGTGGGGACATGAGACAATTAACTCATAATTTGCAGTAGGCAGACCTAGTCTGAGTCTTCTTTAGTAAACTCAAGTGATGTTTCTCACAGAACAGCCATGAAACCTGTAGTGTGTTCCTTGAGTCCCATACAACAGGTTAGGTACTCACCTCAAATACCTTCAGTGCACGGGACAGTGGTGAAGTCTTGGCTCCCTTGAGCATGAAGAAGAGGTTCAGCATGGCTCTCCCATCCTTCTCCTCAAAGACAATGGTCTCTGTAGACTCTGCAGCATCAGTGGCTGCAGCTGCAGCCTCTCTTTCCTTCCTGGCATCTTCAATGAGGCTTTGACGTCTACCAATGAACCGTGGAGACTGAAGGCAGAACAGAAATAAATAGCACTTCTGATAGAGCTGTAGGGGAGATCAGAGGAATCCCCAGTAGCTGGATGAGGTGTGACTGATGTGTCTCAGCAGAGGAAGAAGGGGAATATTGGACTGACTTGTCTGGCTTTGTAGAGGAAGATCTGGTGATGAGGACTGAGGCTTTAGGATTGAACTTTCAGAAATGTGGAGCTTTAGGAAAAATCTGTGTAAAATATCCTTGTAGCACAACTGGAGAGTGGGCTTCTCCCCTCACCTTCCCTAGCAACAGTTTTCAATATCCTTCAAAAAATAAAAATCAGAAAAAATCTTACGCAGTTTTCAGGTGTCTGATGAACTCAAGTGGAGAGGCATTAGATAAACATGAAGTCACCTGAGAAAAGATAAGCTATGATGGACAGCTGAAGCCCACAGCTGTGACCTGGCCAGGAAACAAGAACTGTTTGCAGGTGTATTAGCAGGGCAGTTTAGCTAAACTGCTCCCAGGATCCAACATGACATTTTCTTCTGACATTAAGTGGATGCTTGCCCATTGAGGTGTAATTGCAACCGCATCCATATACCCCAGAAAATAAATTCCTCCCACTGATCTATAGATTTGTTTTGTCCCAACAAACTCCTGCAGATTTCTGTTACTCAGAATTGCACCTAAAATGCTGCAACTCTGTGCCTGGGGTCATGTTAGGTCATTCATTTATAGTGAGCTACCAACTATTTCAATCACTGCTGTTTCTTTTGTTATACAAATAGCTCATATACTAACTTATTTGTTCTTGGTCTTTTTACAACTAGTTTTCCATTTAGAGGCAGCTCAGCTCGTTCCAATTTTCTGTGTTCAATACCCAAACCAGATGACAAACCCTCAGAACTTGCTAAAAGAAACCTGGGGCAGCACTGAAGAAGGAGCAGCACATAAAGCCATCCAGCACCTGCATATAGAGTGGGACTGGCTGCAGTTTTCCCTCTGATTACATTGAAAATATCTGGAAAAGAGATAGATGCTAACCAAGCAGCGCCTTCCCTACCTTGTGAAAATTTGGAGAATGTTTTCCTTTTAAAAAGACAGCCTGCTCAACTACTAAGCCCATTTTCTCCCTGATTTTCAAAGCCCACCATCAGTAACTAACATTTCCTGTGAAAATCCTCTTGGATGTTTTAGCAGTGTAAAGCTGACATTTTTAATGCAGCCTGAAAAATGCAGCACACCTAGGCACTAGCCCATGCACTTCTATCCAGTCCTTTTTTAATAAAGATACCCCTCTGAAATATTACTTGTTGATCCTTAACCCCTTTGTTGCTTGTGGCACAGAAAAACACCTTCTAACAAATAAGCACGTATTGCTGCTTGTCTAAATCGATGGTATCCATGCCCAAATAGAGAAGGCATCTAATAAGTATCCTCAGCCATAACTTTTAAAATCTTGTGAGCGTGTGCTCGGCTTTAAGCGTGTATTTTATATCACTACCAGGTTTAAAGCTAAGTCAGTGTTTACTTTAAAGTGCGTCAAATAAGCAGGGCAAACAGTCTTGTGCTAGCCACAGTAACTGGGCTCTGCAGCGGTCCCAAGCCAGGCAGTGTGTTAGCTAAGCATGTTTTATCACACTGTGCCCCAAGGTGCAGAGATGCAGCAGGATTTTACTTCTGGGGTGGAGCGGGGGAGAGGAGGGAAATTAGACGCCAATGTTTAGGCTGTAAATCAGGTTAAAATCCGACTGGGAGGAGTTTAAATAGCAAGAAGACTTGTGTGACTGGAAAGCCGCACCGGGAGAGCCAGCATCCACCAGTCAGACCTGTGTGCTGGGACTGGGTGGCCCCTGGCAGGCAGGAGTGGGGGGGTTCGGTCCCTGTCGAGGAGCCCTGGAAGCTGCTTAACTCCATGCTGGCATGTTTTGGGTGGGTAAATTTAAAAAAAAAAAAAAAAAGAAAAAGGCTGAATTTTGCTTGGGAGAAGAGGGCTGGGAGGTGTCTGCCTGCCTGCTGCCTCTTCTGCCGGGTAGAGGCTGCCTGGCTGTGCACTCCCCATCTCATAGTCCTCTCATCTGCCCCTCACATTTACACTCATCGGGGTATTACCTCCTTTTGCTGGAAATTAGGAATCTGGCATATAAACAAACCAAACTGATCTGTCATGATAAATGCCTTCCTTTCTTCGGAAGGCTCCGTTACATGATATTTCCAAATGGCCTTGCAGACTAGCTCCCTGAGTGCATATCTAGCTACAGTGAGAACTTTAATTTTATTTTGTAAAGCATTTATTTGCCTAACCGGGGCCTGAGTCTGATATGGTCATTCACCTCTTATGAAGGGTTAGTTTGCACCTCTTATGAAGCGTTAGTTCATTTTTCCTTCTTTGAATTTGCTGCAACTCAGAGTGCCAAGCGTGAGTAGTGTCATTAAAAATACTGTGTTCTGAGTTAAAATACTTTGGCTTTTTTTTTCCTGGCTCATTATTTGCAGCGAGCAGGAGGGATTGTAAAGACTATTTCCCTCCCTGCAGTGTGGGGACAGTAATGTCCCACCCCTGCTTCCCTGGGCGCTCCTTCCTGCTGGTTTGCCTCCAACTGCTGTCTCCTGCCTGGCTCTGCTTGTGTGCTCTGTAACCTAACCCTATTCCAGCTACAGTCCCAGGGTGTCCTGTAAAAACTATTAACAGCAGAAAAACTAAATACATAACAAAAGAGTTTTCCACAGTGTGAGTTTGATGTTTGGCTGGCCCAGCTGACATGTAAAATACCTACCGATGTAGATGAGTTTTAGGATTGTAAAGGTCTTCTTTTTTTCCCCCCAGTTTGCACAGTTTCCTCTGCAGTGGTGTGCTGGTCCCTGCGGGTTAATGGCAAGGGAACACCTCAGACCTGCTGGAGCTGGTGCGATGGTGGGCAGGGCCTGGGTGGCCAATTGCCCATGGTCATGCTAACACCATGAGGGCCAGGGACACGCGATGTCACATACAAATGCAGAGTCATGCCTCTTACCTGGTAGAAGCCAGCAAAATAAGTGACAGGGTTGTGGAGATCTCCTGTGCTAGGTGAGAGCAAACGGCAAAGACTTTCATGCAGCCTGCTCTCAAAGTGAACCTCACAGAGCTAAGTTTTAATTTTTTTTATTTTTCTGACAATTTCCATTCAAAGAAGGGACGCAAAGATCGGCTGAGGTTTTATGTCTGCGATGGGCTGAGGTTTTATGTCCACCCCAGGCTGGAGGAGCCGCTCACCCCCCAAGCAGGTTGCCACGATCCTACCAGCACATCTGGTGAACCCGAATTCCTCTGGCCCCTTTGTTCAGTGGCCCGTTTCCCATGAAACATGAAGCAGCACCCCAGAGTATGCAATTACCAAACACTCTCCCCTTCTCCAGACAGTAACGAGCGTCTCAAATACTAATTTGACAAGCAGCCTGGAAAATACCAGGTTTTCAAGAACCACTTAAGTGTTCATTATTTTGCCAAAATGAAAATGGTTGTGTGAGAGTGAAGCCTTCCCTGATTTCCATTTATTAGAGAAAGCAAGCTTACCTTCTTGTTTCCTAAATGTTTCCCTTCCTTTCCAGCACACTCCACTCTCCAAAACACCTCTCGCTGCCTATGTAGTGGCTGATTTTACCAAGTCAGAGCATCACACAGGGTTAAGAGGAGAGCGGGTGAAAAAGGCAGCGGGCATAGGGGAGGGAAATGGGGAGCTCTATAACCGACCTGCTGAAGTCACCCTGCAGACATCTGCCAAACACAGCTGCTCCCTAACCCGGCTCGATTCCCAGGTTTCCTCCTGCCAAGCCTACCGAGGGGGTCCCCTCCCGGTGCACCCGCTACCACTGGTTGCTATGGCTCCTCCAGGGTCACCCACAGCCTGGCCACATCTCTGACCCACAGGACTGTCCCGTGCAGGGAGTCTCCAGGCTCCTCCCACCTGCCCTGGCATTTGGGTTAGGAGGTGAAGTGTCCCTGTCCCTACAGCCAGTCCAATGGGTTGGCCAGACTTGGCTTTCTAAAGGCACTTGACAGCTCAGCAGGAAGTTTTCCTCTCCTTTCCCTGACACATACAGATCTGGTGTGTGCAGAAGCATTCCCTGGGCTAAACCCAGGGCTGAGACCACATCAGGGAGGGCTGGGAACAGAAACGGGGGAAGGATATGCTGGGAGTGAAACTGTGGACACAGCAGCAGCAAACAAACTGATTAAACTGTCTGTGCCTCGTATGTTGTCTGAAATAACAGCCACACTTTTTCATTATGCTGGAACAGGTGAAATCTCTGCAGTTTATTGCCTTGAAACCAGGAAAGTATTAAGATTTTTGAATTGCCTTTCACGCTGGGGATTCCTTGTTATTCCTGCCTTAGGTCTATGGGTTATTTACCTTGCTTTTGGTTGGGGGGGGGGGGTTGCATTAGCTCAAGTTTTCATCCCCCTAAATGTTTGCATTTCACATGTACCAGTATGTAGAGAGAACTGTTAGGGTCATTTCCCTTTGCCAGCCTGGAGCCCGGAGGTACCCATGTCGGGGAACTCCCACAAAGGCAGTGTTGGTCCATCTACCCCTGCCTGCCTCTGCCTATAGCTATGGGAGAGGTTGCGGTTTTCGGAGGGGGAGGGAAAGAAGTGGGGTAGGTTTGTCTTACCATGATGGCCTCGGCTTGCTTGGAGTCCAGCTCTGACACCGCCCTGCGGAAGCCTTTGGCTGCAGAGGTGGAGATGTTCGGGGTTGGCATCTTTGCTCTTCCACAAGCTCTGCTCTCTGCTTTCCAGCTCCTTGCTAGCTTTTTATAGGGCAGGGCTGACGTCAAAGACTCTTTCAAATCTTCTCTCCCCCCCGCCACCTCCCCATCACCACCTCCCTCCCTTCTCCCCCTCGGGCTGAGAGGAGGAGGGGACGTGAAGGAGAGAAACGTTTCTGTCCCATTAAATCTAATCGCTACAAAGATTGCAGACACCCTGCCTTCGCAGACCAGACACTCCCCCCACCTGTTTGCCTGCGCCCAAAAGATTTCTACTCTATTTTTTTCCCCCTCTTCTTCTTGATGGAGTTCTTTCTCACGCCGTGTTTTAGTCTGACACATTTGCTTTCTCAGCTTGGGAGATGCATGAAAGGATTTTGATCTGTGAAAGGATGAAATAAAAGGAAGGAAGAGATTCAGCCCTCTCTAGCCCTTTTTTCCCCTTGTTTGCCTTGTCATTGAGGCAGTAAAGGAATAGGAAAATAACACTGATTCCCCCAAGGCAGCCGCGGGACTGGATGCTGTTCTTACATACGCACTTCCTGACTCCTGGCTCCTGCAAACGCTGTGCATTTCAGTGCTCTCCTACCACCTCATGTCTTGGTTTGGCCATGTAACGCTGATAGCAGGATGGCAGAATCGGGCCCCTGGAGTCCTCAGAGATGAGAAAGGCTTTAGAGGAAATAACCTGGAAAAACCCTCTCAATCCTGCCTTCCCAAGGGCTTTCCTCCTCTTGCAGTAATTCCTAAAAGACCAAATGCCCAAGGACAGCTGGGGCTGTGACAGTGGGTGGCAGCTCAGTACCCATCCCAGGACTCTGCTTTGCTGTAAGTAAAAGTGGCCTTTTCTTCCCGGGGAATATGCAGCAGCTCTCTCATTCCAAACAAGCACTGTGGGAATGCATGGTCCTGCTTTGTGTGAGCCACTGCCGCGCTAGGGACAGGCCACCAGCTGGCACAAATTCCTGCGGCAGGGAAGCCAGTGGCAGACTGGAAGACTGCTTGGAGAGCTCACCCGCAACCTTGCCGACTGCAGCGTTGCTTTGGAAGACATCTGCTGAAGACACCTGGTTAGCGCTGGTGGCTCGTCCTTCCTGTGGCGGGACAGCTGAGTTTGTGCCAGCATGCTGATGATTTTTGCAGTGCCAAAAGCCCTGGAGCATCAACATCCCATTGACCTCCTCGAGTCTGCAAAGCTCTTGATGTTTGCCATCTCCTGCAAACACCAGGGAGCACAGAGCATGATCAATACTGCCAGCCCCACCAAGGCAGCTTGGAAAGCCCCAGCTGGCTAGAGGTTGGTAGAAGTTGAAGCTGAAGTAAGCAGCTGGAAGCAGCTAAAGATTTGGTCCAGTAGTGAGCCAAAATTAATTTTAAGTCAGGTGGAGCAGCTTCTCTTATTGCAGGTTCTGAGGACACTGCTGTTCAGTACAGTGGAAACCAGAGGAAGGAGTTAAGCAGCCATCAGGGCTCCTCTCTCCCCAGCCTCTGCATCTCCCACATGGTACCACCTCGCACACCGAGAGCAGCCCTTGCTTTTGTTTTAATTTTATCCCTAATCCCCTCTGAGTCTCCTAAACCTTCTATTTGCCCTCTGCTAAACCCTGGATGCTCGAAACACAAGATAAAAACCCACCAAACTGATGGAGGATAATGCTGCCTGGTGTTGCAGAATCTTCTCGGAAAACATTTTGGGGGCAGGTCCCGAGTCATCCCTGCTGCCCAGCAGCTGGGCAAGGAGCAGTGTTGCAGGCTCAGTCACCTCCTAGCTGCTGGGGTGGCCTTGGGGACCCCCTTACTGGAGGATATGAATTATCACAATCCTACGGTTGATTTTTTTTGTGCCACTGGCTGAGGTGGACCATGGTAGCCGGACAAGCTGGGGTATGGGGAACACCGCTCCGAGATACCAGCGCTCACTCCCATGCTGCCACCTTAGCCAGGCGTCCTGGCTGTGCTCGCTGAAGGCTGCACCTTTTCACAACCCTTTTGAGCCCGTTTTTTCCAGCAGACGCACAGAACAGAAGATCTTCGGCATTGCTTTGCACTGCCACTGAGAGACCGCCGTCACCTAAGGAGTGATGGCTGTCTTCGATGGCCAGGCTCGCCTACATGCTCAGGACTTGATTGCCTCCTGGCTAAGGGAACAAAGGGCTTTGGGAATGACTGTGGGACAGCATTCATTTAAAACACAGCCCAGCTCCTGCTCAAGTTAATCCTTCCATGAAACTTAAGAAGATTAGGATCTCATGCAGATTGCCACCCATGCTGTCTCATGTTTCCACATTCTGTCCTGACTGTTTTGAAGCAAGGCTTTTCTCAGGGATCTCATAGACAGGACTTTCAAGCCATATGATGCTCATTCTCATGCTGGAACATTTCTGTCTTACCTCAATCACAGTCACAGAGTGTGAAGAGGGATGCCCACCCCAGACAATCCTGCAGAAGTCAATCACAGCAATTCATCCTGATTTTTACCCTGCAAGAGATCTGGTCCTCTCCAGAGACTAAGGGGAAACATTCTTGGATTTTTGTGGGTTTTTAAGTTTATCTTCAGTACCCTTTGTGATATAGGGGGGATTAAAGACAAGCAGTCAGTCAGTAGACTGTCAGAAACAGCTCCTTCAAACAAGCAGGTGTCTGTCCTAGGTTGCACCACTGTCTTGCCTTAGGAAGACTAAATCCACTCTGCTGTTAGTGCTTCCTAGCATGTAGGAAGTAGATCTCATATGGAAATATATGAGTTAAAAGCAAACTAAGACCATATTGGTCATCTGAAGATAACCTATGAAGACTGGCAGGAAGAAGAACCAACTCTAAGAGAGGCCACAAAAATAAAACTTACGTATCTTTCGTGTTATACATCAATGAAGAGCCCTCACTGGGGATTCTGTAACTCCATTAATGCCAGTAAAGTAAACATATAAAGAAAGCAAAGAAGATGCCTCTTGCAGCCATTGCCTGTTTGCTTTGCTGAAGAAGTTGTCCTGTGCAGCTTTACAGCCACACAAGGCCATTTCATGCAATGGTGTGTTAGATAGTCTAGGATGGAGCTGCAAAGGTGTTAAGGGCAGAAAGCCATAGTTAGGCTAAGTACTCAATAAATGTTTAATTAAAACTATTCATAGACTTTGCTAGTGTGATACACTGTTACAATATGAGCATTGTCAATGGAAGGCCTTGCCAAGACTGGGCCAGCTTCACTGGGATTTAATTTGGGAAGGAAAAAGGGACTTGGGTAGAAGGAGAGTTACAAAAATTGCATTTGAATATTTTTATCAAAGAAACTTTTAATTCTGGATGAACTCTTCTGGATTGCACTACCTTTAAAACAGCATGTAGAATATGGAATTTCAGCATTTTTTGTTCGAGGTTTTCAGTTCAATTTTAGGACGAAGACAGATTTCACATTATTTAATGAATTTAATCTCTTTTCCTTCATACTGTTTTCTTAGCTTAAAATCAGAAAGAGAAATAATTTTGCTAGACCTTTTATTTTTGGTAACTGACTTAGTTTAAAGGTCTCTTTAGAACAGCATTTGCCAGGGATGATAAACCTAAAATCAGCCATCAAAGCAAGTTCCAGTTATCCAAATTTATAATCAATTTGCTGAAAGGATAGCCTTAAAATGTCAGTTCATGTAAAGAATTGAGAAAATCGGTGAAGTACTTCAATAAAAATGGGAACAGAACAAGTCACTCAGCCTTCCTGCAGGCTGTAACGTATTCAGAGATCACATACGAAGGCTCTTCTGACAAACAGTGGCTTTAAAAAGCACCGATAACATCAGACAAGTTTTCAAGACTATTGTATGAATAGATGGAATTTCTTTGAATATATTTTCTGTTTTCCTTTTGTCTCATTACATATCGTTTCTCTCCTTGTGAAATCCAGTACTTTATTTAAGCTCATCAGTTCTTCTACTTAGTTATCTCACCCCAAAGCCCTTGATTTTTAATCCCTTGTCTTTATATGGATGACAAATTAGACGTACAACTCTTTCCTCCTTTAAGCCCTGCTAATCTGTCACCCCCCATCCCTGTCTAGTGATGAGAGTCCTGCATTGTACAGAACTGCTGTCCAGCACGGAGACTCCACGTAGCCAAAGTGAAGTTTTGCTTTCCATGCAACCAGGGGCAAAACTTCCAGATTGCCACGAGTGACGGTAAGACTTTCTCCCTCTGATAAGAGTGGAAAAATCAGGTTGGTTCTCCTGTCCTGAAGGAGCTGACAGAGGAGGTGAGCTGGGAGAAACCACGTGGCAGCACGTTCTCCTTTTGGGCAGGAGGGTGGGCAGCAGGTGGACGTACTTCAGATCAGCATAGCTGCAAGAGGACAGGCATTGCTTTTTCCCAGCCAGTTCAGTGCAAAGCTCCTTAACACATTTTCCACCTGTGTCCTTCCCAGGCAAAGTCCCACCTTTTTCGAGACCACCCACAGCTTGAACATTTCCATCTCTTCATGTGTTTACATCTCTATAAACCGCCTGTTTCGGTCCATGTTTAAATTCTGCTGCTATCAGACATGACTTCTGGGGGTGTGAGCCTATTTGGTTAAACCAAGCCAGGCTTGTCTCAGCTTTTGTCATGTTTGACTAACTACCAGATTTGCTAATGAGGAAGAGGAGCCTTTAGGAAGCTTTATGAAGGAAATACAACAGATGGATGGGTCTTCATCACTGCTTTGTTTCTCACACTCTAACCACATGACCATCCTTGAATGTGTGCGGGTGCCGTGTGTATCCAGCTGTGTGTTTTAAGGGATTAATCTGACATAAAGCAGAAACAGCAAACACTGTTGGACACTGCTTCGCTGCACTAGTCCCCAGACAGAAAAGCCCATAAACTGGGCAGCTCTGACTGTGTGTCCCTCAAGGGTAAAGCAGACCCAAAAAGAATCCAGAAATGGCATTAAGATGCAGAGTCCTCGGGAGGCTCATTTCACCTAGCACTGGATGCAGGATTGGTGGTGCAGAGAGAAGAGCAAGATATTACCTTCTTTGCCTGGATCCATGTGGTCATTTTGTGCATCCTCAAGCATTGTTTGCAATAATCACCATTCCTGAGCACCTCGGGTATGGGGACCAAGAAGAAAACCCCATCTGCCAAATTACCGTCCCTCATCATGGGAGTTGGAGAGATCTCCATGCAACAGCCTGTGGTCTTGATAGAAGTCCCAGGGTGAATCAGTGGCAAAGGCACTTACAGCCCAGCCTGGCGAAGGTGGGGGTCTCTCCAGTGGCCCAGGGAGCTGCAGGGACAGGGTTTGTGCTGTGAGAGTGCCCCACCAAGGGCCAAAGAAAGGGACGGTGTATGCTGATGTGGGGGCAAGCTGCCAGCTCCTATCACAACCAAGGCAACCCTGATGGACCTGTGGGGTGCCCAGGCCCCCTTGTTGCTCTTTCTCCCACCCACCCGCTCTCTCTCCTTCTTCCCCTCCACAGCCTGAATAATTACAGTCTGCCACATGAAGCAATTACGGGGGGTTAACCAGCTCCATCAAGAGATGTTTTTTTCTCTTCTCCCTTCACAGTTCCATTCAACATCCCTGAGTGCCACAAAGGAGTTTAATAACCCATAATGACACCTCAGGCCTCCACATCATTGCAGCCTCCCTAGGACTGGGGCAGCGGCAGGAGGAAAAAAAAGGTAATTAAAATCCTCATCTCCCTCTTAACTTTGCAGCCTTCTATTATCTAGAAAACACTGACTTTCTTGCTCACGCTCTCTCACAACTAATGAGCCCAGGGGAAGGGGGGCTGCAAGCAGCAGAGATGTGCTAGCTCTTCAGTAAGAGCAGCAAGATGTTTTCTGCCACCCTGGGAGAAAAGCTCTGCCAGATCAGATGGTCCTGGCCCTCCATTCCCCCCACTGCAGAGGCAACCACTGGGATATGAAGAGCCCTGGTGCAGGCGTTGTTCTTCCAGCCAGTGGGCAAATCCCAAGGCGAAATCAAAAAAGCCAACTACATTAAAAAAAAAAAAAAGGGCTGAAGATACACTTTTCCTAGAGAAGATAGAGTAAGGCTGTGCAACCTCCTCCAGTGCCTTTTTGCCTCGGTATGTGCCAGTATATTTTCACAGTGTAGTGTACAGGATAGATCTGCTCCACAGACACAAACCAATGACTTAAGGATCAAGGCCAATACCCTCACCAGCTAAATGCAAACTTCTGTGTCCAAGATTTCACATTTCAGAAGGCCAGAGTAGTCTTTAGCTAAATCTGAGAATATTCCTATTACCCACAAAAAATACCCTCTCCCCCCTGGTTTTGAAGCATGGGGCCATCTGGTCTCACAACTCTGTTTTCATCTCCACATTCAGATATAAAATTTTGTACTCATGATGCTCAAATTTTGCCTCAAAACCCATTGAAACTCCTCTTGTTGGTCAAAAATGAAAATGCAATTCTGGGAAGTTTTTACAGCAATCAACTTTTCAGAGGAAAATAACCTGATTTCCAGCAAAATAGTGAATGGTTTGGGGAAAGGGTTTTCAGGGGGAAGGGAGGCTGCTTGGATGGAGGAAAAAACTCAGCATCTCACCAGGAACTGAGAATTTAGCCCTGAGTTTTCAGAAGCAAAAGCAGCAGCAATCCCTTTCTCTTTCAGGAAATGGAACTAGAACAGGCAAGTGAAAATTCAGAAATATTGTATTGATGATTCACCCGCCGCTGCAGAATCCAAAACAACTATCTTGTCTCGGATCAATGGGGAAGCACTTAGGAGCAATTTTCTCTTTGGAAATGTGGGCAGCAAGCAGACAGTCAGGAGCAGGTGGTGGAACAAAATGCACCATCTCTTGGAGCATGCCAACTTGTGGGGTTGTAAAATTAATTGCTGACACCTCTGGCCCACCGTATTTCAGCTCATAGACAACTTCTTTATCAAGGTCATTAGGGAATGTCACCTTCATGTGGAAAGGTAGCCTATGTGTATTGCAACAGGTCTCCTCCTGCACTACCAGTCCTTGTGATTTTAATTTATGTCTGTGATACCCAATATTTTACTCCCAGCTCCTGGAGTCAGCTTTTTTAAAAAAAAAAAAAATTAAATGCAGCCCTTTTGAGAAGGGAGGAAAGATTTAAGAGGAGTCTAGGAGCTCCCAGAGAGGTGGAAAACCCCTCCAGGAACAGTAATTATCATATGGAGATCTGGCACAGAGTTTTTGAACATTGAGTTTGACAGTGAATTTGCTTTTCTGGAAAAATAAAAAGGTTGTGCAAGTAAACAACTGCCTGAAAACATCAGAAACATTATGACAAGAAAAATCAAATGTCCGGTGCTAATCCTATTGCCAAAAACCAGCGCAGGCTGCCTTTCTGACTGCTCACCGCATGGCCGTGGGCAAGCCATTTAACTCACTGCCTTCGTTTCCTGCCTTCTGCCTTGAGGCTGGTAATTGCTGTAACCTTCAGCTGCGAAGAACCAGTTAATAGTGGGCAATAGATGCAGAAATGGATGGAAATATTTGGCTCTCACCCCCTTTCAGTCCTCTTGCCTGTAGTCTGATTGCCCATCAGGCCTTTGCATTGCTGAATGCATGTGGAAAAGGGACTCATGCTACTGCTTATTTTTTCTCCAGACCCTTGGAAGTCCCAGCACTGAGAGGTTTGCAGTGACCTGGATCTTCCAACTCTTTCTCTAGATGAAAAGGGAAAGTTGAGGGCATGTCCCCATTTTATTACCAAGTTCATTTAGTCCCAGTCCTACTGTATTAAGTCATTCTTGAAAGTGGGCTTTGGGGTGCTTAGTCTCTTCACTGCTAGTGACCATGGTGTCTGGCCTGATGTGTTTAACCCTCTTGCTCATCCACCCACGCCATGGAGTACGACATAATTTATCTAACTCATGGAGGCATCAGAACGGAGAAAGACAAGCCGTGGTGAGGGACCCAAAGCAAGTTCCCATTGCCCTTTCAGAATGACTGGAAACACTTCACTGTGTGTTGGTGTGGTCTTAGCATGGCCAAAGCTGATGGCGTGGGACCAGAAGGGACTTTGACCCATTGCCACCAGTCCCCTGTGACTGTTAGAACCTGCACTGCAAGACTGCACAGTGCAGCTGGGATGGGTCTGGACCCCACATCTGCTCTTGGGCCATTCCCCTAAGTGTTTTCCCCTCAGTTTCCCGGTCACCCACCCCTCGCTGCTCTAGCTGTGGAAGCAAATGATGCTAGAAGCAGCCAAGGATTTTCCGTCAGTGCTTTGTCAGTCTTTGCCCAACACCCTCCTTTTTCATGAACATGTCACTTCTTTGACGTAGATACATCTCCTTCCCCCTCCTCTTACCCCCTTTCTCATCTTCCGTAATGGCAGTGCCAGGTCAGCAAGGTGGACCAGCGAAATGCAGCTCAGTGCTACTTTTGCACGAACAGAAGATCGTCGACTTCTTACCCACTCGGTTCCCTCTCTCCTCAGGCACTGGAAGATAAAGCCAATCCACCTGTCAAACAAAAGGTCTGATGTGATTTTAGCATTAGGAGTCACAGAAAGGGTCTCAGACCTATGAAAATGTCACCATATTGACTTCATACAAATGTTTATTCATCGTTCTGTTGGCAGAAAACATAGGCAGAAAGGCGTTTTGCATTCAGCATCGAATGGATGAGATCTATTATGGAGACACAACCAGTTCTGAACTGGAAATTGTCACCAGCATTTCATAGTGAGGTCAATGCTTTCCTGCTGATTTACATCTGCTCGGGATCTCATCTGTTATTCCTAACAGGTAGTCATCAAGTAAATACACAGGAAAGAGCATGAGAAAATATTTTCCTCTCCTTTTTAGAGGATAAATGTAAATGTATCACCCATGGCAAGGTTCATTCCACCCAGCAGGCTTAAGAGGATGACTCATCAAAGCCCTGTGCTTCTCTTCTGGATCTTCAAGGTGTATCAACAATGTTTTATTGATTCACAGTCATGGAAAGTAAAGAAAGAAAAGAGTCTGAGATCTATACTGGTACAATATGCCTGACTTCAGTAATTCTGCCATTAAGATACTGGGATGACGCGATGGAAAAGCAGGGTCTATGAGATTACATTTCCTACCCTCCCAATGATAGGACTGTCCTCTACACATACAGATCCTTTAATCTAGTGGAGAAGAGAACAAAAAGATCAGTACCTGAAAGTTAGGCAAAGGAAAGTTCAAGTCAGCAGTAGGACATACATTTTTAATAGTGATGATGAGCAAGCCCAATGGGCATTGGGAAAGTCATGTTCCCCTTTGCTTGAAGTGTCCTAACCAGAATGGGTACCTCACTTGAAGATTGTGTCCATCAGACACAGAGACAGAACAGGGTAAGACTAACGGGGATGGCACAGCCCACATGCTGTGCAGGAGGAGATATGGCGGTGATGACCCATCGCCACAAAGGACAAAGCCGGAGCAGGGGTACCTACTGTCCCCAGCCAGGAAGGGAGGGTAGACCCCTACCAACTCCCACCAGCACAGCATGGCTGAGGTTGTTCTACCTTGCACCCAGCCAAGACTGGTCTTGGAAACCTCACATTTTTACTGAGAAAAGACAGGTAAGAAAACACCATCCCTGCAGAGGAAGTCTTTAGCCTTCCCACGTGTACCAGCTGGGAAAATGCGTGTCTCTGCATCACTTAATGTGGTGGAAATTCTGTGTTTCAAGTGCTCATCCTTCCCCCTTCCCCTGTTGGTGCAGGCAGTGCCTGCCTCAGGAGAGTTAATAGTACTTTCACTTATTTAATTTACATCAGGGACGTGCTAGATGGCAACGAGGTGTGCTGGTACAGGAGGAAAAGCACCACAGAGAATAAGTGGCTAAAAACTCCCCAGATCTTCATTGTTCTGTCTCCTTTCTCATTCCTACCCCCAAAACATTGCCAGAAGCAAATGGGTGTGTTGTCGTCGTCGTCCCCCGCCTTTCTAGGGGGACCCAGTATGTGATTTTGTCCAGCGATCTCCTCTTTCTCATATTGCTCCCTGCCTCTCCCGTGGGTTTGCCTTCCCCCAGCTCCCTGTCCCCTTCCTCCCTGCCTACATCTGACTGGCACAGTGGCAGGAGCCCAGCCATAGCCTGAAGGGATTTGCCTTGTGCCTTTAGTGGGATGGCGTTTGGTTTCCCTTATCTGTCCCCGGTAGGGCCATGTGTTTTGTCTCTGCTCTCTCTCCCTGCAGATGCGTGGTTGAGGGCAACGAGAGACAAGAGGTCCTTGTAAGTGCCTTATGATAATCACAGAGCAGCAACTGCTCTGAAAATCTAAATTCCTCCCTGACATTTCCAGTCTAAAGCTCCCACTGACTCAGCTGCTGCTTGTGATATTTAAACAAGGATTATCTCCTTTTTTATTCTTTTCTTTTTGATAATGGAATGGCAGAAGGTTAGTTTAACACTTTCCTATGGTTTGTTTGGCTGTTACAGATCCAGTGCTTTTCAGGACTGTAACAAAATCTCCGCTTCCCAAGTCACTCGTTGGCATGACTGGGATGAAAAAAGACTCCCATGATAAAAAAACAAGGATCTTTCCCTGGATTGTCATCTTCTCCAAATTTTTCTTCAGCATGAGCTTTAGCATACTGGGAAATTTACTGCTTTGGGTGTAAAAGGACTTATCCCATTGGCTTCAGCAGAACTGCACCCGACTTATCCTTCCAGGTCTTCAGAAATTCCATCTTACAGTAGTTTTCTGTATACTAAAATAGATTTCATTTTGTAGGGATGCTGAGTAGCATCTCCAGAAAGGAACCTTAAAGAAAGCTCAGGGCACCTTTTGATCCCTAAGAGACGCAAGTGCGGCAGCACTGGGGGAGAACATGCACTAATCAAAGCTCTCCATCAGTTCAGAAACTACTTGGCAGGTGAGGGACAGCACAACAAGTAAGTAATATCCCATCAGACCCCCCATTTCAGTGCTTCAAAAGGGCATCCAAAATGCAGAAAGTCAGTCCCCCTCGCGACAACACAAAAGAGACATCCACTCCCAAGTCTTGGGTCATCCCAAGCGAGCCCTCCATGGCCTGAAGGATGCCCCAGGGTGGCCCCAGGGCACAGAGGCTCCAGGAGGCTGCCATGGGGCTCAGTCTCCAGGGGCTGTGGGATGCTGCAGCCTCCTTGCCAGCGCTCAGAAATGGGAGCGGGATCAATGTGCCTGATAACCTGTCATTACGGCACGCGCTGCGCGAGATAAGCCCTTCCAGTGCCCTGCCATTAGCCAGCCATTTATTCCTGAAATTGACCAAGAAATTGCTGAGGATGGGGCAAGGGGGAGCCGAGGAGGGGAGCCGAGGGGGCCGAGGCTGGCATGCAATCCCAGCACCACCTGCAGGACCAACTTCTCACCCTGGCACCAGGGTTTGGCAAATGACTGAGCAAAATCTGAGCATTTCTCTCTGCTTTTCAAAGAGATAGAGGGGTTAGGAGGTGGTAAAGGGGCTTTCCCACGCCCTGTGGTGGAGGTTAAGGTGGGGTGGACTGGACAAATTTAAGCAGTGCAGACACGTTTGAAAGCATGGAGGAGGTGGGCACATGGCTGTGGGCTGGACCTGGTGGAGGTTTGGGATGGGAGCGAGGGTCTGCCTGTGCACATGGGTGTCCGTAGCACTGACACTGGCAGCGGGAGGCAGCAGGGGCCCCCATGTCTCACCACAGCCCCTATCACACTGCCACAGTCGGGCAAAACAAACACATCCCTAAATGGAGATGCTCCCGCTGCCCTGCCGATAAGCAGCGCAGGGTGGGTGCAGAGACAGCTGCCTATTGTTCCCTGTGTCCCATGACGCAGGGCTGCTTTTCAGCCCCAGCAGTGCCTGGAGAAAGTCTCCATTAAGCCCCTGTTTGATCAGAGCCAGCGCTATTTGGACTGCATCCCTGCTGGGGGAGGCCAACACCTTTGGGCACCTTAAATGAGCAAATGATGCAGAGCTGGTGTGGCCCCGCTGCCTGTTTTGGGTCACCATCCCACCCTCATCATCCCCTCTCCCAGTGCCAGACCTTCCTCGCGTGGCAGCCCATGGTCTCAGGGACATCATCCAGGGCAGGGGCAATACAGGTCACGCCAGACTGTGGATGGGCAGAAAACCTGGTCTCCATTTCCATCTTGTGGTCCCCCCCAACTTGGGGCACCTGTTTCCACTCCTGGGGCATCCCCATGGCATTTGCAGCTGCCAGGCAGCAGAGACCCGAGGCTGAAATCCAACGCTGCTCACCGTTTTGCTCCTTGAGAATAAAGCTCCGGAGAAAGAGCGTGCTCTTCTCTTCCAGCATAGCTCGAGGATCCGGCAGTGGGGTATGGCTGTACACCAGCTGTGCACAAGACCTCCTCTCCTGGCACTATTCTCTCTCCTAGAGAGCAGCAGCCACCAAAGCACGGTCAAAGCAGTGCTTACAGCATGTTTGGGGCTGGTCAGGTGAGAATGTGTTTTGAACTCCTCTATCAGGGAAGTCCACGCCCCAAGATGGAAAACACCTTGTGTGTAGTCCCCACTGGTTTCCTTTTGGGCCTTAGTCACCCCTACGGCCCCAAAAAGGACCAGGGAGACTCCTCATGGCCAGGAAAAGCTTAAAAGTTAGACTCAATTTGAGGTTAGCCTCCATTCCCCAGATGGCCTGTGACACACTGGATGGCCAGATGGTCATGGTGCCGTTTGGAGGGACCTTGGAAGGCTGGAGAAGTTGTCAGATGGGAACCTCAGCAAGTGACAATGCAAAGTCCTGCCCCTGCAGGGCAATAATCCCATGCACCAGCACATACTGGGGGCCAACTGGCTGGAAAGCAGCTTTGCATGGAAGGCCCTAGGGGTCCTGGTGGACCCGGCTGGACCCAGCCCCGTGCAGCTGCTCTGCCTGAGCAGGGGGCTGGACCAGGCAATCTCAAGATCCCTTCCAACCTCAACCACTCTGCCATTCTGGGATCATCAATGGAGAGAACAGAAAAGAAAAAAAAATTAAAATAGTAGCTCTTGAAAAAGATCCTCTTGAAACGCCCACCTGAAAAACCTCCAAAATGAAAAAAAAAACCAAACAAAAAAAAAGAAAGAAAAAAAGAGTCTCCCTCTCTCCAGCTGTTAACTGGTCAATGCACTTTTCAGTTTGCTGGGAAAATTTTTATATAAGGACCACTTTGTGCTCTTGTCAACAATATGACACCTCACCACCTTCTTCTAATTGCCATGACACATTGGAGTTGCTCCTGGATCAACCGCAGGGCTCCTTGCTTGGTGCCATCGGGTCCCAGATGCCTGTGGGGCAGCCGCGAGCCATGGGGATGGAGCAATGGTGGGGCCGAGCAAGCATGGGAACGGGCAACCAGCTGCTGCTTGTGACGTGCCTGGTGGCCTGTCGTCTCCGCTGGCAGTGGCACGGAGTGACTCAGTGCTCCAGGCTGGGCCCCACACTGAGTCATGGCCCAGGAGCCTCCCCACTGTCCTCCAGCCATTGCTGGCACAGGCGGACCAGGAGAAACAGTGACTCACATGGCTGATGCTATCTCTGGAGAAGGCTCCCCCTCTCCTTCCAGAGCCTCTCCAGAAGATGGCTGATATTTGTCCATCTTTGCAAGGTGCTTTGGAGGTCCTAGAACAGGAAGATCCTGCATTTCTGTTCAATAGGAGCATGAAAAGTCAGTCATGTTCTTTCTAAGGCTCTTCTGTAATTACAACACGATGTGCTGCTCCCTTCCCTGTCTCCCATAACGGTTGCCCCATCAGGCCTCCGACACGCAGTAAGCAAAACAGGTTGTGTTTCCCACCGGTGCCTCACCAGCTCTCATAATCTCTCCATTATTGTCCTGTCTTGCTGTAGGTGGTAGGATTGACCATGGGTGGGTCAGTCTCTGGGCTTCTTTCTTGCTAGCAAGACCTGAAAAGCACATCTCCTTCTCCCAGAGTGCACAGCTGTGCAGGACACTAGAAGTGTTTTGTTTGTGCCCACATCCCCACATGCATGGCTGAAAGAAACTCCATTCTTGTGTTTTCTTGAGAAGTGGTGGCCTGGAGATGTCTGCGAGATGGTCCTGAATCTGAAATCTCCTTCTGAGGGCCAACTTGCCTTAAAATAGGAGCTAAAGCTTATCTATAAAACATACTGTGCCTATTTTGTATGCAAAGGAAATATAAAGTCCCATAGCCATCTCCACCCTGCCTTTTGGTCAGTGATATCAAAACTCTGTTAGCTCTCAAGGAACTGTAATCAGAGATGCATCCCAGAAGAAGAGAAATCCAAACCATCCTCTCAGGTCCCTTCTCCATCGTGACTCACCGTCCACAAAAGGAATTGCTCATAAATGTGCCTGATGTTGCAAGTCTCTCCTTACCCTTCCTCTGAAGCCTTCCCTCTGCCCCAGCGTGGGTTGCTGGTGGTCAGCCAGGGGTTGAACCAGGAGGCAAAAAACCAGAGCTGCTCCCGTGGGTCCCCACACCAGGCAAGCTCTGCCTGGAGGGGGGGACATGTCAAAGGAGGACTGCAAAACCTCAGCAGCTTTCAGGTCTACTCCTCTCCTCCTCTCCGTTGACAGCCACTTCTACCAGGAGATGTCCGTAAGGAAGAAGTGGTTTCCTGAAACAAGAGGGGCTTGGAACAGGTCTCCTCCTTTCAGTAAACACTTACTTGTTTAATGGGTGGAGATGGGCACGAGGGAGCCTGAAATTTCATTCCCCTGATGAATTTCCAGGAAGCCAAGCATGCTGACTCCAGCTGGACTTGCAGCCCCAGCCCGCAGAAGCCTCCTGTCCCTCATCTGCTCATGACAGCATGTTCACTCGCCCTCTTTCTCCCTTGTTTTTACCCTTTCATTCAGATCCTGCTTCGCTTCAGGGTGACTGTTGATAATCTCTGTGGATGGGCGTCTGTCTCTCTGTCCCCATCAGCCCCACCTGCAGCCCTGGGATATGTCACGGCAGCAGGCAGGGAATGGCTCCAAAGCCAAGCATGCCCCGTGGCAGGGCAGGGCTTGCAGCCTCTCCACTTCCTTTCTCCACAGTAAAAACCCAGGCCACCCAAAAAGGCTTCAGTTCAGAAACCTGTATTGAAGTGACTGATCTGGGCCTGATTTTTGGAAAAGCTGGACACTTAGGTAACTTTTGAAAAATTATCTGTCTGCTGTGAAAAATGGGGTCACAGGCTTCACCTGAAACTGTTTCTAAAAGGTGTTAAACCTTCTGTTCCTCTTAATGTATTTTTTAAAACCTGCTTTTTCCTTTCTTCCCTGTTGTCCCTATTTTCCTTATAACTGGAGGCATGGGACAGTTTCCCTTCACCACATTTCTTTTCAGCATTAAATAGTGACCTCCTGAAGTGGCTCAGGGATATGCTGGCATTTTGCAGCCTTTTATTAGGCAGCGGTCCACTTACAGATGCTGAAGAGGGCTTAACCGCTGTGGTTGTCAGGAGGCAGGGAGAGGCGAGGGAAGGGTAATTGAGGGTTCAGACAGTGCTTCACTCTGAGAGACACCTACCATCAAAATCAGGCAGATCTATCGATCTGCCTCTCAAGTGGTCTGCCTCTCCTATTAGCCCTTTCCTGGGCAATGCACAGGGTATTGAAGAAGTATGGATTTTTGGTGACACTTTGCAGTGACACCGGAGGCAGCTGGAATTGGGAGGCTCAGGAAAATAGGAAGATGTGATCTCTTTATGGGAAAAAGACAGGGTTGCTGCCCTGGTGCAAGGGCAGGTCTTCACGGCACCATCACCTTGTGGGGGGCAGTGCATCCAAGCTGGTCTGGGACAGTCCCATGGCAAATCCCTTTCAAATAATGTAGTCCTAATTTAAGGTACCCCAAAGGCTGAAAGCTTTTCTGTTTAGGGACATGAGGAGTTAAAATGCAAAGAAGAGTTAGTTGTGCAGTATAAAAACCATGGAGAACTAGCACAAAGCAAAGCACACTTGGTAAAAAAGAGGACGGCATCCTCTCTGGCCAATGCTGTTTGATATCTTAACCAGTGGTCCAAAAGAAAATGATGGTGGCTGGCAAACTTTGCAGACAGAGAATGAACTGATGGTGCAGTGAATACTGAGACATCTGTGGATTTCTGTGTAGTGTGTTTTAAGATGGAAAACAGATTACATAGATAACCCTTGCAAGATAGGGATGATCTCTGCATGTCTGAGACTATCAGGAGGGCATTGGCCGTGATAAACAAGCGACTTCCTAGCAGGGTGCACCATGAGGGGCTGCAAGGTGCAGGGGAAGGAGCAGGGGTTGGAAAGTGCCATCCCAGCAGCGAGGAGACCATTGCTAAAATCCTTCTGCTCCTATGGGCTGCTTCCCTTGGCGGGTACCCCCAGCCTGTTGCGAGGCCGAGGTTGGGGCTCCACCGCCAGCACCTGGACCTCACACGCTTTGCCCAGGTGGAGCTGGACAAAGGCAGGGGAGCGTTTGTGACAGACAGGGCACGGGCAGGCGGGACATGCTGGGGCACAAACGGGAGATGTCATCATCTTGTGGCCTCCACGTGGCACTGAGTGTTGGGACGTCTCAGTCCCGTCCCTCAGGCCCGGTGAGCTGTGTCCTGTGTGCCTCAGTATCCCCATGGCAGAGAGGATCCTGCTGTTCTGCTGCGACAAAGGCTGTTTCACCCTGGGGAAGGCAAAGGGGGGGCCGGAGCTACGGGACGTGCGGTCCCGGAGGCTTTCCCTGCTCACCGGGGAGCCGCCCAGCGGGGTGCCCCCGGGGCCGGGCCGGGCCGGGCGGAGCGGCAGCACTACGGCCGCAGTACGGCGGCAGCGCACCGGGCGGCGCTGCCGTTCCGCGGCGGCCCCGGCATCCTCCCCCTGCACATCCGTCCTGCCGCTTCCTCATGCTTTAGGGAGCTGCAGGTCGGTCTGGGGAGGAGGGAGAACACAGGCAGACTCACTCCTGGGCGGCAGCGCTGCTGCCCCCGTGCACCCAGCCTTGCTGATGACAAACGAGGAGCCTCTCTGCTAAAAGAGCAATACACCGTGCAGGACGTAGGGATAGGCCCGGGTGACAACATCTGGCTCTCCCTGTTTGGAGGCTGCAGCTATTCTTGCTGTCAGTGTAAGGGTACAGCTGCAAAGCCCCTCTCCAGGCCCACACCAGCCTACACCCAAAGCATTTCATGGTTTACTACAGGATATAAAGACAGTGCTTTTTTCCTTTGAATTTACATGCTGCAAATGCCCTAGGGCACAGCTTGCACTTGCAGAATTATTTTCGCAGGGAAAATAACCCAAGGAATGAGTTTCTCACTTGAAGAGTGACAGACTTCTAAAATATAATACAAAGTATTGGTAACCCTATGGCAGTCTCCTGAGGTTGACAGTGATCTCCAGTTTGTGACAATCTGCCTTAAAGTCTCTGAGGAATTTTGATCTGAATTCAGTTTAACCAAAATTCCTACAAAATTCAGCCAGTTCTCCTTCTGCTCTCCCCTCTCCCCGGGCACTCCATGCCATTGCTGGGCTCCCGTTGTTTCTGATTAATGGGGACTTTCAGAGAGATGGGTGCTACACAGGTGACAAGTTGTTCAAGAAAGCAGTTGGGTGATGATTTACAGCAGTCCCTCCTCTGGATGCCCGGTGACCCCTCCATTAGCCCTGAAATGGAAGATGGGCTTTTTGGCACTGAACAGATCCCATCGCAGCAGCCTGGCTCCCTGCCCTCCCTTGGGGTGGGTGGCTTTGAGGGATTGAGCCATGACAGTCAGCTGTTCAGGCTCTTAGGAGGTGGGCACCCATGTCTACATCTCAGACACCACTTAGTCCCTTCCTGTTGGCTGTCACAGCAAAGTCCCCTGAGTAAGGCTGTCGCTGCTGATTCGACACTGGTTTAGCACTGCCCTGATGAGGCCAGCTACCTTACCCTTGACCAGCTGCAGGAGGGCAGTCTCGACCTTGGGTGCATCCCCAACAGACACTTTAGTGACAGCCATGAGCCATGCCCAGTGCTACCTCTCCTCTCTTGATGCTCCTGGCCCTTCGCAACCCACTCTTCTACCCTCTGAACCCCAAGAAAAAGCAGCCTGTGCCTGGAACATGGATATTCCTGGTTTCTGCTCTCTTTGGGGCTATGTGGCTGCAGCAGCTCCCTCTGCCAACACAGCGGGACTGGCCAGTGCTTTGTAAACATGCTGGGCAGACGTACCTGCCCAAGAGGGCACATTTTCTGCCAGGACGCTGGCAGAGGCGCCAGGACTACTATTAGCTTCAAAGTTTTGGGTTTTTTTAAAGACGCTTCAAAGTTTTCAAGGCTGTCTTAAGGGTTTGGATTTCAATCCCAAGCAGTTAGCCCTAACCATGCACCCAGTCTGTCCCATGCCATTGTCACCACTGCAGGATTTGAGCACTTCTCACTCACCGATGCATTTCTCAGCCCCTGCTACTGTGCCACGCACCCCTGTTCCTTGCTGGTTGCAGTGTTTCCCAGTCTCAGTCTAAGTGCTTGAAGGATTGTAGGAAACCCCACCGTCATTTTTGGCAGACAGGCTCACCGGGCTGTGGCAGGCACAGGCTCTTTCTCCACGTCTCTTTGCATTTCTTCTGCTGGAGCTATGGGCGGATTGCAGCCTGTTTCGTGAGATGCGACTTGCAGGGAGGTGAGGCGGGAGGGAAGAAGGGGAATCAAGAAAGGGAAAACTACGTCAAGTTTGCCACGAATGCAATGGTGTCACGGTCTTTTCTGCTGAGCAGAGGGCCTGCTGGGAAGCATGCAGGTTCCTTGTCACACACCCAGGAGAGGGGACAAGTGGTCACCCCATAGCATTGGCTCCAGCTGATGAACGTGCATCTCCTCGGGGAGGGGTGGCTGGGGGTCCCCGCCACACCATCACGCCCCGCTCCCCCTACCCCCAGCACGTGCTCCTTCTTTTACCTTCTCTACGGGAGAGCAAAGAGCTCAGGCACTGAAAAAGAAAAGGCTGGGCTCCAAAGATAGCCATTGCCCTCGCTCTGCTCTTGCTGTATGTGTTTACACATAAAGTATCTCCATCCCAGCAGCGCTCTTTGGATGACCAGAACGAGACCAGAATAAACAGGTTTGGAAACTCTCAGGCAAGCATTGACAAGGTCTTCTTATCTATGACTCATTCAGGGAAGTGGGAAACAGAATCCAAAAAGAGGATCATGTTCATAAAGCTGTGTTCAACAACGGTGTTTTACCAAATTGGCACCTGTAATCAATCAGAAGCATGATCGGCACATTTCCAAGTCAAGGAAGATATACACCACTGGCTATCAAGTCTGCAGGGCAGAGCCTGTCCTGCCCCGTGTGTTTAGCCATCATCTCCTCTAGTACATCCCTTGAAGGCAGATTCTAGGTAGCCCCGTAATAAAAGTAATAGCATTAATTATTATAATGAATAGTAAACAGGACCTGTTCACTTTAGAGTCGGAGGGGCAGGCAAAGTTTTCATGTTCACAGAGAAGCACGTGGGGCACAACTAAAAGAAGGGGGAAGGCAGCAGAGGCTGCAGCGATGCTGCACGGCAGGGGAGCACATGGTGGTTTGGGCATCCAGGCATGCGTCCCAGCCCTGCCACTGCTCCGAGCAAGGATGCAATCCAGCTACATTTTACATAGCCAGATGCATGTGCATCTTGCAGAGCTAGAGGCTGGGATCTGCCACGGGGCAAATTCCTGTCCTGTGAGGGAGAATATTATTAATCTAACTACCAATGCTGCAAACTCATCCTGGATCTCACAGGAGTTTTTTACAGGCAATTGCCTGTAGCAGGACTCCCGCAGCACCCGTACACCACCTTTCTCATCACCTCTTGCTGCTGTTTATACCTGAGCAACACACTCGTCCTCACCATCTGCCCCTGCTTGCGGTAATGTAAGCCCACTGGTTGATCAATGTGATGGGTTGAAACCCAAAGGTGTCATCTTTACAAGGCTGGGCAGCATTAAACATCACTGCTGCTACAGCCAGTGGACGGGACTTTGACAAGCAGATGCAGCAAGACCTCTTGTTTCAGAGGTGCCCCTTTGCAGAGACTGCTCTGCAGAGGAGAGCTGTAGCTGAAAGAAGGGGAGGCTGAGAGCAAGGGGAAGGTGAGGGAGGTACAAATCCCACCAAATCCCTCCCAGGCACTGTAGCAGCTCCCTTGAAGTCCCTGGGAGCCCTCTTTCTGCAGCATAGAAATGGGTTAGCATGGGCATCGCTGGTGTGGGATGCTCTGCTTCCCACCAGCTCTAGATGTGCTTCCCCTGCTTCCATCCAGCGACAAGGATCCCTGTGGATATACGAAGTGGAGGGGGTCCTCTGCTGCCCTGCCAGCCACTTACTTGCACAAAAGGCTAGGGCAGCAGGGCCACCTCCTTACCTTCTTTCCATGTGGAAAGAAGAAGTTCTTCCAGCATTTAAAAATAACTCTTTGGTAGGATCTCCCTGTCACTTGCAAATGTGCCAGGGCAGCTGAGTGCCACTTCTGGAGATTGCTCAAGCAGATGCTGTGCATAAAAGCATCTTCTGGGTTAAAATAGCATCCTACCTCCTTGCCCCTACGCTTGTTGGGAAGGGCTCATGCTTCCAGGTGATCAGGCAGACCTTTGGGCTGATACCTTTCTGCTGGTAATGTACAGCTTGCACCAGAGCAAAACCAGCTGAAGGAGCACAGGGATGCCAGGAGCTGGATACCTATTCTTGGGGCTTCTGGTAACTGCTGCCTGCCAAACAGAAAATGCTTGTTACTGAATCCATTTTAGCTTTCTCTTCCACACCACCACCTCACCCCTTTGTCCGCCTTTGGAGAGTTGCTGAGAACAGCAAAGATTTGAGAATATTTAGTTTTTACTTCTCTTGGCCCTAGATGTGAGCTAAACTAGAAGTCACAAGGGGGTTTCCTTGAGGACTGCCTTTCTTTTCTTCTCCAAATGCTCTTCCTGCTCCTTCACAGGGATCTTGCTGCAAATAAACTGCAACTGTAGCACCAGCTCCAGCAGCCTCTGAAAGGCAGGCTGAAAGGGGGGAAGGATCCATCCTCCAGAAAGAAGAAAAACATCTCAGCATGTCTTTCAGGCTGTAAATGGTTAAGTGTTGAGAGAGCTTGGAAGCAGCTTGCAGACTCGCCTAGAGAGCAGCACAGGCACAAAATACGATTAAAAGAGCAAAATGACAGCTTGGCACTGGAAGGCTTCAGAAGCTAGAAAAAATTATTTAAAAAAAAAAAAACATATACATCCATGAGGAAATTCCCACAATGGCTGGGAGTGAAAGCCTGATCCGCTTGCAGATGAGGGGGTTCCCAACCACTGTCATCTCCATCCCCCTGCCCCCGCTCTGCCCCTGTTTCTCTCACTCCCTCCCGCCAGGCGCAGAGGCTGCGGTGGGTGTCCTCCGAAGCACTGCGGGGGACAGCAAGCTTGGTGGCTCCTTGGTTGTGCTGCGAAGTGACACCTGGAGACAGAAGGAGAAGGGGAAATGTCAGGGTGTCACTCTCCTGGGGCCTGGGGACCCATCAGTCGGGGAGGCACGGGCAGCGGGGGGAGCTCAAGCAGGGTGCCAGCTTTCTCTCTGCTTGCCCTTTCCACCACCACGGTCCAAGAGCAGCTGGGGCTTCTCGGGATGCTCAGCCGGTGCGTGCATGGCATCTTGCACCCAGGGATGGCCAAGCTGAGCCAAGGGACACCCACGCACAGCACTTCCCTCCCTGCCACACCATGTCGTGGCTAAGAAATGCTGTTTTGCCACCAAGCGTAGGAGGGGACCTCCTGGAGTTGTGTCAGAGCTAGGAGGGAGCGCAGATCCATTGCCAGCCTCTGGGGCTCCTGTTAGGAGTCCCTGGGGATTTCCCACTCTATGCCCTGTGCCCTGAGCACCAAACAGCCCCGGGACCAGGCACACCAGTTACTTTCCTGATGCCATGCACCTTTGCACTCTAAACTGGTGGAAACATCGTGTTCTCCTGTGAAATTGTATATTAAATCCCATGGGAAGGTTCCTAGCAGTTTTAAGGAAACAAAGTACAGTGCGGGTGCTGCTGGACTATAACAACTACTTCTTGCAGCCTGCAAAATGCATATGCTTAGTGGTTACTCTTGTCCCAAAAAGCTCCTTTTTTCCCTCTCCCTCACTCGCAGGCAGCACAGGCAGTTGCTGAGCTGCTGGCCATGTGCTAACACCAGATGGCTGGTTGGACACTGCTATTCCCAGGGTGTCTCTTAGAGGGTGTTTTGGACCCCAAAGAGGTCCTTCCCATTACGGCAACTTTTAGGTATGTTGCCCAATCTGCAGTTCAGTTAGTATCTTGCAAGCAACTTTTCCAAGTTCTCCAAGGCTTTTCTCATCTTCTAGCGAGAACGTGCTTCTTTTGCAGATTGCTCTGGGGTTGCCAGAGTGGGCACAGCAATGCGGAGAGGTGCTTTGGCACCCAGTTCCTGCTTGCTGGCCCCGCCAGGGCAGCTTTGTACTATGGTGGCGGGTGCTGCCCTGGGGCCACGTGGGCAGCCTGAATTTGCGGGTATCCCCCTGTGCTCCAGCCCCCACAGAGAGGCAAGAGCATGAGCTGAGGGGCTCTCCAGGCCATGGGGCAGCCAAAAAGCAGTTTTCCTTCCTCTCACCCTCCACAAACTGCTGGTTGTGCAAGGAACTTGGGGCACGGCAGGAAAGAGATCTTATGCCTAGGGGCAGGACCTTTCCTCCGTGCCTCCCAAGGCACGTGCTTTTCTCTCGATTCTGTCAAAACCCCTCATCTCACAGCCCCATGGGTTGCTTACAGCCCTCCCATGTCAACACATGGTTGGAGTAATAAAACCAAGACCTGCTTGTGCCCATTAGCTTCCACCATCACTTCCACCGTGGTGGTGGGAATGGTACAGAGACCTGACTGGCAGCATCTTCGCAGGCTCTGGGTTTAAGGCTATCCATGTTTGGGTATGTTTGGGCTGTTTCAGATGGTGCTCAGGGAGGGGAGCGCAGTTTCCCCCCACAGCTGGTTGGCAGCTGGATGCTCAAGCGTTCCCCAACCGGGTGCATGAAGCCTGGCCCTGGGCTGGAGGCGGCTGCCGCAGCCAGGGCTGCTCGGATCAGGGTGAGATACATCCTCGCCCGGGGCGATGCATTTTCAAGCCTCCGCCTGCCAAGGTACAGCGCTTCACAGAGCTGCTGGGGGAGAGAGGTGAGTGGGGAGAGCAGGTTTGGTTTTCTTCTGAGCCAGCTCTGATTTTGGAAAAGTTGCATCTGCACTTCAAACCTGAAAGCATCCCCTCCCCTTCTCCAGGGGCCTGGAGTGCCCCTGCATTAACCTCTCCCGTGCAAGGAACCCCCCCAGGTTTTGAAACTTTAATGTCATAACCTGTTTGTCCTGTTTAAAGTGCAGGGTAGGGCTGGGGAGCTGACAGATCCTGAGCAAGCTACGCCTCCAGCTACCCCCACGTCCTCATGGCTTAGCAAGGGAGAAAGAAGGGGAAAAACAACCCTTAGAGCCTCACATTTTTTTGTCTCAGGGGTTTTTTTTCCCCCTCCAAAAATAGCAGTGAGCCAGCATTTGGATGTAGGTCTCAGCTCTGAGAGGGCAACTCAGTGATGTGTTCATCTGAAGGGTTTGCTCCCAGACCTAAACCCATGTTTGAAGGCCGCGCACAGCAATCCCTGAGATGAAAAGGCTCCCTCCCTATCTCCAAAATCAGGACGGCATCTCTCATCCTGACCCACGTCGGCAACTTCTGCACGCAAAGCCGTGGGGTTGCAAACGCTCCAGCGTACCTACAGCCTGGCTGCTTGGCACCAGCATGCCTGCCTGGGCAGAGGCACAGGCCAGTGGTTAGGGCTGGATACCAAAAAACCCCTCCTTGCTTCGTTGTCCCGCTTTGCATGCCCCTGCCACCGCTCATCCTCAGGCAGACCCCACTAAAGAGCTTAAAGCACATGAGTTTTTGTGCTCGTGCAGACCGCGATGCCCTCGATGAAAACACACTGGGCGCATACACATGCCATGTTGCTTTGCTGGGGGATGGTGAGCTTTGTTGCTCAGCCAAACATGCGCCTGGAAGCATGTGCTGTTCCCATATACCATGTATCTACACTCCTTCAATGCAGGCATGACATGCTTAATGAGGGAGGTAGGCAGTACCTGGATGTGATGCTGTTGGTATCCACAAGATAAACAGTTGGAAGAGAGATAAATCACATTTTTCTTGTCACCAGCGCTGTGTCCAGCACATGTCTTCTCCGGGATTTCTATCACTCCAGATGTCTGAGATGTTTGATGCAACTTACCACTTGAAAAAAGGATGGGGCTTCAAAACTTTCTTAAAAAAACAGAATTTTCATCTGTTGTTTAAGGCATGACAGAATTGGTCAAGATTACTTTCAAATACTCGAGGTCCTACATATTTGTAATATATTTGTAGAAATAAGGGATTTGTGTTTTGTTCTGCTCTTTAACAATGAAGATAGTGCCAGTGTATTGGTTTGCGCCTGGATGTGATAAAGCCTGTGCCAGGCTCAAAGACAAATGCAGTGGGGAGTGGGCCAGCACTGAACCCCTGGGTGGTGTCCGGGCTCCCAGGCTGCAGGACTTGGTAAGCCCAAAGTGAGGTCAAGTATAATCCTCTGCCCATTTGCTGGTCAGGATCCGGCCTGAACCTAGTATAAGTAAGATGTCTGAGCAGTTGGCCAGAAAATATTTAAAAACCCACTTGAAGTGGCAGTGGGCAGTTACATGTTACCACACCTTGTTTTCTTCTGCGAGTCCCTACGACTCCTTTTGGAAACATGGTTGTAGCCCGAGTACAGATACAAAAAGTCCTTCTGCGCGCACGCAGGCACGTAGAGAGGGTGAAGCCATAGGACTTGGCACCTCCTGGGGAGGCGGCATGCAAGGCTCTGTGGCTCAACACGTGCCCGAAATGGTGCCAAGTGCCTTCGCCCTTCGGTAGTGGCAAACAGAAAGCCGAGCACCCAGGCCACCCGACAGGAAACATCTGCAATCAGTGAATCATAAAGCAAGCCGGTCATGTTTTATCCCTTTTTTTTTATGACAAAAATAAAACGATAAGTTCACTTTGAAATTCGTTCTTGACTTTAGCGCCTAGGAACTTAAAACAAACTGGTTTATGGCCCCCCCCTCTGATATCTCTGCTTGCAGGTGGCAGAGGCAGGCTCAGCCTGATAAGATTACTGATATGGGGCAATGCAGTACTGAGCAAATGTGCTCATTAAGCAGGAATCTTAAGAAGTTGGGGATATTTGCCTAATGCCCTCCTTCTCCCCATTGTCTCAGGGACCAGGCAGTGGCCAGTGGCACAGGGAGGGGGAGCAGAGGGGCCAGGGGCAGAGCCATGCTGCCCAGGCTCGGCCAAAACTCAAGCAGGCACAAGGGGAGCAGGATTCAACGGGTCCCTTCTCATCGGGATTGCAGCCCAGGCCGGATGCAGGTCCCAAAAGGTTTTCAGGGCTGGTCCAGTGAGCCTAAGCTAAGCACCTACATCAGGCTGGCTTTGGGACTGCAGGTCTAAAGAGACCACTAGTAGTACCTCCAGAGTTAGGGTCATCATTGCTCATGCAGAGCAATAACTTGCTCTGGGGTTAGCGCGGTGATAAACGTCTTAGTCATTGGGAGCAAAGATAGGGGAACAGGCCTGCAACAAGCACGGCTCTGTTCCACCTTTATTTGAAGACCAGCTGTTAAGCAACCAATTTTTGTTGGCCTTTTTAGTGGTTTAGTGGTTGCACTAGGCATGTTTCGCTCTTGCCTTTTTCTTTTCAGGAGGGGATAAAACTGTCACCATGAAAGGAAATTAGTTCCTCAAACTCATTTCTCTCTGTTTTCTGCTTTTTGGCCAAGCATTTTTATATGCCTGGATTCAGAACTTCCTTCTTCCTTATTTATTGTTAATTAAAATAATAGTAACTGCTGGTTGCCAGGGTGGAAATAAGGGGGGGAGGAACAAAATGACTGCCCATCAGGGATGGGGTGTCCTCTCCCTCCTTGCTCTCCTCCTTCCCTCCCCTGATGGAGCAGGTGAGACAGCCGGGGACCCCAGGGCTCGGCAGCTACTCCACCTTCTTCAGTTTGGGGTTGGAGTGTTACATGTCATTGGTGAGATATAACCCTAAAGAGCATAAATATGGAAGGTTTCAGCTGAGCTAAAAGGATCACAGGGAGAACAGCTCCAGGTCAGAGACGGCACAGATTTGGAAAACTAGAAGTCCTTCACAAAAGAGGATTTCTGGTGTCTACAGGAGATTATTTGCTACCCAGCAGCAGTAACACCACCAAGAAAGAAACACCTGCACATTTAAAGTAGGACTGCTATAATTTGGTATATTTATAACTTGGTTTGATTATATTTCTCAGCTTGGCTCCAAACTTCCTTAGGGAACTTACTGAAGGGTAAGGATGGGTCCCAATCTCCATGGCCGCACTCCTCTCCATGCAGCGTGTCCTCTCTCCAGGGCAGCCTTCTCTCGCCACATCTCATCTGTCGGATCCATTGCAATTACTTAGGGCAAAAGATAACATGCAAACACGTTGTTAGTATTCAAAGCACCCTGCAATATCAGCTCGCGTAACCGCTATATAACAAAGCACAAAGACCGCAGATTACAGCCTGTGACACCGGGCATCGCCCAGCCCTGTGACTTGCCCAGGGAAGCGATACCAGCTGTAAACATGAAGGCAGCACGATCTCTTTTGCATGTTAACCAAGCAGTCAGGGTAATCACGGACACAGGCACGCCGGCTCGGTTTCAGTGAGCCTCCTGATTTGCTCCCACAGCCCGTACTGGGAGATGTTTCACCTCTGTGTCCTCCAGACCTGGGAGGCCTATCCTCATACTGGCTTAGGTACTTCTCCTTCACCCGCACAATCAAAACTACCAAGATTTTCCCCATCACTGATCTCTCAGTGCAATGTACTGTTCAGTGCTCTGCAAAACTCACCTCCACCAGCAAGACATGGCTCGAGTGGACAGGGGGGGAGATCTTCACAGACCCCTTACCAAAAAAAGAGCGGCACCTCTTTATATGCCATGCTGAGGGTTGCACAACTGAGTTGCAAGGTGACAAGGCAGCGTGTCATCTAACATGATAAAGCACAACCCCGCAAAGATATGAAGCAAACAGGGAAGGATGTACGGAAGCAGATAGTGCAAGTGAAGGATGCGAAAAGGGGTTGGTGTGGCCTGGAGGGATGGAGGACCTGACTGAGGTGGGCTGGGGAGCACAGGGCAGGACAGGACAGGAAGTGCAGGGAGGAATGAATGGTGCAGACTGGCTCCTTCCCTTCTGAGAGCCTCGATCGCTGCCTCCACATACATGGGCTGGTGAGGCAAGTGATGTACCTCCTGCAGCAGCGGAGATGTGGCAGAGAGCACTGTGGAAGCAGACCCCTTTTGCTCAAAAGAGCACGGTGTGCTAGCCATAAACAGGGTATCAGTTGGGCCCTTCTAGAAAACAAACAAAAAAACACCCCAAGTGAAACTCTCTGACATTCCAGAAATAACAAATCTGCATCCCTTAGTGTCTAAATCACAGGCGGGAGCTCAAGCTGGAACACGCTGGCTAGTTTCTGCCCTGTGCCGCGTTTTAGCCAGCTCTCCAAAGCAAACCGAAAGCCCCAGCTCCTCCTCCCAGGGAGCTGAACAGCCAGCAATAAAGAAAGATGCCCTAAATTACTGCGAGCAGAAGAAGTCTTGCTCAAGGCTGTGCGGTGCCTCAGCGGGGATCCATGTAAAGCAGCCGTCATGAGAGGACGTGACATGACCTGCCGCAGGAATTGTACTGAAACTCAGAGCGTGTCAGAGCAGGAGAGCATCAGGGCAATGACTGATGAAGATTAACCTAGATAGCAAGGAGGAATGGTATGTCAAAGAAGGAGGGGGGAAGCAATATGGCTACGGGGAAGGGAAGGCAGGGTGGAGTCAGCGATTCGGGCTGGTGCCCTGCCAAGGTACATATATGTTAATTGAGCAATCCTGTTCCTCCACTTCCCTGGCAGGTAACAAAAGGCATGCGCACCTCTATGGAAAGGGTGGATGAGGAATGTTCCACCGGCAGCGTGGAGCTGGTCCCCAGCAAAGCCCTTGCCCGATGGGACCCCCCCTGCCCTGGGATGGGCCAGGGTTCACTGCAGATGCTGCCAAACCATAGGGGAGCTGCCTGGCATAAAATAAAATAAAATAAAATAAAATAAAATAAAATAAAATAAAATAAACAAAAAAGGCCAGTAAGCCAACAGCAGGTGTATATGAGAAGGGCTTGCAGCCACTCATGGAGGGACGGAGGTGGAAGGGCCCACAGTGGTTTCTGGGCTGCTGAGGATGAGGGAGCTGGCCAAGCGTTCATGCTGCAGCAAGGAGAGGCTGGCCACTGCCTCGGCTAGGGCCATCACTTCACCCAGACACCTTTACACCCATGACAGCAAATCTGTGTTGCCACTGTCCCCATTACTGTTGCACAGCAGGACTCTGCCATCCTCTTCCCCAATGGCCTTCAGCCTTGGAGCTGCTGCCTCCACGTATTGGCTTCAGCTCTCCAGTCCAATGTCTGCACCAAGCGATGAGTACAATTGTGATTTCGTGGCATAGAAGAGAAATTTAGGAACATGCCCCTTCTAAATAGAAGCTATGCTCTGCTGCACCAGGAGGCTCGATGCTGCGCTCTGGCAAGGAGCATTACCCCTTCATCACAGCTTGGTTCACCAAGCTCCTCTTCTGTTACATATCTTTCTCTGTAGGTTGGCTGCTGATATGTAGGAGTAAAGCAAAGCTGCTTGAATATCCCTAGAAGGGAAGGGAAGGGAAGGGAAGGGAAGGGAAGGGAAGGGAAGGGAAGGGAAGGGAAGGGAAGGGAAGGGAAGGGAAGCCTAGGCAAGGCTAGAGATTCATGATCTAAAGTTAGGGTTTTATCAAGACCAGCAGAGGCCATTGCAATCATTGATGCTCACTCCCTACATGCCATCTGAACAGCCAACCCAGACTCATAAGCCAGCACATAAAAGGTAGTGAGGGAACCCTTTCTTGCCTTCATAAATTCTGTGTCTTCCCACATGCACAAATCTTCTTTTTAAAGTCTTTCTTCCTAATCATCGTGGCTTAAGCAGGTCTTTGCATGGCCCCTAAAGGTGCTGAGTGCCTGGCAGCAGGGTTTCAGAGTAGCCCAACACCTCTCTATCACAAAGCTGCAGTGCTGGTGCCCTTTGGAACCCAGGCTGTCCTCTCAGAAGGAGGACTGCGAATGTCCCCAGGGGTGGCTGAGGTCTAGGGGTGTCCTTGAAGGGCTCTCACAGCCTGCAATGGTACATGAGCTGCGTTGTTGGTTCTCCCTTAGGCATGCACTGGTTTTTGTTGCTGTTGGTATTGTTACGTTTGTTTTCTTATAGCAAATCCTGATGGCACCATTAGGATGCTAGGAAACACTCACCCCTACAAGCCATTGAAGAGAAGGGTATTAATTTGCTGTGTTGCCCACCCGCAGCCCACACATCACAGCTGATCCTTTCTGATGGAAACCCAGGACTGGGGGCCATGGAGCAACCAGGGCTGGTCCTTCTGCTGGGCAGCAGCCCTGCCTGCAGGAGGAGTGGGGCTGAGGCCAGCCGGTGGGTTATCGAGCACAGGATGAACCCCTGGGGCCACTGCTGCTCCGTCAGGGAAACATGCCACAAAGCATGAATTAATCCCAAGTAGCAGGGGTTCGGGTGGCAGCTCCCTTTCCATCCTCCCAAGGATTTCTGCGGGTGCTGCAAGCTCTAATCAGCTCTTAAGAGCACTTACCAAATAGGAATCACTTGTACCTCTCTACACAAGTATATACTCCTGACAAGAGGTGTGCAGGTCTCTGGGAGCCTTGCTGCCTTTCTGTGCTGCTGGGAAGCACTGGGATGGCTTTCAAGGAGAGAGGCTGCATCAGGCTCAGTCTCTGCTTTGTTGTTTGCCCTTGCCTAAGGAGGGCTAAAATACAAATAAGGCGCCCAGAAATAAGGCATCTGCAGGTTTGCACTGCTCCATTCCTAGAAACAGTGTAAATCACTGCTTTGCTGGTGCCTGGCACAGGGAGAGCGAAATGTGTAATGCATTGCAGCAGGGCTGCCCTAGACCGAGGGGTGTCCCAGCTGGAAGCCCTCTGACTGTGGTGAGAGACCAGTGTGGTCCATAGTCCCATCTCTCGCCCTGTGGAAGTGTAGGCTACCAGCTTGCTTGCACCCACAGGCTGCCAAAAATGTACCTCTGGGGGGAACAGGGAGATGGAGGTAGCAACATGAGTTGCACTCAGAATAGGACATGACCAACCTGTATGTTACATTACTGGGTATCAAGCACAGGCTGCACGGGGCCACTGGCATCTTCTCAGCTAGCCCAGGTCCACCCAGAGCAATGTCAGCCATGACTTACCTCCAGGACTGCATGCAGGATTCCCACTGTCCTTTCATCAAAGTGCTGTGATCTGTGACATCCAGGCAATGCAAAATGCACCTTTTGCACATGCGTTGCAATTCTTGGGGTTGCTGGCTGGTCATCCCTAGGTTATAATGTACAGGTGCCATTGCACATTTCAGCAAACAGCGCCTTGTCCTTCTATGAAACAGCCACCATTAGACATAGCTGACGCTCAGCATTTGCATGGATTTGATTATGTGGCAGAGTAGACTCGAGCCTTTCTGTTGAGAAGCCATAGAGAGAACATCTCATTTGCCTTCTCCTCCCCTTCACTTCCTGCCTTTGTGCAAACTAAGGTTTTGACTGATGGTGCAATGAAAGACCCCCTTGGCAAAGCGTAGCCCAGAAGGAGTGCAGACCAGGGGAAATCACAGGTTTGCCATTCATGCCATTTCTTCACCGTGGTGCGTTGAGCTCGGACTCCTTGGTGGGGTATGCAAGGCAGCTGGCAGCCCAGGTTCGCAGGGTCTCTGCCCAGCCGCCAGCATTTCTACATCTTCCTGACCCAAAAGCAAAATGGTAGCGATGACTTGCCAAGAAATAATTGCATGAATTTTCATGAGCCCAGTTTTCTTTCCATTCTTGCCTATCTCCACTATTTGACCCTAGGGGAAGAGGCATAAATGAAGATCCCTCAGATAGTTCTGTCATGCTGATTGATCTATTTTGCCATTTGAATGCAGAAGAGAACTGATGTTTTCACATTAATGGGGTGAAATATGCTCTGTTCCTTGAAGGCTGATGCAAGAGCAGACCCTCTGAGCTTTCTGCTTTGAACAGCTACACAACGCCAAGACAAAGTAGAACTGACCCTCGATGCAAATTATGTGATACTGGTAAAACAGAAACACCTCTACAAGAAAGATTTTAGCTATAAGCAGGAGAGAGGCTTGTTTGCTGGGTGGAAAGCATGAATATGAGAAATCAGGTGCAGTGCTTGAGCACCATGGCTCTATTTAGGTCCTGCTTTGGTTTGAGACCAGCTCTGCTTTCGCTGCCTGAACCTCTGATTTTCCACACACATGTCTTTTCTCTCTGTTTTGTTTTCATCTGAGATGAACAACAGCAAATGGTCATAAACCAGCAAGATGGGAAGGGAGAAGGAGAGAGGACATGCATGCCCGTGGGTGGTAAAACAGTATTAGCATGAAGGAAGGTGCAAAAGGCAGCACTGCAGACCTGGTAGAGGGAAATCACATGCTGGGACCTGTTTAGGCTTAGAGAGTTGTTTTTAGCATCAGTGCCATTATTAGCCCCACATGTCCCACAAACAGAGAAATAGTGTGGAGCAAGATGTTAGCAGGTCACCATTGGGGGGGAAATGCAGCAGGACAAATGATGATCATCCTCATCCAGGGACCCAAACATGCGAGTCATCCATACAGCAAATGCAACAGAGACACAGAAGCAGTGAGAGAGCCATTGCATCTCTTATTAAAGTAACATTCAGCAAAACCATACGAAGCTGGACTTCGAAGGATAACTTTAAGTGGCACCAGACTTTGGGCAGTCGAAACATATACTGTTCAAGCAACGTGAGTAGTGTGTGCACAGGGCCCAGTGCTTGCTGCACAGCTCTCTTTTGGGATGTGCATATTTTGTGACCTCATTTGAGGCACCTGTTTTTGAAAATGTAGCCCCAGGGCTTTATTTTATAGCTGCCTTCAGTGATAAACACTACCTCCAACCAGCCGAAGAATGAAACACTACCTCCAACCAGCCGAAGAATGCAGCTACGAGCGTGGCCAGCTGTGAGCAGAGCAATAGCTCATGAAGTCTTTCATACTTTGCAAACACAGATCAACCCTATCATCTCTGTTGGTATAAAAAAAGCCAAGGCAGGGGAAGGTGGAGTGAAGTCCCAAAGGTCATGCAGTAAATCAGTGGTGTAGTTTGGCACCTTGGTTGCAGACTTTTGGTACACCAGTGACCTGTGCACAAAAGAGGTCTCAGGAACCACCCGTAGGGCTGGATTTTTCACGGGGCACCGGAGCAAGTACAGGGATCTTTCTGAAACTATCCCATTAGGAGGGCTTGAGCGCATTTATAATACAGCTCCTCACCGCCCCCGTAGATGAGGTTTCACCCACCGAATTGCACCAGCCTAACCAAGCTGCTGGGGCCTTTCCTTAAGTGCCTCAACTCTGTGCAAGGAGGGAGTGGGACTGGAGCTGCGCTCAGGCAGGCAGCACTGCCACCCTCCAGCTTGCCTGCACTGGGATGCGCCTGCCTCTCCCTTAGCCCAGCAGGCCACGCGTGCAATGGGAAATTGCCTGGGTTTGGGCTTGACTGGAGGGAGATTGTTTTAACGGACTCCTTAAAATTATAAAACTGAGTCATGTAGGGAACTTTATATATATGCACGCACACACAACAAAGCTTTAAAAGCCTGTGGAGCATTCAAAAGAGGTTTAAGGGCTGAAGTGTTGACCTGGGTGCCTAAAGAAACAGACAAGTCAGTACCTAAAAATGTAGATTATAATCTAGTAGGCTTCTGAAAAGCTCAGTAGGTGCTCAGCTGCCATATGGGCCTGAATCAGCTAGCAAACCCAGCCCTCGGTCAGCATTGCTAATACGTACTTAGCCAATATAACATGTCTGAAGAAAGATTTTCATCCATGTTACACTTAGTAAAATGTTATAGCATCAGTATAGCTCCTTTGAAGAGATCCTTTAAGGACACAGGTAGCATGGGAAGCATAAAATGTATCTGTTATTGCAGGAAAGATTATTGCAGAAGAAAAAAAATGACAGATTCTTGTTAGCTGTCCTCTGCCATGACAATGAACTGCAGCTGGGGGTGACAAATTTCTCTTTGAATCATTCCTGGGTCAGGTTTGCCAAGATCTCAAATCAGAGAAGCAGAAACTCAGCCCATGGTGAGGTTCCTCCTGTTTCTTTGATTTGCTTTGCTCATACAACCTTTCACAATCAAAACTTCAACTCCTGCTCAGCAATGCTCCAAAGAGCTGGCCTGGAAGAGCTTCATGCTCTGCTTTGAAGTGTTTCTTCTGAGTAAGCTTTATCCACTTTGGCAATGAGGATGAAAAGCATGCTTATTCTGGTCTTGGTGTAGTCTAAACCGAATAATAATTTCACAGAGCAGTTATTATGGTAAATTTGTAAATGCAGTGGAAGGAGGTGTTTTGAATTAGTAGCTTATGGTATTCATGCTGTTAATAGGGCTTTCCCATTCTGTTTCCAAAGAAAGCTCTCAAAATAGGTCAGGGTCTGCGCATTTTGGGCGTTCAACGTTCGTCCCTTCTTGCAGAGGTTGGCACCAGGCTTGTAACAAGCCACATTGCACAGGTGAAGCGAATGACAAACATATTTGCTGACGATTGATGGGATCATGGTGATCCAGCATCACTCCAGCAGGACACAGCTGAAGGAAGGAAGACCACTGGGATGTCGGGACACGGTTTAGCCTTCCCACTACAAAGTGGAGTCCATCATCTGGCTCAGGGGTGGCAAGTGGCACATCCCTGAGGGAAAGCTTATGCTACCGTGCACCAGCATTGCAATCCGTCCTTCTCCCGCCCAGGATGGAGGGGACCTACGAAGCCTGGCGACACTTGCAAACTCATGGGAATGGTGCGGGATGTGGGGACACCAAAGGCCATGTCCCCCTTGCCTGGACCAGGGAGGACAAGTTGTCGGGAGGGCCAGCCAAATAAGTTAAAAACACACACACTGTCTCCGGTCTGACTCTTGTTTCCTGGAAGAAGTTTTATTGCCACTGAAATGCTTCAAGCTCTGTGAAGCCTTTGCCAGCTGGAATCGTCTCTTTGCACCTGTCTTTTTGTTTACACAAATCCCTTCTCTAATAGAACTAATCACTCTGCTTTGATAAATCTGCCAGGCCCCCGATATGAGCTCCCTTGGCGCTAAACAAACAGACCATTGTCTCGGCTGGGCCAGCCAGCCTGTTAATGGTTAAACTGGGAGCGGGCAGGATGGGGGGAAAGAGGCATTGGCCACAGGTGGCCTTTTTTTTCCTCCCCCCAAATCTGCAGGTTTCCCCATCCTTTGCAGTGGCTCACAGCTCTGCATGGGTCCCTGCTGTCGGCTGGGCCCCGAGCGTGGTCTCTGGCTGCTTGGGGACATGCAATTCATTGGGGAGCATCTAGTGCCAGGGCGTGGGGTAGGACGGCCATCCCTGAAAGAGGAGTGATAGGGTGGGGAGAGGCGCTTTTAGGATGTACAGAGGAGAGAAAAAAGTTAAGGCAGACTGAGGAGCAGGCCAAAAAAGTGAGGTCTAAGGGTGTCCCAAGTAAGGATGGGTGACTATCGAGAGGAGAAAGTTGGAGATAGAAAACTGAAAGCTTGGGCATAAAATAACACAACCTAGTTTTGAAGCAAGGGACAGGAGACATTTGACTTCAGCAGTGCTTTCCTCTGGCAGCTCTCCTCCAGCTTTGGAGACCTGATCAATGCCGAAACCTCGGACTAATGCAACAACAAGAGAGCACCGCATTATTCCCTGCACTCTGCTGCACCCACATAACCCTAGTGTAAGGTGGGTGATGCCACCATGAATACAATTTTGGTGCAGATTTCTCTCTCCTGAGAAAGCACTACAAGAACTGTTCCACACCACAGGGCCTTGGCTGGTCGTTTTTCAGCTTGTGTTGCCAAACCAGACTTTTTGGACAGTTAGCCACCTCCAGTGACACTGGCTACCCAGACTCTTCTGCGTGCATAAGATGAGCAAATGCAGCATTTTGATATGCTGTTTCATGGCAATTAAGCAATGCCTTCAAAATTTGGTCATGCAGACCAGCTCCAAGGTAGAGCAGCAAACAAGCATTAGCTGCCGGCCCCTCGCTGGTATTAGCTGCATCTGTAGGAAGATCTTTGAATGTAATAGCCAGGAAAGCTCTTTAGCAAGTTGTAATCAGCCCCACAGTGTTCAGATGAAACCAGTATACCCTTTACACCAGCTAACAAATCCATCAGCACCAGCAGATGATTTCTTGATTGCTTTGCTTGGGCCTGCTGTGTGCCTCAGGCAAGCATTATTTGTTTAAGCAGGGAGACAGGAGGTGCCCCAGAGGCAGCTCTGGCAGCCTCAGTTACACTCCAAGCACCGGACAAGGATTCAGCCTCGTGTTCCATCTGCATTTGCATCATGTCCAGCCTACACGCATCCCCGCTGCTGTCACATAACCCTGTGTGCCTTGATGTCCTTCATGGCTAAAAGGGAAGAAACAGATCCCAGATTATTGTTGCTTGGAGATGCTGTGCATAACTGGTGCCCTTAGGGTCTCAACTTAAAATACATGCACTGGTATGTCAAAGTGCTTGGAGCCACACTCATGAGAGGAAGAGAGCTCTTCAGCTGAGGTTGGCACAGGTTTCAGGCTGGAAAGGGGGGAGGGAAATGGCACCAGAGCTGCCACAGCATCATCCACACCTGAGCCCCTGCAAGTGCTGGTGCTGCTCACCAGAGGTGCCACACATTTGAGACATGGAGAGTAGCTCCCCGCCGGGAGGGGTGAGGTGGCTCACCGGGAGATTGCTGAACCATATGATTAGGGACTTGTTCATGCACAGTCTAATCCTTCTCCACTGCTTGTGTGGGTGCAGGAGCCTTCCAGCTCCTTTACACCCGCCCCCAGAACAGGACAAAACTTGTGCCCGAGGAACTCGGCAATGAAGGAGAGCCGCGATGTCAGGAGCCTGGCAGCGCCCTGCAAGGGATTACACACGGTACACGGAGAGAAAACAATAGCAGGAACCAAGAGTGATACAAGACGCTAAGAGGTTTAAACCACCAAGAGCTTTAGAAAGCATGCAGATCCTCATGCATCATCCAGGAATGAAGCAGTAGAGGGAAGGCAGAGCAGATGCAGGACTGGCACCCAATGGGTTTGGGTGCGAGGGCTGGCTTTGCCGCAGCACCCACGGACTCGCTCGCATGCCCTGCACCTGGCATCGCATCCCCTCCTGCCTCCACGGGCGTGCAGCACCCACCGCGACACAGCCCCGCACCGGCTCGCCTCCTCGGCTGCTCGGGGCACAGGCACACGGCCACACACGCGGCAAGAGGAATTTTTTTTTCTTCTCCTTCCCCAAACAATTAATGTCAATGTGGAGAGGCAGGTGCTCCTGGCACAATGCCCTCCGTTTTGTTTACAGAACACTCCTTGAAGATTATTTGTGTTGAAATCTTTCAGCTTTTCTCTCTCTCCCTCTTTTTCTGCCCCCTCCCGTCTCTCTTCCCCCCCCCCCCCCCCGCGTCTTGTTAGCGTTCTTCCAGGCAGTTTTCGTGCCCCGCAGGCCCTGGACAACAAGCCCAGCTGCAGCCTGCGAAGCAGCGGGGAGCCCCGGCAGGGCTCGGCCCCTCGCTCTGCCCCAGGCCGGAGGAGAGCAGAGAGGGGCTCCTCCGGCAGCGTCTCCCCTTTCTTTGTAGCCTCGGGGAGTGGAGCGAAGGAGGCCATTGTCCAAGGGCTGCTGCTGACCCCGCCATTTCCATCTGAAAAGATGCTTTCATGTGAAAGCGGCAGCTCCCCGTCCCCTCCGCTTCGCCGCAGACCCCCTCCTCGCCCGCCGGACCCCTTCCACCCTTCTCCTCTCCCTCGCTGTGCGATCAGGCTGCCTGCCCCCTCCTAGTCCCTCCTGCCCTTCCTCCTCTCCTCTTCCTCCAGCCCCACCCTGCACCAGCATCCTCCTCCTCTCCCCCTCCTCCTCCGGCTCGGGGAGCGCCAGGGCAGCTTGTCCCGGGTGAAAGAGAGGGGAAGGAGGTGACAAGGGGGGCAGCTCCAACCAAAGCCCTCGGGGGCATGCGAGATGCTCATCTCTCCCTGGAGCATGAAAAATCTCAGCTGTGGCTCTGCAGAGCCTTTCACTTGCCTTTGTTACCCCTCTCAGCCATAGAAATCTTTCAGCAATGCTTATAAAGAGATAGCACAGGGTCAATGGAATAAACACGGCCTCTTTTCTTCAAACCCTCTTAAAAGCATGCCTTTTTAATGGTAAAATGCATGAAAAATTAGATAGCTGGCTGTATCACCTTCCTGAGAGGTATGTATAGCAAAACCAGGGTTTACAAAAAACCAAATCACCCAAGTTCCTGCATTAAAAGCCTTTATTGCCTTTCAAATCTGCTCACCTGGGTGCACATTTCTACCCGTTGCTCCCACCAGGCGGATGGGCATGAGGCTTCAGGAGCACCCCTCACTCATGTCCACCCCTGCCTGGTCCTCGCTTCGAGTCCCACTCGGGGACCGTGGAGCCACCATCGCAGACCTGTGGCATTTTGGAGTGAGTCACCGAGGTGAGACAGACAGATTATAGAGAGCTTTATGGTCGTCTTCTCACTGTTTCAAAACAGAAAGCAGCCGAAACAGGTTTGAGGCAGCATTTGAAGGTTGCAAAAGATTGAGACAAAAGGCAACAGTGCACTCTTTTTTTTTAAAAAAAAGGAAAGAAGAAGTTGGCGGCACTGAAATCTGTTGTAAAAATCCCCATCGACTTCACCCCCACCAAAATTTCACCCCACGTGCTGGGGATGGCTCTGCTCAGCCACAGCCCATGCTCCTCCCTGCAGTGCAGAGGGGGGCTTCCAGCAGCTCCCCGTCTGAAGGAGTCCATCGCAAAATGCCGAGTGAGCATCCCTAACACCCACTCAGAGGGAGAAGGTGGCCTTGAATGGTATCTGCATCTACTCAGCTCCTCCTTCGGGCTCCCAAGCAGCGGTCACCGAGCTGAACTCTTGTTCTACCCAGTCACAGAGTTCTGGTAAACAATGAAGGATGCTCTGGATAAACTGTTGCAGCAGTCTGGCTCGGCCAAATGTTTCTCTGCCTGTAAAATAAGCAAACAAACAACCGTTTAAGTTGATTGGTAGGAAAAAATGGCACATTGCAGAATAAACTCCTGAGGCATTAAGAAACCACGTGGAGAAACTGCCCAGCACAAAATGAGACATGCAAGCTTTTATGCTTTGCAATGTATAGCCACCACATGAGCAGGAGAGCTGGGTATAGTGGCAGTGGACAAGAGATTTACACAAACTGTTAGAATATTTACAGCGGGTCTTTAGCACGAGAGATGTTTAAATCTTCATCTTGAAATGACAGGACCAGTGACTTTCTGTCACTTCGTTATGGTCACGTTGTCGTCTCTGCTGCTGCTGCTGTTAGTCCTAGCCCAGCAGCCAGCATTTCTGCCAGCGAAAATAGGTCTAGCTGTGTTGATTTTGGTAGTGCTTTGTCTCATTTACCCTGCTGAACTGGGTTCAACATCTCTGGCAGGTTTATCACGGCAGAAATATTCCAACCAGCCAGGCAGGGAGGGCAAATGCCCAAGGAGCCCCTGGGCAGCCACCCAGCAGCTAGCAGCTAAGGCAGCCAGCAAAGAGCTGCCCAGCAAGCTGCAAGTGGCTCCTCCGCCCGGCCAAGGCTCTCAGCTGGGCTTGCAGGCAAGGAAACAGCTCTCAAGCCACCAGCAGCTCCCTAGAGCTGCGGTTCCTCCTTGCCAACACCGACCAGTACCTGAACGTGCAATTTCATGGGTTAGATTATTTTCTTCATTTTTAGCTCTAAGTTTCATTTCTTACTCGTCCCGGAGTACCGCAGGCGGTGCCTTTGCGAGGCATTACTGCATGGCTCAGATGCTCAAAGTCACCCCCTTCAGCCTGGTGCCTCTGAACACCCCTGCGGCAGAGCGAAGCCCCCAGCAGCAGCATGCTGCTTGTCAGGTCGCATTGCTCACACAAAGCATGCAGTGCTTCCCCCCGCCACCACCAGATTTCCCCCAGCAAGAGCAGCACCACTCCGACACACTGCGCACAGGCACAGCATCCCTCCTCACGCCGGAGCCAATGGTGCCTGCCCATCATTTATGAAGTCGTACTCTTGCGATCCTCGCCCTCTTTTTGCAGAGAGCTGGGTTTTGAAACAGGCCGGTTGCAATGCAGAAATATTTCTCACTGAGCAGATAGATAGGTTAATTTTCACACAAAGATGTTGGTCCTCATTGAGGAAGGCAGCTATAACACCTGGAAGAGAGACCAACAAGGCAGGCAGCTGCCATGTCGCAGCTCCCACCTCTTCAGCTGGTCACAGCAGGGGAGAGGAGCAGCCATGCCAGTCCTGATAGTGCTGCCCATGCAAACACACAGAGGGAAACAATGAGACTCAGCCTCCTTCGTAGCCCTGTGTGACAGTGCACGGGGACAGGGACCACGCCCACAACACGGGGTCTGCTTCTCTGCCTGGCAATGCCAGGGGAGCTGCATTACATATATATAGTGTGCACATCTGTCTGTTTGCACATTTGCATGGGTCTCAGGGATAGGTGTTTTCTAGGAGGAGAAGCTGTCAATGTTGTGAGGTTTTTCAGGGAGCTACCTTAACCTTCGGCAGAAGCATAGGGCTCCTCCAGGCTGCACCCCACAGGCAGAGGCTTTAACCCTGGGGTTGGACAGTTGGGCAAGTCAGATCTATGCTTTTGAGCAGCCATCCTGCATCTTCTTCAGGCACCTCCATGCCAGCGCCAGGACAGGGCAAGAGAGGTGCCCATTACAAGGCTCTCCACAACCAGGCAAGCAACTGAAGTGTTTCAATAGCAGCTTCCTTTTGAAACCAGAAAAAAAGCCAGCAAGCAGTTTCAGCTAACCCTTCCCTCGGCGTGTATGTTGTTTGTGTACATGCATGGCTGGGTGGCTCTCCACGTGTGCATGGGGGAATGTTAAGCCTCCCCAAAAAAGAAGAAAGCAGGGCAGAAAACCAATCCCCCCAGGAGCAACAGAAATCGGTGGATGGGTTTTAGCTGTGCATTTTTTTTTACCCAAGAAAGGCGGCTTTGCAAAGGACTTTCTAACTCATCGTCTGGGCCCAAGACTTCCTTGTAAAAGGCTGTTGGGCTTGTTGCAACATATTCCAGGTGTGTAAGTGATGCCCTGCCTTGCGCCTTTCACAGCACAGACCCCGGGGCCTCGAAGCGAGCAGGGAGGAGGAGGGAGGGAGAGGTGCGTGTGTTCAAATTAAATGAAGCAGAAAGAGAAAGCTGGAACCCGCAGTGCCTGGGGCACCACTAATTGAACAGGTTGAACCTGATAGCAGCGCAAAGGAGGCAGCAGGAGGGATCTTCCAGCTCCCGGCCGATGGTGTGGAGCCGGGCACAGTTCAAGAAGCCAAGCTTGTAAAGCTCAGGTGGTGGGAGAGGGGGGACAAGGTGAGAAGGCGGCTTATTTGGGGCTGGAGGAGGGAGACTTCAAAAGAAAAAACTAATTCTTCATTGGTATGACAAAGGGAGGCAAATAAGAGAGAGGGCAGGCATACTCTTACTCGCTTGCTCCTGAGGTCCCTAGCTATTGCCCAGGGCTTGGTGGGTGCCCTCCTTGCTGGGATCAGCTCTGTCCCACCGGGGGACCTGGGGATGCAGAGATGTGAGATGAATGAGCACAGAGCCGCTCAGCAGCCCTGTGCCCGCGAGACCTGGGGGCTCCTCCCTGGCCGCCTCCTCCACAGATCCCAGCTAACACTACACGCAGCATCCACTATCCCTCCTTCCCCAGCAGTGCCCCAGTTGCAAGGATGTCATCCAAAAGCCAGGGCATGGGGACAGCTGTATTCTCTTTCCTAGTCTTAAATGAAATAAAAAACACCAAAAACCAGGAAAATTCCCATTTTCAGGCTTTTTTTCAAGATAGCCTCACTAGACAGTTGCCCGAGGCTTGTCAGCTATTTATTCTGGAGGGACTCAAGGTACAGGCTGATAACATTTTCCTCCTGGCTCTGATTTGAAGAGTCAGCCGAAGGGGGTGGAGGGACCCTGTGAGACAGAGAGGTCCTGGGGCAGGAGGGCTTGCCCTGGGTGAGAGGAGGAAGGTGGAGAGCATCCAGGTAGCCCCCCAGGGAGGGCAGCGGCAGCAGGACTTGCAGGTGCCTGCACAGCCCCAGTGCTGAGAGTGGCCAGCGCCCTCCGGGTCTCTCCGCTGTCCTGAGCATACCACGAAGGCTGTCGCCTGCTTTTCAAATAGTGGCAGCTCATTGGGAAGCTGGGAGACAGGGGAAGAGGCAGTCAGAAATGCAGGAGCTTTGCAATTTGACAGCAATTCTCCATGAGTGCTCAAGGGTGCCAGGCAAGGGCTTGCCTTCCTTTGCAGCAGCGATGGAGGGTGGCTGGAGGAAACACCCCCTATTTAATTAGTGATGCCCAGGAAATTCGAGAGCAGCAGGAGCTCTGGCCTCTGCCATCTCCCAGGCTCTGAGATTGCTATTTCAAACCCCAGAGGCTGCAGGAGCCGTCACCCATTGCCTTTGTCCAGGGCTACAAGCCACAGGCTGTGGGGCTTCACTCATCCCCTGGCTGCCTCCTGCCCTGCAAGGGAGCCACATCGCCACTCTCTCACCTGCAAGATAGTCCCTGTCACCCTGTCCTGCATGGGAACCAGTGGTGATGGGGCACTGCAGAGGACCATGCCTGCACTGCCGTGATGCCTTCTCATCCACTCCCACCTTCTGCTCCTGTCTCGGCCCTGTTCGGAAAGAGAAAAGGCTCCCTTGGTGGGAGAGAAATGGCTCCCAAACTTTGCAATGCTTGCAGGGCCTGGAATGTCATGCCTCTTTGGTTTTTCCTTTTTCTTTTTTTTTTTTCCTGCTTCTCCCTCTCTGTGGCCTCTGCATCACAACCCAGTGAAAAATAGCCTGAGGGGAGAAAACATTGCATTGAGGAGACAAACCCTTTGCTACTAATGACTCTGGCAAAAATAGGGGATGTGGTAAGTCAGTGTCCTTTCTGGACCTGGTTCCCAGCCACTCCGTGCGCTCTGCAGGTCTCCCCCACCCTGAGTCCCCACTGGTGGCCCCATGGCAGAAGTGGTCCAGCATGGTCCTCAGGATGAGATCCACGGACACACCTCTATCCCCCACTGCTTAAAACAGGGCAGTTCAGAAGCATCCCAAGGTGCAAAGAACAGTTTTGTCGGGATCTGGGCTGAAAAGCTGGGTTGAGCTCGCGGTGTTTTCGTGGGTAAGCTCTTCAGGGCAGGGACTCTGCCTACCTGGGTGCTTCCTCACCGGACAGCACAGTGACTCCACGCTGCTAATTCAGACCTGTAGGCATTACTGCAATATAAACTGTGAATAGTCATAATAATAATTAATAAACATGCCGAAACAAAAACGTCCTCCTCGTTTAATTAACATCGGTCTTCAGCAGCTTTATCTTGGGGTGAGTGGCTACTTTGTTGGTGCTCTGCCTTCACACTGTGCCTTGCCTTCTGTGGCTGGGGCGGGCAAGTCTTCACTGTGCAAATGGGAAAGTCTCTTTTTCACTCAAGCTCCTACCGAATAATTTTGAACTAGCATCTTGCAAACTATCTCTCACCTGAGAGAAAGCTTATAGCAAGAGAAATAGCAGCTGGAGGAGCCTGCTAGCTATCTTTACCTTGCTCGGAATAGAGGCCGAGTACATCCAGGGACAAGCTGTACTCTTAACAGCCAAAGGAAAACAAGAAGTGGAAAACTTTTGGGTGAACAGGCTTAGAAAGAAGCTTATAAAATAATGCACAGCTTGAAGTGGGAAGCTGGCAGCCCCCTGGAGTAAGGGACATGCGTTTGTATGCCGTACGTCGTTCCTCTAAGGAGCACAGTGCTGCAGGGGGGCGTTGCAGGTTCAGGAGTGGGGGGGTTACCTGTGGGCTGCAGAGCCTCCCCAGCACAAACCAGGGACTGGCTGGCGACGTCCAAAAAAACTTCAGGTATAGCTGGGGAGCCACAAGCATTAGATGTCGAGTCCTCACCCCTCACCCTGGGGTGACAGCCAGGTTTCTGAGGGGCGCTGAGCAGCACTTGGGTAAAGTCTCCGGAGCAGGAGACCTGCCACCCATGCAAATGTGTTCCTGGCTGAGGACATAGCACTGGCCACACCAAACACCAAGCTGAGGCGGCTGGAAGCAGGCAGCGAGCTCCAGCCTTGCTCGTGGCTCCCTCCCACCCCACTTATTGGCAGGGCTGAAGGCTCAGCCCTTGACCCCTCACAAGCAGATAAGGCGGAAAGGCGTCCCCTTGGGCTCGCGTGGCCCCGGCGGGAGCAGGGTGGGCGTTCGCCTGCCCTGCGCTCCAATATCTGCCGCTTTGAAGAAGCACGTCTGTAATCTTTACGAGGCCTTGGAGATAGGAGTGCTCCGGGTACATGATAAACCGTGCCAGCCATCTGCTCCCCTCTCCCTCTGCTTTCCCCCCAAATCCCTCCTTGCTGACCCAATCCGAGCCTCAGCCATTGCCATCGCACTGAAGATTTATAGGGCTGTACCTGCCGACAGCAAGCCAGGTAAATTCAAGGTCCTGGGCTCCTTTCTAAGGCAATTGGGAAGGAGGTAACGAACGGGAGGAGAGTGGAGGGATGGCCGTGCTGGGAGCTCGGGCAGCATCTGAGGCCAAAAGGGTGGCAGGACAGACAGATGAGCAAGGTCAGCGCTCGGCTGTCTCCTGCTTGGCCTCATCCTGCTGTCACCCTAATGCTTTGTGTGTCCAAGAAATGCCCTGCTCTGCTGTGGGGCTTATTGGAGAAGTATGGACCAGAGGGGCCATCAGAGCTGGCACCGGGGTCCGGGCAAGCACATAATTCCCAGGATCTTGTTGCTGCCTGTTCAAAAAGGGATATAAAACATACACGGCATGCATTGTGGAGGGCAAAATGGGGAATATAAGGGAAAATAGAGGGCTCTCAACACCTGAGCTGCCTGGCCATGTTGGGCTCTCGGTCCAAGCTAGACACTGTGGTGGCCCCAGAGGCATTTCCCAACAGAGCTCACCCTGGGCAGCACGAAGGGTTTGGACTTGCCAAAACAGGGACGGGACGGGGGTGCTGTGGACCAGAATGGTGCAGGCAGGCTCTACCAGTCTGCTGGCCATGCCCTCTCCCTCCATTGAGATGCAGGAGATAGGGCTGCAGCTCGCCCGGCCGCCTGGGTACACCGGGGATGCAGACATACATGCAGGCTCTTGCAGGCTTAGGCTTCCTGATGGGGATCTGCTGTCCTCCTGTTTTTTTAATGAGAACTTCTTGTAATCGCCCCTGTAAAACTCAGGGTGGGGAGCTGTTACTTATTAACGTCCGTTGTCTCCAGGGAAAGTGGAAAGGGGGATATGCTGGCAAAATCAGATTCAGATGGGCTGCAGCACACCATAGTACGGCAGAGACGTACGCACACCCGCATGTGCGTGTACCCACACATGCGCGCACGCTCGTCCTCTGGCTGTCTGGTGTGAGATGCCATCACCAACCCACCTCTGCTACCACGTCCTTGGGTCTCTGTGAGTCCTCAAAGTTCTTTGCAGCAGCCTGCAAAGTGGGAATGATAGCAGAGGTGCAAAAGTCCTTTCTGGTGATTAATACATCATGTGTACAAAGAAGGTCTGTGGTGAACAGAGGCTGGAGCCGGGATTAATTGCATACCTTGAAGTGGAGAGATTTATGTAAGGAAACAGACTTGGCGGGCTGCCCTGCTCCAGGCTGTGTTTACCTGCCTGCGCCTCCACACCTGTCATGCTGCAGCAGCAAAATATTATTTAATAACATTTGAAGGGAGATCTTAATAGCTGTGCACCCTCCCCGCCTCGCCCCACTTCCCCGGGTGCCGTGGTGAAGCTCGGCCTAGCTTTTCCAGCCTCTTTGGCGGGCTCCTTGGGCAGCGAGTCAGCCCGCTCCCCCCCAGCACTCACCTGCAAGGGGCAGCCCCGTGGCACCCTTCAAGCACCCACAGTCTGGGGTGAGGAGGGATGGGGTGGCCAGAGAAGAAGATGAAACAGGCTAATGCTGGAGGCCGACCCCTGAACTGATGCTAACCCAAGTGGCTCCCCCAAAATCCACAAGCAAAGCGAGCTTTCCTCCTCCTGAGCTTGAAAACATCAACTGGACACACAAACATTTGCATGCATGCAGGACTGCATGTGTGTGTGTATATATATATATGAACAACACCGTTCAAAATGTTCATAATGTCCATTCAAATAAGAGACAAATATTTGGTAAAACCCTGTTCAGAAATGCTGGAGCGTGAGGCTGTTTCTTGAAAGGGATTTGGTTATTAATTGCAGTTCGTTTGTTGATTTGCATACTTATCAGCAAGGGACAAGACCAAAAAGGGCCCCACGGGCCTCTAATGGGAGCACGTGCAGCTTTATTTCTTACCAGCAAAGCCTCTCGGTGATTATAAGCAAACGAGGGAGTGCTAAGGACTGTTGGAGGAGGGAAAGGAGAAGTGCATCCCACCTGCCAGAGCATGATCTCTCCCACCAGAGCTTTCCTCCTGGGATTACAAGCCCTGGGTTGGTCTCTACTGAATGTGCTGGCTGTTTCACATACTCCCCTGCTGTCGCAGCCGGTGTGTGACCCATCAGATGCTCACCCTGCACTGACAGCCTTGCCTGCCTGAGAAATGCCAACCCCAGCAATGAGCCACCACCACACAGGCAGGCAGGCAAGCAAAACCTCTCACCCAGAGGTGTAAACTTTGGCCTTGAACACCTTCAATAGAAAATACCCTGCATTAACACGGAGCGCAGCAGCGAAACACCGGGTCTTAAGTGCAGGTGTAGTTCAAACGGTCTCATTGGCTTTTCCACCTCAGCCTGCCGCAGCGTGCCAGACTGCAGTGCCTGGGAGCCCCACGTACCCTGCTGAGGCTGGGCTGAGCTCAGGGCAGCGGTTCCATTTTAACCAGGAACCTGAAATAAATCACAGGAGACTTGTTTTCATATAGGTACGGTACTTCTGTCCCAACAGCACGCAAGGTGCACCGTGCCGCATCAAGGCAAGCCACGCTGCTGCTTGCAAGGACATCAGTCTGGGTTCAGACAAGCAACCCCGAATATAAGCACTTGGCATAGGCAGAAATGGGAGCACCTTCCCTTTCCACCCCCCTCCAGTGGCAGGGATGAACAATCCCGGCTGAAGCCATTAAATGACATTGTAATAAACTAAGAAATCATTGCCATGACTTCTTGAAAGCAAAGACTATATTTCATCCTGTGTTGGTACAGCACTAGCAGAGCCAGGGTCGCCTGATGCTACCCAGACAGCAGGGAAAACAGGGAGAGGTCAAGTGAAACTCTGTCCCATATGATAATTGCCCCACGGTTTTACACTTTCTCTTCTCGTACAAGGCAGGTGAGCCGACTCCTTTTGGCACCACCATTGACACTAACCCCGACTGTCCCAATCTTGGTTCCCTCCTGCATTATTGAAGGAAAACGCTGGGGTTTGGGGTTTTTTTTACCCCTGCAGAACAAACTTCAAAGGAGCAATTGAGACCTCACCATTTCAATATGAAAAGACCAGAAGACCTGTTCTCCAGGGCCCCCCATACATACGTATCCCGCCTCATTTCACCCGATAATCTCAGCGGGGGGCTCCGGAGGAGGATGGCCGGGGGGAGCAGGGGAACAAGGTTCCCCAAGGTTAATCGCAAACTGCCTGCCACATTCATCACAGCAGTGCTTGATTGATGGGCACCATTAATCACCGCCCAGAGAGGCTGGAGGTAAGGCAGGAGCACTGAGGGGGCTGCAGCAACAGGGAAAGGGTGCCAGGATGGGAGCAGTGACACCCAGCCAGCTCAGGTTGGGAGACAAACAGTTGCCACATCTGCTCACCTACAGAAAATACATATGATACGGCTTCTTTAAAGGCAGAGAAGTATCTGTCCCTTCACTCGCTGTGTTGTATTTACATGCCCTCCTGCAATGCAAAGGGCAGAAGCAGAGGCAGAGAGGAGAAGGTCTCTCCAGCCCTTTGAAATTGCCCATGGCTTTCGGTGGGGGATAAGGATTTGGGATTCTGGCAAGGAGGAGGGCTCAGGGCAACGTAGGGGTGGGCTTGTCTCGCAGCTGTAAGGTAATTAGTAGAGTTTCCATCTTCTTTATGGACTGAAATCCATCTGAGATTTTTATAGGAACAATGAAGGCAGTAAAAGCCACCCAAGTGAGGTCAGATGAGGAGCTTGTGTGGGTGAGTGACTTCATTTAGAGATAGGATACCAGCAAGAGCATTTTCTATCATTCCTGACAAATTAATATATTTTTTCTTTCATACTGGTCCTAGCTGATGCTCACATTTCTAGACAGGCTGGGGCTCTGCCTGCAGTAATGAAATTTGCATCAGTGTTAACTACCTGGCTGCAAAGGATAGCAAGGGCTTGCAGCAAGGCTTGACATGCTGCAATGGAACCTGCTGCCTTACGGAAGCAAGCCTTGCTTTCCACTGCAGAGGTATGAGCCATGCTCGGGCAGCTGTGCCAGGAGGCTTGGGATGATTTGCTTGTCCCATTGCAATGGCTTGTGACATGGGCTGCAGAACAACTCATGTTTCTAAATGATCCGACATTTCTCAATTGTCTTCTTCATCCCACCTCCTGATGTCACTTGCGTTGGCCACAGGAGTTAGTGCCTCAAGAATGTGTGCACACACCAGTCCTTCTCCTAAGCCTCCTATCCAAAGCAACAAGAAGGAAAGTGTGATTTTTAATAGAAATATCCTGCAAGTTCACTTTTTTAATTGTTTTCCATTAAACAGCTGTATGACATTTTCAGGTTTTGCTCTTGCAATGTCAAAGGCAGTAGCATTTGAATCCCATATGACTGCTAGGACATGAAAAACATATTACCCAGCATTTGCTGGATGCATTTAGTATCATTTAAAGATGAAGGCTTGATGGCCAGTGGATGAGGCTGTGGGCTTTTTCAGTCTGATCCGTGTTGTAGATCAGGTATGGTGACCATCAACAATAAAGCGGGGTCCATTTCTGATACTGCCTCAGATAGTACAGACGTGATGCAAAGGCCACTGAAAGCTACAGCAACCTGGACTTCAGTGAACTTTGGGCTGAATAGGTGTTGTTTCAGAGATGACTTCTTGGACAGGGGGAAGTGCTTCAGCCTCCATGAGCACTCGGGTATATAGGGCAGGAGGCAACTCATCTACCCGTGACCACCTAAAGCTGGCTACGACTGATGCATCTACTCACCACGGACCCACCTACAGCCATCAGGAGGGACAGGCATCACCCAGGGGTGGTTGATCCCATGTCAAATAGTCATCCTACAGCAAGCAGAAAGAATTGCTCTCAGAAAATGCCTCTGTCTTCGTGGGCTATTAAAGTAGATGACTAGTCAAATGACTAACTTAAAGTAGACACCACACACCTAGATGGCTGAAGGGAGATATTTGGGCTGCATTTTTGTCCTCTCCCCTTGCACCCAAGAGTGCCTCTTTCACCAGAGGCTGTTGACTTTCAAATGGAGTTTCTGCAACATCCACTGACAGAGAAGAAATCATCAGAAAATGTGGTTTTCTTTGATTTTACAATATTCTTTCCATAACTAAGGCTATCAGGCTTGTGGACACAGTCATTTTTTTAAGTATAGCCATCTCTGACCCCCAGGTAGGGCTCTGTAATTCAGGAATTATGCTGAATTAACTTACTCTACGTCAGTTATCCCCTCCCAGCAGCACTCCTTCCTTTCTCTTTGCTCCTGGCCACGACTACGCTTAGTTCTTTCACAAAGAGCATCTTTTAGCGTAAGAGTTTTCCCCCAGAGAGTCAATCATCAATAGCTACCTTACTTTAAGCCCCTATTTTAATCTGAATTACATTCCCTGTGTAGACCAGCATTAAAAAAAGATAAGCGATATGAGTTCCTGTTAAAGTGAGTGCCATCATTGCCCAGTTGCAGTGGGTCTGGGCACTTCCAGCATGGTCCAGGCCTCTTGGGGGTCTATGGAAAAATTAAGCTCCATTGGGAACCTGCACTTAGGCTTGCTCACCGGCTTGGGCGGCCTGGGTGAATCGACATCTTTTACCATCACCGCCTCACTTCTACTTCTGCTTCTCGCTCCTGCCTTACGAAATCTGCCTGTTGAACTGCATCAACAGGGATGAGGGTGGGCTGGGCATCTCAGAGCGGGCGGCTTCTTTGTGGGAAGGGAGGCATGGTCCTTGGGCCTGGAAACATCTCTAAGTCAGGGTTGTTTTGCCATCCTGAGTGCATGTTTCAACGGCAACATTATTGTAAAACAGCTTTGTGTTTACTTTGTGTACAGAAAAGATAAAATCAGCATTTATATGCAAACATGAACCAACAAGGAATTTCAAAATCCTGCCATTTCACTCCTCTGAGAAGGAGAGCCAGGGTTATTGTGTAACCAGAAACATCTGAAAGCCGGGGATTTTCTGGGTCTAAATTCAATTTAGATTATAAGAGGCTAATTTAGGATCTGACTGTATCACCTTGGGCAGCCAAAATAGGATCTGAAACACACGGAGACAAGGACTTTGGGATGGAGAGTTCTCTGTTTCAGACAACCTGGGGCACTGCGTGGATCTGAGCTCTCCCTTTACAAATAAAGACAGTGAAGTAACAGGGGCCAGGTGCTCAGCCGGGATGAGCCACCCGAGCCTACTCCGATGTCCCCATCTGCCCTGGGGGACAGGGGATGTTCATGCGCCCACCCCAGCCCTGCCTTTCTGGGGCAGCCAGCGTGCACAGCTGGAGCAGAGATCAGCAGAGGTGCAGCTGCTGATGTCAAGGCCTGAAAGCATCAAACATGCAGAATAAGGGCTTTTACTGGGATTTCATAGCTGGAGAGCTGTATCGTGCCTCCGCGCATTTGTGATTGCTCAGGGACACGTGCCAGGCTGGGGGGGGTGGGGGGAGGGGGGGCAGGCTGGGAAATACAGGGTTCACAGCAGAGAGTTGCTCATGGTTTTCTAAAAGAAAATACGCACCATAAAAACTTCAGGTCACAGGTGTTATCCATCTCTTGGAGGTCTTGGTGTCTGTTAAGTAGCCTGGAGAAAAAGGCTGCCTCCATTTAACGCAGCGCTTTAGCCCTAGGCATGCAGCCTCAGCAGCGGCGAGTGTGGCTCTGCCTCTGGCTGATCAGAGCTGTGTGCCTCTTGCTCCTCCAGCGCAGCTACACCAGGCCCAGGGCATCATTTCTAAATACCTTCACCAGCTTTAAAAATCATATGCAAGGAGAGCCCAGCACAACAGATGCTTGCTTTCACGGAGAAAAATAACCCCATGGGAAACACTTGTGAACAAGACCACCTTCCTCACCACGTCCAACGCTGTGCCATCAGTCCCAATGGTGGGTTCAGCTTCCTGTGGGCAGGTGCATCCCTGCCTGGTAAGTGGGAAAGCAAGGTGCCCAGCGCTGCCTTGCTGCCCACCTGCCTGCCTGCAGGGAAGCAAGGGGGTGGCAGGACAGGAGGGTGTTTCTTAGGTGACCTGAGGAAGAAAAAGAGGAGTGGTGGGACTGTTTGGGGTGCTCACTGAAGGGACCCCATTGCACCACCATCCCCTGCAGCCAGCAAAGGCGAAGCCCCCATGCAGGGCCACAGGCCCAGCAGGTGACTGAGCTCTACCAAAGCGAGTGGAGACTAATAAAGATTGATAAACCAACAGGAACTGAAAGAAAACAAATGCAGGGGGGAGAAAAGCCAGGAGGGAAGCGAGCAGCCCGCAGGCACAACAGGACGAGCTGTGGGTAGGCTCTTGCTGTGCCCAGACCAGCAAATGGTTCTTTTTTCTCCCCCAGCCAACATCCTTGATGCAGGCTGTGGCTGAATATTTGTTCCTCAAAGGCCCATGCGCTTGTGTGTGAATGCCCTCGGCCACCCCAACCCAAAGCTGGCTTGGCTCCCTCCCACAGGGCTGGCTGCTATGGGCATTTATATAAAGTGGAAAAGGGGACGCACTCTCTTTTAGGGCCAAATCTACAAAAGCCCTCTGCAACTCCACCTCGCTGCGGGATGCTGGGCGGGTAGATCCAACCCCGGGCACACGCCACCCCCTAATAAACTCCCCATGCTCATGTCCCTGGGGACACCCCTGCCTCGCCAGGGCTAGTGGGTGTGCAAAAGGGAGCATCTGCCCCAGGGCCAGCACTCTCCTTCCCAGCTTCCACCTTCCCCTTGCCCCGCGGTTTATTTACCCAGAGGCACAAGGATAAACGGGGATAAGGAGGTAGAAAAGGTTGCCTGGGTGGTGGCCACAAAAGGGGACATTGTGCTTCCAGGGAGGGGGCGGAAAGGCTTGGGTAGACAGGGGCACTTTGATGCAGTCTGGATGAAAGCGGGGAGGGGGGCAGGAAGAGAGGAGGGAGAGCAAACAGGGGGAGAGGACGACACCAAAACCTGAAAGGCAACAAAACCTCTCCCAGCTGAGACAAAAGTCAGGACGGTCCCTTTATTTAGATGGATAGAGCCAGGCACAATGTGGGGCAGCCAGGGGCCACCCTGCCCCTCTCCCCCCCAGCCCTTTCAAGCCCTTCCTCCTCCCTCCTCCCCTCCCTCCTCAGCCTCTCACTTTCTTCCATTTTTTCCATTTTCTTTCTTTCCTTTGCTCCCCTCACTCCACCTCCCACTTCAAGCTTTCTCCCGTGGTGAAAGCACCAAGAAAGTGGGGTGATATATGATGCAAAGTTAATTTTAAGCAGAGGTGGGGAGGGGAAGACCAAAGGCAGCAGTGGAGAGAAATGGCTTGGGGAGCCTATGAGGAGACGCCCTCCATACACACAAGCCATGACATCTGTGTTTCAGCATGGTTTTTTGGTCCCCGGTGCAAGCTGTGTGCGGCAAATCCTATGGCAGGGCTGAATCCTGGGCAGAGAGTGCTTGGGGTTGTTACGCCATACAGATCCCTGCCCTCTAAGATGCTTTAGGAGCATAAAGGTGGAGCATCAAGGCTACCCTGATGGCTGGAGGAGTTTGGGGACAAGCTGTCTCACACATCCACACCTCTGCAGATGCCCCCAGCTGCTCTTACGGGGGTTGCTGGGGGCAATTTCTTGCCATGGGGGGGCTGCAGCCTGGGGCATTGCCCCTCACATGCCCGAGCTCATTCCTGGCTTGAATCTCCTCGATGTTTCTAGCCCCTCAGTAAGGAAGGAGGTCCAAAGTCCTACTGGCTCAAGTCAAGACACAAGGCAAGCAAACAAAACCAAAACCCCACCACACATGTTATTTCTTCCAACCTGCCAGTTTTCAGCTGGCCACCTGACTTTTTCTAGCACGGACTTGCTAGCACTTTGTTAAGATAGAGGCAGAGCCCAGGATTTTTCTGGTAGTTCAGATGTCGTCGCTGTACTTTGATGCTATAATTCAGAGGTGCTTCAAAATTTCCAGAAAACTGGAATTTTAAAATAAGTTGACCCAAAGTGGAGTCTTTGCTTCAGGAAATGGTCTGTTGTATATTTTGACCATGCAGAACTTCGGAGATTTCAATAAAATGTTTAACATTTTGGAATTAAAAGTTGTTCCATTAAACAACTCCTGAAATGGATCGTTTTGTAACTCAAATGCTGCACTTCTAAAATCCTTCTTATTCACTGCATCTGCTTTTCTACTGAGGGAAAAAAGCTATATGGAAAAAATCTCAATTCAGACAATAAATTATCAGGGAAAAGAAAGCAGCAACAAATTCTCCACTTAGTTTATTTTCAATAAATAACTTAATTGGCTCTGGCAAACTAATAGCTTCCATAATGCTCAGCTCAGAACTTAGTTAGAAGTTCATTACTTGCTTTATCGCGTGCTAACAAGCAATGCTTGAAGTGAATTATTTTAACTCTCCAACAGAAGTCTCAACTCACTTCTCTATTAAAATAGAACAAAACAAATCTAAATGGGCACGAATAAATTAACACAAGAAATTTACTTTGCACTTAACTCTTCTGGCTTACAACAATTTGCTAGAAAAGAGCTATACAGCTCTTCAGATTGCCTGTGTTCAAGGAGGCGTGCATCGCAACCTGCTGCCTTGCGATGCAGAAGCTTGCTCCAGAGCCAGGGCTAATCCAGCCATGCAGCGTGGCTCTCTAGCAGGATGAAGTAGCCTACGCTGAGCTCCTTCAGTGACGCCTAAGCTGCTCCTTGCTGTCTGTGTACCGACTGCCCTCCGCAGTGGCTGAAGAGAGCAGCCGCAAGACCTGGTTATTGTATCCTGTGCAAGGATGCAGTGATGCAATGGTGCACCAACGCGGTGATGATGCTACTTCATCGGGTCAAGGCTGACGGTGGTGACAAGTTGGGATGTGAAGGTGGCAGCACAGTGCAGGTGGCGATTTGGTTCACTCACAAGGAATGGTCCCCAATCCTGTCCCCCGAAACGCAGCAGAAGCAAACAACTTGCAGGCAGCCTGTCTTGCCTCCTGCCCCAGTCTGTGTCCCCAGCAGCCCGAGAAGCCCTCTTCCTCTGCTCCCTGTCCAGCTCTCTGCTCCTTCCCTGGGTGATTTCTGCCACACGCACACCAAGTGCAGCCCCTGTCCTATGCCCCAGATCCCACCAAGGGTCCTGTCCATGTAGCTCAGGCCCAAACGGCCATGGGATGTGCAAGACATGGACACCGGCCTTGCTTTCTCCAGTGAGTTTTACTGCACAGAGGGGGTTGATTATGATTTCTGCTGGGCCTGAAAGAGTGCTCAGAGGTCCCTTTAACAAGTTGTGTGATTCTCTAACGGCAAGACTTGCCTGCCGGCAACCATTAGCTCTCCTCAGCATCATAAACAGAGTCAAATTCAGCTTACACCACGTCTGAACTTGGCTTAGGCACTAGTTTTTCTGCCAGTACATTGCTGTTTTCAACTCCAGTCAGCACTGGTTTGAAGTTATTACTGTCTGGTGGTTGGGGTTTTTTTGGTGGTGTATGCATCCTAAATGAGCTTTGTGGTCTCCCCACTTCAAAAGCCTCTCTGCTCTCACCCCTTTTTCCTGGCTGTCCTCTAGCAAGACCAAAGACTGAAGGGTATAAACTATCTCAGCAGCATCCCAGGTCCATGCAGCATGCGGGGATGCAGCCTGTGGGACAGTCGTGCGGGCTGGTGGAGAGGGATTTTGGGGGAATCGGGCAAGGAGACGGTGCAGAGCCATGCCGGGGCGTACCCAGACCTGGTCCCCGTCCTTGCCTCCATTCAAATCAGACCCAAATACAGTGTGCGCTGCGAACTTCAAGCTTCTTAAAGCATGTTTCACCCTCTCCATTGTCCAGTTTGCTCTGGTGCCAGGTGTCTCCTGGGCGAGGAGCAGTGATGGCGGCCGGCTGGCTGGCACAGAGCCCCCTCGGCAGGGAATCGCACGCAGGTGCTTCACCAAGGGGAGCAGCCGCTTCCACTGACACCAGTTGGGTTCCCTTCGATACAAGCAAGCCCACACTGAAGGCAGGCTGGTGCTGGGGATGTGTGAGCTAGCAGCCTGTGAGGAGGGCTTTGCAGGTACTGTGCTGGTAAGAGGATGATGGTATTTACTAATACTTCTAAACTAGATTTTTATTTACCCAGTGGGTTTCACCTGCTCTTTCTGTGTATGGTTCTGCTAAAGGGACTGGCTCCTTTGTGGAACCTTGAAGGAACTGTGTGTGTGAAAGTGGGAAACAGAGAGAAAGGGAAAACGTGTTACAGTATTGCAACACTTACTCCTAATGTTTAATATCCTGACAAAATTAATAATTTAAAAAAAAAAATCTTTAAGTTCTTCACTCAAGGGAAAGATATTTGCTGTGTTATAAAAGTGTCAACATTTCACTTACAAATTGGTCATTCTTTTGGCAGTGACTTTAACAGAAAATTCCCCTTGGGGCTATCATGCCTCTCTGTTGATTTTTCTTCCCCTTTAAAAAAAACAAAAACAAACAACTTAAGAAGCAAGCACAATTTACTGAGTCTAGTGAGTGGATAACTATTGTACTCCAGGCTTTAAGTGGTGGGGCTGAGGCCGGGAGATGAAAGGAGATCAAGAGGGGAGAGAACTGAGGCTTCTCCAGCAGCAAGGTGGATGCTCGTAGGTCAAAGCTTGAAGCGCTGCCCCAGTACCTGCAGCCAAACAATCACCTTACCAGAAGTTTCTCCTTTTCTGCTGTTTATACCTCTGATCTTACTAACATCTACCCATAAACAGAAGCTTTTACAGAGTTGGGGAGGGGTCACAGCCTGATACTTGAAGTCATTTCTCTGTGCTTGTTGCTCTGATTTAATGCACTATGCCTTCCACTGCTGACCACTTTCTTGCACTTGTTTCTCATTTCCATGTTCTCCTACATGACTGTTTATTTCTCCTCTATTGTAAAACAACACTGATAACTTGGGCAGATATTAAATGTCTGTCTTGGGTTTTTACTGCTCATTGTGTGTGAATGCTGGTGTTGGAGCCTACCATCTGGCTGGGGTTTCTCTGAGGATCTCTCTCCTGCCTCACCTGTATGTAGCACAGCCATGCTAGGACTTGTGTGGGTCACTTCACTTATTCTTTTATGTGCCCTGGGACAAAAGAGAGGTGACAACAGGAGTGAGGGGGCAGGCAGCACTCTGCAGAAAATGAAGATTTATTCATCCTGATCTGAACAATGATCTCTCTCTGATTGTAGGCTCTCAAGAACAGGGGAGAATCTCCATTTAAAATACAACTGAAATCCCAGTTCCTGATGGTTTTGCCACACTTTACCAAAGCTAAGGATGCTGATGTTCTCCTTTAATTTTCCCCTCTTGATGATGGTGACAGCAGAGGTGCAAAGCAGCCCCTCTTACTGGAAAGTGCCTTAGCTATGCAACTTCTCCTGTTCTTGTACTAGCTTTAGCCTCTTCCTCAGTAGATCTTTATTATGGGAAAATAATGGATGGAAGAAATTACTTGGATATAATAAAAAGACTGAGCACTGGTAAGTGTAAAACCTCTCCATGTCCTCAGACTCAGCTACAGGAACATCCGCTCACTTCTCCAAAGAGCAAGCCCCAGGAACTGGCTTGAGAAGACCTGTGGTGAGGTCCCAAGGGATGCTCTGAAAGCACCTGGCAGAGCTCCTCTGTTCATGTGTGCCAGGGTGTGCACAGAGCTCAGAAGGAGTCGGGGGTTCATGGTGTGCCCAGGACTTTAAGTCATTTGTTATACTGCCCGATAGCTTCTTAAGGGTGCAACATCAACTTGTTAATTACAGCTGGTGCTGCTTTAATATTGTTAGTCCCATTACTCCCAGGTATACCTTTGGCTAATGCTTCATTGATGGTAGTTTCTAGGAAGAAAACCAAACCCTTGTTGGCCAATGCCCAAACTGGGCAAAGCCAGGCCAGCTCTGCCTGCCGTTGACTGTGCAAGGGGCTGCCTTTCTCTCTTAACTACGCACACTCCCAGGCTCCTGGCCCACATCCAATCCAGATAAGAAATGACTGAAAATTGTTACTGTTAGCCGGCTATTCTGTGACCTGCATGAAAAGAGTGAAATGACCTCAGGACTAGTCTTAGCACACAGCCGTCTGCCCACAAACCATGGCAGACGAGAAGCCTTGGTACGCAGACCAAAGGCTGGCAAGACAAGTATTTTCCTGACAGCTGCTCCCCACAGACGGGAGAGGAGGCAGAAGCAAGCTGATATGCAGAAGCTTGCCTCACTGCCTGCTGTGCTTGGCCCCTAACAAGATCTTTATGAGGTGTTAATGTAAAAGTGAGTTGTTGTTATAAATTGAAACCAACCGTTGGCTGTTCTCTGCAGGAGGGTCTGTGGTAAAGCTGATATTTGCTGGTGATATCATGTGATGGTAGGAACAGGAGAAAGCCCTCTTCCCTTGGACTCTTCTCTCTTAATGTGCTCCGAGGCAGTGCTCTCCTGGAGACCCCTGCGGTGCTGGAGCTCTGCTGCAGCCACTTGCCCTGCAAAGAGGACCAGCAATGCCATCCTGCCATGGAGATGCTGCAGGGCACCCTCGTGCCTGCTTCCTAGTGCTTCTTGTGCGCAAGCCTTCAAGCAGGCTGCATAACCCTTTCCTACAAAATTACTCTTTTAATAACGTGAAGAAATTTGGAAGGAGTGTAGCCATGGAGCTGAACCTGAGGTTGCCCATGAGGGGTGGTATCACCATTTGAACACTACAGCACAATAATGCATGGTTCATTGCAAGGAACTATTTTTACCACGTGCTGGGCTTCTTTATGTGCTTTGGGTAACAAGAAAAGCTTCAGCCTGAGCAACTCAAAATGCCAAAGGAAGGGACCGTGGTTGAAAATTGAAGGGTTCTTTCAGCCCAGGGAGGGGGGCAGCTAATCCTGACACCATCCTGCAATTTGTTTCTGCTTCATTAGACATGTCTGTGACCTGTGAAATGCTGCTCAGGAAAATGGGAACCCATCGGTGGATGTAGATGTGAGAGGTTTACAGAAGTGTGTTTTGTAGCTGCACACTGACAAGCCTGTGCCTCCTGGCGCCCTCCGCTTGCTGCTGCCCTTTTTTTTTTTTTTCTTAATTCTCAGAATTCCTCAGCATATTTCTTCTGCCTGAATCTGACGCTCCTGCAGCCCTGTACCTTAGGGCTGGGTTTGTGTCTTCCTGAGGAGCTGGAGTTTCCACTTTAGGCACTGAATTTCTAGTTATACATCTAAAGAGAAATGATGTGCTCATCAGAGACATTCCCCATCCCTGCCACAAGTGTTTTGGGTAGCAGTTTAGGCAGGCACCCAGGCTTCCTGGAAGTCCCCACAGCAGCCCTTCGTTGATGGCAGCTAACCCGGACACTAAAGGTCTCACCATCACATGGAGGTGGCCCCTCCAGGCAGGGGAAGCATCTGGCTGAGAAGGCAGATCTGGTGTTACTCTTGCTGCTTATAGGTGACCCCAATGGCCTTTCATCTCCAAGTCTTTGCTCTGGCACTATTTTGCATAAATGGAGCAGAGAGGTCTAGGTGTGAACTTTTAGAGTCAGGAGTCTTCTCAACTTGGTCCAAGCAGTCCTCAGGTGGCTGCTGAAGAGAACAGGAGTGAGCCAGGCTGTCTGAAGGTACCTGCTGTCTCTGCAACTGCCAAAGAACCTACCTTGCATCCTCCCTAATGCTTTCTTAAAAGGCCAGAATGATTCAATAACCTTCTCTCTGGTGTAGCCTCTTTAGCAGCTTGATCTGAGAATCTGCTAGTGACTTGTGGTCACCGTGGTGGCGGAAAGAAGTCCGTCTGTCCATCTTGTGTTTCTAAAACAGGCATACATCCTTCTCCCTGCACCCTCTTTCCCCTCAAGTGTTGGGAAGACTCATGACCACCTTGTTTTTTTCAAAGTAAATTGTACATTCCTGATTCTCCCTATTTAGTTTCTACTGAAACACTGGCTAACAGCATTAAGGTAACTTGTGATGCTGACTAAGCTCTTTTTTTCCCTAATATTAATATTGCTTAAGTAAAAACTGTTCACAGCTGATTTCTTGCCAATGCAGTTACAGTTGATGCTTCTTTAATGTTGCTGCAACAGTATCTTGGGTGATCTGATGAACCTAGTAATGATGCTGGGAGTTAGTTGACTGAGAGCCAAATAATTGCTTTTGGAAATACGAAAATGATCAGCGCTCCCAAGGAAGGAAAACAAACACCCTGCCAAGCAGTAGTAAAACTCTCTAAACAAATGCATTGTGCCATAATGGGACACTTGTGCAGATAAATACAGCAGTCCTGATTTCTAAATTGCTTGGAAAAGATGGCATGCTGGTTTAGGCTGAGAATAAGTATGTGGGAATCTGCATGGGTTTATGCCTGACTGAATTCTTGGAGGTCATCTGTGAGGATGAAGCCCCTAAACCCCCACTGGGGAAAGGTACCACGTCACCTCCCCACCCCAATCTGCTGCTGCCAAGTGTAGCAGATCACTTAACACCCAGGTCAGCTCACAGCTCTCACCGCTACCTGTGGGGCTGTTGAAGAGCCATACAGGGCAAAACCTTTGCAAGCAATTTATTAAGGACTTGAATTCCCAGGGCCTTTTGAAGGGACTGTTTATTAGAGCAACTTTGATTAAGTAACGAACTTGAAGCACAATAACTATTGCTCTTGCTTGCAGGCTCCTAAATGCTACTTACTGTTAGAGCCTGCATTTTCCCATGGGTTTTTTTGCTCTTCAAATGGAATCATGTATGCAGAATACTTTATAGATCTGGATTACAGAGCACCCACTGCAATTACTGAATTTGGGACTGCCGAGTGATCATACTCCTGAAAACTTCTACCTTCCCAGTACTAATGCAGCAGAGAGATTATACACACAGCCACTGTAAAGTAGGTCAATTTTAATAACCCTTTCTGCTTTGTGTTCACTCAGCATATTCTACAGGCCAGCGCATTTTGCCCCATTCAACTAGTAACATTCACTAGAGCTATTTAAGGGAAGTAACAGCCTCTGCTGTAGTTTTTCATGCCATCATCACCGTGTTTTGCTTCACAGCAATCTGTCTTACCTCTGGCTCACCTCCACTGAAGCAGGTCTGCAGCATGAGCCCAAAAGTAATGGACAGAGCTTAGGAGTCTCTGACAATAGTTTCTAAGGAGCAATTCATGTTTGCTTATTGCCTTTAGACAAAGTATATGTACATGCAGCTGAAGTTAGAGTAGGTCAGAGTGGGACAGTTGGTTATGTGTGGTTTTTGAATGACAACGCTGTTCTCCGAGATGCTGCTCCCCTGAATAAAGACACCCCAAACTAACTCCTGACAGTAGCTGCCAGCACAAACAAACTTCAGACACCCACTCCCTCCTTATCTTCCCGTGACTCTCCCATCACTGTAGGCAAGGGCAGCACAGCCTGCAGCACCTTCTGCATGTCCAGGAAAGGAGTTACCAGCACTGAACCTGCCTTGTCTCCTATACACATCTGCATCTCCCCATACACCATCTCTGCAGTACTTGCACAAAGTGCTGAGTTTATAAAAATTGAAAGGGGGGGGGGGGGGGGAAGCAAGTCTGGAGGTTATGCTGTGCTGCTCCTTACTCCTTTCTGCACGTGAAACCTGGTCCAGGAGAACTGCCTCTCTGCTGTATCACTCATTACTCCCCTCTCCCACTCCCTCAGGCAGAAGTTACTTTGGGCATTTCTGGCAAATACATGCATCTTACAGCCCTGAAGCCATTTATAAATAGATTTTTATTTATAAAGTCAATTCACATAAAATATGATACTCTTTTAAAAACTGCATATGTACAATTTAAGAAATCCTAGCAAGTGCATATAAAAATGCCTTCAATACATTTTTAAAAAAAAAAAAACAACTTCAGTTTTCAGAGAAGTGGACCTTCACACCAGGCAAACTCAGACACCACGTTAAGACACAACATAACTTTACATTTTACTAAAGTGTTTGGAGAGGAAAAAAACCCCCACCTTTTTATCTAAACTGTGTATGTTCCCAAAACATTCTAGCTGGCAGTGTTCAAGAACAAGGGAATAGGACTTGCTAAAAATAGAACCATCTCCTCACCCCTTTTCTCTAAGGCTTCTTGTACAAAAATAAGTCTTCATACACCAGTGTTCCCACAGGCTGTTCAAGTTACATATAAAATAGAATCTGACATGATAAAAAATTCCCTCCCCCTCCAGAAACAAGGAAGCATCAAGTGTTTTTAATTTCTTTTTTCCCACCCCTCCAAAGCAACACCAGAAAGCAGCCGTGGGGGGAAGCGGGGTCGCTCGGGCCTCCTCTCCGTCGGCAGCTCCCGGCGGGCAGGTGGAGCCGCTGCCCCGGAGCAGGTAGCGGAGCCCCGCCAGTCATTTACACCATTGCACTTTCCACAGCCCGAAGACGACGGCTGAACCCGGCGAGAAAAGCAGCCAGTGGGGTCCCGCCGGGGTGGGGGCTGAGTATTTTGGGGGGGATTGCTGGCTGCTGCGGAGAGCGAGGGCGCTGAGGTACTGCAGGCTGAGAGCGGCTGCGGAGAGATTTGCAAAGACCCTTGATGGGTACGTGCCCCGCTCCCCCGAGCGCCGGGGGATGGGGGAAGCTGCACCCCCCTCCCCTCCGGCTCCCCCCTCACCTCCCGCCGGGTCAGTAGCTCCCGAGCCAGCTGGTGAAGTCCAGCAGCTCCCGCTCCTCGGGGCTGAGCGCCGCGTCGTAGCCGCTCTCCTCGGAGGAGCAAGGCGAGCCGGGCACGGAGGAGGCGAAGGAGGGCGAAGCGGAAGAGTAGCCGCCGCCGCCGCCGCCTCCTTCCCCGACGGCGGCCCGCCCGCGGCCGTCGGGGAAGGCGGCGGCGGCGTCGTGCTCGTCGAGGAGCCGCTGCAAGGCGCGGATGTACTCGACGGCGGAGCGGAGGGTCTCCACCTTGCTCATCTTCTTGCTGGCGGCGCCGTGAGGAACGTGCTGGCGGAGGGCGGCGAAGCCCAGGTTGACCAGCCGCACGCGGTTGCGCTCCCGCTCGTTACGACGGGCCACGGCAGCCGCCGCCGCCGCTCCGGTGCCCGGCAGGGCGGCGAAGGCCAGGCGGCGCTTGCAGCGCAGCAGCTCGGGGGAGGCGGGCCGCCGGCGGCCGCGGGGGGCTGCGGGGGGCAGCGGCGGCAGGGCCCCGCCGTTCATCGCCGGGCGGCCACGGCGGCGGCTGGCGGAAAGCGCGCAAAAAATTTTTAAAATAAAAAAAAAAAAAATTAGAAAAACTTAAACCCCCCCCCCAAATTTAAAGGGGAAAAAAAAGGGAAAGGGGGTGGGCAGCGCGGGGGTGTTTCTTCCCACGCCCGTCCTCTCCAGCAGCCGCCCCGCGCCTCTGCGGCGGGCGCCGCCGCCGGACGGCCCTTATCAACGCGCCGCCGCCGCCGCTCGCGAGTCCCCGCCGGCCGCACGCGCCGCGCCACGCGCGCCCGCCGCCGCCGCGCCCCCCACCCGCCCTCCCCCGCGCGCGCCCCCGCCCCCGCGCGCGCCCGGCGCGTGGCGCCGTCAGCCCCGGCAACCGCCCCCCTCCCCTTCCCCTGCCCCTCCGCCGCCGCCCCGCCCGCGGGAAGGGGGCGTGCGCTCCCGTCCCTCATTTTGCAACTTCTTCCTTTAATCACCGCTTCTATTTTTATGTTTTTAATGTTTTATTTTAGTTTAATCTTTATTATTATTCGGGTGAGCGGCTCCCCTCTCGCCCCGCCTTCCCCCCCCCCCCGCACACCGGTGCGGGCACGCACGAGCAGCTGGGGCTCCCCCTGTCCCCGGTGCGGTGTCAGCCCCGGTCCTGTCCCTCCAAATGTGCCGTTTCCTCCCCCTCCCCCGCCCCCCAAAACCGGGCACCTCGTGGGCGACAGTGTCGGTGAAGGCGGCGGCAGGCGAGGAGCGGCGGCGGCGGCCCCGGGAGGGCGGCTGCCCCCGCGGGGCTTTCCCCGCGGAGCGGTAGGTGGGAGCAGCCCTGCCATCAAACACCGGGGTCGGAGCGGTGCGGGCACCTGGCTGCCGGGTGGCGTTTGTGTTGCAAAGCGGAGGGATGCACCGGGACTCTGCTTTGTTACATGTTCAAAAAAAAAAAAACCAAACCCAAAACTTACAGCAGTTGCGTGAGTCATCTTACGAAGGCCGTTCTCTGCAGGCTGACTTTTCAGGCTTAAATGAGAGCTTCGAGGATAAAGGCATGGAGAGGAGAAGAAAAATGCAAAGCTTTTGTGGCTCGGGGGTTGCACCCGGGCTTCCCTTTGCCGTGGCAAGCAGCCCTGCTTGGCTGTGCACCAAGCAAGCCTTGCTTCCAGCTCCAGGGGGAAGAGCAGCAGGACAAGGTGCTTTCAGATAGCTGAATTTAATGGGGAGGACAAAGGAGCTGCTTCTTGGTATCCTGGGAGCTTGTGGTGAGAAATCACTTTCACGGTGTTTTGCTAAATAAACAGGGTGGATGGAGGGGGTGCTACACGCACCCACTGCCCAGGGGCCGCGGTGCGCTCTCAGCTTCAGCACAGCTTGCAAGATGTGCTGTCCTCGGGACTTTGCTCCTGCCCAGCCTTTAAAAAAAAAAAAAACACCCAACCAAAAAAAACGAAAAACAAAACAGTGTGATGCTAAAACATCTCTGACAGACCCTTTCAGTGGGGTTAGCTCAGGCTCTTTCTGCCTTGTCCCCTGTGCCAGCCGCCAAGCTGGTGCTCATGCAGCCCCTCAGTGTAACCATCTGCAGGAGGTGGAGGGTGCTCATCCACTTGAGGGTTTGCAGCAGCTGTTAATTAGAGTAAGAGAAGTGCTAACTGCCTTCTGCAGGGTCTCCCTCCACCCAAAGGTGTGCAGGCAGGGAGGTTTGAGGCAGTTCAGTTATGGGGCTTCATTTTTTGGCAGGGAACATAACCCCTTCTCAGGAAGATGCTCAAAGCCAGTGTCTCTGGCAGCAACTTGGTGGTAGGGACATGTGTGCGCCCACGGCAGAGCTGTCACCACACAGATAGGTGCCAGCCAGGCTCTGTAGCACAATTTGGGTATCAAAGTAAGGATCTGTATCCCACTGGCTACCCTGAACTGCTCTGGTGCTGCTCGTAGGGTGTATCTAAGCCAAAAATAGTACTACAAAGAGCCATCCATGATTTCTAGATGTGACACGGAGGGGGCTTTTTTCTACCTGCGTGGGGTATTTAGGGAGCAGCAAGGCTCCACCACGTTGGAAGAGAAATATTTTTCCCGGGGATCGGTTGCAATGGCAGCGGGTTGAAGGAGCGAGCCCCGCTGCAGCGTTGCAGGTGGCCAAGCTGAAATTCCTGGAACTGATAGGAAGGAGCCTGCAAGTGCTTTGCATTTCTGGTAATCCCACTCAAGCACGCATCAGGCTTAGCACCCAAATTCAGTGGCTTTCAAGACGTTCTTGGCTGTGCCGTAGACCTGGGGGAAAAACCGTGAGCAGCTGCGCTGCTCCTCTGAAAGGTTTGGCCCAAGAGGAGCAGCTCGTGGTATGCGGCAGAGGCAGGAGTGTTTTGCCTGGTGGGTTCCTGGGAAGCACACGGGAGCTGCTTGCACATATAAATGTGCTTGTGTGCGCGAGCGGTCACAGGATCGCTTGCTCAGCTCAAGCCATGTAATGCTGGCGCTTGGCTTCAGCATCTGCAAAGCTGTGTTGGCTGGCGCAGGGGGCTTCCCTTGCGCTCACTAGTAATAGTGGCTTAGGCAGAAAGGGCATTACTGCAATGGAGTAATATGGATGTTCTTTTATTACCCCGTCTTTAATTTCTGATGCAAGCCTTTCTCACAGGAAAGAGGAAGTTGCTGTCTTTGAAGCTTTTCAAGAGAAAACCATCTGTATCGAAGAGCCACGCTCAAGAGTAATAACTGGATTTTTATCATACAAAAATAACTACAGGGAATTTTTTTCATTAATAACACACAGTTCAAACACCAGTAAATCCAGTCTCAAGGGAGAGCGTGCAGCCTCCAGCCCCAGTGATTCCACGCTTAGCTCAGGGATGAACTTGACTTGTCCAAATTGGCTTCAGGGCTGCTGATCGCGACGCGTGTTTCCAGCCAGATGTGGCTGTCAAGTCCGGGCCAGGGCACAGCACAAAGCAACTGCTTACGCTTTCGTAACAATACAGCTGTTTTCCCGATAGTCTGAAGAAAGGTAGGTATATCTCGTACTCTGAGAAATGTAATCTTATTTGAAATCTCTTTATGAAGTTAATGACTATGAAAGATCCAGTAGAACAAGACATCATTAAACACTGTCTGTGTTCACAATCAACTTCCTGATCGTAATCTGGGGAGACAGAGTATCCAGTGATGTGCTACCCATCCCCAGAGGGTGGGGAGAAGAAATTCTCCTCTCCTGGCACAGGTAAGGCAAAAGTGATAAAACGCATGGTCGGCGTGGACACCTCGCAGCCCGGCGTGGACACCTCGCAGCCCTGCGTGGCTTTGGCCAGTGTGGTGCAAGGTGGGCAAACTCTGCTTGGAGGGGGTAACTCTGCGGTGAAGGGCCTCTGAGCCCTCATGCTATGTGTTATTTCTTGCATCTGCCAAAGGTGAGAGCAAAATGCTGCCACCTGACTTGGCATGTGTGTCGGCGGAAACGTGGCAGACGAGGTGCTGGGTCAGTCCCATTGTGACCCATGCGTTACAGGCAACTGACATGAGCTTTTTAATTTTTTTTGCCAAAACTTTCTGAACCTCAGTGGAAAGCAATAGAGTTCCTGTTGCAATAAGGCTCAAGAGGGCGAATGCCAGAAATAAATGGCGATGGGCAGTCAAGCAGCCCCGTTCTTGGTGAGCAGGTGAATCCCCGTTTGCCAGGTTGGCTCTGCTTGCGCTGGTTTTGCTAGCAGCAGGGCTGGAGGGAGCAGGGCTAGAGTTGTGTCTTCAGGTCTATCACTTGCACAGCTGGCTCCTGGGCAGTTGCAGTTTGCAATTAGATACCACGTGGAAAAGAAAAAAGAATTTAGTTTAAGTAAGGGGGTGTGCTTTAGAGCTATGACTACAGTTGTTTCACTTTCGGGGGGGGAAAGAAGTTTATTTGAGTTTATTCTTTGAAGGGAACTCCCTGTCTTCAGTTATGCTCTTTTCAAATGTAATCTTTCTTGGGCTTGATGAACTTTTTTTAATAACTCTTCTGACATTCTTTTTGCTCACCTATAATTAATTTCAAAATGCCTGGGAATCTCTGGAGGATTTCTGAGACACGCTTTGGAAATAATAATAAATAAAAAAGCCCTTTGGGGATTTTATGATTTCTCTCTGGTTTTGTTTCTTCCAAGGCAGCCTCCGGCCAGCCTTGTTTCCATTCACAGCAGAGTTGTATGGTGCATCTGAAGCTTGGCAAAGCCCAGCACCTCCCCCTTTTCTCCTCTCCTTCCCTTCTTGAAAAGAGACAGCCCTGGGTTTAAAAGTTGATTTTTAGCTTTCATTGTGCATTTGTGCTATATGAATGCTAAGCAGCCTTTACAATGCATCCTTGTGATGTGCCCAGGAAGGCAGACACAGGCTGTGAGGTCTCTTTGGCTTCCCGTCATTCATACGGCTTCAGCGTGGTTTGATATGGGCATGTTTTATTTAAGAGCGAACTCTAGGGTGAATATAGCCATGTTACGGGCAGTAGCTGAGGGACTGAATGGGCTGAGCCAGTGACACTTGTAAATCTGCCACATTTGGAGCTATTTTCTACCATGGAGGAGAGGTACTTTCCCTAACAGTGGTGTGGGCTGGCAAAGGAGTAGGCTCCTGAGAGGCAGCAGGGACCTGGCACGGATGTGTCCTGCCTGGACGATGGGTGTAGTTTTGCCTCCTTGGGGCAACCTCCTCTCCCCTGCCTCCAGCGCATCCTTTCATGGGAGCATGAGTAGCAGCGCCCCAAAGCCGAGGGGGAGGTTTCTCTTACCTGCTGCCTGGCTGGAGTTCAAGCAGCTGGGGCTGGGGTGCTGCTGTTGCATCATTGGTGGCTGCACCGACGGAGCAGGAGCCAGAGGAGTAGACGGCAAGAAAGCACTAGCACGAATTCAGCCTCTTCACCATTTATATTTAGTCTCCCAAGTTCACCCTATGCAGCATGAACGCATCAAATCCCCCAGCTCTTTTAGGACGTCCATCTGACAGCGTGGGCAGTGTTTCCCTCCAGCTCGGAAGAGGGTTGGAGGTTTTTAGCTCTGCAAAAAATGTAATCTGGCTTTGTTCCCTTTTTTAAATCAATCCTTTCTTTCTGGACAAGGTGGCACGTCCTTCCGACACACGTGCAGCTGAGGCTGCCGGTATGTATTTTCACAGCCTAACAGAAGGCTGCAAGCTGCCACAAAGCTAGAGGAAGGGGGCACCTGGCCTCCCCAGGGTATTTTCAGCCTCGCCACCCTCTTTCCATGCTCTGGCTGATAACCAGAGATAACGGAGGAGGCCGCAGGCGGGAGCTGTGGTCACCTGTGGTTTTTGCACCGTGTTTGGGAGCAATAAGTTGTGCTCTTGCAAAGGGGCCCAACTGATAAAACCTGGCAGGGCGGGCAGGAGGCCGAGTCTTGCCGGAAAAGCCACGCTGCCATCCAGCCCACACGCCGGCCACAAGAACGGTTCCCCAGCGTGCCTCCAGCCCTGCCTCTCTTCCCATTGGGATGGGGCTGGGGGGACACCCTGCTTCTCGCCAGGGCTCCCTGGGCAGAGAGCTGCCGAGGCAGGTGTATGCCAATGACAAGGCACCCAGAGGAAATTCAATCCCAGAGGAAGTGAAGTGTTGTAAAGACCCCCTTTCAATGGCCACAGTTAAGATGAGCACGCATGCTCCCCCTGCACTCACTTCGGTAGTGCTCTTGCATGTGCCAAATATGCCTCCCTCAATCGGAGCCCAGCCTCTCTTAATGCCCCAGCTCTACTAATGCTCCTGTTACTGACTTTCTTTTGGGGGGAGGGAGTAACTTCTTTTGCTCTTTATTATTTTTTGATGTTAGAAATTCACATATGTTCTGCCCCAAAGAGAAATCTTTCAAGCCATACCTATATGGGATAAAGTGTAAGACAGAGGGAAGAGAAACAGCAGAAAATGCCTCCACCTCCAAATCCAGCGCAGCGCTGGAGCAGGTAATCGAGGCAGCAGGCACGAAGGCAGAGCGCTGAGCACTGGAGGTGAGAGAAGCATCTGCAGCGTCAGAGGACATGGGCAAACTACCCAGGAATAGGCATTTGCAACCAAACCAGAGGAAACATCTGTTTAAACCCAGGTGTTTAAAGTTACAGACCTGCTTTGAGAGCTTGGTGAGGCGATGTAGGTGCCTGTTTTTAGGGCTGGAGACAAAAGGAGGTAGAGCATCTTTTGTGGAGAGACTAGGAGCACTTCCAAGGGGTGTAGAGGATGACTTTGTGACCTCTCAGGTGGTCCTGCAGTGAGGTGCGAGGCTCCTGCAGGGACAGAGGAGACCTTTGTGGAACTGGGAAGGGAACTGCTCGTCTATTCCCTTCAGAAAGCCCTGTTGAATCATCCAGGCCTTTGGGAAGGGTTTCTGCTGGCCTGTGGGGACCTCTAGCGTGAGATCTGGCTTTCCACAGGTCTCTGTTCGGTGGCATGCGTTTAGGGTTGGGGAAGGAACCTGGGGTCTAGGGGAAAACGAAGATGGGCTGCATGGTTTTCCTCTTCTCCCTCGCTGTGAAACAGGCTCCAGGTGTGCTCACGGTAGGTGACACGGCTGCGCCCTCGCTTCTACCTGACCGCCGCTCTTGTTTGGGCTTCCCTAGCTGGTTTTACACACAGAGCTGTGCTTTGTACCTTGTTGCAACGCTTCCAGATTTAACCTGTAACTCCACCTGTGGACCAACCCTGCTGCCTTTGTACCAGTGGTCATTCCCCTTGAAAATGCAGGTGACAACACAACCGTCTGTCCCATAGCACCAGAAGAAATGATGGGTGCTAACAGCTCTGCATTTGGATGCAGTCCTAACTGCACCACAGTGTTTTATAAGGCACTTTCCCCACCTAGCCTGTCCCTGGGGGACCTGCTCCTGAACATGGGTGGCTGGGCATCAGCTGCCTCACCAGCCTGTTTGCCCGCTCTCTGTAGCCTCTCCCCACTGCTCTGCTTCCCTGCTGTCCATCTGTTGGACTTTCTCAGGTGGTTTCCAGCTGGTGGCTGGAATAGGAAGGTCTCCATGTGCACACGGGTACACCAGTGTCTCCCACCGGGCATCAGGGAGCCCCACCAGGGCAGGGACCCATGAGCCATGGGTTGTTTTAGGAAACGGTTGTGGCAGCTCTCATTGGTGTCTCAGGAGGTTGCAACTAAGATGTTTTGCAAGAAAGCTAGTGATGTAGTCAGAAAATCATGACATGCTTTTTCCTGTGCACATGGCTTTGTGCAACTCACTTTCTCTTGCTTCTCTTTGCTCTACAAAATGCATCTTCCTTCCTTTTTTCACTCCCCTCCTCCTTCTTTGTCATTTTCCTGTAGCTACAGTTACTGATGTGGGATGGTTTTACCCTTTTCCCCCCTTTCTTTGCCACCTGGGGGGAGTGCAACTATTTTCCGTTATTCTGTTTCACCTCCTTTCCACCGGTCTAGCTTCGAAACTAAGGATGATTAAGGCACTTAGTCACGCGGTCTCCCTTTGGCCAGATATTGTTCTTGAGGCTTCTTTGTGATTTACTTTTGGGAAATATGCATCCAGCGGGCAGCTGGTTTTGAAGACCAGAAGTCACCTGAGTCCTCTGTAGCCGTGGGTCTATGGGGTCTTCAGTGCTAGGAGAGGGGAAAGGACAGAGTCAAAATGTCCATGGATGGTGAGGGTCTCCTGAGCAGGGGGTTATATTTATGTATAACCATTTTCCTGAATGAAATACTACCAAAGGGATTTTTTTCCCTCGTCTGCAAATAGAAGTTTTAATAAAGTCTCAGCCAAAGGTTATTGCCATGTGGTAGTTTTTAAATGGGGAGGGAAGACTCATGCAGATCTGTTTGGGGGTTTTGATCTCTTCTGTAAAAAACAGGGGTTTTTTTCTAAATAACATTTTCCTAAACTTTTTCCCAAGATACTATTTATGCAGATTTTAAAAAAAATAGTGACAATGTTCATTAAGCAGAACTGCATCCCAATGAAAGCGAAAAACAGGGTATTTTGATACTGACTCTTGATTGAACAGTTTCAAAAATTTTTTTTAAGGACCTTTGCTCCGAACTCCGTGAAAGGCTGTTTTTCTGTATGCCTTTCCTCCTTTCCCAGATGGCTGCGTGTCGGAGCTGACGGCAGCCCACCAAGAGCCTGGGCAGAAGGCGGTTGCTCTAAACAGGATTTAATAATCAGGCAGGAGGAGGTGCATCGGCACGTGGTGGGGACTACACTTCCCGAGAGGCCCCGCTGTGGCCATGCTTCCCTTTGGTGTAAACCCAGGCTTTATCAAGAGCTGGAGGGACCAACTGCCAGCTCTCTCTGGGGACAAGCAGCCATGGGACTGAGGTGTGGGATGAGGACCACCAAGTGCCAGCTGCTGGTGACCAGCCTCTGTGTCATGGTGAGCAGGCAGGTTTGGGGGGATCTCTGCAGAACTGAGGTTCTTGCTTCGTTGCCTTTCCTGTCCCCACTCAGAGAGGGTCGGGTTTCCTCACATTCTGTTTTTTGCGGGCAGAGGGCAAGCAAAGCCAACTGCCTGAGTTATCATTGCACCCTGGGTGGTTATCGCTGGCTGCCAGCATCGCCCCCCCTCCGCTGATAGACTTCTGGTTTCTCAGGGCTGTCACGCCGCTGCAGCTCTTTCACAACCCGGCGGCCACCTCGAAGGAGAAAGGAAAGGTCGCTGCTGTTGGAATGGGTGGTTTTCAGCAAAAAGATATTTGCTCCTGTCTCCTTGGAGCAAAAGAGGGAGGATGGACCTGCTGCAGTCACACTTGTTGCTGGGAGGGTGGTCAGCTGCAGGCGGGATCAGTGAGGATATGAAACCACAATGCTTCAGTGGAAGTATATGTGAGAGACCTGTGGATCTGCACCTCAAAGTAAAAGAATTCTAGGGATCCTTTTTATCAGCTTTTGAAGCAAATTGAAGGGGAGCTTCTTGACATCTGTTGTTAGAGCTAACGGGCAATGGTGGAAACTGGGAAATGCTTCTCCTGGATGTTTTCAAGTTGTATGTACTTGTTGCCTTTTCACTTCATCAAAACTTGCAAGCTTGAAAAATAATAATAATCTGTATTTAGCTCAAAGAGGGTTGATGGCTTGGAAAGAGTGTAATTAAAAGGTAATACCTTATTTTGGGCCCCACATTAAATTTATAGTTTGTCCAAATTTCAACGTATCAAGACTGTTGGCTGTAGGGGCTGTACGTTGTTCTCTCTTCCAAATAACAAAATATGTCATTTGGCAGAAATCAAAGGAGGATTGGTACGAAACATGTTTAGAGGAGATGTTAAGGCACAGTTGCTGTGGATGGCTAGAATCATGTTATTGCTCCTGGGAGGATTTTAGACTGGTGTTTCTCAGAAATCTGAGCTAACCAGTGTTGCACTTAGGATTTTGCTGGGTGTGGGTCAAGATATGCAGTAATACACAGCATGAAGGATCAGTAGGTGCCACAAATTAGGTTATTTATAAGGAGAAAATGCTACAGTTTGCATGTATTTAGTCTCCGAAACTGTAAGTCTCCAGCAAAAGCTATTAGAAAATGTCATACAGTGGGGATTATGTTGACACCGGACTGTCACATTTGACACAGGGATAGCTACCTTGTGTTTCCGTATTGTAAATGCACAAAATGATGAAACCTTATCTTAGGAGCTAGGAGTGGCCTCACCTCTTGTATTTCCAGGTTCATTACACTAGAGTTGGAGCTGGTTTTAACTGTCCTGCTGCTGGTGCCTCTGTCCCAGCTCTGCTACCAGTCGTGCTGGAAGAAGCCCTGCCCTAGAGCCAGGTGCCATCAGAAATGTTCCCTCTCCATCGCCTGGACTTGCTCTGGGCAACACAGAGGGTAACATGCTGGTAGTCACCCCATGCCTTAGGCATATCAGTGCTTTCAGGGATGGGACAGAAACACGGACGGCCCAGCAGCATATTGCGGGGACAGAAACCAACACAGATTACTTGGAGTAGTACAAGACTCAGCTCTTTGCACTCTACAATAGGAAATATAGCCAACAACAGGCAATGGGACTAGCATTGCAAAGAGCAAAGCAGAGAACCTCATCCTTGCCCAAAACCACTATTGAAGCTGGCAGCCCTCATAACTGCATGTGAGTACTCTGCAGAGCGAATTGGGACTGCACAGGTGTGCTGCAAGAGCATGGATCCTCTGGGTTTTCTTCATGCGGTGGGAATTTCATCCACGGACACTGGCCGTGGGCTGTGCAGTGTCACGTGCATGCTCATTGTGCAAGAGAGAAAAAGAGCTTCAGTATGTTTAAGTGTCTGGGCTTTGTCCTTTTATGTGCATTGTGGGGTACGTGCAGTGGTCTTTGGATGATCAGGCTGTCTGCATCTGCATAGGGCTCAGGAGTATCCAGATACACCTCAAAGCTTTGTGTGTGCTCAGCAGGAGCTGCTACCGTGTAAATCCCTTCCTAAAAACCTTCTTTTCCAGCTGCTGGGGTTGTCCGTTGCCACGCTGAGCACAGTCACCCATTACGGGCTCCATTTCGCCCTCATCAGCGACATCTCCCTGGAGAGCAACTCCTACAGGGTCATCCACCACGCAGGTACGTTGTGGTCACATCCAGTGAGACCTTTGGTGAACCCAGGAGCTGCAAAATCCCCTAAAGCAATTGAAGGAAATGCAGAGGTATTGCAGGAGGAGGCAGGGGCTGGCTTTTGGAGGATGCATTAGGACTAACACAGTCCCACAGGCACTTTTTTCCTGTATCAGATCCACATGCCAGGCACCAAAGGGTGCTGTGGGAGCACAGGGTGCTCAGGTGCTGCTGCGTTCGCTCTTGTCCCTCTATTCACCGTCTCCCCATCCTTCCCCTGTGCTGCGGTGAAAGCTCAGGGGGAGCTCAGCCACAGATGGACCTAAAGGTGCAGTGGGGCTGGAAGGGCCCTGGGAGCGTGGGGAGCGGGACTGTTACAAGAGTTGAAGCAAAGCATAGAAAATTGAGGATGGGAGGAGAAATGCATGGAAACACCTATTTTTGGAGGAAATGTGAGGGTTTTTCCCTACACAAGGGAGAAAAATAAACTGAGTCTCGGGTACAAAGCTAGAGCAAAGAGATGAGAACAGCCCAGATACTAAAATACTCCGCTCACCTCTGCTGCACTCGCATCTGCTGCTTCTCCCAAGCTATACTCTGGACGTAAACATGCTCATACCCTGTCTAGATCCTGGCTCTCAATTTCAGTTTAACAAGGCAGGTGTAAAAACTATGTTAGTCCAAAGCTAAGGTACAGCCCTCCCCCTTTCCTACACACACCAGGGGCTATATAGATTGGGACTTAATCCAGCCTTGCAGGCTCTCCCTTCCCAGACAGCCCTCTAGAGCGATGCTTCCACTTGCTTTGCTTGCAAGCGTTAACTCTTTGCACAGTCAGCCCTGAGTGAGGGTTGCGAAGCCCTTCACAACGCCGTGGTCCCTGAGCCCTGCCGCAGGGTACCGGCTGTGACCTTGCCTTAGCCAGGAGGAAACCGGAGGGCAAGTGTTGCACCAGATTAGCAGCGCACGAAGTCCCGATAGGGGCTGTGGGACAGCTGCTGCACGTCAGCCCGCCCCATTCAGGGGGATCCTTATCTGAGTGCCAAAATAATTGACAGCTTGTGGTCCGTCGGGTGGACCGTCACCCTTTTAGGGTGCTTCACTCTGCTGGAGCTGTGGGAACCGCCTGGAGGTGTACAGCCCTGCCGGACAAGCAAAGCATATGCAGATGGGGGGTTATTGAATAAATTATAAAACATTTTGAGTTCTGCAACCTGGTCCTCTTCGACCAGCTCCCCAAAACGCACCTTTTGGCCCCTCTCTGGGCAAAAGCATCAGGCCAGGCCTCCGTTAGCCCTAAAGTCTTGGTGTCTGACCGCAGCTCCCATGTCCAACTTCCTTCCAGCTTTCTACTTTGGGATCTGCCTCAGCATGACCCTGATCCTCGCCGCCCTGCTGAGCTCTGCTGCCACAGTGCGGGAATCGCAGTGCCTTACTGCCATGGTGCGTATCGGGAGGGACTGGCTGGGAGGGGCTTTTTGTAACCTTGGGCTGGTACCCTTACAATGTGGTGCTGGGAGCTGTTTTGCCTTGTGCCTGGGAGCATGCACGCCTGGGGAAGGATGTCCTGTTGCTCCACCCTGTGCTGCAAGGGGACGTTTTTGTAAAAGACATGACCCTGCAGATCTCCTCCAGCTGAGGATTTGCATCCTTCTGCACCTTGTTTCTTTTGCCAAGGTGCTGTGTGCACAGCTTTCGAAGCGGGGTCAAAAGGGGGTGCTTATCTGCCAGAGCAATTGCAGTGATGACGATTCCCAGCGTATTTTTTCTCACCGAGACAACACCTGGTTTGTGTGGGGAAACATTAGCAGTGCAATTTTGAGCAAGAATGTAAAAGTCCCACGTTGTTCCTCTCGCTTGTGACAGCAAAGCTAGCTCCCCTCCTTCCCGCCTTGCTGCAAACATCCACCACAGTGGTGGTGCAGGGCATACAAAGCATGGCAGCAGGCATGGGGGCTTTGGGCTGGACCCTCAGTTTCAGCCTCCAAGGAGAAGGTGGAGGGGTACCACAAGAGCTGAAATGCCACCTTTCTCCTCTCCATCATCCACAGTGAAGTGCCTGTTTGGGCCCGGACCATGCCAGCATTAGTAAACTGGACTGTGAGCTCTGCTCCATTTAAAAACACAGCCTGCCCACAGGGCTTAGTCTGAACGGCGCAGCTTCCAGCCTCGGGGCCGGAGGGATGAGCGGAAAAGTGCTGCTCACTGCATGTTTGCCCATGCTATGTGAAGGGCAGGAGTTAACAGGTAGGTTGCTGTGCATGAAGCCGTGCTTAATATAAAATAATTGCATTGCTGTCATACATAAACTAGCTTTAAAGAGATTTATCTTATCTATGTAATTGGGAGAATGATACTGATGGCAGAAATGAGAAGCTGACACCTTAACACTTAGTGCAAAGCAGCTACTGAAGTTAATGTTTTCACCTTCTCAATACGCAGTCTTCCTCTCTCTATCTGAGATGCTCAAAGGGGCCTGGGTGACACAGTTCCTATGAATACTGCTAGCAGAGTATGGATAATTCCCCTCTCTTTTGCTGAAGCATACTTTAATGTGTGCCTGCAATTACCGCATCTAAAACAACAGATGGGTATGTACAGGCTAGTGGAGACTGTCATGGCTGCCTGAAAATATTGTTGAACTTCTCTATAATGTTTCTTTGGTTGCCTTACTCTCTGTGCAGTATGGTTTGGGATATGCCACTAGGTTAAACAGGCTGTTAAAATTATAGCCATTCCCTGAAGGGATAGTTAAAGAAAAACATACCCAGCAAACTCCTGAGTTGCTGTCCTCCTCTGAGGGCTACCTGCTGCTTCTTTCCCTTCCCCTTGCCGCCAGGGCGAGGACCAGCAGATCCTTTCCTCCAGCCACCCATCGATTCCCCCAGCCTGGCTGGTTTGGTGTAACACAGCCAAGCTCTGGCCACCAAAGAAACCTCCGGCTGGCAGAAACCTCAAACTAGCTATTTACCTTTGTGACTCCTAGTGTGTCCTGTTCACTTTGCTTTAGCATTCACAGTGTGGGTCCTCTGGGGGAGGTGGTCATCTTCATTTTTGGAACTCTGGTGATGCCATTGCAGTGAAGACACGGTATCGTTGCCCTGTGGGAAGAGGAGGAAGGGTGCGAGGTGCTTTCCCCGCGGCTGTGGCAATGAGGCATCCCACTCTACTCTCAGCAGGGGATAACGGGATGCCCCTTGTTGCCTTTAAGCTCCGTTTCCGCCGTCTCCGGCAGCGTGAGGGGCCCGCAGGGTGTTTGAAGCTGCCGGGCAGGGTGGAAGGGGAGAGGGGGCAGCTCGCACCCGAGCGAGGGGTCGCTCCACTGCCGCGCTTCCCCGGGAGCGGCCGGCCCGGCTGCGCCTCCGCCGCTGGAGGGGGCCGTGGGCCCGCCGAGCTCCCCGCTCCCCGCCCCGCCGGGCCCTGGCACTCGGCACCGGGAGATGCAAGGGAAACGCACTGGGTGAGGGTGCACTGGGTAAGTGGCTGCACCGCAACCACTGCGGGGGTGGCGGCATGTCCCCAGCCCTTCAGAAATTAACGAGGGGCCCTGAGAAATAGCAAAGAGCTGATCACCAGCAACCTTATTCTCTGCTCCTCTTTGTTCAAGCAGCTCATCAGCATCTTAAATCACATAGGGGAGCTTTGCTATCCCTATAAATTGCCCCTCCACCCCGTTCTAACTGTTAGTATCTTACAGCAAGGGCCAGCCGGCTGCTTGTTTTCCCACCAGTTCCTACCCTCTCCCAAGGCTCATATTTAATCTCTGAGCTGCAAGCGAGAAATGCAGACAGGGAGAGCCAGCCCCTGATGGCTGCGGTGAGATGTAATCGCAGGCAGGAGTGGGGTTCAGCCCTGTGGGGCTGTGAAACTTGTTGTTGGTGTCGCGTCCTGCCCTGCTGATCCCCGCTGGGCTGTAGCTCGCAGAAGTGATCAGCCCCCTGGCTTGCAGCTTTTTTTCTACTGGTTAATAGAGAGGATTTTTCACCTTCCCCTGCTATTGATTTTAAAGGACTTCTCCTCTCCTGCAAAGCATGTGTCTTGTTTAGAAGACCATTTAATTCACTCTTTAATCAAAGAGGGAAAACACCAGAGTATTGGTGCCTGACATCTGTGGCTGTATAGGAAACAGAGCCATGCTTGGGGTTGTCTGCATCGATGGGGCTAATCCACAACAATGCCGCTTGGTAAACCAGCCACCCTGGGGAAATGCTAGCCAGGATGCAGATGGGCTTAGAGGAGCATTGCCCTGGTCACTGACCTGTTGGGTGGATCCCATCTCCTTCTTTTGCCTCAGTTTCCCTACTGGCTTTTTTTTTGTGGTCTATTTAAATTATAAATGCTCACCCTGCCTGGCTATCTGGGGTTTGTGTGTATAAAGAGGAGGGGTCTCGGTCTTTGCAGGCCTTACTGGTGCTGTCCTAATAATGATAATGGGTGCAGAGTGGTTAGAAACCAGAACAGGTCAAATATTGGTTAAAGCACACGTATCTCAGGAGCTTGACTTGTAGCTGCATTAGCAGCATCACCAGACCAGACAGATGCTACTCTGCATCTACTGATGCTTGTGAGGAAGCTGGTTTCTAGAGAGTAACTGAGAACTTAAGAATAAAAAATTATGTTCTAAAATCCTGGACCATTATCCCCAAAGCTCCTCTTAAACAGGGAGAGTAGTAACAGCTTTATTGACTGTCCTCCAGTTCTGGCAAACCCTGCTTTTTGGTGATCCATGGTCCATCAAGCAGCCAGTCCTGAATGTAAACATCCTGCAGCTCTCACAGCCCCTGAAAGCCATGTCGCTATCGAAGGGGAGGAGAAGGAAGGAAAACTGCAGTTTTGCTAGTGCTGCTTGTACAAAGGAAAGACTCCGGCTCCGGTGGGGTTTAAGGCACTGTGTGCTGTTATCTGGTCAGATGGAGAGGGGGGAGAAAAAAAAAGCACGGAGCAGCACGCCAACCAGAATATCCCAACTGAAATTCTTACACCTGAACTTTCCAGCCTACAAAACACTTGTGTAGAGCAAAATTTGTGTTCAGGATGGAGCAGCTGTTCCAAGCACCAGTTCCAAATAATTTCTGTGATAAAAAAGCCTTAGGGAATGCCCGATATAACCCAGTTTTTCACCAAGAGTGATGTGCCAGTAGGGCCAGCACACAGCACAGGCTGTTTGCTTTACTGTTCCCAGGTGTATCATTGTAGGCAAGTGTGTAGAGGGTCCTTAATAACACCGCAGCGCACTTCAGCATTTTGCTTTCACAATGGATCTGTCTCCCGTGCTCTCCCTCGTGGTGCAGCACTCCTGAGCGAGGCATCCGTGCGCCGGTGGTCCCTGGGGAGCAGGTGCAGGCAGAGCCCATGTGCTCAGCTGCAGCCGAGGACGGACTCCTCCTTCGCACTGAGATCACTGGCTCGTGTTTGCTGTGTAGAAAGGCAAAAACATTGTGTGCTTTTAGATGAACTGGGTCAGGGAGGGAGGGATGCAACCTGATAGATGCATTCGGAAATTATCTCCCCCCTTCCTCACCCCTGGGCTGTGAAGTCTGGCAGGGAGCTGGCCCTTGCATGGCCACAGCAGCACCAAAAAGCAGCTGGAGCTGAGCAAGGCACAGGCCGGCTCCTTCCCTGAGAGTGTGGGGGTTTGGCAGAGCTACCGAATCTGGTCTGAGCTAAAGGATCCCTCCCTCATCTGAAGTGGACCCCCTTAACCAAAGGGGAAGCATCAGAAAGGTGAATTAAAAGATACACCAGCCAACAGACAAGACGCTGTTTCTGCGGATTCTGCCAGGTCTCTTGAAGACAAATTGTTCCTTGCAGCAAGGATGGAAACAAGGTCATTCATAAAAGAGTAATTGATGTCTGGCCAGTGACAGACCTCCGCGGGGCTGATGTGACTGCCTCCTGCAAAGGGAGCAGGCAGCAGCCCGCGGCTGGCTCCGAGGAGCTCCAAGGGTCTGGGAGATGGTGAACCAGCTTCGACCTTTCCACATTTTGTATGCAAACTACGTGTTGCCTTTTTCTTTTTTCATCCAAAAGTCTTCTAATGTAATTAGAAAGTTGCTCTTCCAAAAGCCTTTTGGCTGGGAAGGGAAAAAGCAGCCTATAATTCATTTATAAGATGTTCTCGGAGCCATGTAATTGTTCCGCACTGGATGGATGGAGGGGGAGCTTCCCAAGAGGCCACGTCTCACTATTCCCAGAGAAGCTAGATAGAAATAAAGGGGGAGTCGATGATGGAGGTGAAGGACTGAGATGTGGGGTGGGGCCGAGGAAGGGAAGATGAGAAGGAGGATTTTAATCTGCTGGGGTTTCTGGCCCCAGAGAGATGTCTTAAGTGCTGGAGCTGGTGGGGGAAGAAAGGGAGAGCACGTCTGGAGAAATCTGGGTGGTACCACTGGCACGCTGTTTTTCTCACTCTCCAGGTTCATGGTGGGTCCTCTCAATTAAACCCTTACTGGAACGATGTGCGGAAGAGCTTTCACATTGCTATCAGTGCTGTCTTTTTCATCTGCCATAATTTTCTCTTTCTTTCTTGTCTTTGAGCTTGATTTTGGTGAAAACGTTGACTTTGTTATGCTGGGTTTTTTGGGGGGAAGTTGTTGGCGAAGGTGCAAAATGCAGGGTCTGGTCCTAGTGAGGAGCAACCTGAAATGCCCGTGTAACCTCACCTCCTCCCCCCTCCAATTTGTGCTGTACCTGCAGGGGTTGAACCGCCCACCCCGGCCGGGTTCGGGCTTGGTCGTGCCGTGCTTTGGTCCGTGGCATCTCGCCCTGTGTGCTCTTCCCCATCTTCGCTACTTGTATCCCCCTTGTCACGTCAGCGTTTGATCAGACTTTCCTCTCATCTCCTTTAGGGTCCTCTGTTATCCCATTTCAGCTTCTGGCAAGGCAGCGAGTGATCTCACCACCTATATGGCCAGGCAGCTGCCAAAAAAATAAAAGAAAAGGAGAGACTGGACATACATAATTTAAGGTTTTTCGTAAGAGACGTACCAGGGTTTTCCCCAGCGTCTGATGCAGAGCCTGAAACAAGGCAGCCCTGAAAAAGTGGTGAAATGCCAATGGCAGTCTTGTTCCCCAAGCAAAGCCCCTGGGCATGGCATCGTCCTGCCGCAAGCAGAGAAACACAGCAGGCAGCAGATGGACAAGAACCAGCAAAAGGCAGTTTATTGGCATGTTCACGTTCATTTCCAGGATTTGAAGTAACACTTTTTCCTTTCTTGCTGCATACGGAAGAATTTGGGGCTTTTTTATTTAAACTTACTTTTTAAGCAACAGTTTTTTGGTGAAGCAGAATTGGTAGTGGCAACGCTCTTCTTCCTCTCCTTAAGCTTGAATTTGGTAAACTTTCATAAAAGTTTTAATCTTTTTTAAGTTATTTGTTTCAGCTATATCACACTATTAAAACACTCATAGAAAAAAATTAGTAGCCAAAATAAGCTGCAGTCGGTTCGGTAACTTTCTCCTGCTACATAACTTCATGTTGGAAGAGGGACAGTTTCACGGAAAAACTTGTAAGGGCAATAATTTTCAACTGGTGCTTATTCATCATCTTTTGCCATTCCAAGGCTAAGCTGTGGATTCATATTTGATGAGCCCATTTAGGCTTCAAATGCTTTACAGGCACTTTTTTTCTTCCTTTTTTAAATTTTTTTTTTGATGTGAACAAGATCCTTTGGTCCAGCTGTCACAACAGGCAAGCGCTGTTTACATCAGGGATTTTTTTTTTGAACGAGATTTGTTCAAATAAAGAGGCAATGCATGTAAGTTCCAGCTCTGCAAGCCTAGGGAAGAAGACAAAAGTCAAGTTGCCTCCTGCGTCGTTGTCGTTATTGTTTAGACACTTCAGGGTCAGTTGCTGGCCTTGATTATATTTCTGTCGTCCTTTTGTCTAACTAGGATGGTGCTGATTTAAGGAAGGCGGCTTGGCCGTGCAGCTGCCACCTTGCTAACAGAATAAAGTCCAGGTCCTTTTCCAGAGCAGGTTGCTCTCCATCCTGGTTACTTGCTTCTTTATGGACTATTTGTGTGGTTTTCTCTTTGAAACCAATAGCCGAGTTTTAAACACGGGGGATTGAATCCCATGAGTAAGGAGATGCTATTCTGGGGCACGGTCCTGCTGCAGAAGAGATGCATACTGTAAATATAATGTTTTTCTCTCCTTTTTTTTTTCCCCCAAGGGAAATTTGGACAGAATAGGTTAACTGCTCCACAGGAAGCCGGGTGCTTTTTTGGTCAACCCCTTCAAATGGCCACAGTGTAGTTAGAGGGCTCCTGACGGAGAATCACATTATTATCCATCTAATTTCTTTTAAGTAACCAGCATTATGAGGGATACTAAAAGAAGGTGATGTTTAGCTCTAACTTTAACTAAACTTGCTCAAACAAGCATATTAAATAGGTCCCAACTGTGTTTTCAAATGGATATTTTTCTCCCCATGCTGTAACTGATGGTATTTTTCCTCTTTATCCTCAGGGATTTTTCTGTTTTGCCCTGGCCTTCTGTGGATTGATCCCAGCTGCATGCTGGAGATTCACGCACAGCACGGAGGTAAGCATCGGCTGCTAGGAAATACCACCAGCATCTCGTCAGATAGAGGTTTTTTTTATAGCAACTATTTCTGCCATAAAAGGGACATCTGGTGGTAATTAAGCCGTCCATGCTGAGGTCTATCAGATGCATGCTCTGTCGCATCCATCCTTTGCAAGAATGGGGCCTCCTTCACCAGCTGCCCCTCCAATGGGGTCATCTGAAGGGAGAAGCCATAGAAACCCTCACGCAGGGCAAACGCTTTGTCCTGAAGGCAAAACAAAATGCAAGTCTCATTTTAAATAGCTTTGGGATATTTTGTTTTGTTTTGTTTAATTTTGTTTTGTTTTAAATGAGATGCTTGACTTTCGAAAAGTCATTTCCAGCCAGTTTTAATTCCTACTAATGTCAGTTGGGAGCCTCTATTCAAAGGCGGTGGCAGGTTGTGACCTGAACAGTTGTCTCTGGCAATGGCCAGGAGAAACACCCAGGAGATGTGTTTATTAACCAGCAGCAGTGGTACAGTAAAAACACTAGTGTGAAAAATGGTGTTTTGGGTTGCTGTCACAGTGGACAAGAAAGAGAAGATTGTATGAGGTCGAATTTGCAAGAAAGTTGAGTTTTGAATTGTTAACCCAGAGCTTGCTGGTGCTGTGGTAGATGGATGGTGTTGGAGATGCAAGGTGCTGGGGAAGTTGAGGCATGCAGAGTTGCTACGGGACAGCCCTGCGCATCGCAGTGGGTACCCTTACCCCGGGGCTGGGAAGCCCCTGGGGCCAGGGTAGTAGGCTGCTGGGGAAAGCAGAAATTGAACTTAATATTTAGTAGCCAAAAGAAGTTTAGACTTTTTTTTAACCCTTTCCTAATCTGATATAATTTGCTTTTTGTATATTTATTCCTCTTTCCATTCAGAGGAATTTGTTACTGCTTGGTCTTAATTCCCCTTCCTGCATCCCTGCACTCAAAAAAAAAAAAAAATTTAAGAGACTTAGGAGTGCAAAAAAATCATGACTTCTTTTTTTTGAAAGCAGAACACTGACATTTTAGGCAAGTATCCAAATTATCTAACAGCAATTCAGATAAGTGTTTGGGACTTTGATAGACGTTTCATGCAGTGGGTTGATCCCCGTCTCTGTTTTGCTCCTCCCCAATCCCAGGCATGTGCCACAACCTGCAATGTTCTGGCCAGCAATGAGGATATGAGTGATGTGAAACATCATCCCAGTGGATTAGGGTCAGGTTGATAGTGCCAGCTCACCTCTTTAGGGTTACAGATGTTGTGAGGGATCGAAGACCACTGTGTCAAAAGCTGGCCATGAGATTTCGTTCTGTGCTGGAGGAGCACAATTCCATCAAAACCCCAGAGACTCAATTCATGCTAGGACTGGGGCAATTGCACTTCTCAGGGACAGGAAGCCCTGTCCCATAATGGTTCAGTGTCCTGTGCAAAAATTAAAACCAGTCCTTCTGGAAGCAGAAGTCTAAAGGGCAAAGTCAAGGTTAAGGTGAGAGGTAAGGTCCTGCTTCTCTAGAAAGTTTGTCCTGAGCTGACCAGTGCCACAGTAGTTGAAAATCATATGAAATATGCAGATGGCTACACTGGATCAGACCAAAGGTACCTGCTCTCAGACAGGCACACCCACTGTTGGCCTAGGTAGGAGCATAAAAACCCAGCGAGCACAAAACAATGCTTTTTCAGATGCCAACAGCTCGTGGCTCAGGTGCCTGCTGGTGGCACCTGCTGGTGCCTTTGTCTTTAAAGCTCTCAGTGGATTTTTCCTCTGTAAATTTGTCCAGCTGCTTTGGAAACGTTAGGGTGAGTGCTGATGGCACAGCAGCGTCTTTTATCTCTACACTTACCTGGCTGAAGCGGATTCAGTCAGAGCTGAGACATCCATGAAAAAGAGTCTTTCCACAGCCTCTGTATATATTTCCCCTGGTTTCAGGCAAAACTATCAAAATTTATTATAGTCACACTAACAATTTAATATGGAAATAATTTTGTTTTCATGACCAACACAGCAGGGAGGCCTTGAGCACGCTTTCCTCCTTCTTCTGCTGAAGTTTGTAATGAGAGATTGAAACAAAAGCTGTGTTAGTAAAGGAGAAATGGCACCAGAAAGTGTGTCTGGTTGGTCTTGTGAAATTACGTTATGCAAATAGACTATTTAGTTATACTTTTTAATCCACAAACATAGAATCATAGAATCGTTTAGGTTGGAAAAGACCTTTAAGATCAACATGTCCAACCATTAGCCTAGCACTGCCAAGTCCACCACTAAACCATGTCCCTAAGTACCACATCTACACGTCTTTTAAATACCTCCAGGGATGGTGACTCAACCACTTCCCTGGGCAGCCTGTTCCAGTGCTTGACAACCCTTTCAGTGGAGAAATTTTTCCTAATATCCAATCTAAACCTCCCCTGGTGCAACTTGAGGCCATTTCCTCTTGTCCTATCACTGGTTACCTGGGAGAAGAGCCCGACACCCACCTCACTACAACCTCCTCTTAGATAGCTGTAGAGAGCAATAAGGTCTCCCCTGAGCCTCCTTTTCTCCAGACTAAACAACCCCAGTTCCCTCAGCCGCTCCTCATAAGACTTGTTCTCTGGACCCTTCACCAGCTTTGTTGCTCTTCTTTGGACACGCTCCAGCACTTCAATGTCTTTCTTGTAGTGAGGGGCTCAAAACTGCACACAGTATTCAAGGTGTGGCCTCACCAGTGCCGAGTACAGGGGGACGATCGCTCCTGTAGTCCTGCTGGCCACACTATTTCTGATACAAGCCAGGATGCTATTGGTCTTCTTGGCCACCTGGGCACGCTGCTGGCTCATATTCAAGCAGCTGTCGACCAATACCCCCAGGTCCTTTTCTGCTGGGCAGTTTTCCAGCCACTCTTCCCCGACCCTATAGCGTTGCATGCGGTTGTTGTGACCCAAGTGCGGGACCTGGCATTTAGCCTTGTTAAACCTCATATAATTGGCCTCAGCCCATCAATCCAGCCTGTCTGAATCCCTCTGTAGAGCCTTCCTACCCTCAAGCAGATCAACACAACATGGAGTAGGATGTAAAAAGGCTGCAAGAAAAAGTGGTACATTGGGTTAATACAGGGATGTGCCATTCAAAAAAATATTTAAAGGAGAATTACTTTCTCTGTATTTCTCTTAATCACTACATCTGGTTTTACTTCAAATTATTTTCCTGTTTTTTTGCTTTGAGTGCCCTGCCCATAAATGCACCCATGTGTTGTGGTTAGCTTTAGCAGTTGGTTCGGTTTCTTTAAGCAAGACAGCTTCCACTAGGCAAAAATGAGGTGTTTTTGTAAAATGTTTACTTTCTGGGTAAAGAAAACCAGCAGTGTTTCTGACAACATAAAAATTAAAATACCATTAGAGATCGTCTTGGGTTTCTCTGCTTCCTAAAATGCAAAGAGAAACAGGGAATATAAATGAGGAAAGAATTAATCAGGAGTGTCACTTACAAAACATATGGAAATTCGGTTTCACTTGAAAGGTAACCTGTCTCACCAGTAAGAGAAATGCAGATGTGACAGAGAAATGCAGAAGTGACTGCCCCTCCAGGACAGAAAGACAAGTAGTACAGTGGTACAGAAAACTGAATGGAGCAGGGGGAAGACTCCTGAAGTCTCATTATAGAGCCATTTGTTTGTCTGACTTTCTCAAAGCAAAATTAAAGCAGGTGTCCTCCCCAGCCTACTGCGTGTCAGTACTGTCGGAAATAGTTAATTGCGGTAATAGGGCGGGAAAAATCAAACTCAGCCAAATTGATGGGTGTCTTGTAAGCCTGATGGGATGTACACAGCTATCAAGAAAGGAAGAGAATATGGGGATGTAAAACTGAATATGGATGAATATGCCTATTACACATGCCTGAATCAGTGCCTCTGAGAGCATCGAGGGGTTACTGCCCCCACGTTCATGGCTAAAACAAAAATGTGCATTTTTCCCATGCAAAATACGTTGACTTTCCAGTGAAAAGCCAGACAGAAAATCAGCCTATTCAGTTTGGAAATGCCGACTGGGAGCTGGCATTGGTAGATCCCATCCTCTCCTTCCCCCCAGGCAAGGTGCCGAACACAGGCAGCGCTGAAAGTGGAGCCCTCCCCTCCCTCTGCAAGCCAGGAGATGGGAGGTCTCTCCTGCACCAAACCAGGGTAGATGCTCTCAGAGGTTTGCTCCTCTTGATCAAAAAAAAAAAAAAACCAAACAAGCCTACATCTCCTTCATAAAACAGATCTCTCTTACAGAAAATCATCTGAAATGGAAAAGCCCACTATTCAGTTGAAAAATTGTTTTGATGGTTATTTTCAAGAGGCAATAGACAGAAATGTTGTTTGAACATGATGAAAGCAAGATGCCTTTTTTGCCTTTGTGACTCTTTCAAAGCCCTGTTTACAGTGCTTCTTACAGAGAAGCTACTCAGGACAGGGAAAAAAGAAAAGTTATTTGTAAATATTTGATATTCTCAGACTTGGGCACTGTAAAAAAAATGTGAATCTTCTCATTTCCCATTCTTTTCTGCTTTTGTGACCTCCTGTAGGTCCTGAATGAATTCTTTCAGACAGATGTCACATGTTTTAATTTCAAGTTACCTGCATTCCAGATAGACTCGGTGTCACCATAGTCTTTATTCTTAAAATAATGTATACCAGACATGCAGAAATCATGAATCTGAGATTTATCGTGCTTTGTCCTAAAAGGTTGATCCCTCTGTTCAGCATCATAATTATTCCTGCTCTATTGACCCATCCATGTGGTCAGTGAATGGGTTCTGTGAGGTCCAGGCCTCCTCCATACTGTCTTCTCAGGCTGCTTTGCATCCATCTGTCTGCGTTAAAGTACTTTTAACGAGGAACTAATAACCTACTCATTCCCAAAGTATGTTTGTCTGGTAGGTTCTGCAAAGAAAATGGTGTACAAAATAGGGAAGAACAAAGAAGTCAGAGTAACATCCCAGATCCTCTGCCTGTCTTGCCAGCATGTATAATGCAGCTTTTCTGTTAAGGTCGACCCCTAGTTTACAAAGAAACACTTTGCCTCTTAGCCAACAGCACCAACAGAAAAGGTGCTGCTGTCACTTGGAGAGGTGTCAAAACTTCTCTGGGCAGGTCAGCTGCTTGGAGGAAAATCTGAAATGAAAATATTTGTAATCTGGAGGTTGTTGAAGTACCTTTTCTCCTGTTAGCTGTAGTGCTGAGCCATTCATGTTTCAGTATTTTCTAGCTCGGCTTGTTCCTGAGGCCCATCCTCACCTGCTGCGCCCAACACTCCTCCCTCACCTCCGTCCCATCACACTCTCAAGCCCATGGCTCCAGAAACACCAAAGCCCAGCCTCCCAGTCCCTGTGAAACTCTAGTGTGCTTTTCTGCTTGGCCCAAATCACCTGAGACAGTTGATCCCTTTCCACGTCTGACCTAGTGCAGACGAGGGTCTCCACGAGGGTGAGGAGCACATTTGGTTGCCCTCCCTATGGGCCATCTGGCCAAAATGTGGTCTTGGTAGGGAAGTGTGACAAACCTATCTGAGTAACGACAATGATGGTGCAATCAAAGCGAATGAGAGACCAGCGTACAAGGGAGGGCAGGGAGGATGACCTCTATGCAAGCACCTTTGATGGAACAGCTGTGGTAACCACAGAAATGATGAGGTTTTTGGATGGTTTTCAGCCACATTGGGAAGTCCTGGTTCCTGAAGCCAAAGAGCTGAGTCTTGTTTTCCAAAGTTATTTTTATGGCAGCTCCTTTGCCACAAACCGCTGCCTGTTTAGGTGAGGTCTCTTAGTCATTCCCAGTGTGGCCCAATGCAGCTGGGACCTGGAATACGGAGAAGGACGTAGGAGAGACTTATGCCACATCTGGCACAGCTGGTGGGGAAGGCTGCCTCTTCCTTCTCCTCCCCAGCTTCCCTTCTCTCCTCACCCATTAAGTGCTGCTTTAAAAACCTGCCCGCAGAGGCTGGAGGAAAGGGTAGCCTTGGAGCTGCAGTATAAAAGACTTTTGGTACCCTTACTAACCAACACAAAAATAGGTTTGGGGTTTCGTTCTGGGCCCCACTGTGAAAAAGGCCAGAGGAGTTTCAATGTCACACCATCTTTTGCTGTTCCCCTTCTCTGCAGCAGCTTAGAAGATCCTTCCAGCAGCTCTGTGATGCTGGCCCTGTAAACTGGTCAGGATGGCAGGGTGAATCGGCAAAAATAAAATCGCTGCAACGTGAAAGGAGTTTTGCAACAGAATGAGCTTTTTAATTACAGAGATTCATTCACAGGTAAACGTTAGCTTAAAACTGATTAAATTATGATTTCCCAACTCAGGGGAAAATTTGAAACTGGTGCAAATAGTTACCCATACTTCTGGCGTAAAGGCCAGATTTCCCATGTCCTTTAGATGAAGAGCTCGCTTGGATTTGCACTGGCTGCAATGATATGGCAATCTCTTAATTATCAAATGGTTTCTCAGGATGCTGGGTGATTTCAAAAGGAGGTTTCACCAGTGGCTTTCGTCTCCACATGTGTAGAAAGGCATTAGCCTCTTTGCGTTGCACTGCTTGTACTTGGAGAATAAACGTGAGGATTTAGCTTTTTATGGGCAAGGAACACAAGCCACCCATGCACGCTCTGGTTCTCCTGCAGTCTTGCTCTGCTTGCAACTTCCTTCAGAGGAACTGTTTGCTCTCCCCTCCTCGTGCTGGGAAGAGGAAATGTAGTCTTTTATGCTTTGTTAGTGAGCAAGGTGGTATCTTTTGAGATGGTGATTTTCTAACAGGGCCTGGGGTGCAAACCTGGAATTAACAGTTGCAGCTGTTTGTTAAATAACAAACATTGCTATGCCTGGGGCCCGTTCTTGAAAAGAGCAGCTTCCCTGCTCCCCTGCATATGGGATCAGCACTGGTCTTCTCCTGTCTGTGGGTCTTCCTCCCAATCAGCACCTTTGCAAAGCCAGGCACAGCATTGCCTGGGTCTCCAGGACACAAATCCTGTCTTTGCGTGCACAAAACCAGCACATGCATGTGCATTTCTTGTTTCTGCAGGTATGCAAGGAGTGACCCTGCACTTCCCAGGTAATTTCTTAAGTGGGATTGTAGAGGTCCTTGTAGTGGCAAACCAAGTCTGTGGTTTTTCCAGGGTGTGCTTGTGTCTGTCACCACTGCCACTGGTGCATGTTGGGGCAAACTCTTACAGGGTTCGGTCCGTTTCATCTGAAGGCAATGCTTAAATGCAGGCTTAAGTCCTAGAGATTTTAATGGGACTTAAACACAAGCTGAAGGTGTGTTCAGGTGCTTTCTGAAACCAGACCTGAAGCATAAAGGTAGTTTCCTTTGGGTTTTTGATTCAGTGGGGCTGGATCAGGATTGTAGCCACTCACAGGGGTCTTTCAAGAGCATTTTCAAAAAGCAGTGATTTGGCTGTGAAAACACTGTGAATAATCTGATGTCCTCCCTGCTCTTGCTGTTATTCAGCCAGGCACAATCACTGTAAGGTAAGCACCGAGCTTTTCCCAGTCCCTGAAGTCCATGGGAAAAACAAAAAAGGGGGAAAAACCCTCCCCCTTCCTTAGTGCTTTTAAATATTGTGACTCTTTCCTAGTGTTTATGTTCTCATCACACAATAATGGCCCACTCCCCCCAGCGAGACACTGCTCTCCTTTGTCTGAGTTGCCACACAGGCATTCGCACTCATGGAGTTTATAATTTATCGCTGCCCTGACGCTGAACCCGTGCGGCCCTGTTTCTGCTGCTTTCCATGGCAGAGCATTAGCTGGAGCTCCCTTCTCCAGCAGCATCAGCTGTGGTCCCTGAGGCCACTCGGATGGTCACCGTCACTGTCACGCATCCAACCTTCACGTGGCTGTAGGATGCTCACCGCAGCGGGGCAGCCACCGCCAGCTTGGAGGTGACAGTGCTGCACTGGGGCTAGCTCTACTGCTGATACAACTTTTTTTAAGCTAAAACTGTTTTCAATGTTTTTCAATACTTTCTGTTGGGAAGCAGTCTTGCTTGGCACTGGTTTCTAGTACTACGGGCGAGAGAGCGGGGATGACTGAGATAATTTGACCATGATGTTAGGAGGTTCATAAATTGCTGGGCTGTGTGTCTTGAATGATGGGAGCACAAAAGGCCGTTGTGGGCAGCCTGTTGGTTTTGCAGTTCTGTTATAAAATGGACTGAAATGCTTAACATTTGTTTAAAAAAACCAATCAAACAAAAAGCAAACAACAACAAAAAAAATGACCCAAAAAACCAAGAGGACCTTGATACACTGAGGCTGGTGTCACTCACAGGGAGTGCAGCCCCAATCTGGAGGATTTAGGGAAAAAACTTGGTGTTTATTAACTGCCTGCCTGGGTTTTCTGCGCTTCCCTGTAAAGCATCTGGTGCTCTGCCTGGCTGCATCTGAGTAGCACAGAGGTGGCTTCGGGGGTTTATGGCTTGGCTGAGAATGAGGTTCTGATGTCCCTCTGCCTGCTGGCTGAGCGGAATGTATAGCGCCTATACAGTTAGGCTTTTGCTGTTGTTTTGGGACGTGGAGATGGGAAATGAGGAGGACGTGAGCAGTGTAACAGCTCAGCACTTTCTCCTGTTTTAAATGTTTTGTGCAAGGACCTGATGGAAGCGCTGGGATCGGAGAGAAACAGTTTTGTAAGGCTTCACCTTTCCTGAATTTTTTGTTCCACAATGGTTTTTGCTCTCTCTCCTTCTGTGTATTCCCTTAGTGATAGACCAAAAGATGGTCAGGGTTTGCCTGGTCCTCTGGCGATACCAGAAAGTGTGGGGAAGTGCATATATATATTTTTTTTTTAGCTAGATAGATATAGGTATAAAATCTATATCTATATATAGATATTGGAAAGAAAAGGTGAAAACCATCTAGCTAAAAGTCTCATCTGGATCTTCTCGCATCAGTGGTCTCCAGTGACCACCAGCAGTCAGAGGGGGCAGAAGGCAGCACCTTCTTATATTGTGCAATTTTTCACAGGGGGCCTCAAAGGCCGCCCTGGTTTGCAGCACTGGCTGGATTTCTGCAGCTGGGATTGATTGGCTTGAGGAAGGCTGGAGAGGAGGGGAGCTGACATGCCATGAAGGAAATAGAAGGCTGCAGCAAGTTGTAATGACTGTGTTAGATATGGCAATGATGGCCTGGTTGAGCATGGGGCAGGGAGAGCCCATCTTACCATGTGCTTAATCCACGTGGTGGGAGTTGCTCTGCAACCTGGCTAAAGCACAACTAAGCTAGAGCAGTTTTCCCTCCTCTGTTTCGCTGCAGTTACATCATTGCTTTATCCAAACCCAAGCAATTGCATCTGCCCACCCCCCCACTTCTGACATGCTGTGAACACATGCATTTCTGCGCGCTGGGGAGGAAGGGGAAGATGGAGATAGAAAAATGCAGAAGTGTTTTTCTTACTGGAGCAAGGAAGGATTTCGAGTGAGTTAACCACTTTATTCCAGTTTCACATCTTAACTAACTTGCAGTTTATAGCTAAGCGAGGGAGTCTGTGGTAGCTGCCGCTGAAGCGATTATTTCTGAGAGACGCTAGTAAGTACATACTTCTTGGCGACCCTGAAAGAACATGAAGTGCTGAGGTTGCAGTTTCTTCTGAGGCTGCAGCACGTGTGCTCAGTTTGGTACCGCAAAGGCACGAAAGGCCACAGGAGAAGAGGATCCTCCTTCTGCTTGCCATGCTTCTCTTCCTCCTCTGCCATGTCAAGAGCGTTCCTGTTAAGCAGAAAGGAGAAAGGTGGACTTGTCTTTGAGACAGTCCTGACATCTCCTTTCACTATATTCTCCTTGAGCTCCAGCTTTGTGGAGGGATTTTTGGCCGATGACTGTTGCAAAGATGGGTCACTGTGTGTTTCAGACCGTTGTTCTTGGTACAAGTCTACATTAGTTTTCCCATGTACATCTAAGCGACTAGCTCAGGTTGCCTAGGCACAGATATTCACTGGCAGCGGGAGGAGGATTCATTGACACCTCTGGCTTGCAAAGGGATCAGGAACTGAAGGCTGACCTCCTTGTCTGATCTTTCTGTTCCAAATCCAGTTACAGGTTGTGGTGGTTTTGGCTGGGACAGAGTTAATTTTCTTCATAGTAGCTAGTATGGGGCTATGGTTTGGATTTGTGCTGGAAACAGTGTTGATAACACAGGGATGTTTTAGTTACTGCTGAGCAGTGCTTACCCAGAGTCAAGGCCTTTTCTGCTTCTCACCCACCCCACCAGCGAGCAGGCTGGGGGTGCACAAGAAGCTGGGAGGGGACACAGCTGGGACAGCTGACCCCAACTGACCAAAGGGATATCCCGTACCATATGACATTATGCTCAGCATATAAAGCTGGGGGAAGAAGAAGGAAGGGGGCATGTTCGGAGTTATGGCGTTTGTCTTCCCAAGTAACCATTACGCGTGCCGGAGCCCTGCTTTCCTGGAGATGGCTGAACACCTGCCTGCCGATGGGAAGTAGTGAACGAATTCCTTGTTTTGCTTTGCTTGTGCACACAGCTTTTGCTTTGCCTGTTAAACTGTCTTTATCTCAACCCACGAGTTTTCTCACTTTTACCCTTCTGATTCTCTCCCCCATCCTACTGAGGGAGAGTGAGCAAGCGGCTGTGTGGTGCTTAGTTGCCAGCTGGGGTTAAACCATGACACCATAATGATGCTTATGTGTGGGGGGAGTGTAAGACCTTTCGAAAAGAAACCCAGACAGACTTTCTCTTCTCCATCTGTATTGGTTCATTATGTGCTAACTACTGTCTAAGTTAAGGGATGGGGCACAGCTGTGGTTTTCTTAAAGCATGTCATTAACAGTATCAGCATAACCACTCAAACGGCATCCTGTTGCTTAACCGTGAGAGAAAGCACCCTAATTATTTTTAATTTTTTTTTTCTCCAACCCCTGGTGTAAGAAACAGAAAAATAAAATTATTTTGAGGCAATGGACTCGAAGTTGCCCATCAGTGGTGTGTGCAATGGAAATCTGTTGAGGATGGCAATTGAGTACAAAGCAGTGCTGCAGTCTAGCACTTCATTGTGTTACGTCCCAGATCAAAGGAAAATATAGGGATAACTTGTGTCTGCTGGATAAAATCATGTTGCAAATAAGGATAGGTCATGAAACCACCTGGTGACTGTCTTATGCTTTTAGGTTTTATTTTTTACATCACTAGGCATGCATGAGTGTTAGCATGATATTTTGGGCTGGATAGATGCTGCCATGCGTGACTGGTGCTTCAGAGCTTAGCTGCAGCTCTGAGTATAAACATAACCTCATCCCAGGCAGAAAAGTTGCTAAGATGATGGTTTGTTAGTGCAAATGTTAGCTCTTGTATGTCTCCTCTTATTAAATCAGACCTCTCATATGCTCTGTGGCACGGTCTCCTGCACAGAAGGAAACAGCCAGCAATAAATATTGAGATTTAGTACTTTATACTTAACCTCTGAAATATTTAAATGAGAAAGTTCTCTGCAGTAATCTTTGAAAACAAACTGCTGCGTTGTATGAAGACAGCAATTTTCCCCTCCAAAATCAAATGATCCTAGCAAAAACAGAAAGATGATGTGGAGGAACTACAGTCAATTCACTCTCTAAAAAATGATTTTGTAGTTTGATATTCCCTTACTAGGATCTGAACAGCATATTCAGATAATCACTGGATATAAATGCTAGATATAATTGCTAGATAGAAATGCTGAGAATGACTAATCAGCAAATTGTACTCTTAGGCCTGCCCAGACACACATTCTAAAAGGAAATTATTGCTATGAAACATTTTCCATTTAATCCCTTTTGCTTTCAGTTCTTGGAGGCTGTTTGACAAAATGAAAAAAAAAATCAGTAAATAACTGAGAAGCCAGCTCACGAGCAAGCTCAGAAATAGGGTGCAATTGAAGTCTTTAGTAGTCATTATGTACCTGGAGATTACCCTCATCATCATCATCACCATCACTGTAGTCGAGCTGGCTGTGAAACGGTGACTGTTCGTGGTTTCTTCCCTTATTGTTTCCAACAGTTGGAATAATTTTCTGCCATAGCTTTGTTATGGGCATCTTGTTCCTTCAGCTCTTTCCTACCCACTCTTATCCTTCGAACAGCCTTAGTCTCAATGTATAATGTTATTGCATGATACCTAAAATAATGAGGAAGGTGCAAACATGCACCGTGCACCACTGCATCAGGTAGGACCTCTCCTGATCAAATTGATCCTCTCATGGTTTCATGCAGCCGGCAGGAGATCACCAGTCTGGCAGCTGCTGCAGGCAGCTACAGGCAGCAGCCAGCAGCTGTCAACAGCTGGGCAGCTCACCTGTCCTCCTCCCAGGTTGCTTAGTGCAGCATGACCACCAGAGAAGATGCTGAGGAGGACATCAGCTTCAGTTGGGCCCTGAGGCTTATTATCAGCACAAAACACTGATGAGCATTGACTTTCCCGCATAGTGAATTGGTTCTGGTGGCGTGGTCAGAGCCTGCTTTGCTGCTAGACCGCCCGTGATTGTCTTTGCAGATGAAACATCATTGGACAAAGTCTCATCTTACCTTGGTTTAAGTTGAATACAGTTGTAAAGTAAGCAGCTAGATCCAGCCCAAAACTCACTGCAGTCAAAGCAGCATTTTTGCCAGTTTTTGTGAAGTTTTGGGGAGTGTGCCCAGCCAAGGCAGAGGGCTTAAAACTACCTGTCCCAACATTTCCTGGCCCAGAGTTCAGTAGACCTTTAGAAGTAGTTAAACTTCTGGATTGCTTTCAACCCTTGAACCCTTGCTTGAACCTAGCAACTTGCTTGAACCCTTTCTTAATTTTTTTTTTTAAGTCATCCAAATTTAGGCCTTTTGGAGTGAAGCTCAGCATCCTGAGCCTAATGATAAATATGAAAAGGCAAAAATTGCATGTGCAGCACTATTACCTTACCAAGACCCATACGTATGTTGTCACAACACAAAATAGTTTTTATTCCTGCATCTTAGACTGGGGTTGGGATATTCAAAAGGTAATAATCTCTTGGGTTAAGAAGGCAGCTGCTCTGTTTTTTCCTTCCTTCCTCAGCAACACGAGGCCACAAGAGGCGGTCAAGAGAGTATTCTTTTTTCATTATTCTTAATCCAATTCTTTGGTGGAAATGGATGCTCTTTTTATTGAATCCATTTATTTAATTGCGAGGGCTGAAAAGCTATTTCATGGCCCACAAGAAGTTAGAAAAGCTTGGATGTTTTCCTTTTTATTGGGGTTTAAGGTTTGTTGAAGGCAAGCAAGGTGCACAAGTCTGCTAGACATCTTGTGTTACTGCTGCGCCCATCCTGCTCAATGCACTCTCATATACGGGGGTGACAAAATGAGCATCCTCACTCCTCACCTGTGTGGGACAGCTCAGTATCACGCACCTTGCTACAGAAGATTTTTTCCTTGGCTCAGAATATCTGTGCCCCATCTGTCATCAGACCTCTTTCATTAAAGCTGGGTTGCTCCTGCCTCACCTACTGATTGCTCCATGACGGGTGATGGAGTGTCCTGGGGCGATGGCAGCTTTGCTGCAGATAAACACAGAGAAACCCCCAAGCCCCTCCACTTCTGTGCCATGTTGATAGCTGTGGAAAATCTTCTGATGTGAGCCTTTAAACTCTGTTCCTGGTGGCATGGAGCTGAGTCAGATACAAGTAACCTTCTCAACCGCCCTCTCTCCCGTTCCTGGTTATCAGCCTTCGTTAGTTGCTTGCATTTTGGACAGCCGGGCAGGGTAGAGCAATATTGCAGTAATGGCTGTGATCACCTTGAATGACCCCGGTTTCACCCCTGAGCAGACAGTGTTGGGGTTTTTTCCCCTAGAGTAATTTCCAAGTGTAGCCCCTTAAGACTGAGCTGAAAAGCCTCGCTGAGAGATGGCTCTGTTCCCAGAGCGCGGGGCCACCCGCTCCATCTGTCTCATCGATCGATTTTCCCTCCTGAAAGCCAAGCGCTGCCTGCAGGCCCACTTGGATTGATGCTGCTGAGGAAGCAAGGGAAAACGAAAGGAAGAAATAAGGTTTTGACTCCAGGCACTGAAGGCAATTGTCATATTTTTTCCTTTGAAACTCGAGCGGGAGTTGCCTGGGATCTATCAAGCTGTGAGTTCTCAAGCGTTTGGTAAATATTTAGGGTCTGATTCACTACTGAATCACTCTGTTATTTTTTTGGCTCTATTCAGAGGAACTGCTCCATCACTGGGATAACACCAGCCATCTGAGGTCCTCTCACCTTTGTATTTTAGCATCTCATGGTCATGTGTACCTGTCCTCACAGTCCTCCATCAGGATGGGGAGATGGTGTTATCCGTGCCTGGCAGAGGAACTTGGAGGCACACTAGTCACAGGCACCGGAGTTCTTCTTTGACACTAAATCCAAAACTGGCCAAAAGCTCCAGCCATCAGCTGGTGATACCCCGGTGTGATGCCAAAGGGTCCACACATAGCAGAAGGTGGTACACATGCAGTAGCACAGCCTCTCTCATGGGACTTGCCATGTCGCAGGTGCCCCTTGCTGTGTGGTGGGTTGTACACCAGCTCCTGCTGCTGCATGGTGGTTGTTTAATAGCTGCACTGCTTGTCTTGCTATACCTGGGAGAGCTTCTGGGGGGATGCGAGAGGAGCATGTTTCCCTCCAGAGATGACTGCGGTCGGTGTTTTGCACATACAGATCTCTGCTTTCATTGCAGGTGGAAGACAGCATGATGGATGTGTACGATCTTGTGTACGAGGAAGTGAGGAGGAACACCTCCAGCTTCAGGAGGCATGAGCTGACTGCCATCCACGAAGCAGTAAGTTGTCTTTCAGCCTTAGCAGAAAACCTTGCCCTGGGGTATCTTCCTGATGGTTTCGGCAGGCTGGGGCTGATGCCTGTGCTCTGCCTCGTGGATGCTACAATGCCGTTTTCCCTTGGGAACTGAGTCCTCCAGCCTGCTGTGAAGTCTGCTCCTCCCTTCCTACTCTTCCTTTCCCAGGTTTGACCAACCAGGGGGAAAGGGCCACCTACCTGAGCATTGCTCTGGTGCAAGATCTTCAAAGCTTCCACAGGGTAGCTGATATATATATTGTCTGTCTCAGCAGGCCCTCTGCCGTGCTCCCTGTCTGTGGTACAAGAAAGTGGATATACACCTCTCTGGTGTCCCCGGTCAGGTAGAGAGAAGGGGTGGAATTCCACATTGTCCAGCAGAAGTATGTGGACTTGTTTATTTCTGTTTACTCTTGAGCCTATGACTGAGGACTACTGGAGGCTATGTGGCCTCTTGCAATGCTGGAGACTGATAGCAAGCTCCCAAAAACTACCACCCAGGATGCTGTTGGCACAGGAGACTTCTCTGTAGCTCAGTAGGTGGGCAAGGGTGGTTGCCCAGAGTACAGGGAGGACGCTTGCCCTCAAAGCCACAGGAGATGAGTGAGGATGTCCCCTGTGGTGAGAAACTCCTGAGTCCCCGCTGAGTAAAGCAGATGCCGTCCCCTCGCGCAGCAGGGCCTGTTTGGGTAGTGAGTTCATGGCACGCAGCAGGGCTGGACAGGAAGGTCAGCTCCAATCACCTGTTTCCAGACACCTCCCACACAACTCCCTTTATCCTTCTGTGTTTTCTTAAATCATCATAACAAGTACTTTCCGAAGCTGCTTTCATCCGTACTTCTCAAAACACAGAAAAGGGCAAATGTTTCTCATTGCAATGATGGTGGTGGCCCTCAGAGCCATGACCAGGCATGGTGGCGCTTGCTCTGCAGGGTTGTGGAGCAGCGCACCCAGAGTCCCACTTGGCAAGGAGAACCAGGCACAATACCCAGCTTCATCAGTTGCTTATTTTAGCCACTTTAATTGGTGGAGAAACAGTCCTTCTACTCCTATTTTTTTTTTTTTTTTTTTATTTTTCCTTGTGCTAGAGCTCCAAGCTGGCCAGTTCACCCTGGCTACAGGAAACCAGCTCCACAGTGGGTGTTCCAGGGGGACCACCCCCCTCAGGCCACAACAAGCGCTGGAAACAGGAGTCTGTGCATCCCTGGGTTTTCCAGAACAGCCACTGTGAGAGCTGATGTGACCATGGAGGGAGGGCTTGGCCCCAGCCCCAGGCAGCAGTCCTGGAGGAGCACAGGCAAGTCTGGGGCCAGATCCATCCACCTCCTCTGAATTTAACCTCCATTGCTGAGTTGTCGATTGCATACCTATGTGCTTCGCTCCTTGCAGCCCTGGTTGTATAGCCCTGCCTGGGGCAGCAGGGAGGAAGAGTGGCCCATCGCCAGCACCTCCCGCCACAGCAGCTGGCGGTGAGGGGAGAGCCCCGGCTGGCGGCTGGCAGAACTCTCCCTCTCTTCCAGTTCCTGTGCTGCGGGAAGCACTCTCCATTTGGGGACACGGCCAACGTCGAGCGCAAGACGTGCCCACCTGGCCAGGTGCGCGATGCGGGACAGGTAAGGGAAAGGTTTCTTCCACCCCACAGTGGGGTTGTGCCACTACTCACCAACTGTTAAAACCTCACTGGTGTTTAAGTGTTACTGAGAATTATGGCTTTTTCATGGTTTGGGGTTGCTATGGGTTGGGGTTTGTTTTGTTGGGGTTTTGTCGTTTCAATACGGAGGCATCTCACCTGCTGGACAAGCCCTGGTGGATCAGCAGGTCTTGGACCTGCAGATGCAGTTTACTTCACAGCTCTAGAAAGCCTTCAAAATGCTTGTGTTTGCAGCTTGTCTCTTCCCTCCAGCTTCCTTCTCATCCCCTGTGCATGCAGAGTGTGAGATATCATGGGCATGTATCTGAGCTTAAAAAAACTGTTGGACTTTTCCACATGTCACTAGTTTCTGAGGCTTAAAAAGTGTCCCCCTAACAGCAAGTGTGGAATTTGCTGTAATTCCTTTTTCCCAGGGCATTAGCTAGATATTAAAATGAGAAACTCATGAAGCAGGATGATGATGCCCAGCAGTAGCTTCATCAAGTACACTTCATTCCTCCTCTTTGCAGTATCTCAATGAGGTTGATGGAGAAGCCACCAGTATTGGACTGCTTCTGTGCTGAAGCTGCAACACAGACTTCATACTCTCTGAGCAAATCTATTGTATGATTATTTTTCTTCCACTGGAGTAGCCAAATCAGCTGAAGTAGCTAAAGCCGCCAGCATCAATATGTATGTTGTCCCTAGGAAAAACAAAACCATGTTTCTACAGCTATACAAAAACATTTTTGTTAAGCAAAGATGTCAAGCGCTAACAGGATGCCGTGATGCGCAGGCACACGTCAGCCCACGGGGCAGCATTTCAAAGCTCTGCCCCCGGGACCGTCACATCTTGAAGCAGGGTTGAACTCAAAGAGCAGGAAGGGAGAGCAGAGCAAAACCGGGCACCGCATGGGTGATTCTATTCCCCCTCCGCTAATGCTTTGCATTTCCTCTGGTTGGGAGCCAGGATGGGTGGATGGCAGGATGCATTTTGCAACCCAGGGAACTGCAGAGTTTGGTAGCTGCACTACATTCACTCCTGGCTTTGAGCACTCTTACCTTGCTCTGCAAATCACTTCATCAAGGGCATGCTCTTGCATTTTTAAAGTGGCTCTCTTGGCTAACACCTCCTGGATTTCCGTGGGGCTGCTGGTATGCTTAAGGCTAATGTATATTAATGCTTGCGACACCTTGTGAAATTGAGCTGTTTATTAGTATCTTTGGGGAATGTATTTAGCATTATGGTGTGCTCTGCCTTTCCATCTTTTCATTTCCCTCCTTCCATTTTCCAGTGGGTGGAAAGAAAAAAGCTTTTGCATGACCACACTTACCTGTGCACACATGCATCCTCCACAGTCTGAGATGCATCATATCAAGAAAATTGTAGGTGTATTGTAGTAATAGGAAATATACTGCAGGTGTTTGTCCTCCCAAGTTGCAGCAAGCAGCAGAAAAAAGGAGAGCTGCCCATGGAGCAGCCCAGCTGTGCAATGCTGCATCCCCGCCTTGCCTTCATTTCTATTTGGGGTCATGGCAGCGCTGTTGGGGGGACAAAGCCCCCCACCAAGCTGCTGCCATGCTGCAAGAGGTGTCTCTCTCCTCCCAGGACTGCCTGCGAGAGATCCAGGACTTCCTGAAGAAGCACATGAACTTCGTCTCCATGCTCCTGGGTGTCACCATTGGCTTCACGGTAACTATGTCTGTTCCTTCGCATTTTGGCCCCAAGAGGCAGGCTCCAGCGTATCCTAAATTAGCCTCCAGAAGCTAGGATTTTGGATGATTTTGGAGACCGGCAGCAGAGAAGCAAGCTGTGGTAGACTCCACTGTGGAAATTAAGAAAGGGGCAGGACTTGTCTTGGCCAGGCTGATGGCCAGAGGGGTCTTCCTGCAGGAACAGGCTTGCTGCACAGTTTTTCTGCCCAAACTAGACATGGCAGCTGGGAGCGGGGAGCAGAGGGAGCAGGGTGCAGCAGCATTTGCATTTCATCTGCCCAGGCTTGCCTGCGCATCTTCTCCTGCAAGCAAGAGGCCATGTCGCCTGGCGCAGGGCTTGTGGATCAGGTGGGAAGCCGGCAGCAATTGTGGAAAAGGAGATGCAGTAAAAGCTCCATGTTTCAGGAAACTTCCTGCCTCTCCTTGCCCAGCGCTTGCTGACTGCCTCCCAGCTCAGCCTGGGAAGTCACTTTGTGCAGCTGGAGCTGGAAAGTCTTGAAAGCTACTGAGCACCAGCACTGGAGATGGAGAGCTGTGCAGAAAGGGAAGATCTCATTCTATTAATGACCACTAATGAACCCAGTAAGGTGCATCTTGGGCAGTGGGTGGGTGAAGCGTAGGTTCATAGAGAGCAGGCTGCAAAGGAGAGGAGCAGAGCACATTGCCTGAGCTCCCAGGTGCCATCTTTGAAGAAGGATATTGCAGAGGAGGGGTAGGATCATCTTTGGAGGACAGCTTGGGTAGATAGGGTCTGTACTGAATTTGTGGGTCTTATTTGGGAGAGGAGAAAAGAAAAAACGAAACGCTGCAAGAGGAGTGTGTCCTTCAGTGGTGAGGGGGCTCTGTGGCTGCATGGCGATGGTCCCTTCGGAGCTGGAGAGAGCCGCTAATTAAAACAAATCTGCTCGTATGCCCACCCACTGCTTGGCAGAGGTGTATCACTGTAATTACCTCTACACGAGGGCCCTGAACGTGTGGTGAAGCACTCCAGAAAAGACTACATTCCAGGAGGCTCATTTCTTCACCATGAAGGGAGGTTTGGTCTGCTGAGGTATCTCCATGCTGCTCCCCATTGAGCGACCTTTCCTCATTGAATGTGTATTTGGAGATTGTTTTACTACTTGTGTCTGCCTTGGCACAATTATGGATTAGAAGACTCTTCTGCATCTAAACAAAACCCAGAGGAACAAACACTTTTGTATTTTATACCGCTAGCAGTAAATTAGGAAAACCTAATTTAACCTAAAAAAAGGGGCTATAAAGGTAAAGAAGTCATGTGTGAATATTTGGCGTCGCTTTCTAATTTTTCTCAGGTATAGGAGGAATTTCACTGCAGCTATATTCAGACAAAAGCGGGAGTGTTTTTATTATATATATCTCTTTTCACAGCTTGATGCTATAGCCAGATAAGGCAGCTGTCTTTGAAGCGCGTGCAAGAGGAAATCTCGCTGCACGGTTCGCTATTGTGATGGCAGGATGCAAAGGAAGCGTGAGATGAGGGCTATAGCTGCTCTGATGTCACTGTCCTTCAGCCAACAATGCACGCATGTCCCCAGATCAAACCGCAAGCAAAGGCGCTTGCACGTTAAGGCAGACTTTTAGGAAAGAGCACATTGTTGCAGCCCTTGTTATCTTTCCGACAGCAGCCTTACCTTTGATATGTTGCCTATGTAAATCCTGATGGGTGATATACCAGGCAGAATATCATAATACAGAGGAAGTGTACTGTCCTCTGCATTCACAACCATGCATGTGCATGGGGTGGGGTTTGGGGTTTTTTTCTTGTTGGGTTTTTTACTCCAAACGATACACGACGTTTGGGGTTTTTTCTCCCTGTGTTATTTTTACAAAAGTCTATTATGAGAGAGATATGTTTGTTTGCATAGAGGAATGTTTTGTGGCAGGAATTTGAAATCTGAATTTCCTGGTTTCATCTCTTTTCTTGGTATTTTTAGGACCGAGTTTGAGCCATACTGTGTTAATTCCAATCAGATGCTTTAATCACGTGTTGAGGGTTTTTTTCTCCCATGTTGGAATTGGTGTTCACCATTTTACTGAAAAACAGCTCTCTTAAGAAAAATATGACATCCTGATACATAAATTCAGAAGTGCCAAGTGGACTAACAGGCAACACTTATGATCGCTTATTTGCACAGATGGAGCATTATAATCAGTTCAGCATGTAATTGTTTGTCTGTCTCATTTATTTCCTTTTAGGTTTACGGGATGATCCTGACTTCATTCCTCTGGTTCTCCATCCACTTCAGCAGCAACCTGGACCGGAAAGGCAAATACATCCTGCGAGAAAGGTAGAAACCCGCTGCCTGGGCATCCCTATCAGGTACAGCCAGCTCTTGGCGCAGGAAGATGTCTGAAGTCACCCACAAAATCCCCGGGGAAGGCGTTGCGTGGGAGCAGACAGTGGGACGTATGTCATGCATTTCCCCTTCCTGCACTATGAGCTGTTGTGCATTTCCAAGCTGGTCAGAGCGGACGACGCTCTGCGGAGGAGCGGTCCCACACCTTCACTGAAAACGGACAAGGACTGAGACACACACCTGGGCTTGGAGATGCAGATCGCCTCACCAGGGACGTATGGGCTGTAGCTCCACAAGCAGGACACAAACAGCTCCTTAGGACAAAAACAGAGAGAGAAGCCCAACAAAAATCACAGCATTAAACCAAACTTCTCTTGTGCTGTCATCTGAGCAGTTCCCTGTGACCCCCAAAGATGCAATGTTTCTAGGAAGATGGCTTTGGATCACAGCCCAGGACTGACCTTGTGCTATCAGCAAATACATGGACACGAAGTGTGTCATTGCTGATGGGAAATGTGCTCTCCTAGCCTGGACGCTCATAATGATTGACTTTGGGCACATTTCTGATCGTGCTCAAGTATGTAGGCATCCAATGACCATCGACTGTTTTTCTCCTGTTTTCAAATATTGCCAGGTTTACAGAGCTTTTGGTAGAGATCAGGAAAAAAATCAGAAAGCAGTGCATGAGCTTTGAAACAAATGACAGCATAAGGACATATCCCTCTGTTATTCCTCCTTGCTAATGCAATACACCATTATTTTTTAATTCTTAGGATTTAGTCAACCTCCTGGAGCTTGATGCCACACTGATTTCACACGGGCTTGTTCAACTTCTAGCCTTAGCGCTGTGTTTATCTAGCTTCACTAACCCACTGCGCTGCTGTGCAATACAAAAGGACTTTGATATTACACATACACGCAGGACCGAAGTTTAAATCTATAAGAGAACAGGACTGATCTCCAGCCAGGTCAAACAATACAATGTCCAACTCCATGTCCTCTTTACATCACCTTATCAATAATAAACAGAAATTTAAAAAGACTCAATCAACTGAAGAACTCGGCTCTCAGTCTAGCTCAAACAATGGCTCCCTGGCGTGCTTTGCCCTCATTGCAAGGAGGCAGAGCCACTTCTGAGCTGAAACCCATCATTGCAATAGATTTAGCACCCGCTGGAAAACCTGCTGTAAACTATATGGCTATGTGACATGTCTGTTGAACCAACAACAGCTTTGACCCCTCTCCTTTGTTGTGGCTTTTAGCCATGAAAAACAGTAAGTAGCAAGTGTTTATTGAGATAAACATGTAAACCCCCATGCTGATGTTCAGGACAGGTCCTGGCCCTCAGGCAGGGGCTGCTACACATACAAGAACAGCAGTACAGCCTACAGCACCCGGTTAGCATTTTAACATGGCTGTAAATATCATGCATTGGAAAGAATTGCGTTGAGGGGGTGGGAAAGGGCTATTGCCTCTCATTCCACTCCCTTGGAACCATCAGAGCTTCACCATTGACTTCACTGGAAGCAGGATTAAGTTCAAACTGCTCCAGAGTATTACTCAAGCTACCTCCTGGCAGTCACCAACACGCCTTGGTCTAGCAGGGATTTAGTGGTGATATGCACTTGCCAACATACCCACTTTCTAGCAGTGTGGAAAGATTCACTTATATGTAGATGTGTATTCTGAAGTATATCGCTCTCTGGAGAGAGAAAATCTCCCTTGTGAGCTCCAGCTCCTATTGTCCAGGCCACTGCTATTGTTATTCCTCAGGCCAGCTGGCAGCTCATGTGACTCATGGTTGCTTCAATAAAGATGAATTTCTTGCAAAAGGCTGTCATTCCTTCTCTTTTTCTGCCGTGCATGAGGCTGCCTGCATTGCTCTGGGGTTTGCGTCATGGAGAGCCCTCAGTAGTTCTTTCAGTGCTGGGAAGAGATATTCCCTGGGCAGCCGGCACTCGCCTGTCCCAGCAGCGTGCCTTAGCACCCAAGAGGGAGAGGATGGCATTGGTCCTTTGGAGGAAAAGGAGCTGCTCATCAGCCTCATCCTACCCTCAGCCAGCTGCTGGGGCATCAGGCAGGTACCTCGCGAGGAATAACAGAAGCAGGGGCAGGAAAAAAGCTTAAGGACACGTTTAAGCAATAAAGACCAGAGTGTTCATATGAAAGAAATCTCTACAGTTTCACTTTTTTAAACAGTAGGTGGTCAGGTCTTGACCACCGCTCTGTGTTGGTGGGACAACTGATGATGTTCTAGCATATCAAAAAACATTGGAGATCGAGCAAATCAATCTATGTTATCAGTGTGGGTTATCTGCTTAAGCCTCGTCAACTAGTAGAAAAGATCTCTGTTAAAGCTTCACCACCAGGACTGCTAAAGCTTTAGATGCTCCTCCTTCCCGAGTAAATTTTTAATGTAAAGGGATGATTATGGGCAGGAGTACTATATAGATGATAAAGAAACCTGAAAGGCTATTGTATCGCCCTCCCCCAGCTCTTGTTTCCCTTGAATCACTTGTGATCACTGAAACTTCATCAGAAGTAGCAGGCACCTCTCCGGCACTGGCCATATAGGTGTGCATATGTGTAGCTGCTGTCTTCATACCTCTGTAATGATTTCTGCTGCTTGTGGCAGGGATGAGAACACGACCTGCACCAAACCATTTCACAAGGGGATAATGCACCTGGAGAGTCATCATTTCTTCTTCCCCATAAGCAGCAGACTGGAAGTGTGCAATTTCTTGTCCCAGGGAGCTGGAAGTTCCGTTTCTTCCTCTGATAGCCAACCATGGGGTTTAGGTAATTTTTTTGGTACAAAATACTCCAACAAACTATAATAAAAAAAAATGCAAACCTTGTTCTGCATGTACACGCTGGCCATCTCGTGATCTTTATTCCCAATTCGCCCGCTGCTGGAGTTCCCCTGCAAGGAGTAGCACCTGTAATGAGTGGGTGGCAGAGCAGCACCTGGCCGGACACGCTCTTCCACCAGAACTCGCGCTGTGTGTAAAAGCAGGGGCTCCTGCCACCCTGTGATGGCATCCCACTGTCATTTTCAGGAGCAGGAAAGCGGATGCCTTTGACTCCTTGTTTTTTAGAAACATGTTGCAGAAAAGTGCAGTGTTACCATTTCGCAGTTGTAGAAATAGCAGCACCCGGGGATGGCTGGATGGAAGCTGTGAGGCAGGCAGGTGTCAAGCGGGTTTTTTTTACACCTGGGCCAACAAAAAATCCCTGTCCTGCAGTCAATGTGCTTGCACTTACCAGTCCCTAATTTGCTGCTTGCTATGGGCAAATTACACCTCTTGTGCAACCAGAGCAAAACCCCAGGAACCTATTTGTAAGCGCTGCTGAGATTTACCCGGTGTTGAGAAGAGCAAGAGAGAGATTTTGTCGGGATAAGAGCATGGAGCTGAGCAGTGGGGATGCAAAGCCAGCAGCCAGGCTGGGAAACACCTGCAGAGCCGCTGAGCCTTCCTGGGGCTTGCACAAGTGGAAGCTGGCTGTTATAAGCATGTCAACACTCAAACTCTGGTAGGAAAGAAATCCCTATTTATGTAGGCATAGGCAAGAGCAAAAAAAAATTAAAGAGAGACCAAAGGTGCAAAGTTTTTTAATTGTGAATTTAATTGTGAATTGCCTCCAATTAATTGTCAATATAAGCTCCAGCAATTATCAATTAGTTCTGCTAAGGTCACCTGGGCAATCGCAGTTTGGCCTCTCTATAGGTATGCGTTAGCTTGTGCTTATGCACTACCCTTTTCCTTTTATTTTAGACAAACCCCCAGCTCTATCTGAGGACACAGGAAGATGGAGCAACCTAAGACCAGGTGATTACCTATGCAGCTGGGGAGCATCAGCCCATGGCAGCAGCAAGAAGCTTTTTGTGCTGCTCTCCATCCTTCGTTGCCCATGCACTGCTCAGGTCCTGCCCTGCCAGTGTGAGCATTAATGTTCCCTGAGGCTTTACGTGGGGCTCACTGCGTGCCTGTGGGTGGCCCAACCACAGCTTGCTTATGAGCCAGGGGAGCTTTCCCAGCGCGTGCTCTGAGGGCAGCAGATGCTGCTTTTTCAATGTACTTCTCATGCAGAACTGCAGGTGAGCAGGGCACAGCTTTGCACAGCAGCTGGGGATGCTCAGGGCTTCTGCAAATCGGGTTTTTCAGCACCCAGAAAAAAACTAAGGGGCTCAGAGCACTTGTGAAAAGCACAGGTTAAGCAATTTACTGACTCTCTAGAGGGATTTGGTGGTGAGGAGAGTGGGAATCTTTCAGCCTCATGGTGCACTGCCTTGGCTCCAAAATGTTTTGCTATTTCCTGCCCTATTGACTGTGTGTCTGCCAGTTCCCACTGCCGTTGAAATATAACTTCCTCATGCAACAGCCCCTTTGCTGTGCAACTCTGATTCATGCCTGCAGCAAGCTCCTAAAGGAGATACTGCTGAGCAAGTCCTTCCGAAGCCTTATAAGCTGGCAAATTTGCATGGACCTTTGCAGTGCTGGGGTGGTAAGGAAGCCATCTCCTGTCAAGGTAAAGCTGCGTTTCCAAGTTGCAGACATAGGAAATATTTTTTAAAGAAATAGTTGATAGACATAATTTTTCCAACCAGGTGCAGAAGCAATGCGTTTGCAAAAGCAGCTGGCTGTAATTCTCCTCTAGAAATGCAGCCAGAGGCGGTAGATGCTCCATGCAGGAGATCTCCACCAGCACAGCTGAAGGTGGGTAAACTCAGAGGCTGCTTTGAATACACGGTCAGATCACACATGCCCTGCAACTTTCACATGAAGTGTCGTTGCAGTTGCCTCTTTTAGTAAAATGCTATATTGGGGTGAAAAGGGATTTTTTTTTTTAACTGTGAAGTTCCTCTTCTGGGAGGCTGAGCAACCAGCAACGAGCATCAAACCTGTCTGCTGGGAGATGCGGCATTGAGTGGGACGGTGGGGGAGAGTGCAGGAGCGAGAAGGGGGAGCCCCAGAGCAGCCTCGGAGGCTGTTTTGGAAAAACACATGGTGCGTGTTTTGCAGCTTTCAGCCGTAGCTGCCAAACCCATGACCGGTTGCAGACCTGCCAGTGAGGCTGCTGCACTCCCCACCGTGCCGACCCTCTCACCCCCAGCACAAATCCAGTGTTATCTTTAGTCACCCGGTGTTTGGGGGTCCGTCAAACAAATTAATGCCTGGAGGCAATCTGCATATCTACCCGTGCCAGGAGGGCTGTGAGGAAAAAAACCACCTCTTTACCTCCCAAGCACAAATACAAGCTGGGCAATGAGTGGATTGAGAGCAGCCCTGAGGAGAAGGACTTGGGGGTGTTGGTTGACAAGAAGCTCAACATGACCTGACAATGTGTGTTTGCAGCCCAGAAAGCCAACCGCATCCTGGGCTGCATCAAAAGAAGTGTGACTAGCAGGTCGAGGGAGGTGATTCTCCCCCTCTGCTCCGCTCTCATGAGACCCCACCTGGAGTATTGCATCCAGCTCTGGGGCCTCCAACATCAGAAGGACATGGACCTGTTGGAGCGAGTCCAGAGGAGGGCCACGAAGATGATCAGAGGGCTGGAGCACCTCTCCTGTGAAGACAGGCTGAGAGAGTTGGGGTTGTTCAGCCTGGAGGAGGCTCCAGGGAGACCTTATAGCAGCCTTCCAGTACCTAAAGGGGGCCTACAAGAAAGCTGGAGAGGGACTTTTTACAATGGCATGTAGTGATAGGACAAGGGTTAATGGCTTCAAAGTGAAAGAGGGTAGATTTAGATTAGAGGTAAGGAAGAAATTCTTTACTGTGAGGGTGGGTGAGGCACTGGAACAGGTTGCCCAGGGAGGCTGTGGATGCCCCAAGCCTGGAAGTGTTCAAGGCCAGGCTGGATGGGGCTTTGAGCAACCTGATCTAGTGGAAGGTGTCCCTGCCCATGGCAGGGGGGTTGGAACTAGATGATCTGTAAGGTCCCTTCCAACCCAAACCATTCTATGATTCTGTGATTCTATTTATCTGGAAAAGATACAGGGCGGTCGCTCAGCTTGTGAGGAACCAGCACATCTTGGGAGAAATACTTTCAGCCAAGCCCGGAGGTGCCCACCCACAGCTAATACCCTCCTGTCTACCAGATGCTATTCCCTTAGACTCCAGCAAGCAAAAAGGAAAGGTCCTTCCCAGCATTTTTACCAGGAAGATGCATATCCCTGCGTCGCTCTCCCTTGAGTCACTGGCAGCCAGCTAGCTAGGTTGTTTATGCTATCCCAAGGCAAAGTCCCCCCTCTCTCTCATCATCATCACTAAGTGCTATTGTTTAACCCCACCATGCGCACGAGCTTAGTCACGGACATGCTCACTTTCTTTTTAGCCCCATTACATCAGCAATAAGCTAGTCCAGTCTTTATTCACCTACTAATGAATTATACATTGATTATACAATAGAAGCTCTCTGCATCGATGGGCTGGGCTCTTGCTCTCTCCCACATGGCATCTCGCAAAGCACAGCTAAGCCCAGCTGCAGCTCGGCCCTCTCTGATGCCCCAAGAAAAATGAATGTTCACTTTCTGGGCTCATGAGATGAGAAGAGGGAGCATCTGAGCTGGATGGGGAAACCCGCTAGGGTTTGCTCTCCCTCTGCTGTAGCTCCGGCAGGAGCCAACACTGTCCTTCCCCACCAGCCCCCCCTTCCTTGTCCTCTTTATATAACCTGACCCATCACCATAGATACATTGACATAAATATTTAAAGATGGCAGAGAGACAGACCATGCAGATGGGAACCATTTGTTGAGTTTATTAGAAACAGAAACTTCAGGCACAGCTACAGGTCTCTGCTTGACACATCCCCCCCCAAAGGCTGCGAGGCAAACGTGACCCCCCAGGCTATCATGGTGCTCTGGCTGAATTTGCAGAGCCGGGCACGGGGATTTTCAGATGAGCAAGCACCAGCCGCTCCCATTGGGGCACAGAGAAGATATTCTGGAGATGTCCTTTTAGATACGTGGATGCGATTCTTAATATTATTTTTTCTACTCAAAATGAAGGCACTGGCTGGCTCCCCAGGGGTGCCGGCAGGCCTCTGCTGAGGTGATGGAGCTCCACCTTCCCACTGCCATAGGCCAATCCATGCCCTGCAGCTTGTCCTTGCTCAGTCCCTGCCTTGAAAAACAGTATTGTGGGGTGTTGGCTGCCTAGGAAGTTATTCGCATGCGCTCTGGGACTACTAGCCTCTGGCAGGATGAATTTCTGAGCTTCTTTTCATGCATCTCCAAAATGTCCTATTTAAAGATTTTTGGTGATGCTGCTGTTGTTTGTTCGTTGGGTTTTTTTTACCACCACAGGTAAATTGGAAATCCAGGCTATTTCTGTGATATTTTCCACAGAAAATAAGATGTGGTTGTTAAAATCAGACTAGGACCTCACCCGCAAAATGACATTCATTTTATTCCCACGCTTTGTCCATCATTTTTGCGCTGGCTGTGAGGAGGGCAGGGGGATTGCCATGCAAGCCCAAGCCATGCAGCCCGAGTACCACGTCAGCAGCCATCCTGCGGTCCCCAGCACATGAAGGTCTCCCATCTGCTCTCCCAAATCTCCTGGAGACCCTGGGTGTTAGGTGTTTAGAGCCTGCCTTGATGCTAATTGTTTCACACCTTGGTCATCAGTTCTCCAGGCATGCATACAAGGTGGGGAGGATGCAGGTCTGTCCTCTCCCCTCATCCCCCTCCATTGCTTTTTATAAAACACAAGGGTTTTTTAAGGCAGAGCTGCTGGAAGGATGGCGGGCATCTCCCTGGGAGAAGCAGGCTCAAAGTCCCAGGGATTGGGTTCGCTGGGTCCTGCTGGTAAGGGACTGCCTGCTAAACCCAGGGCTGGGAGGCGGCTCAAGCCGCATCTGCTCTAACGGACCCTGGTGGGTCATACCCATAGATGTCAGCTATAGCAAAACCCACAAGCATGACACTGACTTTTATAAACATGTTCACAAAAAACCCCCACAATAACCCAAACTCAGCAGACGGAGGAAAAACACTGCAAGTTCCTCCACTCTCTGCTGCTTCACTCTGCCTGCAAACTCAATTGCGAAAGGAAATTCAAATGGCCGCTTGGGGGCAGGGGGATTTTTTTATTTGGGGTTTTGGGGCTCTTTTTTTTTTATTTTTTTAGAGTTTACTTTTTTGTCTCAGTGATGCAAGGCTTGGGAAGTAGGTAGCTTCTTCACAGACCTGTCTGCAGCCGGCTGCTCTGTAAACGACTATGCATCAGCATGGCGCACTGCTGAGCACTCCAACCGAGCCCATCCTCCTAAAGAGGGAAGTCATCAGCCCTATTCATAGTGCTTACACTCGACACCAGCATGTGACACCGATACATGAACTGAATTTGTGCAAATTAGTTTTACTTATTTATACAGCAGCGTTTTATAAAGAGCTGATAAAGCCGCTGAGAGTCTTTGAAACGCAGTTCTGGTACTTTATGGACTGTACAGCAAGTAGTACAGCATGACAAATGAATATACAATATCTGAAATCACACGTAATCTTGGGAAACAGTATAGGTTATCTTGATGCTGTGCCACGGTGGTGGTTTTTTTCTTCCTGTACGTTAAGGTCAAAGTTTTCAAACGTACTGAGCTGAGCTGCTTAAAAAACAAACAAACAAACAAACAAAATATTTGGACAACGCTTGAAATCCTTTTCCACTTCCAAGGTTTGGAGAGGACTTTGTTGATATGGCCAGATGGGTGAACCCAGTTTAGACCCAGTGGGCTTTAGCCTGTACGTGGGAGCTTCTTGATGTAGGAGATTGTGGGGCTGTGCCCCTGCTCCCCCTGCCAGAGCCACATCTGTACCTGTGCCCTGGGCAGAACGTGCTCCAAGACAACCTGAAGGAAGGTCCCAGAAATGGGACTGTGTTAGCTCCAAACCAAATTGTTTGCTAATACAATTTTTGGAGAGTGTGAAAACATTTATTTCTTGTTTTCCTTTTTCCTTCGCTTCCCAACGTAAGAGAAAAAAAGGCAGAAAGCAAGAAAAGAAAAGCAAAAGTGACCAAAAAAAAAAGCAATCCCAAGTTCCCTAGAAGCAGTTTCAATGCCAACTTTGTGGCAGTGATTGCAGCTGGGGTTGCCTGCTCTCCAGTGCACAAAAGGTGATTTGAGAGTCATTTTTCTTAGTAGCCAGACGGGCTGCTGCTGCTGAAGGCCTTATCGGTTTGCGGCTGGTTCCTTCCTCTCCCTCACACAGGCTCTCCAAGTGACGCCTCCGAGTTTTTCTGGAAACAGCCACATAAGTGCACGAGAGGTTCCTTCGTCCATGTAGCCTCCTATCTTCAACCTCTCTGTTTGTTTGGGAGGTAGTGGTGGTGGTGTGCTTTTGTTTTAATATTTATAGCTGGAAGGGATGAAGATGCAGAAAAAAAGATGTTGTGGGACGCTATAATGTAGCAAGTGAGCAGCTTCGGGATCCTGCCGTTATCCTTTGGATTGATGAGCAGGAGCCACACAGGATTACAGCTATTGCCATAATCAGATGGGTCATACTGGTAATTTGGGATAGCAGTTACATGCATAAATAGCCTCCTGAACCTCCAGCTGCGTTGGTAGGGCTGGATGAGTGAATGTGGCTTAGAGACAAAGGGTTTACGCATCCATGGCAAGCCCGCAATCAGGGATGTATACAGCATAAGTAATTGGGGAATGGGCCCAACTTCTATTCATCCCTGGTCCCCGCCGCCACGGAGCGTCGTGGGCTGTTACTGAGGGGCAAAGAATGGTTTGATGAACACAACGGAGCCCTGGACCAACTCATCCCTGAAAGCAATGGGATGGTTTTGGAACAAGTTGACTCATTTTCAGCGTACATGTGTAGGAAATGTGTGCTTAGCTAACAGCACATACCTGCTTACGGGATGCATGGCAGGGAAGACTCCATTGAGTGTGAAAATGTCTGGCTCAGAAGCTGCTCCCTGCAATGCTTTTGCTAGAGGAAAGTGCCCAGGCAGAAAGAGGGCAGGTTTCCACATACAACGCTGCAGGCAGGCACCAAGTTCATATTTAGCATGGCAAAGTCCCGACCTTTGCTGGAGCTGCTAGCTGCTGCCTTTACCGGAAGTCCTCTTACGCTCTGATTATGTGACTTATTATCCTGCCCCTAGAAGAAGCAAATGAGCTTGCTGGAAGCATAACGTAGGGTGAGAGCAACTTATGTTTCTAGGGATGAGAAAGCGGGCCAAAGTCTGTTTCGGCCAAAAGATTGGGAAATTTCCTCGTGCTTCTGTTGCACAGCTTTGGTTTTTTTAAACTAAAATTTAACTAAAATTTCTAAGCCATGATGTGAGCCTTACTTGAACTGTTGACACGTGTGACCCAAATCTCTTTGGTGGACAGCCCTGAAGCCCCCCAGATGCTCACGTGACCCAATAACCAAGGGAAAACATTCTGAGTGGTTCTACTGAACTTAATGCAATTGCTTGCAGTAATAAAGCCACAAGCTTAGGCAAAAAGTGTTTGGCAGGTCAGAGCTTAGGATAAAAAAGGAGGGGGAAACGAATGAGGAAATGCTTCTCTGAGTTTCAAACCGCAAGTTTTAATGTAAAAATCCTTTCTTCTTTTTTGGGGGGGAAGGAGGTCCCCTCATGGATGCACCCTCAAACTTCTGTATATAGAAATTCAAATCCTGCTGCACCCTGCACCCGTTCACAGCGGTTTCTCCCCGCACCCTGGGCTGCCTGGTGAGGTTTAGGGGACAGCGGTGAGATTTAAGGGATGGTGGTCAGGTTTAGGAGATGGTGGTGCTACGGCCCCCCAACACCCATCCCCGTGGCTGCCACTTGCGTGTAGGAAACTCTTTGTTGTGAGCTGCCCCTGGTGGGTGGGAAAAAGAGGAGAAAAGGGGGAAAAAACCCAAACATATAAACAAAACCACCAAAAAAAAGGAAAAAGGAAAAAAAAGGAAAAAAGAAAAAAGGGTGACAGAGAAAAGAAAAAGAAAAAAGGGGGAGAAGAGAAAAGAAAAAAGGAAAAAAGGGGAGGAAGATAACAAAAAAGAAAAAGGGAAAAAAGGAAAAAGGGGGAGAAGGAAAAAAGAAAAAAGAAAAAAGGAAAAAGAAAAAAAGGAAAAAAGGGGGCGAAGAAAAAATAAAAAAGAAAAAAAAGGGGGAGGAAGAGGACTGCCCCAGGTTTCGGGAAGGGGTGGGGGGCGGTGTGTGCCGACCTCCCTCCCCCGGCGCGGGCGGCGGGGGGGGCGTGCCCGGGGCGTGCCCGGAGGCGGGGCGTTCGGAGCGGAGGGGCGGGGCGGGCTATCTCTGCCCGCGCCGCCACCGCCGCCCCAGCCCGGCCGCAGAGATTGAGGGGAGCCGTCGCCGCCGCCGCTGCCCGCCTCGCCCGCCGCCATGGGGGTGGAAGGCTGCACCAAGTGCATCAAATACCTCCTCTTCGTCTTCAACTTCATCTTCTGGGTGAGCCTCGGGGCAGCGGGGGGGGGGGGGGCGCTGAGCCACCCCAGCGCTTTAAATAACGGGGCTCCAATATGGCTCGTCAGCCTGCGCCTCGTTTTAACCTCTTTCTCGCCCCCCCCCCCCCCCCCCCCAGCATTAAGACTTGCCGCCTGGGATGTGCCTTAGGGGTTCCTTTGGGTTTGGGGGTTTTTTTGGGAGGGGGCGCTGCTTACCCTTTGCTTTTTTTTTTATGCGTGCATGCATGTATTTATATATTTATTTATTTGCACATGTATATTGATATATATTTTTTATATAGATATAGAGAGACAGATATGTTTATATGCATCCTTTCCGAGTGGCAGGTGGGGGTGCCTTGCTCCCGCGCCGGGGGCAGAGCTGGGTGGGGCGGGGGCTGCAGCGGGTCGGTGTCCCCTCCGAGGGCTGCCGCTCCCAAACCCCCTGTTGCTGTGGGTCTGTGCTGAGGACAGCGGCGTTTCTCAGCCAGCCGAGGAGGGAGGGATGGATGCTGCCAGGCGGAGGGAGGAGAGGCGCTGGCCTAGCCATCCGCCGCAGAGGAGCCAGAGAGGAGAGGGTGTTCAAAAAATATGGGCGATCAGGGCTGGTTTTGTCCTCCCCGCCACGAGAGCTGGCAGAGAGCGGACAGGGTTCGACGGCCCTGGCACCATGTCGGGAGCTGGCCTCGATGCCCGCGTTGGATTGTGCCTGAGTTGGGGACTGCTGCCTCTGCTGCCTGGGACGTTATTTTAGGATGCAAATTTTACCCAGGCTGGAGAGGTTGCCTTTCCTGAGAAAGTTTCTCATGAAATAATCCATCCAGACATGCGGCTAATTTAGCAAAACGCAACGTATCCCAGTTTCCCTGCAAACCAGGTTTGTCCCAGTTGGAAACACCCTCCGGCAGCAAGGGGCTGGCATGGCAAGAAACACTCTCTCCCTGCTCCTGTGCCGGGGAGCAACAAAATGTGCCCAAGCAGGCTGCTTTTTTTTTTATTTTTTAAATAGGCTATTTTCCATTCCCCAAAATGCTATTTTTCTCGCAAGCAAGCCCGACCCCACCCTGCAGAGGCAAGGCACTGCTTGCTGAGCACTGGCTGCGTGGTCAGGATGCGCCCCTTGTCTGACACCCTACACTGTTGACAAGGGGTTTGGGGTTTTTCTTAATGTTTGCTTGCAGCAGCGAACACAGCAAGGAGGGCTGGAGAGGTGGGGAGGGGAGCAATGCCTTCCAGAGCAAACCCTGCCTCGGCAGCAGGAGCTACTCTGCCCAGCTGGAGCCTCTGCCTGCCGCCTTCTCCTTGGGGGTGCACGGTGAAGCTCTTGGGGGGTCCCCACCTCTGGGAGGTGTAGGGCTTACTGCTGCGTGGGAGTGAGCGCTGTCAAATCTGGCCTGATTTCAGGCTTCTTTGCCTCGTTTCTGGGTATAACACTGACCAAGGGAGAAATGACGAGCTCTGACGCAGTGGTGTTAATTGATACCTGATGCGTTGCCAGCTGCAAGATGAATGCGGGACAGTCCTGGGTTTTTTTTTTTAACCTCTTCCTCCACCCTTAAAATGGCAGGATGGAGGTGGGTAGGCTTTTCTCTGAAGTGTTGTTCCTTCCGAGTTATCTCGCTTATCCTGGGGCTTTTTCTTCCCTTCTGGTCCCAATTTCCTGCCATTCTTGTCGCTGAAGCCGCCGGGTGTGGATGCAAGGGAGGAAGGGTCTGCTGGGCAGCAGGAAGGATGCCGAGGAGTCTGCACAGCCGCCGCTCCTGAGCAAGCTCACTCGCTCACCCCAATCTGTGTTTGCGAAACAGCTTATCTTTTATAAATGGGCATTTTGCTTCCAAGAGGAATAGCAATTTCCCTATTAGGACTTATGGTGCCTTGCTCTACCCTTCAGAGCGAGCCAACGCCTATTCCCTCTGAGCGCTGGGGGGAGATGCTCCAGCTCCTCCCGAGGAGGGGTGCCTGTGAGCTGGGACCCAGCGGCTCCCCAAAACACCTCCCAGTGCTGGGCTCGCCTGCGGCCAGTCCCCTCGGACCACCTTTGGTGCGGATGGGGAGCCCGGGCTTTGTTCGAATTAACAATGCTTTCTGTGAGGCTGGCCAGCTAAAGGGTGGTTGAACACCAGGTCTTACGGTTTTCAAGCCCTTTTGTGTTGTTTTTTTAAACCAGTAGTCAAGGGGAAATTTAGGTTTACCGCCATGCGAACGTGGTTAGCAGCCAACCTTGCATCCCCAGCTGGGGAGGGATGCCTTGGTCGCCACTGAAGCGCAAAGATCCTTTTTACGGGGTGGCATTTAAAGGCCGGACACAGTGCTGAGCACCCTTGCTGCAGGGTGGCTGTGTCGGGACCCCAGCTCTGACCCCAGGGAGGTGCGAGATGGGGCACTCGCAGCCCTGTGGTCCTGCCAGCTGGTTAGCATGCAAGGGCTGCTGGGCTCTTTGTGCTTATTTGCTTATCGTTTGCTTATCATTTGCCTTACGCCCAGCCAAGGTTGGGTGCTGTTGATGAAAACAAGCAGGAGGCAGAGCCCAAAGTTTTGCAGGCTCCTCATCGTGCTGCACATGAGCTTGCTCCAGTGCCCAAGAGGAAGAAAGGAAGCAATTCTCAGCCTTAATGGTGTTAACAAATAAGAAACTCCGATAACTTTTTAAAGTAGCCTTGCTGTCCTGCTGGAATGTAAATAAGCTGACACCCTTCTGGCTTCCCCCCCCATTCTTCCCCTGGCAGTGCAGGGGGAGTTTCACAAAGCTGCTGTGTTGAAAAGCAAAAGGAAAAGGCGGCCCCGCTGTCAGCTCCCTGGGGCACCTCGGCAGCCCTCTCTGCCCGAGATGTTTCATTTTTATTTTATTTTTGGGGTTGTTTTTCCTTTGTGCATGCATTTTTTTGAAAAGAAAATGGCAGGCTTGCTGGGGTTACCTGCTCGGTCCGGGGTGGCCCTCAAGGAGGGAGCAGTGGCCACTGCATGGACCACACATGCAAACGGGTGCCCATCCCGGGAAAGAAAGGGTCCCTGTGTGTTTCACAGCAGCATCTGCTGACCGAAGCAGTGGAAGCCATGGGCAGCACCTAAGGATCTCACCTGCTTAGTAAAACATAGGGCTGGTAAGACAAAAGCTTTTCTGTGCTGCAAACTTGTCCTGAAACCTTGGGGTGGCCAGTGGTGAAGTGATGCTCTGCTTCCCTGCCCTGCGAGAGGGAGCATTGGTGGTACCCATTACTGGTGCGATGGGCAGTCCCAGCTCACCCTGCAGCCCAGAGCGGAGCGGGGCTGGGCTGGGCACGTGGCGGGGTGGAGCTGCTTCTCCATCCTACTCTCAGTAGACGGCCGGACTTCGACTGCTCTCCTGAATTATCCGAATCCGATAGCAGAGCTCAGCGCATGGGGCTGAACTGACCACTGCTGCAAAGAGTCCCTGGAGAGGCCGAAGGAAGCCAGAGAGCTATTTTAAAATGTAATTAAACATAACCAAGGAGAAATTGGCTTGCTTGGAGAAGGATCGCCCAGCTTATTAGCTAATACAGCCCGTGGCAGCCTTCCAGGTCTAGAGCACCGCTGACTGCCCTACCAGAGAGTTGTCTAATTAAAAGGAAGAGCTTGCTCCTAATGCCATTTTCCAGGCACTGCGTAACTCTTTTGTCTTGCTTGTGTTGAGGGGAGGAAAGGCAAGAGCAGAGGGAAGGTAGAAGTGAAAGTCTGTCTCAACAGTGGTGATCAGAAGGGGAAGGGTGGAGGAGTTGAGTATTTTCTTGTGCAACAGTGGAAAATCTGTTGGCTGTCCCCTGGAATCCGCAAAGCATGCACAAAGATACTTGGCTTTGGTGACGAGAGGTGACAGTGGAGGGAGGTGGCAGCTCTCTGTGGTGGTGGTCCCACGGTGGCAACTTTTCTGAGCGGCTCATGACCCTCTTGATGTGACGAGGAGGGCGGCTGGGTACTGCTGTTCACAGGTTTAAACGGAGAGTGGAAGAGCTGGTGGTTCATGCGGCATGCAGCCCTGAAGCACAGGTTTGAAGTAACTCCCTGGACTGACAGAGTACGTTGCATTTTGTTCTGGGTGCAGGCTTGCGCTGAGTGCTGCTGAAATGCTATTAGTGATAGTGGCTAGCAGGCTGCTCTGCTGTGGAGTGTGGTTATTGGTCTCCCTGGGAATCACAGAGAGCCTTGCGAGCAGCAAGGATGTGATGCTGGCCCAGCATCATCTTCTACCAATTTTGGGTTTGGTATCCTGGGACAACGTACAGGCAAGCATATTTCCACGTGCAGCTATTTAATGCCTGTCTCTGAAGGGCAAGGGAGAGGTTTTCTTAGCAGGCTCAGTACCTGGACCCAAGTTTTCCTGCTGATGGCTCTCTGGGATGTGTTTCTGGGCTCTCTGTCAAGAGAACACAGTCCTACCATCACCTACAAAACCTCTTCTGAAGTTTCTGCATGCAGAAGATTATTTAAGCAGGTCTTTTGAAGAGACCGATGCCCAGCCCTATGGGAGTACGTGATTTCAGTTAATGGGCTGGGCTGCAGTCACAAGGAGGGAGCATCGCTGGTGGCTGGAGGGGGGATTGCTCTGTTTTCCTGAGGTTATTCTATCAACCACCGTAATGCTTATCTCCTGCAAGAGCATTAACCCACGTACAATGCCTTGAGAAACACTTTGATCCTGTACTGTGCAAGTGCCTTTCACTCTATTATTAAAAAGGGAAAGCAGTTGTATTACCATTGTAGTTAAATGCTTACATGTGGGGCCAAATTAATTTTAAAGCGATATCTGAAATTGTTTTCCTCTCTGCTGAGGGCAATTAAACCCTGCTGGTAGATGTCAATGCATAGTGATACTTCTGTCTGCAGAGGGGATCAGGCTGTGGCAGGCGGGGAGCTGCCTGCAGGCTCAGTGCTCCCTGTCAGAGGAACCCGCTCCTGGATTTTGGTGCTGGATTCCCGCTCTCCTCCCATTCATCAAGCTTTATTTGGCCTCTGGCATGCTGCTCCTCTGGGAGTGTTCCCCTGGAGCTTGTTTTGAAAAGCCCCGCAGTGTTGTGGGGCTGGTAACTATAGGCATCAGCAGAGAATTTCGCCCCAGCCGGCAGCTCTATTAATAGCCACTGCTGGAAGGTGGCTGTGGCTGCGCTGTTGGGAGTGGAGCACAGGCTGCAGGCTGTCTTCCTCCGCCTGCCTGCAGAGCACGGGGCTCTTCCTGAACGCCCTTTCTGCAATTCCTGGGCAGGCCTTGCCTGCAAACTTTCAGCCTGACCTTTGGCGGCTGTCAAGCACAATCACCACAGAAGGCAGTGGAAAGACCTTGCCTGCACTTTCCAAGAAGAGTCCTTATCCATCACCGCAGTTTGCGAGTGCCTGTGCCGAGCTTGGCAGAGAAGCTTTTACGTTGTGTGGCTGTCAAACTGCAACGTTTGTCTGATTTAAGTCACTTCCCCTGCTTACACCCCCCCAAAAAGTCTTGCGGGGGTCCTGACGTCTTGGTGCTCCAGGGCATCCCACAGTCCACCCCAACAAGCAGCGCTGGGGTAATCTGTAGGACTTCTCGCCTTAAAAATTTTAAGTGAACTTTTGGCATGAAGTCCCGCCATCGTAACACGAAGGCCATCGCAGCATCAAACCAAAGTTCCGGGGTTCGTGGGCTGCCGTTCAGCTCTCAGCCCCCTGCCGCACTCCGAGCCCTTTCAGCGCTTCTGCAGGTCGCATCTATTTGTAGTAGAAAAGAAATTCAACTTCTGCTTTCCAGGAAGCGAGGTGCAGGGTGTGGGCAGGCTCGGTGCTGCCTGTACGTGTGCGCCTGCCACAAACGGTCACGTGCTCCTCTCCTGCCTCGGTCCTCAAGATGGTAGCGCAGAACCTGTTAGGTCCTAGTATGCATCTTGCAGGGGCTTGTATTGCCCTTCCAAAGGTAATTTTCATCAAGTTAAGAATCTCTAGCTCCTCGCTTTTTTCCTCACTTATGCTGGGTGCAGCAACAGAGTGATGTATCATTATTTACGCTGTGCGTACTGGAGAACAGGATATCTGCTGCTCCACCTGGAGACTGACAAATGACCTGGGAGCAAAGCATTCAATCCCAAATTAGCTATTCTTTCCTGGCTGCGCGATGGGCTTCTTGTATGGCAAGATGCTTCACCTTTGGCAAGCTGTTTCATCTTTCTGTGCCCCAGTTCCCCACACCTAAAAGGAGGGGGATTTGGTTTTACTCTGTCTTGGCCACTTTGTACATTGTGCTGGAGAGGAGCCGTGGGGAGCTCTGGTTGTGCTCCCCGAGTGGGGTCTGGGTGCCATCCCCCCAAACAGCTCAGCTTCCAGGTGGTACAAGGGAAGCTGCAAGCCTGTGCAACGTGAAAACCTGTTAAAAATCTCTAATCATAAAATCATACCTGAATCATAAGCCAGCTAAAATCCATTAAGCTTTCTTGGCATCATCCTGCTTCTTGTAAGTAACTGTGGTATTTCACAGGCATCATGGCGCAGGCTCCACCGGTGGCTTTTTTCCAGTAAGGCAGGAGCTTCTCCCGGCCCTGGAGCCTGTGCGAGGCGCGAGGTGGGAAGCAGTGTCCCGGCAGCAGGACTGGCTGTGGCCGCGGGAAGCAGCGCTGCTAAAAATACGGCATTGTGAAACTGCTGGCACCTCCGCTTCCCTCCTCCGCCGGCTTGAGCCGCAGGATGTCTGCTTCGCTTTGACGTGCCCGGCAAGCCGTTCTATAGCCAGGACTACTTCCTCCTCTTCCTCCCCCCTGCCAGGAAACCCATTTCAGAGAGGGGCGGAGGGACGGGAGGGAAGGGAGGAAAAGGGCCGGGGACAGCGGAAGGGATGGGGGGTGATGTACGTCCTGGCATAAGCGAGTATCTGGGGAGCAGCAGGCAAAGGTAGGGGCAGCTCGGATGCTCCGTGCCCTGCATTAAAGGGGGGAACGGGGCCATTCCTTGCACCCCTAAATCACGGGAATTTCTTGTGGAGGGGAGGAGTGACTAAGCTGTGAAAGATGGGCTTGTTCCCTTGCCCCACAGCTGGGTCTGGGAAATTTTAGGGTGAACAGCCTATCGGTCAGTGAGGCTCAATAGGGGAGGGAGCCCCCCTACCTGCATGGTGGATGGGGCAGCAAACCAGGGCTGCACACCCGCCATCATCGTGATGCTCAGACAGTGATACCCCATCACATGGGGTACAACCCCATTACCTCTCAGGGGGCTGGGGGGCTGCCTTTTCCCTCCCCTAGGCAGCATCTGATGGGGACTTCCCCCTGCCGTGCCAAGTGGGAAAGGCGTCCCTGTGAAGAGCAAGCCTTGGGCAGGCAGGATCCAGCTGGAAAAGTCTGGCTGTCTGTGGAAGAAGCAATACATCTCTGGAAGCTGGAAAATAGCAGTAAAGAGGAAACATCGGAGCCTGCTGTGCCACCTCTGCTGTGCCAGCAGGCTGCTCAGGGCGCAAACTCCGGGGCCGGCCCCATCTTGGGGAGCACTAGTGATGCACCTCTGCAAGTGCCTTCGTGCTGGCAGGGGAATGGCTGGCTGGGGAGGTCGGCTTGTGGAAAGCAGGTCTAAGAGCGATGCAGTGCTGGCATTGCTGAAGTTGCAGCTTTTAGATTATTGCTTTCATTAAGGTAGTCCCCAAAAATTTAAATGGAGAGCTGTGCTGGGCACTTGGGGTATATCTGCGACGAGCGATGGCCCCAACCTCTGTGACATTGCTGTCTGACAAGCTGGGCACGCAAAGAGCAATGGGGTAACCTGCATGAGATCACGGATACCTACAGCGGAAAAAACAGGGATATTTAATATATGAGGATATGCAGCCTAGAGATGAGCATGATGCTGCCATCGATGGTTGGAGCTCTTCTGGCTCTCATGTTGGCAAACAGCAGCGGTTGTAGGATGGGGAGGGAAGAAAATACCGAGCTTGTATCTGGAACAAGTTGTTGTATTAAAAATGAGATTATCCCAAGCAAGGTGCAGCGGAAGGCAGTGTTACTGTGGCGAGCCGATGAGGTTTTCTCCCACTTGTCTTCTTTCCTTTGGGAAGAAAGATGCCTTAATTACGTTCTGCGCTTCTTGGTGGTGGAAGGATGTATGGTTTTCATGGAAAAAGTTATTCATCGTAGCCTAAACTCTGTTTTCATTAGTAAGTGAATGTCATTTTCTCTTAAGAAATCCAGCTGCTATTGGATTAAAACTTCCATTCGGAGGTCCTCCGTGCTCTGTTAAAAAACCAAATGGAGTCAGGCGGTGCGGGAGGGATGTGGGGTGTTCCTGGGCTGCATTTGGGCTGAAACCGGGAACATCTGGAGATGGTTCAGCTGGCTGCCCTAGGCAGACCTCACCGCTGGGGTGGGTTTGAGTCGGAAGAGGCTCTATCCCTTCAGCTGATGCTCCCAAATGATTAAGAAATATTTTGAGTATAGCTTGCAGCCTGCTTTTGGTTCTGTTGGGTGTTTTAGGGCAAGTTTGATTGGAAAGCAGCTGCTGCTCCTCCTCACGCTGGTGTCACCCCAGCCTTGCTGCGGGTGGCAGGGGGTGCTGGGGTGGGTACTGCTGGCTGCAGAGGGCAGCATGCCAGAGCAGAGCAATGTCTCCTTGCAGAGGGAAAACCAAACCAAAAAGAGCTGCAGCCTTTTCTTCACCTCTCCCAGCCAGCACAGAAACCCAAATCTTCCTCGGGATCTCTTCTCCCATGGGAGCCACCAAGAGACCTTTTACTTTAAGAGTGGCACTGATTAATTTGAGGACATTCTCCTTCTCCCGAGAGGATAAACACGGGCTTCATTATACCCTCACACAATGAACAAGCCATGCCAGGCTGGATTTGGGTAACTTTCTGTGAAGCCATGAGCTGCCTTATTTGGAGCTGCTTTTGAGCACGGACTGGCTTTTGTGACTTTTCTCCATAGCCAGTGTTTGGAGAACTTCGGGTTCTCCCAAGAACGAGACAGGGAGGGAAGGGAAGTTGCATTGGTTGCTGTGGGAGAAGTGTTAAAAGCTGATTATTTTGGTGGCAAACTGCGGAAAGGATTGTAAAATCTTCCTTCCCTCTCCAGGGAGCTGGTGGGGATTTTCTCCCTCCAGTAAGTGGAAAAGCCCCAAGGTCAGCTTGCCCTGTGAGTTTTGCACAAATTGTGTGGTTTTGCCCCAGCTTCAATGGCACCCCTGTAAAAATCTCTTGGCTGGGATTTGCAGAAATGAGCAAGGAGGAAAAACACCAGCTGACCTCCCGAGGGGCAAAGCCGGACTCCCACCGACAGCCTGTCTTGCAGATCCCCGTCCTCATGCGTTCACTGAGGCTCTGCTGTGCTTGCACAACTGAAGACTTTGCACTTTTACTGAACAAACTCTCTTTTTTTTTTATGTGACCTTCGTGGTGCCTCTCATCCCTGTAGCTGACCTGACTCAGACCCTTTTGAAAAAAATCGTGTTTCCGCTTCTGTACTCTTTGGTAGTTATCTTCCCTTTTTTAAGATGAATGGCTTCGAGGATTTAGGACACTCACAATTAAATTGGCATTTGAACAGGTGCTTCCAGCCTTTTGTAGAAGTGATATTGAATTCTTAAGGTTTTGGGTTTTTTTACATGTGTGTTTATTTTTTTCCTCTCTCATGGTTTTAAATGGAAGGAGGGGTGTCATGGAGAACACAGTGAGTCCTGCTGGAAATGCGCTGGCTCGAGTTCCTCTCAGTGACACCTTCCCCGCTGCAGTGCCCCCCATCTGCTCCCGTCCTCCGCTGCCGTTCCCAGCCCCTCCCTGAAAGAGAAAACAGTGAGGAAGTCAGTCATAAAACTTCCCGTTATTTGGGCATAAATATTCCAGTGGTAAGCTGGGTTGATGCTCCATACACAGAACATCTCCTCCTGTGTTTGAAGCGTGTTTTTATCCTTGCCCTGGGGGCTCCATCACACGTGTCTGTGTGCACATGTGTGTGCGAGTGCTCTGTTCTTCTGCTGGACAACAGCCCAGGCAAGGCAGCGGTTTCAGCCTTGTCAACTTGCAGAGCTGCTCAGCTCTGTTGAGCATCTTCATGGTAGCCTCCAAAAGAGGTGTGATTGTGCCTTGGCCTGAACTGAGGCTTTGCTCTGCTTCAGTCCCTGTATTAGGACGTTAAGGAAAGCCATACATGCTGGAGGAGTGGGAGTGTGCAGTCCCAGCTCACAGCCCACCCATGGGGACCTGCATTACAGTTTCTCTCTTTCTGTTGCGTTATGAAATTAAACGGGCAGTGAACCGAGCAGTGGAAGTGATGGCTGCAGGGGTTCCCGTGCTCACGGGACACCTTGGAAGAAGACTAGATATTAATCAGAGCGATGCTGCGAGAACAGCTGGTGTGGATCCTTGTCTGTCCCCTCCTGATGTGGGACATCCCCGAGACCCATGGGGAGGGGAGTAATGGGATATAACACAAAGATGCTGCTGGAAATGTTACAAAGTCCCACTGAGTGTGGTTTCTTAGTCATCTGTGTACTCCTAAACACTGTGCTAAATGTCAAGATGTGAACATTGTGAAGAGTGTGTTTTGGGGGGGTTGAAGGCATTGTGGATCCCCTGCGAGCGGGTGCGGCGGCAGTTCAAAGCCGCGATGTCTCTGCTCTTGCTCTGCAAGAGCTCTGCGTTACTAGCAGTTTTACTGCCTTTTGGTGTCGTGTTGGTTGGACAAGTCTCCCCCGAGGCAGAGCAGCTTTTGGGGGTGCAGAAAGCTCTGTCCCAGTAGGTCTGCTTAGACTGGAAGCTTGACCCTGGATGGGAAGTAATGTGCATGCAAGACTGCGGGCAGAGGGAAAAACTGATGGTCCCCCCACTTTCTGAGCCACAGTCTCCCCACCCTTCCTACCCAGTTCTCAGCAGATCAAACAAAACCCAAAACCCTGTTTGTATATCGCAGAGAAATGGGGTGATAACAACCTGTTGGGAAAAGGGAGTAATTGGGGCTGATCTTAACTTCTGTTGAAAAGCTTTCCTAAAAGCCTCAGTCCCACATCTCATACTTCTTGGGTAAGGCTGAGCCTTCCATTTTAATAGAGTAATAAAATAGCTCTTGGGAAAGAAATCAGCTGCAGGGACTGGAAAGGGCTTTGCACATCCCCAGAATGAGGGGGTCTTCTCATAAAGAAGGGAAGATCGTGTGGCTCATGTGGTATGGGGCCCAAAGCACATTGCAGGGGTGGGATGATGGTTAGGAAGGATGTTCTTGTACGTGAAAGGAGTAAATAAGAATTTTCAGAAAGATGAAAAGCAAGCCTTCTGCTCCTGCCTGATAACTGCCACTCTGGGTGCGGCACAGCCGGAGCAGTGGGTAACGCCTGCTTCGCTCTGCTTTCTCCCCAGCTGGCCGGCGGCATCATCCTGGGAGTGGCCCTGTGGCTCCGGCATGACTCGCAGACGACAAATATCCTCTACCTGCAGCTGGGGGACAAGCAGGCCCCTAACACCTTCTACGTCGGTAAGTAGGTCTGGGGATGCTGGCGTCGCTGTGTGGGTGTCATGCCCCAGGGTGGACAGCAGCGTGCCCAAAAGCAGGGTGGAAAGCTCCGGGTGAGCAGCAAGGAGGTCGGACTAAAAATACCTCCCGCTCCCCCCGTACTCCCCAAAATATCCCCTGCCGTGCCAATCAAAGCGTTCATTAAATGTTGGCTGTGGCCCAAGCGCAGAATCCAAAGTCACAGCAGCTAAAAGTGCAAAAAGACGTGTTGTGGCATAGCGGGTTTTCTCCAGTGCCGTTCTCTGCTGTGGTCTCCCCTGGAGCACTTTTGGGAAGAGTGGGGACTTCTTGGAAGCGTGTCTCGTTTCCTATCCAAAGGGATGTAAAAGTAGCCGACGGAGTGGCTAGCAGTGGAAAGTGAAGCTCAGTGAGCTCGTGACTCATGTTCTCCAGGAGGGGCAGGTGGAGCCTCTGTGTGTTATGGTTAAGCTTAGCATGATTTTTATTAATTTGACAGCATGCTGGCTTGCTGGAAGATGAAAACCCCTATTTTTGCCCTATTCTCCAATGATCCTTTGCGGACGACGGGGAGCAGCTTGCAGGAGAGGCTAGCTGCCAGGCAGGGGCTGGCTTGGAGTGCAAGCTGCCAGGGCTGGGGCAAGGACCCGTCTGATCTGATGTCCTGTTCTCACCTGTAGCTGAAATTACCTTCCAGAAAAGGTTTTCCTTTGGTCTTCCCTGCTTGCCCATGGAATGGCATGCCTGAGCCCTCTCCCTGGCTGTGCCTGGTTACAGTAGATGCTCCCGCTGTAAACAGCGGTGGGTTTTCCTCTCTTGCTGTCTCCCCTCTCCTGCCTCACACCCAGAGCTGTATTTACAGTATTTTCCCTTTGTAGATTTCAATTTTAAAAAGAGAAAAGGGAACTCTTAAGAAGTTAAACTCTCTCCTTTCCAGGAACCAGCCCAAACATCTCCTTCATTCTGGGGGCCAACAACTGACGTCTCCCTAGTTAGCGCATTTCTCCCAAAACCTGGGGGACCTGGAGTGCGGGGGCTGAGTCCTCCCTTCTCACCTGTTGGGCATCTTTTGCTCTTCCACCCCTTTTTGTTTTGTGTCTGTCCTTGGCCTTTGCTATTTACAGGGCGATAGGGAACAGACCACGGGTCCCACCACCATGCTGGCTTTCTGACGCCCATGAACAGCCCATGATTTGAGGCTGGCTGTCTTTTTAAAGTTATATTCAGCAACAGATCAGCCTGGATTCCTTCTGGCGGCTGTAATTTCCATGCAGTAATAACAGCAGAGCATTTCTTTCAGCTGCTGCCTCTCCCAGCCAGCCCTCTGGAGTCTGAAGGCTGGGGTTTCTTTTTTCTTCCCCCTCCCCCTGCCCCCCCAACTGATACTCCCTCCTTTTTCCCCTCTGGCATCCAACATACACATGCACACGATGTTCCTGCTTCGGGAGCAGGAACCTCTCTGGGGTTGGCGTCCAGAGCTGGGTTTTTTTTCTTCCCCTTGCAAACTACTTTTTGGTGTTTGGCACGGGGTGCTGGCCCTGGGATCTGTCAGGAGGGTTTTAAAGGCCGGCCAGGCTTTGCTGCGGTGCTGCAGGACAGGGGTAAGCAATAAAAACTGTCGGAGGAGGAAAACTTGCACTGTGGAATTTGTACTTAGTCAGGAGGGGGAGTGGGAAAGCAGTGCTTAGGTGTCTCCTGGTTTCTCTCTGTTTCTTCTCCCCTGCCCCAAAGTTGGAGCTGTTTTGTTAAAGGCTGTTTTCCCAGGGTGTCTGTGTGTTATGGGAGAGGAAAAATAATTAACACAGCTGGTTGGTGTGTGGGATTTGATGGCAATGGGGAAGTGGGAGAAGGAGGATGTGGGGAGCAGGGCAGCTACCAGGGTACCAGGCATGATGCTTATCTGCCTTCAGCCTGCTGCAGAAGCAAGAGCAGAGGAGCGGTCCTTGCTCTCAGCTTCCCCTGCAGCCGGACTGGACAGCTGCAGGCAGCCGCTCTTGCAGCCCCCACAGGCACAGGCGACTGTTCCCCCACTCACCTCTCCAGTCCACGAGGAGTGAGCTCCTGGGGTTGGGGTTTCCTGCAAGCGGTACCCCCCACCCCACCCCCGGCACTTTGGCATTGCATCCAACGAGTTGTCTCGTGGGCTGGCTTGGGAGATTATTAAACAAGCTCTTGTTCATGGGCTTTTCCTCAGCACGGCTCGCAAACCATCTGATCCCCTAACCACTTGTTGCAGTCTTGGCGTTTGGCGCTTCCATTTTGGCTGTGGACCCAATGCTCCAGCAAATGGCAAGTTAACTGCTTCAGCACTGTAAAGACCAAGCAGTACCAGGAGCACTGTAGTTTCATGCTTTCGTGACTATAAAGGAAAATACTTGCTCTTCATCTGAGCTAGGCTTATGGTCTAATATGCATTTTTTTGCTTTATTTGTAGTTGAAAAATTAAAATCCTTCTTGCCTCTTGCCCTTGCATAACACTGCGTCTGAAGTGCTCTGCGTGTCTGGATGCCAGGCAAGGTGTTGATAGCAGGTCAGAAAACATCCTTCAAGATAGCTAGAGGCATTGATAAGTTGGATGCTAACAACTGGTTAACCACTTCTTAGATATTTATTGACGCTACACATAAAGTACCATTTAAAAAAAAAAACCAAACAAAACTGTGATTCAATGAGTTATGAGAGCCTGTGGGAGAAGGCTGAGCTGGTCCAGCTCTGCGGATACCAGTACAAACTGGAGCAGTCTGATCTCTCCACAGTAAGTTGGTGCTATGGTGTCACTGATTTTAAGAGCCCCTGGGGATCTTGGAGGCAAGTGACACTGAACTTACTGCTTTTGCCCCATCTCAGTGGGATGATAATGAAGATAATGTGACAGGGGAAAGCCAGGTTCCCTATCCTTCAAGGATTTGGTTATGTGATGCCCAGAGATGGCCGCTGTGGGTGAAATGCTGTCAGCAGGGTGGGGACAAAAGCCTCAGCTCTTGTTTGCCTTAAATCCCCACCCCTGGATTTCACATTTTCCCTCTTGCTGGGCCACCTGTGCACTGGGAGCATCGCCGGGCACTCATCCCTGCTGCCTGCCCCTCCTGTGCTTTCCCTGAAGCTGCCCGGCAAGGAGCGGAGCGCGGCAGCCGGATGGTCTCGGTTTCGCTATCGCCTGGCAGATCCAAAATAGGAAATCTGCGTCCCGCCGCTCACAGCAAGTGACAGGGTGACACGACCTGTGGCTCTAATTAGCTCGGCCCTGGGAGCAGGGCCAGCCACGAGGAAGAGTGCAAAGGCATCCAGAGGTGGGGTGCAGTTTTCTGTGTAGCTTTGGGGGTGAGGAGGGCGTTGGTTTTGCTGCTCTTTAGTTTTTTTGTGTTTTATTAGTAAATCCTCTGCTGGGCAGTGTCTGCTCCCTGGAGCACGGCAGCACTGATGCTCCTTGGGAGGGGTGTAAGGTTTTGGACAGGCATGCAGTGGCGGGTTAAACTTGGCCACCGAGGCTGCTGCCACCGCTCCCTTTCCCTGCTGTCCTGCTGGGTATTGCTGCCCCAACAGAAAGGCAACAGGGGTTTTTTTATTTTTTTATTTTTGGGGGTTTTTCCCTAGCAACCAGACTGATGATTGTGGGTCTGGCTCCCAAGCAGGTCAGGCAGCAAAGCCTGTGGGAGACAAGGGGGGGACAGCTGGGGGCAGCAATGGCTTTGGGCTAATTTTAACGCTGTGAGCGTGCCTGCGAAGCCGTGTGCTGCAGTAGCGTTGGAGGGGAGACTGGCTAACAGGAGCGTAAGGTCTCTAACGAGGTGAATCACAGACTCTCTTCACCATCCTGTTCCATACAAATACGATCTAGGATAATGATTTCTGCCCTGGAAATGAGTTCAAGCTGCTTTTCATGCAGACTGGGGTGGAAGAAATGGGCCAGAAAGCACAGGGATGCTTTGAAGTCTTTCTCACAAAGGAGTATGCATCTGAGTTGAACTGCAATTGCATCTGCACGCTTGTCCTTGAAGTCAGCACGACATCCATCACTGGCAAGCTTTTGTGGGTGCCCTCAGGATTTTTGGAAGTACTGTTATGAGGCTTTGCTGGCTTCAGAGGGGGTCTGACCCTTGCAGAGAGGAGGGACTGCCGAGCGACAGTGCATACGTGGGTAGGGATTGGGACACCTGCCTGAGTTTCCCCAGGGCTTGCCTGCTGTCCTTACAGCATGTGAGGATGCTTTGGCTGCTCTTGCCGTGGGTCCCAGATGTGGCCAGTAGTGCAGAGCATCCTGGCACATCATCCAAACGGACTTGCGTTGGCTAAGCAGTCATGGAGGAGCTGTCCCTTCTATCCATAACAGCAGCTTTTTTCTTAATTAGCCTTTTCAGGACTGCCTTGGACAAAAAGCACTGATTTCCAGGGTTTCAGAGGGGTTTTCGTTGCAGAGGGGGTTGCGCTGAGCTCCAGTGTTCTGCAAAGGCTCTGGAAGCCAGCAGTGCTACAGTGAGTGTGGACCTGCCACGAGCAATGGGGAGTTCTTGGTTTCTCTTCGTGCTCCCATCCTTCTCCCTGTCCCTCCAGAAATATTAGGCATCTTCTAAAGGTGGTACCAACATCTGTATATTGTGGGGTTAGACTCAACAGCAAATCTTTTGCTAAACTTGTTGTGAAAGGGCTAGAGAAGAGCCCAAGAGTCCTGGTCTCTAGGTCCTGTAATAAACGCTAGCGAAAAACCGCCTTCTATTTTGGCATGAGGTGCTGCAGCGATCCCTGCGGATGCACACAGCTGATTCAGCACTGGGTTCTTCTCTCACCCGTTTGTGCTCTACTTTTTCAAGGCTCTGTGCGTCAGTGGTTTGCCAGTAGAGACACAAGCTGCGGCCAGGCTTGCATGCTTGGGAGTGGAAACCAAGGTTTGCATTTGGCCTTGAACCACAGTGAGCAAAATGGATAATTTAAAAAATAATACATAAGTAGATTTTTTTTAAATAGGTGTACATGCATTTTTCTCTCTTGGAAATAAACTTATGTACAGTTAAGGGCAATGTAATTATTTAGTCCCTTAAAGGAAGAAAAAAAGCTGAGATTTACTGGTTCTAGATTTTCCTCTAATCACTGTCAGATCAACTCCTTCAATAATACTGGCATTCTTTTTAAAAAAGTAGTTTTGAGGCAAAACACTTTGTCAGTACTTCCCTCTAAGTATCTGGCTTACACCATATATCTGACAATACAAACAATCCTCTTTTTTTGTATTCTTATCATAGAATTCAATTTCTATTAGAAAAGCAACTTGTATTTAATTGCAATTCAGTCTACCTTCATCATGACCAACTCCTGTGATTCATTTACTCAGCAGACTAAAATTGGTTATGACTTAAGGCCATAAATTGGTACCATCGGGTTATTTTGGGTTCAGATCTATCGGACTACAAATAATGTAGTTGTCCTCCTTTGTCCCCTCCTGTTGGCTCTGCCACTGGGGACCTGTGCCAAAGGTGGCTTCTTGCTCTTCAGAGCTGTTTAAACCCATAGCTTTGACAGTTTTCCTTTGAAAACTTGCCACGTGTTTAGGCATGCAAAGCCCATAAGAAATCCTCCAGCGGGATTTGGGCTTTGTCAGTGGGTGAGACCCCAGGGTACGTAGAGATGTCCACAAGTGTTGTAGTCTGGGGCAGCAGAGGATGGTCTGGCATGTTCCAGCCTGGGTCTTCTGTGCTGCGTCACCATTGTCCATCCCGGTCCTGGAGACGTGCGGTAGACCTCCTCCCAGCTCCCACGGGCATGCTGACGTTGTGAAACTAAAGCCTTCTTCCAGTGTTTCCTGGGTAGGCAGAAGAGAAGAAATCTGACTGTGGCATCTCTGTGTGGAGTCTGTTTGGGTACAGGTGTGCACACACAAGGGCGTTGTTTGGGTTTTTCTCCACCTCCTCTTTGCTTTTCTGATAGAGGTGTGTCCTTTGCTTCCTTCTTGCCTTGTTCTTGCAGACAAGGGCAGCACGTACAGCCTTTCATCTCCCCGTGTGAGCCACGCGGCCCCAGGAGAGCTCTCCATGCTTTGCAACACTGTTGCTCCATCTGGAAGTCATTAGCAGCCACAGAGCAGCAATGTTTTTCTTGGGAAAGTGAGTGGAAGGGAACAGAGGGACTTCACAGTTGTCGTCTTCCAGCAAACCCTCTCTTTTTCTGCCCTCTCTCTCTCGTCCCGCTTCCAAGAAAGCGCTGTCGGCTCTGCTGGGCCAATTTCACCCAGCAGCTGGACAAAAATGTCCAGGAGACCCTCCCTCGCTGGCTGGCTGGTGCAGCCACCCCTACCCTGTCCTGGAGGGACTTTCCGCTCCCTGCCTGTATCTTGCCCCCAAATTGCAAGGAAGCATGTTGTGGTCACTTTTTCAGCTACGGAGAGGGTGTTTTTCCAGGATTGGTGGTGTGGGGTAGGATGGAGTCTCCCTCTGACCACCGTCTGATGGTCCCACCCTTCCCTGCAGCAGAGGTGGTGGTGAGCCCCGTGATGTTCAGCATCTCCAGGCCAGGAGCCACGGCAGGGTAGGCACTGCAGCCCGCCCTCCCTCCCTCAGAGGCTTGCAAAACTCTTGGATGTGCAGAGTGTCTCCCCTCGGGAGCCCGTCTGTCGGGAGAATAAACACGAAAATCTCTTTTCCCTCTGCTCTCAGCCCCTTTTTAAAGCACATCCCGTGGGGAGGGCAGGCACGGCTTGGAGAGCTGCCCGGGCTTCCTGGGAAGCATGGTGTGATGCGGGGGGGTGGGGGGGTGGGGGTGTCTTTTTTTTCTTTTTTGTCTTTTGGAAACATTGCCATGGTGACCTGGGGGAAGAGGCTGGCTTCCATTAGCTTAACGAGTTAAAGCTGCTGGGAGAGGATCGAAGTGGGGGAAGAGGTAGGGCTCTGCTTGGGAATGCCCATGCCTGGAGCTGCACAGCATCTCTGATGGGGATGGTGGGGCACGGGAGGAGGGCTGACGGGGGCTGGCTCACTCCTTGCTTGTTTTAGAGGGACTCTGCTGTGCTTGTTCCTCCTTTTATTTGTTTTTCATCATGTCCTTTTTTTAAGTCTGTTTTTTTCTACTTGTTTTTTTACTTCTCAGCAGGGACAGGACATGGGTTTTACAACCCTGCAGGCACCAGCTGTGCTGCTTTAATGCCAGAGCAAGTACTGACATTGAATACTGCCTTTTTCTCTCCCTTCCCTGCTCCGCGAACTGAGCATCCCGCTTCCTACCTGGTCCAGAGGCAAAGGGCTCTCCATGGAGATATCATCTGCGTGAGCTGGGAGCTAAGATGGCCCCTTGGCTGCTTTTTTTTCTTTCCTACCTAGCACCATCCAGAGAGAGGTGCTCAGTTACTGTCAGCCTCCTGGGTCTGATGTTCAGGGGCTTTCCATGTGGCTAAAGCTTTCGGAGGTCCCTGCAGCCCAAAGCAGCACGTGCCCTGGTTGTATCAGGGAAGGGGGGATGATGTTTGGTCCGTTGCTGCTGCTGTTTCTGATGCATCACGTCCTGATGCTCTTGAGTGAAGAGATCATACCACAGTTGCTCTGCTCCTGCTTTGAATTTCGACAGGACTCTGAATCTCTCTGTAACGAGGAGGTGAAGCTGAGACTGGTTGGGTATCTTTCCTAAAGGTTTCTGTTTTAAGGCTCCATCTCAAAAGGAGACAGGGGACTCCAGCCAATAGTGACACCACTCATCTCTGCAAGTCCTCCTGTGACTTCCCTAACTCCAAGATACAGGTCCTGCAGCTCACAGCTTGCTTTTGTGGGTGGCTGGTTACGTGTGGCAGCTTTAGCAATCTTGCTTACTGCTGCCTTATCAGAGAACTGTGCCATAGGGTTAGAAATCACACTGTAGCGTTGCTCAAGGATGTGGAGGCACGTTGGTACCATGAACACCTATAAATGATTTGCTCACTGTACCTGTTGCTGCAGCTCCTGCTATTCCCAGGGTTATCTATTGCTGCTGTTGGAGGGAACAGCATGACTGTAGGCACTGCGGTTTGCATTTTATACCTCTCTGATTTTATTTTTTGTTTATGGCAAACAGCATTTCTTGTTTTAAAACCCCTGAGAAAGCTGCAATACAAATGAGCTGGGAAGTGGCATGTGAAAGGCAGATGGAGCCTTGCTGATGCAGAATTGTGCCAGTTTGGGTGGAGTCCTGAAGGAGCGAATACTGCTTCGGTGAAGAGTTTCTCACCCAGGACAGGCTAGCACGAGTTAATCTCATCTCTGATGCTTACATAGTGAGGAGGCTTGTGCTGGGGGGAGTCCTCTCTGACTTTAAGGAGTATAATGTGCCATTCAAGATGGGGATGACAGGTGCCTTCCTCACAGACACGGAGCCCAAAACCACGCTGGCCATCGTCCTTGCCATCTGCCAGCAATGAAAGCTAAGATGTGTCAGGCTGCTTTCTGGGAAAAGGGCTTGGTCTTTCCTGGCTGGGCTGTGATTGCTGTGAAATAGCCCCCCAGCTGCCTGGCACCCAGTCTGGAGGCAGAGACTCCCCACCGGCCCCATCCCTTGAGGGGAAGGGTGGGTGTGGGAAAACAAACACGATCCAAAGCATGTGGTTGGGCACTTTGGTTGCCTTCGTTTGCTTTTGCAGCCTTCAGCGTGGCATTTCCATAGAGAAACACTGCTAGCATTCTTTGTACAAGATGCTATTGTTGCATTAAATATTTTGTGCTTGTTTTTAAATAAACTCCGGAGCCAAGTCCCGCTCCGTTGCCTCCCAGGAGGCTGTAGTGCTCTGGCCCTCGGTAACAAAAGGTGACTCCATAACGGCCACTTGTTTGTGCCTGGGAATGAAGCTGGCCTTTATCCCAAAAGCCTTCCAGGGTTTTTTGTGGTTTTCTGAGTTTGGGCCAGTCATCGCCGCCCTCTCCCCCGCCTGGCTGTGCGTTCCTGCTGCTCCCACCCCACCGGTCGTATCTGCTGGGCTCCGGTCAGGAAGCCGCACGTGGTGCACGTCTTCTTCCCTTCCCTCCTTTACTTCTTGCTGTTTGCTTGCTTGACAGCAGCACTAGCTCTGGCGAGGAGTTGGCGAAGCATCAGTGGGGAGAGAAGCGGGAAGCCAGGACCTCGCTTTTCTGTCCGAGGCCTGCACAGCCTCTCTGGGGTAGGAGTTTGGCAGGTCGGGTTTGGTTTTGGTTTTTTGAAGCTGCACAAATCCCAGCAAGAAGCAAGTACAGAGGCCTCCAGAAGACTTTTATAAAATCGCAAATGTCTGTCTTCCCTCTTAGTCTCCTCCATCAGTTAAGGTTCTTGCTGGGCTTTTATCTCCTAGTTTTCAGACCGCCAGTGGCTCCTACGTTTTCTTGATGATCTCAGTATAAGAAAGACATTTTTTACAGTGAGAAAAATCATTCACTGGAACAACCTCCCCAGGGCTGTGGTAGAGTCCCCATCACTGCGGGTTTTCAAGATATAATTGGACAGGGTGCTGGATAGTCTCATCTAGGCTCCCTTTCTCACAAAAGGTTGGACCAGATGATCTTTTGAGGTCCCTTCTAACCTGGGCTGCTCTATGACTGTGATCTCCTGGCTATATTTGTTCAGCCTATAAGTTGCCTTCTGTCTGTCCATGGGAGCGACCTGGTCACTGGGGTCCCTGCAGCATCGTGCTGCTTGGTCTCCAGATGTGCTGCATCTGCTTGTTACCCATCTACCAGGGCGGTTGGCATGAATAGTGGCTTCTCAGACGTTGAAATGACTTGCCTCCAGCCCAGCTTTGTCTTCTCTCGGCTGACCTAATGGGAGGGGAAGTCAGAAGCTGCTGCACTCGGGGATGAGCAAAGTTGTTTCTCCCAGAGCAACTTGTGATGAAGACTCTCCAGGGGAGCCACCCAAGGCTGTAAGATGGAAAAACCTGACGCAGTTTGGGTTGAAAACCCGAACCAGCAGCATCACTAGTACAAGCTGGAGTGCCGAGGGCTGTTTGTTGGGCATTAGCAGATTCTGGTGACAATAAGCAGGCCTTTTTTTGAGAGACCACTACTGATATGTTGTTCTTCTTGAAACAGCAGTTATGTAGCATCCAAAAATCTCCATCAGTCTCTCTGGAGCTTGGCAGGCGTCCAGCAGACAGCCTTCATTTTACAGGATGCGTTCATGCCTTCCCATCACCCCCGGCCCCTTTGGGGCCCCTCTGCCCCACACGCGCCCCAGCCCGCTGCTCGCCACGCTGGCTCTCTGCCCGGCTGCCACCGCCACTCCACCTTGCGTCATCTCCAGCCATTGGGATAAAATCACCTAATTCTACTTCAGGCAGGCCCACAGAACTTTTAACTGCTGGCCTGTCCTTTCCAAGAAACTCTCCCAGGGGGTTTCTTTTGCTTGTTTTTCCCCTCTCTTTGCACCTTCAAGCAAGGAGAAGTCCCGTCCCCTGTTAGGGAGCTTCAACAACCCAATTGCCTGTTGGGTTTTTGTGGATACCAGGCGCTGCTGAAGCCCCTTCGATATGCATCAGGAGGTGCAACTCGTGCTTTTTTCCTCCTCCTGCTGGCAGTGTTGCCGTGAGGATGTTGGTGTCGCCGGCCGCAGATGCCATCAGGTTTTGTGAAGAGGGGCTTCCTGCAAGGTCAGCGCGCTCCATTGTACCGGCGCTTCCCCTGCAGCTGGCTTCCTCCCTCCTGCGGCGCCTAAATATAGCGGGAGGCATTGTGCGAGCGCGGTGCCGGTGAGAAATGCCGTCCGGAGGGTCCCAGCGCCGGGGCTGCTGGGCGGTGTTTCCGTTGTCGCCTCTCGCCGAGTTGGCCCTTGTGTTGGCGCTTGCGTTGTTTGGGTGCTGGTGACTTTTGTTTTAAAGAGGGAAGAAGCGTGAGCCAAAGTTGCCCCTTTCCCAAGTTTGGCATGTCCATAAGGGGATTTTAAACAAGTTGAGACTGTTACTATATATCTGTTTTTTTAAAGAAGGGTTTAACTTGACTTAACTCTGCTCTCAGTGCATGCCCTTTAGACTTGGCACTTTAATTATCATAAGATTGTTTAAAAGCCACAAAGATAAGAAAAACCTTAAACATGACGGGCATGTACAACCAGTTTTAATCTTGAGCTCTGTTTATACTTTAGTGCTGTTCCTAAAGGGGAGATGACAGACTGGTTAATAACTATAAAAACATTTTGACTCATAGCAGAAGAAGACATTTCATTGAAGGCATGTGTCTCCCAAGCACTAGCAAGATTCACTGTATTGCTGTTACCTGTGGAATGCCCCATCATGATTTTTTTGTCGTCACTGTCAGTTAAAAATGGTGACTGCAGTCTTGCCTCATTTGTAATTATTTCTTTGATTACTTTTTTGCATGTGTCAAATTGCTTTTGGATGGAAAGTAGGATTCACTTACAAAGTAGTAGAACCACAATACTTGAGAATTAGTTAACCAAAAATGCACTAAATATATGGGATACACCAGGAGAAAGCTGTGTTTTAGGAAAAGGAAACAAATTTAACTGAGCTGGTAGCATTTGGCCGAGTAATCACCATAGCCTCACCAATCTCATGGTTGGTGAGACCGTGGTGAGTACTCGCGGCAGCAGACCTGAGCCTTGAGCTAAGCTCTTGTTTCTTGAATGAATAAACTTTCATTCCTCTGTTTTCTGAGCCGCCCAATGCCTTGTTTCTAAGCTTTGAACTAGTTTTGGAGTAAGTTGGCTGTGCAAATTTAATAAGTTGAAGTAAAAAATGTCATCTTCTCTGTAGAAGAACCTATAACAAACAAAAGCCAGATTATATCAAATGAGATGCTTAAGCACTGCTTTTCCTTTAGTTTTGTGGCTCATCTCTCTTTAAAAATGTTAGCCAGATAAATATTTGTATGATGTTTAATATAAGTAAACCATATGCCTTATTGTTTATTTTAAAAGATATGCTAACTAATCATTTTCATCTCCTCTGCTTAAATATTTAAAGCAGTATGCCATGGGAACTCCCATACTACATCTTTGAGGACACTGTAAAGCCTCTGTCTTGCCTGCTACATCCTCTGCCTACTACTGCTCAAGCGCTCCATGTTTCCTCTAATTTTGGAGGTGATGGGGTTTTTAAAGTTTCAGTGTTAGCAGCTTCAAACACTTTGAGACCTGACTTGCGTATGTTGTGTTGTTCTGCTATGTCTGCTGCCACCGCTACTCATATCTCCTAGGTCTTAATTCTGCACACCCGTAATTAGCCGCCCCGGGAGCCAGCATGTCCAGCCAGATGCTAGGATGCTGCCATAGAAGCTCTGCAGTAACGCATCTGCCTCTCACTCTCCCTTGCAGGAATCTACATCCTGATCGCGGTCGGAGCTGTCATGATGTTCGTGGGGTTCCTGGGATGCTACGGCGCTATTCAGGAGTCTCAGTGCCTTCTGGGAACGGTAAGAGGCGCAAAGCTTTGGATGCCGCTTGGCACCATGCTGTCCCTGCTGGGACACCTGGCCGTGCTCCCTTGCTGGAGACTTTTTCAACAAATGGGGCTGGGAAGATGCATGAGCGTGTAGGTGGGAACTAGCTGACCTCTGCAAGGAGCAAGGCAGCGATGTTTGGCTGAGGGCATCTCTGCCCAGCCTGCTGGAGCTCCGGCTGAGCTGGGAGGCACGCTGCAAGCTCCTGCTCATGCCTGGCTGCAGGACAGAGGCTGAAGCCAGCAGCATAGCAGAAGAGGTGCGAACAGCAGGATTCTTGGAGATTCATTTTCTCTGTTATGTGTGAAGCCCTTCCATGCTCTTATCCCCTCCATGGTCTGGCTGTCTTACCAAGCACCCACTAAACCCTCTTTCATACCTGATGTCCCCTACAGCTTCCCCTTTCACTCCATTTCAAGGCTGCCTGTGGCGATTCCAGTTCTTTTAAGGAATCATCTACTATTTTTGTCTGTTCGGACGAGGAAACAGCAAAGATTTCCCACAATATCTTAGTGAGGACATCTAGGTACATCCTGGAAAACCCATTACTGAAGTGCTACAGGCATTCTTGATGTGAGGCAGCAGCTCGGGATTTCTGGCATGGGATGAGCTTAATTATATAAACTGTAGCCACACCACAAGCCTTTTCCTTGGGGGTAAGGGAGACCCATTTATTTAAAGCAAGTTCTCACATGTGGTTCAGCTTTAAACTTGATGCAAAAAAAAAAAATTGGAGAGGTAAAACATAAAAAACAAAACAAATTGGAAGGACTTTCCAGCACTTGGCTTCATTGGGCTGGAGGATTCTTGTTGGTGGTATAGTGACCCATGGGTGTGGATTCAGCTGGGACAGAGGGAAATGGAGCTGCTTTCCTTGCTCTCACAGATGGCTTCACCTCTAGTTGCTTCTGTTTCCCCATAAGAATGGGGTGCTTCTCACCAGCTTTTATAAAGCACTTCTGAACATCGGTGGATGAGAGCTGCTGTAGGAGTTTGCAGGCATTATCGCTGCTGCTGAGAATAGGAGGAGCCCGCGCACAAATCTGACAGGGGTTGTTGTAGCGAGGTCTGGCAGCTTTGGATTATTTTTTTTTGTGTTAACACAAGCGACTACAGAACCTGAATTACCCCTCACTCCCTCTTGAAGTTGGAAAGAGGATTAGAAGGGCAGATGGTACAATGTACCTGAGGCCCGACAGGGAAACCGGCTGCTTTGGCTGAAATTAGCAGCTCTAGCTGCTGTGCGCTGCCCGTATTTGCTTGCACCTTGGCTTGCCAAGAGAAGGCTGGAGACATCTCGTGATGACGTTTTCTGCTGGCCAAGGCTCCCACCGTGCTCCAAGGACATTTCCAGGCAGCGTCCTCAGGGTGTTGCAGGGAACCAGCCGCTCTCCCCTCTCCTGCAGCCAGCTGATGGAGTGACTATAGGCTTATTGCAAAAGGGGAAAGTATCAGGAAGCTCCACGCTATCAAAATCCTGTGCGAAGGCAGCATGGAAGCTGAGCGGCAAGACCTAAGGAAGGCAAGAGGGAGCCGCTTGGCGTGGAGTGGGCTCTGCTCCCCGGGAAGGGGCTGGGGCACAGCCAACCGCCTGGCCGGGAACACAGCCATGTTCCCATAGCGTCAAGCTGCATGTCTCGTGTTTTGCAGCCAGCTTGCAGACCTGAGCCTGCAGGAAGTTGTACCTCCAAATCTGGGGTAAACGAGCCATCCTTCACTGGAGGGTTACTACTGCAAGAGTGAGCCCTAGTGCTTAACCGGAGAATTACAGTGGCATCGCGCCATGATTTAGGGTGATGTGATTCCTTGGGGGGGATGTGGGACCCAGTCCCCCAAAGATGTTCCTGGAGAATCTGCGATAGATAGGTGTTTAAATAGGAGTTGGTTGTTCGGGGACTGGACAAGGATGTTGGAAGTCCTCTCCTGCTGTCAGGTCAGTAGTCCTGTTTCCATTTTGCTGATAACCCTTTGCTCTTGCATGTGACAGCCAGGTCATAGCATCATTCTGGAAACTCCCTTTTCCTCTGTTGATGAAGAAAATGTCCTGAATGTGTCTGGAACAGAGACTGCCCAGGAGCCAGGGGCTGTTGTCCCACCCCATACTGTGATTTTGTCTTCCCCTGACTGCATTCACCTCTTTTGCTTCTTTACTTCCCTGGCAACTCTCCCAATTTGGGGCTTTTCCCAGGAAGAAGTCACTGAGGGTGATGATGTCACGGAGGTAATGTTGGCTGTGTATGGAGCGTGCCTGTCTGTGCCTTCTCACTTGACTCTGATGTATGAGCTTTATGGCTTCCCATTCCCAGTCTAACAGACCGACTGTCACAATGTGTTCCCAGGATCTGAACAAAAAGATGGAGGAAGGCTTTGAGGGGATGGCAGGGAGGAGTGCTGGAATTGCACAAACAGGATGGGACTGTGGGAAAACATCGGTGTTAGTATTTATGCAAAAAACTGCAGTAGCCTTGCAGAGCTGTGGATGCCAAGAGAGCTGGCCATAAATCACACCCTGACGCCCCGCAGCTCCTCAGCAGCTGAAATGTGCTTTTTACCCTGCACTGGCAATTCCCATCCTCGGAGCATCTGTAGCAGAGCAAGAAGCTTGTCTGGATGGTCCTGCGGGTGCATGAAGAGGAACAATGGGTCTTGTGGTGCACAGGGCATCCTCATCCCTGCTAGTCCCTGTGTGGGAAGGGCTCTGCTAATCCCCGCTCAGCCATCCTAGTGGGAAGTCTGGACATGGGGTGGCATCCGGTAAAGTTATAGGACAATGTGTTTGAGCTAAGCATGCGTATGAAAGATAAAATGATTTGAAGTCAGGCAACACTTTGCTCTGATCACCATCAGTAGAAGTGCCGCTCCACACCTCTATCCACCTAATTTCTGCTTTTGCCTGTAGCCAGATATGTTAAGTGTCCCTCTCTTGATCTGTCTTTGCAGTTCTTCACTTGCCTGGTGATCCTGTTTGCCTGCGAAGTTGCGGCTGGAATCTGGGGATTTGTCAACAAAGACCAAGTAAGACGACTCCGAAACCTGCATTTGTGGGACTGGGAGGCTGGGGCAGAACCACAGCAGATCCTGGCATGAGCTGTTTTGCTCGCGAGCTGCTCCTGGCCTGAGTCACGGCGGCTTGGATTAGCTATGTGACCTGGGCAGGTCACCTAACTCCTCTTGGCCGGGCTGATGAACTTTAAATGTGAGCACTTGATGGTAGCAGCTGCCCATTACGCTATATAGTGCAATGTCTGGAGTAAAAATAGCCCTGTCTTGCTTGGGTCTCCTCCTTGCTGCCACACTGTCAGTCACAGTGTGAGTTGATTCACGTATGAAGTCGCGAAGGAAAGGCATCTCCATGTCCTAGGTGCCAAAGAGCAAACGCAGCTGCGTGGCCCCGAAGGGAGGGAATACCATACGGGGAGAGCCTGCGTCTGCTTTAACAGGATTGCTTGATGCTTCCTGGTCTTTGCCAGTATCATATAACCCGCTTCAGGCTGTTCGTCTGCCAGGACTGAGCTTGCTGCTGATCAATATGCTGTGCACGCGCGAGGGGTAGAAGTCACGTGTCTGTCCCAGGCACCCTGCTAGGGACTGCTCGGATGAGGTCCTCTGGCTGGAGGGGGTTAGCTAAAGGGTAGGACTGAAAATTGCAGCTTTTCACCTTCCCTTTCTGCTCACCTTCCCTTTGCTATGGTCACATGTGCTCGCACACATGCAAAGTTCGATCTTGAAGAGCAAAACTATCAGTGTATGGGAACCATGGCCGTGCTGCAGCAAGCAGCAGGCTGGGTGTTGATCACTCAGCTGTCAAGGGTTTGGAGGAGAGAAGGGGACTGCTTGTGCTCAACGCCAAGGTTAGACTCTCTGGCAGAGTAGGAAATGTGTTTACTTTACTAAGAGACGTAAGCCAGCTGTGTAAGTAGGTGGTGGCCTGCTCAGCTTTCACATGCCTGTAGGCCACTGATGACCAGCTCGGCCGTGAATGGGAACACCCTTGTAGTCATTCACCGGAGAGAGCATGACTTCAGCGGAATAAACTCTTCTGTGGCTAAACATGTTACTGTGCAGGCAGGGTGCTGTTTCCTAGCAACTTTGGTGAGCTAATTAACCTTTGCAGAGGGGCTGTGCCTCCTGCAGATGTTAGTTTGTAAATCCTGAAGAGTCCAAGATGTGCGACTGAACCAACAACAGAAAAAGCGAAGCCTGAGTAAGGAGGGACCCCACGGCTGTTGCTTTCCATGTTGGGGAGAAGGCGCCTGGCCATCAGAGCATAAAGCTGAGAAATTTAGGATTTGCCAATATGAGAGTGATGACCTCAGCCCCTAAAATTAATTTTGCAGTTTAAAATGAATGGTGGCAGTCTGTTGGCCTCAGCTGCTTTTGCAGGCTTGATGATGAATGGGCTGTTTGGAAGTCCCTGCTCACAAGGCAGGCGGCTTGCTTCTCCCCGCCTCAGTCAGGAGCATCTTGGGAGCAACAGGGGCTGGGAAGGAAGCGCTGAATGATCCCAGCCACCGAGAAATGCTCCCAGCGGGGACTCCATTCCACCTGGGTTTGCAGCCCCATGGGGGGACAGTCATCTCCTATTACGCAGGCACAGGATGCTCTTCCACGAAGCTGGAGGCAGTCTCTCCCTCAGCCTGCCTTCTTGGAGATGCTTTAGATAAAGGATGGGGAGGCAAGAAGTAGGATTATTATTTTATTGTTTTCCATGTACCAGAATCAAATGGTTTGATCAGAGAACATTGCCCTCCAAAGCAAACTTTTTTGAGCAGTGACGGAGAAATGGTGGGATAATTGATTGAAATCACACTCCTTCTTGCTGCAGTTTCTTTTTTCGTCTGCTAATCCAGCCTGCGCTGCCAAGAGCAGATGTTCTGGAAAGCGTTTTCCCTTTCGTACTTGCTCGTATTTTTGTCTTTTGCTTCTCTTGCATGTCCTCCTTTCATCTGTCTCTCCCAAATTATTGCAGGGTGTTAGAGGAGAAGCCACAAGGCCACTTTCCCTGAAAATGAAGGGGTTTTTGCATTGTGGAGCAGACCCCCATGGGTGGCTGCAGTTTACCAGCCCAGGTGGCAGGGCTAGAGTACGGATGAGACTTCTCATATAACCATTTACAGGATGGGGGTGCCCAGCTCCAGGTAGGGACCCAGCCAGAGTTTGACATCCATCTAAAAGAATCTAAGCTTCCTGACCCAAGTGAGCTGCCTCACTAGGCTTTAGTGTGCAATCTCTCCCAAATTCCTGCCATTCCCTCTGAGCCAGACAGTAAGCCAAGGTGCCCATACCTACAGATGGTCTTGCTTGCACACCCCACCTCCTCCTGACTTCCCCAGCGTGTCCTGTCTCTGCAGCCTTGGTGGGAAATGTGTTGCCTGTTTGCTTTGTCTCCATGTGTCGAGTGGTTCAGAACAAGCCATTTCTGCATTCCTGAGCCCAGCAGCAAATCCATGTGGGCTGAAGGCTGTCTCACATCTTGTGGTTCATCCTCCGGGGCTTGGTTCTCTTTGCCTGCTAGAGAGAGCTCGTGGAGTACTTGGATAGTGTTGGCTGGAACCTGCTGGCTGGTGGATGAGGTTCTTAATATTTGCTGTTCTTAACACGCTATGGCTGGAGGGACTTGAGCCCTATGAAAGACAGCCCTTTTTTCACGCACCTGTGCAAATAAACGGGGTCCAAATCTATTTAAAAACTGCTCATCTACCTGCGAGTGTCATTAGAGGGAACCTGTCCCCTTCAGGCACATCTGCTGGATGGGTTTCCTCCTTCTCCTCTGGCTGAAAGGGAGTTTTTCCCCTGTCTTTCCTAGATAGCCAAAGATGTGAAACAGTTCTATGATCAAGCGTTTCAACAAGCGCTCATGGCAGAATCGGAGACGAACAACGGGAAAGCTGTAGTGAAGACCTTTCATGAAACGGTAAGACATCAGCGGTCTTGCTGCACGCTCTGCTTAGGCTACGTGCAGTTGGCCAAAGCAACAGCTGATGGATAGGATCCTGCATGCTGCGAATTACACCCAGTTAACTTCTGCGTGCGGTTTGTCAGTGGGTAAGTGGTGAGGAGCAACTGTCGCTGCGCACAGACTGATCCTCCCCACCAAGGCAGAGGCAATAAGTTGAACTACAAGTCCTGGGGCGGGGAATGAAGGCAATGCTGGATTTCTTGATGCTTAGGAGTGAACTGGATCAAATGTGTTCTCAGCACTGGGATTTTGCTGCCTGCTTTCCAAGCTCTATGTAGAAATCTCCTCTCCACAGGAGTTTCTTACAGCCAGAGGAAATGAGAATGTAGGAGGAAGGAGAATTAAAAACGGGGGCCAGGAAAATGAATGGGAAAAGCAGGGTCTAAAGCAGATGATGCTACATGCAGGTCTTAGCCTGTCAAGTTTGCTGTTCTTACATGTCGAGAAACAGAGTTGCGCCCTCTTCAATATTCTGTCCTTCGCGCTGTGCTGGGAAGTCTGGCCTGAACTCTAATTAAGTTGCTTTTCATTTACCTCAGCACCCCTGATTTAAGTAAAATTCAATAGAAGAAAAATGTTGCTCTCAAACTAATCCCGATACTTCCTCTGCTCAGCAGGAAACAAAATCTCTGGAGAGAACTGGGTTCAGTCTCCTCCAGGATACCAATGCCAGACCCATCCGGGACTATTGTAGGAAGCAGCTGCATTGCACGGAAAGAAAAAAGTCAAATTTGGAGAGTTATTCCCCCTCCCTTGTGTCCCCCTCCAAGATGCCTCCTCGGTCTTAGGTGGCTTCAAGGATGCTTAATGGGGGGAGAGCATTGCATGAGTGTTTGCTGTCTCCTAATGCTGGTTTTGTTGTTGGGTTTTTTTTTTTCCTCTCTCCATGTAGCTGGACTGCTGTGGTCCCGATACTGCAACAGGAGTCGTCACTCCCCTGTGGAGAGACGACCTCTGCCCAAAGAAGGACGCCTTCCTGAAAAACCTTTTTGAGGTAGGCACGGCTGCTCTTCACTCAGCGCAGGTCCTGTGAGGAAACTTGGCTGCCAGGGAAATTTGGGGATTTATTGGGAATTAGATAAAGGGTAGAGATGTCATTTATTTGGGGATGGTGTAGGGGGATGTTGGACGTTCCTGTCAGTTCTTCCTTTGCTGTTCCTGCTTGAGGGGGCTGGCAGGCACGGAGGGGTGAAGTCTGGTAGGAAGTCTTAGAGCCAGGACCCAGGAACATGAGCAGGACCGGGGGGAAGCAGATCTGCCTTTCTGGGTTCCGGGGGCGGGCGAGGGGAAAGCAGGCTCTCTGACCAGCATGCTTCTCTGCTTCAGTCCTCGAACTGCCACAAAAAAATCGACGAGCTGTTCTCCGGGAAGCTGTACCTGATTGGTATCGCTGCCATCGTGGTCGCCGTGATCATGGTAAGCGTGACTGCGTAGCGCCCTGCTGTTGTGGGACAGGGAAAAGCCGCATCGGGGTGCCTGGGTCCTGTTCCAGCTGGGCTAGATCTGCCCCTCTCCTCCGGGTGCTCAGCGTGCAGCACCAGCCCTCTGCACCCCAGCTGCTCTGGGACATGGCAAGACCAAAGGCTTCGTCACCCCTCTGGGGGGTCGGGATGTTAGGGCAGGCGCCTGGCGAGTGTGGTAAAGCAGGAGCACCTGCAACTCCATCCAGAGGGGCAGAGCACCACTCCTTGGTGCCTCCAAACCTGCCCGTGTTTCTCAGGCAGCCATGTTTTGTTGCTGGGGTCTGCAGTGGGAAGGGATTTGCTTTCTTTGCCACGGTGGGTTTGCTGCCTAGTGAGCAGTGGGTGGCATGGGCTGGTAACCCAGCACCTGCGCAAAGGCTAGGCTGTAATGCCGGAGGGATCTTGAAGCATTTGCTGCGCAGCTGGCAGCCAGGAGGCTTGCAACATACCACCACTGCTGCCACCAAGAGAGGGGAGAACATCATCTTATCTCGAATTGGCCAGCTCCTAATGAAACAGCAGCGAAGACATAGCATCTCTGCCCTTATCTTTGGCATGAGAGTGTTTATGTGGAGTGGGGGACCTCGGGATGGGGGAGAGCTCCTGCATCGTACTGGTCAGTGCCTCACTGGTGCCCCTGTGTCTCCTGACAGATCTTCGAAATGATCCTAAGCATGGTGCTGTGCTGTGGCATAAGGAACAGCTCCGTCTACTGAGCCGTGAGAACCGGGGAGGGGAAGGGGGGAGCAGGGCAGATGGCGCTAGAGGGGACCCCAAGTGCCACCAAGTGACCAGGAGACATTTCAACAAAAGACAAAGAAAACTATGTATATAAATACTTCCAATATTACCATACAGTACTTATCATTTTTATTTTGAAGTACTTTTTTTTTTTTAAATAAATAAAACTTTCCCGTATCCTTGTGGCTGAGTTAGTTACACATCAGTTTTGTGTGATGGGGAAAGCTGCTGTAGCAGTAGATCGAGTCCTTCCTCCCCCTTCCCCACCCCCTGTAACTCAGAAATAACATTGGTGGAAGATGTACAGAGGAGAAGGCTGCAGCCTATTATCAGAAAACTTTGCTTTGGTTTTTACTCTCTTTTTCAACACTGACTTTTTTGTATACATAATTGGATGCTGAAGCAGAATTTAGCATTTTTATTCATTTGTAGTCATCTTTTCCTACCATCACCCCAGCTCCCTGGCGTTTCCCAGCTGTCCATAGGGAAGCCTGGCTGACTGCCCAAAGCCTGGGAGAGAGAGGAGAGGAGAGGAAACAGCCCCTGTCACCTGGGTGCGATGTGTCGCGGGGGAAATGCAAGTGCATTGTTCCTCTCCAACCTGTTTGCATCACTAGGTCAATCCTTAACAGAAGTCATGCTTAAATTTTTTTACTCTCTGAAGAGTGGGGATGTTTTTGGCTTTTTGTTTTTGTGGTTTTTTTCTTGGGGCTGTAACTTTATAAATTGGCTCATTTCCATTGCTTTGTTACATTAAAGGGTCAGTGGCTGGGGGTGAATTTTAGTCCCAGTTTTCAAATATCTCAAGCTGAAAATTAAGTCACTTCTTTAACCTCCTTCAGTGTTTCTTTATAGACGTATATTTTGGGGAGAGTCTAGTTCTGCACTATGTTTCCACTGTTAAGCTAATGCTTGCATATAAATGATATTGGAAAAAAGAAGAAAACTTTAAAAAAAAAAAAAAGTCCTTAACCTTAGAAATTCTGCATTTATGTATTGCAGGATGACGCTTGGGGGTTCCCAGCCATATGCATACATGTTTAAAATTTCATCTTTGCATCACTCTCTTGTTCAATGAAATTTTCCTTATTTACAGCATATTGTCGCACACTGTAGCATTGCTGGGAAATTGTCATAACCTGATTTTGGGGGAAAAAAAAAAAAGTTTATTTTTAAGACCTTCCACTTCCAGTTACATCAATGGCAGGAGATCAGCTTATCAAAGCAAGGGAATTCAGGATTTTTAGATCGCACCAGTTGAAACACTTTCTTGTGACCTGGTAAGCTTTGATTGCCAATTCGACGTATGTGGCTTCTGTTGTATGCCACTCCGTTACCATGTAGATAGAGGAGGAGAGTGACCCAGGAGCTATGTAATAAAATCAGAGTGTCTCTAAAAAGATGATCTATATGTATAGTTCTATAGATATATATTTTTAAGCAAAGGCTTTTCCTTAGCCGTACGGGCACTTGAGCTGGAAATTATAGTATCTCAGCTCTTTGCCACATCGAAGCAGGTAAGGGGAGGAGTTGAAACTAGTGATCACCTTCCCCACCTCAGGAATATTTCTGTTTCTTAAAGTATTTCGCTCTCCCCCTTCGTTGCAACGAAGAGCTTCAGATCTGATAGGGAGGAAGATGTGTGATCATTTTAAATTAGTACCTTGTCCACTGCATGTGGCTGCCATGGCCTTTGCCACTACAGGATAGGAAATTCCTGCACTGGGGCAAACTGATCCATTTGGAGGCTTTTCCCCCATTCCACTCCCCCCTTTCCTTTTCCGGCCTTTTAGTATATAGGGCCTTTAAAAAGTATATAGGTAAATATATATATATCAAGTTGTGCTGGGTAAGAGGAGGAACTGCTTCAACAGAACTTCAGATTGAGGGGTTGGACAAGAAAAGATTCAGCCTTAGAAATAGCCTTAAAGCAACACTGCCCTGAATGTTCACGTTGTGCACATCGAGAACAAGACAAGGTTTTGCAGCAGGTAACCCCTTCCCCTGCTCCCCAGCGTAGCTCCTTCAGGTCATCTACTCTGTTATGTGGCTACATGTATATGCATCAACCAAGCATGTGTGTTTACATATATGTGCATCGGGATTGTAAGCACACAGAATGGATGTGTAACTTGCCGCCTTTTTTGTTGACTGTTGATAAATGTGTATAAATATGCCATTAAGCATTTCAATTCTGTTTTCTTTCCTTATACCGTATTTTTGATATTGTTCAGTATTCAGTTGATGCTGTGTCTGTAGCTGGAGCTCTGTTTGAAGACACACTGGGTCTCAACGCAGGTCAGGTGTGTCCCTGGATGTTGTAGCTTTAGGGGTCTGGGTTGTCCCAGGCAGGAGCAATTAGGAGAAAGTGGTACTTGGAGAGGAAGTCTGAGAGCTGTGGGAGGAAGAAGAGCCGGACATTTGCTCAGACCATGTCCCGCACGGGCTGCAGTTTGCTCTCTGGCTTATTTCAGAGGTGGCTTGTCACTGTGGGGAGCTCCCTGGGCCACCTCCTGTCCCTGCGGCTGCTGCAGGAAAGGTGCTGCAAGAGGGGAACAGCCAGCGGCTGGGAAGGTCGTGGGAGCGGGCAGAAGGAGTTTTGCAGGGAGAGGGTAATGCTTTCTTTAGAGTTACTAGCTGAGAGACCCCATGTTCAATGGAATGGTCATCAGCTGTAGCAGGAGGGGTCAGCCCTGGGAGAAGAGGGACAGAGAGGAACCATCATGCTTAAGAACGATGAAGTAGCTGAGAAACCCTCACAGAAAAAACTACCCACTTGTGTCTCCTCTAGTCTGGCCTCCTGTGAAGCTGGACCTGAGTTAAAACAAACTAGAGAGGGAGTGGTGAAAGGCTGAGGGGACTCGCCCTGTTGCAAGCACTCCGGATCCAAAAGCAACAGGGCTCTTCTGCCAGTTGGTCGGTCCTAAAGCTGGCTGAGGTGAAGGGGAAAGAACCACTAGGTAGGACCCCTGCCCTGCCTCAGACCCTCTCCTGTGTACCTGTGCATTTGTGTGTGCAACATGGGGCCCCGTCCTGCTCCCCTCCGCACCCCCAAAAAACAAACTAAGGATGAAATTGTGGGCTGTAAATACAAACCCCTCCCTCTCCAGGGAATCATCCTCCTGGAGCTAGTGACAGCTGAGAAAATGGCTGTGAGCTGAGGCGGGGAGGAGGAGAGAGGCTGGTGGGGAAGAGGAGAGTCAACTGTCCAGGTCTAAGTTCAAAGACCACATCGAAAGGTCAAACAGAGCCGCTGGCAGCTTAACTGAATGCTTGGGATTTTTTCATACTGTGGAGCATGCCACAAAGCAGTGTGTTTAACTTCTTTCTGCCTTTTTTTTTTAAAGAAATGGAACAAAAATCAATTTAATAAACATTTCTCATAGTGTGCATAGTGTGATGAACCGCTGCAGTTTTACAACCAGTTAACCTTAACACCAGGATGCTTTGTGAACCAGGCTTCAACAGCATGGGTTTTTCCAGCCTCTGGGAGGGGGGCCTGCAGGCAGGCTGGGGACGCATCCAGAATGGTGCTGAGGGAAGGCAAAAAGGTTGCTTGCCAGCAGCGGTGGCTGCTGCAATTGTGCCCTTCCTCAAGGGAAGTGGGGCACAGCTGTGGGGGAGCTAATGTGGATTGCAAAATAGGGTGACTGTGCTGAAATTCAGGGCGGCTGCGGTGGCAGTACTGCACACGCTCAAGGGGCTTCTCCTAAAGTGACCGAAAATGGCCTAAATGCCCCCAGCCAGGCCGGGGGCTGGTCTGATTTTCGCGGATGGTCTGGTAATGCCACCGTTGCTGCCACTGCCTGCCCCTCCGCACCATCAGGGGAAAGCCTGGCTGAGAGTGAGGGGGGAGGCCAAGTGCTGTGATCCCACAAGTGCCTGCCTTTCTCTGCCCTGTCTTGGACTTCTTGCTGTGTTTGAAGCAGGAGTGTCCCACAGCGGCCGCCAGCCATCACCCATGCCGGTACGGAGAGGGAGGGAATGCCAGGCGAGGGAGAGTGATGTTCAGCTGCCGCAAAGAAAGGCAAGCCCCGCTCCCAGCGGCTGTGCCCGTGCTACGACATCATGCCCATCTGTTGTTCTTTCACTTGTTTGCCTGAATGTTAATGGAGTCGGACATAATGACTTCTGGAAAGAAAGAAAGAAAAAAAAAAGTGGTATTTAAAAACAATAAAAAAAGAAACAAAGCAAACCCCCTTGTTAGCGGATTTTTAATGATGTGTTGTCAGATCTTGTTTCTTTCCATCGCATACAGATTTCTGCCACGTCTTCCAAAGGAACAGGCTTGTCTTGTTCTTGTATTCAAGCAAAATTCAGGCTGCAGGGAATGCAGTCCTTAGCTAACCCTCTAGGCGGTTTCCCATGAATGTGATGCTCTTTGCTTCATGCCTTAAAACATTTGGATTATGGTGCTGTGTTATTGCTCCAGATGGGGATAAAATTATTCCTGCCTCTGGAGCTACGATTAAGCTGATGTGAGTCACTGTCAGACTCAGGCTGGTGTTCAACAGGGGGAGAAACGATAGTGGAAACTAACTGGCAAAGCACAGTGTGTATTTGGCATCCAAGGCGTGTGCCTTGGGACCTCAGCCTGGAAGCATAGCTGGGATCTTAAACCTTCCCTGGCTAAATGCAGTCCCCTCTGTTCGCACCTCAGGTCTGAGTATTAACACTGATGTGCTCAAAACAGATGAGTTGTACGTGATGCTTGAGCTGAGATGCTGGGAGAGGACTGGGCAAACCAGGCCCCTTTAACATGCTGTTAAGTGAAGACATGGATTATTCTTGGAAAACAGCAGACCTGCTCTGTAGGAGCATGTGAGGCCACAAGGATAAACCACTGTGAGGGGAAGGGGTGGGTGGAATGCTTGCAGCCCGCTTGTTCTCATATTGCACCAACAACCCTGGCCTACACTTCTCTTAAACATTTTTCTCCAGAGGTCTGAAGGACTCGGAAAGTCCCTGGAGACCTTACTGTGGACTTCCAATTCCTAGGAATATGACTGTGGAATCTTTTTTTTGTGAAACAAGAATTTTCACGAAATAAAAATATAAGTGTGAATTTTTCTAAGCTAGACCAAGTTGAGATTTTTTCTAGTGGAATTCTTTTCCTTCCCCCTCCCAAACTGTTTTTAAAAAACACAAACCCTCTAGACTGTTTCTAATGAGAAGTTTTGGAGGTATTTTTTGCTTTGGCGAGCTCTATTTCATAAGCCTCTTCTGGGCTGTTTGTGTTGTAAGTAGCAATGTGCCTAATTGTTTCCTACTAAGACAGCTGCAACTAACACGTATAAATTGCTTATGTCCATTCCCTAATAAGAGATTGTCTAAGCTCTAACCAAGATTTGCAATATTCCCACAGGAGGGGAAAAAACCAGCCAGCTCTCCCATGCAAGAGCTGTTTATGGTGGACGTTTGTGTAGAGGAAAGCACCCTCGCTGCTGGATCCTGGCCGCACCCTCCCTCTGCCTGCCAGCTCCATTTGCCAGGCTCAGTGACGAAGGATGTGTTAGATAGTGGCTGTGCTCACATTCCTGCTCTGAACCACCATTTCCTTCGCTGGGCATGGCAGTGTGGCCCTTCCAGTTAGGGGAGAGGAGGGAGTTTCAGCTCCAGGGCAAAGCTGCTGACAACAGAGGAGACTGCTGTGAAAAAAAAGCTGAATATTTCAACAACCTCATTTACTGGCAGGGCCGCGGTAGGGCTGGGAAGCTGTGGCTGTGCCAGAGAGGAGGCAAGAGTGGAAATACAGCCCCCAGTGAGGGAACATCTGCCATCAGTGGATGCTGAAGGGGAGAGGGAAACAATTAACTACCTGGCCAGCTCTTGATTAAGTGATAAAGACACAGGCTAGAAACCCCAAAGCCCATACGTACCATGCTGTGCAGTTGAACTAGAAGTGCGGTGTTCATCTGTGTATTTTTGTCTGACCACTCCTCTCAGTTTCAGCCTGGGGAGCGTCAGATTACCTTGCATACCTTGCACAGGACATAACCTAAGCAGGAGGGCACAGAAGCGCTGTTCCAGTGCAAGCTCTTCAGCCAACCTCTGGCAGCTTGTCTGACGCAGGCGGCCTGATGCTTTCACTTCAGAGCCCAGGGACCTGGAGCAAACAGAAAACACCTCCCAGCCGCTAAAACTGCTGCATAACTGAAACACATGTTGTTTTCACACTTGCAGATACATTAAAGGGTACATAGACTTCGCAGCCAGGCATGCTAGTGTGGACCACCTGGTGTTTCTCACTGGGTTTAGATGACCCAGCTCAAGTGCCAGTGGTTGCAAGTAACATTTCTAATTAGAGTTTAATCATACGTTTTCCTTTTAAAAAAAAAAAAGGTGGCCCTGCTTTGCTAGGGCATTCCCTCATGTTAGAATACAGCTTTGCTGAGTACCGAATAGGTGTTGGCGTTAGGCCAGGCAAGACAGCGCACACACAACACCCTGCCTGCCAGCTACGAGTAAACTGGTAAGATTTCCTCCAGCAAGGGTTAGTGGTGTTAAATGCAAAGCCCTGTGTTGGCTACAAAGTTGTGTTGGTTAATAAAGCTCCTACAGATCATGTTCTAATAAGAGGTCTGGGGAGTTTTAGGGTTTTGTGGTTTGCTGTTTTTTTCTTAACGTTAACTTCAAGGCTCTCAGCTGGTTCCAATGACCTCTTTCAGCCCTTCGCTACTGCTGTTAGTATCAGGCACACTGGGGCCAATGACAGGAAAGAAAAAAAAATAAGCAAGAATTAGGAGAGGGTTTTTTTTAGTACAAATATTCTGTAGCTAACTCAAAATGAACAGAGACCCCCAACTGTTTTTGTTTCTTTTTAAAATTTCAAATAATTGCAGAGAGTATTAATTTTGCTCTTAAATGACTTCAGTTCCCTCCCACACATACGGTGTCTCTAACAGAAAAGGGGTTGCGGGTTTTCCCTGCAGGTCCTCTCCAGGCTAGCAGTAACACTGTCATCGTGAAGAATCAAGTTGATAAAGACCTTCATAGCCTGCCTGCATTAAAACTCACTCCATGGGAACTAATTTTATGTAGTTACCTTAGGGGGAAAAAGCACCAATATGGGTAAACAACACTGGAATAAATCAAACCTGCTTGCAGGTGAGCCAGGATGAAATGAAAGCAGGTAAGCAAAGCTCGGTGTAGAAGAGAGGCAGTGTCAAGCACTGAATCCTGGAAACTCACCCCACAGGGGATTTCAAGGCCATTTGTAGGCTTTTCTTCCTGCAAATGGGAGAGGGCAACTCAAATTATTTCCTTCAGCCTGTATCCATTCTGGCTTGGTGTGACTGCCTTCTCCCAGCAAAGAAGGATGCAGTTTTCACTACTGTGCTTTTGCTTTTTGCCTGCAGGAAAAGATTCCTTTCCCTCCCTGCCTCCCCTCAGGAGCTCCAGCATCAGCTGCATGTGGCCATACCAGACTAACTTCCGTACTCCTTCCGGACGCAGGAGATGGTGAAAATGCATCCGATCACTCTGTCTGGCTTGCAGGATCTGGGCGGCTGCTAGGGAATTGCCTGCTGCTTTCCTATAGCCGCGAGGAGAGGGGCCAGCAGTCCCTGCCAGGCGCCTACTCCAGGCTCTGAGAGCAGAAGCAGCAGGAGCCTGCCAGTGAGCAGCGGAAACAGTTACCAGATGGGGGCCAAACGACAGATTTATTTGCAAGAAAGGAGCACGGGACGCCCAGTAACACGGCTGAGACGGGTATGCATTTGCAGACACCACCCCCACACGCAAGGGTGCACTGGCTTCCTGCAGACACATGTGGCCATCTCTGCAAAGGAGCCGGCCCCTCAGAGCCCGCACACCGGATGCGGCCTGCTCGCTTGGATGATGTCCCGTGCTGCAGCTCAGATCCACCTTCCAGCCCCCTACTGCTCTTCAAGCCACCTTAGTTCATGCCGGCGAGGGAAAACGCTTTACCATCTGTTCGTCTTCAGAGTCTGACTCATTATTTTTGTTTCAGCTGTTGCCAAGCAATAGCGAAAATCCCAACACACCAGCATATCCACCACTGCAAACTGTCTTGTCCTCAGCCACCAGAGAAAAAGCAGCTCATCCCCAGTTCTCCGCAGTGTGCGATACTAAATCTTCTGCAAAAAGACAGGAAGGAGGAAAAGGGTACGGTAAGCTTCTGAAGGAGACCTTGGTCATCAACATACACGGCATCCAGCCAAAAAACGAGAACTTGCAGCCTCTGGAAATGGAGGAATGGGACTTGTCCCTGAAGGCACCCACATCCACAGGTAATGGAGATAGTGGAGGTGGTGTTACCCTCTTCTGCCCCTCTGAGCTCCTAATCTAGCATTGAACCAGGGTTCAAAACAAAAGAGTGCCATTGTTTGCACCAGTCTATGGTGTACCCTGCTTGTCTCCAGCCTTACAAAAATGGGACATGCCACTGCTTACTCCACATCCTTTTCTTGCCTGCTCCTTACTACCCTCAGAGGCTCACTCCTGGTGCGTCCCCGACACCCTAGACAGTGTTACACAGCACTGACAGCCTTCACCCGTGTTTTACTCTTGGCTCCCTTTGCCTGTTTACTACCCTCCATCTATCCGTTCCTGCTCGCCTACCAGAAGGCTTGTGTTTTCCTTTCTTCCTGCCTCCAGCTGGGAACCCATTTGAATGCCTGTGACCGTACTACCATATGTGTATACATTAAAAAAATAGGATTACCAAATGGGGAAACACCTCTAGAGCTGCTGTTTTAAAACTACAGCACGATTCCAGCCAGACAGAAGACATTTTGCACTAACCTCATCATTGCTGCCAAACGTATTCCAAACACAGCCCTTGTCTCATAAATTACCATAGTTAGCAACACTCCAGCAGGCAAAAGTATGTATTTAAAAACTGACCGTGCAAATGAAGTGGCTGCAGTTTATATTACGGGTGACTCACAGTGAGGCCCCACTTGAAGGGATTCAGTGAAGTCTCCTTGGCTGCAGCCTTACCTCTAGCACACCCATCAGCAAAGCAACTGGTGATGCAGCAGGGTTGGGATGCCACGGGGGGGGGGGGGAATTAAAGTGCCACTAAAATCAGACAAAGCGGTGCCACATGGTAATTTCTTTTTTTGTTGCAAAATGATGGCACAGATGAGCTTTTCTTATGCTCAAGGCCTATAGCAAATCCCTCAGCACAGGGTGATCTGAAGAGGTAATGGCACGACCTTTAGAGGCTCAGGGCCCTTGCAGGCATTAATTTAATTTAACAATGAAGCCCCAGGGCCAGGCAAGGCAGTCATAGAGCCCAAGCCAGGGAAAGGGTGGAGACGAGCCCTGCAAACTGCTGGGCCACACGCTGGCACAGCCCACCAGCACAGCAAACCTTGCCTTTTCTTTTTTCTTAACATACGATAAACAAGCTAAATATTGAAGCCACTTGGGAAATGTATTTCCGCTGAAAATTTAAACTTTTTGCTGAAAGGAGGGGAAAAAAAAAAAATCAGGCATCTTTGGCCAACACCAGTAAAATATTTTCAGACAGGATTCCACTTCTTGATGCACGCACAGAAAATGTTTTTCTGGGACAGAAAATGGAAAATTTTTTTTGCAATGGATAGTGGTTTTATGCCCCAAGTGACTTGGGGTTTTCTGGTTAGAAAATAAATACATAGAACTTAAAAAACAAAACAAAACAAAAAAACAGACACTTCCTCTGAAGTTTTCATTGTGGCCAAACCCTGCTTTTCTGATGAGAAAAAAAGCTCTGCTTGACATGTTTTTTTCCAGACTGTTTAGGGAGGCGGCGGTGCCGGGGACCGTGAGGAAGTCGGCGCCGTGCCTGCCGCACCGGCCCCCTCACGGCGCCGGGCAGCCCGCCGAGCTCAGCCACCACAGCGGAGCCAGCGCTGCCATTCCCAGCCGCCAGCACCACAGGCTCCCCGGGGTGCACACGTGAACCCCAAACTCGCCCCTGCGCAGGCAGCAGCGCCAGCACCTCCCTATCTCCTCACAGGCTGCAAAATGGCGGGCGAGCGGTCGGCGCGCTGCACCCTGGGAGCTGTAGTCCCTCCGCCGCCGCGGCGGCGGAGGGGAGAGTTCAGCCCCGTTTTGCGGCAGGCCCGCGATATTTTCCCCACGCCCCGGCTCTCAAAATGTCCCCCGCCGGGGGAAAGGCGGGCGACTACAACTCCCAGGATGCAAAGGAGGGAGGCGGGGCGGGGCGGGGCAGATGACTTACCGCTTCCCACCCCTTCCGTGCCGCTTTGCCTGCTGGGAGTTGTAGTCTCACCGCCGCGCACTGCTGTCCCGTGGCGGCTGGTAGGGACTCAGTGTCCCAGCGCGCCGCGCGCGGGGGCCGTCGCCGCGGCCGTAGGCGGGAGGGAGAGACGGGAAAGGCGGGCGGCAGCTGTGGCGAGGCGTCGGGCCCGTGCTGTGTCGGGGTACGGGGCGCTTCCCTCCCCCTTCCCCGCCGGTTCGCGCTGTGTGCCCGGAGGTGGCGGGGGGTTGGCGGCCTCCGTGCGCGGCGCTGAGCGGGAGCGGGGAGCGGGGGCGGCGGGCGGCGGGCTCCAGGCGCCCCTGCGTCGTGAGGAGAAAGGTGTGGGGGCTAGAGGAGGGTGGCAGGCCCCGGGAGTGCAGAGGCTTGCGGGGTGTGTGCGTGTGTTTGTACCCAACAGGATCCCGGCCCGGGGAAGGGAGCTGGGCCCTAGGCGGGCAGGCAGGACGGCTGAGGTTGTAGGCTGCACCCGTGGTGTTGGGGAAGGCCGTGGGCTCTGTCGTTTTCCCCTCCCCAGGATGGGGTGCCCGCTGGAGGTGTGAGCCAGGGCCTGGGGGCTGCTGCCCTCTTCCTTGGTGTGGCGGCCTGTGTGAGCACCATCCCGAAGGACTGTGCTGTTGTTGGCACGGGATTGCTGGCAGGCTTTGCTGCAGTGCTGTCTCTGTGATGAGAGCAGACTCATGGCCATGGTTTGGAGTGACTGGGATCTCTGTTTTCCTCACAGGCTGCACAAAGATGCACAGAGCCTGTTTGAGTAAGACCAGGATGGAAGAGTCCAATGGGGACCTTCCCATCCGGAGAGACACCATCCTATCCGAGTTGTGCTGTGATCACATCACCGTAACAAACCTGTGAGTCTGTCTGGTGTGCTGTAAGGGTCAGTATGTTTGGCTACTAATGCTGTTAAGGCTAAAACATCTCCTTAGGAGCAAAATTTTTCTTTTCTGTGTAACTGCCCTCAGACAAGAGATACCCTGATTCACAGCCTATGATGAACACTTATACTACCATCTGAAAACAGCTATTTTAGTCACTTACGTCCTTCAGTGTCTCTTTTGGGTTGTAGTCATTACTTTTCATGTGTTATAAAACTAAGCGGAAGAATGTATGGTTTTCAGATTATTATTTCCCATTTAGGAGTTACACTGAGGGCAATGTTTTCAAAAGCAGTCATCAGATCCCTTTTGTCAAAGACAGCCAGACCTTACATGGAACGTAGCACTCGGTCTGTTGGATTCTTCAGAAGTTTCTCTGTTTTAATGCCTCATGAAGATCTGGCCCTAACTATGAATATGACCTTTCTTTGAAAACAGAACTCTGTGGGGTCTTAGTACTTAACAGCACTTAGTACTTGCAATGCGTAACTATTATTTTTATATTTTCTTAGCTGCATTTAATACTGTTCATTTAGTAATACTTTACTGCACGTGTAAATTACAGTTTTATTTTTTTAAAACCTCTCTTCTATTTTACAGAATAAGGTTGGCAATGTGAATGTGGAGACTGAGTAAATATAGTGGTGCTTGCCTTATTAGGCTGTGCGGTGTTCTTTTGCCAAAAATCCAGGAATATCTGCAGACTTTTATACCAGCATGAGTTTGTGTCAGATTTAGAACTCAGTTCTGCAGCTTTGGGTCATTCAGGGGGGAAGGAATTATTTTTAAAACTACATTTCCAGTATCTTGATGGAAATGTTTGTTTTCTAGGGTGGAAGTGCTGAGATCTTTGGTGGCTTTAACTGACCCTCAGGAGGGGAAGCTGACTCAGTCTCAAGAGAAAGTGAGTGACTAACAGACTTTCCATGTCTGTTTACTGCATCGTTTCAGAAGAACCTATAATTAGGTAGCTGAGCTTATTCTAATAATATATTAGAACTGTTTCTGTAATTCACGTTTTTGCGAGCTGAACTGAGGTGTGTGTTTGCCAACTCTGTTTCTGATTGCCCGGCAAGTGGTAGTGTGATCATCAACCGCCTCAGTTCTGCAAGGTTCCCTTCAAGCAGGTGGCAGAGTGAATCAGGTATTCCAGCCACTACTGGAAGTCAGGCTTCAAATGACGCTGTCTTTTTACTGACTGAAGGGCCAGCTCTTGCAGACCCTTGGTTGCACCCTCTCCTTGTTTCCGTGCACAAGCATGGTATGTGCGATTAGTTTTCTTAATCCAGTGGGATTGATTTCTTGAGCTGGCTTGTTTTCTGATTCCAGGAATCTAGTAATGACGTGAGAGCTTAAACCCAAGGAAGGAGTGGAGCTTGTACTTCATGTCACTTTAAAACAATCCTGAAACTGTAGCCCTGATATTTTTGTGGCTTCTCTGCCACTGACCTCGATCAGTGATAGTGTCCTTTATAATAGGCAGAACATGATCGTTATTGGGACAGGAGGTACAGTGGCTAATGCAATAAAGGATCGTAATGGCCAAAAGAAAGTGTGAGAGATTAGGATGTGTTCTTGTGGATTTATACAGTATGATAAATGCAGGGTGTAATTTGGAGAGGTCATTGCTGTCTCTCAGAAGATGTGCAAGACAGTTATGGAGTATTCGGATTTGCTCAAAAACTTTATGCTCATCTTTTAGCAACTGGACCTGCTGTAACCTTTAATGAAATTTGGTGTGCAACGTTATTTTTAATTACTTCATATTCTTGTATTGAGTCTTGTGTAAGTCTTCAATTTTAATGTGCATTCATTCCTTAAGTAATGTTTTTATTTCAAGCACCATTGCTTAGGAATCCCTGAAGTACAGCTGCCTGTTATACTGCAGTAATAATTATTTTGCACGGCACAGAATGATAGTCTTATACTTGGTTCTCATTTCATAGTTCAATTCTTATGCTCCTTTGTATTCCAGGCGCTAAACTTGCTGGGCATTTGGAAAACCGTATTTGCAGCTGTTCCTGTGCCTACGTCAAAGACCTCAGTGGAGTGACAGCTTGAAGATGGGAGATCAGGATGCAGGTGAACCCTTTCTAGGGATAGTGGCTGGTGGTGCTACAGACTACGAAGGAGCTCTGCCCTCAGACACAGTGTCGCTCAGCGATTCTGATTCTGATGATTTGGGATTAGCGGATGAAGCAGAAGTTGATACAATATCTCCTGAGGAGCCATCTGTAGATGATGGGGATTACAGATCAGGGGAGAGCCCCGACTCTTCAAACAGCAGTCACAGATCTCCTGTCCAGCCGTTCCATCTGAAGGGCATGAGTTCTACGTTCTCTCTCCGTAGCCAGAGCATTTTTGATTGCCTGGAAGAGGCAGCCAAGTTGTCTGTGCCCTCAATGCCTGAAGATAATGTTATTGATGGGAGGTTTAAACGTCCGTTGCCTCCAACCACGGTTTCAGGTAACATGGTTCCAGAAAGCCTGGGAAAGCAAGCCAAACCAGTGCAGGCTCCCAAAACCTCTCCTGCAGTGCCTGACTATGTGGCGCACCCAGAGCGCTGGACCAAATACAGCCTGGATGGAGTTTCAGAGTCTAGTGACAAGACTAACAGGGCAGCGGCCATGGCATTTCTAGAGGGTTTGAAGAAAAGAGGGGAGGAACAAAGCTCAGCTACCCAAGATAGCTACACCCCATACTTCAACCAGGACCCTTCCAGCTGTGGAGCTGGGAGGATTGTCTTCACCAAACCAGCAAAAAGGGGTGTTGATGGACTGGAAAAGAAAACATCAGCAGGGGAGGATGATAAGAAACACATGAAAACAGATCTAAAAGGAAAATCTCTTAAGAAGATTGATGACTTGAGGGAGGAAGATAAGGTAGAGCTGGGGCACTTAGATAGTGGAAGTGGAAAGGCAACAGAGGAGGAGTGCATGATGGCGGAGGACCTGAACACAGAAGGTAAGCTTAGCGCCAGGTTTAGTGGCGCAGGTGAAGAGCCATCGGTGGAAACGGTTGGATTCCATTGCAGTAAGAAGAAGAATAGGAAAAATTTCCGACCTAAAGTAGGTGATGAAGGGGAGGAGGAAGAGTCCTGAAGGATGGAGCACATTGGAGACATCCAAGGACTTGTATTGTCTTTGGATATGTTTGGTTTTTTTCTCTGACTTTTTTTTCTGGTCTGGAAACCATGTGATGGCTTTTTGTCTAATGGTTTGCATCGTAGCCACCAAGAACATTTAAAATTGTTAGAAATTAAGCTACCTAAAATACATTCTAGACTTTTTGTTTGTGAAAAGTCTGTGGGCACAGGATAGTTGCACCCTAGCAGGAGAGAATAAGATGTGCTTTGTTTGCTTGAGCAGCTCCCTGGGGCTTGCTCTGGGGCTGAAGTAGCCAAAGAAAAAGATGTGTTAGCTACAAGGCTGCAAGGCTTCCTACTAACCCCCAAATTTAGAGCTGTTCCCAAATCCTGTAGAATCCTGGAACAAAGATGATGAGCTCATTATGTAGAGATTTTTAAACAATGAAAATAAAACTTAGTCTTCCACTAGATGTGATTTCTCCTGGCCCTGTCCCAGGGAGGAAAACCTTTTTTTTTTTTTTTACCTTTCTTTTTTTAATACATCCTTCTCTCATTGCCCTTGAGAGTGAAAGCACAACGGTGCCCAGTCATGAGTTTGGAGGGCCCTGGTGGGAACTGGCAAAACCAATAGGTTTTTTAAGGTTGGCTTAATATTTACCTTATTTAGCGTTACATGATAAAGATTTTAAAAAACACAGTGTTTCCTGTGGAGAGGTACAACTCTGGATACATTCTGGTGAAGACAGCTCAGGATGACTTCAGCAAAGTCTCACCACATTGAGTGTAGGTCAGAATTCGCAACAGCTTCAGTTGTTAAGTTGGGCAGCAGCTTTTCCTCTTACTGGTATGATATGATGTGATGATTCTTGGCCTGCGCATTTGTATGTCCTTTCCAGGTGGTACTGCTTCCACATTGATTCTGTGTGTGGATTTGGTGGGAATGAGGTATTTGTACCAGAACTGGATACTTTTTTGTTCTTTGGGATTCAATAAACTTTAAGTTGTAGCTTGATTTCTTCATCTCCGTGAACCATGCTGATTAACGCAGCTATAGGAGTTTTAACAAGTACTCAGTTTATTTGATTTGAGAGTTGTCTTGAAAATCTTCTAGAATGTTACTCTAAGCTTACTGTCTTGCAACTTCTCCCTCAAGTCTTATATTTTAGATTCTAAAATTCACATTTTTAACATTTTCAATCATTTTTCAATATATAGAGAATCACCTCATAGGATGAATCACCTCATACAAGGAATCACATTGTAATGAATGTCAAATATAGTAGTTTTTCACACAGAATGTTAATAAATTTTATAAATAAGGTTGAAATACTAAATTCTTTGAAAGGTTATATGATTTGAAACTCAAATTAGTTCAGGTCAGTTTGGACTGACATTTTTTTGCCAGTATTCTAAATTAACCAGCCCCAATGTTAGTATTTATAACTGTGTAGTGAAAGATTACTTCTTTAGAATTTGTGATCTTTCTTGCTAGACTGTGTTTGCTCAAACTCTGAAGGATATTTGAGGAGGTTACTTCCTCTGTGGGGGTGTCAGCATCTTATCAGTAATTGACTGGTAGGCCCAAATCATTTGGGTCTTTGTGTTTGAACAGATGTATCATTTGGCAGCAGCAGAACCAGAAGACAATGTAAAATGAGTAATATTGCTCCATCTTTTGAAATTCACCTTTTAATTTTAAAAGCAGAATGTATTTTCTCATGAGTGTACAGTTTGATGCACATTAATTAATGGGTCATTGCTAAATACATCAGTTGTTCCAATGCATGTGAGTGGGACATAACAACAATTCCAAACGGATAGATTTTGGTTTCCAGTGGATAATTAATGTGCTGATCACAATTAAAATAGTAGCCGTTTCAGAATGGAAGCTGCTGCCAAGAGCAGGGCATGCTGGTTGTAAGATATGCGTTACTTCCTGACAAAAAATGTAGCTCAGTACAAACTTACTGGTTTTATAACTTCTGCTTGCCTAGGGTGAAGAACAGGTAGGACAGTACCAAAATTCCATCACTGTTAATAGGGTCACTGAGGTCTGGGGCACAGCTGAATAAACTGGGGAAATGCCTATTTTATGAAGACATCATAACAAGATTAATATCTATTAATAAAAGACTCATGTCGGAAAGGTATTTTTATCAGATCTGAGATTTTTTTTTTTCCCCACCTCTGGCAACAGAAAGCTTTTGTACAACCTACGTTTATGTTGCATAGAAGCAGTGTTATATGCATGAGGAAATTAAGTTCAGTTCAAGCTTATCAGTGTAAGAAAGACCACAACCCAATACTTCCCACTTCTGATGCTGTTTATATTATTCCAAAGAAATTTCACTTTGAAGGATGGTAGTAATATTCATTTTATTAGTGTATCTTTTCATACAAAATTCTAATAAAGCCAGCTAGCTTTTGTATGCTAAAAATGTACATGCTAGTTTAAGTAATGAAAACAATGACAAACAGTCCAAATTCCTAGTTTGTAGGAAAATTCTTGCTACGCATTCTTGCTTTAAAGTCTCTAAGTGATATTTTTTTTTTCCTGACCTTTGAGAGAGAAAAGTAAAATGAAATCAGAAAACCACTGAGGTGTAGATGGGGTGTTCCATGTGGTGTGATACATAAAGGCAAAGTCTCCTTTAACAGCAGCAAGCTGACAGCAGCTAGGATCTGGCATTGAAACAAAAAAGCAAGCAGCAGAGGCTGGGGGTCTGACTGCGGGAGGGTCACCTGCTTTGTGTTTGGAAAGTGACTGCGAACCACCGCACACTTGAGGACCACACAATAAGATTCCAGTTTCTGGGGATGAATGAGGAGCCCTCAATAAGGAATACCAGCAAAGGAATACCTCACAGAAGCTAGCGTGGGAAGAGAAGACGGTGAGTGCAATCGTTTGAGGGTTGTAAGAACTCCAGGAACTGTATGGATTGTAATAGTTCAGTATCCCAGGCCCTTTCCTGTGGAAACTATTTCTTGATTTCCTTTCTAAGCAACTCAGAAATGCGAGCTTGCTTTCTTGGCCAAGGAAGTAGCTTGGGTTTTAGTGCGTAAATGATCACCCTTCAAAAGGGAGACTCCCTTGAACAGAGAAACATGGAAATTAGCAATGATGACGATGGTTTGAGGGTGTGGTATCTGGAGAACAGAAGGCAGATCGTATTTAGAAAATAAGGTGGTAGAGTCATCCTGGAGGAGAAAGTTTTTAGTGCAATTTGTGGAATGGAATTTTGGAGAAAGGACCAAGCGATACAGGAGCAGGAGGGAAGAAAGCCCAAGAAATTGAAGGAGGAAGACCAAGAAATCCCCAGTAGTGTCAAACATTGACAGTGCTTGACATAAAGGCTTTGAGAACTGGGCCTTAGGCCTTCATGAGATTAGGATTTTACTTCTACAGTAGTTCAGTAGGACAAAAGGTTTAATCTGAAGAAATGAGAATAAAATTTAATTATCAATGTATGTGATGTCAGTCTCAGACTGATCTGCATGCTCTTCTCTTTCACTTCTTTCTGGCAAAGGCACTTCTGTGTTGGCATTCGTCACACCTAATAGGATTGTAAAAGCCATGTGCTTGTTTAAAAGCCTTAGGACAAGGGGTGCATAGTAGTAATTGCTTAAGAAACTTTAAAATGTTGAAAATAATCCACAATAAAGTGATACTGTAGATTCTATTACTTTGCATTTGCTCAGTAAATGATAAAAACAGGTTTCTTCTTTTTTTTTCAGCTATTTAAGTTTCTGATTTTTATGCAGTTACAGTATTAAAATATCAGGGGAACATGCTACAGGATGGTTTTTCTTACTGGAATGTTGATAATGAAGCAATTTACATATGTTTTATAAGCTTCTAACAAGTCAAGTTTGAGGTTCGAGTCTGAGTGACTTGAGGTCTTGTCACGTCACGACTTTGCTGAGTTTCTAGCTACTTCTTTTTCCTCATGTATATATATGTTCAGTTTATGGTTTTTGGAGGGCTTTTTGTGTAATAGATAGTAATAGGTAGATACTGAAATAGATCATTAAGAAGAGTATCCAAAATCTTTATTGTGTTGGATATCCTGCGGTGGCTGAGAAATAGTCTGTTTCTGTCTCTAACGTTTTAAACTCCAAACAGTGGAGCCCTGGGACACAAGACAAGATTCTTAACTGACAGAACTAGTTGCAACTCTGAAGGCAAACGAGCTGTGTTGATTAAAACAAAGTAGGAGGTTTGCTCAATTTTTATTTTTAATGATTATTGTTATCCATATTAAATGTTTTGGTAATACTTCGGTAGTACTATCTCATTGACTCAAGAAACCCCCAAGACAATCCTCTCAAGAAACCCTGTGGCAAATAGATACTTATTTACATGCTTAAAGTTGGGTGAGATCATTCTAACTAACTCACACTTTCCCCAAAGCTTTTAAATGTCTTTTGCAAAAGGTACTTTTTCATTCTGAAGTATGAATATTCTGTTCCTTGTTTATATTCCCATTACCTCTAGGTACCTCCTTATGGGGTTCTTTTCCAACTTTTTTTTTTCCTTGCATTTTTTTAACTAAATTGTTCAGCTGTATTAATTAGCTTTTCCATGATTGTTTTCAATACTTACGTGTATAGTTTGGAGCTGGTTGGTTGCACAGGAGGTTGGTTTTGGTTAAAACCTCTGCCATTGAGGAGATAACAGCTGTACAGTAGCAAATCTACAAAATAGGTAGTGATTTCTAAGTCAGCGAATTTTTGTAGTACTTCATCCATTCTTAAATTTGCAAGAAAAAAAATCTAGGCAGCAGACTGAAGCAGCATCAGAGATACCACATATATTTATTTGTTTATTTTTAAAATAAATAGTTGAAATGTCTTGGAGGAAGATTTGTATTAAATACCTTCCCTTTTTTGTCAGTATATTGCATCATCTCAAGCTGCCACAAACTTATCAAAGCATTTCTTGTGTGTTCCTCTTGGACCTGTATTTGGTGTCAACATTGTTCATTGAATAGCATGACTTTTTTCAGGAAGCCATAAAATGAGTAAGAAAGGGGAGGGAAACTGCAATGGGAGTATTAAGATAAGGAACTTTCAGCGAGGCCAAAATTGCACTGGAGAGTTCTAGGGACAAAGAAAACAGTAACACTTGTGCTACATAGCACATGGTAATGCTGAGCATTTTCAGACTTTAAAAAATATTTGTTGATATTTCAAGGGTTTGTCATCAAAAGCTCAAGATAGGGTTTCCTATTATTTGTGTTTCACATTTGTATGTTAGACACTTCCCTTCGAGATGTTGGTATCTGGTATCTAAGAAAATTAGAAAAACTGATGTCCAAGAAGATTAGTCTAGGTCAGATCAGACAGAATACGGGTATTTTCAAAGCTGACAGCTTCAAAGAAAGAAAAGGTTGGGAGAAGGAAGAGAATGGAGGAGGGAAGATGAAGCATTTGCTTCCAGAAGCATACTAAACGAAGGAAATAAACACTACTCAAGTAGACTAGCAAAGAGAGCAAGAAATGCTGTATTCCCCTTTCTCCTTTCTACCGAAAGTCAGAAATGTTTCTTTACGTATGTATATCACCAGAGAGAAAAAAATAAGGAAAGTGAAACCCTAATACAGATCCATTTGTCCTTCCCTTTATCCCTAAATAGGGTCTGCCAAACCACCATTAAATGAGAGAAACATGGTGAAATCCTAAAGCTGATATAAATGCCTATAAAACTATTACTTACCTGGGCTTCCATAACTTTAAACCGCTTTTCTTGTTCTTTCAAGCCACTAAAATATTTAGACAAATTATCCACCCTGTGGAAACAAAGCAGACATGCTGAGCAAAAAGGAAAGGCCTCAGAAGAAATCCTAAAACACAAAACCCACGTAACTTACTAGAGCCATGGACCCTCGGTGGCAGTTCTGTGCTGCTGAGACATCCCAGAGCCCCCTAAAAGTTTTGTCCTTTTGAGGTGTTCCTGCAAGTATTTACTGAACAGAGCAGCATTTCTGGAACACTCTCATGCACCTGTTGCCCAGGGACTCATAAACTCAGATTACAGCAGCTGTTCAGCTTCTGGTGAGGGCCACTTAGCCCCAGCTGCTGTGGAAATCAAGGACAGCAGAAAGGAGCCTTAGGTCCAGCTCTGTCTCTCCAGCCACTTATGTCCCACCTGTACCAAATGTAAACTGATCGTGGTGTGAGAACTGAGGCCACAATGTTTTCCATCAACACGGGGGAGATGAACCACTTAAAATTTATACGAGGTTTCATTTTTGGAAACTGGCTTGACATTCAAATCCCTTTTTCCATGCAGTCCAAAGGGACTGTGTAAAGAACTTCCATACAGTGCCTCCAAATCGTTGTATTGTCCACAAGCTTTCTGCATCCTTCACCTCTTCTCCCATCAGTTCCTTGTTCTTAGCATCTGATTCTCCATAGGCTCCTCAAATCCCTCTGCTTTGTCCTAACTACTATTTCAAAGTTTCCCCCTAACAGGTTACATTACATTCAAGTCTATGTGAAAAAGCTGCTGCTGGATGGGTCTAATGCATTTTGGGATTGGTTCCATGCAAAGTTCAAAGAATCGCTTTCTGAGGGTTTCATAAGATTCCAAATACATGCTGCTACCACCTAAGAGCAAAGATAAAAAGCCACGAGTTTAGTGGTGTTCATCTGAACCTTTTCCAGTCTCTTTCTGGCTCTGCTATACCTGAAATAGAAAGAATATAATTGTGCCCTTTGTTTGGAAGCAATTACATATTTATTGCTTGATCTCAACAATTGAGCCCTCATTCCTAGGGTTTGTCAGTGATCTGCTTATGAGAATAAAGTTTAAACCAACATAATAATTCTAAATTATTATGAATTAAGAGTCTATGTAGATTAGAGGGAGAAGAGTATTTTCCAAGAACATACTCAAGTATGCTGTTCTGGTCTCCAGCTATTCTATGAGTTAGATGGAGGTTTGTTTTGAAAGACAGCACAGAAAGAAAACAGACAGCACAAGAACATTTCCATGGAACTTTCTTATTATGATAACTTTCACACCCATTGTGCCTCTATTTGAAGTCAGGTTTATCATAAGAGGAACAGCTGAAACAGGTGTTAAAAGCTTCTTTAAAGAATGCTTTGCTGTCTGGCTTTCAGTATTGCCTTAGATGTTTTGTTTTCCCTGCATATAACTACTTTATGTCTCACTTAAAGGAGAAAACCTCTGAATCATAATTTAGGACTTTTTCTTTAGAATACTAAACCAATCTAAGTGATATTCCTAGTGGGGAGATATTTTAGAGAAGTATTTAAATGGAGACTCAGTTAATTAAATACAATTCTAGAGCCAGTATCATTAATTTCTTGTGGAAAACTAGTCTCATGCCATAAAGCCGTAAATAGTGTGGGCTGGGGTTAATTCAAGATATCTTAAACTTCTATTCAAAAGTCTAAGCCATTCATAAGTCTAATTCAAAAGTCTATGTTGTATTCCTGCAGGGGATGGAAGTACATGCACTGCAGTATAGCAGAGGAACTACTCTTCCACCATTTCTTCATGAATATGATTTTCATTGAGCTTGACTGCAGATTTGGCTGGAGTTTACACATCTGTAATTGTACATACTTCAAGAGTGCCAAAAACTCTTCTAATATTGTAGTGATGTTGGCTTCTCACATTTTTTCGTGGACTGCGTATTTCCCAACTGCATTCTAGTTGGACTCTTCATATGAGCTTTACAAGCACCTGAATGTTTATCTCATTCAAAGCTGAAGACTTGCAAGGTACACTTATTGTGGGTCAGAATAACCTACTTATTAGATGTGGCCTTCAGCCTTTCTTCATTGCTTTCTTTCATTTCTTGTTCAAGGTTTACAAGATAATTTTCTTTTTGCACCAACTCCCATGTTAAGATTTTTTGATCTAGGCCAACTGGAAGATCTCTTTCTGTAGGAAAAAAAAATTATTAATTATATTTTACTCCCCTTTCTCTTATACTAGTAATGGAAGGCTGCTGTGCTAAAGAAACATGAAGTCTTGCCATTGCAGACACTTTGCCATTGGAGGAGTGTCATGTTATGAAAATGCAGTGTAAAATAAGTATTTTCTACTTTTTTTTCTTGTGATGGAAGGCAACAGACCTTTTTGCAGTTGGATATGAGTTTTCTAAAGAACAGTATGGACCAGTTTCTGTGATTCCATTTACACTCGTTTATAACCTTACTGGACTTCTGACATATTTTAGCCCCAAAGTATTTAATGAGCAGAGCTTTATGTTCAGATGCACTTTATCATCTAAGCTTCTTTATTAGAACAATTATAAATAGGAAGGACAAACTGTGAATAAATCCCTCCACCTTGAAGTATAAAGCCTGTTGTTGTTGTCAAGTGTCCCAGCCAACAACAGACCTCAATTTCACAGGCATATTTTGAATGTAACATACTAGTTTTGTATCTTCCTAAAGATTGGTAAAAGGGCACGCTTGCTGTATGCTTTAAACACTACTGAATCTATAACCTGAGCAGTCAGGTACTTGCTTTCTTAGGGGGAAAAAAGATTTTCTTTTTTTTTTTTTTTTTTAAAGACTCTTCAGCAGTATGCTTTGATAGCCAGAAAGAGTGTGTCTGAAAGGGAGCTTAGTCAATGGGCTCTGAATTGGTCCAGTCTGACAAAAGTTCTGCTCCAAAGCCCATTATCAGCCTGCACATGAGGAGTAAATAGGCTTATTATCAGACACTATTAAACTAGATGGGCCAAGTTTGCCATCACTATAGAAAGTCCTCAAATGCCTTCTGTAATTAGCTGAACTTCGTCTGCCTTTATAATTATAACTTTTAAGGGACCACCATTTCTCTAAGCGTGCTCGCTTGCTCTCCATGTCTCTGTATTGGGAAATTCCACAGATCCTAGTAGATTTTTAGACTTGGTATATGTTTTTAGGGTTGTCCATACTTAAGAATTACTAAAATTCAGGAGCAAATGAAATAACTATTCATTAAACCTATCCATTGTTATCTCTTCAGAAATCAAATCCCTTTAACCAGTTTTATATCGACACCTTTGTTGTAATAACTGTGGTGCATAAAGAAATGCATTGTGGGAAACTGTTTATGGTAGAGGATACATTATAAGCCTTAATCTTTCATTTGTACTCTCCTGGCACTCTTTGTTAAAAATAAATTGTGACTCTTGGCTTAGGGAAGTCTTAATTGCTCTTCTGTTTTGCCTATGCAGGATGTCCTAGGAGAGTGTCACGGTCTCCAGTTGCTAGATGTTTGTTAACAACTCACCCAGATGTTCTTTTTTATATTCCGTTTTGTTGAAGATTCTTCTGAGAACCAGAGTTATGTGGTTAATAATGATAAACGGTGGTGCTAAGGCAGGCCGGCTATGATATTCAACAATCAGGTTGTAGCGCTGAATTTTCCAGAAGATGTCTGCATTGCCCTGAACAACTTGAAAAGTGTAACTGTGATTGGGGGGAAAAAAAGTATATAACTGTTTTTACCGCAACAAGCTAAAGCTTATTATTACAAAGTTTAGTCCCACATTTACTTTAAAAAAGGAACAGCAAGCTCAGCAAGTAGTGTTAATTTAATCTAAAGTTTGTGCAAATTCTTAGATATTAAAATAATTGCAGTTGCAGTCTTCAAATGTTAAAAAATACATTAGGGTTTTTTTTAAAAGAAAGGTAATTCTACTTCACTCAGGCAAGATCAGCAAACATGCCATGTCGGTTCTTCAACCAAATGAATCATTATTAGCCGTGTTGACATCAAGCATTTCCCCTATGTGCAGATTATCCACTGTTAAGCCTGCCAAGTTTACAGCTGCTTTGCACCTGCAGACTTGTGCTGCAGCACAGCCAGGGATCTAGACCCTTCTATGCATGTTTAATTGAATTTTTAGAAGTAAAAGAGGCTTCTTTTCTTCTTGTCTTTAATGTGGCTAGAGTAAGGATGATAAGAACTTAAGAACTGTGTGATCACAGAAGTCTACCTATCAATCCCCAAATAATATTCATTAGGAAAATTAGTAGTGTGTTCCAAAATGAATAGACAACAGCAATGTAGTAAATGTGAGCATTCAGTTAAACACTTGCAGCCTCTGTCTTGATACTTACTGAAGTTGCTCTTACCTGAACATAGCAATCAGGAGATTCATAAGGAGAACATTTGTGACTAGTAGGAAGATGACCAACAGAAGTATGACGAGCCAGTTGGCATAGCTATTAGGACATGATGGCGAGTTCTCCTGCAGAATCTGCAGTGGATTAAATGTACAGTTCCTGGGATACATTCGTGATGCTGCAAAGGAAGATACAGAAATAAAAGAATAGTTTTGACAAATCCTACTGCCACATGTACTTCTTAGTTGAAACAAAAGCTTTGCATTTTGGTGAGCAAAATCTCTGACTTTCAACAAAGAATGGCAAGAATTACAAATTGTTCCTGAGGTTTGAAGTAATGCATTTCATACCTATCTCATTGCAAATAAAAACTGAATTAATATCTCTAAACATGTCTTTTTTCAAGAACTAGTGACATGGATGGATGCGTTTATTTAGTACCTTTACTGTTAAGATACAAATCATGGACAATGATGATATTGATTACTAAAATGAGATTTAATCTTGGCTGCATATAAATAGCAGCATAATTTTGTTCTGAATATTTTACAATCATTAAAAGCTTAAACCCAATATTGTGGTAGTATTTTTGTACTGCACTTGTTGACTACTAGCAGGACCATAAATATGAGACTCTCTTAACCCTAAAAGGACAGTTCTTTGACTGCTTGAGCTACTGAGGTAATTCTTGCCATTGAAAGATCATTTACATGAACTAATACCCAATGTCTTTAATTTGAAATTTCTACTGAAAATGTAATCATGTCGTGTACATGAAGAGACATTGCTTTAATGTGCAAGAGGTTTGCAACCCTAGACAATGCAGACCTCCAGAACTTGGCTGCTTATTGAGTGGCAAGACGGCTGTCACAGCTGCCTTTTTAGTAACGTTCAGCAAAGGGGGGTTGTATTGAAAAGGCTGTATCCTTTATAGACTAGTTTTGAGTTCCCAAAGTCAAACCACCTTTGAGTATTTTGCAGTTGTGTTCCCCCACATACTTGTGTCTTTGCAGTCCTCATGCTGGTACGCGTGTTAGAGGAGAAAACTCAGTAAAAGCTGGGAATGGGGTTCCTCATTCTAAATTTAAACTACTTTGGACATCTGAGCTTGCAGTTGAGGTTAGTAAGAATGGTTCTACTGCATCAGACTAGAGGTCTAGCCCTGTGTCCTGTCTCCAGCTACGAATTAAATCCACAGATTTAGAGTAGCATAATGATATTTACTTTTTTGTTCTCCATTTTTTCACTAATAATTCTTTTCCCCACTGCCACGGATAACCCCACAATCATATTCCTTAGAGCACGCAGTTATATCAAAGCTCACCACAGCTGGGACTGCTTTCACCAAGTGCATTACCTTATATTTATCTGCACTGAATTTCATTTGATGATTTAGCACTCATGAGGGTCCTCTGCAACTCTTAGGTGTCAGGTTTAGTCTTTACTACCCAGTAATGTAGTTTTGTCAGCAGATTTTGTCCCCCTCACTACCATCTCCGTTTCCATATGTTTCATAAAGATGTTAAACAGAATAAGCCCCAGAGGGCCCCAGGACAAATGACTCCCTCCTGGAAGTTGCCCATGTAATGAATTCTTTTTTGCTCTGTCTTTTAATCAGTTATTTATCCGGGTGAAGACACCCTTTGGAGTCTCAATGGAGAGAAACACACTTTTCTAGGGAATGCTACATCTGACCTATTTCCAAATGAAATTAATCCTATTCCAGAAATATTTGTTTCTGTCCAATTACTTTGATGGAAATAAGAGTGACTGGTTGTGCTGTGCATGCTTACACTGTAGGCATTTAAAGTTAAGTGAGATGAATCATACCCCTGCTCTCTTGTTTCGTTCAGACTTTTTTGGCTTTTCTAAGACATGTGCTTTTTCTTATTAAGCAGAGTGAACATGAAAGAGTGCTTACTGGTTTGCTTCTGTCTATGGGATTTTTTTGGTTCCATCTATACCTCAAGTTTGAATCCTACTTCAATATTGCCACTGACATTTAGCACTGTTATTCTGGGTAAATGCTGTGGCATTACTTCAGACTTCTTTGGGAGATGACCTGTTCTGTATTTTACCTGGTTACCTATCAGAAATGTTGCCTTTGAACTTTTATGTTCAAGTATTTCCATGTCTTGTGATTATTTTTATGTTGTTTTGTTTGAAGTGTTGCACATATGCAATTACTAGCTTTATTTGATTTGGGCAGCTTTACCTCCAGAGTCAATAAATGCTCTAGAGGAATATTTATTCTAAAACAAAAGCGTTTGCTTATGGGCAGAGCTGTACTGCTTTAACACTGTCACGTTAAACTACTGCCAAAATGTATGGAGATGCTATTATTTCGGTTTACGCAGGGTTATCAGGGTCTAGGTTAAACTGAACAGAAATGGATTGAAGTGAAAGAAGGTATGCCAGCCTTTAAACCTGCAAATCCTTGTGTGAATATTTCAGACAACTTGTCTAAATAGGGCCAACCCTTATGCTCTAATGTAATTCCACAATGCACATTATCTCTTTGCAAATACACTATTTATATCATAATAATGTGAAAGCTTTGGCCTGCAGGACAGAGATTAAAAAAAAAAAAAAAAGACAATACTAGGAAGGAATTCCATGCTCTAATCAGAAGTGTGCATTCAAAAATGGCCAAGTTAGGGGGGAAAGAAATTTCCTCACTGTCTATTTCATCCAGTGGAATCTGGCCAAATATCTGAAGGTAGGGACGATAAAGCACCCTTCTGAATATCCACTCCACTCGGCTGTCATTGGGATGAAGTAGAGCTTGAGTTGTCACACCATAGGCAATGAGCCACACACTCAAAAAAAACAGAAAGAAGAAAACATCCTTCATCTAAAAAAGAGAGGGGGAGGGGAGAAAAGGAGAAGAGGTGACTGTAATAGCATAGTCAAAGAACGGTAGTCTTTCTATATGAAAACGGCTCAATTCTGTTACTTTACAAGCTTGTTTAGGTTAAAGGAGGTGGAATAGGATACAGTTGCATGCACGGAATTCCTCTCTTGACCTTGCTGTTATTATATTGTTCTTGGCCTGTAATCAGCATTTTTCTTTGATAGCTCATTTAGATAAAGGCATGTTTTAAATTAAAACCTTGCTTCTCAATCACCTAACATTTAAAAATGAAACACATTTTATCTTTTAAGTGAATCTCATTGTACCTTTTAAATGCACATTTTCTGTGAGATCTCACAGTACCATCGACTGCTTTACTGTGAATTACAAGAGTTCTGCTGCAGCAGTGAATCCTGGTAACAGTCGGTGCTCATTGATGAATACGGAACCACTGATACAGAAGATATTGAAGGCTGCAAGGATCAGGTAGCTTCTGTCTTGGGTTTTCAAGCTAAGTAGTGCATCTGAGGGATTGTTTTCAGTACTTCCTGTTCTTAAACATTGTGTTTCTCTACAGAAGCAGAAGTAATTGAATCCTAAAACACTTAAAAAAAAATCTAATATGTATTTCAAGTGCAATAATTTTTCCCTGGTGGAAGAGGAACACTTCATCCTCTTCCCATCTAATCTGACAGAGTTCATTAGGGACTGTAGATTCATTTCAATTAGGTTATTGGATTGTGCAGTTACCCAAAAGCATAGGCATTCCAGACCTCCAGGATGTTACTTGGAGTTCTATTAAGAAACACGGTATCTAAGCGAGGCAAGACACATTTGATGTCTCTCTGACTTTCACCAATCTATTTTGTTTTCTGGATGATTTAAAATTTAGCAATGCTGCAGGACTGTAATGGTGTTAAGAGAGAGAGTTAAGAGAGAGTGGTGGCAAGTCTGGAAATATTTTTTCCAGTTTGCAGTCTCTCTGTGAACGGGCATTGTTCTGGCATCGAACTGCCATTTTAGCAGCTACCAGACTTGTTTCAGCAATTCTGTAGCAAGGTTAAAAAGGAGAAAGACAGTAAGAGACAATCTTGGATTGCTTCTCTGTTTAAGTAAGGGAGATGACCTTGCTTGAACCCACTTGATAAACCTTTCAAGAAGGTATCATTTGCTGAAGTAACTTTCACTGTTTTTTCATTTGATGCAAGGTTCAACATTGAACTACTAAAGCTAAGGCATTGTGTTGGCTTGGATGGGAGGAAGATGAAAGGTCCCATTTTATGGTTTTGTCTAGGCTGCTGTTTTGTTCTTATTTGCATCTTCTTAATCTGTGTGTTATCTCATACAACTTCAGATGCCAGCATAGTAGACACGTCACCATATTTGTTCAAGGCCCTGGTTTAGCTTGGTATGCAGCAAGGAAGGGTTAGGAGCTGTAGATCTGACTTGTTCTCTTACAATAAAAGTCTGCTAATGCTGTAAGCTAGATAATGTTCAAGAACAAATATTTATTTGCCATTTACCCTTTTGCTACTCCAAGCAAATGTCATGTTAGAGTTCCAGTTATTGCATTTGTAGACAAATCCAAATAGCTTGGTAGTTATGTTTATTCAATGTATAGGCTTGTTTAGACTGTAGGGCTTTTACTGAGCTCTGCTGTGAGTCACAAATCAAATATTTGTAGATTGTATAATAGCACTTACAATTAGATGAACTCCTGTTAATCAGTTACCATGAGCTAATTGGCCTAGAGGATTAACATGCCTAAATAAAAAGCTACTTCAACATACCAACGCATACCCAAGCAGAGTAACTGTAGTCCTAATGTCTCATTTCCTGCAGGAGAGTGGTAATAAATAAAAATCTTTTATCAACACCTTCCATCATATGCTTACAAAGTACTAATAAGTTTTCATTGTAACTTGGAGCTACAAATTACAAGTAATAATAACTCCTGTGGGAAACTTGCAACTATCCTTTTTCACAGATTTTTTTTCACACTTCTTGCAAATAACATAATGTATTTCCCCAAGCGGAGCAGAGTCATTCAGTAAATGCCCTGTCCGTCTGTAAATGACCTGTTGTCTGTCTGAGGTCTTTGCTCTGAATGCATATAACTTATGAAGTAGGAGGAATAGCAGTAAGTCAAAGACACTACTCTTCATTTGCCAAGATCTGAGGATGAATGATTAGGTAAGGTACAAGGATTAGTAAATTGGGACCAACTTATTACACTACAGAGCTCTTTGGAAGGATCTATTTCAAACTTATTGCATCTAATACTCATGATAAATAAGGGAATATATGCAAAATGACAAGCCTTAAAAATATGAAAATACAGATAGATTATAAACTGATTTCCTTTGTAAAGAGAAGATTTTCTACTCTCCATTTTTTAGAAAGCACAAGTATTTATGTGAGAGAGAATGCACACTTACCATCCTTTCCACAATTATGATCTTTGGTCCAAGCTGTTTGTGAATTGCAAAAATATGTATAAGTCTAAGTGTAAACACCATAAAATCAATGGCAAGTATTGTACGGCCAGCTTGAAAAGTCGAGTTCAGCATCCTGCAAAACACATGAAATGAAATATCAGATCTCAGCAAGTACTGCTGAGAAGTATTTTCTCAAATATTGCACTCAGTTTCCGGGCATAGCCTAGTGCAAAAGGCAAGTGCTTCAGGGCTGTGGTTGCATAAGCCTGTAAGAGGAGTGTAACATAATGTCTGTACATTGATGAGAAAGAGTCAAAAGATGGAGGGACACTGTATTCTCTGTCTTGGCTTCAATGAGGTTTATTTAAAAAAAAAAAAAAAGAATATTATACCGTGAGTAAAAGTGATTGCCAAAAACAATAACAAAAAAAAGCAGAGCTTTTCTGGACATGTGTTTGAATATACTAATATCTTTTTTTGTGGTCTCTGGAGCAACTTCTATGATTCTACAGAATTTTAGAGGCTTTTATTGTAGAAACATGTCTCAAAGCTTCTAAAAGTAAATGTCACAGCCTGTCCTCATGTGCACATGAGACTCTCCTGTCAGTTGACATACATAGCCCTTGCTACTGATGCTGACCACATCACATGGAACAGATATATACCTACAGGTTACCCCAATTATGAAGAGGAAGATGGTCACCATATCACATTTATTCCAGTTATCCTCCACATACAGTTTAAATTTTTTCATTAAATTTGTGTCTTCATCTGTATAGAAACTCTGAAAAAGAGAAATAATCATTGTTATTGATCTGTTTCCAGTTTCACTATTTCATTGTGAGTTTTACCATAATAGCTGTTTCCTTTTTCTCTTTCTTTGCAAAGAGCAAAAACAAATTCCTAGTGTAATAGGAAAAAAAGCTTGGAAACATAAGCTCAGTTTACTGTCTTAAAACACAAAAGATGGATGAAAAAGAAAAAAATAAAATCTTTTTATTCTTGTGATTTTAGCCTTAAGAATTTTTCAGGCCTGATTTAAGATTTTGTCAGCATTCAGGCTGTTAAACAATACAACAACTTCCAGTCAAAGTTCAGTTTCTAGACATTGCTATCTAAACAGCATGAACAGATTTGGCATTTGTATACTGGAATTGTCAGTGAGTGCACATTTGATTATCTAGGCAAAGAGGTGGGTTTCTTAATTGGGTTTTAGCCTGGCACTCTTCATGTTTTACAGGTTTATAATGCAATGTTCTTTGATCCAAATATTTTCCATGTCCTCCTCTGGTTATGGTCTTGCTGCATAATTTCAAATAAATTGTAACAAACTGGGATCCCCTTCACTGTCCCTATTGCTTAAATAATGAACACCTATTTGTTCTTCCAGAGTAAATGTTTATAACTGCTTTTTTGTGTCTAAAGAGGACAGCTTTATGCACCCACAGTTGGCAACACACTAGCACCATTGTTCAGACAATTTTGGTTGTTGAGCTGAGGACATTCCAAAACCAGTAACTAGGAGAGTAATGGAGAAGGTTTTGTTTGTTTGTTTTTTAAGAAAAGCAAACCAAAAAGAGATCTGCTAATGTTTTGAGTTGAGAAAACACAAATAATCTGAATTCATTTACTTGTTTTTTTTAAACAGTCCCCAGCGGGGAAGAATCTGTTCAAAGGATGTAGAGTTGTCTGCTGTGTTTCCAGGTGTAGCATATAACTTCCAACTTACATGATTTGTGGTGGGGGGACCTAGTTCTGGGGAGTGAAATCAGAGAGATAGATACTTTGCAAAGTGAAGGACACCTGAATCTTAGCAGCCCACTTGGCTTGGCTATGGGTGGAAAAACAGAGGTGGAGCTACAGGTTTATATGGTGGAGGAAGAGCTTGCTCTTGGGGAGAGAGGCAGAATGTTTTAGATGATAGGCTAAGTTCTGTATTGCTCTTCTGCACAAAACTGCACCTGACACTTGAAATCTTCAAGCTTGTACAGTTATACAGATTGTAAATCTATTCAAAATATTGCTTCAAGTTTTACTGTGTTATTACTAAGATGATGTAGGTTACTGACCTGTCGGATTTCTTCCAAGACCAGGGTAAAAACCCAGAAGTAAAGTATAATTTCTTTTGCAGATGGACCCTCAGGTGGAGGTGGTTTAAAGTCCAGTAAAAGGACATAAGTAAATAGAAACAGAAAAGCAAAGTACATTATAACATTTCCCATAAATACAGTTACAGGGGCACTCCAGAATTTTCTCCACCGAGTGAACATGAATGTCACCCATGCTGTGTTTTCAGAAGGGTTCTGCTTTTCCAATTTACCATTTCCTCTGCAAAAGAAAAAGAATATAGGCTTGGTGACAATTTCCTAAAATTAGTTCATGGGAATAGGCTCAGTATTATTCTATATAAAGCTTCTTGTAAGATAGTAACAGGCACATGCTGTGGGTAGCAAGGAGGAAGGCTGTAGAAGTCAGAGCAATCACATTACCATGGCAGAAATATTTCAAGTCAAAAAGGTTTTGGAAAACGAAGTCATACCAGACTAAATGCATTCTTGTTATTTCAGTTTTGTTGTGTTAATTTGATTTGTAACTTCGTTGTGTTCCTGCAGGTAGTACAAACACTGTGCAAATACACAAGGAGAGGGGGAAGTGGGCTAATTGCTCTTCATCATCCTAAATAATAGGAAAGAAAGGCCAATGTAGTTTGTGAGTCAGTTCTTAATTATTTTGGCTCTAAAAATTTCTTGCAGTGTTTGCATGCAGAAGTTCTTGTTGTTGCTGTGACTTTAAGCAATTCCTCTTTTTGACCCAGTCTCAAGTGCTGAATCATACTAAGCATGTGTTTCTTGACTATCCTTGCTGAAGTCTGAGAGAACTAGTGAAGAACACTTTAGTCCTTTACACAACTGTAAGTGCTGGCGTCTTGCCCTTTACGATTAAATTAAATTGCAGAAAAAGTAATATAGAAGCCTTTTAGCAAAAAAAGTTAACCTCATAAATTATTTATTAAGGTAGTCTTTGACTATTGTGGAATTACGCAAGTATTTTGGTAACTGAAGGGAAATTTGACCTGTATCTCTATAGTTGTTTTTGCTGTGTATTGGAACATGTAGTGCTATCTATTGGCAATGGAAATTATCCTGTGCATAAAATGCAAGTTCCCTGTATTTGATAGCAATCTGATCTTAGCGTGAGGTTTTGTTTCCACATAAATTGCTCTCCTGTGTAAGCTAGGGATGTTATTGGATCTTTAATTTTGTGATTCTGACTCTGAGAGGTGTGATCTCTAACAAAGGGTGTGCACACTAGGGTATGTTTTCAATTTCACCTCTCAAAAAATAAACAGTGACTCTTCACTGGTTTTTAATTTCCCCTGACATTCTTGCTAATTATTAAATACATTTGTTACAAGGAAAAGTTTCTCCTCACAGCCAGTCTTTTCTATGTGCCTGATTCTGTACTACCTCTCAATTTATGACATCGTAAGATACATTCCCATGGTAACAGGCTAATATAAACAGATAATTACAGCTTTACTGTAATAGATCTGGTAGGGAGAAAGCCTCTTTGTTAAGATAAATTGCTAAGATAATAGCAATTGGAATGCACAATGTAGTGACCACACCATGCCTCACTCAGGATATGGAAGTGCTTTATGACATTGCTTACAGATAGCTCCCAAGAGGCAGATGCTTTTACACCTGTTTTATAGGTTAGGGAGGGAGAGAGAAGAACTAATGATTTTCTCCAATATACCGGCAGTTAAACGCCAGAGGTAAAAACAGAACCTAATAACTCTGACTTGGTCCAGCACTTCATACTGTGGATGATGCTTCCTCACTACCATTGTTCACATATTTCTGAAGTCCTCTTTAAATCATTGAAAAGCACATGCTTAATACAAGTGGCTATTTAGCACTATTTAGCCATTAAGAGGACTTTGTGCTAATCAAAAGTCTTCCTATCCTGACTTAAGTCCTTGTGGCCGCCCAGGTTTTGGTGATGAGTGTGTGGCAGAGGTATAGGGTGGGATTCAGAAGTTCTGAATCACAGATCTGTGAATGACCACAAGCAACTGACAAAATCTTTGTGCTCAGTTACCTATTTGTGTAATGCTCCCTCTAACTCATAAGTTTGTTGTTGTACTTCAGGTTCCTCAGGGTCCATCTTTTAAAATATAAATGAAAAGCACTGATATGGTGGGAAGCTGACTTAATATAAAATTCCCAGGTACTGATGTTTGCAAGTGCTTCTGTTGCTGCCTTTGTAGGTAAGTATGTAGTGATGCACTCAAATAACGTAAGGTTTTGCTGAGAACCTTCTTTCTGGTCAGCTCAGTAATCTGATAGGGGCATAGTTCCTAAATCCAATGTATATCAGCCATCGCGAGCTGAAGCGAATCTCAGGAAATGCTTTCTGATTCCTCAGGTATTAAGCAGATTCCTCATTCTGTAGAAATTACCTGCTCAGAACAAGTAAAGTTGTGTCTCCTTAAAACTGTGGTATATCCCTGTTTATTTTCTATATTCCTTTTAGAGAGCAACAACAGCAGTAATCAGAGGGCAAAGCACTTTCTGAGGAGTAATGACTTTCTTTGTTCTTTGGCTGCTCCTCAGATCATTAGCTGGTCACTAATCCACAAAAAGTGTCCTGTTCTTTGATTGTTGTCACAAAAGTTATATTAACTAATGGTTTTAAACTTACGTATCTTCTTCCCTGGAAAAAAACAGAGTCCTCTCTGTATCTAAACTCTCCAGCTCTCTGAATGGCTCTGGGTCATTCTTTAATTGTTTTTCCTCACTGTAAGGAAATAAACTCATTAGTTGAAAGATGATGGTTAGCAATTTTTCACTACTAAACTGGCATTCATACAGAACTGCATGTACTTATCTTGGACTTGCTCCACTGAGAAGCTATCAAATAATGCATAATCCTTACCTCTGCAAATTCTGTTTATTGGTAAGGAGAAGGCTGAAGTCACCCACAAGATTCAAAGAAGTGGTAATTGGCATGTGTCCTGGTTTTGGCTGGGACAGAGTTAATTTTCTTCCTAGTAGCTGGTATAATGTTGTGTTTTGGATTTAGTATGAGATAATGTTGATAACACACTGATGTTTTTAGTTGTTGCTAAGTAGTGTTTATACTAAATCAAGGACTTTTCAGCTTCTCATGCCCTGCCAGCAAGAAGGCTCGAGGGGCACAAGAAGCTGGGAGGGGACACAGCCAGGACAGCTGACCCAAACTGGCCAAAGGAATAGTCCATACCATATGACGTCATGTCCAGTATATAAACTGGGGGGAGTTGGCCGGGAAGGGCAGATCACTGCTCAGGGACTAGCTGAGCATCGGTCGGTGAGTGGTGAGCAATTGCATTGTGCATCACTTGTCTTTCTTGGGTTATATTTCACTCTCTTTTAGTTATCTTCCTTTTCATTACTATTATTATTTTTTTTGTTCAATTATTAAACTGTTCTTATCTCAACCCACAGATTTTACTTGGTTTTGATTCTCCTCCCTGTCCCACTGGGGGGCAGGGAGGACTGAGCTAGTGGCTGCGTGGTGCTTAGTTGCTGGCTGGGGTTAAACTACGACAGCATGCTTCACAAAAATGGAGCAGGATGCTCAGTTTCCTCAAATTATTTAGGATTTGAGCAGAGATATACCCCTCAGTCAGTCCTAGAAGACAATACCCCAATGCTCCGTTCCTGGTTACTCTTCGTAGCAATTAAGAGAGGCAATGCCAGAAGCAATAGGGAACATGGTGTCAACTCTTGCATTTCCACGGAAAGGAGGCAAAAAAGGTCCTCAACAGAACAAATTTGGAAAGGCTTACTTTGATTATGAATCATCATTTAAACCTTTCCATGAAAACTTTGCCAAAATTTCACATTAAATTACTTGAATTTGTGAATCTGGCAGCCACTATGACAAAAAGGTCATCTTTAGTGATACTGGCAGAAGGAAAGTCTTAAGTCAGCAGTACCAAACAAGTTTTCCTCTTCCTTTTTAAGCAGTTTAACAGTTTAGAAACATGTATTTCATAATAGCATGTCATTCCATAATGCCAATTCTGATGATTTGTATATGATTCTCACAATATTAGGAAGTTTTTTTAAAGTGTCAGTTCCTGGATTCTTATGACTGCCTGAGCATCTTGGCTGCTTTTTTTTTCTTTTCTGTTTTTTTTTTTAGTTTGGTTTGGGTTTTGTTTTTGTTTTTAAGAAAACCTAAGATTCTAGTCATCTTCACTGTGACAAAAAGCTGAAAAGTACGAACTCCAAAGCTCTGCCTGCAGAAGACTAACAAAGAAATCTCATAAGACATTGAATTTGAAAATCTTAATTGATTTCGTGTCAGTCCTGTGTTTTTAAGCTTGACATATGGTTATCAAGGCTTGTGGCTGATAATACTGCTTTGTGATGGCTGTTTTCCTTGATAAGATACAAGGCTTGTGGCTGATAATACTGCTTTATGATGGCTGTTTTTCTAGATAAGATACTGAGGTTTGAACCAGGCATCTCCAAATCTAGAAATAGATGGTGCAACACCTGGAGATATTCTACACATTACGGTGTAGAATCTGGAGCTGACAGAATTCCAACAGGCTTTTCTGTGGACTGTGCAAAATAGAAGTGATCTATGTGAAACCGTGGCATTGATATTTTAAGTATTAGAACAGGCACTAGCACAGGACACACAAATCACTCAGTCCCATAGAAAACTGATTTGATTAATAGTGGTGTAGTCCTTCTGTTGACACTCTGAGGCGATATTACTGTTTTTATCACTTAGGTGAGAAATTTTTAGTCTGGATATTTTTTATGGCTTATTTTTCATCCCTTACTTATCTCTTGCACCCAAATAGTTATGTTTGTACCTGAATGCTATTAAATTTGTGTAGATTAGGAAAGGACACCAGAATCCACAGATTAACTTCAGGATCTGTGTGCTTGTAGACATGTCTCCCCACCATATTTTTGTCAGGAAGGCCTGAAAGTCAAGAAAACAAGAGATAGCTTTAACATCACAAAAACATACATGCAGATGAAGTGCACCTATGTTCTGTGGCTCCTAAGACAGTGAATGCTCTGGAAACCTCACACCTTCAGAGCAAACAGGCGTTCTGCACGTCCTTCTGCAGATGTTGTTGAGTATGCAAAGACTTATGAAGAGGACAGTGCAAAGAACAGCAAGTCAAGTGGAATTAAGCAACATCTTTAGTACCAAGAAAGTGCAAGTCAGGCACTGGGAGCTAAAAGCACCATCACTCTTAATTTAGCTTTGTGTATGTGGAGAGAACTCAGGTTGTGAGAGCAAAGCTGAATAGTAATTTGATTTAACTTTTATCATTGAGCTCTTCCTTGAATGTGAACAAGGAGTTACCTCACATCTTGGAGCAGCTTCATTATGCCTCAGGCAAATTTAAAGTGCTTTCTTGATGCTCCTCTGTGAGCGAGGAAGGAACAAAAAACACAGGATGGAATAAGGGCTAAACCTCCTCAGTGCGCTGATCTGCGGGCCAACTGGATGAAAGGGAGGGGAAAGGGGGAACTGCGTTGCTTTGTCAAGGATGCGGTATAATGTCCTCTTCATATGGTGCTAGGGAGAAGGAGTCGTCCCCTCTCTGAAGAATGTCTCCTAGGGGAATACATTTCATGGGGTTGTTCAGTTGCTGTGCTATCCTCTTCTGTGTCCAACATCATGCTTAAAGGCCCTGGGGGTAGAGATGGTGAGGGAAGGTTCTGTAAAACTTACCTGGACACCGTCATGTGCAAAGAAAGACTTTGCATCCGCTTCTGTAGCCAGCTGAAGGCAGGTGGTTTTGCTCCAGTACTGATTTTTCCTCACCAATAGAGCAAACGCTCTCTCCTTGCTGTTGTGGTAGCATTCACTAAACAGTTCTGCCAAATGAAGGAAACATAGACAAACAGATCTTGTAACTTAAAAGAAAAAATAAAAAAATGAATGTAAGGCAAGAGAGTGATGTGTGTAGGGCGCAGCACGGTGGCAGCAAATCCTGAGCACTCCCAGATGCTCCTTGCTGCACCAGAGACTTCTGCAAGGCTGAAGTAGTCGAAACGACCCTGCGAGAGCTAAGAGGAGGTGGGAGGGAGACAGGAATGATGCTGGACACAAGAATAACTTGCTGTGGCTTTATGCATGTGTGTACATGTGTTGGCGCAGAGGGCAGATGAAATAGATTTGCCTTGGTGAAAAAAAATCACTGTAATTTTAAAATTCCCACTATTTGCAGAAAGGTATTGAGTAAATCTCTCAGTACTTCCCTCTCACCTCTTCCTATCTGCATGCTCCCTTCTCAGCCTGGGGCCTCTAGCAAGTTTGGGTTTTGCTTTTTTTCCTATTGTTGTTTGACCTGAGGAGAAATTTTTCTTTCTCAGTTCTTCTACAGACAGCATAAGAAACTTCTTGGAAACATGTCAGTATTTGTTATAGTCCCTCGTCTGTAGCTGCCTCATGTGGACCTTTAAGCAATATCAAGCAAAACTGTCTCTTGGGTGATCCTCTTCTTACACTTTGAAGGATGAGTTGCCACACTGCCTCTGTTCTCCTGAATAGACTAAACAAAAGGAGCAACTCAGCTTTGGCTTGTAGCCAACAAATCCTTGGTTTTAAGACATAGCTATTTGACATAAAATAATACTAGACTTGGTAGAGTGTTGTGGTGTAGTTCTGTTTCCACAGAAGCTGGTCCTGGAGCTCAGAAACTAGGATAAACAGTTCAAAAAGTCAAGGTTTTCTCATTAGACAAGATCTGACTTCTTGTGTCTGTTTCATTCTGCTGATTCATTTGATTATCCCAGTACCTTTTCTAGGCCAGCCTACACCTTGTTGTTACACTGTGAGGGCTGGGGAAAAGATCAAGTTCACTTAAAATAAGCTGATATACAGACTTCTTTTGCAGTTGATATGGTATTTATCATTCTTAAAGAATGTTCACTCTACTTAATATTGACAGTGTTATCTGGGCCAGAAATTAAAACTGAGGATCTCATCTAATACTTACCAGAGCCAAGGAACAGACTTCTGTGTATTGGATTAGGCCCTGTAATTCCATGACTAAATTACTTGAGCCCTGTGATTATATGAGAACCTGAGTTTTATTTTTTGTAAATAATAATGGCCCTGTGAGAAGAGGGGAAAATGTGATCTGTGTGTAAATAATGTAGCATGTCTGCATGAGCCTTCATCTGCTTGATGTACTAGCTCTAAGGCGAGAGAAAGAGCCCCTGCGTTTCCACACGTGGCATGCTTTAAAGCGTTCTGTTCACAGCAGTGCTACCTTCAGGTACGGATTAGATTGAAGTCAGATCAGCAGAGAAGCTTGTGTGCAGACATCTGTTTCTAAACCAGGCAAAGGGAAGAGGGCTTGGCATTCCAGCATTGCAGATGCCTGAATGGTTACTGCTGTAGGGAGGGGCGACTTGTCCACTGCGAAACCAGTCTGAGCCTCGCTGCAGTTTTGCAGTGCAGTTAGCCCTCTTCTGGGTGAGGTAATCTCGAATTATTTTTAGCAGCAGAGACAAACCTTAAAACTTGTTGCTCTAGTGGCCCTTACAGAGCAAACTCGATATTGCAGGAAAACCAGGCTGCTGTGAGCCTGGAAGTGTTTTGGTTATTCTATCTTCCCCATCACTGTAACGCACCTTGTACTAAGATCAGACACTTAAAATACCAACATGCAGCAGGACAGTAATTTCTTCCATGCATCCCAGGGGCCAGCCTTGGAACACCGATTTTTCCAAAATGATTGGTTTTTAAGTCCTTCTTCTGTGGTATTTGAATGTTTGGGACTGCCTGTTCTGCAAGGCTATTAAATTATTCATGACAGTTGACCTTTTACAGCTGAAACAGTATTGTTTCCACTTGCTTGCCTTCCAATGGCAGTTACTTCTTAAATTTTTGATGCTGTTAAAAAGGTGCTGTTACTTACCAACAGCGAGCTGCTCATACTTGGCCTCTTTCATTATACGTGCTACTTCAGTCTCCGTCTCCAGGCGCGACATCTCTTTAAGGATCTTGCAGGCTGCCAGAGCTGAAGCTACACCCTCCTGACCCTGTAGAATTGAAAGGGGTGCTGCTGTTACCATACACTGGAGGGCATTTCTGAACCGGGGAGAGTTCACTAAGGAACACATCTAACAAAAAACCCAAATGAACAAACAAACAAAATTCATGCATGTCTCCCCTTCGAAGAATCTTCCCTCAAATGCAGACTTGAAAGTCTAAAACGTTGATCGAAATTACGGTTTTGCTGATATTTGAGAATTGAAAACCACATATTGGTAGTTCTTGTGCCTTATAAGGCTGGAGTCTTTTGGGGCTGATTGACCTTAGAGGGGCCTGATTTGGGGTAGCAGTCAAAGACTGCAAAGGAGAAGAACGCATTATGGAAATAGAGCAAAACAGTCTCACAGTGCCAAGATACCTCGAACAGGGCTGTGCTGAGACTCTGCATAAGGATGTATGAGAAAGGAGGGAGCACAGCTGGCAGAGGCGCAACAGTGGCACACAGCAGAGAAACGTGCCTTCTGGCAATAGGGCTCCACAAACACAAGGCCCTGCAAGGTGCAGATGTGTCTGCATGCACACGCACACACACTCACTAGCTGAAGAACTGTGCTGCGGTTTGTCCCTCCCCATGACTTCCCCCGTGCCAGATGCAGCGGTCTGGAAGCTCAGGGATGGAGCCTGATAGCTGTGTCTGGCTCTGTGGGGGAGGGAAGCTATGGCATTGCACTCCAGATGCACGAGACAGGGCCTCGGTTGTGGAGGATTGTAAAACAGGAGCCAATTATGCCAGCTTGAAGCTCAGCCTTTGAGAGCCTGATGCTGTTGTTCCCTACGCATACAGCACGTAAGCTAAAGATGCTCAATTGCACCATCTTCCCTCTCGATCGCCTCGCTAGAACCTGAACAATTCACCTATTGTAGAAGGAACAAAACCTGAGACTGAGAGTGGTGAGTCATCAGCAGCAAGGAAGAGGAGGGCCAACTCTGCAGCTGAAGTTAATCAGCAGTGTGTCAGGCTGTGCTGATTGACACCTGCTGCTCTGCTCTGCCCTCCCTCTCTGTCAGGCCCTCTAGCCCCTGAGATGAAAGGCCCTATAAATGCCACATCTCGTATTTTAGAAACAAACTTATCTGTCATCTGAGCTGCAAGGCTGAGCAAAAAACCATCTCATACACTTGAAATATGCCAATATTTCACCTGAAGCAGCTACAGCTCAAAGCTTACCATAGCCCAGAAATAGTTTGCCATCTTGTGCCGGTTTTGAAGTACTGCCCATACAAACAAATCCCTCCAAGGATTTTCGCTTTTCTGGTTCATATCCAAGGGCCCAGGTAATCGCTTTGTATTCATTTTATCCTGAAATATGGTTTGTAGAAATTAAAACCTGCTTTGCAGTCTCATTCCATGCAAACAACATGATCCGAGCTGCTCTTGGCCTTGCCAGCTACTTCATACTCTTTTGATTTTTCTTTTTCTTTTCTGTAGGACTGAGAGGTAATTAGTTTATTCTGTACCGAATCAAAGGACCCTTGTGTCCGCAATATAACTCAATATGTGTGAGAATGTTCTGGATGAAACCGTGACTCCATTGAAATCAAAGGTAAAGCTCTCTTTGACTTTATTAAGGCCAGGGTTTCACCACTGGTGTGTAATATCATACAAGACAAACCTGTGATTAACTAATCTGAGCTTGCCTTCAGTTATATTGGATTTTGCTCAACTGCCACAGAGGACATGGCTTCAGAGGAAAGGGAACAAAAGGCATTTTATTTCAAGAGAAATAAATCTTGCCAAGGCCCTGTACAGGACAAGAATAGAGTATGTCAATACCCTCTTTTTAGTCTTTCCTTTGAGAAACTTCTCCCTCATGCAGGGAGTATTTTAAGTAGAACTCTGCTTATTCCTTTAGCATTCAATAAAAAACTCTCCAGAGGAAGTATGGCAACTTAGGTCAAGTTCTGAGTTTTAAGTATATTTTAAAACTGCCTTTATATCTATTGGTTAGTTTGAAGCAGCCAGAGTGGATTTTTTTTTTTAATAAAACAAGTTTTTGTAAGGATATATTTTTTAATCACTTTAACTATGGGATTCTGTTCAAATTTATTTTAATGGCATTTTTTGGGGGTGTTGGTGTTTTTTTTTTCTTCAGTTTGTAGTGAGCTATTTAATCAACTGGATTGCATTGAAAACCTTGCAGGAGACAAAGATATCCCAAAAGCCTCATCAGTCTTTGTAACCACTAGTTCCTAACTTGAAATAAGACACACAGTTTAGCAGCAGTGACACTGGTATCCCAGTACAGTGATACTCTTTCTGTTGCCAATGGTAATGGGATTGAGCCACTGGTGGCAGCCATGGGAAGAAGCTTTTAAAGGAAAAAAGCTAGTAGGTAGTGTGATCTGGTATCTGAATTGGGCCTTATTTACAGCACTTGGCTTTAGCTCACTTACTGCCAAATCCTGCAAAGGTAAGTCTGGAGTCTGCTTAATGACTTCAAAGGTATTGCCCCAAATTGTCTGTCCTTGTGAACAAAGAAATCCTGACTAGATTCAAACTTAGCTTTTCATACTACTAATTACTTTAGCTAGGCTTTATCAAAGCAAAAGTGATTGAAGCTCTTGAGTGAGAATTTATCTTTATTTTTTTAATTTATTTTTTAGTTTAAACAGTTTAAAGATGAAACTAGAACTTGGCAAATATCAAAAGGTTTATTGTTTAGTTTGTGTAAAACTCTGCTCTTAATGAAATTTCTCTATACCTCTCTGTTTTGAAATCATGCGTCCAAACTTATTTCCAATGCTCTTGCAAGAACTTTGGTACTTATGAGTTTCAATGTTAAATACACTGTCAAAATGCAAAAACGATGATATATCTATTGTACAGTCGTGGACAGTGCACTATAGACATTCCACAGTGGTACCTATCACATGTTATCCTTGTCATGTGTTGGCCAGGGTGCTTGCCAGGGCCACTTCACGCAATTGTTCTTATTTCTTGCTGTGTGTTATGTCACTCAATTACAAGACTATAATGATCTAAAGGCAAATATAATGTACTGCACATTATTGAATATCCAATCTACTCGTACACACTGTAAATCTGGGAATAGTTTTATGTACAAAGATTACCATTTTCAGACCTGGGATCGAAAATGGCCATCACCCGCTTGCCTTTCTCCTAGAAAATATTGTCTTTCAAGTACTTCTGCTTGAAGTTCTCTTGAGAAATGCAGACTGCTATTTTTATGTCTAATTACTCCTTAGTAAACATAAATCTCTCTTCGTATTCCCCATATATCTTTCACTGAATCTGTTCTTATGCATGTGAGGCTAATAAGATCAACAAACTGTTCTCCACATGCAAGGTGCTAGAATGAGGAACAGTCTGTGGAAGTTGCACTAGAAGAGTGTGAGATACAGGGGCCTCTGCAGATCGTGAAACAGAGGCCGTATCTTATCACTAGTTCAAGGTACAGTAAAACCTTGCATAAAACCCCACGTGCAAAGGGGAAGAAAGAGGAATCACAACCTATCTTAGAAATTATTTTCCTTTTTGATTTTGAAATTAAAAAGATCAAACCGTTTTAGCTGTAATAATAATCAGCTGAAAAAAGGAATGAGAAACTGAAGTAACTGTTTCTCTCCCCTTCCCTTTCCTTCCCTGCCCTACCCCCAAAGGCTAAACCTAGTTAAAATTTTTCAGATTCTAAATTGGAGGGGAGCAGGACTATGATGGAAAGTTGTAACTCACGGATTTCTTCTTGCCTCCATGTCTGAGGTCTTGATAGAAACCTTTGCATGCATCATGGAGAAAATCCTTGAGAACTCTAGAGACCTCACTGAGAGTGAAGAGTGGGCAGATCTCCTTTTGCTCCTTATGCTGTTGACTAGTGAGCCCTGCCAAGGTCAGCTTGCTTTCTTCATGTTTCTTCAGTAGAAGTTCATAGAGGAGACATTTCTGAGAAATGGAACAGTAGAGTCTTTGCAGACGACTGTACGTCAGGAATTCGGATATGTTAGCCCCATTGTCAATAAATAATTTTACGAATTCTGGTTTGTCATTGACCAGAGCATCCATCATCACTTCCTCCAGGTCACAGGACTAGATTGATGAAGGGAAAAAAAAAGAAGTTTTTGGGGATAATCATGGATGGATGAGGAGGGAGGTAAGATTTAACATGAGGACATGCACATTTTGTCTTCCACCAGTTCAACAGTGGGTAAAATGAGAAAGAGAGGTAGAACTCTCTGTGACAAAATGTCTATATGTAAGCACTAACGTTAAAACATCATCACAAATAGCATGCTGTAGGAGTTGTGGTGATGTTAGGTACCCACCACACTGGGTATTTATACAGCAGTTGGAAAGAGTGACATTCTTCCTACTGTCTTCTAAGACTAATGTCTGCATGCTTCTTTTGCTTTATAAGCTCAGGTTTGTTTGCTTTAAAGGTCTGTACAGAAGGCAGGGGGGAAGATTCTTGCCCCCAAAGAGCTCAAGAAAGAGACCGTGACCACTGAATTATTGCTCTATCTTCAGCCATTATCATATAGGGGACCAGAAAGACAAACAGCCTAAGGAAGCATACTACCACTGCCCAGTCTTTTAGTGGAGAATGTACGTAGCGTTAAAGACTGAAGCCTTCTATCAGGATGTTTCAGTGTCCTGTGCACATTGGATTATACACCGATTGTCCTCTAAGGCAATAAAACCTGGTACCTTCCACTCCACGTCACCATTGAATATTTCACTTTTAGCTATGTCCACTCTATTCCAGGCCACTGCCAGCTTCAGTTCATCCAGATATTCCTGAGCCTCCTGACCGTGACTTTTACTGGCTGGCAAAAATAGGAAATGCAAATAAACTCAGTACTTTACACTTGTTAAGTTTAATTTAATATAGGATTGGTAATTTGATTAGCAATACAAACTCTCCTTCAGCTATCACAGACCTGTGGGTTGCTTAACCAGGAACCCTTCACAGCGTTTTTTTCCTAACTTAAGAAATATTAATATTAAAAGATATTAATTTTTCCTAGATGAATTCTCTATTAAAACATTAAGTTTAAATGTCTGTAAGATTTTAAGAGGGACTCTGGCCTGTAGAAAGCAGGGGGACAGGACTGGCTATTGTTTTTGTCTTGTTTCAATTAGCACATTAGGAATAAAATGACTTTTTTTTCCCCATGCTAAATTTAGGCTAACACAGACAATTAAGTTAACACAAACTGAAATGGATGGCAGAGCAAGTAATGTCTTCTTTCAGAAGATACAGTGAAGATTTCTTATAGGAGAAATGGATTGTTTCTGGAACTAAGGCAGTTCCGGTCTACTTGCGTTTTTTGTTTTGTTTTGTTTTGTTTTTTAAATGGCTTGTAATTGGAATAACTGCTCCACTATATTTCAGTTCTTCTATAACCTCTACTGCTAAGAGAAGCAAGTAGTGAAATAAAGGAGCGATTAAAATAGTACTATACAATAGCATGAGATTAAAAAGCAAACAATAGTTTAAAGCAAGGTTACAACAGCTATGGTAACCGCCACAGTTAATTTGTCAATAAGCAAACAGAGGAACTCTGTATCAGAAATGAAATCTGATCCACCAACCAACCGAACTTGCTCTGGACAAGAATGAAATACATTTATGGCGTAGAAGTCAAATAAGACAAGTATTACACTGTGCTGTGTTTATTATTCTTACCTTTTACTAAAGCTTTTAAAATGACTGTGTCTAGTTCTTCTGAACCATCTTGCTCAAAGTTGTGCAGAGTTAGAAGATGTTGGTGTGAAATAATGTTCTGAATCTATTGGGAGTCGAAACAAAAATAATTTTATGCATTTTCCTACTGCTATATATTAATGCCTAAGAGCCCAGTGGAGATCACCCATACAGTATTTCCCCAAAAATTATGTTCTAATTGTAAAGCTGAGGTTTGGCAAGAAGACAAACGGTATTAGTGTCCCATATATAAATAAGTCCTAAGGCAAGGAGGGAGTTACTGCGTTTTCCAAAATCACCTAGCAGGGTAGGAGGAACAGAACTTGGATATTCTGAGAACCAGAGCAGTGCTTTAATTAAAAGATACTTCCTTAACTCACGTTCTTATTTGACTCATAGTCATGCTGTGGCCAGCATACCACTAGTTTTGTTTTACCTTTTCCTGCTTTGACATTTAAGCTTTGCTCTCAGAGGTGTTTATTTAAAAGCATAGTCTCTAAATCTTCTTTGAGTAAAAGTCATCAAATATTGATATATACAGTACTCTTCTCTTTCCTTCTGCTTGTCTATTGAGTTTTCTTTCTCGCAGTGCAGCTGTACTGAGACTTTGTGAGCATCTGGCAATATTGCTTCTAGATGCCCTTCCATCCCCTTGTGTTAGTAATCTGGCAAAGTTCTCCCTCATGGAATTAATATGTGGAACTTTTAAAGCTAAGGATTACGGCAGAGACTGCAAAGAATAAGTAGTGGGTCAGGTTGAGTGGACTTGGTTTATCTCAGAAGCACACAGTGCTCTTCAATCTTCACATAAAAACAATCTCAGTGGTTTTTTGTTTCTTAAACACTTATGCATAGTGGTTTAAGTCCAGCAAGTGTGCCTCAAGACAAAGAGTAAGGAAAATCTGTGAATCTGTTTTGTCTTTCTTTTTTAACACACATAACTGACAATAGATAGGATAATTTCTAAACATCCTTCATTCTTTTTAATTTATTTGTGCTTATCCACAATTAGGTCTCCATTTAACAGCTGTAGATCATGAATTAGGGCTCTTCTGTCACAGCTGCACATGCTCCACAGCTGTGGAGTATAAATAATGCTTCATGTCCTCTAGAAGGACTGTGGGGTTCCTGGATGCTGGCTTACTTGAAATAATTGAGGAAAGGACAGAGCCCTAAGTGTTCAGCTGAATCTCTAGGACAAAGTAGTTTGTATGATCAAATGACCAGTTGATTTTAATGTTAGAGAGGTATTCTATGACACTAGTGTCAAAGCACTGGAGTACCCAAAACTTCTGGGCAGCTTCTTGTCAAACCTGTACTGAATGGAGTACTGAAGCTAGAAATGGTAGGAGAGAGCTTGTGAACACGATGCATGTAATTATCAAACATATGAGCTTACTGTTGCTGTCCATTGGAGAATGTCCTTCCACAAGAAGCTTTCTGCAGGGAATTTCTCCATAAACTGCTTTTCAACAGCTTCTGGCATGATAAGCTGCGGGTCATTCATGAATGCAGCTAAGATGTCAGCTGTACCTCCAGATCCTGCTAAGATAAGCCAGGGAGCAGAATTTTCCAAACCACTGCAAATTCTCTGTAGTTTAAAAAGTACATTTTTAGAATTCATGTATGGAAAGAAAATGTTATTCAAAAGAAGGATTTCTTGCAACCTAGGAATAAATGTGTACCTAAACCAGATTCACTATAGACTCAGTCCAGACTCCTCTAAGCTATTAGGATTTTTCTGATTCTGTAGCAGGTCGTTCATGTATAGGCCCCTGACTATACTTCTTTTTATGACACATCTGCTGAGTAGCTAAGCAACCTGATTTGGACAAACAATGCATAAAACTTTTTTGTCCCTGACTTTGTTTTTTCCCCTGCAGTTTGTGTTTCAGCATAATCAAGTGCAAGAGGAGCACTATACAGAAATTCTCAGCAGGCTCTTCTGGCTGCCAAACCTGGCAATACGTTCTGAAAATCAGGAATTTACCTGTGAGAATACAACATTGGGCCACAGGAAAAAAAACACTGAAGCATAACTACAAGAGTTAAAGGCTGATAATTCTATTACTTGTGCAATTAGAATGAGTTGGGCAGGTTGTTGAGAGAGGAAAGCAGAGGCCATGGTATCATAATTGCAACAATGACTATTTGCTGCCAATCTATTTCTTACTCTGGAGTTATGCAAGAAGCTGATGAGACTCTAAGAAACTAACTATTGATTAGCTTGTTGTATAGGGTTGTTTTTTTTTTTTTTAGTTTAGGGGTTTTTTTTAACAAGTGTTGTAGTCCTTGGTGTGTATTATCCAATTTGTATTTAAGAAATTGATTTTCTAAAAAAGTGCAATCAGTTATCCATTCCCAGCACCTGTAAATTTAGGGCAGCTCCAGCCAGTCACCTTTGGTCTCTAAGCCACTTTGTTCTCTAAAACTTTGAAAATAGGATTTATAAGTTGTGATATGTGATTTTTCAACACTGAAGATATAGAAAACACTGCCGTATTTAGCTTCTAGAAGGAAAGCGCAAGAGGTGACATAATCCTAGTTTAAACAGCGAGTTTTCTAATACCAGTGTGTGTTTTAGTCCAGCTGACAAAGATATGACAAGATACAGGGACTGGAAACTGAAACTAGAAAACGTCACCAGAAATGAGTCATTATTCTGAAAGAGGTTAACAGCTTGTGCGGCAGAGTCTCATCACTTGGAAACTTTAAATTATGGTTAAATGTCTCTCTGAAGGTACTGTAGAGGATTCCTTTTCATCTGAGAGTATTATTAAAAAAATGCCATGTGGACTTACAGGCTGCTACAAAGTAGCAAAATGAAATACAAGTAAAATAGAAATCAAAGAGTATCTCCTAGTTAACAGGTTCTTTCAGTTGTAGAACTACTCAGGAAAAAATCAAAACTGATCCTTCGCTGAAGAAGATATGGGATTGTAATCAGACAACTCTCCAGTCTTCTATCCTACAATATTGTATTGGGTTTGCATGGCAAGGTTTTGGTAATGGGGTGGCTACAGGGGTTGCTTCTGTGAGAAGCTGCTAGAAGTTTCTCCTATGTCCGATAGAGCCAATGCCAGCCGGCTCCAAGTCGGACCCGTCGCTGACCAAGGCCGAGCCCATCAGCAACAGTGGTAGCGCCTCTGGGATAACATATTTAAGAAAGGGAAAAGAAGTTACTGCACGGTAGCAACTGCAGCCGGTGAGAGGAGTGAGAATATGTGAGAGAAACAACTCTGCAGACACCAAGGTCGGTGAAGAAGGAGGGGGAGGAGGTGCTCCAGGCGCCCCAGCAGAGATTCTCCTGCAGCCCGTGGTGAAGACCATGGTGAGGCAGGCTGTCCCCCTGCAGCCCATGGAGGTTAACGGTGGAGCAGATATCCACCTGCAGCCTGTGGAGGACCCCACGCCAGAGCAGGTGGATGCCCGAAGGAGGCTGTGGCCTTGTGGGAAGCCCACGCTGGAGCAAGCTCCTGGCGGGACCCGTGGACCCGTGGAGAGAGAGGAGCCCACATTGGAGCAGGTTTGCTGGCAGGACTTGTTACCCCGTGGGGAACCCACGCTGGAGCAGTCTGTTCCTGAAGGACTGCACCCCGTGGAAGGGACCCACGCTGGAGCAGTTCGTGAAGAACTGCAGCCCATGGGAAGGACTCACGTTGGAGAAGTTCATGGAGGACTGTCTCCCATGGGAGGGACCCCATGCTGAAGCAGGGGAAGAATGTGAGGAGTCTTCCCCCTGAGGAGGAAGGAGCGGCAGAAACAATGTGTGATGAACTGACCTCAACCCACATTCCCCGTCCCCCTGCACCACTCGGCAGTAGGAGGTAGAGAATTCAGGAGTAAAGTTAAGCCCAGGAAGAAGGGAGGGGTGGGGGGAAGGTGTTTTTAAGATTTGGTTTTATTTCTCATTATCCTACTCTGATTTGGCTGGTAATAAATTAAATTAATTTTTTCCCCTAAGTCGAGTCTGTTTTGCCCATGACGGTAATTACTGAGTGATCTGTCCCTGTCCTTATCTCGACCCATGAGCCTTTTGTTATATTTTCTCTCCACTGTCCAGCTGAGGAGGGGGAGTGATAGAGCAGCTTTGGTGGGCACCTGGCATCCAGCCAGGGTCAACCCACCACAAATATATTTTTGCTCAGTGGAACTAGGACACTATAGTTTTAAATGGTATGTCTAGCAAACCTGGTCTTGTACTTCTTCTGAGCTCTGTGACAGACACAGTTGTCTCACTGTTGCTGGACAGCACTGAATGATTGATCTTTTTTTGTATGTGATCTCGAGTAATAGCACAGTATTTCTGTTTCGCTAGATCCGGAGCTGGCTTCTGTGGGTTTGTTTTGGTTTTGGATTCCTTCTTCCCACTGTACAAGCTGGCAATGGAAGCTTTAATGATCAGCTGGTGCCTATTCAAAAGGAAATATTTCTTCCAAATACTGGCAAATTTAATATTAACAGAATTCGGTTCTTAATGGTGTATAGATATGAATTTTGACTTTATGAAAGGTGCCAATACATGTGTTTGTCATCCAGCCAAATTTTCCATTAATTACTTAGCACCAGTTAATTTATTTTTCTAAAGTTGTGAACAGCTGCTTACCTGAAGTGTGCCTGGTCCTCCATTTACCAGTAAGCAAAGCACAGGGATCTCAATGCTACCCGTTCCTGTGAAACAGATGGTTTAATTTGTAAAAAGTTAACAGCTTTCACAAAACTATTGTGTTTTTGCTGACCCCTTGAAAATACTTCTGTTACGTGCTGGTTTGGTACCTACCAGAACGTGAGCCTGCAGAATGCAAGCAATTGCAGAAGCAAGTGGCAAAGGAAGAGAATAACACTGTGACCTAGCAGATAGGGTCCTAGTCTAAGATTCAGGACAAAGGCACCTTTGCCTCCGATGTCTTGCATGATCCCTGGCAAGCAGTCCAGTCTGTTCTCACCTCAGTAAACCTCAGCTGCAAAATATGGATATTGGCACTTCTGTATGTCATAGCACTGTTGACTTTTTAAGTTATTTACTGCAAGGTGATCAGATAGTGGAGTAATGGAGCTGCATTAGGGTGCAAGACAAGATTGTTAGGTTTTCAGAGAGGCAGCTACCATTATTTGTATTAAGATACAGTTAGAAGTGAAAAGCTGTCAGTTTGTCCCAGGTGTTATGCATGTGCCTAGCATGTGCAGGAAGGTGTAGTGGAATCCAGGAGAAAAGCCTGATAAAAGGAGAATTTTAGAATATGAAGAGGCTGACTATGTAGACCAGCTAGGGTGAGATGAGTCAGATATGAGTGGATAGGAACCATATACTCTTTATTACTCTGCTTAAACAGCTTAAAATTTCATTCAGCACAGTCTAATGTGGTGATTATTAATAACATAATCTTATATATTTAAAAGAAATGTTAATGAAATATTTAACATGTCATGGCAGCAGGGGAAGAAACGATGTAGGCATCCCTGTCCTTAGCCATCCTCCCACAGGGGCCCACTTATTTCTAGGTGATTTATACTGTAAATGCTGAACTCTGTAATCCAAAGGTGACTATAGATTGGCCTAAAAGAGCTCAATCAAAACAGTAGCATCATGAGAAGAATGCCTCTTTCAGATGGAAGATAAAAGGCATTTGGTTCAAAGAATTTTTTTATGTTTCCCTTTGTAGGTCTCCCAGAGCAGTGTACAGATCTCCACTTACTACTTGTCGGATCTGTTGTGGGATGACTACAGAGATAAGGTAGAACTGAACTGTAGCCAGGACATGATTGGCAAGTAACTTCATTTGTTTTAGTGAATGGCATAGCATTGCCATACCTCTATAAGGTGATGTTCTAGTTTGAAGAGTGACCTCTGTGACTACAGGTTCCTCAAGATATGTTTATGGCTTCAAATATTCCTCATTTACCATAGATTTAGATAAAATTTAGCTGGGGGGGGGAGAGATTTTGACTTTATGCTGGGAAGGTGGGAAGTCCTTAATTGCAAAAAATATTGAGCATATCAAAAATTTCCTCTGAATGAGTTCTAAGTATTTTTTAAAATAGGGAAATTCTGCATGACCTTATTAAAGTGTTTTACTTCAGTGAAGTCACATAGCTTTGTTCAGCTTGAATATAAATGAGCTTAAATGAATAACATTGGTTTTGTTTATAGACGATATCACTGAATTCAGTATGTTCCAGTGAAATATTTGTCAAATGAATCAGCATTTTTTGACAGAAAATTGTTCTACTGAGATTTGTTCAATTAGATTTGGTTTGCAAGCAGAAAGAGGCTACTTTCTAATTCTCAGCACTGCAACCTCAGCCTACCATTATAGTCCACCTGTGGTCTTTCCTATCTGAGTCACGAGATAAGCATTCTTCGGGTGTGTTCATGCTTTCAGGTACATCTGTGCAACCATACTATGGGCTATGTAATTGAATATTCAATTGATGCATACAAGTGTGAATAAGTGAGCTCTCCCTTCTGTTTCAGCTCTGCTAGCACTGCAGGTATTACAGAAACAAAGGAAAGGTAAAAGTAATTGTATTAGCACTACAGCTGAATTCTTTCCACAAATAGCAGTGGAGGCCTGCCCAATACTCAGTTCTCATTATAAACAAATGTCACATAGATTTAGATGGCCATTAGATGCTACGTTGTTTATCCAGGATAAGATTTTATCCTGAAATAAATGTGGCTTAAAATATTTCAGAGGGCTTTGGAACAAGTCTTCTCTTCCAGTGTGGGAGCAATTCAAGACCCTATGTGCGAGAGGGGATAAAAGTATACAACAATGAATATCCATCTCTTAGAACCAGTGGTTAAGACACTTAAAGCTGGATTTATTTTCCATTTGTTGTGTTTTAAGGCAATTTGAGCTATGCTTTGAAGATCAGCTTTAAGATATGTTTAAGGAGATGCAATAAAAGTCAGGATTTTTGGTTCAAAGAGCAGCTTTCTCAACTTCAGAAGTCACCTTAGTTCTGCCTCTTACATAATGACAAATGTGTTTACTTGATCTTGCCTATGTAGATGATTGTCCAATTTCAGAATTGGACTTGCCTTTGATAATGCCAGGGGCCCACAAGTATTACTGTAATGTCAGTATTATTCAAGTTAGCATGCCTATATAGAGTCTACTTACCACCATATCCAGTACGCTGTTCTGAAATATGCTTTTCCAAGGTGAGACGTAGCTTAGTGGTTCCATCTGGCTCATCTGGTGTTATGTGATCCACCAAAATAAAATGGGAATGGTTGTGGTCCAGGGAATACAGTGGGCCTTGGATATTATCATCTGATTGGTAGTGTACAAGACTTTCATTCTAGAGAGAGGAGAGATGTTAGTGTTCTCTGCAAAACACAGTCCATCTTTTTATGTGCTTCCTCTCCATTTTTGTGTTGTCTGTGCCATGACATAGCACACCACCTTTGAGACATTTGAATAGACTTTTTGAAAAGGGTAGAGAAAGAGAATGTGCTCCTTCTGAAAGGTGCCAGATTTGACAGGACTGAAAGCTGAAGTCCCTGAAGTTTCCCTTTTGGGCTCTGCAAAATACAGTGACATCAGTCATCATCTCTGGAATGTAGGCATTCATTCAGAGGTTTTGGAAATGTTTGTTGGACAAATGGAAAGGGGCCATGAGACCCGATAATTGTGGATGGAGCCATCATGTCTCGGAGGGCTAAAGTCTCAGTCAGTATAAACAGGGGCAAACCTATTCATTCCAGTAGCGTTTTGTCCATGTTTAGCCCAGTAGATAAGTTAGCCTGCTATATGTCCATATCAATTTGAATGCAGCTTTATTTAATTGACAGGGTTATATGAGGTCTAATGGTTATTCTCAGTTTGGAAATTGCATTCTAAAAGAGTGAGTGACAGGCAGACTTTAGAAAGTGCAATCTTATTATCTTTGGGTGAGGTGTGTTATATCTTGAAATTATTTATTAATGAATTTTTGCATAAAATCACTGTCTGGGTAAAACAGAACCCCTGTTATAGACTTTTGTTCTGAGGATTGCACTAAATGTGGTCTTCCATACGCACACTTTTTCAAGCTCCCCTTACTTCCTTCATAAATCTTCCTTTCCCACTGTTGCACATCCACTTCGGTATATCATTCCTAGCTGCAAGCCAGGCTGTAAATGCCTGGTTATTCTTCTTTTTCATCTTCATAATCACTGTCCTGTTGCAAGTAAGCCAGATTTAAGCAATTGTTTAAAATCTGCATTTCCTTCTATCATGCCTCTTTTCCAACTCCTGCAGCCTTTGAGTTGATGAACAAAACTCAAACTGTCAGCTTGGCTATTGTGCCTGTGTATTGCATTTTCCTCCCACTGATTTTGTGGACACAGACAGGTGTTAAAGCCTTTCTAGACATAGCAGTGTAACTATGCAAGTAACCTAGTTGTCATTAAGGTATGGCAGAGAGATTTACGTTCTGTTTTTTAAGAGCCAGATCTTATGTAGAGCCTTTCTTAATCTCAGCTTTTGGCAGCATCTGCTAGGAAGAGCAGGTGCCCAGTTGAATCCTGGGGGAAGTTCAACCCAGGGGTTATCCAGGTTCTTCTCCACAGCCAAGGCTAAGGCTGATGTTGGAGAGGCAGTGAATGTATCACCAGGAGCTCATAGCAGCACTACTAATGCTTAAAAGCATTAAGTAACCCAGAGGACAAGCTCCTTCATGCTGCGGGTATAAGAGTTGAGCACGCTGCATGGCATGCCCCAAGTGGCTTTCTGAAATGAAGCTGCATACAGTCAAACTGGAGAAGAGAAATCTCTTTCGAAGCAAGGTGAAAAAGGCTATAATCAGGCGTGTTCCTGTGGCTTCTTTCCCTGTCAGCAGCTCTGGGAAGAGTAGGAACATCAGAGGCTATTCCAGGAAAAAAAGCAGTAAATTTGCATGTCCTTTACAAACAGCAAGGGCCACAAATTTCTTTTACCTCTTTCTCTCTGTCTCTCATTTGTTGGAGAAAACTTCTTGACACAATTACTTTGCCTTCAAATTTTGTTTTGACAGAGGGCGTGCCTATATTCTGCTGCCATGTAACATTAATCCTGCTCATGAAAGATCTGGCCTTCGATTAGGACCCGGAGGCACAACAACCAATTGAAAAAAGCCCTCGGGGATTTTCGTATTTATTCTCTGAAAATGTGGAAGTGATCTTTCAATGATGTTTAAAGCATACCATTAACACAGAAGAGATGGGAGGGATCCACTGATTTCAGGGCTTGTTTTTCTCCTTGCTAGTGTGGATTGTTAGCTCTATTTTATACAACAAGCTGCTCGTGTTAGTGCCAAGTATAAAGAGAACTGGGTTTAGATCAACATGCCTGTCTATAGTTCCTTTGTCTTAAAGTTACTGACTAAAATCCAGAATGTCTTTGGGTGGAAGCAGTGCCAGAAGTCATAGGGTCAGGAACACTCTACACAAAATACTCGTTGACAAAGAATTCGGGCTTTAGTTAAGGGGGAGAAAATCTAATGCAATAAAAAGACCAGTGCACTTTTGTTTTGTAGCTGCTGGCTGGGAAAGATCCAGATGCATTTTGATCACTTAGCCTGGGAGGGAGGTGAAATAGTTAGTTTGCATTGCAAAGGCAACTTTCCTGAACAAAATTCACAAACGCAATGAACCGAATTCTTTCGTCTGAGGTCCTTGTGGACCAGTTCAGCCACACAAATAGGTTAAAGTCTTCCAGCTAAAGAGTCCCACCTGGTAGATCACACAGGTAGCTGTCCTCAGCAAAAAGGATGGAAAAAGGGGAAGCCCAATGACAATAAATTGCTGATATGGTCTGGCAGTCTCCCAGCTGCTAGCTGGTACTTGCTAGCCTATCTGAGAGAAGAACTAGGTGCGAGTTCAAAGGGCTGTGTTTCTTAGCTTCTGCAAGGAAGTAAAATAGCACAGAGGAACTGTCATTCATTGTCATTACACACTTACTTTATTGTTATAATATTCTGCTTAGGACAGACTGTATATCCAGTGACAAGAAGGTCATGCCGTAATTTTTTTTTTTCCTCCACCTCAATTCAGCATCAACTTGTCTTGACATTTTCAGCAACTGTTGTGTTGGGTGAAGTTTTTTATTTGGTTTTGCGGTTTTTTTCAAGAACTTTGATTGCTTTGACCTGAATTGTAAAGTCCCTAGAGCTCCCAATAACTAGATGAAATCCTGCATAGCTAGCATTTTTGGCCTGGTGTGTTGAGCAAGTTTTTGCACATTAGACACCAATTCAATGACTACTTAAGAAAACTTGGTCTTGAAATATTTATGGCTTGTGTTCCATACTAGAAAATATACTTTTTACAGTATTTATGAAATAGCTTGGAGTAAGTGCTTCTGCCGTAAGTGGACAAGGGAAAAAAATATTAAAGTTACCTTACGATGCATGATTTTTTCCTGACGTTCATCCTTACTTTTGTCGCTGAGCTAATGTCTAATGCTGTCACCTGCTGGATATTTGCAGAATTGCTGCCAAGTGTACTGAGTGCGGAGGGCACAGAATCATTAGGGTCTAACAATTTTACTGCTCTTTATTTTTGTTTTCCCCCAAAACACACTTTAAACCCCACTTTTGTTTTTAAGTTAGATCAGCGTTGTTCTGCCTACTACTTCCAAATTTTGTAAAGGTGCAGCTTACTTCTGAACAATCCTGTCTCATGAGTAGAATAAGCGAAAAATACCTTTGTGTTGTCCAGAATTTCTCTGTGCTGAACTTTTCTGAGTGAAGTTATTCCTATGGCAATCACTCTTACTTTGGATGAAGTACTAGCCAGTGCATGATCTCGGACTGCTTGCACTAAGTGTCTTGTTATTCCTACACGTAAAGCACTGGTAAAAATCCAGGCACCTGAAATTATTTTTTAAAAATAGTTAGATAATTTCTTTATAATTGAACACGTTTGTGTGTCAAGTAACATTACTTGCAGTACTGGATTTAAGGTTTTTTTAGATACATAAACTGTAGACAGGTCTTAATGGACTGTAACTTTTAGAATTAAAATACATACAAAGTATGTAAGACTTTAATAAGGAAAACAAGAAGAAATTATATGCCCAAGCAAATGTGCTTCACATATCATGTGATGCAATGTTGCCATCTTTACTCTGATGTCAATACACACATCAAGAATGCTGTGTCCAGTCTAGAGTCACTTACTGTCTAAATATGAGCAGAAACATCACTATACCAAGCAGGTCTGATTGTTGCATGAGGAAGAGCAAAGGGTCAGGGTGGAGGAAGTTGTTGGCTTGAACTGAGGACTAAACAGTCCCATGCAATCACCTGGTAACAGAAGAGTTTGGGCATAACCTGCCTAATCTGGTGTTCTCTTTCTCTTGTTCTTGTGTGTGTTGGAGAGTGAATTCTTCAGGAGAGTAGGATTTACAGCAGTATTGTTATGGTGACAAAGAATTTGGAGAACCCTAGGTAAACAGCTAACTAACCTTTATGTAACATAAAGGAACTGGAGATCTTGATGCTGTCCAGTCTTAAGTATAGAAGGCAGCTGGAGATAGAGAATATCTGTGTGGTACAAAAGTACCAAAAAGAGCTTTGGTACTGGGCTGTTTCATTATAAAAAGCAAAACTGTTACAATCTTGTCTAGACCAGTGAGCTCGCTGTGAAATGCTTACAGATATTTTCACTTCGTTTTGCAGATATTTTCATAAAGCTACACGCAAAAAAAATGGCATCTTAAATGAAAGCCACTTCCATGCATGTTCCCAGACATTGATTGGTTTGGTTTTGGTTTTAAATGCTTTTCACTACTCTTGTCACTCATGTGAACAGCCAGGGAGAAAGTGAGCTGACTTATTTTGTGTTATACATTACCAAGGTCTTTTTGTTTAAACTTAAGTCTAATCGTAGGCTGTTTTACTAATAAAGTCTGTTCAACTTTCAGATTTGAAGAAAACAATCTTCAAAAAATAAAAACTATTGTAACATGATTTTGACTGGTAGCTAAAAAGAGAGAATGGAGAAAACAAGAATTCTTATTTTTGACCTAAATTCACTCTTGTTGAAGTCAAGTTGCTATGCTGTCTTAAGAATTATTTTGCTATGGCACTAAAGAGGGACAGTGTATTTGGTCCCATCTCATGCTATCTTTCTAGTGTCATCTCTGAGGGTATAATGTCAGGTAATTTACACTTCAGGAGTTGTTGCCTAGAGTAATTTGGTTTGAAATAACTTATTTTTGCTATTGCTAATTCAATAACTTTCATTTTCAAAGCTCTTTAAATACAGGTTGTAGGTTGCATTCAGCAAAGCCTTGAACTTCCAAAACTAATCATGTGAGCAGGCCCATTGACATTAAAAGGTCACTGGATGCTAGGTGTGAGAATCCAGTAGGAATATAAATTCCTTCTTTAAAGCCTAAAGCACTAACCTGTGCTTTGAGCTGCCTTTATAAGTCCTTTTTTTAAGGTGTCCCGTAGCCAAGGCTTCATCTGGAAATTTTCTTCTTCCCCTACTAAAGAGACAACCAAATTGGGAGCAGGTAGCTTCCATTTGTTGAGCATAACTTCAAATATAATTCCAGGATGAACAGTACTTGGGACCTTAATAAACTTCAACAAACAAAACAAAAAAAACACTGAATAACAACGGGACAGCAGGATACATTAGAGATATTGTTTATGGTGAATGCAGAGGGAAATTTATCATCAACTTGGTTATTTAAGAAAAATTTATTTGAGCAAGACCTGACAGAGAACTAAATACTAGGATGAATTTAGCAGGCTTCTGTATAATTGTCAGCTCCCTAATTGGGTCAGTTCCATGGGTTAATTCTGTGTTGCAGACTGACATATCTGTCTCTCCTTTAATGCTGCTATTCCTCTTGAACTGCCTTCAGTTCCATGGCAGTCTAGCAAAGCCAACAAATTTCTTAGGCGTTTCTTGTTTCTGCACTAGCTGAAATATTTGCCTGATTTCATGTCTGTTTTTCAAGCACATGATACATGAATCTATCGCTTCTTCCTGTTCTGTATATATTTTGGCTTTGTGCTTAAGACTTTACGATGAAACAAAATCTTAAGGCAGATTTCTGATCCTAGGAATTCCTTCTGGTCTAGCACTAATGTATGCAAGGGGCTAGTGAGGAGGTGGGTCTGTCCATGTACATCCTTCTCTGCATATTAGCAGAACAGAGAGAGAGAACTTTAAGGAGAGTCTTGAAATGGCTCAAAAGTATGTTTAAAATGTTGAAATCCCTAGTGATTAATTTTTGGCAAAAAGAAGTTAAAACAGGGAAATGATGCAAAATGAAAGAAGCTAGGCACATGACTGATTTTTTTTTTTAAAAGAAAAAGTGATCAACTGCACTTGTAGCATGTCAGTGAAAGTCAAGTGATAGATTTGTGTATATTAATAGGCCTTATTTTAAATCACATTCATGGTCAGTAAGGTATGGTCCCTACTTTGAGTACAGTGTGGTGCCTCGCACTGTGGCACATGACCCTCACTATTACAGTCTCTACATTTAATGCTAAGAAGTAACAGCTGAACAACAGCAATAGTGTTAAAGGGTTAAAACTGCTCAGTGCTGTACCTTTCCATGTTTCTTCCCAGAAGCTGTGAAGTCTATTTCTCCTATGCAGTATGGTAGTTCTCTTTTGAAAGCTTCCTCTCTGTCACTGCTGCAGAGCTTGGTTTCCATTTCCTCCATTGAATTTGTAAGATGATCACCAGTAGACCAAGGTGTTCACTGACATGACAGAAAACTGGAAAATTAGAAGCTTTTTAAACTGGAGAGGCCACAAAATCCATTAATTTACATCTAGCTGAGTTTTTAGTCAAATATTTTACTCTTTTACTAATATGCTTGTAAGGTTCAGCTAAAATTGGAGATGTTTTTACTAAATGTTGGATGTTATATACAGGAGGCAGCAGATTCCATACCAAAGCTATGTAACTTAAGTCATAAAAAGGCATGAAGGAGTAAGGCTCTCTTGGCTCTCATTTAGCAGACAGAAAGCTGAGTTGCAAGGTGCAAGATCCTGCAATCTGTCCAAAGTCATGCTGGGTGTCTCAGAGCCCACAGGTGACCCTAATTCTACAAGAGAGAAGGAGGAGCCTCAGCCACAAACTATTGCAAGCAAGAGTAGAGCTGTGTCAGTGAGTGTCTGAGTCACGGTTTCTTGATGTCGTTATGCATCATGCTACTATGACTTATATTATCCAACATGAATACTAAATAACTAAGTGATGACATTGTATTCATCTTAAGATACTTTAAAAGAGGTTTACTCTCTGCTGTAGGAATAGACTATTTATTTATAAGCCAAAGGATTTAAGGCCAGGCTGTACTCAAGAACATACAGTTCAAAAAGGCAGGTGGTTTTCTCTATTTGTGGCTACAGGAACGATGGCAAGTAATCTGTCCTAGAGCAAAGGTCATATAACAAGAGTTGTTCTTCTGCATTACATGAGACACTGAAAAGGTCTACTTGCTTTTCCTACGTTCCAGTTTGATTGAACTGATATAATTATGATTTGAAAAATACAGATTTCAACTTGTATGCCTTATTTTGTTTCTTTTCAAAACAAAAGCAATGCAATAGCTCTCTCCCCTCTGTCTTCATCTGTGTATTCAAGTACATATTCAGTTCTTTAAAAAATCCTTGTGATAGTAAGCCAGCAATGGTTATCAACCCTGCATTAATCTTTGTTTCCTAGTCCAAGAGATTTGCTGTGAACTTAAAAGTGGGTCAAACTAGCAGGTCTCTTGTGGGTCTATTAGGATGCTCCAGTAGAGGGAGCAAGCTCTCCAGCTGTTCCCTTGGGCTGGGAAGTCTCTTGGGAGCCTGTATCCTGGCTGCTTCACCACTGCTGCCTCTGTATTTTCTTCTCTTATGTTTTCTATGCAAACGTTGTTTGGAGTTGCCTTTTTCTCTGATCTGCCTCTGAAAAGTGGTTATGGACCCTCTCATGATTTGTTTCCCCTACAGCTATTCCACACCTCTGTATCCACTCCTCTAACTTCTGTCAGAGATCACTGCTTTAAAGATGCTGTTCTCATTCTTCTCCCTGCCTGCATGCTAGTCACTTCTGGAGAGAATTAAGTGTTTATTCTGAACAATAGGATATCAGACTAGTCCTGTTAAGAGTCTTACCTAAAAGAACTTCTTTTGGATTATCAATAATGGTAGTCACAGCAAAGCCCACCTTTTTGTTTAAGTCCACTTTTCCACCGGAGATGCAGCTTTATCTCCTAAGAGCATAGAAGACAGTATTCTGGGAAAAAAATAGTTAATACAGAGTCATAATAACACATTTTGACTATTCTAAAGTACAGAAATCACTTCCTGGAACTTGCTGACAGAACAAAGGATTTGATTAGAAAAAAGTATTCAGGACTCAATTTCCAGGGTACATTTAGTCACCATTCATCACTGTCCTACATAATACACATTTATTTATATCTACACACAAGCAATGAACTTGGAATAGATAGCAATTTACAAAGTAACCTGATGGTTAATTTGGCCTCATAGATAGGCCTCAAGTGGTTAATTTTAAGTCTAGTTCTAGATTCTAGCTTGCAAAATTTGATCATGTGGTTATCCATGACTTCTCTTTTGGAATAAAGACACTGAGCTGCTGAGTTTTATAAGAAATATTCTTGCATTTGGATATTTAATTTTTTTCCAGAAATAGCACGTTATTTGATTTTCAGTTTAGGAATTCTGGTTCTCAATGGTAGTGAACAACAGTGAAAGAGACAAAAATAGATAAGATGCAGAAACAGAAGCTTTGTTCACAAGCTTTTATAAGACTGGAAAGTGAGGAAGGCAGCTGGTAACTGGCACTGCACAGAGCACTACTTTTTTCCTTTTTTTTTAATCAAGCAGTCTCGGAACCATGACATTAGAGACTGAGAGCTTATTTTGGGGCAGTATTACTTCATCTTTCCATCCTGTTCTTATACCACTTCTTCAGCATCCCTGCAGGCCGCTGTCTGTGATGGGTTACAGAGCTAAATGGAATTTGTTGTGATCTTCTACAGCTGTTATTGTGTTCATATTCCAAGCCAGGAAGTCTTCCAGCATCAAGAGCAGAAAAGTGGTACTGACAGAATGGCAAAACAAGTCCAAAAACTATGCAGGATTCTGAATGGTATCCATGCAAGGATATAGTGTAGCCCTATACAGAGCTGAGAGTCAACACTAGATGAGATCCTGGACTATTATGGAGTGATATTTCCTAAGTTTCTGCATGCAGCTTTCAGGAGCTTTTACAGACAAAGCCAATGAGCAATGCCAAGTATCTTGCTTTTTTTGTTGTTGTTGTTGTTGTTGTTGTTTTTAGTGAGATTTGACACTTTGACAGTTTTTCTTGCTTTATCTTCTATCTGTTGTTTGACTTCCAAGGAATAATACTGTGACTTTCAGTGTGATTGCAGTAATGTACAGGTGCAAATGTTCCACGTCAGTGCAATGTTCCGCCCAATGGTGCTAACGGAGCAAGGAAATGTTGCTTTGATATTTAAAGGGGTGGGGAAGATTTTAAAGGCTGCTCTGTAGATACTATACAAGTGGAAAAAAACAAAACAGGAGTTCCTTATATTATGAATGTTGTGAAATCACCAAAAAAACCCTGCTGTATAAGATTTGCAGATGTGGTTCTTAAGCACAAAGGCTGACCATGTTAAATGTTTCCTTACCTTCCTCTATAGCTGTCTCAGGTACTGCAGTGTAACCCCTCACTGTCATGGGCAGAATCACAGAACACTGCATGGATCTGTTCAAGTACTGCACATCGCCTTACCACCACGTTGCACTGCAGTGGAGCTTCACTACATATTGATCAGTCAGCACACAGACTGCATTATGTCCCTAATATTTGAATATATATTCAGAAGAGGATATAGTTGGCTCTATCATCTCCTCCTGGATTGTTAAGACTTCTGTTCTTAAAAAGCATATGGACATCTCACCCGATGTCCTCTAACAAGCAAAGTAAGCATGTATTAACAAACTATGTAATATAATTACAGTTTTTTAGAGTACCTTTCTCCTGGGTTTAATTCAGTCTTGTTCTGCTTGGTTCCAGCTTTCACATAAGTCTCTAGTATTTTCAGGGGCTATTGCTTTGACACTTCAGGCTGTACTAGATTGCAAGTGTGTCAGGTCACACTAATTGGGTCAAATCTTTGTGGTCAAAGTCATGACATTCCACTGCAGTCAGCTTAACTACGGTCAGCTTGCATCACTGTAACATCACAGAGTATTGTTTAATTGCAAGGGTCTGGAATAGGTCCATGCCTTGGGAAAGAATAGGCAGATAGCCAGAAAGAGGAGCATGGTCTAAGCACTTTTTGGATGAGAGGAAAGGTAGGAAGGAAAGCAAAGAGGAGACAAAAGCTATAAACACAGCTGGATGAAAAACCAATGGGGGATGACAAGTACTTCATAATTTTCTCCCTTTCCATATACTATTTGCTGTTAAACTTTTTAGAAAATTCCAAAATTTTTTTAATCCTAATATTTAAAGTTTTTTCCCCTCCTTTATCTGTGAGAAAGCCATTGTATTAAATTTGATTAAAAGATTACTTAAAGGCAAGTAATCAGAAATACTTAAGGGGTGGGGGGAAAAAAAGCCACAAAAATCTTGCCTGCCCCAATGTGTGCATTCATATTTTAAACTTTGTGTATTTATGTATATATCGAGCAATCTTACTTTAGTTCTGGTTCAGACTTAAGTACAGATTTTTCTATCTGGGCTGCTGCTACATATTTAAAGTTTGTAGGTCAAATTCTGTCCTAGATGTTCCCGTTGACTATAAATACAAACATCTATGGAAAGAATGTACCTCTAATTATTACCAGATTTGAAATATAACCTAGAAAACTATTTCTAACTAGCAAAGCAAGTTAAGACAATTATGAGGAAAAGACAATTGCCAGTTCCACCTACATCTGGAAATGTGAGTCAATGTCATTTACATTAGGGATGGCCTGATTAAATCATTCCAGGTGTCAGCCAGTCTCATGAATCATTATTTCTTTAACCTCGTAAATGGGAGCTGTTAGAATTGAACCATTGTACAACCAGTGCTTGTGATGCTGGAGTTTGCAGGTTCTAATGCTGTTTAGTCCTTCATTTTGGATGGTCCTAACTTCTTATATGGGCATTCTAGATTTCTGGGATGTAGGATATTGGCAGGGAGGTATAACTTCAGGGGGACAGTTGTGATGGCTGTAGGGAAACTCTACAAGGGGGATCCCTGCAGAGATTCTTTCCTGAAGGATTTATCCAGAAAAAGTGATGAGGTCAGAACCACAGAGAAACATTGTGACACCTATGTACATCCCCTTCTGGACTGTTCTCCCTCCTGTCTCTGCTTCCTCACCCCTCCTCTGCCGTGCCTTCTCTCCCCAGCCTCCTTTTCCCCTACAACTTCTCTCACCGTTTCCCCCAGCTTTCCACAGGTTCTTTCCAGCTATTGTCACTGCCACTTAACCCACTGTGAATGTGCAGCTCTTCTTCCTTGTGTGGTAACAAATGACAGATGGTTCACCTCCAGATGGGTGACAAGAATGTGGGTCCGTTTCATCCTTCCTTTAGATTTTAACCAGGGTTAGGCTGTGTCCATGGAAGGAAGACAGGTCAAATTTGAGCCTTTCAAACATATCTTGTGAAAATGGGCCCAGTCAAGGGATGGCTTGGCCTCAATTGTTGTCTCTGAGGGTAATGGTTCGATTAAGAGAGTAGTTATATGGTAGTCATTAGCTCTCAGGACTTAGCAGTAGTAAGAATTCTCCTTCATACTAGTACGCTGATCAGCAGGTTGGGACACACCCTGACTTTTAATCACTATCAGATTCCTCCACCCACTCAAGGAGTACATTTGAATATGTAGGTGAAATGATTAAATATAGTAATATAGTAGGCCCAATATTGTTGATGTTAAATCAGTGACAAAGCCCCCCCTTAGCTTCAGCGGCAGATGGAGCAAATCCATTGCTTTATAAACTTTAAAGGAAGCTTTCATGTGGAGCAAAAGAAAACTACACCAATTACTGTGCCCTTACTGGTGCAGAGTGAGCTAGCAATCCTAATGAAAAGTAAGCCTTAACTATTGGTCAGAAAAAGAGAGGGCTCACAGTAATGATGCAAGTGTATAGTAAGGGGGAAACTGTAAAGGAGACAAATACAATGAACTTCGCTTGAGCAGGAACAGTCAGCTTCCAACACACGTAACAGGATACCATTGGCTAAATTGCAGTCCTGTTGGAAAGGATCTAAGGGTTTACAGGCAGAGCAAACATAAGCGAGCAATGCTATGCTGTTCTTGCAAGACAGAAATGCCGTATAGGACAGTATAAACAGGATAGCCTGTGTGAAGTCACTCAGCTGTTCATCAGAACAGCTTTAGCTGCAATACTCTGTTTGGGTTTGGGTGCCAGATTTCAAGGGAATTACAGACCAGCTGGAGAAGGTTTGAGCAGGAGCGACAAGTAGAACAGACAGAGACCTCGCACTAAAAGAGAAGGGAAGCTTGAGCAAATTAGAATTGGGTAACCAAAAGCAGAGAAGACTGCAGGAAGGGAAAAGGAGAATGTAATAGCCTACCAGTGCAAAAGGAGGACAGGAAAGAAGTGTTCTTTATTTTCATGGCTAGGACAGCAAGTAACGGCTCAAGGGAAGAATGGTAACAAGGCTGCCCAGGGATACAATAGTAACCACACTCAGAGAATCACTTCCTTGGAAAGAATGAAACCCTTATACCACTGGTTAGGGAGCAAGTAAACAACCAGGCCACAGTCCTTGATTGTGATGGAGTCTGTATATTGTGACCCAAGGAACTTGACCTTAACCTGCATGTTATCGCAACCCTAAGAGCTGGATATGTGTCCACAGCTCTGATCCTCAAGATACACATATGCTTATGTAACTTTACTAATGGAAATGCTCCTACTGACTTTAGTGCAAGTACTCACTCAAGGAAAATTGCATCAGTGAGTTTACTGGGCCAGTGCCAGCAACAATGTAATGGAATTCTTTGCTTCCAATAGTAGCCACATTTTCATTCCTGTTTTGAATTAAAACATAATAAACATGAAGAACAAAGCAGATGCAGGGGATCAGAATAAAGAAAACCAGAGAAATGAAGGGCAGAGTAGAGACTGCAAAATTCATATTCAATTTCAGCATGTGCTCCAAAGATTAATTGGATGGACTCAAACTGGTGTGTACGTTTAAGTGTGAAGAAACAAGACCAGTATTTTAATCAAGGATAAATGCAACAGAGAAGGGGAGGTATGAGAAGGCATTAACTAGAATCCAGGAAGGGAAAAATATCTAAACCTGCTGTGGGAATATAAATATATGATGTGAGACAAAAAGAAGTCTTTGTTAGGGAAAATAAATGCATACGTATCTGTGTGAGAGACTGATGTATATACATCTATGTGCAATTACACACATTATCTTGCTTACATTTATGTTGCAACTTTGGAAAATGTTTGTCAGGAATTATCACATTCAAATTCTGGTAATGATGCATGAAACATTTCTGCATCACAGCCTAATGACAAAGCAGAATAATCTGCCATGATTGCCCAGGAATTGCTAAATAAAGCATAAAGACCTAGGGATGGTGAAATGCACCAGCAGAAATCATGGCCAGCTGTCCTGCATAGGGCTTTGTCATGCCTGTAGCAAATAAATCTTTGAGAATTGCACAAATAGAAAAAGGGAACAAAAGAAATGTGACTGTCACGACAAGTGCAACTTGAATTGTAGTACACTACACTTCTCTCATGTTCAGACAGGAGGGCTAAGAAAAGTTGTTAACTGCCAGAGATGAGAGCTGGAGGGATGCAACAAGTACACAGCAAATAACCTATGGGAAGGTTTCTGCATACTTTGACTAGGACAGAGAGAGGCTAGTTGAGGTTGACAGCAACCTCGGGAATGTGTTCACTAAACGGAGATTTTATGAGTTTGCAGACACAGGGCCAGACAGGGGCAAACATTAATAGAAACAAGGAACTTGAAGCAAAATCACGCAAAGAAGTGAAGCATAGAGGTGGCCTAGTAAAATAGAAATTTGGGTTAAGTTTTCAGATACATTTATGTGAATTGGCCCCACTAGAAGCTTTCAAAAACATCAGTGTTGTCAGTTTGCTTTCTGGAACAGCAGTTCTTATAGAACGTTATTTCAAGTAATTCCTCTTTACTGTATCTGTGCATAGTCAATAATCAAAACAAAATGTCAGAGGAGGAAAAAATTATTTTAAAAACCCCACCAACAACAAGCTATAAAAGGACGTGTGGGAAGAGAGCCTTGTTACTGAACCAGCGTAGGCTTTGTTTTAACATTTCTAGGGTATGCCTCTGGAGCCTAATCCTTCCCGTAATTGCCAGGACACAAGGATGCGAGGCAAATCAAGTATCCGTAGGAGTCTTCCCATTAGTTTCTAGGAGAGTGGATTGTGCTTTGGTTTGGATAGGGTTAGCACCAAGCCTTTAACAAATGAATGTGCAAAATGCTAATGCAAATATAGGTACTTTGTCTTTTTTGTTTCTGTCTTCATCTGCTTAACACAATAAAGAGCACCAGAGGCTATTTGAATAATGTACTTTTAGTGAGTTTGCAGAAATTTGCATACGGATGTCAGCCAGTGAATTTCATAGAAGTGGATTTATTCTGGGGAAAAAAACTGAGAGGGTGGACAGGTGATAAAAGGGAAATGTAGACATCAGGGAAGTAAACAATGGAAGGAGCAGATGGAACAGATGAGAGAAAACACACAGCAACACTGCTCGATTAAAATAAAGGAATTGGCTGTGCTTACATAGCACATTGTATACGGAGTGTGGGGGGAGGCTGACACGAGCTTCAAATACTCCTGGACCTTCACTGCTCTGTTCCCACAGCATGGCATACCACTTTGAAGCTGTGCCAACACAACTCTTTGTGTGGCCTCACAGTGAATCAGACTGAGTTCACTTAAAAAGAACTCATTTTTGCCAGGTCATTTTTCAGCAAAATCAGTTCACTAATGTGGTATACAGCTTGACACGCAAACTCCTGAAAATAATGTATTGTGAAACCACAGCCATAGTTCATGCTGAAAGAAAATACAAGAACATGGGAATAGTTCCAATTCAAAACAAGTGCTTCAGGAAGGGCAATGTTCAGATAAGGCAGACAAAACCATACCTGAAAATTTCAGTTGAAGCTGGATTGTACATGGACACTGGCAAATGAGTACTATTGAAAGCAAAGACCACAATGCATACTACTGAAAGCAGAAGTATTAGAAAATAAAAAGGACCACCACTTGGGAACTGGAAAGGCTTGAAATAATTTGGTGTGATTTTGCTCAGATCAGTTAGTATTTTTCATTCGTTAAGATCTTGATATATCATACTTGTAGAATCTGCAAAAATTCACAAATGTTTCTCTTGATGCCAACAGCTGACTTCACAGTTAGCCCCTAGCATTAAGCTAAGTACCAATCTTTACAAATTCCACTTTACAAGCTATACTAAAATAATCTTTATCTGTTTTCAAGTTTGTCATGTGTACAATTTTTTTTTTTTTTGCAATTTCATGCCTGTAGCCATGCATTCTTTTATAGAAAAGAGCAGTTTTTACAGGCAAAAAAAACCCCCTTCACTGTGTTTCCTTGTGGGACTGCTTTCATCATCTCCTATTTATAAGAGCTTGTTCAGTGCTTTAGGCAAATTTTGTAAGCTCGAAGGGGAAGTATATTCAAAACCAAGAATCTCTTTTGCATAAACCATATACAAAGTGTACTTTGAGAATTCCAAACCTTAGGAAAATAATTTAGTCTGTTTTGTTTCTTAAATATAACAAAACTGCAGACACAATTTTGAACTTAGTGCATTGTGCAAAAATGGTAGTGGCAAAATTGTTCATCAACTGTTCTAAGTTTTTCCCTTGATAAGACATGACTCTCTCTCTATCTTTTCCATTAACTACAAAACTGAAGTTGCATTTGGATGTGGTTGTGAATTTCAGGAAGCCGCGGGCTTAAGCATCTGAGTTCACTGGGCTGTGCTGCACATTTAGAAATCGGACCCACTGAATGCACTATGATGTATTTTTTAAATCTTTTTTCAGAAATTTGGATCTCTTGTACATAGCAAGCCCTGCCAACCCTAGATTTTCAATACATGCCTTTCGCCCACTACAAGGAGCCTGCCCTTTCTTTTTTCCTCTGGATAGTATTGATTTTTAACCCACAGTTGCAGCAAATCATAGCCAATTTGCTCTTTGGCACTCTTTGTCGGGTTACTTATCAGATAGGTTCAGATCACATCCAAATGAACGAGGAGATTATAAAACTGCAAGGCACAGAAGAAAGTGTCTGAACATGGCATATAGATGAAAATGGTTGACCTAAGCTTGTTAAGGACTACTTCAGTGTATAGAAGAAAGAGGGACCTCACTTATTCTTCTATGTTTGGGATACTCAAGAACATCTCTGCCTGCAGATGGACAAGAGGCATGTGCTGGCACAGGGATTCCAAGTCTGTCAAATTCACTGTGTATTAAAAGCCTCTGTTGCTTCCCCATACACACATGTTTTCCCTATAACTGTTCTGCTGGCAGGTGTACTCACGGCAATAACCAGTTATAAGCAGGAGGTAAATCTTCAAACATGGTGAATTCTGTGCTTGACAGAGGTTAACATGCTGTAGGAGAGAAATAGAATAATAGATGCCTCCCTTCACTTGATGTTTATACACATTCAAAGTGTTGCCCCAGTCAGTGTTCTTCCTGCTTGCAACCTCTGCTTTTTGAGATGAAACTTGGAGGTGAAGGAATGAATAAGAATATTTATAAAAATTACCTGTCATCTCTAAAGGTTTGCTCCATAACTGACCAAACTGATTTGTAAATCATAGATGAGTTTTACTCTTCTCAGATGGCTGTAAGGAAGCTATATGCAACAAAAGATTTCCTCTCTTAGACAGCAGACAGTGATTTTTTTTGTTTGTATTTCATCAAGGCCTGTTTAAATTTATGGTCAAACCAGCCAACAAAACCGTTAAGCCTTATATGCCTCCTGACTACTCTAGAAATACCTCTTCCACAGCCAAACTTTCTGAGTTGTGCTAAACCGACTTCTGCCTCACCCAGCATAATTTGGTCCTGAAAAGAGCAATCACAGAGCAAACTTGCTATTACAAGAGATGCTTTTTTTCCCCCCCCATTTCTATAATGTATAATACAATGTTGGGTGGTTTGGGTTTTGGGGGCAGGGGGGTTCAATGCCTGTAGATCGAAGGTGCTGTGATGAGAGAAAAAACAAAACAAACAAAAAACCACTGTATCAATCCAGTTTCTATAGATGGAACTCTACAGAACAGTGGATAGATACACAGTTTCAGTAAAGAGATGCCATTGGTTCTGGAAGTGCAAGGTCCTGTTTTATCATAGTAGCAATGTAGCTACAGATCTTGAACACATGATGCTACACAGGGACAAGTTTTGTGGTTCTCTAATGTACCACAGCTTTAATGGGATGCCTTACTGTTACACTTGCCACACAGGCAAGGCTCTTATCTAAACAATGGAATACTTAATATGTTAAAGATAAAAGGTGTGATGAATTTTTATCTGTCACGAAAAGAGATCTTAAAAAGTCCCAATTACTCCAAGTAACCCATATGATCAAGATACAGTAAAATGCCCTTACTAGTTAAATAAAACTAGAAATATGCGTACACGGTGTACTTTATGGTGCTGTCACAGGTTTCCTCAGGCAAGCAAATAGAAGCTTAGATCAGCCAGCCTGACAAGCAAGCTTTTTATTCCAGCAAGTTAAAAGGTTTCACAGTTGATGCCAGATCCATGAGCCATCTCCTTGTAGGTTATGTCACAGTGTGGAGCTATGCAGGAGCAAGATCTGAGAATAGTACTTCAGTAGTTACTACATTGTCAGAGGTGCTCATGTGTGAAATTTAACAGAATTCCTATTAATATTTCTGCTACAAAGTTGAATCATAACATAGCTGGGGTAAAGCTTTTACAATTAGAAGAGTGTGGAGCTATATATTGAGGATATAACAGTGCTATTTACATTTGTTTAAAAAAAGAACAAAACCCATGTAGATGAACATGTAACTTCTAGCTAACAGAATGCAAGTCTAGAAAAGGTTAAAAAGCCACTTTCTCACTTGCCACAAGTCTCATGGAAACAGTTAAAAACTAGAGCTCTATGGAATTGTTATTGGCTACCAAAGTGCAAAGTTAAAATGTAGCTATAGAAATGCATGACTTCTACTATTACTATCAATATGCTGTGTCCTATTCCACATTGGCTATGATTATAATATTGATGAAACAACATATGTAGCGTAAAATGCTGAATAATATTAAATATAAAACTGAAGCAGGCTACATACTCATCTGGGCTGATACTAATTAGCAGGCATTCAGTTTACTTCTATGAAGGTCTTAAAAAGCCTGTTTTGAAGATAGTAAACCTAGTGCTTTGAGAATGCATGTACCTAATTTTATTTACATAAGCAGTTCCCTTGAGCTATCCATTAGAATAAAAAGAATTATACAAAGTTCAAAGAATTTACCAAAGACAAGGATGACTTTCACCTTTATTATTTATTGATTTTATTTTCTTTAACTCACTGGGAGAAGATGCTTTCCCAGATGAAGATGAAGAGTTAATGAAGAATAAAATTAGCCAAACTCTGGCTTCTCAGCATTTCTGGCTGTGTTCCCTGTGATCCTGTCTGAATGTAGAGTCTTTACAGGCAGTTGACTGCCTTTTATCAGAAACCTTCAAATGAAGAGGGCTTTTTCTACCTTAACTCTGTCACATAAGATTCAGATAATCTGCTGTTCTGAATGCAATCTTGTAAAATAAAAATTACATGAAAAGTTTAGAAAAGCAAATATTAAAATAGACACAGAGCTGAAGACATCATCTGTGCCCCAAGATACTGTTGGGAATTGTCTTCAGGGGCTGAGGATGAGGAAAGAACAGTAAACACATGAAGGAGGAAAACAGAGTAGCACAGTGTACAGTTATGTTAGCGCATGCTCATGTCCTAAACTCATGGGGCTGGCAGAAGAATCCCATAGAGTAGAAACCTAGAGTGCAGGGGAGTAGAAGTCATGGGTCCACCTCTGTACTTTGCTATCTCAGAAACAGCTGTATAGTAGACATCTGCCTGACTGTAATAGTTCTGCAGTCTGCTAATATCAGGCCAAAACAATAGCGAAGATTCAGCTCAATACAAGAGTCTATGAAGATTCAAAAGGTTATTCCTAGTGCAAGCTAAAAAGTTGTCTAAACAGTGGAGAGTGCAATAGTAGAACATGGCTGATGTCTAATTGCAGAACAGGACAAATACAGTAAGTTAGCTACTATTAATGTAAGAAAACCAAAGTACTGAACAGAAAAAACACTACAGAAAGCGATCTAGAACATAGAAAAAGGACAGCAACAAAGAGCTTGTGAAATTCCTGATACAGAAAATCTGGAAGTTTTACATATACTTCATTATTCAAAAGGAAGAAAGAGTAGCAATGACTGTTTTATATCATCGGTGATTACTCTACAGATGATGAAGGGGAAAGAAAATGTGGAGTAAGAATGATCTCTTCTTGGTTGAATCATAAACATCTCTTAATATACGTAGTATAGTTAGTGATCCTACCTGCTGGCTGTCCTTTGCAACAGGCATGACCATCCATCTGCAGGGCTGAAGTTGCATTGAGGTGGCTATTGTTACTAATGCTATTTGCTGCTGCTCCCTTTTCCTATTTGGGAAGAGGAAGATGCTACCGGATTACTTGGCACACCGGTCCCTATGACAATAAAAGTAAACATTGCTAGTGTATAATGATATCGATAGCTCTTCTCTGGGATGAAAATAAGCCCTGTGAAACAGATGGAGATGCAAATAATAAGCATTTCTCTACAGCAGTAGTGGAGCATAGAGTTATCAGAAACAGACAACCAGCAGAAATGGACTTTAGCTGTGAATATATTTTCTAAATTAACTTTTCAAATTATTGCAATAACTTGGATGTTGAGTAACTGCATCAGTAACTAATCCTTCATTGCCTTTGAGAAGAGTCACGTGCTTTCCCCAGCTACAGAAATCTTTAACAAATTTCCCAGAGCATATGTATGCAGTCTAAGTGCTCTCTTAATGATTTAGGTTTCCAAACAAACGCTGTCTACTTATCTTCACTGATAACTTCAAATTTTGGTGCATAGCATGTCAGCCTTAAAGGTGAATTCATTTAAGGGTTTTATTCTGTATTTAAGAGTACAAATGTTGCATCACCATGCTTCCTTAGGTAACTTGCCTGTGACTTTCTTGATATATAACAGACCTCATTTGGTATAAATTATTGCAGCTCAGTTGACTGCTGTGAATCAAAGCTACTTTGAAGAAGGCAAAGACAGGCCCAAGCTTTTCAACTTTTTCATGATCATAGTAATGTTTTTCTTCAAATATTTTTGTCCTTCACTATCTAAATAAGTGGTATGATTCCTATATGTTTGTATTGGGGCTTTGGGTTTTTTGGCATAAGTTGAGGTATGCCATAAATATTCAGTGTCCTCAATACAGATTTTGTTATTTTCATAGGCTTTAAATTCGCCTTTCTTCTGCAAGTCTGGATTCCTTTGTGCTTTGTTTCTAAAACGTTTAGAAAATGTATCATCTCTGACACATCCCTTTGATTAGAATATAAAATGACATAAACCAGTCAGATATCCAAATTCTATCTGTTCAAGAGAACAGCAGATTTTGTTTCTCTCATGATGACCTGTGTAATTACTCTGGATTGCTTTAAAATTTCCTTTATATGTCCATGTGTCAGTATTTTTTAACTATCCATGTTTCTGTCAATGCTTATATTTCTAGGAATATAATTGTGTTAAATTCCATTACATCACAGTCATAAAAAGTCCTTTATCTTTGATCTTTGTTACAACAGTGACAGTTGCTTGAAGTATAAAAACCTGAAATTAAGCAGGACCGTAATCAAGAAATGTTCTCTGAAAGCTGAACCAGATTGTAACGTATGGTGTTGAAGGCACTGGCTATTTTTGTCCAGATTTGACTAACAGTTTTGTCAGAAAGCACTAGGTGCTGAGACCGTGAAAGTCACAGCCCAGGCAGTTGTTCTTCTCTAATATAGAACTGAGTCGTTTGCTTAGCTTAATCTACAATTAAGGAGCAATACTGTGTGTGAGGCTAAACTCTTCATGTACCAGACCCTGAGTAAGACCATCTCAGTCCCTCCTGGACTATTCTTCTGCAAGTGTCTTCTCTGTTGAAATCCTGTATGTTTTTATCTTTCTAAGTACTATTTAAACTGCAGTATTCTGTCAGGCAAACCTTTTTTTGCATGTTCTCCCTTCTGCTCAAAGCAGATGTGTTTATTACTAACTCATTTCCTAGACAGTTTCATTACCTTTTCTGGAGAGTTCTAATAAGGTTTGCTGGCAACTCTGACCAGTCATCACACCCATGCATCTGTCTCCCTTCCTGGTAGCTTTCCAGCCTTCATGTCAATCTGCTAAGAGGGAAATAATGCTAGAGTATGAAGATTCATAATCGACTACTATCTTACAGATGCTTGAGATTAAAAGTTTTGTAAGCTGCTGAATGCACCTGCTATACTGCAAATTCGTGACACTGTTTATTCAGCTCTTCCCACTGTCTTGCTCACACTGGCAGTGTATGTGCAATGACTTGTTACTTACATTCCTTTTTCTTATAAGGTGAAACTTTCATTTGAATGTTCATTGAGTTGAACTGTGTCTTCTAGTATAACATTTGAGTTGCTGCATCCTCAACAGATTCCCATTTCTCCCCCGTTGATTATTAACCCCAGCCATTGAAGTGGTGATGGGCTGTGGTTTTTTTTCTTTGTACATGGTTGGCCTGTAACTTAAAAGATCAGTGTTACTGTTGACAACTAAGTCTGTTGCTATGTGGCTGATAAGCCAGGTTATGTCCATTTCAGTGTTTGTTCACATGGTGAAGTTTCACAGCAATGGCAAAAGGAAGAGGAAGAATCTCTGTATGGTATCAGCAGCAGTTAAAACATGCATTCAAGTTTGTCTTTCCATTCAAAACACAATGTCTTGATTTAAATTCCCAATGTTTGATTTAAATTCCCAATGTTTTTAGTTCTGTCTGCACACCAGAACTTTGTACGGTGTTCCAAAGCATCCCTACCTTTATACTGACTAATCCTGTTTCTCCTCTTCCCCAGCAAATCTGGGTGCTTAACATGCAACCGCATTTATTCACGGATACAAAGGAGCACAGTGCTATTATCCCATTTACAAATTAAGAACCTGAGGCACAAATAAGAACAATGACACACCAGAGGTCACACAGGAAGTCTGTGGGAGAACTGGGAGATGAACTCCAGTCATTCAAGTCCAAGATTGGAGACTGGAACTTTGCTCTTTGATGGAGAAATGAAAATACTTTCTTAAATTCAATATACTTACAGGAATTTGGTATTATCTTTGATAATTCCTTATTATTTATTAGGCAAATCTGGGTAATGTATCAAGTTAAAGTCCAGCCTATTTTTCTTTGTTTTCTTTTTTTCCTTTTGCATTGACAGCTACCCATCAAACTACTAAGTTTATTAGGGTTTAATTTTTATGTATCTTTGCTTGTAATGGTAAATTTCAAATATTATGCTATTCTTTTTCAATTGTTTGCCTAGATTATTAACAGAAGTCAAATCACAGACATGTTTTCAATGGGAAACATAGGCTAAGCCATCAGCCTTTTTCTTAGAAAATACTCTCATGTTCTCTACCCTGTCACCAGTATTTTGGGAGTCCTAAACTACTAGTGCAGGAGACACCATTGTTTTACAAGTAGTGCAAAGAGATTCATCTGCCCTTAAGCATAATCTACACCACCATGTAAAAGCTGGACAAGAGGGCCCTCCATATTGAAAAGACTCTGCAAAGACCATGGAAGTCAGTACTGAAAAGATGCTAGGGTCAGATCCCCAGCTGCATCAAATTACCACATTATGACTCAGTTTATAGCAGGTAAGTAAATGAGTTGTGTTTTGGGTTTTGTTGCATCAAAAGAAGTCACTGAATCACCCTCCCTTTAGAGTACCAGGTCTCCTGTATTCAAAAATAGGATCATTTCTATAAGCTACTTTGTCCTATTTCTTCCCTAGCTTAAAATGTAACACTTCAATGAACAATTCTGTTGTTGCCATTTATGTGATTGTAATAAGGCAGCTTGTCCCATTGAGGACCAGTTAGGCTGTGACCAGCTAGCTCTGCCCTAGAAACAGGCATGCATGTCTGTGGCCAATTAATATTAAATGGGTGCACCTGAAAGCGGGGACAGCAGTACAGTCAGCAGAGCTCCTTGGGTGAAAGAGGAAAAAGGAGCTAGAGGCTCCTCTGAGCAGTGAAGGGGAGGTCTAGGGAAGTACCCTTCAGGGACAGTGTTCCTCTACCAGGTGTGGAGAGAAAATAACAGCAAGCAGATGATACTAAGTTTTCAGTCTTTGTAGATGCTTCTGGGATCTTGAGATAAACAGCCCTTGCCCTTATTGCAGCAGAATTAGAGGAATTGGGAGAGTAGTGAGAAGCAGTGTTGCTTAAGATGTCATCTCTGTACAACTGTATTTTTAGTATGTCTACACTTCTAGTCACCTGTCAAGGCATTTTAACTAGCATGATAAATTCTAGCCTAGAGCTTACGTGGAGATTTGCCTGTTAGTCACATAGGTATCTCCAGTTTAAAAAAGTAGCAACAAATGACTGTTTACTATAAACTTTGTCTTTCCTTAGCCTATAATTTAGAACCACAGTTGTTGGGTTCTAAAAAATTCTGAATTTTAAATGCTCATAAAAAGATATGTACCCTAAAAAGAGGTTTACACATCAGATTATTCAATTGTCACACCTGAACAAGACAGACTTCTCAAGTAAAAGACTTACTGTGTCAGAGGACATTCTGATAATAAGGTATATTACCTCTCCTTGTCTTAAAATAGACCTGTAAAAGAAAAAAAAAACAAAACCAACTGTGACTGTGGTTGAATGGCAAAGTTGAGCAGGCTTGCAAGCAGTAACACGTAATTTTCTAACTGTATGAAATAGCTTCCTTATTCTTGAAGTGCCAGTTATTTTTCCTTTTTCTTAATGTGACAAATCTTTTTATTTCACTTCCAGTTTATTTAGAATGAGGAATTATCAATGTTAAGAAAGTATTTATGTCTATTATGAGAAATAGCTAAAAAAAAATGAGACAAAACACCTGTAGCCTATTAAGCCAAACCAGATAAACTTGATACTTAAGCCACTAGAGGGACCTCCAGGAACAGAATATACAAAAACATTTGCAAAGGCTCTTTTGAAGTATTAGGTGTCTTTAAAGAAAAACAAAAAAGCTTTACAGGTCTAACGAATTGTCATTTGTTTATAATGAGCTCTGAAATCATAGGAAATATGAGTTAACTAATCTCATAGATTTTGTCAAGAAAAAGCAACTTCGTTTCTCCTGGTAGGATATGAGTTTGGAGGGTTGTTTCCTCCTCACGGAATTAGTGAGGTTAGCACATCCGCTTTCAAGAGACTTGTAATTTAGCAGTAAGGTTATGTGTTGCTCTTTTGAGGAGTACAAAGCAAATACAGTTATTCTCTTTTCAGAATTTCTGAGAAGACTAGGATTTGGATGTGGTGCAGACAGTCTGAAATCAATCATCAGCTTAATTTCTCACTGATTGGTACTTTAGCAGAGACCTCAACTTATTTCAAATTGTAACAGCAGTTTAATAGCCCCATTAACAAATGTTAGTGCCTCACCATGCATGCAAGTGCTTTCGAAAAAGTAGTTATGCCACCACTTGGATCACTGGATTTGTAATTAGCAATGAATCAGGGAGATGACAAGGGCGCTCTAATGTTCCCTTTTATACATCTGCAATACTATAGAAGAAGTTGTGGTGTTCTTCACACACAAACTTTTGGGGCTCTGCAGAGCACAAATTCAGCAAGCTTTAGCTTTAGCATAGCTACTGTAAAACATGAAATCCTGCTAATATAAGTGACTGTGCTTCTGAGACACTGAAGATGAGGACACAAAGACAAGAATTGCAATTAACCCAATTAGCAAAAGGTCAGGGATGGGACTAGAATTTGGCATTAAATCACAATTATGGAACAGGTTAAAAGAATTTTTGTAAGACCTTAAATTATGTTGCATTGTTTAGCTTTACCTGTTAGAATGGTACTAGCGAAACGAAAACTCTTATTTTGTGACATGAAAGCAACCTGAAATTCCAGTTTGGCAGAGCTGATTGTTGCACAGGTCTCCTGTGGTCTATCCACTGAGTTTTATAGTTTCCATTTTGTTTGCATTGAGAGGTTACTTGCTGAGAAAAGGTGTAGTGGCAGGGGAGGAGACATTGCTAGTACCTTTTCTATTATTCTTTGGGTTTTTGTTTGTCATTAGAAAGCTCTCTGATGAATTATTGTTTGAAAAATCTTCACTTCTGCCACAGAGTTAGTATTATATTCCTTGCATTGCATGTGTATAACGTCCCACTGAAGTTTTCTAGTGAACTACCTGCAATTAAGAGACACATTCAACCACAGTTACGCTTAACTGGCAGACTGATGACTCCTGACATCAAAAGTGGGTTGGCAAGTGGCACCTGCTAAAGAAGAATGATTATCTATCCCATGTCATTCCATACGTGTGAAGTAGGATATTATACATTACAGATTAACACGGTCACAGGCAGGAAGTGTTCCTTGACCAGGAAGAGATTTAGTGATAACTAGTGATTTCTTTCTCAGCTGCTAAGAGTGAAACCCTTCCTGAAATACCATAATATCCCTTTATTAAGCACAGTCCCCTCCATAAGTAACTATGGAGCAAAAATTTTGGGGGGGATTTCAGAATTTCAAAAGTTCAGTGAATTTATTTGGAGCTTATTCAGCAGTGTTATTTGACACTGATTTTAGCCTAACAAAGAGAGGGTTTGTGACTAATGCAAGGAGGAGAATTTTCTTTTGATGCAAGAAGATGATGTAATGATCTCTTCATTTGCAGAATGCCATTAGTCACTCTGCCCTCAGATACCTTTGCATGTGTAAGAATATGCATACTGTATCCCGTATGGCATTATGTGAGTAATCAAATGCCTGTTGAGTCTCACATGCTTCTGAGATTAAAATATACCACATCTGCCTTGATGATGAAAATTAATGTCGCAGCGTTTTGTCAGCCTCCTTAGTTTTCTCTTTTGGAGTGATACTCAGAAGAATCCTTTTTCAATTATGAAAATTGCTGAATGATTAACCACATCAAAGAACTGGGGAGGATGGGACACCACGGGCAACTGCTGAAACAGACTGGAAAGAATACATATGCATGTGTGCACAAGTGTGTCTGGCTGTCAGAAATCATAACCGAGATCTCCTAAAGGTATCCCCTCTTAGTTTTATCAGGCTTTCACAAGTTTTAGATTTTTATTTTTCCTACTGACATTTTTTTCAAGATTTGCAAGTAGGTTGGGAGCAGGAAAAAAGTGTTGAGAGGGACGTTTACAAGATGTGATGCACCAAAGCAGTTCAGCTACATTTCTAGCTCCACTTTTTTCTTCTAACTGCCAGTGAGCCCTTCAAGGGCTCTGCCCTGAAGTTCTGCTCCTAAACAAGTAAACATTTAGGACCTGAATTCTTCAGAATCACTTATACCTGGAAACTTTTGGTCAGCCGGCAACAATAGCAAATAGAACAGGCTAACATTGTAGAAAAAAATTGGATCTTTATTGACATAAACCAAAGTTCCAGTTGGCTGGTACTGGCCTTTCATATAAATGAATGTTCATTAACAAGAAAAATTAAGAGTCTACCAAGTATTGTTGCAGATAGACGCTTGCTCAGTCTTACTTGGAAGGGTTTTTACTTTTATTTTTTGGACACTTTTTTTGTTGAAGACAAAGAATAGAAATATTTTTGTAAATAGTAGTACTAATCCTATGGACAAATAGCAAATATCTTCTTGTTTTTTCACCTTGCAACGTTCAAATTTAAGTTGCAGAGCAGTTAAGCATTTAAACATATGCATAACTTTGAACACATGAAAACAAAACAGAAAAATGGCTTGTGTGCCGTAAGTCTAAACATATGCTCAGAACTTTTCTTGAAACTTCTTTGTTTTAGGACTTAAAACCTGAGCATTGGTAGACAATAACATTCTTTCCCAGAACAGCACCAATATGCTTTGAAAACCTATGAAACAATGTAAAAAGAGATTATAAACATAGACATAACCATGCAGTACGATAGCATTCAAACAGCTAATGTTAATCAGGATTGTCAGCGGCTGGACTGGATAGCCTCCGAACTCCAGATATCTGGTGCATGCTGCTATCTTCTGCAACGTTACTTCTCTCTACTGACCGGATTCCTGAACTTACTGCATCCACAGTTAAAAATAACCAAACAACAAAGAGGGGGAAGAATTAAAAGCCAGTTTAAACATTCAGAATAGAAAGTTATCTGCTGTTTTCTGTCTGCCCCATTTGTCTTTAAAGAGACTGATAGAAGAGCAGACTGCATAAACACCTTTTAAAAGTGTGTCTTTTTTGACACTGATTAGTCTTTTTATGAAGTGATTCATTAATGCGGTCTCTGACTTACGACCGATCAGCTGCTAACTTGTTAGGTTACTCCTGCTTTGTTAATTTGTTTCAAGAGGAGGAACATGGGTTTCTTTTTGTTTTTCCAAGTCCTGTTCTGTCTGTAGATAGTTAATTTGCCAGTGAAGGCAGCATTTCAGAATAGATGAGGCTATATTGTCCAGTTTTCAGGAAACAATTTATTGAGTGTATGGTCCAGGACATACTTTACCCATCAACTAGGCTGCTGTAATCTCTGTAATTCTTAAGGATGAACATCTCCTGTGTCATTCTATGCAGCACTTGTCCTAATTACCAGCACTGTACTGTGGTGCTTTTCAAATGAATGGCAAAGGTGTCACCTTCTGTAGACATTCTTACCCTGGTACTTCTTGATGGTGCTACTGCTTTTGTTGACTCAGAGAAAGCCTAGACAGCAATGGTTAATAGATGCCTAAATTGCAGGTAGAGCAATGACACAGTAACTGTAGATCTTCCTGATCAAGGAAGCTGGAATAAATTCACTTGAAGGAAAAAGTGAGCTGAACTAACCTGAGGATTCTCCCTAGCTGCACAGCTATGTGACCACAAGGCACTAGTGGAGAAGGACAAAGTTATTACTGCACGTTATAGGGATTTTATCTTAATGATCAGGCTTTTGGGGCATACTGCAGTTTCAAATTATTTACACGCTCCATATCTGGAGTTTCTACTGGTGTGCTACCTAAGTTGTTTGACTAGCAATGCCTGTCATCAGGGAAAATCTGCTGGATTTATACACAAGAAGCATGAATGTATGCAAGAGCCTGCAACAAAGATTTTGCTTAAATTCAAAACCTAAAGTTAACATGGCATAAAAGCATACCAGTTGTATATTAATAGATTGTGATCAATTGAAAAGAATGGTAAATAAGATTACCAAGGTGTCCAATGAAAAATGTGTACAGGTACTCTGAAAACTGTTCTTAATTGCAACTTGAATGAATGAAAACTTATATATAGCTCCCCGTCTCCCCACTGAAATGGCTAAGCCATAGTCTTCCCAGGATTTAAAAAATGAAGCAAAGTTTTATCTCTTTCAACTTTCCTTGCCGCTGCTTTGAATCATAAGGCTGAGGTTTATTTGTTCAACATGTTATTGTTGTGTTTCCAAGCTTATCTTTGTGTCTGAGGTCTAGGTACGTAGTTGTTTTGCAGCTTTTAATAGGAATATTTTAAAAGTAATGACATGCCTCTGTGAACAGAATTTTTTAATTGATAGAGAATATTTCAAAAGTTATTGTCATACAGTTATTGCTATATGAAAGTATATAAACAATCTAGGACTTTATTCTCAGTTCAGTACTGAGTCGCATTTACCTTCATCACTGGCTGTGTTTTTAAAATGTTCTACTGACTTGATTAAACCGTGGATTCTCCAGGAAATGGAATGCAACAAAATATTTGCTCTAATTCAAGAAAAATAATCAAAAAATTAAGACAAAACAACTCTCTCTTTCCTCTCCTTGAAAAAGTTCTTTAACATGTCCCCTACTATAGCTGGGCAGAAATGGAAAGTGGCATTTTAAAAACAGAACAAACAAAAACCTTCCCCCAAAGTAATCTAACAGCAAACAAGATGATTTCCACGCCAGTGGAGAACTGGTGCAACCTGTAATTGCAACTTAAGTGTTAAAGGCTTTCAGAAGACAGAGAACACTCAGACACTTACTGTTTGTTTGAGTCTTAGCTTCCACAGGGAAGTAATAATGTAAAAGATCAAGGTGTCTCTTTATAACTGGCTGTAGCAATTCCAGCTTGTAAACATTCAGCAGTGATTTGGCAGTATGATGTTACACGATACTATAGCAGGCACAAAGTGAAAATATAGCATGTAATGAGCATATCTGACAATGCATGCATAATATCAGTCATAATTTGGTACAGGATAACAGAAACACAGCTCCAAGCTGGTACAAACATTTCTGATCTACTATAGCCCAATGGTGGGATTTTCAGAAATGCTTTACTAGTCCTGCTCCGATTAAATTACTAGAATTGGGAGCTTTACCATCAGCTTCATTGGTGTGTTATCATCATACTTTAGTGACTTATGACGTCTCATTTCTAGAATCAAAATCCTCTTAAAGACATAAAGATTTAAAACAGTACTTGCAAACTGTGAAATAACAAATATCATGGTTGTTATTCATTTTGCTACAGTTCTGTAAATACTCAGAGTAGACTAAATTATTATTATTCTAAGAAACAATTCAGTGTAGTAGTTCCACCTTAATATTTAAAACCTATATCCTCTTTATCCAACGTATTTTCCTACTCTCTTCTCTATCAAAGCCTAACTACCTGGCTCCATAAACATATTTTAACACTCATCTGCCTCCTGTTCCCATTTTTACCTCTTCCATGTATACACTGTACTCTCTGGATTTTTTGTCTTCTTCCACTTAAATAATTCTGTTGTTTTGTAAAATGAACATGATTAATATCAAGACATGGCTACTTATGAAGGGAAAAAACAGGAATTGCCATTACCATGTTAAAGTATTAATCTTGAAAATTTTGCAAATTATAATACAGTTTTGGTAACTTAATATATATTAAAGGTAATTATTCCTTGAATTCTCATCACTAAGTAGTCATCTATTTGGCACTTTTATTTAAGTATGCTCTTGCCTTCACCTATGCCCGACAGATGTTTTAGCATTCAGTAACATGAACTAGCTGGGAATGATCTAACAAAATCATTTTTACTGTATAAAATAAACATCATCATCAGTAACACATTAAAAAAAGTGGATTTTGATTGATTCCTTGACTCCAGGGAAAAGATGTTTAGATATTGCCTAAATACTAATTTTAAATATTTTAAAACTCCTTTATTTGTGATGATTCTTTGAAAGATTTAGCCAACATTAGACATCCAAACCAAAACCTTATGAACATATTTCTGACCTGAAAAACAGTTCAATATATTGGGCTATGGAATATATTTGAGACTTTTCTTGGTTTGCAGTGAGAAAATTACTGAAACAAACTTTTGTTGCTTGGAACAGTTTCTCATTGAACACTGAGGATCAAATTTAGTTCTTAACAATTTTCTTCCCTGCTTAGCCATTTAAGTACATAATACCTCTCTAACTTTTGTTTTGGAAGGAAATTGCGTAAGTAATACAGAAATTCCATTTTCTTAGGTTCAGATATATTGAGGTTTCTATTCTCTGTTTTGTTAATCAATGAATAAATAACAACATACATAATGCCACGATATTTTTTAAAGATTTTGAAAACAGTTTTTGAAGAACAACATAATGTACATATGAACATACAGCCTCTTGTTTTGCTGAACTCTGTAAATTATGTTTTGCAGCTGGCTCCAGGATAAGGTCCTGTATAACCCAGAGAATATGTTGGTCTTTAAAACAAAGTGGAACACTTACATAAAGAAACAGATTTGTTAACTTGAATATCAAGACGTTATCAGGCTAGTCCTCAAACAGTGAGCCTTCAAGGGTAGCAATGACATTCTTTCTTCCATTAGTCATTTTTCTTGCAGGCTTATTGCAAGAAAGAACAATTTCTCAAAATAGAGAAACCTGGCTCTATTTTGACCAGATGCAGGAAAAGTTTCCTTTGAAATGCTGTTTTTATTAAGCTAGTTTGTTCTTCTTGCTCTGGGGAGGGGGGAAAAGCCTGGTTAGTACGTTGTTGGTTTAGAAACAAGTTTTGCAAATTCTCTTTTTAACACTTCTGGTTTTGTATTCCTAAGAAGGAGCCAGATCCTTCACGGGTGTAAATTAGTACTTTACAAGAGCTTACAGTCTTGCTTGTTTACACTAGTGATGGATCTTGCCCAGTTCCCCTACCATATGTGCAGCCTGACATTTGAATGGAACTGCAATTAGCAGGGTTGTTTTTGTTTAACTTTATTTAGCACCTTATCTTCCCGCAACATTCTTGTCTGAGTACCAGTATCAACCATAAACTCAACATAGCTCTTACTAGTTCTGTTCTATTTTGGGCTAGAAGGGAAAAAACCCAGCTCTCCAGATCAAAGAGCACCCTCCTCTTTCACTCTGGGAATAGAAATTGTTAATTAATTGGTGCAAAAAAGGCTCTTATTACCATGACAAATCGATTCACACCACAGTTAAGTAAGTCATAACTTACTCCACTACACAGGAAAGTTGCCCAAGCCCTCAAAATAACCTGTTATTAATGGCCAAACACATGCACCCTTCCACAAAGACAAAATGTTTTTGGTGTTGGTGAGACCCAGCTTGTAGAGGATGCAAGTCTGCAGAACTGTGTTTATTGTGTTCTACAATTTGCCCGATTACTCAGCTATTTGCTCCCTTATGTTACAGTAACACCAGGGACTGCAAGGCCTGTTGGCCAGGCCCTTATTCTTGTTACTTGTATTAAAAAGAGCCTCCTGGAGGATCCCAAGTCTGGCAGAGCTCTGCTGCTCCCAGATGCTGAAATTCTGCAAAATGGGATGGAACAGCAGGCCCCTGAAGGCTCTGGTGGTCCTAAATCTGAGGTGGGAGGTTGTACCCCAGGAGCTCAAGCCACTGACAGGCCACAGGCCTGGGAAACACTGGATCACTTTGTCCCCACAGGTGCCGAGTAGGCTGAGAAGGCGGGAAAGCCTGCTGGGCTTCTGGAGAGCTGGCAGGCTTCTCCCTGGTCCCTACCCTATCACCTCCTGCAGTGTGCTGGGCCTTGCAAAGGTAAGAGGCCACCTCCACCCAGCCATGTTGGTGACAAGGGGACAGGTGAAACAGGTCGAGGTCAGCAATGAGAAGAGTGGCCTGACACGGAGAGGGGGTTCAGACTCCAGCCAGGGCTCGCTGCCTGGTCCGTGTCCTCCGGGGCTTACAAGCAGGGCCCTGAGGCAGGTGCAGCCCTAGAGGCGGCGTGCCAGCGGTCAGGCTCAGGGGACGCCCTGGCTCCCTCGCTGAGGTAGCGCAGCTCCCGGCCCGGGGCCGCCGCGCAGCGCCTCCCGGCGGGCGGCACCGGGACTGCGGGCCAGGCCGGGCCGGGCCCGCCCCCGCCGCGGCTTCCCCTCACCTTTCCCGGCCAGGAGCCGCCCCCGAGGGGGCCGGGCCAGTGGCGGCGGCGGGAGAGGGCGCCCGGCGCTGGCCCGCAGCTCCCTGGGGCAGTGCAGTTCCGACACCGCCGCGCCGCTCGGCCTCCCCGAGCTGCCCCAGCCATGTCCTCCAGCTCCCCGCCATGCGAGCAGAAAAGCCGGAGCCTGGGCCGGCTGTCGCTGCCCAGAAAAGGCAGCATGACGCTCGGCAAGAAGCCCTCGGCGCTGGAGCTGGCCGAGAGCACCCCGAACGCCCACTACGCCCCACTCTCTGCCGCCCAGGGCGGACAGCTGCCGGCGGGCTGCAGCCCGGAGCCGGAGCGGCCGCTGCGCCTGAGGAGCGAGGTGGTGGTGGTGAACGCCGACTGCCCGCGGCCCCCTGTCAGCCTCGACCCCCGCGTCTCCATCTACAGCCTCCGCAAGCCCCTGCTGAGCCGCAGCAGCGTCCAGGGCAGGGTCTACAACTTCTTGGAGCGGCCCACGGGCTGGAAGTGCTTCGTGTACCACTTCACCGTGTGAGTACCCACCCTGCTCCCCGCTGCCCGCGGGGCCCACCTGCTCCGGGCCGGGCTGCCGTTACAGCGGCTTGTCCTGTCAGCCGCGGCGGCCCTGCTGCCCGCGCCGAGCCACGGCTGCCCGAGCGGGGAAACCGCTTCCCGGCGCGGCCATCGGTGCGAGGGGCTCTCAGGGCTGCCCCTCACGCCTGCCCGCCGTCCCTGAAGCGTGAGGTAACCGCTCCCGCGCTGCCGCCCTCCCCGCCTCCCCTGACAGGGCTCGTCCTCGCCGCGGAGGCGGGAGAGCGGCAGCCCCGGCGGTCCCCTCAGTCGCGGAGCTTTCCAGACCAGCCCGGTGCTCAAGGCTTGAACGTCTTGCAGATACGGTCTTCGAGGTGTTTTTTTCCTACAGGTGTGAAGCAAAAAAAAAAAAAAAAAAAAGTCACACTTAGGGGGAAAGTTTCTCTTATTTTAAACAGAAATGCTGTATTTCAGTTCAGGAGCTCTTAGGTGTATCTATCAGATAGAGCAGGAGCTGGCTTCAGACAATTTTCTTCAGAAAGTTACTCTGGGAGTCGAAATAAATTGTTTATTCTGAGCGTGGAAATGAAATAGGTAACAGTGTCATCCATTCTTTAGTAATTTTTAATGCAGTGAGTCCTGATTTTCCAGCTCACTGCACAGCATCTGTTTCTGACTGAATAGGTGTGTTACCAGTGTTGCAGCCCTGTTGGAGGAGAATGAGAGACAGGTGATGCTCCTTCTCCTTGCCTTTTGTTGCGACTTGCTCTAACTCCTTGTCCTATTGGGTACAAAAACCATCGGTGTTGTTATTAGACAGGAAGGAGGATGACGATGTTTGGAGGATGTTAAAGCTGCTTAGCTGCAGGCAAGTCGAAAACTGCTTTGGGTATAATATTCGCTATGGAGCGCAGCGTCCACCCTGAGCCAGCGCGTGGTAGGTCTGTGGTACACAAGGATTTCAACAAGTGCATCTGTGAGAAATCAGTGCTTTTTAATCGAGATGTTGCGGAAGGCTTGCATGACCCTTGAGCAATTTGTGTATGTTTAATGTAGGTAACAAGGTCAGGCAGAATTGTGGTGTCTGTTTATTGTATGCATGCACAAACACATATATGTATATATATACACTACATATATATGTGCTTATTAAAACATCTAGAGGTAAAGACATTTTATGGTCAAAATCCTAAGACAAAAGACTTTGATAAAAATCAGGTTTTATGATCTAATTATTGTATTCTGATTTTAAATTCTATTTCTAAGTAACTGTTATTTTAAGTCAATTCAGGATTGTGTGCTTATATTCCACATTTGAGGATTCTGGAATCTTTAGGTAGTCAGGTAAGTGGTACCAACTTTATTTTAGTGGAGGGAAAACAGCTGTCATCTGAATGTATTTAATTGGGAGATGACTGTGTGCAGCTGCTGAGATAATTGTGGGCTCCATTCTCTTTAGCATTATGATAATGCCATTAGATGACAAAACAGCTAATGGCCCTAATTATGAAGTGTCTAATAGTTGTGGTTGAACAATGTAAAACACTTTCAGGAATAGGAGTTCCTTTTTTTTTCCCTCCAAAAAGGATTTTTAGGGAGCCATCTCTTATGATTTCTGACCTCTTTCAGGTGTCTCACATTATGTATAGAAGGGACAGTAAATTGTGTTCAATATCTTAACTAACCTTCTCTAAACCTTAACAGTGGGCCTAGGAAAATCCTGAAAAAAAACTGTTAGATCCCTTTACCTAAGATTCTAGCCTGAATTTTAACTTTTTTTCTTGTGCAGGTATTAGCAGTGTGGATTAATCCTATCTATGCAAGAATTAAGATTTTCTAATTCTACTTTAGGAAAGAGATTGTAATATGTACGGGAAGTCATTGCCTGTCTCTCCCCCCAATACACACTTATCCATGGTGTAAGCATTAGCCCCAGTGTTTCCCCTCTTTCCAGAAGAGCTCTTCTGATGCAATGGCGAATGACAGTGGCAGTAAATATTCTCAAGCCTCTTCCTAAGCATTGTGCAAATTCCTTCTCTTAGGACTCTGAAGAGACAGAAGAGTGTACTAACACCCTCATATGTTTCTTGCAAGGCAATCTGCAAGTACCATGTGTGTATATTTAGGCAGCCTCACTCTGATTTCCACCAGCAGAGGGAATTGAGTCTGTGCTGTCCTCAGCCATCCCAACTTCTCCTTGTTTCTGCGGTAGATAAGCCTGCACTTTTTGTGCCCGTTAAATAATGTTTTAGGTTAGCGATCTTTGGTCCATACCTCTCTAACTCTCTTGCTTTCTGAGCTCCCAAAGCAGCTTCCTGGGATGCTTGCTTTCTTCTGCACCAAGGAATGCTCTCTTTGAATACAGCCCCTGCCAGCCAGATGCTGAGTATTGGTAGATTAATAGTTGCTACAAAGCAGAAGTTTGTTAGTAAAATCAACTGACCAGGCAGACAGTTTGTCTCATCCAGAGAAGCTGTTGTGTCTCAGCCTCCACTCTGGAGGAGGCATGGGACCTGATTTTTGTATGTGGTTTGCTAGCTTTTTGCAAGCAGTTGGTTACAAGTGATGAGCTGCAGAGCTAAAAGGGACTCAGAGTTATAAGACCCACCCCCCCACAGTGTCATGCATGCACTTCTCTCCCACTGAAGGAAGTAACGATTATTTTTTTCTCAGCATACAAACAGACATTCATAGAGAGCTAAGCTGGGTTTTATCTTGTGACGTGCAAGGACCCTGATGGTTGTCTCTCCTGCCAAAATGAGCTTAAGAGACTGATGTCATTTGCCTGTTGCCTTTTTGTGACTCCCTCTGCTGGCTACCTCCTGCTTTATTCTGGGGGCTTTCAGCTGCCTGGGAGGTCTTGGTCGCTATCTTAAAGGTTCAGAGGGGAAGGAAAGGGAACAGGAGTGGTGTTAAATCAGGGCATAAAGACCAAAGCTGAGTAGAGGGTCCTGGCCAAGATCTAGCCCAAAGATGGGAGTAACAAGCGCTGCGGGCTTCTTCATTTTCTATCTATTGCACTGTTCTACGTTGTGCAGAGTGTGTGGCTGTGTTCTTAATTATACGCTGAAATGATTAAATTTAGAAACAACTCCTGGAATAGTGA